>NW_022681458.1:84336974-85684474 GCF_009764315.1 Trachypithecus francoisi | reverse complement strand
TTATTCATTCCTTCCCACATATAATCAACATTGAATATTACATACGTATCAGACACTGTGCTATATCCAAGAAATACAAAGATGTTTATAAGCCCCTCCCTACAGAAATCAACAGTTTCTTTAGGAAGATAAACTCAACAGTAAACAATGAAACACAATGTGACAATTACTCAGAGTGTTGCATATTTTGTAAATGATTTCAATTTGTACCTGGTTTCAGGAGGAAAAGGATTATGCAAGAGGTGATGAAATCTTAATTCTGATGTTGATTCCGCTAGTAACTAATTATGTGACTTACAGTTATCTTTTCTGGGACCTTGTTCTTTCATCTGCATAATGAAGGAAGTTTGACCAAATGCTCTCTACACTTCCAGGTCTTCATTATCTTATTTCATGGGAATTCCCTTGTTAATTCTCCTCATCATGGATGGTGGGGTTTTATATCCCAGAACAATTTACCCTTTAACTGGGCCATCATATCAGAGGAGGCTACGTATATACGTATATACGTATATACGTCTTTTTGTCATCCCCTATCTTCTACTGATTATCCCATTTTCCCTTTGGAAAAGGAAATAGGGAACTTTACGACTATTATGTGGTCATCAATATGCCCAAGAGGCAGTAAAGCAATTGTTTTCAAGAGAAAGCTGATAAAATTGCAAATTGACCTTCATTCTTACAAAATTCTCTATGCCTTGAAGAGAATCTTGGCTCCCACAATATATTTTCTTACAACACTTTTCTGGATGAGACTTCTCTGCCCTTAAAAAGGGATTATTCTGAGTAAGTGGTGAGGATGCCTTTGACTATTTAGCATAGATAAGAGAACTGTCACTTGCCTGGTTCCTGGGGGAATGGAGAAATAAGTTCTTTCCACAGACACACTGAACTGATTCCATTATGTTTGCATTCTTCTTCAGCAGGAACACTGATCTTCCTTTACACTAGACAATTTATGGTGGAAATTCAGTAGACGCCTCTGAATCTCTTTAACATAGTCCATGTAGAGACTTTCCTTCAGCTGGTAGGTTGTCAATGTCATGGTAGACTCATCAGAAGCCGAGGACTGAGTTTCACACTGGCCTAGATGGAAAGATTTGGTGATGTCAGTTTTTTGCCTATTAGTCAACTGTCTTTATTAGAATCTTATTCATTGTCATAAACCACAAAATTTTTGTTTTCCTTTAACTAACACTTAGAATGAAGTTGCTTCTCAGGGGAGAATAAAATAATCTTTTCAAGGGAAATCTAGGATTACTTATATAAATGTTTAACGATAATAAAGTATAGCATCAATTATTGTCTCTTAAGTATATAATAAAGATCTTATCCTAAGCCTCTGATATCTGAGCAAAATTGATAAATAGGGGAAGAAGATTTATTGTAGTTGACATTCCTATAACTAAAGAAGGAGAGGATGTTTTGCTGTATTTAGTCCACAGATAGAGATGATAAGTGGAAAGGTCAGAATGGTCTCTGCTCCACACTCAACCCCATTGAATGGCACCTGAGCTGTTCTTACATGTAAAGACAAGAAACTATTTTCATAAAGGACCTGAGGCACTTGTGGCAACCATAACATTGTTGCTGGGTCCATGACAAGCTTATCACAGATTAGAAAACATACACATTCTTCTCACTGCATTGAAAAACATAGTAGAGGCCTGGCATGGTGGCTCATGCCTGTAATCCCAGCACTTTGAGAGGCCGAGGCGGGCAGATTGCTGAAGACCAGGAGTTTGAGACCAGCCTGGCCAAGTTGATGAAACCCCATCTCTACTAAAAATACAAAATTAGCCAGGCATGGTAGTGCATGCCTGTAATCCCAGCTACTCAGGAGGCTGAGGCAGGAGAATCACTTGATCCCAGGAGGCGGAGGTTGCAGTGAGCCGAGATTGCACCATTGCACTCCAGTCTGAGTGACAGAGCGAGACTCTGTCAAAAAAAAAAAAAAAAAAGAAGAAAAGAAAAAGGAAAGAAAGAGAAAAACATAGTAGAATTCTACAAAATGGGTTCCAGTATTATAATATCAACAGCGAGCATGTTACAGATAGGTAGGCAATGAGCAGGGCAAGAGAGAGCTCTCCCCCAACCCACTAGAAATGTCAAATGATGCTTTGGCAATTATCACATTGCCTCTCCAAAAATAATAATTCGGCAGCCAAGGAGAGACAATTTCTTGATGGTCTACACCAGTTAACATTAAAAATGTTAACTGAATGCAGGCCCCAGGGAGAACCAACTTTTTGGGCATATGGGTTAAGAGACAAAAATAGTGAAATATGATATTCCGGGGGTGTACTCCACCAGTAAAGGGAAGAAAACCTCAGATGGGCATGCATATAACTCCCTAAACACACTGGTCATGCTCAATTCCTAAGGGTAAGGAGGGCACTGCACATGCAGAAAGCCCACCTTAAAACAACAATCATGGGAAAGAGCAAAGCCTATAAAGTCCTAGGACCAAGGTTAAAACCTCTCTTTCTTGCTGTCTTCTTTTGTTCTCTTTTCTCTCTTGGACCTTCAGATGCCCACTTGAGTCTCTTCCAAACAAATTTTTCTTTCTTTCCTGTTCTAAAGCCTTTTAAATAAACTTCTACTCCTACTCTGAAACTTGCCTTGGTCTCTTTTTCTGCTTTATGCCTCTCAGTCCAATTCTTTCTTCTCCAGAGGCGAGGACTGAAGTTGCTGTGGACCCATACAGACACACCACCAGTAATTCGGGGTAACTCGAATCTCTGCCACCACTAAAAAGCAGAGCCATGAAAGAGACCTTAGTGTCCAACAAATGTGATGGTACCCTCAGGATATCTCTGAGATGGCAAATCCACAGCAGCCATGAATAAGCAACATATTTGTGGCAGGAATTAATGGGTGTATATATAGCATTACAGTTATTGAGCCCAGCGCTAAAATGTGTTTGTGAACTCTCTAATTTTCAAAAAAAAAAAAAAAAACACTTGAGGGTGAGGATTGCTTAATACAAGGTACTTAAGTACTGTACTAGATGAGAGCAAGAGTTGGTGTTATTTGGCTTAAGTTTTGTTAAAATATAAAAGAGTATAGCAGTCTTAAATGGCCACACTTTGCCATCAATTCATTCATTTATTCATAAGTTATATCCTAAGCACTCACTGTGGTAGGCCTGGGATACACTGTGGTAAATTAAACAGACATGGTCTTTGTACTTTTGGAGCTTGTTGTCTGATCAAGTGCATACACATTAAACAAGCAAATAAATGAGTTAACACATAATTAACATTGTGATAGATGTTATGAAGGAAAATAGAAAGCTAAGAAAAAAAAAGAATAGGGTATTGAGATTCACTCCTCTTCAGTTAGTTGAGGAAGGTGTTGCTGAGGATGTGATATTTAAGGGAGACCGAAAGAAAAATATCAAGTCTTGGTCAAAGACATAATGATTAAAAAAGGATTAGTGTGCCTGAGAACTGAAACAAGGACAGCATAGCTGGACTTTAGTGACACATTTCACCAAATTTGTGTTTAACTTGAGTAGTCATAGCTTTGATCCCAATACCTTTCTTAATTTCCTGCAGTGTTACAAAGTGAGAAGATGCTTATCAGGAAAAACAAAAGGGTTGATGATGTGCCAGAAGTACTTCATAGACCCATTTTCAACTTCCTATTTAAAATTTTTACTGAAAGAGAAGACAAAAGAAGACCATACATTATGAACTACTAAGAGTTGGCATAGGGAAAGAGGAAAAATAAAAGCATGGTATGTCAAAATGAGACCAAAGATACTATTTTGCTCTTAAATATCCTAATTAGAGAAATATTGGTTTAAATGTATACAAGATAAACTTAAAGATATAATTGGTAGAATGTAAAACTCTCTTTTAAAGTTCTCTCTCTTTTAAATCCCTTCAAAAGATAAAAGCAAACAAAATATGGTCCAAATATCAAGAGCGGAAACATAGAAAATGGCAAGGAAGCACAGAAAATAGAATCCATAAAACAAGATGACAGAAGTAGGACCAAACATATCAGTTATGACAATGTATGTAAATGTGTTGAACTCCCCAATTAAAAGGCAAAGACTCTTAGATTGGAGTAGAAAACAACATCCAACAATATGCTGTTTACAAGAGACAAACTTAAAACAAGATGACTTGGAAAGGTTATAAATAAAGGATAGGCAAAGACATATCTGTAAAATGCAAACAAAAAGACAACAGAAGTGGCAATAGTCACATCAGCCAAGGTAAAATTCAAAATAAAAACTATAAACAATGCAAAGAGGATTATATAAAAGCAATCTAAAAGAAATTATATTCATTATTAAATGTATGTGCCAAGTAACAAGGAAAAACACAAAAGAGAAAAACTCATATAAATAATTTTTAACAAAATAATAATCATAGTATGAAACCTCAGTGCATTACATCAATCCATGCCAAATCAATTCAACACAAATAAATAGGGACCTGGAGAATTCAAGATATATTAAAATTCACATTTTCCAGACAGAAAATGCACAGGGACTCCTTTAAAAAGTGGTAATTCTCAAGGACATGAAGAAATTGGAAATAAATTCTCCAAAGCAGAAATCATTCTGCGTATACTTCCAAACACAATTTTTTAAAATTGTAAAATTATAAACAAAATGCAAATAAAGTATTCCAACAATATCATTTAAAACTCACTACTAAATACTGAGTCCAGAAGGTGCACAAATTAGTACTCTAACCTAGAAAATACCAAAAATTATAAAATCAGTAACATTTACTAAGAATGTAACATGAAGGAACTCTGCAAAATACATTCTATGCATCTCACTTGATTCTCACAACAAATATATGAGGCTTAAAGAACGAACAGGATGTAGGTATATGGAAATGGAAAGAAAAAGAATTCCAAGCAGAGGAGACAGATTGAGCAAAGGAACATGGACTAGAAGTTGAGAGACATGTATGGGAAGAGCAAGCAGTTTAAGTTGCCTCTAGAACTATACATAATGTATATTAAGAGATGAAGCCACAGTTTGGAGTTAGGCCATAGGCTTTAGATTTTATGCTTAGGAAATAGTGAGTCATTGCATGGTTGTGAACAAGAAAATGATATCACCATAGTTATGTTTAGGGAAAATTACTCTGGCAATAATTTACTGGAAAGATAAGTTAAAGAAATAACTAAATGAGGAAAATCCATTGAAGACATGAAAGACTAAATGAAGTCATGCAGATGGAGTCAGTGGAGGTAAAGGTTGAAATACAGGAGATAGTTGCAAGGAAACATTGATGCAAAAGACTTGATAGGATTTGGGTATGTAAGAAAAGAATGTCATAGCTGGAAAGGACTTTGGAAATTATGTATTCCAATCAGCTCATTTGTTAGATAAATTGAAGCTCAAAGCAATTGAATGAATTTTTCAATGGTTCTGGAAGCAGTTAACTATGAGGCTAAAACTAAGACTAAGTTCTATGAGTTTCCAGTTCATTTTTCCCTCTCTTCTAACTTGGTAGAGGGAATGAGAGAGAGAAAGGGCAGAAATGCCTGGGGTTTTAAACCCATAGTAGTGTAGTGACATCAAACAAAATACAGAACCCAAATCTCAGACATATTCAGTTATAATGCTAATGGGACTACAAAATGAAAATTTGTGACAACTTCAGAATTCAAGATAAAATTATGGATAAAAATTCATATTTATAGTTGTTATTTGAAAACTATAGGAAAGAAGGGTAAAGAAGAAAGAGCAGGAAAGACATTAAGGGTAAAGGAGTGAAAAGAAATGAGAAAGTACATCAATCTGGTACATATTATTTAACAGACTGGAAGCAAACCAGAAACTAGAGAAAGATATCAACAAAATATCAATGGCATGGAAGTGGCAATCAAATATTAGATGTAGTCTCTCAGAAATTCTGTTGAAAGGTTTTGTGCATTGGGAGAAAGGTTGAAGTATCTGACCTCTGAGTTCTTTCTGATTTAGAGACTATGATCAATTATTGCAGCAAAATGTGAAGTGAATTTGAATCTGACTCCAACACTGTATTTTATTATATATCTGTACTATTAACTAATGAATTCAGAAATGTAGCCTGTATTAGTAGGCACAAATATGAAAAGCTTACTAGGACTACGAGTTCCTTTGGCACTGTTTTATATTATGGGAGTACAGGCCATGTATAAAACAACACACACATACACACATGTGTATCCTTATGTTCCTTTTAATTACTGTGTACGTAGTTTGCTGTGTTATGGTGGCCAGCATATATGTGTGTGTGTGTGTGTGTGTATGTATATATATATAACCTTCATAGTTGATTTGTGACATTTTTCTCTGATGTGCTACAACCATTTGGAAAGTATGCTCTCTGAAGAATGAATATGTGAGGTTTTTAGTGTGCATACAATCTTTTCACTGCTTATGAAAGAATCAAGTGTATAAACTATGCATAACAAATGTAAATAATTGACAGACTCTACCAGTATAATCTGAGTTTGTAAGCAATGAGAGGTCAAAGGCCAATTGAACATTATTTCCTTATACAGCAACCAAAATATAAGGCACCATTATAAGTTAAAGCATTAACATAAGTAGAATGCAAAAAAGAAAATGAATTAAGCTCTCTCCTTACCCATAGCCTTAGCACATCTTATTTTAACTTTTCCCAAAGTTGTTTTTCCATGTGTCACTTCAGCCTTTTCAGTATGTTCGGGCCAAATGTGGTCCTTCCCCTGAGCTCCCGGTCGACCTTTAGATATCACATTATATAGTATGTAGTTTATATAACCTGAAGGAACTCCAATTCTCACCAAATTGTAGGCACTCTTAAGGTCACATTATAATAAGCAACCCTATTACTTTGAAAGCCCCTCTTACTTTCCCAACACAAAACCCCTGCTGCCTTCTCTTTACAGATCTCTTCTACTCTCCTCTAGAATGTCCTTGGAAATCTCTATGGGGAGGATTCTCCAACAGGTGCTCCTGCAATAGGTTGATTGTAAACCTGCTTGGACAGATAGCCTTTCTGTTTAACTTCTTTTCAGCAGCAGTCTCCCTTGTCACTCTACTCAAGGCCATGGTCTTCCTGTTCTGCTTGGATCATTGCCTGTTACTGCCTAAGGGCAGTCCATCGTGCCACCAAGATTCCTTGGGCTATTTCCTACACCATCAATTCAATTGCATTCCAGGATGAGCCCTGCTTTCCCTCTGCTTCTCATCTCTAAGCCAACAAATAAAGTTTCTACTGCCTACTGGGTCTCCAGGGCTTCCCACTCATCTACAAACAGCAATGCACAATAGATGTAAATGTGCTCAGCTCCTCTAGAAAAGCCCTGCAGTTCTTCTTCCTAAGGATAGTAATAGTAGCTACACTTATTGAAAGCCAAATACATGTCTGAAACTTGCATAAGTGCCTTAGACTTATAGTTGGCCCTCTGCCTCCATTCTGCATATACGGGTTTGGCCAACAGTAGGCTGAAAATACTTGAAAAAATATTTTAAACAATAAAAAAGTATGATAATAAAAGGCAATACAAATTTAAAAACCAATACAGTATAATAACTATTTATATAACATTTACATTATATTAGGTATTATAAGTAATCTAGAGATTATTTAATGTATACAGGAGGATGTATGTAGGTTATATACACATACTACGGCATTTTATACAAAGAACTTGAACACCTGTGGATATTTTGGTATCCAGGGAGGGAGGTCCTGAATATTTTGGTATCTGGGACCAATCTCCCACAGATACCAAGGAATGACTCTATAGACTCATTTTAATCTTTATGAAAACTCTGCAATATAGGTGCTATTTTTCACACAGAAATAACTTACTGGAGGATACTCAGCTACTAAATGACAGAGCCCCCATTTGAACCCAAGCAGTCTGGCTCTGAAGCTTATACTCTTAACCATTATACTACCCAGCAAGTATTTGAGCCATCAAGGTCTCCTAAGAGCCATATGTTCTTCTCCTCTAATTCCAACGCTCTGCTGGTGACTCTGAAGTTTCTAACCAGCCATCAGTTTCCCTCTAAGGGATATTTTCTCTAGATATTTTCCTAGGTAGTTTCAGTCAAATCTCTACAATTTAGTTATTCATCCTAATTCAAATAAATTGGCATGAATGTCTTAACCTGTGATGAGATCAGAATTCAAGATCGTTTTCAAGTAATTTGTAGCCACATACAACTTAGGGGCTATAATTAGACGTGAAAAAAGTTTGCTTTACTCACAGATGGTGCCTATCCCAACTGGTTCTCTGGCTCAGCAGGAATCTTCTCCCACTTGTTGACTGCTATGACTCCCTAGATTTACTGCGAGACCTACAAGGTTTAACTCTATCTTCTCTGTTCCTGTAGCAGTGTGTAGTATCCAGCAAGTATTCAATACAATTTCAATGGATGAATTTAAATAAATTGATTAAATCTCTCAATTACAACAAGAGAGGAAAATGTCAAATAAATCTAGAGTCAGTTCAAGACCTATAAGTATGTGTTAAACATTTATTAGCAAATGCATAAATATTTACTCTAATACCAATAATGCATGGGTTTGCCCTATTGGCTGTGAGACTTTTCTAAGCATATGTAAAATAAAACATCACAATCGTAAAACAGTTGAATTAACAATGGAATAAGAGTTCAAAATGAATGGGTGTATGAGGAAAACATCAATACTACATTATTATTAATATTGTTTTATAATTATACTATAATAGGACAAAATCAGTTCTGGTAACAAGTTTGACTTTTTGTAGAACTTTAAATATTTACAATTCAACTATAATTGCCACTCTGTTACAAACAGAAAAATGCCAATATACAAAGGAATATCTTAGGATAAGATATTAGAAGAAGTACTCAAAAGTAGTTATTAATCACATGCCCTCCAAGGAAAACACTCTCCAGGGATGTCCTGATGCCTAAATTTGAAAACAATCAATAGATATGTATAGAAAGTGCATATGACACAGACTTTCTCCAATAAAACAGGGGAGAATATAAGCTGCTTGAAGAAGACAGATCCCAGCTATAGAAATCTCTGCTGTATTTATTTCCCATTATGTACTTCCATAGTGATTACCTAATGTTATTTGTTACTTGGTGCATCTTTTCTATTGCTGCAGCAACAAATGACCACAAACCATAGCTTGAAACCTCACAAATTTATTACCTTACAATTCTGTAAGTTAGAAGTCTGGTGTAAGTCTCATCAGGCACTGGCCAGCTATGCTCCCTTCCTAGAATAGAGGTTCCCAGCATAGAGAAAAATTCATATTCCTTGCTGCCTGTAAACTGAGGGTCATTCCCAAGATCTAGAGGGAAGCATATACTTCGACTAATGGCCACCTTCCACCATTTTGAAACCAATAGGAAGTGAGTCCTTCTCAGGTCACATACCTCGGACCCACTTTTCTGCCTCCTTCTTCTACTTTAAAAACTCATTGAGCCCACCTGGCTGGATAATTTAGAATAATTTCATTATCTAAAGGTCTGTAACCTGAGTCACATCTGCAAAGACCCTTTTTTTTTCATATAAGGTGACACATCCACAGGTTCTGAGGATGAGGACAGAGACATCTTTGCGGCCCCTGATTTTGCCAACCACACTGGGGGCCAAGGATGCTGGGTACTGCATCTGCAGTATCAGACTGCACCACCTTCACATCTCCACATAACTGCTTTGCACATTTTCTTACATTAAAAAAATGCACTTAGATTCATATATATTTTTATTTAAAGGCCAGAATTGTGTGATGCCCTTCCCTAGCTTGCTCTACAGTTCAGTATTTACAGGTTTACTTTGGTATGGAGAAGACATTTTTATTCATCAATGTGTTCGAGATTGTGATCTTTAAGTGGAACTGTGCAAACAACCACGAAGTCCTAATATCAGCCTGGAAATGCAAAAAGTTGATCTTTATTTTCAGACTTCAAATTGCTTATCAGACCCTATAAAAGACAAAGTAAAGACCATAAAAACAAACGTATGGTATTGTTATCTACGGATGGAAAACCAGGAGAAAAGAAAATCACAACACAATTTTGTCAGCAAACATTACTCTGAAATTCATTTATGGACTCATTTGCGAGTGCTTACTTTCTTTTTCTTTCACTGTTTGGTCCTATTTCCCTACACAATCCATTAATTTAGAAATATAAATAAGGCCTTGGAAGCCATTCTTAAAGCATTGGAGAAAAAACAGGAAATAATAAAGAAAATCAAAACTAAACCAGCTTATCATGACAATAGGCAAGCCATGAATTAAGCATTGTGGTACTGCATACAAAAGCATGGATTCCATGTACAGCATTATTCCAGAGTATTCATTCTCAATTGTATTTTTGTTATCAACCTATGCAATTCTATTTCTTATCAGGTTGTTTGTAATTAGGAAATGCTCCATAAAGTGAATATGTGTCTATGCCTGCATTATGTCAGCATTTCCCAAACTGATTTTTGTGTAGAACACTACTGCTCCATGCCATATAAGTAGAGACTCGTTCTCTATTGATATTCCCTATGGCGATAGGGAAACTCAGAGGTTCCCAAGCTTTCTGAATCACAGTCCTTTTTATTTTAATAAACAAAATAGATAGAGCTATTGGATATAGTAGAAAACCACAATAGAAGGTTTGAACAGAAGAGTGATATGATGACAGTGGAGTTTATGATAGATTAATCTAGTAAATGTGTGGGAGAGATAGGAAGGAAGAGGCCATATAGGAGAATGTTATAGTTAATATATAAAGGCTTGATTCAGAAGACAAAGCATAAAAATTAAGCATATAGTCATGAAACTAAAAGACTCAATATCCATGGTGAGTTGTTTCTATCACTGAATCAGCTTTCACTCATTATACTCTTCTAAATAGAAATGTCAGTGCTTACTAGGCTCTATGCTATCATTTCAAAGTCTGCATGTCTCTAAAGAAAAAAAAAAATGCTTCCAGGCAGTCCTTGACCTAACTAATATAAAACTCAAATAGTGGTAATCTCTGTATTGAGAACAATTCTGAGAGTTGGAAAGGGCTCCACCCAGAAAGAATATTAGATCATCTAGCAAAGTCTGCCTTGATATCAAGGATTGGGTGGGCAGTGGTAGCTGGCATACCATTGTTACAAGATCCTCAGGGTGTTGCTTCACCAGTCGGAAAAGCACTGTGGCCAGTGGTGCCTCTGCTTAGGTTTTGCTCATTCCTGTTTGGGCTTGTTCTGCCCACTCTACCCAGCAGGCTTCACTTGGCTGGTGCTACCAGTCTGGATCCCACTCCTGATAAGGGTGAGCCAGGCATGGAGTGGCAAGGGGTGTGTAAGCAAACAAGCACAGAGTCCAGCCACCACACCCAGCCAGGATGCCAGTTGCGGTGGCGGGGTGGGCAGCTCCAGGCACCAGCATAGGCGTCGGCACTGTGTGAGGCTATGGTTAGACCAGACGTACCATGAGCAGCTTCCACTATAGGCACCAACATCTAGACAAGAGGAACATGATGGCACCAAGAAGCCTAGAGATGCCAGGAACCACAGAGCCCCAAAGAGGGTGTTACAGTGTGTCACAGTCTTGGCTCGGGGAGCTCTCGGGTCTGGGCTCCCAGAAGGGTTGCAGCTCTCCTCTCCTTGTTGGCTGCAATGTGACAAGTGGGGGGCATGTTTCAGCCCTGTTTGTGTTATAGCTCTTTCCATCCTGCCAGTTGTCAGGTCCTAGGTTCTTGTCCTATGTCCAGGAAGATTGAGGTATGTGGACAACTGGAGGGTAAGCAAGATGGAGAGACACTTCATTGAGTGACAGAACAGCTCTGAGGAGACCTGAAGTGGGTAGCTTCTTTCTGCAGGTAGGTCATCCTGATAAGTGGCCAGCTCTCAGCAGAGAGGAGACCCATAGTGGGTAGCTCCTTTCTGCAAGCAGGTCATCCCAATGAGTGTGTGAATCTGGCTGAGTCCAGGGTTTTTATGGGCTCAGACGGGAGGTAGTGCATGCTAATTGGTCCATGGGTGGCCATGAGCAGGCCTGGAAAAAGCACCATAAGTTCTCACTCCAGGTCACAGACTCCACTTGGAACTGGCAGCCTGCCTCCAGGCTTCAGGCCAACCTCGGCTTGAAGGTGGGGCTTCACCGGGGACCCACCCTTTCCCATCTAGGAACCTGTCTGCTTCCTGCCATTATCAACATGCCAGCCATGGTGCCCAGGCTGTTCGTGCTGAGGGGCAACTGCAGGCCCATGCCAAGCCACCTGCAGCCACCCACTCCCAGCCTCCCTCCCTGAGCTCATCAGTGCCCAAAGCTTTAGAGAGGACCTAGGCGGCAGGGGGTTGGTATGTCAGCACTACCCCAAGTGCATGCACACCCGGCCGGGTCATAAGAGCACCTGTGCTTAGCTTAAAAAATCAGAGTGGACACTGGAAGTGGGGAGATGTTAGGGAATGGGAGCAGGCACTTCTGAGCCTGTGGGGGCAGGGGAAGCTTCCCAGACCCCTGAGATTGCAGAGATGCCTATGTCTGGAGCCATGGCTAGGCAGCTGCAGCTGTATTCAAGAGCTCAGGGCTCCCATCCTGCCAACACAGTAGGGGGCAGGATGCCCACCTTTTCCTGGCCTCTGCCACTCCACAGAGTGTGCAACTCTGGTCTCGCCTCCCCCACTGCAGCTGGTGTCCCCATAGTGGCTGCTCCAGATGGGCTGCTACCACCATCACCCTGTGTCTGATATTTCTTTTATGAACTGGTTTCCCTTGACTAGATTAGAGCATCATGGTAAGTCTTTAGTTCTGAACGTCAGCAGTTACTATTTTTGCTGCTTTCCTTTAAGGGCTTTGAAAGTCCCCCAGACAAATCTAGATTTGATACTGGTGGTAAAAGAATTCATGTAGCCTGTAGGGCAGAAAAGTTCTCCCCTTCTCTCTCTACACTCTCTCTCACGGTTTTAGGAACATACCTAGACAACATAATTTCATATTTTTTTCTTTTTGTTATCCTTTCCAAATATATAGGTTATTTTTGCTTTCATAAAGTATTCGTGGAGTGGGGAACTCTAATTAATTCTCACCTTGAACCAAGAAGTGTAAGATTTGCTATAAAATTTAAATTCTGCTACAGTTTTGACTATCACCAGCCAAAGCTCCTTCTAATTCAGGCTATTACTGAAGCAAGAGTGGAAACCATGGAAGTCAATATTACCCCACATATATATTTTGTTTGGTATAAATATTGTTCTAAAACATGAATGTGAATGTCTTTAGGCAGGATCTATGCTTTCCATTTTATTATGATGTTCACCATTTCCTATTATCTTTGCTTCAGTCACTGAATTTATTTGACTGGCCTTTGAAGACATATAAACTCTTGTTAAAGACTCAACAGATTTTCCTCTATTTTGCATTTAAAACCTATTAAAATCAATTTAACAAATAATAATTGGACACAAAGTAGTCCCAAAAAATCACACATTTTGGACACATTGCAGAATACAATAGATATAAACCTTGAGGCTTGTCCACAAAAAAAAATAACAATATCTTATAGAACCTTACAAATCTGCATTTTCTTTTTAACACTGCTATTCTGTGGCATACTGTAAAGTCCATCTAGAATACAGACTTCGGTGCTGAGCGAGGGTGAGTATTCTTACTTTGACATTTGTATTCTTACTTTGACACTGTGATGGTTAATATTAAGTTTCACCTTAATAGAATTAAAGGATATGTAGATAGCTGGTAAGGTATTGTTTCTGGGTGTGTCTGTCAGAGTGTTGCCAGAGGAAATTGACATTTGAGTCAGTGGACTGGGAGAGGAAGACCAACCTTCAGTGTTGGTGGGCATCATCCAATTGGCTGCCAGTGTGGCTAGAACAAAGCAGGAGGAAGAAGGTGGCCTAAGCTGGCTTTCTGAGTCTTCTGGCTTCCATATTTTTCCTGTGCTGGATGCTTCCTCCCATCCCTCCTGACCTTAAACATCAGACTGCAAGTTATTCAGCCTTTGGACTCCGGGTCTTGCACCAGTGGCTTGCCAGGAGCTCCCAGGCCTTTGGATACAAACTGAAGGCTGCACTGTCAGGATTCCCTAGTCTGAGACTTTCAGACTTGGACTGAGCCAGTTTCTGTCTTCCCCAGCTTGCATACAGCCTCTCGTGGGACTTCACCTTGTAAGCATGTAAGCCAATTCTCCCTAATAAACTCCCTTTTATTTTTGTGTATACATGTATATATAAAAGGGAGTTTATTACATATGTGTGCATATGTGTGTGTGTGTATATTTATACACATTAGTAGCATATATATGTGTATATATTAACTGGACATGGTGGCACATGGCTGTAGTCCCAGCTACTGGGGGCTGAGCAAGGAGGATCACTTGAGCCCGGAAGGTAGAGGTTACAGTAAGCCGAGATGGCATCACTGCACTTCAGCCTGGGGGACAGAATGGGAGCCTGTCTGAAAAAAAAAAAAAAAAAAAAAAAAAAAAAAACGCATACCATCTGATGTTATTTACTACAGTGAATTTGAGTTCTCAAGTGGAGTAGAGGAAGCAAGAGGTAGTTGAGAAGTGAAAATCTGGGTTTGAGTTTTTCATATTTTGTTTTCAATTTAGAGTTTTCTGATGGTTTGTCAACATGAAATCTGGGATAATAACAGTGGAAGCACTTAAAGGTAAGGGGAAAAGCTGAGTGAGGTTCCACATTTCCTAGCAAATTAAAGAGGAATCTCTTGGAAATAACTAGATGATGGAAATAAGAAATGAACCAAGTATGATATATCCAAATAGCATGAGTACAAAAGAATAGAGATTTTAGAAGTGGCTCTGAGAAGCATGCAGATCCCAATATGAACTCCTGAATCTAAGGATATTTAAAAAATGAGCAACAGATGAATATATATGTATCTGTATATGGACAAGGAAACTTCAGTTAAGGTATAAAATTGGAAGAATTTGGGGTAAGTGATCAATGATAACAGCACACACTTCTTGAATGATCACTATGAGTGAACTTTGTGCTAGGCACCTTATATAATAATGTAACTTTATTCTTTCAGAAATTCTTGGAAATAAATACAATTTTTATATCCATTTTACAAATGAGAATAGTAAAACTCTGAGAGATCACATAAATTGTTGAAAACCACTATGCTAGTAAGTGGTGGAACCAACATTTTAAATGGAGCAGTGTCAGGCCAAAGTATACACATCAAACCTTTCGTTCTACGCTTCCTCCCAGGCCATAATGGGAGGGAGTTTATTTGCTTTGTAGTGTAGCTTCCAGAGGACAAAGAAGAACAATTTGGAAAATATATCCATTTGGTTATGCTGAGATAACAAATATACCCCAAATTTCAGTAAAACCACAAATGTTTATTTTTTCTTTTTATTAAAAATTAATTATGAGTTGCCTAGGGGCTCACCTCCCTATGAGTGAGCTCGTGAGGCAACCACTGTGTATAGAATATTGCTCACCAACATTACAGAGGAAGAAACACTCCTGGATCAACTTGCATTTGCAATGAATTGCCCAGAAGTAACACATACCACTTCTCATATCTCATTGGCCAAAAATAGTCACATGACTAACAGCAAAGGGGTCAGAAAATGCAAACACACTGTGTGCCATGAAGGCAGATAAACAGCTGGAAATACTAGGGAACATAATAACAGCCAGAGCCAAGTGAATGGTACTTACTGCTCTCCATTATTTCCTGGATAAGTGATACGAAAATGAATCTATAAGAAGAGAAGTGTGCTTGAAATAACTTATATATCCAGCAGCAGTCAAAGACAACAGAAACTCAGAGTTGTCTAGATAAGATCAGCCTTTGGTGGGAATTAAGTGCATTCATATAGGTAAATGCAAATCACAATGCCTGGCATAGAGTCAAAGACTTGATAAATATTGTCAATTATTATAAAGTGCCAAGTGTTAAGTTATTATGTTTCAAAATAAATGTATATGCATTCAAGAGTTTCTTAATGAGATACTGTTAACTCCTTTCCTGACCAAGAACATACAACAGTTCATTATTACATCCAGCTTATTATTACATGTTAATTAATAGCTATTAAACATATTTTTCACTTCTCCATCAAAATCAAACTTCTTATGAGTTATCTATACCATGTTCCACTGTTTCCTCTCCTTTTCTTTATTCAACAGCCTATAATTTATCTTCTTCTCCATCACTTTACTGAAAATATCATCAGAGACCCTCTGGCCAAAACCAAAACCAATCAATATTTTCAGCCCTTTTCCTATCTTTTTATTTTTGAAAAGGTAAATTCGTTTCCCCCTAATACCACTTTGTCTTCGTTTTTAATTTTTTAATTAATTAATTAATTAATTATTTAGATATGAGGTCTCGCTCTGCCACCCAGGCTGGAGTGCATTGTCATGATCACAGCATCATAGCTCACTACAGCCTTAAACTTCTGAGTTCAAGCAATCTTCCCACTTCAGCCTTCAGGGTAGCTGGGACTACAGGTGCATGCCACTGTGCCCGGATTTTTTTTTTTTTAATTTTTTCTGGAGACAGGGTCTCACTTCATTGTCCATGCTGGTATTAAACTCCTGGGCTCAAGTGATCCTCCCACTTTAGCCTCCCAAAGTGCTGAGATCACAGGTGTAAGCCACATGCCCAGCCTCTTAGTTGTTTTTATACTTTTTAATTCCTCTTTTTTAGCTTCCTCTATAGGTTCCTCTCTTCCCTCTTCTTTTTCCATAGTCCTACATGTGGCATCCCCAGTGGTGGGTACTTTTCCTCCTTGGCTCCAGGTCCATGGGTCTGGGTCCTGCTGGACAGTCCCTCCCCTAATGATCTCACCTTCTACCAGGAAGACCCACTGTAGTTTACCTTCCACTGGGTGCACTCAGATCTTGGGCTCTGTTACACCACCTGCTTTTGTTCCTCCAGCTCTCTAGACAGAAGCATTCTGGGGTCTGGCTATTCTCAAGGTTGCTTCCCCATTTCCTCAACTTGTCTATTGCTTATGTAACTGATTCCTTCTATTAAATTTTCTTTGTTGGAAATGTCTAAGGTAGTTTCAATTTTCTTATTGTATTCTAACTGACAAAATGGTTAAATAATCAATTTGTGGAGTAGTGATGGATTAGTGGAAACAGACACACTGGATTAAGAGAAGAAGTGGTACCAGAGTTCTGCAGTAATCACACACACACACATTATTTATTTTCATTAACTTTAAGGGTATTTTAAAACAGTGTGCACAGCAAGATTGACTGTGATGATCCTGAGTGTTGAAATCTCACTGCATGATGCAAACTGAAAGGGCTTGGGGCTGTGGCTATAAAAGTCATCTTGACCATTGACAGTCCAGTCACATTGAAGAAAAAACAGACACGTTTTACGTTGTTCTATGGTCAGCAATGAGGAGGATCAGGTTACGAATAAACAACAGAATCTTACAACAAACAAGGATGACTAGACTGCCTCATGAAGTTTGAGTTGTCAGTAACTGAAAATGGCCAAGAAAAGACCACAGGTCTATTTTCAAGGGGCTCTTGTACTAGTGTGGAGCTGAACTGGGTAATATATAAACTCTTTTCCAAATTGAAAAATGGATGGTTTACCCAGGTCTCTGCAACCAGGTCAGCTATAGTAGCAGAAGGAGAATATATAACCCCTGAATCAGAAAGGTCCAAAATGTCTTCAGTTTAAGTATACTTATATAAACCAATAAAACTCCATGCCATCCACCTATTTCCAAAAGGCCACACAGTTGACAATTACATTTGCAAGAAGACTAAGATATGACTCATTTTATATCATATTGCCCTCAAAAAAGGCTTCATTGATTTGTACTATGCTATCTGAGTAGAAATTATTCAAGAAGGCTGCTGTTTCAATAGGACTGATACTTGCCCATCTGGGTAGATCCATATCACAACAGTTCTCTGATAGACATATTCTGATGTAAAACCTTTTTTCTTGTTTTACCTCTACAGATTTTTTCACCTAGCTTTCTCCCTGATTTTATCCCAAGTATTTTGAAAATGTTCCAATTTTGACATCAATCCAATTGCTGAGAACTCTAGCATAAAATGAAGAAAGACACATAAAAAGAACAGCATTAACCATATAAGCACATTCATGCCACATTTATAAGGCAATCAGAGAAAACATGCATATGTACCCAAGTCAGGCAATTTTGCATGTGTAACAACTTATCTAATTAAAGAAAGAAATATTTGACAGATCTATACTGGTCAACTAATTATATATTTTCTTTTAACAATAACTAGAATTCAGATGCCATCTAATTAGTATGTTTTCCATGATTGAAACTTCAAAAATTTTTTCTTATGTATCAATTACAATAACATAGATATTTACATCTATTTTTCTTGATATCTTTATTATAAATGTCTTTCTTCTTTGCCCCAGTAAAAGTATTTCTCTCTATTGCATATAAATGCTGCATGATAAAAGTACCCCAAAATGTAATGTCTTAAATAGCCTTTACTAAGCTTACAAGCCTTCAAGTCAGCAAATCAAGTTAAAGGCTGCTGGGCTGGTCTCAGGTGGGCTCACTCGCATATCTGATAGCTATAGTCACAGAGGTGATGAGACCATGTGTCTCTCATCACTCAGCAGGTAAGCTTAAGCATGCTCTCACACCAAAATTGAGGAGAAGAAAAAACAGAAGCCTACAAGTGCCATTTCAGACTCTACTTGTCTCAAGTTTGCTACCAACCATTGGTCCAGGCAGGTCACATGGGCAATCACAGAGGCAGTGAAGGGTACAATGAAAGGGCATGGGTATAGGACAGCTGGATAAACAGGGACCATTCATGCCACATAAAGGAAACAAAGGAAACATGCCTAAGTGCACAGTTAATGGAATCTTACATGTGTAATAGCATTGCTAACAAAGGGATAAATCTTACATGTGTAATAGCATTGCTAACAAATGCTATTAGGCTAATCAATAGGCTAATTGGTTTTATTCAGTAATATATTACAAACTCAAATGCCATCTATTTGCAATGTTTGCCTTGATTGAAACTTTTAAATATTCTATATTTATCATTTGCTGGAAAACTTTACTTGATTTCTTTATCGTAAGAGTCTTTTTACTTTCAGCCCAATGAATAAATAGATATGTAAACCTCTTCTGGTGTGCTGTTGGTTTTGCTGGAGAGCCTCTGTTCTTGAATTGAGGTGCTGACTGTTTATTTCCATGAGTCAAAAAGCAAAATTTAAACATACCAAATTGTCTACTGTCTGTGGTTGGCTCTTTGACAAACATAATGCAGCACTTTAAATATGGCCGTGGAAATGATTACTGCTGGTTGCTCATGGAGAATTATTCATCATCACCTCATGCATTTGGTTCTTTCTTCACCTCCTACTCCTCAGGCATGAGTGCTTACCATTTTGTGGCCGTATCTAAAATAATTGTTAGTCATTAACCCACCTCTTCACCAAATAAGTTTTTTTCAAATAAGTATTAAGAATATTGTTTTTAATTGGAAAATAAACAACCCAGGTATCTTTTGTCTACTAAACCATAATTTTATTAAGGGTTTACATAAACCTATGCCACCTCAAACTTCTGAAGCAATCAAATAGGTTATATGACTAAAAGTAACTACATCTTATTAAGGTGTTTTTCCCTTCACATAAGATCTTTAAAGAAAATACTACAGTAGTAAATATAAGCCAAAAGCCTATTTTATGTGAAATTTTACTGTCCTTTTTTTTGCTTTATTTTACTGAATTTCAAAACACACATGTACATTGGCATGAATGTGACTTGTCTCATTATGAATAAAACACCCAAGCAATATGAGCACATTTTAAAACAACAAAAAGTGTACAAAAGTTCAGTCTTCTGGAAAATGTTGAAAGATATTGTAGATTTTTCCATTTACAGAAGCCTTATTGTTACTGTCCTTTCCACATCTGCTATACATTTTAGCTACCTCCCCACAATTCAGTGAACAAAGGTGCCAAAATGTTGCTATTAATAATTCTCTAGTACCTTTTCCTTTGCTTCTAAATAAAATATCTTTAATATATAGAAAGAATACTTAGTTTCAACTGAACCAGGATGCATAGTCTTAGCTACAGGTCTGTGGTTTGGGTGACACTATTTTGTGAAAATAAGGTGCACTGGCAGTTTGAGAGGCACATGGCACAGTGTTGAGTCTGTACTCTAGGATGAGATAAACCCAGGAAATCAGGACCAGTTCAACCCGGGTCTCACAGAGATTGCTACGAACACTTGGCAACTTCTCAAACCCTAGTTTTCTCATCTGCTTATAATTCTTTATAACTACAACAATAATATAAATGTCCTAGGGAAGGCTATTTTCTGAGGGAAAAAAAATGTAGAAGATCTTTCTATAAAAGACAGTACTCTATGACATAAATTCCCAATCTCTCTTTTTTTGTAAATGTAGAATTTTGCATTTTGATTTTCCCTGAAGGGAAGCATGCCTATTTTTCTAGAATAAACAACCACAGAACTTCCTTAGTTTAGGGGCGGAAAACATAAAGGTAGTGGTGTTTTTGTCCCACTGGCACAGATGCTTTAAGCTTTAAAACAACCTCCTACTTCTTAATCCCTCTCTCCATATTCTTGCCAAGCTCTCTGGAAGTCTGAGTTTTGGACACCCTCCAATACCACATCTCATCCATATGCCTGCCACAGAGGAAGACATTCCGCGGGCTCTTTCCTTCACTCTATGAATGATTCATGTGTTAAGATCTTAAATACTCACTGAACGAAGGACCTAATGGCTTGAAAACCTGATCTGACGTCAAGGAAATGTGCTGTTTTAGGGACATGCTTCTAAGGCTGGTTGTTTATCCTTGCTCAATCCCGAATCAGAAAGTTCTCTATTAGGCAAGCAGAGAACATGACGGTGTCCCCTTTCTGAGAATCTTTTCTGAGACTCACATTTCTAAAGAGCATTTCAGCTCCGGTGTCAAAATGGGGAAATAGACTTTTGCTGACAACAGTATATTTAAGTCTACACCAGGAAAAGTAAGTGAAAGGTTAATGTTATCATTTCATTTTCCTCCAAGAAAAATAAACCATATTTGAAAAATCACTTTCACCACCTACAGCAAGATCACAAAACAAACTGCAATCTACAGGGAGAGGTTGGCAACTAAAATAAGTGAGAATGATCAAGCCAGAGACTTGGTCCAGTCTAAAAGGGTACAGTCCTTACTTAGCTAAACTTCAATGATTTTTAAGAAGCACATGGAACCAGAACTGCCAGAACTTTCATAAATTCAACAGAAGCCATAAACCTTCATTCTTATGTGAAGTCCCCCACTTTTAAACATTGCTAATTAATTCAGACAAATGTGAACGTTGTATAAACCAAACAAACACATCTGTAGGCCAGATTTGGCCGGTAATGCCGAATTTGCAAATTTGACCTCTAGCTCTACTTACTATTATTTCATTTAAAACTGTTGTAAATACTTTGGACAAAAATTAAATGGAGCTTAGATTCCTTAAAAAGTCTGTAAAACCCTGTCACAAGACTATAAAATGTCAAGAAAGTGATTTTACTTTATTAAATAGGGAAAGAGTGGAGGTCTTTAGAGAAAGAAAGTTATGAGTTAAAATCTTGGCTCAACTGTCTCCTACCTGTGGGAACTAGATGTTACTCAAATCCTCTGAACATCCATTTGTGAAATGGTGAGAATATTCCTTTCCTATATGTAGTTTATAATTATAGAATTACATAGTTCCTAGCACATAGTAAGGACTTAATAAATTATGACCATTTATATTAGTGTAATTTTCAGGATCATTTTAATAATTAACCTATAAAGATTATTAAGGAAACTAATACTATTAGCTTATATTTATTGAGCTCTCACTATAATATAGGCACAGGTCTTGTTCTAACACTTTTAATCATGAAAACAATCCTGTGAAGGAAGTTCTATTATTAACTCAGCTTTACACATAAGAAAACTAAGGACTAGCATGGCTTATTATCCATCCCAAGATGACACAAATAATAAGAGGCTGTGGGGAGACTGGGAAGGATTCAAAGTCTTCCTGCTATAGCATCTGAACTCTTTACCATTACAATACATGAACAAGTATGCTATATTCAAATTAATATTTGAGTTTGTTCCAAGCAATGGAAGTCTTGGAATTGTGAAAATCATTTTAACAAAGAGGAAACATGCTCTAGTCTTACAGCAAAAGACCACCCTAAGCAATTTAAGGTAAATGCTTCTTTTTTAAACTTGGAAGGAATAATCCAGATTTGCTCTGAATACTGCATGATAATCTCTAGAAGTTAGATAAATGTCTCTTCTTTGTATGTACTTATATAACTTTAAATCTCTTAACTTGATATAAATTGAATCACTTAATATGAGTAATTTGTATAAATAATTAGCTCTAGAAGAAGCACGGGGTCCACAAAAAAAGCATAGATTCTCTTTATGAAGGCAGATAAAAAAGTCTCATTCACCTGCAAAGCCACAAGGGCAAAGCTGCCCAAGACCATGGGAAACGACCTCTTGCATCAGCATGACCTGGATATGAGACATGGAGCCAAAGGGGATCATTTTGGAGTTTAAGATTTGACTGCCCTGCTGGATTTCAGACTTGCATGGGGCCTGTAGCCCCTCTGTTTCAGCCAGTTCCTCCCATTTGGAATGGCTGTATTCACCCAATGCCTGTATTCACTCAATGCCTGTACCCCCATTGTATCTAGGAAGTAACTAACTTGCTTTTGATTTTACAGGCTCATAGGCGGAAGGGACTTGCCTTGTCTCAGATGAGACTTTGGACTGTGGACTTTTGAGCTAATGCTGAAATGAGTTCTAAGACTCTAGGGGACTGTTGGGAAGGTTATGATTGGTTTTGAAATATGAGGACATGAGATTTGGGAGAGGTCGGGATGAAATGCTATGGTTTGGTTCTGTGTCCACACCCAAATCTCGAATTGTACTCCTGTAATTCCCACGTGTTGTAGGAGGGACCCAGTGGGAGATAATTGAATCACGGGGGCAGCTCCCCCCATACTGTTCTCGTGGTAGTGAAACAGTCTCATGAGATCTGATGGTTACATAAGGGAAAACGCGTTTGGCTTGGCTCTCATTCTCTTTCTTTGCCTGCTGCCATCCATGTAAGATGTGACGCTCCTCCTTGCCTTCCACCATGATTTTGATGTCTCCCAAGCCGTGTGGAACTGTAAGTCCATTAAATTCTTTTTCCTGTAAAAATTACCCAGTTTTGGATATGTCTTTATCAGCAGCATGAAAACAGACTAACACAGTTACTTATAGTCAAAATCCTTCTAACTGATAAATTGTAGTGTTCATATAGTATATGATTAATAAATACTTGTAGAATTTAAAATTATTCCCTATATTGGTTCATTCTA
The DNA here is from genome assembly GCF_009764315.1 of Trachypithecus francoisi. NCBI lineage: Eukaryota > Metazoa > Chordata > Mammalia > Primates > Cercopithecidae > Trachypithecus > Trachypithecus francoisi. The sequence goes on along the minus strand of NW_022681458.1, from coordinate 85,661,111 downwards.
TTAACTCTGCCTATAGGAAACCAAACCACTCAGATCCCATGGCTATGGCCCAGCTACTACTATTTTCCTCGTGGTCAGATATAGCCCATAGTATCTAAAGAGAGCCTAAACAGCCTCTGCAAAATCATCCTACTAATTTCAACTTTAGCCAGTGAAGGAATATTTCCCACAATTTAAATCAATATGCCAGCATTGTGGCTTTATCTTCTTGTCCTTGGAGGCAAAAATATTTATTTCTGTCAATTAGTAAGTTCCATGAGGTCAGAAATCGCATTTTAAAATATTTGTCAAATGCAATTAATACTTTTGGTCTCCCAAAAGTATTTAATTGAGGACAGACACCAGATAAATTTTCTTAATCACATGCCAAAGAAACAAAAATCAAACAGAAATTGTATTAATTATTATCTTTTAGTTTAATCATGATTTTCAGCCCTGGTAGAACAGAATTATCTGCACAACTTTTAAAGAGTATCTCTACCTCATCCACATCCCCAGAAGTTCGTTTTTCATTGGTTTAGAATGGAACTTAGAGATAAGTAATTGACTAAAGTTTTCAGGTGATTTTAATTACCGTCCAGATTATAACACAGTAGTTGAAGCTAAGAAGAAACCTCAAAGCTAAATTGTTCTTTTTTCTTTAGACAAATCATCAGCAGTGTTTCCATGTAAGTATAACACATTTCTACTTTTTTATATATATTCAAAAGCCTCAGATAGTTCTTGGCATAACAGGATCACTTGCAAACAATTATAGCGTCAAAGATATTGAATGGTTATTCAAACATCAAAGATTATTTTTCCATATTTGAAAGCATATGAAAAACTCTAGAGCAGATTTCATGAAGATGTTTTCTTGTCTACAACTATATGAGTCATTAAGAAAATGCTTTGGGCCAGGTGCAGTGACTCACGCCTATAATCCCAGCAGTTTCGAAGACCAAGGTTGGAGTATCACTTTAGGCCAGGTGTTCAAGACCAGCATGGACAACATTGTGAGATCCTGTCTCTAATAAAAATAAAAAGATTAGCCAGACATTGTGGTGTATGCCTATAGTCCTAGCTACTCAAAAGGCTGATGTGAGAGGATCCCTTCACCAGGAGTTTGACTATATCGGGTGCTTATTAAAAGTAAAATTTCTGGGCCTATCTCTGATCTAAGAAATCAGAACCTCTGGGATGGAACTCAAGAATGACAGTTCAAACAAGACTGCAAATGATTCTAACATATACTAATGAACTCTAAACTTTGAGAATCACAAAAATCCCATCCAGTCAGATGCCCTGTTCAAAAAATTCTTGAATTTTTTTTCTTTTTTTTGTTCACATACTCCCTTTTGATCCATTAAGAGTCATATCTGAGCCGGACGCAGTGGCTCATGCCTGTAATCCCAGTATTTTGGGTGGCTGAGGTGGGCGGATCAAGAGGTCAAGAGATCAAGACCATCCTGGCCAACATGGTGAAACCCTGTCTCTACTAAAAATATAAAAATTAGCTGGGCATGGTGGTGTGCACTTGTATTCCCAGCTACTTGGGAGGCTGAGGCAGGAGAATGGCATGAACCTGGGAGGAGGCAGAGCTTGCAGTGAGCCGAGATAGCGCCACTGCACTCCAGCCTGGGTTGACAGAGTGAGACTTCATCTAAAAAAAAAAAAAAAAAGAGTCATATCTGACTATCCAAAACAAACAAATAAACAACAAAAACAACCCTTAATCTTCCCATAATCTTTTATGTTAGTTTGCCAGAGGGTTGAATTATTAGGTTGTGCAAAAGCGATTGTGGTTTTTGCCATGATTTTCAATGGCAAAAACCGCAATCGCTTTTGCACCAACTTAATATCTATTCTTTGTGATAACCTACCTCTTCCAGAATAGCTAAAAGGCCAGGCTCCTCTGAGCTGTCCTTGAGTCAACTTAAGATGCAGACACCTTTTCTAATTGGTGTTGCCAGCGGGGGGCACTTTTTTTTAATCTGTCCCCTTGGGAAAAAGCAATTGCCCTCTAATTCCTTTGAATTAGTTCCTCAGGAAGGCAGTCATTGCAGAAAAAGACACACAAACATTCAGATCTTAAAGGTCTACATTTGCTTCTTTGAAATGTATAATATACACATGGGCTTTCAAAGGCATTAAAAACTTGTCAAAGTCCCTACTATGATAAAATATATTCTTCCAAAATAATCACTACAACTGACACTCTTCAATTTATAAAGCACTAGTTAAAGCATTTCACAACTCCTGAGAAGTAGATGTGCATTTTAGATTGGTGACATGACTTGCCCTGAATCACGTAGCCTGTATGTAGCAGAGATGGAGATCTGTAGGTAGCCATAGCAGCTCTCCACTCAAAAGTAAGTATTTTCTCTCTAACCTCTTGTCCAGCTGCCAAAGGATTCATTGTTTCCACTATGAGAGCTTGTCCATCCCTCCCCTCAGTACCATCAGCACCATGTAAATGACTTTATGATTGTCTCAAAAATAAGAGTATTAATTACAACTCTCTGTCATTCAAACAAGACGAGATTTATTGCATCTTATCAAAGGGCACTTTTTAAAACAAAGATATTTCTTGTATAGCAAAGATAAGGGCTCATCTTTGGACCCAACAAACCACTGGTCTCTCCTGTAAGACTCACTTTTCTCTTTCACTTTTGCCCCATCAGCAGAGACCAGGTTTTGACTCCCAGTATCAGGAACTCTACCTCATATAATTGCGCAGTTGAGCTGTTGCACTCCACCTAAGGCTCCAGCAAAGAAGGCACCAGAGCAGCTGGAAGATCAGGCTTCTTTCAGCCATCCTTGAGTCAACTTAAGATGCAGACACCTTTTTCTAATTGGCATTGTCAGCGGAGGGCACTTTTTTCAAAACTGTCCCCTTGGGGAAAGCTATTTCTCTCGTATGCATCAAAGCACTGTATATGCCTGTTGGCCCTACCTATATGCATCTCAGGAGTAAATAAATAAATAAATAAATGCTAGTGCCTTGTTTTTCCAGGAATAGTTCTGTAGTTTTTGCAAAACAAGAAGTCTGCATTCAAAGTAACATCCAGTTCCATTGTTACTGCCCTGTCCAAGCTTGTGGTATAATTTCTCCTTCATTCATTCAATCTCACAAAAGGGATAATGAAATCAACTTTCATCCAACTTCAGGCAATCACAAAACTCTGAGATTTGCAGCTATCACTGCAAAGTCAATGAGTGTTGTAAGAGCCTTGAATTAGAACAAGGAGTAAAGAATTCATGTATGAACAGGAAGCTCTGAGGTTGTATATACTAAGACCTTAGTGTTACATAAGACTCACCTCACAGCTTGTGGAAAATGCTGATTCCTGGTCCTACCATAGATACTCTGATTTGGATCTGAGGAGGGCCAGCTTCATCTTGAGAATTCTATGTAGGGTAGGGCTTAGGGGAGGCCATCTGGTTGGAAGACGAAGCTGGGAGGTTTGCCATGAGGCTATGTTTGTAAAGAAAGCACACTCTTTTTAACTTAGTGTGTATGTTACAGATCAATATCAATATAAAAGTTTCCTAAACTTTTATTCACACTTTATATAAAAGTGATTACATTGGCCATATTAAAAGTAAGATTTTTATTTGAATGAAGGGAGCTGATGGAGACTGGGTTGGCTACTGCCCTTGGCACCACCACTGAGTACAACCCAGACGTCTGCCTTTTTAACCATCACCATAGAAAAGCCTAGTTAATTTATTCATCCACACAACAAAATATTTATTGAGATACCAGTATGTGCTGGACATTGTTAGAGGTATATTCTTGGAACACAGTAATAAACATAATGAATAATAATAACAACAAGCACTGGGTACAGCGGCTCATGCCTGTAATCCCAGCATTTTGGGAGGCCGAGGCAAGTGGATCGCTAGAGCTCAGTAGTTCCAGGCCAACTTGGGCAACATAGCAAAACCCTGTCTCCATAAAAAAACAAAAAAAAAACAAAATACAAAGATTAGCTGGAGTGGTGGCATGCCCCTGTAATTCCAGCTACTCGTGAGGCGGAGGTGGAAGGATCGCTGGAGCCTGGGAGGCAGTGGTTGTAGTGAACTGAGATAACTCCACTGCACTCCTGCCTAGGTGATAGAGCAAGACCCTGTCTCAAAAAATAAATAATAATAGTAATAGGCAATACATTCTTCCCTGTGGATTATACTCTAGTTAGGGGAAGCAGGCAATTAAAAAAAAAACATAATATATAAGAAATTATAAAGTATGTTAAAAGTTGTTCTTCATCTTTGAGAAACATGATCTTGAGAAACAACACATTGCTTAATGAGACGCCTCCCTGATACATATTTAGATTGTTACTAGGGCATTTCCCTAGGAGGCCAACTTACTAGAGCTAGAGATAAACTAGATGTGCCTTTCTAGACTTAAAAATGACAAATGCCAAGCTTGTGTGGGTTTGGAGAGGGAAATGTGTGTGTATGCATATAGGTTTAAGTTTAAACACCTTATGGACTACTATCAAATCTCACATACATGTCTTAAGCTCTAAATCCTATATCCTTAGCACCATACAATGCTGCCTTTCCAAGGAATTAAGCAAGCTTGTTGGAATCTATGAAGGGACAATTGTGAATTGAAGCAGTGATATGACTAAATGTTTAGAAAGTCAACAAACACATATGCAAGTCAATATAAACATAGAAATAGGTCAGTAATTCCTTTTTACTACTTAGGAAGATGTACTATTCGTTTAGAAAGCTAAGGAGAGACGAAATGTCTTTATACTAATTCCCTTAATTTAATCACATCAAATGTCAGGACAGTGTCATTTAAAATCCTTTAATGATTTTAAAACAAATGGTCCCTGTAGCAGAAAAATAGTTGAACTAACATTGCTAACATTAATTTAATTTATTTGGAATTGAAATATTAAATGAACCCATTTTATCCCATTTACTTTTCAAATAGTGTTAGGAAATACCTGAGGACCTCTCAGCAAAAATCTAATAGGATCCTTCAATTTGTTCATCAGTTCAGGAGAACTATAATAGTGTGTGAATTTAGTCTTCAGTAAATTCTATTTAATACATAAAAGAGAGTCTATTATTGCTATGTATGTTTCTCTACAACCTTTCTTTGTGAAGATTCCAGGCCCAATTTATCAACATCAGAAACTTACTTAGCATGGTTGTGTATTCTATATATATTTTTTCCAACGTTAATGTGAGTCATCATAGCATATCTCCTTAACCATATGTGCTAGAGCTAAGGACAGACAGTTATTTTAATATTCCTGGCCTAGAATCCTTCCCACAACAAACACATTTGATGCTCATACATGGTCCCTTTCTTGCCGACACTCACGCCTGTCAAAATGGCATGGTGCCTACTCAACATATGGACTGCTAGCTTTTCTCACTGGGGCACAGTTGCCAAAGAAAGATGGGTTAAGCTGGGCACCCTGCATAGCAAAGCAGGTGACAGCTCTCCCGTCCTCCATCATGTGGCTATAAATCCTCTAGCCACATGCCACTTTCTACCCTATCTTTTACAGGAAAAGGAAAAGAAGAGGGATCTTTAACAGTATTCCTTTGACTTTCAGACTGTTTCTACTTAGTGCCTTTGCTCTCACTACCTTTTATTCGTGGAAAGGAAATCTATCCTCTGCCAAAAACACATTGAAATTTAAAAATCATTTGGAAGCACACAGTTGTAAGAAAAGTTGATAGCCAGCAAAGGCATTAAGTATATGTGTGTGCATGCATGCAAATGCACACACATGCACATACACACACACAGGAAATATGTGTTGTTTCCACCCTTGTTTTTCATTTTCCACCGAGAATAGACTAGAGCTGGGCGGCCACAGCAGCATTAAGTGTTGAAGATAGAACTTAATGATTGTTTAAGTCTTGTACAAATAGAGCTGTTTGATTACGTTAATCCAATGAATCATTTCCTCCCTATCCAGGCTACATCCTGTTTGGTTTGCAATTTTTATTTTAAAATTTCCAAATCAATTTTTATTTGTCCAAATGAGTTTGTTTTGGCAATAACAGAAAAGTATCAAGTTTCCCCAAACAAAGACTATTCTTCATGTCTTTGTGTCTTCGTCATTCTACAGGAAACCCAAATAAGGTATCAGTCTGAGTCTGACTTCTGAGTCCAGACACCACAGGGATTCCTCCTTCAGTCTTACCAAACAAACCCATCTGAATTAAAAGAGATTAAACTCAAATTGTGGTCTGGGGTTGAGGCCATGGATCAACTAATTAATTATTACCCGTGCCTGCTCTGTGCCAGGGACTTTTAGAGCAATTCTTTCACTTTATCATGACAACATGTCTGCAATGTAGGAGTCAGCATTACTTCCATTTTAGAGATGGTATAGAAATCTGATCGATAATTTCTGCATGATAGCTAGTTAGCACCATTCTTTAATAATAAAAATAGCTAACATTTATTAAAATTTTACTGTGCACTGTTCTAAAAATCTTATGCATTTCAGCTCATTTACAAAGTCATGAGGGAATCCCTGTCAATATCTATAACGTATAGCTGAGGAAAAGGAGGCACTGAGAAGTTAACTGATTTATCTAAGGTCACGACTAGTAAATGGGGATACCAGAATTCATACCTGTATAGTCTGACTCTCAAGCTGTTGTTCTTAACCACTGCTTTAATTATTCTAGGTGATCCTTATACACATTCTCCAATAATTCTTTTCTTCTTTTTTTTTTTTTTTTTTTTTGAGACAGAGTCTTGCTCTGTCTCCCAGGCTGGAGTGCAGTGGCACAATCTCAGTTCACTCATTCCACCTCCTGGATTCAAGCAATTCTCCGGCCTCAGCCTTCCGAGTAGCTAGGATTACAGGCGTGTGTCACCATGCCTGGCTAATTTTTTTTGTATTTTTAATAAAGACGGGGTTTCACCATGTTGGTCCAGCTGGTCTCTAACCCCTGACCTCCATGATCCACCCGCCTGCGCCTCCCAAAGTGCTGGGATTACAGGCATGAGCCACTGCACCCAACCTCCAACAATTCTTTAGTCTTGTTCCTTGTTTGTACCTTAAGGACCAAGAATCATGCTACTTTAAAGCACTACTTTCATCATGCTACAGCTCTGCTGGGAATCCTCTCCAGCTCTCCATCTCCAAACAAACAAACAAAAAATTAGATTACCATCTTAGCATTGAAGACACCAAATATATTCTGGTTTCTATCAACCTTTCAACCTGACTCTTCCAATTTGGTCTTGTATGTTCTACCCTTGACCATCTTTACGCATTTACTTGTGTGTGTTTTTTTGTTCCTAGTCCATGGTGTCCTTGCTGTTTCTCCTTATCCATGCAAAGCCTATCCTTCAAAAACATTTCAGGTTCTATATCCACTATGAGTATCCCCTCTATCCACTTAATCTCACAGCAATTTCCCCAACCACTAAATGTCTGGAGCACATGCCAAGGTATCACTTGCTCAGAACGCTCAACAATACTGTCATTGCAATGCTATTCAGAATGTTGATCATATACCACGCACCCTTCTCAGATGTGTAATCTCCCCATTAGCATGGTATATATAATCTCCCCAATCTCTTTGAAACAATAAATCATGCCTGTAGTTTCGTGGTATGTCATAATACCTATTATACTTCTCGAACGACCCATGTCTTGAACAGTCTCCAATAATTTTTGTCTACCATTATATTCATAGATTTGTACTCCTTGAGAGGGATTCTTCTTGAGAGTTTTGAGTTTCATAAGGCCCCAATTACAAACTTAGATGTAATCACTTTACAAAAGGTTACCTTCTAACCAGTACCAACAATTTGCATCATTCTGAAAGATCAGTATCAATATGAGGAAAAAAGAATTCTATTTCAATAATAGACCTCTCAAAGATGAATTCCTTCCAAACATCATGTTTTATAAAAGAGAGAAGGTTTTAATTTCTTAATAGTTTTAGTTACATATGCCAGGAAATGGAAGGCCACTATTATATTTATTTCATTTTTTAAACATCATACTATCTATCATTTGCATGAATAAACACATCACCCAAAATGAAAACTTTTATTATTCTGAGAAAATAAGGTCTGTGTATTTGCTGCTTAAATTTTAATAGTCAATTGTTATTTAGAATTAATTTAAAAGTTCATTTAGTAATATGTATGAACAAATATTGGTGGTATTCCTGGAAAACCTTTTCTGCAGTCCTGCCAAGCATCCAGAAAATTGTCTTGTTGACTTCTCAAGGCTGTTTCCACTCTTTGATTCTAGGAATCCAGGATTCTTTGCCTGTCTACCCCTCTGGTTAAAGGCAACCACTTTGGTCTCATTCTCTCTCACGCATTTTGGAAGGTCTCCAAGTGTAAAATGGTACAACATATGTAGCCTGCAAGCAGGGCAGGCATAAGAAACACCATAAGGATACACTAAAGCAAACTTCAAGCTGTGGAACACTGGGAAACAATCACAGGCAACACACCAACTTAGCATAAAACAATCAGAGAATGAGGTAGCTTTTTCCAAGCAAAAGCATCATACTGGCTGAGGCAAAGAGGACCACAAAGATAGAAATATTGTACCCAGCAGTTAATGCTCCTAGCCAAGAGTGATCTTCAGAGGTACAGTGCAGAAAGGGTTGACAGTCACACGTTCTTCCCATTTATATTCACATGCCTGAAAACACTGCCCCAGAAGCAGTCTCTTTCACTGTAACTGCATATCCATGCAAGCTAAATGAAACCTGTTCTATCTTTCCAACCCTTCTTTCCCTAGTGAATTCCTACTCATTCTTAAGAATGCATTTCAAAGTTCATCCTCTCTGCAAAGTCTTCCCTGACGACTCCAGGAAGAGTTAACAGCTCCCTCTTCTGTAGTCTCTCAGTATTTTATGGCATTTATATCATCATGTTATATTTATTTACTTATGGGCCTGTGTCCTGGATACACTGTAAGCTCCTTCAGAGAAGAGACCAGGTCCTTTTTATTCACTATCATATCTCAAGTGACCACTATGGTGATCTATACTCAGGAGGTACTGTATATATGTTTGTTGGGTGAATAAATGAAAGTACCTATTTCCATTTTTCATTTATTTGTTTACTAAGTATTTATCAAATGCCTGTTTATGTGCATTGTTCCAGAGACTTGAGAAACAGCAGCAAACCACAGACATACTCTCTTCCATCATAGAATTATATTATATTGGGGGGAGACAGAAAACAAACATGAAAAATAAAAAAGACATTGTTTTTGTTGCATCATGATAAATGGAGAGAGAAATTACAATGTAAAGAAAGGGGACAGGGAATCTTAGAGGAAGGCTGTAACCTCAAATAGGGTGGTTACCTCACAGAGAACATATCATTTAGGTAAACACCTGAGGAGAATAGAGAAAGGGCCTCATAAATATCACAGAAAAGCAGAGTACAGAGAAAAGTGCAAGCACAAAGTCCTTGGGCAGGAAAGGATTTGAAAGCATTCAGTGTCTACAAATTGTTCCCAGAATGTGGCAGAATAATGTACAATGAATTGATCTAGGAGACTCAATAAAATAAGTAAAGCATTAAAGTAATTTACAATAGAGATGCAAGGAATTTAGACATTGACTCTAAGTATTTAAGATAATGTAATTCCAAAGCATTCTCTATCAATTTAGTAAAATTCAAATTCAATATTGCCCTGTAAAGTCCACAATTCCTGTCAGGACTGATATTTTTAAGTGAGGAAAATTCCTTTAGGTTCAGTCAGACCAAGGAGGAAGGTTTTCCTTCTCAAACTGACCTACCCTTAGATCAATCTTTCATATGGTTTGGCAAATAAGTCTCTTTATAGTTCATGGGATATTCCTAATTCCTGATTCATAAAGAATTTTCCTTCCTCTCTCTCAATTGTGCTAGCTCTTTGACCTCCATTCTCACATGCTTTGTTTCTAACCCCCAGCTCCCAAACCTCGTGGACCATCTATTTCTTTATCACCATGGCAAATACTCTTGACAGACCACTAGAGATGGCTGAGCCTTAGAGTCCAGCCTTTATCCACCTGATTCTGAAATCAACCTCATGGTTTTGGAAATTCTCTCATCACTCTCACCGACATAACCATCCACAAAGATTGAAATAGTCAGCTGGGCGTAGTGACTCACACCTGTAATCCCAACACTTTGGGAGGCCGAGGTGGGCGGATCACCTGAGGTCAGGAGTTCAAGACCAGCCTGGCCAACATGGTGAAACCCCACCTCTACTAAAAAAATACAAAAATTAGCCGGGTGTGGTGACAGACTCCTGTAATCCCAGCTACTCAGGAGGCTGAGGCAGAAGAATTGTTTGAACCCAGGAAGCAGAGGTTGCAGTGAGCCAAGATTATGCTACTACACTCTAGCCTGGGTGACAAGAGTGAGAGAGTGAGACTCCATTTAAAAAAAAAAAAAAAATTGTCAGTCATAATAGGGGAAGACTGTTATTTAACTCCACTCCTCACTGTTTCCTTATTTTGCTGTTTTAAACTGCTACCTCTGAAGCACATCTACAATTCCATATGTAAAGTTCACAGGAAAATAGTAAGTTTTACTTAGGCCTTAACCTAGTGTCATTTTGTAAATATGTGCATTTTCACAGGGAGAAAGTCCATAGTTTTCAACAAATTCTCAAGAGAATCAACTATATTTGTAAAATAAGGTAGTAAAAACCAAAAAACTATTTTTTAGGAACATGAATTAACAAGATAAATAGCCTTTTGCATGAATATTTGGAAGGCAATGTATACCTGCTCAAGATACAGGTAATATTAAAAAAGAGACTATCAGTCAACATTAACTTACCAGGTTGATTAAAATTCTGTGCCAATTAAGAAATCTGAAAACTCCAACTAGAAAAGCAAGTCTGTATTCTCATTACTAACTATATATTTTTAACGAAAGATTATCCAAAAGAGAACAATTCTGGGCATATGAGAATTATATAGACGGCTACAACTAATGACTTTAACAGTGACATTATCATACTATTAAAAAATCACTATACACATGCACAAGAATAAAAGTGTATCCTTTCATTGTAAAAATTACAAATACTAAAGTATCAAGGTACCACCAAGGTGATTGTTTCAGAACACAGGCTGGGGGACCTATTTTCTGTTCCTGCTTTGGTCTTCGCCTCTCTCCATGCACCTTAAGGAGATGTGTTAGTCTTTATATCTCGTTTTATTCCCCATAAAGTCACAGAACCACTTGTTTATTATTTACTTTTTCGTGTATTCAGAGAAAATTTTAAATCTCCGGCCAGTTTTTCATAACTACTCAAGATATTCTGTTCACTACCATGCAAATATCCCTTCAGGAGATGCAAATTACTTGTATTATTATATTATCTTAAGAACTACTAAGTGAAGCCAAAGAATAATTCAGTGAGTTACATAATATGTGTTCTAAAGATGGATATAAAATAATTTTAAATTATATTTTTGTTGTGATAATAATTCCGTTTATGGTCTCTGCTAGAATATGACAGCATTTGGCAAAGGTGATGCATGAACCCCAGGGTATTGTGCAAGACAGTCAATTAGGTTTGGAAAGAAAATAATTAGCCTTGTACTTATATTTACATTGGTTTTATTATATCTTACTCTTTGTTTCCCATCTTGTGTATATGTTACAAAGTAAATAAATGATAGTATTTTATAATATATTAGATACTAGGTTTCTCTAGTCTATATAAACATACTAGTTTTGATATACTTTATTGTTTTTACTACTACTGTGTTATTACTAAATTGTTAATATACTATATAATTATAAAAGAAATATATAGTGTAGTCCTGTATGGATATAATCTAGTAAACAAATATTCACAGTTTGTAAGGAAAACACATGCTGAAAAGATTTACTGGCAATGGAGTTTATGATTAAAATCAGTTTGGAGATCACTGGTGCTGTGCTTAAGGATTCACTCGACAACACACAAGTAAAACATAAATGTAGAGAAGCACATTGAGTAAGAATAATGGTGTTGCCTTCACTATTGACACCTATGAAATGGAATTTTAACATGGCATGTTGGAGGGTGGTCAACAGAGACAATTTTGCTGATTAATATGGATGGAGGATGTTACTTTAAGAAGGGTATGGAATACCTGAAAGTGTCTAGCTGAGAAAGAAGAAATAGCAATGGTGTGTGCATGCCTCCCAAGCACCTCGTTGGCCTTTCTCAAGAAGTGTACAGTTAAGACATACAAGTTTCCAGTCATCAGTGTAAGCAGGATTTTGATTTGGTTTGGGAAAGCAAACATAAAGAAATCATACATATCAAAAAGAGTACATAGGTCACAGTGTCTGTAGTTCTTACGGAAGACAGAAGTACAAAAGGCCTGCATTAGCACATCAGTGAGAACTCCATTTGCCATACACCTACTATGAAAATCAAGAACTGAAAGCCCTTGCACCTTGCCTCATTTTCAGGTCTGTTCAGAAAATAAACCAGAAACATACTTTTAAAAAAATGATGAAACTACAAATATGATATTAAATTATTCTTGAGTTGAAGCAGAATGAAAGTTTCAGCTTCTGCCTTAGTGGATGGGAAATGAGGTTAGTTCAGACAAGTCTTAGTTGCAGAAAGTAATCTTCTTGTAGGCATCTAAGATAATTAGGAAACAACCCAACTTTTTGAGAGTCTTCTTAGTCTTGGGAGAGCATAGCAGAGGAAGAAAGCATTTGCAAAAGCCTTGGCGTTCCCTGGAAGACAGGCACTGCTTGAGTCCTTGTACTACATGACTATATTCGTTTTATCTTAATAATGCTCAAAAATTACGATATTCCAAAGATGGAGGAGATAATAATGCCCATGAACTATCTGGAATAAAACTATGGATCAATTTTCAGAAAATATCAGATGTGGGATTTAAGAGTTCTTTCGCTTTCTTCAAATTCCTGGGATTTTTAAAACTGTATTGTTGCTGAGTGAGTCAGTCCGCATACACTCCTCATCACCTCCCCATCCCCACATTCCCGTGGATGCTTTGTGGAGCCGCTGATGCACACTGATGCCCCGGTAGAGGTTTCCTGCTCGCCTTCATGCTTTTCCTCTCTCCTTCAGCTGTCATTCCTTCTCAGTTTATCATCATCATCGATAAAGCCTAGAGGTAGCTTGTCTGCCATAAATACTTATTTGATAAAGAAGGGAAAAAGCCTTTTGGAACATGACTAGGTGGCCTGTCTTGTCCTATATTTGCCTGGGGAAATGTGAGAATTTGTAATCCCTATTGCTAGGGATTTCTGGTCATTTTGAAGCACCATTAAAATGATTATCAAAGCTTTAAATTCAGCAATGAAACACATGATTCTCCTAATGACAAGGTCAACTTAATTGGGTGTCTGTCCTAAGTGAAATATTGCTCATAACTGGCATCCTCTGATGTAGTTTAACATAAAATAATATAAGTTGGAATTTTTTTTTAAAAAAAAGCAGTGTATAGAAACTGAATAAACTTCAGATCTGAGATTTCTAGCAGTGGTTACAAGAAAACATAACTAATCAACAATCTTTATCAATTAAACATATTTTAATTCATCCTGTGCTAGTAGGCAAGTCTAATCTGTTCCAATCCCATCTTTTAAGAAAGACTTGTCCAAAATGTTAACCTGAGCTCTCATTTATTTTCATTAGTCAGGTGTTGTGACCTTCCACTTCATTTGCTTGATCCCTATGTCCTTGCCTCAGAAGAATCACAGATAAATTGTCTTGTGATTATGTTTACTGATTAAAAATGTTAATATGTTACCAACTTCTCAGTCTAATGTACTTAACACTAATTTTCAGATTTGTAATACATTTCCACCTAGTCCTAATTATTTTTTTCAATATTCACTGAGATAGAAATATTTAAAACTGTCTAACATAGACATTTTCACCTACTCTTTTTCCAAAAATTGTAAATATATGGCACAGCAGAAGTCCTCCCTCCTTGACCTCAGGGAAACTGAATTAAATAACACTTGGCACCAGGCTTTCAACCTGTATAATCATTATGGTAGGCCCTGTGCCAATCCCGTTTATGCACAACCCTCAGCATGCAGTATTAAGGAACAACAAGGATGGCAAGCATCCCATTGAAGAATTAATTAGCAGACCGCCTGGACTCATCAGAATGGTAAATAATTATCCTCTGACAAACTTAGTCAGATGTTAGAAGAAATTGCCATTGGAATTGATGTCAATGGCCACAATTCATTATTTAAAAGCTACCAGTGGCTACATTTTGCATAGAACTTGAAAGATGCCCCAGTCAGGTGATGAGCCATCAGTATCGCATTTTCCTGCCTGTGGGAATATCCAGCTGTCCTCCCTGCATCCCACACTCACACCCAGACTTCCAGGTCAGCTTTTTCTTTCCTTCATACTGAATCCTCATACCACACTCGGATGTGCCCAAGTGATGGATTGATTCAACATATTACCCTGCCTTGTTCAGCATGATTTTAATCCTGTCTATGGCATCAAAACACAAGGACAACTTCTTATCATTTATCCCAATTCTTGGCAAGAGGAGAGATTTCTTAGGTGTTGGTTGTCCTCTTCCTTTGACACTATTACCTTCGGTCATGTTAAAAATACTTGTGAACTAAATGACTGATAATTGGTTAATCTACCTAAGTTAGCAATGGGTAAGAAGCATTACCTGGAAATGCATTCTCCTCCATATTTTAAAATGGACAAGGAATGTAATTCAATACCTTCCTACATAGTAGGCATCCTTAAGTTATGCCAACCATGAAATGGGTCACTTTAAGTAATTTGAGGAAGAAAGAAAACAGGTAAGTAGAATCATGATGCAGACTTTCATTTTAAGAAAAGCATTAAAAATTCAACTAGGTCAGATGCTTTCTAGCTCAGAGTCCCACTGGAGCCTCATAAAGCTTAAATATGTAGGTTTAGGTAGTACAGTCTTCAGAATTACTCTCTCACCCTTATATCAAATGCCTCATATGATCATGAGGAGGAGTGCAGTACACTTTCCCATAAAAATATATCATGATATCCATCAAATGTATTGTACAGCATGATAGATATTCCCTTCTCAATTTTGACAGGACAATGAGCATGGCAGACTTGGCAAAGTCGCATGAATTGTTTTTACCTCAGAAATGTGTGCCAAGTAGTCCTGAGCAACTAGGCATGAAGGCATCCCTCTCATTGCCATGTAGCCCTAAGGAGTTTATGCACTGCAGGCATTGCTAACCAAGATAGACGCAGATCATATCAAAGTTTCCTCTTGTAACTCCACCATAAATCACCCCATTGTCATAGATGCTTCAGTCCTAGTCCCAGAGTACATAGGAGGGTTCTTACTGTTAAATTCTTATCTTTGAGAGTAATGACACTCAAGATAGTGGCAGTCATACCAAGGTAACCTCATCCTTAGGTCAGGCAATATGGCTGTGTGTTCTCCTCTTCCATTTTTAGATTATCAAGTATTCCATGGTACTACGCAGAAACCACATGAGTAGACACAATTTTAATATACTGTGTAGTAAAACCTGACTCAACTTTCCACCCTTGGGAACAGAATAATCAGTTCCTTAGTAGAGGCGGTCTTTAACAAAAGGTCAAATAAAATTGTTCTGGAGACCTTGGGAAGCTTTAAGTAGTTGCTTTCGACAGAGAGCTACTTAAAGAAGGTGAGTCCATTGTGAAGGTGTTGCCTTGCTGCCTCCATGGAAATCAGATAACCCCATCCCCTCTGCCTTCTGCTTCACTTCCCTTCAACCCACATCCCCATTCATGCACAAAGGCAAGAAATTATAAATGTTGTGAAAACTTTAGTTTCAGAATATACAATAATGATTCTACTTGAATGGAAAAAAAGACTATGCTTCATATAGACAGCATTCATTCTTGTGCACTGTCACTGAGAGACACCAAGCAAAAGCTGGTCAGGTGCAACAAGAAACTTCTAAGGGGTCTGAGGTTGAAATTTCAAGTTAGATGAAAGCACAGATAGTTATTTGTGGGTAAAAACTCTGAATTGTTTCATAACAGTAGCTAGTTTCCTGAAAGCTTCTTGAAAAAGGTTGGGATATGGTATCTCCAGACACCCTATAAGGCAGGTAAATAATGATTCTTTTTTCAAATATGATTTGCTCCTAGCTTACATTTTGAAAGGCAAGATATGGTAAAACTGTAAGATATTTGATCCTCATGGAATGCTTTTAAGTCAATACAGTCTGAAAACAAGTTAGCGAATTAAAAACATAAATAAATAAGCTCTCCACTAGTTTTAATGACAGAGGCTTTGGCAAAAAGAAAGAAAAAAAAAGCCAGCACAGAAAGGCCCCTATTGATGGAACAACAGTTGGATGATCAAGAGGTGGTATACAAAGAATGCCTTCTTTGGCTAAGAGGTTGAGTGAAAGATACATACAGACTCTTCAACTCCCAAAACTTAAGATTCCATGAAATCTCAATAGGGCACAAGCCAAGCAGTCTTTTTAAAATAAAGACCAAAAGAATAAAACAATGGCATACGTGCAAAAGGAAATAAGTAATCTTAGGAATAAAGCACAGCATTTCAAATATATTTTTAGAGGACTCTCTTTACTTTCTCCTCACATTTGCATTAAGAGAATTTGCTGTGACTAGCATTTCACAAGCTCCAGTTTTGGTGTCATAATAAATATGATAATATGTCAGAGATTATACAGATGTTGGTTACTTGGAGGAATTTTCCTCAGTTATGGGTAGAAATAATACTGACAGCCACAACCCAGCCTAAAAACATACCAAATTGTCCCTATAGATTAAAAAAATTCTCTTCATTGTCACCTTCATATTAACATTTCTACTCAACAGTGTAGTGGGAGGGTTTTTTGGAAATGGTAAGCACTTTGAACTCTAACGATCCTTCTAAAATTAAAGTCTGTCAACCATTTTAAAGACATTGCTTTCTCCATGGATATACAGAGTGCAAAAGCACCATCTTGTGGCATAAACAAGAAAGTACTTCGGCGCAAGCTCTTCTGAGGCACATTTTTTTCACACATACTTTTTATGAAATGTTTGTCAAGATTAATTCTAAGCACTTGGTATATTTCTCTAAAACAGATGGCCAAGTGACTTAATATAATTTAGGGTTGAATATATATTTTAATACATTTGTATACAGATCTGATTCCAAACAAAAATCCCAGTACATAATAACAATATGAGATTCCTTAATCAAAGTTGAAATAAAAATAGAATTTAGTTTTAATAAACAGAAAATTTAGTCTTTGTGTTTTATTAGTGAAACATTGCCTGTTGATCATTTTAAATTGAAATGTCAGTTATTTGTCCAGTAGGAAGTAGCAGTTTTTCTCATAGAATTAATACAAATAAAGTTTTTAAGAAATTACTATTTGTATACGAGGTAAGAATTATTTAAGTATCAACAGATAGGCTTACAGAATTTGAAAAAAAAAGAAATATGTTATATATAACCGTAGGATTTCTTTCTCTGTTTGACAGTACTGAATATCGTCCATCTTCTTAAATATCACAACTTCATTACTATCCTATTATTGCTCCCACTTTAGAGATGGGATAACTAAAGAACAAAAAGGTCAAGTAATTTGCCCCAGTTCACAGAGCCAGGAAAAAGCAGAGCAGAATTTGAAGAAAAACTCCGGGTCCTCCTCTATTTTTCTAGTGGTTTCCAAACCCCAGTCCACAGCCATAGCTGCACTGACTGCACTGGGATTGCAAGGAATGCATTTCAAATGCCAGGAGATTCTGATTTAGTAGATATGTTATGACATCCAATAATTGGTATGTTTTTTAAAAAACTCCCTGTGATTCTAGTGAAAAAAACTAGCCTATGTAAGCTAAAGAAAATGGGCACGATAATTAAACAAAGATGTACAAAATTGAACATCCATAAACTATCTTCATTTTAGCTTTCAGCCTTAGATTATCTCAATTTACAACCCAGCTTCAAAAACTACTACAAAACACACCTACTCTAAAACTTTTCCTCATAAATCAAACTCTACTCTTTAATTACTCCTTCACTACACACACATACTTAAAAGTCACATTAACAATAACAATTCACGTAGCAGAAATTGTGTTGGATGCCCTAGGTGTTTTATCATGCTGAAACAGTGAGAAATAGGACCCTTTCTATAGCCAACTGATTTTCACAGTATGCTTTCACTGAATTTCATCCACGGCTTGTATCTATAGCCAACCCGTGGTCACAACTGAGAAGCAAGTATAATTTTTTTTTTTTTTTTTTTTTTTTTTGAGAAGGAGTCTTGCTCTGTCGCCCAGGCTGGAGTGCAGTGGCATGATCTCGGCTCACTGCAAGCTCCGCCTCCCAGGTTCACGCCATTCTCCTGGCTCAGCGAGTAGCTGGGACTACAGGCGCCCGCCACCACGCCCGGCTAATATTTTGTATTTTTTTAGTAGAGACGGGGTTTCACCGTGTTAGCCAGGATGGTCTCGATCTCCTGACCTCGTGATCCGCCCGTCTCGGCCTCCCAAAGTGCTGGGATTACAGGCTTGAGCCACCGCGCCCGGCCTGAAGCAAGTATAATTTTAACACAAATGGAAGTTCACGTTTGCTTAAGGTTAATGAGTAAAATGAAAGTGAAAAAAAAAGAAGACATATGGTGGGCTTCTTTCATTAATCAATGAATGAGTGATTATTTTGCTGAATCATATCATTATTTTCAAATAGTAGAAAAATATTTTCTCGATTTTTGTGTTACAATGTAAGTTACAAACACATTACACTTTTAGGTTTAATCTGCAATACTAATGTTCATCATCACATTCTTAAATATAAAAATCAACAATAGTATAAATTAAGCCCAATTTATACTGTTTGCCAATTGGTATGCAATATATTATTATTAATTATTTTCAACCTTTAGATATCATTGATGTAAATAATCTCAAAAGCATAGGTAGTAGTAGAATCTAGCAAAACAATTAGGAAGTGAGTTTTGAGCATATATTTCCTTTGGTTTTAACATAATTTACTTACTCAAAAGTTTATACAATTTAATTTTTAATAACGATCGTTTTTAATAATTGGATTCCCAAATTCCTTAAAATTTAACAATTTGCTGTTGTAAGCCAGTGGGAGTAGGCTCCAACACACCTCTGATCATTCATATTATACAGCTAACGAAGCTGAACAATCCAAGTAGTTGATTTTCCTTAAGTATTATAGAAAATTAAAAGCAGATCATGATTCAAATCCAGTTCTCTTCAATTCCAGTTGATACTCATGCCCAATTGCTATACTACTTGCCTCCCCAGTTCACTTCTGATATATAATAATGTGTTCTTACTTACCTCTTGAGTTAAAATATTTGTGAATATATTTATGTGTGAAGCTTCATTCTTCTCTGGTAACCTGAATTTTAGGTCCTCTTTCCTCTAAAATCTCTCATAATATCTGACTTATTTTTAAGAATAGGTAATTTCTCAAAATTTTGTTACATAACAAAAAGAAATTAAAAAGTTAAAGGACTCCTCTTGGCACTGGAGGCTTAGTGTTGACAACTCAGAGAGGTAAAAACTCCTAGAAAACCAAGTCATAGAAGGCTCCTACACTTCTGTAAATTTTACCTCCAGGAGCCCTACCAGGTCCTCACAGTAAACATTTAAGAAAAGTCCCCTGATGCTTCCAACAGGGGAAGGAGAAAACAAACCATTTTCAAATAAACAAGAATATTCTGTTCTTGACAAGGCCTGACATCAGAAGAAACTATTCTACCAGAGTCTAACTACAGGGGGTTTATTAGAGCCTAACCTACCTGGAGGAAGGGAAACAGCCAACTCGGAGTAACTCTAGCCATTCTGTTACACCAAAGGGGCGGGGGTGGGAGCGGGTGGGAGGGGTGGAGCTGGATCCGAGAGTAGGGGCTAAGAAGCACTGGTGAAATTTACAGTTCAGAGGCATAGGCTTCCCAGAAGACAGAGACCTAACTATAGGACTACAGAATGCTTCCCTCTGCCTACACCTTACAGTACATTACTAAAGACCTATTTATCAATTTGTATTATTTAGTATATCAAATCCACCTTAAAACAAAATTTAACAAGAAATACTAAAAGGTTAAAAACACAATTTGAAGAGACTGAATAAGCATCAGAATCAGTCAGATATAGCAGGAATGTTGAAATTAGCAAACTAGGAATTTAAAAATATACATATATATGATTAATATGCTATGGGTTTTAAGGCAAAAAGTAGACAACATGCAAAAACAGATCATGTAAAGAGAGATAAGAGAATTCTAAGAACTAATTTAAAAGAAGTGTTAGAGATAAAAAACATTGTAATAGAAATAAAGAATGCTTTTGATAGGCTCATTAATAGACTGCACACAGCTAAGGAAAGAATCTCTGAGCTTGAGGATATGGCAATAGGAACTTTCTAAACTGAAAAGCAAAGAAAAAAAGACTGAAAGAAAAAATGAACAGAATATTCACAAACTGTGGGACAACTAGGAAAGGTGTAACATATGCATAATGGGAATACAAGAAGGAGAAGAAAGAGAGAATGAAACAGAAGCAATATTTGAAGTAATAATGACAGAGAATTCCCACCAAAGTAATAGCACACATCAAATCATAGCTCTGGAAAACTCACAGAACACCAAGAAAGATAAATGCAAAAACAAAAACAAAAACAAAACAAAATGACACACATATTATATTCAAATCTTAGAAATTAAAGAGAAAGAAAAAAACACACCTAAGCACATTTAAAAGAATATAAATCATATTATGTCTGCTCTCAAACCACAATGGAATTAAACTAAAAATCAATATCAGATATATAGCTGGAAAATTCTAAAATAATCAGAGATTAAACAACACACTTCTAAATAACACACGAATCAAAGAAGAAACCTCAATAGAAATTTTAAACATTTAGGAATAAATGCAAATGAAAATACATTTTCTTGGCTGAGTGCTGTGGTTCATGCCTATAATCTCAGTGCTTTGGAAGGCCAAAATGAGAGGACTGCTTAAGGCCAAGAGTTTGAGACCAGACTAGGCAACACAGCAAGACACCATCTCCACAAAAAAAAAAAAAAGAAAAGAAAAGAAAAAATTAGCCAAGGATGATGGTGTGTGTGTGTAGTCTCAGCTACTAAGGAGGCTGAGACAGGAGGATCACTTGAACTTGGGAGGTCGAGGATGCAGTAAGCTATGATCATACCACTGCACTCCAGTCTGGGTGACAGAGGGAGACTGTCTATAAACAGAAAGGTAGAACAGAGGAAGGAAGGAGGGAAAGAAGGTAGGGAGTAGGAAAGGAAAGAAATACAATTTATCAAAACTTGTGGGAAGTAGAGAAATCAGTGCTTAGAGGGAAATTTATAGCATTGAATACATACATTACAAAAGAAGAAAATCTAAAAACAATCACATAAGCTTTAAAGAGAAAAGAAAATTAAATTAAAATTCAGCAAAAGAAAAGATAAATAAATAAATAAATAAATAAATAAATAAAATTGAAACTAGGAAATCAATTGAGAAAATCAACAAAACCTAAAGCAGTTTCTCTGAAAAGGTTAATAAAATTGATGAGCCTCTAGCTAGGCTAACTAAGAAAAACTCTCAAATTACTAATATCAGAATGAAAGAAGGTGCATCACTACAAATCTTCAGGACATTAAAAGGATAATAAAGGAATGTTACAGACAACTATACAACTATATATACACCGATTTGATAACCTAGATGAAATAGACCAATCCTTGAAATACACATTTTACCATAACACACAAAATAAAAGCTAGACTCTCTGAATAGGCCTATTTCTATTCAAGAAATTAAATCAATAATAAATAATCTTCCAAAACAGAAAACACCAGGCCCAGATGAGTTCACTGGTGAATTATATTAAATATTTAAGGATGTAAGTATATCCATTCTCTACAATCTCCTCCAGAAGACAGAAACAGGGAGGAATACTTCCTACTTCATTCTATGAGTCTAGTATTACCTAATATCAGGTCCAGACAAAGACATTCCAAGAAAAGAAAACTACACACAAATATCTCTCATGAATATAGATGCAAAAATCTCAAAAATATTAGCAATTGGATTTAACAATGTATAAAAAGAATTATACATCACAACCAAGTAGGAATTTACTATACAAGGCTGATTAAATATACATTTAAATCAAGTAATATAATCAATTACATCAATAGGCTAAATAAGAAAAATCGCATGACCATATCAACAGATGCACAAAAATCATTTAACAAAATCCAATACCCATTCATGATAAAAAATCTCTCAGCAAATTAGAAATAGAAGGGAACTTTCTCAATTTGATAAAGAACATTTACAAAAATAAAAAAAAAAAACTACAGATAACAACATACTTAGTAGTGAGAAACTCAAAGCTTTTCTTCTAAAATCAAGAAACAGGTAAAGATATCTCTCCTCATTGCAGTTTTCCAACATCATATTGGAGGTCCTTGCTAATGCAATAGAATAAAAAAGTAATAAGAGATATAGAGACTTTAAGAAAAAAACTGTTTTTGACATAATCATCTATGCAGAAAATTTGAAATGATTCTAAAAATCTCTGGAACTAGCATGCAATTAAAGCAAAGCTGTGGGATACAAGTTTAACATATAAAAGTCAATTATTTTTCTACATATCAGCAATAAAAAATGGAATTTGAAATTTAAAACATATTACCATTTATATAAGCACTCAAAAAACTAAAATACTGAGGTATAAATCTCACAAAATAGTACAAAATTTATATGAGGAAAATGATAAAACTCTAATGAAAGAAATAAATGTGGAGGCATTCCATGTTCATAGATAGGAAAACTCAATATTGTAAAGTGGTCAATTCTTCCTAACTTGATCTATAGATTCAACATAATCCCAATCAGATCCCTAGCAAGTGATTTTATGGATATTGGCAAACTGATTCTAAACTTTATATGCAGAGGTAAAAGACCCAGAATAGCCAACTCAGTATTAAAGGAAAATATTAAAATTGGAAGACTGACACTACTTGACTTCAAGATTTACTATAAAGTTATAGTAATCAAGACGGTGTGGCATTGGTGAAATTAATTCAAATATGGATCATCATAGGCCTAAATGTAAAATGCAAAACTATAAAACTCGTAGAAGATAACATAGGAGAAAACCTAGATGACTTTGGCTATGGCAATGACTTTTTAGATACACCACCAAAGGCACAATTTATGAAAGAAATAATGGATAAACTAGATTTCATAAAAATTAAATACTTCTGCTTTGTGAAAGACAATGTCAAGAGAATGAGAAGCCAAGTCACAAACCAAGAGAAACTATTTACAAAAGACACATCTGACAAAGGGCTGTTATTCAAAATATACAAACTCTTAAAATTCAACGAGGAAAGAAACAACCCAATTAACAAATGGACAAAAGACCTGAACAGACACTTTACGAAAGGAGACATACAAATGGCAAATAAGCATCTGAAATGCTGTCCAACCTGCATGTTGTCTTAGTCTATTTTGTGATGCTATAACAATACCTCAAGCTGGGTAATTTATAAACAACAGAAATGTATTTTCCCACAGTTGTGAAGGCTAGAAGTCCAAAAAGAAGGCACTAGTATTTGGTGTCTGGTGAAGGCCTCTTGCTGGATCTTCACATAGCAGAGGTAGAAGGTCAAGATAGAAACCTATCCAAATGCCCTGTGAAGTCTGTTTTATACGAGCCTTAATCTCCTTAATCCCATTAGAAAGGAAGAAACCCTCACAGCCTAATCATCTCTTAAAGGTCACATTTCTTAGTATTATCACATTGGCAACACCTGAATTTTGAAGGGGACACAATCAAACCATAGCACACATGATTAGAAAATTGCACATTAAAACAAGATACAAATATACACCTATTAGGATGGCCAAAACTCAAAATACTGACACTAACAAATACTGGAATGGATGTGAAGTAACAGGAGTTCTCATTCATTGCTGATGGGAATGCAAAATGGTGCAACCACTTTGGAAGACTGTTTGGAAGTTTCTTCAAAACTAAACATACTCTTACCATACAATCCAAAAATCATACTCCTTGGTATCTACCCAAGTGAATTGAAATGTATTTCTACCCAAAAGTCTGCACATGGATATTTATAGCAGCTTGATTCATAATTGCCAAAACATGGAAGCATCCAAGATCTCCTAAGTGAATGGGTAAATAAATTGTGATACAAAGAGACAATAGAATATTATTTATTACTAAAAAATAGTTATGAAGCCATGAAAAGACATTGAGGAAATTTAAGTGCATATTACTAGGACAAAGAAGCCAATCTTAAAAGGTTACATAGTATATGACTACAACTGTATGACTTTCTGGAAAGAGCAAGATTATGGAGACAGTTAATGATCAATGATTTCCAGGGTTTTGGAGGAAGGAAGGCATAAACAGGTAGGGCACAGAGGATTTTTAGGACAGTAAAACTATTCTGTATCATACTGAAATGGTGGATACATGCCAATATACAGTTGTTCAAAACCATAGAATGCACCACACCAAGAGTGAACCGTAATTTAAACTGTGGACTTTGGGTGATACTGATGTGTCAATGTAGGTTCATCAATTGTAACAAATGTACCCCTCTGGTGTGGGATGGTGATAGTGGGGGTCGCTGTGGGTGTGTGGTGACAGGGGTATAAGGAAACTCTGTATTTTCACTTAATTTTGCTGTGCACCTAACACTGCTCTAAAAATAAAGTTTACTGATTTTTTTTAAAAGATACATACAAAAAAGAAATGAGAAAAATCTCTCTCCACCAATAATTTGGTTATCCTGAGATAGAATTCACACAACAAAGTCAAGATAAACAAGATAAACAGGTTTTCTTTCCTGTTACTCACAAATTGTCAGAATAATGAGATGTTCTGTTGTGTCCCTCAAAAGTTAACTGATCTTCTTTAAATATTAATATAAAGATAAGGATAGTAATATAGAAAAAATCCATGCCTTTTCTTTGTAAACCAGGCACATAAAAATTTTAAAACTCATTATTTTGTATTATTACATTTTTTGAATAGTTTGTCCTGAGTATGGAAAGTACTTGATGGAAGGACACAGCAGGAATTGAACATTGCCATAACACCTATATTCAAAATGCTGGTAGCACTAGTTGGTCAGGTAACCTTGAGATTGTATCTTAACCTCTCTTAATTTTACTTTCTCTATCTGTTAAATGGGCCTAATAATACTTTTTTATGAATAGTAGACATCATAGATCTCAAACATTTGGTGGTTGGCCAAAAAATATATATTACCAAAGGAGACTTTAATTTATGATACAAAACCATGGTACAATCTATTTCATTTTCCCTGCCTCTGGGACTAAAATTTTTGAAACAGCCAAAAGAGGGAAATGTCTATCAAATGTTTACAGGTAAACATTTAGGTAACTACAAGTTAATAGCTCTTAATTGGTAGGAAATACTCTATTTTTATAGGCCAAATCTCAGACACTTTTGTTTTAAAGACAAGTAAATAATCAGAGACTATAGATAAATGTTTTTCAGCGCTGGCATTATTGGCATTTGGGGATCAATACTTCTTTTTTGTGGGGGACTGTCCTGTACATTATATGATGTTTTGCAGCATCTCTGGCCTCTCTATAGACTATATATTGGTAGCAAATCCCCCAACTACACAGTTGTGACAACCAAAATTGTTCTCCAGACACTGCCGAATGTCCCTGGGATGGAGAGAGTGGGCAAAATCACTTCCAGCTGTAGAGCAATGGTGACCTTCAAAAGTAAAGGGTAAAAGCACCTCAACCTTCATTTTTAAGAATAATTGTTCTCAATACTTCTTTTTCTGACAGGATTTTTTGACCAGAATTGACTTTGTGGCCTTTCTTTGAAACTTTTCCTGGTTTTCACTTATCTGGAAGTGCAAGTGACAAAAACTAGGTTTAAGTTATTTTGAAACATTATATTCACATCTAGTTTTCCATTCTTCTACTATTGGTGATTCATTACAGTGATAATGACACTACGTAGAATAAATATGTTCTAATTTGATTGTTTCACTAAACATTGAATATAATCATGAAAATCGGTGCAAGGATATTTCAAATAATCATTTTAAATAGCAAATTATAAAGCGTTCATGTTGTGTTTTGACCAATTTTCAAGAAACAGTTTGAGGATCACAAAATTGATCAGTTCCCCTTAAGTTCTCCATCAGTTCTGCATAAATTGCACAGAGTTCTCAAAGAACCTTTGAGGGGCCCTAAGAATAAACACTCCTTTTGATCTAGCCTCTCCTCCAAGACCCCATGAAGGTCACTGTCTATTGTCACCCCGTGTGCCAAAGTGACAAGCTTGGTCTAAATCAAAACTTGTTTTGATTAAACTTGCAGCAAGCTGTTCACCAGAATTTCTAACAAATAAGTCCTTCTGTTCACTTGCTAGAGTCGTGATCAACGAGGAGCCAAAATAAAAGTGCTGTTAGTCCATGAGATTCTTTAGTCAGTGAAGAAGAGAAAGATCGGGTCACTGCTCTAGCAATGTGCTTACCAATAGCTTAAGGTGCGCATATGACAGAAAAAAAAAAAACAAATTTTCTCTAAAAGCCAACTTCTCATATCATGTTTTAGTATGTGGTTATACATTTTAATGTCCATGTCAAATATATATTTATATCTATATCTATCTATCTATCTATATATATATATATATGCTGTTATTCAAGACTTTATCATAACAAATTATCATGCTCTCCCAGAAATGACTATAAGTAAAAAGGAAGAAAAAGTTTAGTACTAACTTCTAGCATAAATTTCTAAAGACTGGAGATAAGATCGGAGAGGGGAGGAAGAAGATGCCAGGTTACTTCTCCTGTCTCTCTCTCACTCATGGAGAATATCCACTAGAGGCTTCAGCTCTTCCTTGGCTCCGCTGCTATTAGAATGCCGCTCCATCCTTGCTCCCAGGTTCTAGGTTTTGACAACACAGTCCCTCCTGCTGTCTCTCCAATCCTCGGGGCAGTAGCAGCTTCTTAATGTTGCTAACCTCTAGGTCACCTCTTTAGCTTCTTAGCTTTAATATCACTTGCATAACCAATTTTCTGAATTAAAACCTATGTGTTGAAAGATTTTGTGTGATTTTGTTTCCCTAACTGCACCCCAACTGACAAAAATAACTGCTGTGTCTTCTAAGTTCTACAAGAGTAGAAGCACCTGGTATGTCCCGGCTGCTTAGTGGACACTCAATAAATGTTCTGTTGGATGAATGAAAAGAGCCTTATAATTTACTGACAAAATGGAGGCTCCCTGCTTGCCAAAAATAATTCTCTCTTCATATTTAAATCTTCTACGTTAGCCAGTAATTTTTTAAAAATCATTGACCTTCTCTTCTACACTATTTTTTCAACCTTCTTGCTGTAAAATAAAACATAGACATACCAACTCAAACAAAGCAAGTGAATTATTATAGGCAAATTCCCTTGAACCACCCCACCCAGGACAAGAAATAGAATTTTTCCAGCCACTCCAAAAGCCCTTCCATGTGTCCTACCTCAATCATAGCCACCTCTCTGCTTTCATAGGTAACAAGTATTCTGATTTTTATAGTGCTCTGTTTCTTTTTTTATGGTTTTATTCATGAATGTATGTACACTACCATTTCATCTTGCCTAGTAAAAAATAAGAAAAATGTCTTTCCGGTCTCTTCTTTTTTTCTTTTCTTTTCTTTTTTTTTTTTTTTTTTTTTTTTTTTTTTTTTTGAGACAGAGTCTCGCTCTGTCGCCCAGACTGGAGTGCAGTAGTGTGATCTCGGCTCACTGCAAGCTCCGCCTCCCCGGTTCACGCCATTCTCCTGCCTCAGCCTCCCGAGCAGCTGGGACTACAGGTGCCTGCCACCACACCCAGCTAATTTTTTTGTGTTTTTAGTAGAGATGGGGTTTCACTGTGTTAGCCAGGAGGTCTTGATTTTCCGACCTCGTGATCCACCCGCCTCGGCCTCTGAAAGTGCTGGGAATACAGGCGTGAGCAACTGCACCCAGCCTCCAGTCTCTTCTCATCTACAGGTTACTCCTCCATCACTTTCTTTTCCTTATAACATAACTTTTGAATAACCTGGGTCATTGAGAGGTTTCCACAGTTTGGACCTTGATGATATTATACTAACGATGTAGTTTAACACATTCTTTTGCACTCTGAATTTCCTTCAAATTAACTCCTGGATCCAGAGGTTCCATCAGACTCAGCCTATGTCTTTGGCAAGGCCATATGTGGCGGTGTGTTCTTTAATCAAGAAGTATATCATGCCTGGTCTTTGCTCTTTCTGTAATGTTAGCAGCTGTTAATGCTCAATGCCCAGATCCATTAATTCACTCCGGTTACAACATGTAGATATTCTAATTTCATCACAGTTTTCATTGAGTAGCTGGAATAATTTTGTACAGACATTTTCCCCTTCATCTACTGTTTGGCTATCTTGTGTTGCAGTTCTTACAGGGAAGGCAGAATAAAGTTGACTGTTAGCAAAAAGTCTGATAAAAATCACATTTTCCTTCCCTTAAAAAATATATGCATTTTTGGTCCAAATACCAAAAATATTTTTTTTTTTTTTTTTTTTTTAGAGTCCAGTAGTTTTACTAGAATTTTTGTTGGCCATTTGAGGCTGATATTTTCCACTACATGCTGTGCTTTCCAGTGAATAATGACTGGCTCTTTGGATTTCCTTTCTCAAATCCATCAGACTCCCAGTTATTGCTGTCTTTCTCCTGCACATTCAATAGCCTGATGAGTTTATGGCCGTTGATGGTCTATGCTTACCCCCATGTATGTTTTGATACTTTGTGGTAAATACTGTTCATGGGTTTGGAGTTTTGATATTTAGTTGCTCTGTTGATTTAAATGCAGATTCAGAAAGATTCAAAACCTTAGACTGCCACTGTTGGCTTTATGTTCCCCGAATTCTCTGCATTTCTATTTTTATAAACAAATGCATTTTTCGTTAAGCACACATCAATGTAAGTATAATTTAAATGCAATAAAATTCACCCTTTTTAGTGTAGACTTTTATGATTAATGTATGCATTCATATAATCAACATAACAATCAGCATATAGAACATTTCTATTTACTCACAAAAGTTTCCCAGGGGTTCTTTGCAGTTAATCCTCTCTTACCACCATCTGTCCCTGGCAACCCCTTTCTGGAATGTCATACACATGGAATCATATAATACTATTATTTAGTGTCTCGTTTATTTCACTGAACATAATGCTTTTAGATTTAGTTATGGTTTTGCATGTATCAACAATTTGTTGATTTTGTTGCTGAATAGTATTCCTTTGTGTGGTTGTACTATGTTTGTTAATCCGTTCATCATTTGATGCATATTGGTATATTTCCATGTTTTAGCTATTACAGATGAAATTGCTAGGTTCGCATACATATATTTGCGGAGATACATGTTCTTATTTCTCTTAGCTCTTCATTTTATTTTTCTAGGCACAGGATTTCTGGTTTATATGACAGATATATATTTAACTTTACGAGACACTACCAAACGGTTTTTCAAAATGGCCATACCGTTTTGCATTAGCTCTGGATTCCCATAGTTCTACAATCTTGCCAATACTTATTTTCATGTTAATTTCAGGCAAGTTAATAGGTACATAGCTGTATCTTACTGTGGTTTTAGTTTGCATTTTCTCAATGAATAATAATGTTCAGTCCCTTTTCATGAGCTTATTTGACAGTTGTATATTTTCTTTGATGAAGTGTCAAGTCTTTTTGCTTTTTTATGGGATGTTTGTCTCATTATTGAGTTGTAAGATTGTATTATGTATTCTGGATACAAGTCTTTCAAAAGATGAGTTTTGCAAATATTTTTCCCAGTCTATAGCATGAATTTCACTATTTAAATAGTGTCATTCAAAAAACAAATGTTTTCATTATGTAAAGTCCAACTTATTAATTTTCCTTTTGTAATTTATGGTTGTGTGTGTGTGTGTGTGTCTGTGTGTCTGTCTGTGGGTGTGTCCTATCTAGGAAATCTCTGATGAACTTAAGGCAGAAAAGATTTTCTCTTATGTTTTCTTATGTAGAGTTTTTTTAAGTTTTAGAATTTTCATTAAGGCTTACAATCTATTTCAATCTCATTTTCTTAATATGGTGTGAGATAGGTGTTGAATTTCATTATGTAACACCTAGATTCCAGTTATTTCAATCCTATGTGTTAAAAAAAACTACTCATTTTCCAATAAATTACTTTGGCACCTTTATAAAGAATCAGTTAACCATATATGTGTGGATCTACTTCTGGCTTCAATTCTATTCCATTGCTCAATACATTTATCCTTAAATAAACACTACCCTGTGTCATTTAGGTTAACTTTACAGCAAGTTTTGAAATCAGATAGTGTGCGACCTCTAAATTTTTGTATATTTAAAATTATTTGGGTTAATCTAGGTCCTTTAATTTTCATGTTAATTTTGGAATCATCTTGTCAATTTCTACCAAGAAAATGCCCAATTGAAGTTTGATGGATTTGGAGATAATTGGGATTATATCAATATTGAATCTTCTGATCCATAACAACAATATTTCTCTCCAGTGATTTATGTCTTTATTTTGCTGCATAATGTTTGTGATTTTTAGTATAATAGCCTTGCATTTATCTCTTTCTATATATACATAAATATGTGTATATATATATATATACACACACATATGTATATGAATATATATATAATTTTACTCTTAATTATGTGATGGGTTTTTATGTTATTATGAATGGCATTTTTCTTATTTCAATTTTCAATTGTTAGTTGCTATTATTATAGAAATATAGCTAATTTTTATAGATTGACTTTATATCCTTTTCTACATCCATTAATATAATACTATTTCTATTTCCATTAGCATAATGTTATCACTATTTTTAGCTTTTTAATATAGTAAATTATGCCATCTGCTATTTAAAGGTTCAACCAACCTTGCATTCTTGGGATACACCTAGATTGATAATTACGTACTACTCTTTTTTATATCACAAGATTTGACTAATACTTTATTAAGCATTTTTTTCTATATTTATGAGAGATACTGTTCTGTGGTCTTCTTATCCTATAATGTATTTGTATAATTTTTGTATCAGGATATCAGATAATATTAACTTGATAAAATGAATTGGGAGGTTTATTTGCTCTTGTTTTTCTGGAAGAGTTTGCATAAATTTTGTGTTATTTCTTCCTTAAACGTTTAGTAGAATTTACCTGTCAAGTCGTGTGGGCCCAGAACTTTGTTGAAAGGTTTTTTAAGTTCTATGTCTTTTATAGACACAGAAATATTAAGGTTATCTATTTCTTCTTGAGTGATATTTGGAAGCTTCTAACTTTTAAGAACTTTTTTCTCTTTTATCTAACATTGAATTTATGACCATAAACTTGTTTATATTTCCTCTTTACCTTTTTAATGTCCATAGGTTCTGTAGTAATGAAACCTCTTTTATTTCTGATATTGGCCATTTCTATCGTTTCTCTTTTTTACTTAGTCTGTCTAAAAGCTTACCAATGTTAATAATCTTTTCAGACAAGCAGCTTGTAGTTTTATTATTTTTTCCTATTGGTTTTCTTCCTTCTGTTTGTTTAGTTTTAATTTACCCTTGTTTTTACAGAGTCTTAAATGGAGGTTAGATTATTAGTTTTAGCCCTTTTAAAATATTTTCTAATATAAGCATTTGATTTTATACATTTGCAATTAAGCAGCTCTTCGGTTATGTTACCCCAAATTTAATATGCTTTATTTTCATTCCATTCAAAATATGTTTTAATTTTTCTGTGATTTTTTTGACCTATGCAATGTTTAATATTTTGTTTAATTTCCAAATATTTAGGGATTTTCCAGGTATCTTTCTGATATCAAATTCTAGTTTGATTTTATTTTGGTCTGAATATGTATTTTGTATGATTTTAATTTTGTGTTGCTGTTGTTGAGACAGTCTCACTCTGTCACCCAGGCTGAAGTGCAGTGGCCAGATCTGGGCTCAGAGCAAGTTCCGCCTCCCAGGTTCAAGCGATTCTCCTGCCTCAGCCTTCCAAGTAGCTGAGACTACAGGTGCTCACCACCACGCCTGAGTAACTTTTGTATTTTTAGTAGAGATGGGGTTTCATCATGTTGGCCAGGCTGGTTTTGAATGCCTGACCTCATGATCTGCCTGCCTCAGCCTCCCAAAGTGCTGGGATTACAGGCATGAGCCACTGCACCTGGTGATTTCAATTTTTAATATTTGAAGCATTATTAATGGCACAGAAAATACTCTATCTTAATGTTAACTACACTAAGTAGTTCCATGTAAACTTTAAAGAATTTTTCCTATTGTTTGTTGGAAAATAGTCTATGGAAAATATTCTAATATTTTACCAATGAAGTAAATGAAGTAAAAGTGGTTGACAGTACATTCTAAGTCTTCTAACTGATTTTTTGTCCACATGTATTATTTATAAAAACAGGAATTTTGAGTTTTCCAACTATAATTGCAGATTTGTCCCCTTTATCCTTTCAGTTCTATCAGTTATTTATATATTTTGAAACTCTATCATTAGAAAAATATACATATAGAATTGCTATTTTTCCTAGATTAAATTATCCCTTCATTACTATGTAATATCCCTTTACATCTCTTGTAATCTTTCCTGTTCTCAAGTCTAATTTATGTAATGCTAATATACCTACTTCAGCTTCTTTTGACAAGTGTTTACATGGTATACCTTTCTCCATCCTTTAATTTTGAATGTATCTATAGCTATATACTTAAAGTGAGATTCTTGTAGATAGAATATACTTGTCTTGCTCTTGTTAATTCAATTTGGCAATAGCTAGCTCTTAACTGACAAATTTACACAATTTACATTTAATATAGTTACCAATATGATTGGCTTTAAATTTACCGATTTGTTTTTACAAATGTGTGCTATATATATTCTTTTTTTATTTTAAGATACATTTAATAAAAATAACCCATAGTTTTATATATTTTACATGTGTAGAATATTTACAAATTCACTTCTACAGCATTTACTCAATGTTTACTATTTTTCCATTATTTGCCTTTTTGACTATTTCCTTCAGTAGTAAAATGTTGTCCAGTGTTCTTTTTAAAAAATTAGTTTCTTGGGCAATCCTCCCTGTTCCAAGGCCTCTGTTCTTTTCCTTTTTGTTGCCAAAGCCGGATTTGATTGCTCCTTTAAGGTTTCCACTGGACAGTTGGGTCTTGGTAGCTGACATCCAGGTGTTGGCCCTGGCTGATTACTGAAATACTTCATTTTCAGTGGCTGCGTGGCCGTAATTCGAGCACATGGATCAAATAAGAATAAGCCTTGTATGAGATCTAGTAAGTCATCTCCTGCTGCACTGAAGATGTGATGCAACGGGATTCCAGGGAAACTATTAAATGTCACATAATCTGGAAGACTACACATGTCCGGCCACTGTTCCTCAGTTGGTGTACCCAAATATTCTTGTTAGTTGATCAAGGTCTGAATCTCCTGACGAAAAAAGGAACCCTTAGAAGCAACTCTACCAATATACAGCCAACAGCCCACATGTCCACACTCACACCATACATCCTAGCTCCAAATAGTAACTCAGGGGCCCGATACCACCTGGTTGCAACCTGATGTGTATAAGCACTACTGGGGTTCCCAAATGATTTGGCCAGGCCAAAATCTGCCAGTTTTAGAACTCCATTTTCATCTAGCAACAAGTTGTTTGGTTTTAGATCCCTATGTAGGATCCAATGTTGATGTAAATATTCTAATCCTTGAAGAGTCATCAACATGCAGGCTTTGATGTGTGATGGTGTCAGCACAAGACTATTATCCTTTATTATAACCTCTAGATCAGTTTCCATAAAACCAAAGACAAGGCTAATATTAGATTTATGTCCAAAAGCATCAAGGAGACCAATTATATTTGGATGACTTAGCTCCTGTAATATTGTATCTCTCTTAAGGCTGTTCCGCTTATACCATCTTTAGCTTCTGATCTATGTCCAAGTCTGATTTTAGTAATGGCGACAATTTGGTTGGTATTCTTATCTCTGGCCTTGTAAACTGTGGCAAACTTAAAGCCTCCAACAGCCACTTCCGTCCACCAGGCTCCATCGCATTAGTATCTATATATTCTTTTTCTCTTCCTTTTTCTACTATCCTTTTGTGTTAAGTGGGCATTTTAATTATTCAATTCTATCATCACTATTGGCCTATAAGACAGAGCTTTCTGAATTGTTTTTACTATTTTTCTAGGATTTACCATATACATGTTTAAGTTCTTACAGTCTAAATTTTAGGAATATATCATTTCAATATGGTTTAACAGCCACACATCACTTCCTTCCACTAATTCTTTGTGCTATTATTTTGTTATGTTTTACTCCTAATTATGTTACAGTCTGACCACTGTACTGTTACTATTTTTCTTCACTCAATTATCTTTCAGAAGTATTTTTAAATGAATTTTTATATTCTCACATCTTTACTATTTAGAACATTTTATCAATATTTTGTATAGATCCAGATATTTATCATGTATCACAATCCTTCTGCCTATAAAACTTTATCATTTCTTATAGTACAAAACTTCACTGCCAATGAATTTTCTCATCTTTTGTCTACTTAAAAAGTATTCTATTTTATTTTCATTGCTAAAAGATAGTTTTGTAGGGTATAAAATTTTGAGTGAGTTAACAGTTTTTTTTCTTGTACTTTAAAGATATTGATTTATTGCTTTCTGCCTTATTTAGTCTCTTACAAGAAGATTGCTGACATTCTTATCTTTGGTTTTCCATATGTAATCGTGTGTTTGTTTTTTTTTTTTCCTTTGGATGCTTTTAAGATTTTATCTTCATATTTGGTTTTCAGAAGTTTAGCTTTGATGTGCCCAAGTATTTTTTTAAATTATTTCTTCTGCTTTAAACCCTGGCTTTTTAAATCTGCTGTTTGCTCTCTTTCATTCATTTTGGAATATTATTTACTATTATCTTTTTGAATATATTCTGTGCCATAGTCTCTTTCTTCTCCTCATAAAACCTCAATTATATGTATGTTAGATTATTTGATATTATTCTATGGCTACTGAATATTCTATTCTCTTGCTATTATTGTTTCTTCATTTTTTTTTCTTTTTTAGTTTGGATAATTTGCATTGGTCCAACTTAAAGTTCAACAATTCCTTTCACTGCTATATCCAGACTGTTGATAAGTCATTCAGCAGAAAACTTATCAAATAAATTCTTCTTCTCTGTTTAGCATGTTTTTAAACATTTCTAGAATTCTCACTTGATTTCTTTTTAAATTTCTATATACCTGCTGAAATTTCTCATTTGTTCATACATGTGTTAACCTTTTTTACTACACTCTTTAGCATATTTAACATAGTTGTTTTGAAATACTTCATCTAAAGTACCATGATCTCATCACATCTTGGTTTGATTCTGTTGACTCCTTTATCTCTTGATAATGGGTAATTTGTCATAGTCATTGTTATTGTTTGTGTGTATCATATAATAACACACTGAATGTAGACATCATGGCTAAAGAAAAATTGAGAGTGAGATAAATATGCAACAGGAAATGGGCACACTTCTTATGGCAGTTCGTTAATATGAAGGTTAGGTCAGTCTAAGTAGTAGCTGAACTCAGTTGATTGTGGTTGTTGTTCTAATTACCTCTGATTAACCATAGACTTCAAATTCCTCCAGTCATAGACTACTACTACCTTGTGCTTAGGTTGAGGCACCTAGGGTGCTGGAGGGTTTTAACAGTATTTTGCTCCATCTTCACCTTTTAGCAGACCTTGCATCCCCATGCCACAGAGTGGGTCCCCATTCAGTATCTTTCCCCTTTCCCAGAGAATATACTGCCTGCATTAGCTTGTTTCTATGTACAAGGCTTTTGCAGGTGCCAGGGGATTTCTAGTTTCTTATTTTAGCTTCTCATCCTTCCTTCCTCTCTCATCATGATAGCCAAGATCTACCTTGCTTTTTCATCAGTGTAAGATCATGTACTTAACTTTTCTATTCTATTCTTAGTGAAATACAGCATTTCTCATCTCCTGCTACTCCAATGGCAGCCAAACTGGTATCAGGGGTGTATGGAGGTTGCCTGCTTCTCTCTTAGTAGCAACACCTTTATTTTCATGTGAGGAAAAGATTCAGAACAGGGTTAGACATTGCACCTTTCCCTCAACAGCAACCAATCATATCTACATTCCTGCATCACCAAAGAATTTGTCATGCTTCCAGTCCTACTCAGGAGTACCTGGTTAGGGCCCATGAACAAGCATTGGTGAGTGCTTGCAGATTCTCCTTTGTATGGGGTTTCCATGGGTTCTCAACTATCATGCTGGCCTATTGGGCCTTTAAGTATTTTTTAAATATTCAATTTGCATTAGTCAGGATTCTCCAAAAAAAAGAGGACCAAGAGGATGTATATAAAATGATTTATTACAAGGAATTGGCTTATGTGATTATGGGCACTGAGAAGTCCACACCGAGGGGAACCAATGGTATAGATCCAGTCTGAGTCTGAAAGCCTGAGATGCAGGAGAACCAATCATATCAGTTCCAATTTCAGTCTGCATCTGAAGGCAAGAAAAGTCTGCTGTTCCAGTTTGGAGGCATTTAGACAGATAGAAATAATTCCTTCTTAGCACTTTACTCTATTTAGGCCTTCACAGATTATTTTTTGTGGTTTATTGTTGTTGTTGTTTTAGTAGAGACAAGGTTTCACCATGTTGGCCAGGCTGGTCTCAAATGCCTGACCTCAAGTAATCCACCTGCCTCTGCCTCCCAAAGTGCTGTGATTACAGGTGTGAGCCACCACACTGGCCAGGTCTTCACAGATTGCATGAGACCCACCTTCACTGAGAAGAGCAATATGTTTTACTCAGTCTACTGATTCAAACATTAATATCATCCAGAAACACTCTCACAGACTCAGAATAATGTTTAACCAAATATCTGGGCACTCATTGGCCTTATTAATTTGGCACATAAAATTAACCATCACACAGTTGTTTTCTTTTTATCTGATTGTATAGCTTCCATCTCTTTCTACTTTATTCTGCCAAAGACAAATTTAATGTGGTCCACCTCTCCTGGAGGGTCTTGACATCCTCTGAAATTCAGTGATCTTAGTAGCTTTGAAACTTCAACTATCTGATGAGTACAAACAAGACATACTTTTGTAGATTAATTATTTTTATTGTTAGAGTAGGAGCTTTTTATATCCAAAGTAGAAGCAGCTTTCCCAAATAGTCTTAACATTCAGGGTAGAAAAATTTTGAATCAAGTCATGTTCATTGAGCACCTGTCAGTTTGTTTGATTTTTTTCAATAACTGAAAAAATGAGTTAGCGATACAATGTCTCTAATCTTAATGCATTACAAATCTAGTGCATGAGATAGGTTGTGATGTATATAAAAACACTAACAGTTTGGTGAGAATAAATTAATAATAATTTTATTTTAGCTATTTAAAACAGTAGTACCACTTGCTTCATTACTCAGTTTATGATATACTTTTATTTCTATATTTTTCACACGCAAAACATTTATAATGGCATTTTTACCTTATTCCTGTTATTACTTTTAAGAATAAAATTGACCTTTTTATTTTTTGAATGATCATGCTTGCCTTCTCTGAATGAAGCCATAGAATTTCATTCCTAAATTCTAATAAGCTAACATCATGCTTAACTAAATCTTTTCTTTTATGAAGGGTTTAGAGAACTAAAATGTGATGGCCTTAAGCAAGCTGTAAAGATATGCATTGTTTTCTTTGCTGAATAAAAGCATGGACATAGAAATGTAGCTTGACAGGGATTGACTACATTTTTATATTAATGTTTCCCTCATAGTAAACATAAAAACAGACCCTCTTCCCACAATAAATATTACTTATGTATTACTATATAAGAGTTTACTAAAATATCAATTTATATTTTTGAAAATTATGTAATGGAGATCTGAATATTTCTTAATTTCTATTTTTCATTTTTTAATTTCATATTAACAAATAACTTTTTTAAAGTTTAGAACATAAATACATCTGTGGGACCTTGAAATGTTCAAACCCTCTTGACACAGTGCCTATAAATGTATTATCAACAAAATGATCTTACTCCCACCTTTTTAATCAAGGCCAAGAGTGATGGTAAAGACAGAAAAGGTGACAAAGGCCAAACCACTAGTGGCCACAGCTCCATAGTTTCTGGATGAAATAATTTATACACTAAAACTAGCAGAAAGAACCCCATTATACACCTCAAAGGGGAAAGTGTAGGTGTGTCAATAACAAATCATGCATGTTTATAGTTATTTAGATTCATGTAGTTAAACATGATCACCTAAACCTCACTTGTAATATGTTTGAAAAAACATATGAAGACAGTATCATGGGAAACTTTCCATACTGATAGCTAAGTTCTGTACTTCTGCTACAAAGTTGAAAAATGTGTCCTAAAAGGCAAATATATAAAAACATTCCTGTGAGAAGGGATAGCAAATTGTTCCAAGCCTGTACAAACCTCGGCAGGTATAAATCATGTAATAGCTGAGCATTCCATTAACAATTTAGAGCATTCCATTAAACAATTCCAAATGTCATCAGAGTTTCTCCAACATATAAGCCATATTTCTATCAAAATCTCCCCCATTTT
This sequence comes from Trachypithecus francoisi, assembly GCF_009764315.1. Taxonomy (NCBI): domain Eukaryota; kingdom Metazoa; phylum Chordata; class Mammalia; order Primates; family Cercopithecidae; genus Trachypithecus; species Trachypithecus francoisi. The sequence goes on along the minus strand of NW_022681458.1, from coordinate 85,622,406 downwards.
TGACTATTTGTTGTTCATGCTATTGCTGTGGATGCCAAACTGAAATCTACAGGAATTAACCAAGACAAGTACCTTAAAAATTGAGTTCCCACCCCCGCTATACACAGCAATATGGCCAAAAATGCCTTAGCATGAAAACTATTACAATTTTGATTTCTTGAAATTTTCTGGAACCTTGCTGAAAAGGAAACTGTTGTATGAAACCGTTATTTCAAAGATCCATTTCGACTCCTCTGAAAATTATTAACTAAGAAGTAACAGCATCAAGTTAATTTTGTGGGCAGTGGCCAATTTCCACTTGCTCTTCTCCCTCTGTTTTCCCTGCTACAAACAGTAGAAAGATGTCAGTGCAGTTGGCTATTCCCTAACAGTAAAATTCCCCTTCCATTCTAAACAGTTCAGCAGACTCTCAGTACAGAATAAACTAATGGTCATGGGTCAGAGCCCACAGTTCTTTGCTCTTTGTCGTGTTAGTTTTTAAAAATATATGTGATGATCATCTCCTGAATTTCAATTTCCTGAAGACAATATGACAAATTTATTTTAACTATTCTGATGCAGAAAGCTAATTAAGTAAACTGGTTCAGCAACTGATCATGTTTCACTAATTTCAACCATCTGCCTCAACATTTGTTCCTATGTGTACCAGCTTTCATAGCTTCTTTCCTCTAATAGCAATTAATGAAACTGTTAATAAGCTACATATATCATACACTGTTAAAACAATTTACCAAAGGGTAGCATTATGAGACAAATTATATTTAACAATTGTAGAAGAATGACTCTGATTATCACATGTACAACATCAATTAGATTTTTTAAATATGCTTCTCAATTAATTATCTAACTAATTTGGTGCACATTCTATGTATAATTTGTAATTTTAAACTCCTGGTCAAATTTTGCCATCATTTTTACATGCTGACTGCTTATATGAGGCAGATATTAATGAAACATAACCTCTCTGCAAATTACTGAGCCTTGCTTTTATTTTCATTCATTGTGCTTTTTCATAATAACTTTTTCGACCGGGCGCGGTGGCTCAAGCCTGTAATCCCAGCACTTTGGGAGGCCGAGACGGGCGGATCACAAGGTCAGGAGATCGAGACCATCCTGGCTAACCCGGTGAAACCCCGTCTCTACTAAAAAATACAAAAATCTAGCCCGGCAAGGTGGCGGGCGCCTGTAGTCCCAGCTACTCGGGAGGCTGAGGCAGGAGAATGGCGTAAACCCGGGAGGCGGAGCTTGCAATGAGCCGAGATCCGGCCACTGCACTCCAGCCTGGCAACAGAGCGAGACTCCATCTCAAAAAAAAAAAAAGAACTTTTTCACTTACTGTGCAATGCATAAAAAGGCAAATTGTACTATTATCCAGTTTTTGCACTATATTCAAAGAATGATATGATATATGCACACACATATATAATAATTTTAATTTTAAATGAGGTTAATTTATAAATATATTTTACAAATATCCTTTAAAAAACAGTACACCAAAAACCAAAAAATAAATGGCTTTTATAAAGTAAGTCCTATCTAATTTAAACTTCTACAATAGCATTATGGATCTGGTAACTCCTGTATAAATGAAACATACAAAATATGATTTGACTTTGCCAAAGATTTGGTATTTATTTTCCTGGTAATTAAAAAAAAATAAAAAAAGAACATTTCTTCAAAATATGTTTTATAAATACACAGTATTGATGAGTAAGTGCTAAAAGCTCAACTCATCAATACTCTGTAGTTCTCTGTTTAGCCACTACTCTGTCCAAGGGTATGTGAGTGCACACACACTCACACATATTCAAACTCATAGTCTTCTCTATTATAACCACTACCTTTGCTTCCATAATCACATTTACAATATTATTATAGAGGAAGAAATCCTGTATATCATGACATCCAGGACATTTTTACAAAGCTCCAAGATGTGGATGATCCTACACATTCCTCCCCCTAATAAGCTGTGTGGACAGCATAGACCTAATCTAAGAATTTTCAGCCTGGGCATCGTGGCTCATGCCTGTAATCCCAGCACTTTGAGAGTCTGAGGCAGATGGATCACTTGAGGTCAGGAGTTCAAAACCAGCTGGTCCAACATGATGAAACCCATCACTACCAAAAATACAAAAATTAGCCAGGTGTGATGGCACATGACTGTGGTCTCAGCTATTTGGGAGGCTAAGATGAGAGGGTCGCTTGAACTGGGAGGCAGAGGTTGCAGTGAGCCTATTGCACACTTGCACTCCAGCCTGGGTGACAAAACAAGACTGTCTCAAAAAAAAAAAAAAAAAAACCCTAAGGATCTTCAAAATGCTTTTTACCAATTTGTAGCAGATGATATGTACAAGAAAAATACATCTGAAATATTAACAGTAAAAACATATACCAAGTTTCCAAAGCAATTTAGCAAAAAGTCTATTCAGAGTTTTAATGAATCAGAGAGGAGATACATTTATAGCTTAATTCCCATCTGACATAGTTTGGATATCTGTCATCACTCAAATCTCATGTTAAATTGTAATCCCAAAAGCTGGAGGTGGGGCCTGGTAGGAGGTGTTTAGATCATGGGGGCACGGATCCTTCACAGCCTGGTGCAATCTTCATGATAGTGAGTTCTCGTGAGATCTGGTCCTTTAAAAGTGTGTGGTACCTTCCTCACCACTCTCTTTTACTTGCTCCTGCTTTCAACATGTGATATTCCTGGTCTTCTTTGCCTTCTACCATGATTGCAAGTTTCCTGAGGCTTCATCAGAAGCCGAACAGATGCCCAGGACCATGCTTCTTACACAGCCTGCAGAATCGTGAGCCAATGAAACCTCTTTTGTTTATAAATTACCCAATCTCAGATACTTCTTTATACCAAAGCAAGAACAGCCTAATACATCATTCTATACTACACTATGTTCACTCTATGACTCAGGTTTATCAAGACTGGAGATGACTCAAGGACTGATAAACTCTTTTTTTTTTGGTACACTTAACAAAAGTCTCTTTACAAAAAAGACATAAGAGCCTTTTGAGAAGCAGCTCATTCTAAAGCAGGAAAGAGGAAGAGCACTAATTTGGCTTAAATACAAAAGCTCAACACTGTGAGGTTGACTACAGAGGAGGAATCACCACTCAGGCTATTTCTAGTTCATTTCCACGAATGTGTGTTTTATCTCATTTAATCTTTGAGTATATAAGGTTTAAAGAATTTCGGCAAACACCGAAGCATGACCATTAAGTTATGCAACTTCTTGACTGGAGACATAGCTAGTACTGCCTGTACCCAGTCAACAAATGTCTATCAATTCTTCCCTGCTCCTCGCCCAAATTGCAGATTATAATTGTCCTTCTCTGCTTCTTAAATTTAAAGCTAAGCTATTGAAAATACCTATAAATACATCTCATGAGAAAAATTACTTCTTAGATTATTTGATATTATCATTTCTAGTGATAAACAAGTACATATTGGTATGGTTTAGTTAGGAGCAAGGGTTGAAGGGGTACAATGGGATGCCAAGCGGTCTTGGTTCCCTTCTGTTTTGCATATTTTTAAACAGCAAAGAAATTTATATTGAAACTATTACTACTTTACTATTGTCATAAAAAGAGAATTGAGATACCCAAAGAATAATAATCAAAATAATGCAAATGACAAGAATGAGATTCTTGGAAGAATGAGGAAAAAGGAATTGCTAAAAGCATTAAGCAAAAATGACAGAATAATTTGTCCTCCTTTAAACCTGCCCCAATTTTATTGTATAAATAACTTACATTTTACAATGGATATTCTGTATCTTAATTAAAATAATCAGTTTGAAAATCCCCTAAACCAAAGAAGCAATAAAAATACTGAGAAACACTGCCTTCTTCAAATCATAGGAGAATAATTCCACCCAGCTATCTTAGTCTGATTTATTGTCACTAAACAGAATGCCACAGACTGGGTAATTTATAAACAGTAGAAGTTTATTTGGCTCATGGTTCTGGAAGTTGGGAAATCCATGATCAAGGGGTCATCTGGTGAGGATCTTCTTGCTGCATTATTCCATGGTGGAAGGGCAGAAGGGCTGTGAATTCCCTTGCAGTCACGGCAAAAAGAAGACAATGAAAATAATGGTTTCTACTACTCTTTCTTTTCAGAATCCTGAGATGAGAACCTCTTGTGGTGATGAAAAGCACCAACAGTCACCACAGAGGGTCCCCAGATTAGCTACTCCTCTAGGGAGAACTAACTCCTGAGGTAATCTCAATTCTGGCTCCATTCCCCTTATCTAAAATAATCTCTCAACTTTGACCTTGATAATGTTGGCAGCAAATAAAGATGAAGACACACATCACAAATCCAACAAGTACCACTCATTGACTGGTAATGGGAAATTTGGTCCTAAAGTTTCTGTAGACCAGAGATATTTAACTCTGCAGGCTTCCTGTGAATAAACACCCCATATCCTACCCTCTCTTTGTCTACCACTCTAAACATGGCCACTCAGCAGCCATCTTCCTTTGTAAAGGTGAAGCAGAAAAGTTCCAATGAGAAAAGTCATTGACAACTTTGCTCGTTGGTAGTACACTAGTCATTTTTCAACGAAGCCTTCAAAGACTCAAATGTATTATCTTGAATACAAAGCGCAAAATCTAATATCTCTAACATTATCAGGAAAATCAACTGTTTAGTATAGGTTTTTTACTCTTTTAACAATGTTAATTTTGGGTAGTTTTTTTTTTTTTTTTTGAGATTTTTCAATCAAGCCTTCAAAGATAACTCAAATGTATTATCCTGAATACAAAGAGCAAAATCTAATATCTCTAACATTATCAGGAACATCAACTGTTTAGTATAGTTTTTTTTTTCTCTTTTAACAATGTCAATTTTTTTGTTTTTGTTTTGCTTTTTTGGAGACAGGGTCTCATGCCCCTCTCCCAGGCATGAGTAGAGCAGCATGATCATGGCTCACTGCAACCTCTATTTTGCAGGCTCAGGTGATTCTCCCACCTCAGCCTCCTGAGTAGCTGGGACTACAGATGTGTGCAACCACACTCAGCTAATTCCTTTGTACTTTTTGTAGAGAAGGGATTTTTCCATATTATTCAGGCCGGTCTCAGACTCCTGGGCTCAAACGACCCACCTGCCTCGGCTTCCCAAAGTGCTGGGATTACAGACATGAGCCACCATGCCTAGGCAACAATGTCACTTTTGAAAACCATATTTTTAAGAAAATTATTTGACGGTTAATTATTTAGGCTGTAATGACAACCTGAGTTTTTTTTATTATAAATTAGTGAACTGTTTATAATGAAATAATTCCCTAATAACTCAGAAGACATATAGAGCCCTTTCCTCTAATAAATTGCCCCTAATATGCTTCTCTTTTGCATAAAGAGTCCTTTGTCCTTCCTCTAAATTGGCTGTTATTTCTCACCATTGTCATTGTATTACTGCTTCTCATCTGCTTCCTTACTCTATGTACAATTGTCTGGGTAAGGTTTTGAAAGTGTGCCAACCTCTTCTCTGGAGTAAGCTCTGGACTGTTATTTATCATTTAGAGGACTTTTTCATTTACTCCCTAGTTCACAATTTGGTTTCACACCACAGACTAAAATCTGCCTTCTGGACCCATTGAGGTTCGCCATATTGTATATGTTATTGTTGTTTTCCCAGAGAGCATCATATGTTTAAAATAGATTGACTTGTGTTACCATAAATAAGAAATAAGAACTTGCCAGGAATTTAATATATAGTCTAATGGCCTTAGAGAAATGCAAGCAGTTTTGAAGTTTCATTCTCACAGGCATTTTTGGTTTCCACCAAAAAATGACTTTTAAATAAGAAAAATATAGCTATTTTCATCGTGGCTAGCTCTGGCTCTTTAAATTAGGCCAACTCAAGTGCATACATATACCATAGATCCTTAAAGCAAGACTTAGGTATCCACCAGGGTTTATAGCTTTTATTGTGAACCTCCTCTTACTTATTCCCAATCTATTCCCTCGTTTTATTTCTACTAAGGCTCAGTCTTCTAGATCTGTGACTCCTGACTTTATTTCTGCTTACAGTATTTGAGCTTCAGTTTTGCCGGTGAACCTGGTTTGGCTGCTATTCCCATTTTTTACTCCATGGGTTACATCTGGTAGAAATCTCTTGCTACAGCTCCAGGAAACACACACACACACACACCACACACATCTAGTCACAGGAACCCATATATCTACCATTCACCCTGTATTGAGAGAATATTTAGACTCCCAATCTCAAGGTCGTTGTGCATTACAGCAAGTTCAACACTTATTGATAGTTTGCATCAATAGGAGGCAAGCTATCCTGTATCTTCTGTCAAAGTGAAAGGCATGTGAAATGGGAAAATGGAAAACATTATTTCATGACTTTTTTCCTTTTCACATGTATTTAACCACCTCAGTATTAAATGTGCAGAAATGCAATCAGAAACATGAATAGAAAGTTAGTGATTACTTAATAAGATTGTTTAACTTTTTCAAAATCATGAAAATTGCCAGCCACAATTTTTAACAATCTGCTAACTACTCCATAAGATAAAGCAACAGGATGTTGAAGGAGTTTTTTCCTATTGTCTTGGAAATTTTGTTGAAGTTTCAATAATGAAAACAGTAGGTAATAAATACATTCACTTTCTGAAAATAAACAAACAAGAAAAACTAGATACACCTATGCTAGACTTAATTAAGATTACAGAAACTATCTAGTGATTTCATCACACTGAACCATTTCCTGCCTATAGGAGAATTGATAATAAATTAGAAAGGGAGATTGAAATAGATCATCAAGATAGACAGTGCTGTGTCAATTCATTTCCTTTCCCCAACCTGTAAAGAAGAGAAAGGAACTGCTCCCCACTCACAAGCAAAGAAAGATTGGCATGCTTGCCAGTCAGACAAGCATTTAACTTTCCACATGAATATTTGCTAAGCTCTGACAATCTTGGAGAACCAGAAGTGAGTGAGGTGATTAGGTGTTTGGACAGTTTGTAATGTGTCTTAGGGAGATTGAGAGCATATGAACAAAGAGATTGACTTCTACTTCCTGCTTGCAAAATTTTGAGGGCAGTAATATGAGTGCAGTGTGAGAGATGGGCAGGGTAAGGAGACCATTCAGTTGTGAGGTCAGCTTGTCCTTACACCAGTTGGTGTGGTTAAAAAGCATTAAGTCCCCTTAAGCCAAATGATCACTACTTACAATAGCTGGGCTCAGAGCAAGTTGATGCAATTTTGCCCAAGATGGCTGCCTTCTGCCTTGAGAAGCTCCAATATAAGTGGCTAAGTGGGTTGTTCCCCCAGTGTCAGAAAATAAAAGGAATCAGGCAGAGCTCAGAGCTCATTGCTCTGTCTTTGAATGTGAGCAGGCCCTAAACAGAGTTTGTCATGTATGAGTGTAATATCCTGGAGAAATCGTCCTATGTTCTGGGCAAGAAGCAGATGACTGTTTGCCAAAGGGCTTTAAAAATTCTGAACATTCAGAATGAATTCATAGTGGATCATGAATGATTCTAAAATTTGTCTTGAAAAAAAAAATCCATGATAGGCTATGCTGCAAAAACAGGTTTATTATTAAAATATCACCAAAAACCCTATGTTTGAGCATTCTAACACATTTTGTACTATCAATATTCTATGCCTGCACAGTGGAAACAAAGAAGGAAACGTGAGTAAGAAAGCCCTAAGTAATTTTTAACAATGATAAAGGAGCTTGATTTAATGTTAACAAATGCAGATGTTTCAAGTAATGACTTGGCCTTTTGAAAAGACGTTAAGGGGGGCTCCTATGGTAATGTTGACAATACTTACGCATTGTTAGACCACTACCACAAAAAGACAAGGACCTAGCAGAAGTGACCACCCTCACTTATCCACTGACAGTACAAAGCTTGGGATTTACATCATCATCAATCAAAATACTATAATTGATTGCTAAATGTGAATTTTTCCTCTCCTTTCTAAAAACAGCCCTCCTTATTTAATACAATGAATCCACTGAATAAATGAAAGACAACCAAAATCTATTTTTGAACAAAAATTCCAAATAATACTCCTGAAGCTAAAGTGATTTTCAGTTTCAAATGCAAAAACAGAAAGATAGAAATAAACATGTACATTGTTTAGAAGAGGTGGAAAGATTTTGAATAAACAAGTGATTTAATAAACCACAGAGCTTATAATCCTTTAAAAATCCACTGTTCCTTTTCTACACACAACTATGCCAAGTTTAGATCCTTCTTAAATGTCACAGTTTTGATTTCTGAAATGATCTCGTTTACAGATAGCAAGTCATATCTTTATGTTTTCAAAATCTTTTAAGTTTATTAGAACTACTATCAGCGACAGTTTAAAAACAATTCCTGGGGCCAGGCGCAGTGCCTCTCACCTGTAAAGCCAGCACCTGGGGAGGCTGAGGCAGGTGGATTGTTTGAGGTCAGGAGTTTGAGACCAGCCTGGCAACATGGTGAAACCCCGTCTCTACTAAAAATACAAAAATTAACCAGGCCTGGTGGCGGGCACCTGTAATCCCAGCTACTTGGGCGGCTGAGGCAGGAAAATCACTTGAACCTGAGAAATGGACATTGCAGTGAGCCAAGATCACACCATTGCACTCTTGCAGTGCAACTTGCCTGGGCGACAAGAGCAGAACTCCATCTCAAAAAATCAAAAACAAACAAACAAATTCCTGGGATATCCAACTGGAAACTCAACAAGTGACCTTGAAATTAACTTTAGATCCAACAACTTAGAAAAATCAAGAGGGAATAAAATAAGTTACATATTTTGGGGTTTTGTTTTTATCTCAGGATTTAACTGAATTCAGGATCTTTTAAAAACTCACATGTAGGGAGTTTCCTGCTTTTCTTCCTGGTTAAAAAAAAAAGAGATTAAAAAATGAAATTTAGTGCTAGAACCATATTCTCATTATCTTCTCATATTTTCATGTCTACTAAACCTATAAAGGGTTGCTAGGTGATTAAAACATACTTACATTTTCTGAATCCTAGAATTCAGTTTTAAAACATTTCAATGTTGGAGGAACATGATATCAACCACATTTTAAAGTGCTGTGTTTTTAAGTCTAGATTCCATTTAGGCATCTTCTTTTTAAGCTAGTTAGGTATGTATGATAAGAAAGCATGGCCCAGCTATAGAAACACAACAAGACATGATTGGACTAAAATAAGCTGCAGAGTGGTTTTATTTCTCTCCCATCATCTGGCAGGTCACACTGGGGAAGAGTAGGTTGGGGGCAGCCATGACAGCTGACTCTCAGTCCGAATCCTTTGTAATGGAGGGATGATTGTTTTTCTGCCATCGTGTCCAAATGACAAAGGAAACAGCCAGAAAAATAAAACGTTTGCATCTGTTAAGTACCACCTACACCTGCCTACAGATCTTCATGACGCAGATTGAGAACAAAGTGCATATGCTACTAGGCAGAGGGGGCTGGGGTTCATAGCACGAATCCTATTGGCAGGGATGTATTTTAGTGAGTTGAATTATGCCTGTCTGATAAACAACATTTGGGTTCACCACAGGGAGGACTTGGAAAGAGAGGCTGTTCACAAGGAGATGCTGACCCTTGGGGGGAAAAAAGCACTGAGGAAATATAATAGAACAAAATCCCATTTAACTATTGATGATGACTTCTCCAGCATGAGGTTTTGCTGGTCGTTACTATCATGGAAAAAGTTACACAGATACTGATATTCCATTAAAAAAATAGACTCATTTCTTCAAATAACTATCACTATACCAATAGAATTCCACTGAAAAAAGACTTAAAACTTTCAGAGAATTTTAAAGAAATTTGGGGTAAATTCCTCCCACAGATTCAAGATTGTCACCTCTGAGTTTGTCTGAAATTTTGGATTTAGCTAGATGAGTTAGCTAACACTTATCTCTGAAGTTTATTTCAGACTCTTCAGTGTAGTAGATATGTGATTTATATGTTTTTATGTTTTTAATTGGCCTTATTCAGTAATCTTGCTAAATTAACTTTTAAATTGTAATAATTTATTTATAGATGACTGAGCATTTCTTAGTTATGCAGTTATATCTTCTGAAATGCAATGACAACTGTATTTTTTCTTTCCCAATTATTGTAGTTCCTTTGTCTTGGTTGATTGTATCAGTTAGGCTCTTCAAGACAACATTGAAGAATATGTAGTAAATTTGCAGCCATATTATTCCATTCTTCAAATCCAGATGAACGTTTTTGTCATTCCCCATTAGGTATTATATTTCTGGATGTTTTTGTAGATACTCCTTATTAAATTAAGAGCTTCCTTCTATTCACAGTTTGCTAAGATGTTTGATCATGAATGAGAATTGAATTCCAGTCTAAGCTTTTTCTATGTATATTGAGATGACTGTATGATTTTTCTTTGTTAATTTGTGAAGTCCACTGATTTTTAAAACGATAAACCAATTTTGCATTCCTAGAATAAACCTAACTTAATCATGATGTATCATCTTTTTTGTGTATTGCCATTCTGGGTTTACTAATACTTTGTTTAGGGATTTTTATCTATGTTCATGAGTAAGATTGGCTTGTCAATTTTCTTACTCAAAATATTCTTAAGAAGTTTTCACTTCAAAGTTATGCTTGCCTCATGAAACAAGTTGAGGAATGTTTTCTTTTTATTTTCTATTAGAATTGCTCTAAATTGATGTCTTCTTAAAATGTTTGACAGAATTCAACAAAGATCATAAGTATATTGGAAGTATTATTTGTGGAAAGGTGAGATATTGTTTGGTCAGTTTGGTTTGATTTGGGTTAATTTGTTTACCTTTTGAATTCAGAGTTTAGCATTTTAATAGCAAATGATATTGACGGTTTATACTCTTATTTCATATTAAAACTTTGTATTAATACTCATTTCTAGTTTCCATTCTTGTATCAGTTTTGGTAAGTTTTGATTTTTTAGAAATTTCTCAATGTCATCTAAATTTTCAAACTTATTACTGTATAGTCATTCATGATATTCTCCTTTGATATTTTTTGCTTCTGAAGGGTCTATAATAATGTCATTTTTTCCCATTTATTATATTTGTTATCTGTCCTCTTTTTTTCTTGATCATTTTACCAAACATTTACCCATTTTATTAGCCTTTTCAAGTTAATCTATTTTATTTGCCTATTAGACTTCTGGCTTTGTCAATTTCTATATTTTTAACAGAAGCATGGTTAGATTTAGCTTTTTATTGATACATAATATTTGTATATTTTGTTACATGCATAGAATATGGAATGATCAAGTCAGGGTATTTGGGCTATCCATCACCTCAAGTATTTATCATTGCTATCTATTGGGAATATGTCAAGTTCTCTCTTCCAGCTATTTTGAAATCTACAATACATTGTTGTTAGCTATAGTAAATCTACTGTGCTATCAAACATTATTTCTTCTATTTAATTGTATGTTTGTATGTATGTTTTACCCATTAAACAATTTTTATTCATTCCCCCAACGCCCCCCACCCCCCACCCCCAACACACACCCTTCCCAGCCTCTGGTAAGTATCTTTCTACTGACTACCTCCATGAGATCAATCTTTTTAACTCTCACATTTGAGTGAGAACACATGATATTTGTTTTTCTGTGCCTTGCTTATTTCAGTTCACATAATAACCTCCAGTTTCATCCATGTTGCTGTAAATAACAGGATTTTATTTTATTTTTTTATGGCCAAGTAGTATTCCACTGTGTTTATTTACCACATTTTCTTTATCTATTCATCTGCTGATGGACACTTAGTTTGATTCCATATCTTGGCTATTGTGAATAGTGCTGCCATAAACATGGGGTACAGGTATCTCTTCAATATACTGATTTCCTTTCCTTTGGATAAATACTCAGTAGTGTTATTGTTTGATCTTGTGCTGGCTCTACTTTTAAGTTTTTTGAGAAACCTCCATACAGTTTTCCATAATGGCTGTACTAATTTACATTCCCACCAACACTGTATAAGGGTTCCCTTTTCTCCACATCATCACCAGCATCAGATTTTTTTTGCCTTTTTAAAAGTAGCCATTCTAACTGGGAGAAGATAATATCTCATCATGATTTTCATTTGTGTCTCCCTGATCATTAGTGATGTCAAGCAATTTTTCATACCTGTTTGCCATTTCTGTCTTCTTTTGAGATATGTCTATTCATATCTTTTGCCCACTTTTTAGTGGGACCATTTGTTGTTGCTGTTGTTGTTTTGGCTGTTGCATTGTTTGACTTTCTTATATATTCTGGATACCAGTCTCTTGTCAGATGAATCATTGTTAGGTATTTTCTCCCTATCACCAAGTTATTTTTACTCTCTTGATTGTTTCCTTTGCTGTGCAAAAGCATTTTAGTTTAATACAGTCCCATTTATCTATTTTTGTTTTCATTGTCTGTGCTTTTGAGGTCTTAGCCATAAAATCTTTACCTAGACAAATGGCCTATAGTGTTTTGTCTATGTTTTATTCTAGTAGTTTTACAGTTTGGCATCTTACTTTTAGATATTTGATCATTTTGACTTGATTTATATATATGGCAAGAGATATGGGTCTAGTTTCATTCCTCTTCGCATGAATGTCATTTTCCCAGAACCATTTATTGAAGAGGGTGTCCTTTCCCCATTGCATATTTTTAGCAACTATGTCAAAAATAAGCTGTAAATTTGTAGATTTTTTTTTTTTTTTTTTTTTTTTGAGACGGAGTCTCACTCTGTCGCCCAGGCTGGAGTGCAGTGGCCGGATCTCAGCTCACTGCAAGCTCTGCCTCCCGGGTTTTAGGCCATTCTCCTGCCTCAGCCTCCTGAGTAGCTGGGACTACAGGCGCCCGCCACCTCACCCGGCTAGTTTTTTTTTTTTTGTATTTTTTAGTAGAGACGGGGTTTCACCAGGTTAGCCAGGATGGTCTCGATCTCCTGACCTTGTGATCCGCCCGTCTCGGCCTCCCAAAGTGCTGGGATGACATGAGCCACCGTGCCCAGCCAAATTTGTAGATTGCTTTCTGTATTCTCTATTCTGTTCCATTGGTGTTTGTGTCCGTTTTATACCCAAACAATACAAACAATACTGTTTGGGTTATCATAACCTTGTAATATATTTTGAAGTCAGGTAGAGTGATGCCTCCAACTTTGTTCTTTTTGCTCAGGATTGCTCTGGTTATTCAGGCTCTTTGTTGGTTCCATACAAACTTTGGGTTTGTTTTTACTATTTCTGTGAAAAATGACATTGGTATTTTGATAGTGATTACATCAAATCTTTAGACTGCTTAGTATGGTCATTTTAATAATGTTAATTCCTTTGATTCCTGAGCATGAGAAGCTTTTCCATTTATTTGTGTCCTCTTTAATTTCTTTCATCAGTGTTTTCTAGTTTTCCTTGTAGAGGTCTTTCATCTCCTTGCTTAAAGATATTCTTAGATATTTCTTTTTGCAGCTGTTATAAATGGGATTGTCTTCTTGATTTATTTTTCAGCATTTCATTACTGATGTATACAAATGCTACTGCTTTTTGTATGTTGATTTTGTATCTTTCAATTTTTCTGAATTTATTTATTAAATCTAAGTGGTTTTCTGGTGGAGTCTTAAGGTTTTTCAAAATATAAGTTCATGTAATCTGTAAAGAGAGACAACTTGACTTCCTCTTTTCCAATTTGGATGACTTTTCTTTTTTTCTTTTGCCTGATTGCCCTGGCTAGGACTTCTAGTACTATGTTGAATAGAAGTGGTGAAAGTGGGCATCACTGCCTTGTTCCAGTTCTTTGAGGAAAGGCTTTCATATCGTCCCCATTCAGTGTGATATTAGCTGTGGGTTTGTCATATATCACCTTTATTTTATTGAGTTATGCTTCTTTGATGCCTAGTTTGTTTCAAGTTTTAATCATGAAGGATGTTGTGTCCTTGTCTGGTTTTGGTATCAGGGTAATGCTGGCCTCAGAGAATGAGTTTGGCAAACCTCCTTCTTCTTCAAGTTTTTGAAGTAGTTTGAAGAAAATGTGTGTTAATTCTTATTTATAAGTTTGGTAGAATTCGGCCATGAATCCATCCAATCCTAGGCTTTTCTTTGTTGGGAAACTTTTTAAAATCAATCTTGTTACTTGTTTTTGGTTTATTAAGGTTTTCTTTTTCTTCCCTGGTAAGTTGTGCTAAAAGAAAAAGCTTAGATGAATTAAATTAAACAGTTTAACTGAGCAAAGAGTGATTCATGAATTGGGCTGCCTCCCGACCCAGAGTAGGCTCAAGATTTCAACATAGCCACGTGGTGAAAGAAGATTTATGAACAGAAAAAGGAAAGTGATATACAGAAAATAGAAGTGATGTACAGAAATAGCTGGATTCATTACAGCTCAGCCTTGGCCTTATTTAAACACAGTTTGAAAAACTGGCCACCTTTAATTAGCCAAAACTCTGATTGTCACAAGAGTATGCTACTGTCTGTTTACAACTCCATCTAGGTTAGTTCATGATGTACAGAGAAACCTTTAGGCCAAACTGCAAGGAGGCAGCTTTCAGCTAAACTTGATTTAGAAGTTGTATGTGTCAAGGAATTTATTTTCTCCAGGTTTTCCAATGTATTCGCATACAATTGTTTATAATACTCTCTGATGATTTTTGTATGTTATCAGTGATATCAGTGATAATGTTGCCTTTTTTGTTTCTGATTTTATTTAGGTCTTCTCTTTTTTCTTGATTAGTTGAGCTAGCAGTTTATTGAGTTTCATTGATACACTTTCCATTATTTTTTGGTCTCCATTTAGTTCTTCTACTAATTTTGATATTGGTTTGTTCTTGCTTTTCTAGTTCCTTGTGGCATATCATTAGATATAGTTGGGTCATTTTTTAATCCATTTGGCCAATCTATATATTTTAAGTGGAAAACTTAACTTGTTTACATTTAAGATTATTGGTATGTGAGAACTCTACTCATCTAACCAATATTGAATCACTGCAGCCTTTCAGGTAGACATGGAGATAGGTCAATGTGGCTCTAGGGATGTGGATGTATAGGGACGATTGGGCCTCAGGGCAGGATGCAGTCTGGTGAGGATTGGGCTCTGAAAATGGCATTGTGCTACAGCTGCTTAGGACTCAGGGGGTAGTGAGGGTGGGACCTGGTGTGAGCTCCCTCTCTGTAGCAATGCCATCACAAAATCTCCAGGTAGCTCCCTATGCTAGTTTCAGAGCCCATTAAGATTGAGGTGCTCTCCAGAGGGGCTAGGATTACAGGAGTCCACAGTGGGAATGTGGACTGCTAGGGATCTCTCATTTACATTTTCCTTACACTGGGGAACCTCTCCCAGTTCCCAACCAATCCTGGCCAGGCTGGCTGCCTGCTTCCTTCTCCTTGCACACCTCAGGTGTTTCCTGTCACTTCTGTGTTAAAGTCCAGTGTTCTCTATTAGATGCTCTATTTTACGTAATATTTTGGTTATTCTTTGTGGAGGAGGCAAGTGCTGGATGCTTCTAGTTATCTTGAAGCCCCTTGTCAATCTCTCTCTCTTTTTTTTTTTTTTTTTTTGACACAGAGTCTTGCTATCACCCAGGCTGGAGTGTAGTGGCATGATCTCAGCTCACTGCAACCTCCACCTCCTGGGTACAAGCAATTCTCCTGCCTCAGCCTCCCTAGTAGCTGGGACTATAGGCACATGCCACCCGGCTAACATTTGCATTTTTAGTAGAGATGGGGTTTCACCATGTTGGTCAGGCTGGTCTCGAACTTCTGACCTCAGGTGATCCACCTGCCTCAGCCTCCCAAAGTTCTAGGATTACAGGTGTGAGTCACTCCACCCAGCCAATCTTTATTTTTATGAGTGTTTTCTATTATATTATTTTCAGATTTGTTTTAGTTTTTACTGTTTTCTATTTTTATTAGGACTAATATGTTATCTTTATCTTGTATTAAGTTAGATGTTTACTTCACTGATTATTAGCTTTTTTACTTTTTCAATATATCTATTTCAAACTGTACATTTCTCTCCAAACACAGCTTTAGCTACATCTCACAAGTTTTGATGTGCAGTACTTTTATCATTTATGTATACATTTTCTATTTTTCATTGTGATTTTTTTTTCTTAACTCATGAGTTACTTGGAAGTATGCTACTTCTGGTTATTTTTCTGTGGCTGATTTCTTGCTCAACTGTATTGTAGTTCAGTAACCTGCTGTATGTTTACATTCCTTTGAAATATTTGAATCATAGTCTATAATAGTGTGTCTCTTGTAAACAGCATATCATCTGAAAATATTTTTAATTGATATATTAATCTCTTTATATTTAATGCAAGTACTGATATTCATGGTTCAAGTATATTATTTTACTAATTGTTTTTCTGTTTGTTTTGCCCATTCTATTATTCTTTTTCTCACACTTTACTTTCAAGTGCATTGATTTATTCATTTCTTTAAATTTTTGTTATGGTAAATACATGTATCATAACACTTACCATCATAATCATTTTAAGTGTACAGTTAATGTACTTAAGTACATTCACATAGTTGTGCAACCATCATCACTATCCATCTCCAGAACTCGTATCTTGCAGAACTAAAACTCTATGCCCATTAAATAATAACTTTTCTGCTCTCCTCCCCCTATGCCCTTACAACCACCATTCTACTTTTAGTATCTATGATTTTCACTATTCTAGGTACCTAATATAAGTGGAATCATACAGAATTTGTCTTTTTTGTGATTGGTTTATTTCACTTAGTATAATGTCCTTGAGGTTCATTCTTATTATAGCATGTGTCAGAATTTCCTTTCTTTTTAAGACTGAATAATATTCCATTGTACATATATACCACATTTTTCTTATCCTTTCATCTGTCAATGGACTCTTAGATTGCTTCCATGTTTTAGTTAATGTGAATAGGTGCCATGAATATTGATGTACAAATATCATTTATAGATCCTGTATTAAATCCTCTTGGAGTATATATCCATAGATAGAATTGCTGAGTCTTATGGCAATTCTGGTTTTTTGAGGAACAGGCATACTGCTTTCCATAACAACTTCACCACTATACATTCCCATCAACAGTGTGCAAGTGTTTTAATTTCTCCTAAAGGATTGATGATTTTTTTATTCTTGCTTTCCCATTCATCAATATGAAATTTTTACGTATGTTTACTTTTCTGTGCTTACTCTAGAAATTGCAATGTACATTCTTGACAAATTTAAGTCCAACTTGATACATTCACCTTCTTCCAAACAAAGTAAAAAACTTGCAACGTTTTAATTCAAGTGCCTAAACCCCATATTATATGCCATTTTTATTTAATGTTAATTATTTGTATTTTAAACTTTGTAAGACATCATTATTATTACTAGTGTATTATGCAGTCAGTTTCCATTTAGATTTACACACATTTTAGAATTTTACCATTTTTATGGTTCCTTGTTCTTTTCTGAATCTCAAAGCTTCAATTTAGATTTATTTTTCTTCTATTTTCCCTGAAGAACACTCTTGACTTTTTTTTTTTTTTTTTTAGTGTGAATGTGAGTCTACGGGTCATAATTTTCTTGGCCTATTTTTGTTTTCTGAAGATGCTCTTCTGAAAGATATTTTCATCAACTATGGAATTTTTTGTCAGCAGTTGTTTTCATTTTAATACTTTAAAGAATTCCATTGCTTTCTGGTTTGTTTTTTATTTTGTTTTGTTGTTGTTTTTGGAGAATTCAGCCGTCAGTCTAATTATTGCTTCTTTGAAGATAACCAGCATTTCTTCTTCAGCTACATTAAAAAAATTTTTTTTTCATCTTTTTCTGGATTTTTTCTCTTTTTTAAAAATTTCTTAAGTGTTCTTTTCTTTTTCCTTGTATTGCTTGGAGTTTGTAGGGCTTCTCAAATCTTTGGCTTACCATCTTTTATCAGTTGCTTCTGCCCCATTTTTTTCTTCTCTCCTCTTAGATTTTGATTAAACGTATGTTAGCCCTTCTCACTGTATTCCTTGTGTCTCTTACCCTCCCTTCTATATATTCTAATCTTCCACCTTTCTGAGCGAGGATGTCTAAAGTTCTTCTCAGCGGGTTAGCCTCACTGTGGCCTCTTTCTAAATTTAGCAATTCCAGGGGAAAATAATCTCTAACCACTGCCTCACTGAACTCAGCCTCACCTCTGTTTTCAACCACTTTGCTCGGCTTTCTCTCTATCTTGTTTCAATTCAAAAGAATTCAAGTAAATGTTTCTTTTTTATATATTATCCAATGTTTTTTCTCAGCAAAATGATGGATTGGATATATCTCAACCATCATCACTTTGTGCCTATAGTATGTAAAAGAAAAATTAATGCATTCTGAAGCAATACATTCCCACAGGCTGCATCATCTTTGTCAACTTTGAGAAGACATACACATCAGGAAACTGGAAAACCATCTAAATTGTATTTTTTGGTTGATGCCCTTGGTTTTTTGCATTAGACCTAATGACTACCATGTGAAATAGTAGAGGCAAATATATCCAACTTTTCATAAAGTTGTAAAATAGGTGAAGTTGTTTTTAGTGCCCTTTAGGATTATCTCCTCCAATGGCCACAGTTGTCAATTATGTCAAAGAAGGTTGGACGAGGTACCTTGAGTCAAGCCAATTTTCTTTTTTCTCTGCATGTAAGGACATAAATGTATTAGAATACCAAATGTGAGGAAAACTTCAGAATTAATAATTTATTAAATAACAGTCATTAGGACTTCAAGATATTGTAGACTTGTGAAATAATATGTTTGATGTTTCTTTCCATTGTTCCTTCAAATCACATCACTTAAGTAAATGCTTCAGTCCATTCCTAAGAAAAAGTACTATCTTTTAGCAGCAGGAGCAAGATTAGGATGATGCCAATTAGGATGTAATAGTAGCCAATGATTATTGAACATTTACTATATGACCAGTAATGTGCTGTATCCTTTATGCACTGTCTTATTTCTTTTTCACAAAAACCCAATGACAGCTTGCCCAAAGTCACTCAATTCCAAAATGTCATAGCCAAGATTCAAACCCAACCATTGACATTTGAGTTCATGCTTTATGTGCAGACATGAAGAGTGGGAGCATGACTTCTTAGAATTATACATTTTATCAAAAGCTTTAACTCTTCAGTAGTATTCTATATTTTTTGGTAATTGAATTAATAAGTTCAGTCTACTCAGTCTACTCAATATTTGTTTTAAGTGTCTCAGTTAAGCAAGTAATAGCTAGACCACTGCATTCTGTATGCTAATTTCTGAACTTCAGACAGTAAACAGATGCTAGAGGATGACGTGTTGGAAGCCAGAATTTATAAAGCTAGAGAAGAACTCTCGGAAAAAGTAAAGTTAAGCCCTGTGGCCAATTCACAATCAAGGATGATAAAGGAGTTCTTGGTCACAGAGTAAGCAGAAAGGCAAAGTCAACCATTGAGACACAGTTCACCTCTCCTTCCTCAGCAGTTCCCCTGAGCCCTTTCATGCTCACTTTTCTTGGTATTTATTTAAGTGTATTTATATGTCTACTTTCCCCACTGTTAAAGAACTTCTGTATAGCCAGGACACTAACTTATTCCATTTTGATATTCCCAGCATTTGCCATGGTACCAGGTACATAGTACTGTGAATGGATGAATGGAAAAGAGAAAAAGGAAGAAAAATACTTCAGATACTTAGGGAATCATGAAATAATCTACTGTTAAATTATTCTCTTCTTTAGTGGTAGAATACACAGAGACTAGAGGCTTAAAACTGGCTTCAGAACAACCTGGAACATCCTGACACCAAATAAGGTAGCTATTATATATTAAAATGAAACAAGAAGATCTTTTAAGAGGAAAAAAATATATGTACTCATTTTTGCCAATATAATGATCTCTAAATTAAATTTCCAAAGCAATTAGTTATTATGTCACTGTCTTTTCATTTAAAAAATAAAGCTATTTTTGGAAGAGATGGTGGAAGCTTTTAGAAATCATGAAGTTCTTTCAGGGAGGGGAACATCACACACTGGGGCCTGTTAGGGGGTGGGCTGCTAGGGGAGGGATAGCATTAGGAGAAATAGCTAATGTAAATGATGAGTTGATGGGTGCAGCAAACCAACATGGCAAATGTATACCTATGTAACAAACCTGCACGTTGTGCACATGTACCCTAGAACTTAAAGTACAATTAAAAAAAAAAGAAAAGAAAAGAAATAATGAAGTCCACTCTTTGTCACAGCTCATCTGGATAGCTGATCATCCATAGCTTCTCACACAGAGTTCCCAAGACAACATTCTATACTTTTAAACTTTGTGCTCTTGACCTGAACCTGAAAAGTATTTTATTAGCCTGGCTAAACATTCCTACCCCAAGCACTATAAACTAGACCGAGTTTATCTGCAAATACACATGTTCCTATTTGAACAGCACTTCCTCCCTTGAGAAGATAGTGACTTTTGTGTGGACAAGTTGACTAGTTAAGTCCGTACCACTCTAACTTATTTAAAATAGCATAAAGTGCTATACTTTCAACATTCGTAAATGAAGAGTTTCTGATTTAAGTGTTGAGATACTCTTCAAAGTAGTGACAATACAGAACAAGACAAATTATTCGGGGTTGCCAGAAAACTCCTATAGCTAATGATTGAGGGAAAATCAAAATGGTGACCCAGTATTTTATGTAACACAAAGAGAACAAGAGACCATGTATCTTAACTTAAAGTGTTTATGATCATCAGTGGTAATGCTGATATCCTAGTGTATAAATTCTCTGACTGCAAGCAGGATCATGCTCCCCAAAAGATTTTAAAACTAATATAAATAGCTTTTACTCTACAGGTAAAATTTACTTTTGCTATAAATAAGAGCATGTAATCAGGGCAAAATTATCAAAGCACAAATGGTCATAGCATTCTCCACCCACCCAGTCCCATTCTCTAAGATTCAATGCTAAAACAGACTTTAAATCAAGAAGAAAATCTCGTTTTATTCTGGTTAATTTGGACAATGTTACTGTAGTTTGTCAAAATGAACATTGAGATGAACATCACTATAAGGAGATGGTGAAAATCACAGGTTAAGGAAGCACAGAGTAACCACCAAGCCAAGTCAGAAAAAGATTGTGTGCTTACACATGTGCAAAGCTGCAGTATTGCACAACTCCGAAGGTATAAGAATACCTTTGGAAATATAATGATGAAAACATTAAGTATAATAATACTTCTCAAAGAATAATGGTGCCTGCTGGAATTATGCAATGCATTTCACCTAAGAGCTATGCCTGGTGAGGATATATGAAATTAATATGGACGGGAGGCAGGGAAATACTAGGCAGAGAAGGGCAGGGTCCCTAGTGAAGCCCCAGCATCAAGCCTGGACCTGCAGCCCAAAGTAAGAACATGCATTCTTGTTTTTCAAGAATGTTGAATGTTGTCTTTCAACACCTGAATGTTGTCTTTTCCAAAACTACCCTGGCCTGGCCTGCCCCCCATCCGGCATCCATAAAAACCCCCTGCTCCACTGGCAGTGGAGTAGCAGAGGAGGAGAGAAGAGAAGTAGCAGGATGTCAGAGAGGAGCAGCTTGACTTCAGAGGGACGGCTTGATGGGGGGACTTTGGAGAAGAGTTTGGCTGGGGATGGCCAAACTCCAGGGGAAGACCAACTTCCTACTCTTTCCCCTTTCCAGCTCCCCATCACACTGAGAGCCATTTTCATCAGCAATAAATCCTCCATATTTATCATCTTCAATTCATTCGTGTCACCTGATTCTTCTTGGATGCCAAACAAGAGCTCGGGATACAGAGGGCTGTCACTCTGAGCTATTAAACACGTAAGCCATCCATGGGTGGCAAATCTAAAAGAGCACACTGAAACACGTGCCCTCTGTTCCTCCAGGGGTCAAGGATACTCCCCAGATGCTGCTGTCGGGTAGCACAAAATTCTACTCCTGCCAGTGACCAGAAGCACTCGTCTTGCCGCCTGCACTCACTCACCTGCATGCTCCCACTCCCATGAGGGGCTAAGAACAGTGGGCTGAGTAAATGAGCCACCCCCTTCTCAAGTCCCGTGAAGGGTCAAGGGAACTATCCCTTTCAAACTCATGGTCAAGACAGTAAACGTTATATCTAAAAGGAGAAAGGGTAAGAAGAGTGACAAAATCAAGAATTCAATAATTGCAGTTAATATTGTAGACATACTGGAACATTGCTACACTGCAGTAGAGATTGCTGGTTTGTCCAGTGTTATGGTGGCCCTGATAACTCTTTTAAGCAAACCGTTAAAATTTAAAAGGATGAGAACAACTGAATTTTAGCAAAGAACTTCCTTGGTGTATCAAAATTAGTAACATCCTTGGGCTATGTAACTTGAGAGACCAAAGACTCCTCTGCTCAAAATGTCACCTAAGTCAGCCTACTTTCATACCATTTCACCATGAAGGCCCATCTTTAGCTTCAGCATTAAAGTACCCTTCAATAGTAACAGTATTGCATTTTGCCCATTCTTTATTTCAGTAGTTTTGTTTCAAAAAATAAAAAAAGGAAAACATTGAAAAGGATTCACAAATACACATATAATACTGCAAAGAACATAAATTGGGTATAGTAAGAAAAGTGAGGCAATGGAAATATAATGATGAAAACATGAAGTACGATCATCTTCCTCTTGGAAAAGGTCAATCAATTGAGCCATGGTAAGCCATTAGTATCTGAGAGTAAATTAACTGGTCAGATAATCTAACTCATCATTAAGGTATACAGGATAATTTCAGCTAGGGGTTGTCATGAAAGGTTGAGAAGGATTGGGGAAACCCAGCATGGGGAACCCAATCATGCAAGAACAGTCATCTCAGATCAGAAATCACAGCGGGGAGAGACTTGAGACACAGGAAGACATCATAAGCGTTCTTAATTCCCGAAATAAATGTAAGAAATGGGAAAATCAAGTTAGATATCAAAGTAAAGTTGTTATTTGGTGGGTGAGGGGGCTCCAGGATCATTTTGCAGAACAAGCTGAAGATCTATTGGTGAGATCTATCAGCTCACCAATAGATCTTCCACTGCATTACGCAAATACAAGCTCTCTTCTCCCACCAAAAATTCCACTTCTAAGGAGTCTGTGCCCCACATGGAGCACACAAATATACAATCAGTGTGGTCACAATGTGTGGACTCCCTCGGGGAGGAGGGTTAGGATAGGGAAAGAAGAACTTGTAAAAGAGAACCTGTAATAAAAACCCAAATGATACAGAGCCCTTGAAATGTTTAGTTCACTAACTTATAGGGGCAACTGATAAATTTCTTCCTGCTACTGCTGATTGGTGGGCCTCTTCTTGTGCTTTGTAATATCCTATACAAACAATGTGATGATCTGGTCCCTTTTTACCCCTTTAGGCTTATTTCTTGCATTTCCCTGCCCTATCACATACCCATATTTTCTTAAGTCTCTGCCTTTGCACACACAATTCCTTCTGACTAGAATGCCCAATCTTTTTGTCTTCCTGGATAGCTGTTATTTAATCTTTATTATTCTTTCCTAGAGTCATTTCCATTTCCCCTGATCTTTTCAAGCAAAGCAGATGTCCTTCTTTGTACATTATTAGTTGTGGCATAAAATTCTCTATAGCATTTATCGTGTATCTGTGTTGTAAGTGCTGGTTTATTGGCCTAAAAAAAAACTTGATTTTAAGGACTATGTCTTACAAATTTCCACACCTCTACTTGTAGCATATACCGCAGTATCTGTCACATAACATGTGCCATTAATAGTTGTTAAATAAATGTCCTGGTTTGTAATTTATTTGTATTACACTTTAGCCTTGCTCCTTCTAATTATAAATTAAGGAGCATTCACACATACATATACACACACCTAACACTCATTTGTTACCTATATCCAAATCACAAACCCATGTTGTTACTTTGGGGAAACTTTCAAACACACACTAATTCCATGCATGCTGAGCAGTTTTGTGTACATTTCAGTCACATAGGGCGTTCTTGTATCTTGTCCCTAAAGTCTGTAGCTTATATTGTTGAACACTGTAGGTTAGGTTTGTATCTGCTAACTGTATAGCAAATCATTGGGCCTAGTCCTCAATCTTTTCATTGCTATTTTTGCTGTAGGCACTACTTCATAATATTGTAATTGAAAACAAATGACAATGCTTTAATAGTATGCATTTATCAAAAATTTCAACATATAATGGGTATAAAAATTAATTAGGAAGAATGAATAAGACCTAGTATTCAATAGCACGACAGTGTGACTGTAGTCAATAACTCAACCGTATATTTAAAAATAACTAAAAGAGTGTAATCGTGATGTTTGTAACACAAAGGATAAATGCCTGAGGGCATGGATACTCCATTCTCCGTAATGTGATGATTTCACAGTGCATGCCTGTATTAAAATATCTCATGTACTTCACAAATATATACACCTGCTGTGTACCTACCTACAAAAATTAAAAATCAAAAAATTAAAAATAATGTCAGCATAAAGATAGTAATAGCCATGGCTGTTAGTTGCTACCTAACATTTTATAAGCATCTACTATATACCCAAAACTGAGTTAAGTGATTTTACCGTCTTCATCTCCTGTTTTCACAACTCTAACAAAATAGGCTTAAAGTCCATAACTTGCAAGTGAGGAAACTAAAGCTGAGTGAAGATACTGGGGTGCCTTAGACACATCACAAGAAAATAATGGGGTTGAGATTTGAGTTTAAGATTTGGTTGTCTCAAACTCTACTTTTTATTACCTTAGGGAATTAGAATTAGTACTCAGAAGTCCCATGGAGAAGAAGAAGATGTCTTACAATTTATTAACCCTTTTCCCGTTTGCCCCGAGAATACTTGCTGGCAGAGCTTGTGGCTGCAGCATTTACCCTACTAAGACAGCTTTGCAGTGAAATATTTCAGTTTACTTACTGTTTTTGCATCATTTTAATGTATCAGCTTTGGACACAAAAGACATCATTCTATTTACAACATGCCTTCCTGGACAGAACTTTTTACAAACGTAGTTCTCTATTCAATGCTTTTGTGTCTTTGATAACAAGGAATAAATGGGTGGTGAGTACTCCTATTTTTTATGTGATAAATCTTTAATACACAAAACACAAAAGAATTAAGACAAGAGAAAATAATGCAGATCAGAAGAAAATAACCCAGACCATTACTGTATAAACTAATGTAACAGGAGCACTTTAGGCAAGTCAGTAGTATCCTGAGTAGGCCAATCACACCGCCACAAAGGACTGTCAGCTTTGTTTTCCAGGCTGAGCTACCTCAAAGGCAGACAAACACAAATGGATAAATGAAATTCCTCATAAAGTCAAATTCTGGTAACCCACCTATTGGTGTTGTGGGTAGGACTATAAATGAGAGAAAGGCTGTAATTTAAAGTTTGTTTTTATGGACCCTGACTTTCTCAGATATTATTATGATTATTATCTTATAATGCCAATAGTATTTTTCTGAGTCCTTAATAAATTTTACTTTTTAGAGAATTTTTAGGTTCACGGCAAACTTGAGTAGAAAATACAGAATACCAATGTATTCCCTGTCTCCAAATATGCATAGCCTCCCCCAGTATCAATATCCTGCAGCAAAGTGGTAAGTTGAGCACTCATATTTTAGCCCTCTTCCTGTTTAGAAACAAAAAAGTGCAGCTCTCTGCCAGCGCTCATTTAATTTTACATAAACATGCTCTTTGAGGCTGAAGCAAATCTGACTGATTTTCGATGTGAAAGTAAAATATAAAAACTGTTCTTGGAGTTATTTCTAAACAGAACTAACATCAGAATCGTCTGAATCATCAGAATCATCTATTTCAGAAAACTCAGATTCATCAAATGAATCTTCGGCCAACAACTGTTCGTGAACAATGTTAACATCACACATAGGAATGCTACGTTTTCTAGGATTTGACATTTTCCACAATCAAGAATTACTATATTTTGTAAATGGAAATACCACTACTAAAAACAGAATGCTGTAAATAGAATGATGTCTTTTGTGTCCAAAGTCGATACATTAAAATGATGCAAAAACAATAAGTAAACTGAGATATTTCACGGCAAAGCTGTCTTAGGGTAAATGCTGCAGCCATAAGCTCTGCCAGCAAGTATTCTCGGGGCAAACGGGAAAAGGGTTAATAAATTATAAGACATCTCCTTCTTCTCCATGGGACTTTTGAGTACTAATTCCAGTTCCCTAAAAACTTATTAAGACATATTAAGACTCTGAGATACTAACCTGTAATACGAGTCCTAATATCCCATTCCCAGTCATTTCAGGAAAATCAAAATCATAGCTGACATTTTCCGAATATGACTTATGCATCTGAGCTTTTCTAAGCACTTGACCCATATGAAGTACTTTAATCCTTAGAACAAATAGTGAAAAATGCATGAGTATACATATTTTAATAAACTGGGAGATGTCTCCTGCCTTTCCATGTAATTTATGGTATCCAGCACATGCAGTTTACATGTGCCAGATGTTCATCAACAAATGTGTCCACGAATGGCAGGAAAAAGTTTAACACTTCTCCATATGTATTAGCAGAAAAATTTAATAATCATATCATGGGGGAATCATATGGTTCTGTCCACATGTTGCATATGTACTTGCATTTCCCTCCAAATGAGTTGGTCAAATGGGAAAGAGAAATTATTTAAACAGATGGGACAAAATCAATTGGAAATATTGTTCATCATACCAAAGCACACACTATTATGAAGAATCTTGACTCTGTTTTCATAAAATAAATTAAAAATGAAAAGTAAACAAGCTAATGTTGGTGATTTTTTCTAAAAGCAATTTCTATGGAATTACAATGTTTTAACAGATTCCATTTAATCAGATGTGCCTTTTAGAACTGACTTATGACAGAATGATCATTACAGTCTGTGATTATGTACTTGGATTGTGGCAAAATCTTGAATTGCTTACTAAATCAATCTTTTAAAAGATAAAACAATATTCAGTATTAATGTAGGATTAAGAATGGTCTGTTGTATGAAGTTTGAACCTTATCAAGCACAAGGAATTAAAGAAAAAACGTTCTCAAAATTCCATAGCCTCCCACATATTGTAAATGCATTTGTTGTGCCTACTTATTAAGCAAATACATGTGACAAATATCCTAGGACTTACATTTTATTATTACAAATGCATCTGTCCGTGGTGTATGTGGATTAGGGGAATGGTTGGGTATAAAGTTGTGTGTTATTTAACAACAGAGATACGTCCTGAGAAATGTACTTTTAGGTGATTTTGTCATCGTGTAAATATCATACAGTGTATTTACATGAACTAAGATGGTATAGCCTACTACACACCTAGGCTATATGGCATAGCCTATTGCTTCTGGCTACAATCCTATATGGTATGTGACTATACTGAATATTGTAGACAGTTGTAACACAATGATAAGTATTTGTATATCTAAATACATCTAAGATAGAAATGGTACCGTAAAAATACTGTATAAAAGATAAAAAACAAATGGTACACCTGCATGGGGTGCTTGCCAGGAATGGAGCTTGCAGGACTGGAAGTTGTTCTGTGTGAGTCGGTGACTGAATTATGAGTGAATATGAAGACCTAGGCTGTTGCTGTACACTACTATAGACTTCATAGATACTGTACACTTAGGCTACACCAAATTTATTTTTAAATTTCTTCAATAATAAATTAACCTTAGCTTACTGTAACTTTTTAACTTTATTAATTTTTTAACTTTTTGATCTTTTTGTAATAACACTTAGCTTAAAACATAAACACATTGCACAACTGTACAAAAATATTTTCTTTCTTTATATGCTTATTCTACAGGCTTCTTTCTATTTTCAAAATTTTTTATGGCTTACTTTGCAAACTTTTTTGTTAAAAACTAAGACACAACACACACATTAGCCTAGGCTTACACAGAGTCAGGATCACCCACATCACCATCCTCCACAACCATGTCTTAACCCAGAGGAAGGTTTTCAGGGGTAAGAACACACATGAAGCTTTTATCTCCTGTGATAACAATGCCTTCTGGAACTCCTCCTGAAGGACCCACCTGAGACTGTTTTACAGTTAACTTTTTTTAATGAGTAGAAGTACACTCTAAAATGATGATAAAACATATGGTATAGTAAATACAATAATAAATTATAGTAAATATAAATTTACTACAGTGAATACATAAACCAGAAACATAATCATTTATTATTATTATCAAGTATTATGTACTGTACGTAATTACATGTGCTACAATTGACTCATACTAATTCATTTAATTCTGACAATAATGTGAGGTCGGTGCTCTTGTTACCCTTCATATTACAGATGAGAAAACAAACACCCAAGAAGCTTAAAGTATTTGTCCAAAATTTTATATGACTGGCGGCGCAGTAGGTTTGTTTACCCCAGCATCCCCACAAACACATGAGTAATTCATTGAGCTATGAAGTTAAGATGGCTGTAATATCACTAGGCAATAGGAATTTTTCAGCTTCATTATAATTTTATGGGACTATTGTCATATATGATGTCTGTTCCTCACTAAAGCTAAAAATGGCAGAACCAGGATTCAAACTCAGACAGTCTGTCTCCACAGCCTTTGCCTAGTGTTCCTCAATGTGACTCTGTTATGTAAGGTAGTATAATACATTATTGGATGGCACTGACATGCATATTGCTGGACATAGAGCATTCCTCCCCTTCTGCCATTAATTACGACTA
Organism: Trachypithecus francoisi; assembly: GCF_009764315.1. Classification (NCBI taxonomy): domain Eukaryota; kingdom Metazoa; phylum Chordata; class Mammalia; order Primates; family Cercopithecidae; genus Trachypithecus; species Trachypithecus francoisi. Next base: position 85,593,723 of record NW_022681458.1, on the reverse strand, counting down.
GCACCCCCTAGGCATCGTGACAACAAGAAGTGGTACCTAACCTCCAGTATTTCCAAACATCTGAGGGTCTACTCACACATTCTCTCTCTCTCTTTCTCTCTCTCTCTCTCTCTCTGTCTCTCTCTCTCTCTCTCACACACACACACACACAATCCAGTATACGTATACGTATTCACATACACACAGCCAAGATTCGAAGTGAAAATACAAAAGTTAACTGAGTTCAAAGTTTTCCTTTCTCTATTCTTTTTTCTTACTCGTTGCTTTCTTGACAAACATTGCCTCAACTCCATCCCTTATATCTAGAGGGCATGGGGAGGAAGAAGAAAAGAAAAGGAAAAGATAATAGAAACACAAAAATTAAAGGTAAAGAGGAAAGAGGGAAGAATAGAAATCAAACAGAAGGCAAAAAAAAAAAAAAGGTATCTATAGGAACTATTGAGTTAGGAGTTATCTGCTCCTAAGTCACTGAATGAAGTAAAAGCAATCAGTAAACCAAAACCATTATCTGACTTACCTTGCTTCAAAACTTGTTTACGTATTTCAGAGAACCGTTGAATTTCAGAATGGAGTTGGTCCAGTTAATGCTGTGGTCCAAACCCCTGCCGAATGGAAGAATACCCCCTACAGTTTCTATGACAGATGGCCATTCATCCTCTGCCACATGTCATTTACAAGAGCAGTCATATCATTAACCACTTTTAGAAGAAATCCACGTGTCTTTTGTTTAGTACTAATTGTTAGAAAGTCATCCTCATTTAGAACAGAAATCTGCTATGCTTCAGTCTCAGTTCTCTCTTCTGGAAGCATATGGAATGAGTTAAACCCTTCTTCCACATGATATTCCTCTAAAATTTTGAAGCAGTTATTATGTTGCTCCTGAGTCTCCTCCTACCCAAAATAAACATATGCAAAACATATGATCTGCCCTCCAAAAAGTAGAATACCTGAATACCTGGTAGTATATGGCCAATGTCCTCAAAAGGCCTGTTTCATTTCTTCCTGAGTAGTAAATTTTTTCTTACAGACCTCAAAGTCAGCACCTCTGATGTGTATTTGTGTGGGTATGTTATGCGAACTCTGCATATACACAGGTGTATAAATATGAATATGCACACACAAACATGAAGTACACATGGAGTTTGTACATTTGTATATAATATGTAGACACAAATGTGTACATCCATGTAAAATATGCACATTGCTCCTCTCTCCTTCTCTTTAAAGTGCTCCTTTCTTGTGTGCTTCCAGGCCAGCCCCAATACAATCAGAGCTCACCTATTTTCAGGCTTATTTCATCCCTCTGGAAATGAGTTGGGTGCTTTCAAGTTCTATGTACATTTTTTAGCTTAACCAGGAGTGGATGCTTAACACACCCTTTTTTCCTGTGCGTCCAGCCCTGAGTATTAATCCTCAGCTTCCAAGAGTAAGAAAAACAATCAAGCACTCGGCATCACAAGACCTGAATACCTCTCAAAGTATGTGATAGCAGCAAAGAAGTTGAGAGCCTGGAATAACCCAACCTGACACGAATCTAAACCCATTTTTCTTCTCCTCTCTTAGTTTGATTTCTAATTAGGTATTGCTTCTGCCTTTTTCTCTGTTTATCACTTACCCATTTCCTACCCTATTTTCAGAGGAGAGAAATAAAAACTTTTCTTTGATATTGAAGGAAATGTCCAAAGGGCCCTGAGTTCAAGTCTCTTTCATTTCTCTGACCGTAGTCTGAGTTTCACAGTTCAGTGCCTTTGCAAGCCTCAGATGGAAGGGTTATTTCCAGGTTATTATAATGTTATTGGATCCCAAAGTCATTGTCATCATTTCATCCCACAGAAAGTTATTTTGCACTTTCCCCTGGAGCAGGAATTGAGTTGGTGGGGAGCAGGGTAGGGGTAGATCTGAAACAGCTTCCAGCTTTTTCAAAAAGATTTTCATTTCATCCCACTTCTTAGCAGCACATGAAAAGAGCCCTCAAATGCCCTCCATAGCACCTGCTGTCTGCTGTCTGCTCCTCCCATAAGACTTCTTTTTCTACTCCTCTCTTCTTCCTTCTCTTTTCTTTGCTATAATGGAGGCCATAAAGAGGATAGGATCATTTCAGGGGGATGGATGAGAAGAGGAAGGAGAGTCAGGATCAGATGACATGACCCATTCTGAGGGCATTCCCAGGGCAGCACCTGGGAGGCTGCAGGGCAGCAGTAAGTTGGATAGAGGTCGCTGCTCAGATGGAGGTTGTTAGGGCCAAAGTTCGGCGACCCAGCACTCCTGTTGTTCTGCATGACCACTTTGCTCAGACCAAGCCCTACAGAAACTCGCCCAGGTCTTTGTTCTCTTAACTCAAGCTTTGCATATGAATCACTGAAACTTTCAAATGAGTGATTCAGAGAGTGGCTGAAGATTTAATTCAGCTTCTGCCAAAAGAGACAAAGGAAAGATTTTTATATCATTACTAATAGATTTTCAAAGGGCAAAGTCCTAACATGCCTGCAGCCATTAAAGAATGTCTCTTTCTACAAATAAAACAAACAACAAAAATCTCTAGTGCCTTCTTTTTATTCTAGCCTGTAGAATTTCTCCTAATGCTTTTAGATATGGCAATTCCACTTTCTAAAATCCTTTCATGATATCCCCTTCTTTCCACATTTGTCAGAAATCATTACTCCATATCTGCTTCCCTGTCACCTTTGGTCACTCTGTCTCAGGAATGCTGTGGGAGTGTCCACATGCCTTCTTTGTTCTACTGTCACTCATTGTGTTTTCTCCTTGCTTGGAGGCATTGGTTAAAATGCCAGCAGGACTCTCGAAGCTCTCTGAGAAATCCTTACTCTTGTTCTGAGGTAGTACATTTCTCTCTCCTCTTAACAGCTGATTCCAAACTTTACCAAATGCATCCACCTCCTACCCACTGTTAAATAAAATTTATATGAGGCCATTGATTTGGACAGAGCTCCTGAACTAGGCCCCAACAGACCACATCAAAATGGAGTCATTCGTGCTAAAGTTCCTTGGTACCAAACTAAAAAAGTTGTTTATTTTGCCTTTCAAGAAATCAGGAGAGAAAGACCATTGCTGAGTACCCAAACAGGCCAGTTTTAGCTGGTAGAGTCAGGAAACATCCTATCTTTTAACCCCACAAGCAAAGTAACCTGATGCTCACCCATCTGCTTTTTGTATTATGCTATATGTTTGGTCCTGCTTAGACTGTCTTATAAAAACCAACTGTTCTACCATGCCCATCAGAGCACCTTTTCTAAATTTGTGGAGGAGATGCTGCCTCAATTCCTGTTAAATCTTTAAACTAAATTTGTTACAGTGTTGCTTTTTGACACCACTCACCCTCAACTCTTCACTGTTCACCACTGGTCTATCTTGTACTTCTCTGAGAAAATCAGAAGTCACCAGGTCCGAACTCTGAACTTTGCTTTCTTCCACTCCTTTTTATCTGTCCTGGAACTGGTACAATTTCAAAACAGAAGGTGTCTCTAATCTTTTTTTACACTTAAATTATCAGCCTGTGTTTGTAAACTCATTTCCTGTCTCCTCTGGGGACACACTTTTATCTGATTAGGCCGTATCCACTCTCTCTTTTTTTTTTTTTTTTTTATTATACTTTAAGTTCTAGGGTACATGTGCATAACGTGCAGGTTTGTTACATATGTATACTTGTGCCATGTTGGTGTGCTGCACCCATCAACTCGTCAGCACCCATCAAGTCATCATTTATATCAGGTATAACTTCCCAATGCAATCCCTCCCCCCTCCCCCCTCCCCATGATAGGCCCCAGTGTGTGATGTTCCCCTTCCCGAGTCCAAGTTTCCTCATTGTTCAGTTCCCACCTATGAGTGAGAACATGCAGTGTTTGGTTTTCTCTTCTTGTGATAGTTTGCTAAGAATGATGGTTTCCAGCTGCATCCATGTCCCTACAAAGGACGCAAACTCATCCTTTTTTATGGCTGCATAGTATTCCATGGTGTATATGTGCCACATTTTCTTAATCCAGTCTGTCACAGATGGACATCTGGGTTGATTCCAAGTCTTTGCTATTGTGAATAGTGCCGCAATAAACATACGTGTGCATGTGTCTTTGTAGTAGAATAATTTATAATCCTTTGGGTATATACCCAGTAGTGGGATGGCTGGGTCATATGGTACATCTAGTTCTAGATCCTTGAGGAATTGCCATACTGTTTTCCATAATGGTTGAACTAGTTTACAATCCCACCAACAGTGTAAAAATGTTCCTATTTCTCCACATCCTCTCCAAAAGCCCTCACCATCATTCTTAGAAAGAGCCCCTGGCACAATCTTGACTCTGGACCTGGAGTCTGGAGCTCCTACCCAACTCTGCTCCACAAATATCATATTTTATAAAGATTTTCTTCAAACAATACTGTAATTAAAGCCTATAGGCCTTGCTTTTAAATGTTATACAACTCAATGATAACATAACAATTTGAATGTAGAGGCAATGGGATGAACTCTAAGTTTGAGACCGGCTTCCATGTAAATATTTTAAAGAATTGATGGGTACTTTGTGCCCGGGGTACAGAGTGAGAAGGGCATCTGGCTGGGCCCATCCAGGGAGCACACAATGGTCTACTCTCTTTAACAGCCTAAGGCAGCGCTGCACAAACCAGAGACTCTGTACTGACCTTGTGGAGACCAGAACTGAAGCTCCTCCTTAGTACCACAGAAGTAGGGGCCTCATTTCTTGAGAATCTACAATCTGTAATAATGGCATCGCCCACTTTTTTCCTGCCTGGAATGGTAAGAAACTAAGACACGGCACTCTTTCTTTGGTCCAGGAATTATCCTTATTCTTTCCTTAGATTTTTTTTAAAATACAGCTTTATTTAGGTATAATATATACACAAGAAAGTGCACATTTCTAGGGTGTGCAATCGAATACATTTTGATACTGTGTTCATACCTTTGAAACCATCACCAGGATGAAGATAGTAGACATATCTATCATCCTTAAAGGTTTCTTTGTGTCCCTAAATGATAAGAAAACCAATCCATTAACAAATGGATCAAAAATTTGAAGAGATAATTCACCAAAGAATGTAGACAGATGGCAAATAAGCACAGAAAAAGCTGTTCAAAATTATTAGTCATTAGAGAAATGTAAATTAAAACACAAATGGATACCACCATATACCCACAAAAATGACTACAATTAAAAAGTTAAGTGTTAGTGAAAATGTGGGGAAGTGTCAGTGGGAATATGAAATGATACAAGCACTTTGGGGACATTTTGGCAGTTTCCTAAAAGTTAAACACACCTTAGGTTTAGAAACAGAGGGCATAGCTTTGTATATTTGTGCTTTATGTGTACTCTAAGAGACCGTGTCTTTAATGAAGACCCACTCTATTGGTAGAAATGGAACTGCTTCCAGTCTTCCCACTTGATCTAGAAAAATATCTTCTAAATAGATTAACACGTACAATTAAAGCTCAGATTTTATTCCATGTGTGATTAGACTGCTTGAAAGAAGGGCAGTAAATATGTAGCACTTATGTTAATTGGTCTCCCATCCTGCAGCTTGCTTACTACCAGTTTATTCTTCATACACTCACCCGCTCTCTATCCAAAACCCTGCGAGTATAACACTCCAACTTTAAAAAGCTTCTACTCTTTGAACAGTAAAAATCCAAAATCTTGAACAAATACAACCAAAGCTCAGCCAACAATCTTTACCTCATTGCTTGCCAATCTACTGTAAAATCTAGTACTATCAAACAAATCTTAATTATCCATTCATGTTATTCTCATGCCTTCCTCCCTCAATGTTTTGAGCCTGCTTTTACCTCTGCATAGACTGCTCTTCCTAAATTATCCTTTCCCTATCCATAAGAGGAATTAACACTCAGTCATTACCCCCAGGACACTTTTCCAAACACCCCTACAAATAAGCTATTCCAGTTTTCTTATTTTGATATTAATATGCTTCTGCCGCTGAACCTGTGAGCCTCAATGTATGGTTGGTTGGTGGTCCAACTCTATCAGAATCATTATCTACTCCAGTTAAAATCCAGAGTGCTAGGCCCTACACCCAACCTCAAAATCTCTGAGGGGAGAACGTCGGAACCTATATTTTAGTAACCCTTCCTCATGAAATGTTTGATGGACACACACACAAATGAAGACAACTACACTAAATTATGGGCTTTGGCTTCTTTATTTTCCCAAAGCTTAGCACAGGGCCTAGTCTAGTATGTGGTCAGTACTCCATAAGTATTTTTTAAATATACACCTAGTTACAAAATCTTCATGTATTTCAAATACAATATATTTAAATTTGAACTTTTCTTGTCTCTCAAACTATCATTGTTCCCCCTACCTTTCCTGTTTAAGTTATTGAAGTTCTTACAGAGCCACCCTGAGCTATTTTCTCTTTTTAGACCCAAATCTATAATTAACCAATACTAATCACTCAGTTAACTAAGATTATGAGTTGCCAGTTTTGGGCTCACTGACAATTTGTCCTTCAGGAACCCACACGCTGTCTTCGTTTTAATAACTAGCACAGTTCTTTGGTGAAGGAAGATACTCAATTAATGTTTTTCTTTTAAATTCATAAAATTTTTCCTAATTAAACTAAAATATTTTTTAAGTAAAAATTGGCTATACTACTATAAAGTAGTATAGCACAAATGTTGGCTTAGCCTCACTACTCAAAAATCAATGAAAACTGAGGTCTAAACACAATACATTGTCTTTGAATGATAGGGTTCTTGTTTTTTTTTTTAAACTTAGGCTTAATCAGTTCTGATTTATGACTAATATAGGCAACCCTTTTCAATAACAAATGTCTAAAGAGTATCCTGATTCTCTTGGTCTTAGGAAATAAGGTCATCAGCTTCCAAATTTTATTTAAATAGAGACATACACCAACGTATAATGACTGCCAGAAGTTGTAACTCTTCATCTTCATTGGAAGAATTAGTTAAAATGGAATAATGTTTCCATTTGTATTTTTAGTCTACCTGTTGATATTGCAACAATGCCTGCCTTTTAGTATATGATTTTAAAACTTTTCTTTCCTTTTATGGATTTGTTTCACAGGATTGTGCATGTTCAAAGTCCCAATAAGTTGAAATTAACTTTCCATGTGGATATCCAATTTTTCCAACACCATTTATTGAAGAAACTACCTTTTCCATTTTACACATTCTTGGCTGTTTTGTCAAAGAACAACTGATTGTAAACTTGTGGATTTATTTCTGGGCTCTCTATTCTGTGCCATTGGTCTATGTGTCTGATTTTATGACAGTATCATATATATATACACATTTTTTTTTTTTCTTGACACAGAGTCTTGTTCTGTCACCCAAGCTGGAGTACAGCAGTACAAACTCGGTTCACTGAAACCTCAACCTCTTGAGTTCAAGAGATCCTCCTACCTCTGCCTCCTGAGCAGCTAGGACCATAGAGGTGCACCACCATGCCCTGCTAATATTTTGTAGAGATGGGGGTCTCATACTGTTGCCCAGGCTTGTCTCAAGACAGTATTATAGTATTTTGATTGCTATAACTTGGTAGTATACTTTTGAAGTCAGGTACTGTGATGCCTCTAGCTTTTTCTTTCTCAAGATTTTTTTGACTAATCAATATCTTTTATGGTTCCATACAAATTTTAGGATTTTTTTTCTATGTCTGTGAAAAACGCCAGTAGAATTTTGATAGACATTTTATTGAATTTATAGATGACTTTGGTTTGTATGAACATTTTAACAATATTAATTATTTCAATCTGTGAACACAGTATATGTTTCCGTTTGTTCATGTCTTCAATTTCTTTCATCAATATTTTATAGTTTTCAGTACACAAATATTTCACCTTCTTCATTAAAAATGCTTTCATCTCCTTGGTTAAAAAACAACTTATTCCTAAGTATTTTTCTGCTATTGTAAATAGGCTTGTTTGCTTAATTTCTTTGTGGTAAAAAATCAACTCAACATTGATTAAAGACCTAAACAGAAGACCTAAAAGTGTAAAACTACTAAAAGTAAACATAGAGAAAAATCTTCTTGACATTAGTCTGAGTGGTGATTATTTGCAACTCCGAAAGCACAGATAACTAAAACAAAAATAGACAAATGAGACTGCAGGAAACTAAAAAGTTTCTGAACAGCCAAGAAAACAATCAACAGAGTGAAAAGACAACCTATGGATGACAGACTATATGTGTAAACCATACATCTGATAAGGAGTTAATATCTCAAATATATAACCATGTTTCTTGCACTCCTACTGATTGACAAAGAGCTTAACTCAGTATCAAGAAAGCAACTGGATTTAAAAATAGGCAAAAAAAAAAGTAGACCTTTTTCAAAAGAAGACATACAAATGGCCAACAGGTATATCTTTAAAATGCTTAACATCACTAATCAGCAAGGAAGTGCAAATCAAAACCACTATAAGATATCACCTCATACATTTTACAATGACTATGATAAAAAAGATAAAAGATAAGTTTCATAAGGATGTAGAGAAAGAGGAACACTTGTACACTGAGGGTGGGAACGTAAATTAGTACAACCATTATGGAAAACAGTGTGTAGTTTCCTCAAAAAAATGAAAAAATAGAATTACCATATGACCCAGCAATCACACTTCTGGCTATATATCCAGAGGAAATTAAATCAGTACCTTGAAGAGATAGCTGCAGTCTCATGTTCATTGCAGCATTATGCACAATAGCCTACACATGGAATTCACCTAAGTGTCCATCAACAGACGAATGAATAAAGAAAGTGCAACATACAAACATATATACATCACACACTCACACACACACACAGAGAGAGAGAGAGAGGGAGAGAAGAATGTTATTTCACCTCAAAGAAAGAAGAAAATCCTATCATTTGCAACACTGTAGATGAACCTGGAGGACATTACACTAAGTGAACTAAGCCAGGCATAGAAAGACAAACACTTCATGATCTCACTCATATGCAGAAGCTAAAAAATTGAACTCATAGAAGTAGAGAGTAGAATGGTGGATGGTGGTTACTGCGGGTTGGGGGATGGAGAAAGTTGGAAGATATTGGTCAAAGACTACAAAGTTTCAGTTATACAGGATTAGTAAGTTCTGGAGAGCTAATGTACAGCATGATGACCATAGTTGATAATAATATATTGTATACTTGAAACATGCAAAGAGAGTAGATCTTAAATGTTCTCACCACACACAAAAAAAGATAATTATGTGAGATAATGGAGATCTGCTGCATTGAGGCAATCATACCACAATGTATAAGGTTATCAAAAGTCATGTTGTACACCTTAAATATTTAATATATATAATTTTATTAGTCAATTATAGCTCATATAAATCTAGGGAAAAGAAATTAAGTAATGCATCTATGGATAATCATTATTCTCTGTAAAATATACATTTAAGTTAATTTTCCTTTTACATCTTTCTTTTTACTTAGGAGTGAGTAGTTGAGTGAATATCATAAAATAAAACAAATATTATTTACTCAGGATATACTCACATAGTCAAGAAACTTTCAAATACCCAGAGAAAGTAATGCTAGATGCACAACCAGAGAGCTGTAACTGATGTTTCTAAGATTCTGTATTCCCATCTGGGAGATTTAAGGCTAGATATAAAACAGTGTTTACTGAGCTCCTACTTGATTAACAATGAGGACGATTCAAAGATATTTGCCATGAGAATATTACACAAATATACTTTTCACACTAACTTTATGCAGATCAGTTTTACTGAACAGTTTATGATCTAGTCTGTGAAAATAAATGTTGAGGATTAAATGAGATAATGTCAAGTGACTAGTGGCAGGCCCTTAGTAAATTCCCAATGAATGGTTGCTATTGATATGATTATCCTGAGAACAACCAAATAGAGTAGAGGGCAAGTCCTCCTACTATTATACCTGTTTTACAGAAGAAGAAACTAAAATCTGTTTTTAAATTTTTTGTATCAACTGGAGTGAGACTGATAATTGGAATAACCCCTCCAAATGTCTTCCAAGGATAATTCATAACTCCAGATTTTCAGACGGATATCATCTCCAACTAAGTACGTGCAGATTCTTGAAAAATTTGACCAGCCAAAGGTACTTGCATTCTACCACTTGGGATGACAAGCCAGGCTTCCTAACTGTGGGGTACCTCAAATAACCAACCAACTTGCATATTTAGTTTCCTGCTGATAACATGGAAATTAATACAACTAAAATTTTAGAAGCACCATCATTTACCAATATATAAAGGTCATGTGTTGGGCAATATGTGTGTTGATGAAAAGGTAGAATTTCCTAATATCCTTTTCTTTTTTTATTCCTTTTACCTATAAAATTCATTGATCTAAGATGTGAAACAGCATGTGTGTCAGAAAAGAAGAAAAAGGAGAGAGCTGTATAGCTATGGGGGCCATAGAAATTGTTACTGAGTCCCTGAAGACCCATAGCGTTGAATCAGTGGTATGGCTTATAACCAACTTCTGCCATCATCACAGATTATCATTAACTTACAAGGGAAAAGACCAGGAAGAGGCTGGGAAGAGAACCTTACACAAGCTTTTCCATGTGTGACACATCCAAGGTCATATGGCTATTAGTGGCCAAGTCAGTACTTGAGACCAGGTCTGACAACCAATCTACTCCTCTATTTCTAGGATATTTAATCAACGTTTACTTACTCTCTTACCTACTCTTCACATCTCATTCTGAATTGTATGTCAGATAGACTGAAGACTAAGCCAGAGTTAATATGTTGCTTTACCCATAATAGATAAGCCAAGATTCCCTTTTAATTTCCTTAACATGTTGCTCTCCTATTGCAAGTAATTTGTGTTTTGATTGTAAGGACAAACCAGAGAGGGATAAAAAGAAATCAGTACTCTTTGATAACATTTATATGGAAACAAGAATATATTTCAAGCAGTGTTTTAAACTATCAGGCATAGAATGTAACAAGTGTTGACTTTCCTAAAAGACATTTGAGTAATTCCAACTGCCATTTGGGGTGGGATGGTGGCTGGACAAGACTGAATCATGCAGGGTAAAATAATTTTAAAGCATTCTATTTTCATGTTTAAAACAATATTGTAATGCAAACCATTTTTCCATGATGCTAAAAAAATTCTCACTTTATTCTGGAATGTGGATGCTAAAGATGTGTGCTATGTTTTTTGCTGGTGGCGTTCTACTGAGGGGAGTTTTAAGGTTGTTAGGGGCAGAGACAATGTCACCTATTTCATGTTTGGGGCATGTAGGGAGTTCTCAGTGAACAATAGTCTTGTTAAATCTATAATTAGAGAAAATAAGAATGGCAAGAATAAAATAAAATACTCAGATATGTTTCTTCGCCATTGCCAGAATCATGTTAGTCACTAGTTTTCTACTTGTTTTCTGGGAAGAGCTGGGTACATTGCCTCCCACATGCACCCAACACTCCTATTACAGCAAAGTATTAGCAACAATACGAATGGCAGTGGCTAACCATTTGTAAATATTCTCACATTAACCTGCAAAGCAGAATTTTTTTTATTGCTCAGCAACCACATAAAATTAACTGTCCTGCAAGGTCACACAGCTAGAGAAGCAGTACTGTGTGATATTGAAGCACAGGGACTACAGTCACGTATTCAAGACCCAACTCCTCCAATCTCTACTGGAAGTTGCTTTACCTCTCTAAGGTTTCATTTACTGACTACAAAATGCATATTGTAATTTTCTCTTTCCCATTAGATTCTTGTGAGGATTGAGTGAGATAGTCAATGGAAAGAACTTAGCCAAGTGATTGAGATATATATATAAAATGCTTAAAACAATATTGCAATGCAAATCATTTATCCATGATGCTAAAAAAATTCTCACTTTATTTTAGATTGTGGATGCTAAAGATGTGTGCTGTTTTTTGCTGGTGGCATTCTACTGATGGGAGTTTTAAGGGATATATATAGTTATATATATATATAAAATAAATACACGTATGTATATACATATACACATGCACATACATGTATGCAGAAAAACACTAAGGCCTGTGTTTCCAGTCGTGCTAGATCTCAAAAACTTGTGATTCTCCTAAGGTACTATGCTCTCTCTTCATTTCTATGCTTTTGCTAATTTATGTGCCTTTTACCATCTAATATTTCTTTTCTCAGACTACAATATGGGCAAAGATAACTATTCTCTTATTCATTTTTCAAGTCTAAGAATAGCTTATTCAAAATCATCCCTGCCTCCCAAAACTAAGCTCCGTCCCATAGAATCCAGGATATTATTTCTCCCAAATTATTTATTGCATATTGTAACATATAATATGTTTCTACTTGTCTGTGTCAATCAATAAACTGTGAGGTCCTCAAGCACAAGAACTATATCCTTTTATTTAGTGTCCCTCAACACCCAACACATGGCCTGAGCTGTGGAATGTAAGCAATATGTATTGGAAAGATGGACAAATTGAGACAGGGATGCACACAGGAAATAGTTGAGTCATTGATGCTGCCATCCATGTGGATATTCCAAGTCGAAGTGCGCAGGCACTGAACAGAAAAGAGAATCAGACATTCAACAAACATGCTACGGTAGCTGCATTTATCTGCATTTCTTCCCATGGGGCAAAGGCCAAAAGCTGTAGAAAGCAATGCATATGTATAAAGAATTTGAAATCTCTCCTTCCCCTCTCAAGTCACTGGAAACCTAAGTTTACCTCAAAGCATGGAAGCTAGACCCTCCCCACACTAGAGTAATGAATGGCAGCATTGTCTACAAATCACTCAGAGTTCCTCGGAGAGATGGACAGTGGTCTTGAGCAGTGCTTCTCAAACTCTATGGACAATGTCCATAGAGTCAAATGGACTCTATTTGGCAATGTCAAAATGTACATGTTGATTTGGTTGTTATGAAATGCATAGTTTTTATTAGACTGTACTTTATTTGTCAGGGAAGGAATGTTACACAAGTTGTAGACTGTATTGGCCAGGATTTTTTGGAGAAACAGAACCAATAGGATTCATAGAGATGGATAAATGAGCAGCAGCTTATTAGAGGAATGGACTCACATGGTTATGGAGGCTGAGAAACCTCAGGCCAGGCCACCTGCAAGCTGGAGAACCAGAAAAGCCAGTAACATGGCAGATTCCGAGTCCAAAGGCCTGTGAACCAAGGAAGCCAATAACATCACTCTCAGTCTGAAGCCAAAGGCCTGAGAACCTAGAGGAGGATGTAGGAGTTGTGGGGGCAGACTGGTGCAAGCCCCAGAGGCCAAAGCCAGAGAACCTAAAGTTCCTGTCCAAAGGCAGAAAAGAAAGATGTCCCATCTCATTAAGAGAGAAAGAATCCACCTTTCCCCTGCCTTTTATTCTATCTGGGCCCTCAACCAATTAGTGGTGCCTGCCCACATTGGGTGAGGGCATCTCCTGCGTGCTCAGTGCACTGAGTCAAATACCAATCTCTTCTGGAAATACCAATCACAGATATACCTAAAAATAATGCTTTACTGGTTCTCTGGGTATTCCTTAGCCCAGTCAAGTAGACACCTAAAATTAAACGTCTCATGGGCAATGTTCAAAAACAAAAAAAAAAAAAAAAAAAAGAGACTTTTTTTCTAGACCAGTGTTTCTCAACTTTAGCTGCACATTTGAAAGACCTGGGAAGTTCTGTTAAAAAATATATATATATCTATCTATCTATATATATATATATATATATACACACAAAAAAAATATATCATATATATATATACACACACAAAAAAAATATCAACCCAACTGTCATCTCCGTCTCCTCTCTCATCAATTGATCTGAGTTTGGGGGAATCTTCTTCCAAGTGGTTCTAATGAAAAGCCTGTGGGGGAGCCACTATCCTACCAGACAACCAGCATCACTCAAAATCTGGTCCAAGTCCTGGTGTGGCTCAAACTCTTTCTAGCTGGCTCACGACGAGATAAGTACTGAAACTGAGAGTAAGTGTGTTCAGGTTACTCTAGAAAAATAACGCAGACTAAGTGACTCATAAACAACAGAAATTCATTTCTCACATTCTGGAGACTGGGAAGTCAGAAATCAAGCCACCAGCAGATTTGTTGAGTGGTGAAGGCCCATTTCCTGGTTCATAGATGGCACCTTCTCATTATGTCCTCACGTTGTGGAATGGCAAGGCCATAGGGCCTCTTTTGTAAGGGTGCTGATTCCATTCATGAGGGCTCTATCCTTATAATCAAATCATCTTCAGAAGCCCTACCCCCTAATACTATCACATTTATGACTAGGTTTCAACGTATGAATTTGGGGTGAACATAAATATTCAGGCCATAACAAAGTGTTCAGAAACTTTTATAGCAATATGACAAATTAAGTTTATTCTTAATTGAATGTAATAATAAAAACAGATGGATTAGTGAAAAAAAAAATAGTTGGCTTATAAAGAAATACATTGAAACCCCCTGAAGGAATGGTCTAAATAACTAAACATATACATCTCTGGAAGTGAGGATATACTGGGCCCCTTCTTTAAGCTGTTATGTCTTAAAGCTGAAATATTAACTTCAGTGATAAATTCCTCAGGCAGAGCATTGGCACCTGGGTACAACAGGGTTAATGAGCAGGAGTGGGGTAGGTGGGGTTACAAACCAGGAACACATGCCCTCCAAGTTAGATAGCTTTTTTTTCTCTTTAATTGCCCTTAAAACACACACGCTCTCACATAACACAGAAGGTGAGAGCTGAATGAAGTTTTCTGGGTAATGGCATGAAATGTTTTCCTTATGAGAAGTGGTGTTGAGTTACAGCGTGCAGACGGAGAACGGGGAGGAGAGAAACAGCAGCCTCAATCTGGCCCCCACCTTTTCTTGGGCTTGTAGGAAGGTGGACATGGGCTCCCGGAGACAAGACAAGTAATATGTTGAACTGTTCGGTGACTGGAATCAACTTTTCCTGGAGTAACCTAAGGCCAGTGTTTACCAGAACTTAGCTAGGGCCAGCCAAGCAGGCACAGATGCTCTGCTATGAAATGCCACGCAGGCAGAGACTGACAAGCGGTAGGAGCTGAGCTTTCCCCTTGGACTGCTGCTTCCTGCTGTGTTCAGGGGAGGGGGTCACTTTCTGGCAACTCTGCTGCTGCTGCTGCTGCTGCTACTTCAGCTCCCTCTCCACTCAAGGTAAGCAGACTAAGGGAGGGCAGGCTGCTAGGGAAAGCTTTGTACCATGAACAGGATCCGAAAGTTTTTCCGAGGAAGTGGGCGAGTCTTGGCATTTATCTTTGTAGCTTCTGTCATCTGGCTGCTCTTTGACATGGCAGCTCTCCGCCTCTCATTCAATGAGATCAACACTCGGGTCATCAAGGAAGACATTGTGAGGAGGGAGCGGATAGGATTCAGAGTCCAGCCAGACCAAGTGAAAATTTTTTACAGCAGCATAAAAGAGATGAAACCTCCCCTAAGGGGACATGGGAAAGAGGCACGGGGCAAAGAGAACTTTAGAAAAACTGAGAAGAGTGTACTCAAGGTTGAAGTGGACTTGGACCAAACCCAGAGGGAAAGAAAAACGCAGAATGCCCTGGGAAGGGGCAAGGTTGTACCGTTGTGGCATCCTGCACATCTGCAGACCCTCCCTGTGCCTCCTAACAAGCAGAAGACAGAAGGGAGAGGCACCAACCCTGAAGCCTCCTCTCACCAGGGGACACCAAAGCAAATGACAGCTCAGGGGGCTCCAAAAACCTCATTCACAGCAGCAAAAGGAACTCCATTAGTCAAAATATCAGCACACATGGGACGTGTCAGTTTAAAACAGGAGCCCCTGAAGAGTCACAGTCACAGCAGTGACACATCAAAACTAGCAGCTGAAAGGGACTTGAATGTGACCATCAGTCTTAGTACTGACAGACCAAAGAAGCGATCACAGGCAGTAGCAAAAGAGAGGGCACACCCTGCCAGCACAGCAGAGCCGAAGTCTGGGGAAGCCATGTCCTTAAACAAAACTAAGTCTCAGAGCAAAGAAGTCAATGCAAATAAACACAAGGCCAATACAAGTCTTCCTTTTCTTAAGTTCATTGTCAATTCAAATCGCTTAAGGAAGCAATCTATTAATGAGACACCTTTGGGAAGTTTGTCAAAGGATGATGGAGCTAGAGGGGTTCATGGGAAGAAACTCAATTTCTCTGAAAGCCGTGTTGTGGTTATAACCAAAGAAGAAGAGCAAAAGGCAGACCCCAAGGAGGTCTCCAATTCTAAAACCAAAACTATATTTCCTAAAGTATTGGGTAAAAGCCAAGGTAAACACATTTCCAGGAATAGAAGTGAAATGTCTTTCTCTTCACTTGCTCCACATAGAGTACCACTGTCCCAAACTAACCATGCCTTAGCTGGAGGGCTAGAGCCAGCAAAAATCAACATAACTGCCAAAGCCCCCTCTACAGAATACAACCAGAGTCATACAAAAGCCCTTTTACCTGAAGACAGTGGAATGCACCAGGTGTTAAGAATTGATGTGACATTTTCTCCAAGGGACCCCAAAGCTCCAGGGCAGTTTGGGCGTCCTGTAGTTGTCCCCCATGGAAAGGAGAAGGAGGCAGAAAGAAGATGGAAAGAAGGGAACTTCAATGTCTACCTTAGCGATTTGATCCCAGTGGATAGAGCCATTGAAGACACCAGACCAGCTGGGTAAGACCTATTTATCTTCTCTTTCCTCAACCCCAAGTGCTTTGGTTCTTATATAGAGAGGATTTATTGCTAGATAATTCCGTGTGGTTTTTGGTCACCTAGAGAATTAAAGAAACATTAATCATTGGATATCATTCAAATATTTCACCAACTACACAGAGAAAAATTCTCATATCAGCAGTTGCAGAGTTCTCATTCTCTGAGACTTTGGTCCCCACCATTAGCTCATGTTCAATTTCCTTCTCTCTGTTGAAAACCTATTAAAATGATTAGATGAACTCAGTTCATAATAACGTATATATAAATGGTAGAGCTTAAAGTGTAATTCCATTAGAATAGTGACAATGAAGTGAATTCCCAATTTTGGAGCTTTTCATTATTAGCAAGTTTGTCAGGAATATATTTGGGAAAGAAGCACACAGAAGGACTCTTCTAGGCCTCCCTGGAATCATATCTCAGCCAGCAGAATTCTGCCTAATCATGAGTAATGATAACCAGGATAGCAAGAGAAGTGACTTTACTCCCTAAAATTTAATGTCTTTTATAGATGAAGATGGTAGACATTTCAGGAGATCAGTTACATAGGAATAATAATGTTGGAAAAAGTCAATCAGTCCATACCAGCAAACACCTACAGGAGGTATAAAAAGCATGATAATAATCACTTCTATTTGTAGACATTCACTATTTACAAAGATCCTGCATACACATAGATGAACTCCATATGAGCCCTGGAAAGGAGGAGGCTGGCATTATGGTTCAAATTAACAAGCTGGCAAGGGTGCTCAGAAATTACAACACTTTCTCAAAGTAATGCAGTTCTAAAGCTGCCCAGTGGACCTTCAGGAACTTCAGAAAAGTTAAATTCCCATATCACCAGACGTAGATCAAAGCATAGATACTTAATCTGATTCAAATATAATTAGGTTCCTGGCATTTTTTTTCTTGGCCCACTGATAAGTGAAGGTACTCAATAGCCGTATTTCAATATCTGTTAACTCAGTTCCCTGAGTCAAACAATATTTGCCAGGAAGTTGGATTGGGGAATGTCAAGATTGAGACTTAGCACATGTGGCATGTAAACAATGGCCTTGTGGCTTCTGTAGAAAATTCTTCTTTGTGATCTAGGTAGTCAGCATTACATTTTAGTCAGCGTTACTAGGAGGAAGACAGATACAGGGGAAGCTTTATCCATATTAGAAAGAAGAGTCTCTTCATTGTGACCTCGGCTACAACCAGGTCATTTTCCATCTCTTAGCCATCAGCAAATGGCTATCAGCCATGCACTGCTTAGGTCAAGCACTGTGCCATTCGCACTTCTCACCCTGGTGATAATCACAGCCTTGAGGAGGACACAGACATACTCAAAGATGAGGAAACTGAGGCCTTGGGATGCTAGATTGCCTGTGGTCACAAAGCTAGTCATTGTAGATAAATGATTAAAATTCATGCTCAAAATTATTCTGCATTCTTCTCCATCTCTTGCCAATCTCCCCTCAAAAAGGATCCTAAAAATTATGTTGGCCCAGCTATAATCTAAAGTCCTGTGTATCACAGGATTACACATGCTAGCTGTGAACAGAAAGTGCAGGGAAATGAAGTAGCTGTTAAAGCAGTTTCATTTTAACATGCCCTTATTGACCCAGCAGGCTACTAGGGAGTCTGGGGAGGAATTAGACACTGCACAGAAGCACAAGCTCCAGTTCCAGACCAGAGAAAAGGCACATATGGGGCGGGGTGGGGGTGCCCAAAGCAAGTAATAACAATGTTATCACCAGTGTGGCTCACTGAAGGCTCAGTGGCTCCCAGTGCTTTCTAGTTTCTATACTTTGGTCTGTAGAAGGTGAGCATTGCAGCCCAGAAAAGTTACAGTCAGGCTCTGTCCTCTGTCTTCTGAAGGA
This sequence comes from Trachypithecus francoisi, assembly GCF_009764315.1. Taxonomy (NCBI): domain Eukaryota; kingdom Metazoa; phylum Chordata; class Mammalia; order Primates; family Cercopithecidae; genus Trachypithecus; species Trachypithecus francoisi. The sequence goes on along the minus strand of NW_022681458.1, from coordinate 85,575,174 downwards.
GGTTGTCCCAACTGTAAGAAAAACTGACACGTGTGCTTGAAAGGATGAGTCAGAGAGCATGTGGCCAGGCCTCCTCCCTCTTATCACATAACCCACCTTGGCTAAATATAGGCGTGTTCTCAAGCTGCCTGGCGGATGCTACGCTCCACTCAGGAGTCTACCACCAGGGATCCTGGACCTGGGGCCTCCCAAAGTATTTTTCAGTCCTTTTGTAGCCCTCTTCTTTGAAAGAGGATAAATCATTTGTTGTTCTTTTATCCAAACACCCTGACTATAAATATGTGTAAATTATGTATTCATGCAGATAACGGTTAAAGAAAATACGATCAAAAAACATTTGATTCATCAGGTTGGCAAGATTTGGAGTGTTTTTTTTTTTTTTTCTTTTTTCACTTTGGATTTATTTATTTTCAGCCTTGCTCAAAATGTGTTTGAGGTAGCTGCTTACAGGAACGCACGCAACAAGATTTTTTAAGATAATAAGTTTTCAGAGTCAGCATAAGGGGAAATTGTTATAAAACAGAATAAGAAAATGAGTATGTGTGTGTGAAAGAGAGACAGAAACAACTATAAGAACACAAGAGGGCTACCTTAAAATTAGCTGAAGTAGCATCCTACTGCAACCTTTAAAATTTGAGAGTTTTGGAGAATATCTTCCTTATTGACCTATTCATTTCCCCAAAATCCACTGTTATAGATGAATTAACACATAACTGGCATATCACTACTGCTCATTGAATACAGAATGCACCAAAAAATGTAAAAAACAACAACAACAAAAAACACACACACAGATTTGGTATAATCATTTAAATTCAACTTCCCCCAGTGAAGATAATAACTAGTCAGTAGTTAACATCATTTAAAGATGAATTAGCTGATGTGCTAGGGTGAAGTTACCATTAAGAAGTAGAGGACAGGCATAGTGGCTCACACCTGTAATCTCAGCACTTTGGGAGGCCACGATTGGAGAATTCCTTGAGCCCAGGAGTTTGAGATCAGCCTGGGCAATATAGTGAGACCTCATCACTACAAAAAATTTAAAAATTACCCAAGGGTGGTGGTGCATGCCTGTAGTCTCAGCCACTCAGGAGGCTGAGGAGGGAGGATCACTTGAGCCTGAGAGGTCGAGGTTGCAGTGAACCAAGATTGTGCCACTGCACAATAGCCTAGGTGACAGAATAAGACCTTGTCGCAGAAAACAACGACAACAACAAAAGCAGAGGAGACAGGCAGGGATTTTCCAGGACAACTTCTCTTACTCTAGTTCTAAAATCAGATTCTCTTTTCCAAACCTGCTCTTTCCTCCTTTTTCTCTTGAGTCCCAAAGGACCACTGCTAAAATGTTAAGATGCAATTTCACACCTCTTTTCTAAAGCACAAGAACTCCTTTCTGTTCTCAGGGTTTCTCACACTGTCCTTTTCTGTCTGCCCATGTTTCTCCCCTTTGTGGTATAGCAATAGCACCCCGCACATGACATTTTCTCCAAGCTGGGCCCTCAGCATGAGAAAAGCTAATTAGGCGCGGTGGCTAAAGCCTGTAATCCCAGCACTTTGGGAGGCTGAGACGGGCGGATCACGAGGTCAGGAGATCGAGACCATCCTGGCTAACACGGTGAAACCCCGTCTCTACTAAAAAATACAAAAAACTAGCCGGGCAAGGTGGCGGGCGCCTGTAGTCCCAGCTACTCGGGAGGCTGAGGCAGGAGAATGGCGGGAACCCGGGAGGTGGAGCTTGCAGTGAGCTGAGATCCGGCCACTGAACTCCAGCCTGGGTGACAGAGCGAGACTCCATCTCAAAAAAAAAAAAAGAGAAAAGCTAATCTCTTTGCTCTTCTCCACCCGTTATGGTTGTAACCATCCACTGAGGTTTTCATTCACTGGTCCCTTCCCACAGCCTCCCTCCATCCTCACCATTCTCTTGCACACATTCTAATCCAACAGTACTCAAAATTCAACTGTGGCTTCCCTCCACCTGGACCATGAGGTGGCTGTGACCTCTAAATTGCAATTATTCTTAGTGTACACAGACATCCTAGTTACTGAAACACTCTTTACTGTGTCTGTTTTGTCTCCTTAGTGAAATTATAAGCTTCTGAAGGAAACTGTGTCTTTAGCTTTATTTCGTACTCCTTTAGCACTGATCACAGTGCTGTGCATTCAGAAACAACAGGTTTACACGGTATGAATTTAAAATTTGTTTCTCTGAATTTGTTTCTCTGAAATGATTTTTGAACACTGATACTACCTTAAAAATAATCAAAAGGTAGCAATTCAAATGAAACCTGCAACAAGTCTATTTATAAATTATTAATGACTTCTTAATTTTTCATTATGAATATATGGAATATATTAAAATCTGATTTAAGGCAAATACATTCTGTTTAACACTATGATCTATTCATGAATTTGTGTTTATTCCTTATTTTATATTTTTGTTATTGTTTTTGTTCTTAATTTTAATGTTTTGGCTTTCAAGAGAGGAAAGCCTATTTTATTTACAAGAATGTTTTATGTCAGCATGTAAAATACAACTTCATTGTTGCCTAGAAATTTTGCCTATAAAATTTGCTTGAAATAAAATGCTTTTTTGACAGTTAAAGTTCCATATTTAATCTTTTTTTAATTAAAAGCTAATCCTTTCAGTTCTTGCTCCTAATTATTGAAGTTTGTTTCTGTCAGTAACAATCAACGCACATACTCATACATACACACCACACATGCACATACATATGGTAAACACAGGTTTTGCTAAAATGTGATCCTGTGCAGGGCAATTCTACTTGAAGAAGTCTGTCTTTTGGCCTGAAGCTATAGTTAAGATGGAACTCCAAAAATGAACTTATTTTAAGAGTGCACTTCCTGAATCTGAATTTAGAGAAAAATGACTCAAAGGAATTTTTGCTGCCAGCATTCAGTTTTTAAAGTACAATAAGAATTCTGGCGTGCTTGTCTGCCACTGCTGTGTCCTCATAATGTTACTCAATTGCTTAATTTAATGCTTTGCTTTCCCTACAAAACTCTGGCAAGCCCCTCAATAAAGCAATTAAAATGGGTCTTTATTCTCTTAGCCCAGAGCCAGGACTGTCAACCAATAATTTGATTCCTTCCTACACAGCTAAAGAAAGTTTTTTTTGGCCCATTTGAAAAGCAAAAGATAGCACCATGCATTTGCCACAAACCAATCTACATTACTGAGGGGAAAGAAAAACTTTCTGGAACCCTAATTTTGATCCTAGTAGGGTTAGAAACTATAACTGATGAGTTACTGTAGGAGGAAGGGGAGGAGCAGGAGGATACAGAAGAGAGAAAATAAAGTGATCAGGTATCCTCCCAAACTTTGAGCTTCTAAGTTTATCAGGCTGAGAGAAAAAAAGAAACTTTAAAGTTAAATTAAATTTAAATTTTTAATTTTTACATGGCATACAAATCTTAATTGATGAAATGAACCATGCTTTTGTGACTAATAGCGATTGGAGAATATTAATTAAAATTCATTGGAGAAGCTATGAGATCTCCTTGAGAAACTAATTGGAGGCAGGGAAAAAAAAAACCTCACAAGATGAATTCAAAAGGATTTACTTCCTGCTTTCACCTCTATGGGTAAAAGCAATGCAGTGGTACCTTTTGAATAGTGTGTATGTGTTCATTTTTGTGGGCACGTGCGTGCATTTGTGAAGATATGCATGTGTTTGTGTGTTAGGGCACAGTGCTCTATTTCACTCAAAAGTCATGTAGGAGATCAGGAAATAAAAAGGAAAACTTGTTAAAAGGTTCAGACTAGACTGTAACATAATGAAGGTGAAATACGGCCAAGGGACAATGACCTGGGCCTTTGAATACTTTTCTTTATCCCACTCTCCTTATAACAAAGGGAGTAACAAAGACAACAAAGATCAGAGAAGAATGGAAAGCACAATTCTGCCTCTAGTTCAAAGAGAAGAAAACAGCTAAACAGTGCCTAATGATTTTAAAACTGAGAAATGTTACAGCAAATTCCTGACTTTTCCTCCTAAATACTGTGAAAGTCCTAGAAACACTCCTGGGAGAGAGTAGTTAATAAATGCAGGAATTTGAAAGAAGTATACTTTTCCATATACTGAACACAAGGCCCAATTTAACCATCAGCATAATATATCAAACTTTTACTGTAATATTGCCCTGGTACTCTTGGCCCTGAAAATAACTTCCTATTGGGCTTTTCTGGCTGATCCAATCAGAACAGAGCTTCTCAAGAGAGAAACAACTTTTTTGCTCAAGGTTCAGAAAATTCAGAGAAAATAGCAATGTTTAGAAGCTGTATTTTGTTGTTTGCTTTCGAAATGAAAGGAGCTTTTTAGAGTCTCCTGGAAAAACAGCTATATCATACCAAACTCATGTACCTTCTCAATTGGCCTTGCTTCTAAAATGTTGACAATATGGACAAGTGTGAGAAGCAGCAATGTGAGGAAACAGTGTTTACAAAGGTCTTCACAACTTGCCTTCTCATTTAATCCTTAAAACAATTCCTCAAGGTAGATACTATCATCATCCCGGCTTTATCTATAGAAAAACTGAGACTTACAGAGGAAGCTGAGGTTTCAGGTAATAGCAGATATTTCAGACAGTGGCAGTTCATTTCATTGCACATGATATTTGCTCATTGCCTATCAATCAGGAGCGGTGCACCATGCCGGGCAGTTGAGGCCTTTCATCCTTCAGGCATATTATTTCATCTGATCCTTGTGGCCATGCCAGATTAGCAACGTGTTTCATCTCTTTATTAACAGATAAGAGGGGGAAAGAGAGCAAATGGTAATGTAACTTGCCCAAGGCCTCCCAGCTCACAAGTGCCAATGTTGGGACCCAACCTCTAGTTTTCTGATTCTTCCTCACTCAGTAATAATTCCACTGCACCAGTCTGGTGCCCTCTCCACCCCCAGCAACTCTCCCCATGTAGTGACCGTCATCACCTGCACCTCTCCTTGACTTGCCAAGGCCCTGTGCATAAAGGGGAATCCCTCCACTGCTCAGCTTCACATACAAAAGAAGTGCTCAGTTTTGTTTCAGTCAGTGATGTGTGTGTATGCATATATGTGTGCATGTAGACTTACGTTTGCATATGTGTGTGTATTCTAAGCAATCCTCATAGTAACGCTATGAGATATTAACTTTCATATGTTTTACAGTTGAGAAGGGTGAGACTGTAAAAGAATAAATGATTTATCCACTGTCCCAGCAAGCTAATAGCAAATTTGGAATTCAAAAGAAAATTTCCCAATTTTTAATTCTTTCCACAGGTGACAGCTCCTCCTTCCTTTGTTTCCTTATAGTCATATGACTTTGGCAGAAATTAAAACACCTCTCTTCCTTATACATGGGTAAGAGATGCATGAGGGGAGTTAAGTTTGCATGACATGTACCTCATCAGAGAAAAAAAATACAGAAAACCATTTCCTATACAGCACTAAGCAAAGGTGATTCTTTAAAACTGGGCCATAACACAGCCCTGCAGTGAACAAATCTCTCAGGACTGCTACTGCGCAGTATGGCATCAGAGCATGGTCATAGACTTCAAGGCATGTACAGCAAAATGTGATGCAGAAACACAGGGGACTATTGGGAAAAAGGAGATAAAAGGCTAAACCTGAACTGGGAGAGACAGAAATGTTTGAGCTGCAACCTGAAAGAGTAGAGAGTCAGAGAAATGGAGAAAACAGTAAAAAGGATGATCCATTGAGAAACTGAGGAAATCTGACATGGGTTGCAGGAGAGCAATGAGGATGTAAATTAGAGTAGAGTCCAGATCACTCAGGACCTTGTTCAGGCTCTTCTAAGGGCCAGTGGGAAATCGTTAAGGGATTTAAAACCATAGAAATAACAATTTAATTTGCCTTTTCTTGGGGGTCTTATGACCCAAAGGAAAGCACTTACAGGTAAATGCTAAAGTTGCATAGAAAACCACAGAATGTTAATACTAGGTGAAGATTTGAAAGTTATCTGATCTAGTCCTTTACGTTACAGAGAAGGTTCCAGGAGAAAAATGACTTGCCCAAGGTCATACACAGCAGGAAAGACAGAACATCCCCACCTAGTACTATTTCTGTCACATCACACCACCTCCTCCTCTTCTCCCTGCCATCCCAATTTCACTGTGACAGCTTCCTGCTCAAAATAGACTATTGTTGAAGTGGTGAATGTTGATGCTGGTGGCTTATATTTCTAAGCCTGAGTCCTGTCACTTTGATGACTCTACATTTACCACGGCAACCATGGCCGCAGTTGGCTGAGAACTTTGGAGTAGAAGTGATGAGTGTGACTTAAATTTTCTGAGTCAGTAGCCAGGTGATTTTGACTGAATGTCACGGATAGTCTACCCTAGAAAGAACAAAACGTGAAAGTACAATTTTTATATCGCTGTACCGTCTTATCAGTGAGAGGGCTAGCAGCCCCAACAGTTCTAAGGTCTGGGAGAAAATAATACAATTCCAGGCAGAGCTCTTCAGCTGTGTGCTCAGTTCTCCTCCTGATGTTCCTGAGATACCAGCGCTTGGGGAGTGAAGGCCCCTGAAGGCTCACATCAAGGCAGTAGTTGAATTGCAAATAGAAGTCAAGAAAATATTCTCCTTGACCTTCTGTTCAAACCTGTGAAGCCTGAGACTTGACCCACATAGTACATCTTGACTGTCTCGGAATAAAATGAAAAATTCATAGAAATGAGAGAATGTTATCATTCTCTCAATCTTAGGATTTAAAACCTTCTCTATTTGATAGGCTACATTCAAATCAGGTTAGTGGCTCAGCATTCAGCACACAGAAGGCAGGAGGGTGGGATGCATCACTTTCTGGGTCTCTCGATAAATGATTGAGCACTTGACAGATTCAGATTAAAGGACTGCCTCAGAAAAGGGCGGTGTGCTCCGTCAAAATGTGTGTATTTGCATTATGGGTCATCGTAGGTTCTCACCTGAGTTTTTCAGCATGAAGCTTACAAAATATTTTTACATCCATTATCTCATCAAATCTTCATCACCGTTCTGTGATGAAGGCATTGTAATCTTCATCCTAAAAGTGAGGAAACTAAGGTTCTAGGAGCCTAACTCACTTGCCCATGGCCATAGGGCCAATAAATGCTAGAATGAACAGAAAACTTAGTCCCTCGTCATCTTTCTCAAGTCCAGGGTCTTTCTGTCCACCACAGTAGTATGTCAGCTAAGTGTAGGATAGTGAAACTCCCCACATTAGAGGCCCATTTGTTTTTAGAACTTGGATTGGCTACAGTAATCTAAGCACAGATTCTCCCCAGATAAAGCAGATTAGATTAATTTTTAAGTATAGCATGGGACCAGTAGACTCTAAATACCTAATCTGTTTAATAAATAGGCATATAGAATATAAATGTGATTTCCTAGCCTTAAAAAAGTTACAAACCTAGAAATATCTGGCAATCAAATTAGACTTTAGCAGCAATTCCTCCTCCCACGATATAGGCAGAAATTAAGGGAAAATTGGAATAAAGGAAACTTGCTTGAATTAAGTTGGTGTAGGATAACTTGAAATGGTTTTTACAACCTATGCCAACTAGATGACGTAGTGTCTGTCCAGAATATTCTCCATTCTCCTCAAGACCCTACCCTATTACAATAGCAAGTAACCTTTCTTCCAGTATGAAAGACTGGAGTAAGAGTTTAAAATGCTGAAAACTTTGCTGGGGTTTCCCACTGTTCCTTTGAATGAAACAAGCACACTAGTTTTTCTAGATGCCCGGAAGCATGTTTAATCTGTTTAGTAATGCAGGAGAACAGGCCTCTGTAAATGTTAGAGTGCCTTGACATGTCAGTGACCCCAAAGCAAGGCACACCCTGAAACTTTGTATTGGAAATCTCTGGCATCTCTTTCTGGGTCCCTCTTTGGCATCCTATAATACTGCTTTTACCAGGCACTAATATGATCTGTACCATATAATCTTCCACAGAATTTTCTTCATTGTAATTCTTTAAACACATCTAAGATATATATTTGTCAACAATTGGCAGAGGTGCTACTTATTTGTTGGGATATTAGCATCTAGTGCAATCTCTCATGATCTACTCATGTAGGGTACAAATGGTGAAATTAAGGCACTATGACACATTGGGGGAATGGAGGATTAGATATTTGGTGATTAGAGGTGCCTTCCCCAAATCTCTCAAATTTCTGAGAGTTTTTCTTACCTCCAATTTCAGACTGTCTAGCACTTTTTAGAACTTCCTTCTAAAAAAGACAAAAACTCTACTAATTTAAAATATAGGAAGAGTCATTTGCATGAGCCTGCTTAGTTAACTCCTTCTCATACAATTTCTTTTGTCACTGGATGTTTCTAAGATCAACCAAATTTTAACCATAAAGCAACTCTCAGGACTTCACAGCTGGGCTTGTTGATTTATGCAGAATTTGTGTAATTGACCCTTTCTATTTAGAATTGATTAGATTTTTTTCAGCACCAAATACCGTTAAAAAAATTTAAGTGTGAAATATGCATTTCTCATTAATTTATATTCTAAAATCAGAGATGAGGAAGTCATAGGCTCTAGCTGTTTTCTTCTGTACCCTCCCTTTCACTCAGGCTATTATACTTCTCTTAGCTTTACTTCCTCTTTCCCTGACTCAGAGCTCATCCCGGAATATTCAACCACCTTACACAGTCCCCTCAAACCTCACTACCCATTCTCTTTCTACCTCATGTGCTTTGATGTCCCTTAGACTCATATTAATCCAGCAATTTGCTTTATCTCTTCTTACACTCAGGCTGGCAGGCACTGGTGGAGCAAATCATATATTGAAATTTCATAAAATTTTGGTATTTCCAGTTTCAGAAAAGCGCTCACTGCCCATCTGAAATCCTAGCTAGCTGGCTAGTATTCTCTCCCATTGCCCATAGTATCTGTCCAAAATATTCCCCATTCTCCTCAAGCCCCTAGCTTATTACATTAACAGATAACCTTTCCTCCAGTATGAGCTACGACTATTTTCTACTTCTCATCCCATGTGCATAAATATATTTGTATACATTACCCCCTTTTTGTACTTTCTATCTCAAAGGGAAATATTTCTTCCACTATTTTGCTTTAAATTTAAGCTCCATCTCATCTCCATCCATCCATTCATGCATTCAATACATATTTATCAAATATTTATTGTGTAATTGTGCTGGAAGCTTGTGGTACTGCAGTAAGCAAGGCAGATTTGTCCCGCCCTCAGAAAATTTTGGATGCAGAAGATAAGGAAATAAGATTGATAAATGAATGCTATGACAGAAACACAAGTGACTGCAATAGGGAATAATAAAAGAATACCTAAATTTTGAGAGGGTAGTCAGAGACGGCATCTCTGTGAAGGGAATATTTAATATAGGAACTAAATGAACAGAAGCAGCCAGCCACGAAGATATGGGAAGGGTAGCAAAAATGCTAGAAGTTAAGCAAATAACAAAAGCTGGAGCATTCTTCAAGGAACTGAAAGAAGGCCAAGGTGGAGTGTGTGAAGGGAGAGTGGAATGACAGGCAGTTGGAAAGGTGAGCAGGGGTCCTATAAACTAAAGAATGTGGATTTTTTTTTTTTCCTTTTCACTTTGTCCCATAGAAATTGACTGAGGATTTTAGACAGGAGAGTGGTGTTGATCTGACAAACCATGGAAGTAGTGTCCCATTACAGGACTCCAGCAATAATCCTGGAGAAAGGGAATGGATGCTCAAGAGCCAAGGGAGGCAACTGTGGAGGTATAAAGATGTTAGAGTTGAGATATTTGTTGGCAATACACAGAATAGAAGTTGATGGATTGATTATATTTATGGTCAGGAAGAGGTTGAATTCTAGACGAGAATCCATATTTCTGCAGCAAGGTGGACGGTGATGCCATTATGAGGGAAATGCAAAGGAGCTAGTTGGGTTGAGTGGGGTGAAGTCAAGGTTTCTATTTCAGACACATTATGAGTGAGATGCCTGTGAGACATGCAGAGGAGATGTTCAAAAGTTGTTTGGATGTAAGGTAAGTCTGCAGTTCTGATGGGAAAGCTGACCTGGATATAAACTAGGAAGATATTATCACACTTAAAACTGTGGGCACAATGGGCTCATACAGTCATATCATACATAGAAGAAAACAAAGCCCCAGACCCAGCTCTGAGAATCTTGTGTTTCTTAAGAGGAAAGGAAAGCTGAGAAGGAAACTGAAGGTGAAAAGCCAGTGAGTGATGGGTGAAAACTAGGAGAGTGTAGTGTCTCATGGGACAAAAAATTAAAAAATGGAGAGTGGCCAAAAGAAGCTAGACTTGTTAATTGCATCAACTGCCACTGTAAGGTGGGTTAACATAAGGAGACCTTGCTTCATTGATAATCCTATCAATTACTGATATTTTTTTCAACTCTTAGTTCTATCTGTACCTTCTCTGATGCTCATAAAAATGATTCTGTCCATTTCTACTCAAGAGAGGAAGGGAGAACAGGGTTGACAAATTTTCCTTGTATCCCACCTATGTACCCTCCTATTTCTTTCTTTTCTAGGTTTTCTCCCAAAATTGTCTGTAAAATACTATCCTTTCCCTCATTTACGTTTTACTCCTTTTTTAAATAATTTCAACATTTTAGATTCAGGGAGTGCATGTGCAGGTTTGTTACATGGGTATATTGCATTCTGCTGAGGTTTAGGATTACAAATGATTCTGTCACCCAGGTACTGAGCATAGTACCCAACAATCAGTTTTTCAACCTTTGCCCCTCCTTCCTTACCCTCTCTAGTAGTCCCCAGTGCCTATCGTTGCCATCTTTATGTCTATGAGTACCCAATGCTTAGCTCCCACTTACAAGTGAGAACATATGATATTTGGTTTTCTAGTCCTCTGTTAATTTGCTAAGGATAATGTCCTCCAGCTGCATTCATATTTCTGCTAAGGAAATGATTTTATTCTTTTTTATGGCTTCATAGGATTCCATGGTATATATGTATCATATTTTCTTTATCCAATCCACCATTGGGGGCACCTAGGTTGATTGCATGTCTTTGCTATTGTGAATAGTGCTGAATTGTTTTGGTAGAACAACTTTTTTCATTTGGATATATACCTAGTAATTAGATTGCTTGCTCAAATGGTAGTTCTATGTTAACTTCTTTGAGGTATCTCCAAACTGCCTTGTACAGTGCATAAAGTAATTGGTAGGAACTACATTCCTACCAACAGTATGGAAGTGTATAAGCATTCTCTTTTCTTCATAGCCTTGCCAGCAACCGTTGTTTTCTGACTTTTTAACAACTGCTGTTCTAAGTGGTATGAGATGGTGTTTCATTGTTCATTTACCTTTTACTTTGTAGTTCATTGTGCTCTCGCCCCACCAATCTCTCGTTGGGAAACTTTAGTCTCATCACTATGGTCTTTAATGTTCACCACAAGAGATTCTGAGAATTAGAATCTTATTTTGGAGATGTTTCCTCTTTTGCCTTATGAAAAACATTTCAGAGTTTAAAGTTTGTCCAGTTCCAAAAATTGTCCTTTAATTGTTGGAATTGTTCGTAATCATGCAACCAAATAGACCAATTTTTTATGTACTTCTTGGAAGCTCCTCAATTTATATTCTTCCTTCTTTTTTCTCTGATTATCTTTCTTTTCTAAAATTGAGTTTCAATACAATAGTTCATAATTTGGTACCACCAATTAACACTTTCATGGACTTCAATGTGCAAATTCCTAAAACTACAAAGAAGCTTCAAATTTAGGGGGGAAAAAAAAAACAGCATGACTAACAATTCTGTAAATTCAAAATAAATCTACCTTTTGTTGAGGGGTAGAGAAACCATTTTAAATTTTTATTTGAAAACATCATATTTCTTGCTTTTTGTTTGTTTGTTTGTTTTGTTTTTGTTTTTGAGACAGAATTTCACTCTTGTTGCCAAGGCTGCAGTGCAATGGCACGATCTCAGCTCACTGCACCCTCTGCCCCCCGGCTTCAAGCAATTCTCCTGCCTTAGCCTCCCAGGTAGCTGGGATTACAGGTGCCTGCCACCATTCCCGGGTAATTTTTTGTAATTTTTTTTTGTACTTTAAGTTGTAGGGTACATGTGTCCAATGTGCAGGTTTATGTTGGTTTGCTGCACCCCTCAACTCGTCATTTACATTAGGTGTTTCTCCTAATGCTATCCCTACTCCAGCCCCCCACCCCACAACAGGCCGCAGTGTGTGTTCCCCGCCCTGTGTCCAAGTGTTCTCATTGTTCAATTCCTACCTATGAATGAGAACATGTAGTGTTTGGATTTTTGTCCTTGCGATAGTTTGCTGAGAATGATGGTTTCCAGCTTCATCCATGTCCCTGCAAAGGACATGAACTCATCCTTTTTTTAAGGCTGTATAGTATTCCATGGTGTATATGTGCCACATTTTCTTAATCCAGTCTATCATTGATGGACATTTGGGTTGGTTCCAGTCTTTACTATCGTTAATAGTGCCGCAATAAACATACATGTGCATGTGTCTTTATAGTAGCATGATTTATAATCCTTTGGGTATATAGCTGGTAATGGGATCGCTGGGTCAAATGGTATTTCTAGTTCTAGATCCTTGAGGACTTGCCACACTGTCTTCCACACTGGTTGAACTAATTTACACTCCCACCAACAATGTAAAAGCATTCCTATTTGTCCACATCCTCTCCAGCATCTGTTGTTTCCTGACTTTTTAATGATCATCATTCTAACTGGCGTGAGATGGTATCTCTTGTGGTTTTGATTTCCATTTCTCTGATGACCAGTGATGATGAATATTTTTTCATGTGTCTGTTGGCTGCATAAACATCTTCCTTGGAGAAATGTCTGTTCATATCCTTTGCCCACTTTTTGATGGGGTTTTTTTTTTTCTTGTAAGTTTGTTTGAGTTATTTGAAGATTCTGGATATGAGTCCTTTGTCAGATGAGTAGATTGCAAAAATTTTCTCCCATTCTGTAAGTTGCATGTTCACTCTGATGGTTGTTTCTTTTGCCAGGCAGAAGCTCTTTAGTTTAATTATATCCCATTTGTCTATTTTGACTTTGTTGCCGTTGCTTTTGTGTTTTAGTCATTAAGTCCTTGCCCATGCCTATGTCCTGAATGGTATTGCCTAGGTTTTCTTCTAGGGTTTTTATGGTTTTAGGTCTAACATTTAAGTCTTTAATCCATCTTGAATTAATTTTTGTATAAGGTGTAAGGAAGGGATCCAGTTTCAGCTTTCTACATATGGCTCGCCAGTTTTCCCAGCACCATTTATTAAATAGGGAATTCTTTCCCCATTTCTTGTTTTTGTCAGGTTTATTGAAGATCAGATGGTTGTAGACGTATGGTGTTATTCCTGAGGCCTCTGTTCTTTTCCATTGGTCTATGTATCTGTTTTGGTACCAGTTCCATGCTGTTTCAGTTACTGTGGCCTTGTAGTATAGTTTGAAGAGAGGTAGCGTAATGCCTCTAGCTTTATTCTTTTTGCTTAGGAGTGTCTTGGCAATGTGGGCTCTTTTTTGGTTCCATATGGACTTTAAAGGAGTTTTTTCCAATTCTGTGAAGAAAGTCATAGGTTGCTTGATGGGGATGGCATTGAATCTATAAATTACCTTGGGCAGTATGGCCATTTTCACTATTTTGATCCTTCCTATCCATGAGCATGAAATGTTCTTGCATTTATTTGTGTCCTCTTTTATTTCATTGAGCAGTGGTTTGTATTTCTCCTTGAAGAGGTCCTCCACATCCCTTGTAAGTTGGATTCCTAGGTATTTTATTCTCTTTGTAGCAATTGTGAATGGGAGTTCACTCATGATTTGGCTCTCTGTTATTCCTGTATAGGAATTTGGTTCTCTGTTATTCATGTATAAGAATGCTTGTAATTTCTGCACATTGATTTTGTATCCTGAGACTTTGCTGAAGTTGCTGATAGGCTTAAGGAGATTTTGGGCTGAGGTGAGGGGGTTTTCTAAATATACAATCATGTCATCTGCAAACAGGGACAATTTGACTTCCTCTTTTCCTAATTGAATACCCTTTATTTCTTTCTCTTTCCTGATTACCATGGCCAGAATTTCCAACACTATGTTGAATAGTAATGGTGAGAGACAGCATCCTTGTCTTGTGCCAGTTTTCAAAGGGAATGATTACAGTTTTTACCAATTCAGTATGATATTGGCTGTGGGTTTGTCATAAATAACTCTTATTATTTTGAGATACGTTCCATCAATACCTAGTTTATTAAGAGATTTTAGCATGAAGGGCTGCTGAATTTTGTTGAAGGCCTTTTCTGCATCTATTGAGATAATCAGGTGGTTTTTGTCTTTGGTTGTTTATATGATGGATTACGTTTATTTATTTGTGTATGTTGAACCAGCCTTGCATCCCAAGGGTGAAGCTGACTTGATCATGGTGGATAAGCTTTTTGATGTGCTGCTGGATTCTGGTTTGCCAGTATTTTATTGAGGATTTTTGCATCGATGTTCATCAGGGATATTGGTCTAACATTCTCTTTTTTTGTTGTGTCTCTGCCAGGCTTTGATATCAGGACGATGCTGGCCCCATAAAATGAGTTAGGGAAGATTCCCACTTTTTGTATTGATTGGAAGTTTGAGAAGGAATAGTACCAGCTCCTCTTTGTACCTCTGGTAGAATTTGACTGTGAATCTGTCTGGTCCTGGATTTTTTTGTTTGGTAGGCTATTAATTATTGCCTCAATTTCAGTGCCTGTTATTGGTCTATTCAGAGATTCAACTTCTTCCTGGTTTAGTCTTGGGAGGGTGTGTGTCCAGGAATTTATCCATTTCTTCTAGATTTTCTAGTTTATTTGAGTAGAGGTGTTTATAGTGTTCTCTGATAGTAGTTTGCATTTCTGTGGTATCAGTGGTGATATCATTTTTTATTGTGTCTATTTGATTCTTCTCTCTTTTCTTCTTTATTAGTCTTGCTAGCAGTCTATCAATTTTGTTGATCTTTTCAAAAAACCCGCTCCTGGACTCATTGATTTTTTGAAGGGTTTTTTGTGTCTCTAGCTCTTTTAGTTCTCCTCTGATCTTAGTAATTTCTTGCCTTCTGCTAGCTTTTGAATGTGTTTGGCCTTGCTTCTCTAGTTCTTTTAATTTGTGATGTTAGGGTGTTGATTTTAGATCTTTCCTGCTTTCTCTTGTGGGCATTTAGTGTTACAAATTTCCCTCTACACACTGTTTTAAATGTGTCCCAGAGATTCTGGTATGTTCTGTCTTTGTTCTCATTGGTTTCAAAGAACATCTTTATTTCTGCCTTCATTTCGTTATTTACTCAGTAGTCATTCAGGAGCAGGTTGTTCAGTTTCCATGTAGTTGTGTGGTTTTTAGTGAATTCCTTCATCCTGAGTTCTAATTTGATTACACTGTGTTCTGAGAGACAGTTTGTTGTGATTTCTGTTATTTTACATTTGTTGAGGAGTGCTTTACTTCCAATTATGTGGTCAATTTTAGAATAAGTGTGATGCTGTGCTATGAAGAATGAATATTCTGTTGATTTGGGGTAGAGAATTCTGTAGATGTCTATTTGGTCTGCTTGGTGCAGAGCTGAGTTCAAGTCCTGGATATCCCTGTTAACCTTCTGTCTCATTGATCTGTCTAATATTGACAGTGGGGTGTCAAAGTCTCCCATTATTATTGTGTGGGAGTCTAAGTCTCTTTGTAGGTCTCTAAGGACTTGCTTTATGAATCTGGGTACTCCTCTATTGGGTGCATATATATTTAGGATAGTTAGCTCTTCTTGTTGAATTGATTCCTTTACCATTATGTAATGGCCTTCTTTGTCTCTTTTGATCTTTGTTGGTTTAAAGTCTGTTTTATCAGAGACTAGGATTGCAACCTCTGCTTTTTCTTTGTTTTCCATTTGCTTGGTAGATCTTCCTCCATCCCTTTATTTTGAGCCTATGTGTGTCTCTGCACATGAGATGGGTCTCCTGAATACAGCACACTGATGGGTCTTGACTCTATCCAATTTGCCAGTCTGTATATTTTCACTGGGGCATTTAGCCCATTTACACTAAGGTTAATATTGTTATGTTTGAATTTGATCCTGTCATTATGATGTTAGCTGGTTCTTTTGCCCATTAATTGATGCAGTTTCTTCATAGCATCAGTGGTCTTTACAATTTGACCTGCTTTGCAGCGGCTGGTATGGGTTGTTTCTTTCCATGTTGATTGCGTCCTTCAGGAGCTCTTGTAAGGCAGGCCTGGTGTTGACAAAATCTCTCAGCATTTTCTTGTCTGTAAAGGATTTCATTTCTCCTTCACTCATGAAGCTTAGTTTGGCTGTATATGAAATTCTGGGTTGAAAATTCTTTTCTTTCAGAATGTTGAATATTGGACCCCACTCTCTTCTGGCTTGTAGAGTTTCTGCCAAAAAATCTACTGTTAGTCTGATGAGTTTCCCTTTGTGGGTAACACGACCTTTCTCTCTGGCTGCCCTTAACATTTCTCCTTCATTTCAACCTTGGTGAATCTGACAATTATGTATCTTGGGGTTGCTCTTCTCAAGGAGTATCTTTGTGGTGTTCTCTGTATTTCCTGAATTTGAATGTTGGCCTGCCTTGCTAGGTTAGGGACGTTCTCCTGGATAATATCTTGAAGAGTGTTTTCCAACTTGGTTCCATTCTCCCCATCACTTTCAGGTACACCAGTCAGATGTAGATTTGGTCTTTTCACATAGTCCCATATTTCTTGTAGGATTTATTCATTTCTTTTTACTCTTTTTTCTCTAAACTTCTCTTCTCACTTCATTTCATTCATTTGATATTCAATCACTGATACCCTTTCTTCCACTTGATTGAATCGGCTATTGAAGCTTGTGCATGCATCACAAAGTTCTCTTGCCCATCAGGTTTTCAGCTCCATCAGGTCATTTAAGGTCTTCTCTACACTGTTCTAGTCAGTCATTCATCTAGCCTTTCTTCAAGGTTTTTCGCTTCCTTGTGATGGGTTTGAACATGCTCCTTTAGCTCATTGAAGTTTGTTATTACTGACCTTCTGAGGCCTACTTCTGTCAACTTGTCCAAGTCATTCTCCATCCAGCTTTGTTCCATTGCTGGCAAGGAGCTGCAATCCTTTGGAGGAGAAGAGGCACTCTGGTTTTTAGAGTTTTCAGCTTTTCTGCCCTGGTTTCTCCCCATCTTTGTGGTTTTATCTACCTTTGGTCTTTGATGTTGGTGACCTACAGATGGAGTTTTAGTGTAGATGTCCTTTTTGTTGATGTTGATGCTATTCCTTTCTGTTTGTTAGTTTTCCTTCTAACAGTCAGGTCCCTCAGCTGCAGATCTGTTGGAGTTTGCTGGAGGTCCACTCCATACCCTGTTTGACTGGGTATCAACAGTGGAGGCTACAGAACAGCAAATATTGCTGCCTGATCTTTCCTCTGGAAGCTTCGTCCCAGAGGGACACCCGCCTATATGAGGTGTCTGTCAGCCCCTACTGGGAGGTGTCTCCCAGTTAGGCTATACAGGGATCAGGGACCCACTTGAGGAGGCAGTCTGTCCGTTTTCAGAGCTCAAATGTTGTGCTGGGAGAACCACTGCTCTTTTCAGAGCTGTCAGACAGGGACGTTTAAGTCTGCAGAAGTTGTCTGCTGCCTTTTGTTCACCTATGCCCTGCTCACAAAGGTGAAGTCTACAGAGGCAGTAGGCCTTGCTGAGCTGCAGTGGGCTCCACCCAGTTTGAGCTTCCCCACTGCTTTGTTTACCTATGCAAGCCTCAGCAATGGTGGACATCCCTCCCCCAGCCAGGCTGCTGCCTCCCAGTTTAATTTCATACTGCTGCACTAGCAGTGAGCAAGGCTCCGTGGGTGTGGGACCCACCGAGCCAGGCACAGGAGAGAATCTCCTGGTCTGCCGGTTGCTAAGACAGTGGGAAAAGCACAGTATTTGGGCGGAAGTGTCCCATTTTTTCAGGTACAATCTGTCACAGCTTCCCTTGGCTAAGAAAGGGAAATCCCCAGACTCCTTGCACTTCCCAGGTGAGGCAATGCTCCACCCTGCTTCAGTTCACCCTCCGTGGGCTGCACCCACTGTCCAACCAGCCCCAATGAGATGAACCAGGTACCTCAGTTGGAAATGCAGAAATCACCCGTCTTCTGTGTCAGTCACTCTGGGAGCTGCAGACCGGAGCTCTTCCTACTTGGCCATCTTGAAGCAGACCTCAATTTTTTGTATTTTTTAGTAGAGATGGGGTTTCTCCATGTTGGTCAGGCTGATCTTGAACTCCTGACCTCAAGTGATCCGCCTGCCTTGGCCTCCCAAAGCACTGGGATTACAGGCATGAGCTACCTCACCCAGCCTATTTCTTGCCTTAACTCAATAAGCCCTTGTGTCAGTCTAAAAGACATGGTTCTCCAAAACTATATTTACTTCCTAATTGTCAGAACCTGTGATTATTACCTCACCTGGAAAAAGAGTAACTATTACCTTTTGAAGCAAGAGATGTGATGAAGGATCTTGAGAGGAGACATTTACCCTGAATTACCCAGATAGGCCCCAAATGCCCTAAATCACATGTATAAACACTTTTATAAAAAAGAGAGCCAGGTAGAGGTTTCACCCAGAGAGACACAGAGGAGAAAGTGATGTGAAGACAGAGAGAGAGATTTGAGTGACATAACAAGTGAAGGATTGCCAGCAGAAACTATAAGAGGCAAGGAACTGAATCTCCCCTACAGCTTGTGGAGGGAGTGAGGCCCTACTGACATCTTGGTTTTAGAATTCTGGCCCCCAGAAATGTGACAGAATATGTTACCAAGTTTGTGGTAATTTGTCATGGTAGTCAGAAGAAACTAATATAAATTTGGTATCAAGGAGTGAGGTGCTGCTATAACAAATACCCCAAAATACAGAAGTATCATCTAAGGAATAGCCAAGCGATATGGTTTGGATGTTTGTCCTCTTCAAATCTCATGTTGAAATGTGATCTCCAGTGTTGGAGGTGAGACTTGGTGGGAGGTACTGGATCACAGAGGCAGATCTGTAATGAATGACTTAGTGCCATCGCCTTGGTGATATGTGAGTTCTCCTTCAGTTCACACAAGATTTGGTTGTTTAAAAGGGTGGGAGACCTCACCTTGCTGACTCTTGCTTGCTCTGTCACATGACATGCCTGCTCCCGCTTTGTCTTCTGCCATGGGTAAAAGCTCCCTGAGGCTTCACCAGGAGCTGAGCACATGCCAGAGCCATGCTTCCTGTACAGCCTGCAGAACCGTGAGCCAATTAAACCTCTTTTCTTTGTAAATTAGCTAGTCTCGGGTATTTCTTTTTTTTTTTTTTTTTTATAGATGGAGTCTCACTCTGTCACCCAGGCTGGAGTGTAGTGGTATGATCTCAGCTCACTACACACTACAACCTCCACCTCCAGCATTCAAACAATTCTCCCTGCCTCAGCCTCCCAAATAGCTGGGATTACAGGCACCTGCTACCATACCCAGCTAATTTTTGTATTTTTAGTAGAGACTGGATTTCACCATGTTGGCCACGCTGGTCTCGAACTCCTGACCTCAAGTGATCCGCCTGCCTCGGCCTCCCAAATTGCTACCCGGCCAGGTGGATTTCTTTAGAGCAACACAAAAATGGCCTAATACACCAAGGAATTAGGTAATAGGTAGAGGCTGGAAGAATTCTGTGAAGCATCATAGAAAAAACCTAGAATGCCCTGAAGTCACTGATGGTAGAAATATGGATATCAAGTACGCTGTTGGTGAGGGCTCAGAAGGAAGTGAGCAGCATAGTAGAGAAAGCTTCTATCGAGATTGCGCCATTGCACTCCTGCCTGGGCAACACAGCAAGACTCTGTTTCAGAAAAAAACAGAAAGCAAGCAAGCTTCTATCAGCCATCTTTGAAAATATGTATGCTATCTTGAGCAGAATGTTGGCAAAAATATGAGCATTGTAAGTACTTCTGGTACAAGCTTAGAAGGAAATACAGAGCACATGATTGAGAAATGGAGGAAAAATGATCCGTGTTACATAGTGGCAGTGAGCTTGGCTTAATTGTGTCCTATAGTCATGTGAAAATTAGCAGAACTTGCCAATGATGAACTCGGATATTTAGCTGAGGAGAGTACCAAGCAAAATGTTGAGGATGCAGACTGTTATCTTCTTTCTGTTCAGAGTAAAAAATCCTGAATGAATAGATACATTCAGGAAGGAACTGTTAAGCAGAATTTTCAGTAATTTGTTATGGCAACCAAAGTAAACTGCTAAAGCTCTTAAGTGAAGAGAGGAATATCTTCTCATATTATTCAGAAATGCCAATGCATGGATCCTTTGTGTAGACTAATATTAGTTTAGACAGTCTGCTGTTTTAAGTTAGCATTAGATACCTAATCACTACATCAAGATACTGAATCAAAATGTGTTATTTTAATTCTGTGTCACTTGAACATTTAGGACATGCCCCTATCAGCCCTCAATTTATTTTTTTAATATTAGCCTCAAATAATAAGAATAAATTAACTTTATCTTGAGCTCAAGTTCTTAAACTCACCAATCAATGATTTGTGAGTCGTTCTTTTGTTTGTTGGTTGGTTGGTTTCTTTGCATTTTGTTTTATTTGTTTGTATTTTAAGACATGGATTCTCGGGCCCTCTGCAAACCTTGTACATTTATTTTCTGGGGCTGAATATTGGATATTTATGTTTTTCTAAGGCTTTGTCAATTATTATGATAAACAACCATTTAGGAAACCATTGATATTATGAAGCATAGCTGGATTTGTCTACCATTTCTTAAGTACTCCCTATGTGTCAGATATATATTAGATGAGCTTTACATAATATTTATATGTAATCTTACAGGTACATGTTTAATTTCAGCTTTGTAGTTGGCAAATTGAGGTTCAAAGAAGTAGTAAAGCTGTTCTAAATCCGTAATTAGAAAAACTGATATTTGAGCACATATCTATTTCCAAAACCTATTCTCCTACAGAAAAACCAGCAGTAAAGTGAAAACATTATTTGTTCACATTTCCTTATATATCCTTTCTAGATGGATGATGTGGGTAAGTCATTTAACTTCCCAAGATTTAGTTTGCTCTATTTGAAGAAGTGTATAATAATATGTATTTCAAGCAGTTGTCATGAAGACCGAATTCAATTATGTACAGAATAGCACTCTGGCAACACTAGAGTGCCATGCAAATGTGATTTGCTTTACTATGGTTTTTGCTCTTACCTATTTTTTATTTATGGAATAAGTAAAGTGTAACCATGTTATTTGGCAGAAGTGCCAGCTCTCACAAAATGCTGCATCTACTGCCATCTGCTTCTATTCTTGTGGATCTAAGGCTTCCTCAATGGTTACTTTTGGAGCCAGACTGGATCAGTGTTCATATCCCAGCTCTGCCATTTACTAACAGTAGAATCACAGACTAGTCTTTCCATGATTTTGATTATTCACCAATAAAAAGGGAAAGAGATGCTGGTAATTTGAGGTCGACATTGAAATAATATGGAATGCTTATAATGTTTATGATCATCATCATTAATGATCACATTACTGACAGTAGCTGTGTTAGTAAGACGGCAAATACATTTTGTGAGGTTCCACTGGACACTGCCTATGAAGAATGGCACAGGCAGGGGATGAAAGAATGCCAGCAGTGAGGCAGTGTATTCTGCAGGGCATGGGAAAAAACCCAGGCCAGTTGCAACCCACCTGAATACTAACTCCCACTGTAGCCTGGATTGCATTCCTATGCCAGCAAAATGGTTTTTCAGCTGTGGCTATTCTGTAGCAGAGTATCAGCAAGGGAGCCCCAGATAGGGAAGCTAAAAAGAGTTTAATTATTTGGCACATATATATTATGCCATAAGTACATATACAAGCAGAATGGGAGAAAAGAATAGATCCCGTGGCACTTGGCAGATGACCAGTTGGAAAGGCAATCATAAACTACTTGGGAACATTAAATAAGTCAGAATGCTATCTTCTAACATATAAACTAGTAATGATAGCAGTAACTACCATTTCATAAATTCCTGTGCCAGGAACCCTGCTAGGCTTTGTATGTACATTATCACTAGGCTACAAAACTCTATTGAATAAGAACCATTTATTACCTCATTCTGCAGATGAGGAAACTGAGGCACAGATAAGTTAAAGAAGGCATTAATGGTTAAAGACCTGAGAAATATTGGCCATGAGATTTAAAATAGAGTCTAACTACCTGTAAAGCCCATGTCCTTTCCACCGCAGTGTGATGTCTCCATGGGACATTCTCATGTCTTGCATCTCTAGTCCTTTTATAACAACCACTGTTACAGGTAATCCTTCTGCTTTTTTTATTTTGCATGTACCCCTCCTCAAGAAAAGGCACATGATAAATAATAAAATCATCATTGGTATATATAAATAGATGATTGATAGACCAGACAGATCGATGACAGACTGTGTGTGTACATGCACACCATCACACTCTGTGACTTTTAAAACTATCTTGTGGATCTCCTTAGCACATCTCTTGTGATCTGCTTATATTCCGGCCCAGATGTACAGAGCAGCTAGTTCACAATAACCTCCCAACCACCAGTGTCATCATGTGCTTTGTGGATGAAGTGTGGTCCACTCTCCTGAGATCTGTTCACAGTGTACTCAATCGCTCTCCTCCATACCTCATCAAGGAGATTCTGCTGGTAGATGACTTCAGCACCAAAGGTAAGAAAACTACTCGGGCTATCTCTTGAAATGTCAAAGTTTGGTGGAAGCAAAGTTTAGTAGCAGTTTGGATGGCAAAATTACAGGATAATTTGATGAAGCATAAACATTGTACAACTGCATTGTTTTACGTGGAGCCTCAGAGACATAAGTCTAAGCATGTGTGGACATCAAAAGTCATTTGGAGCTCTGTTCAGTTAGTTGTCTCAGTTGTAACTCTCCTACCATGTTGGAACGATCTTCTAACTATGGCTCCTTGGAGATGGGTACTTTGACGTACTGGAGTTTAGATGTCCTCTATAATTGCATAAATCCCTTTTAATGGAATCACAATTAAAGGGAGGCCTTGCCTACTGGTAATAACTAGAGTTACAGTTGGACTTTATGGAAGGCAAAGAAATTGAGGTCTTATGGCTTCTTCCTTGAGAGCAAGGCATATGATGTGTTCAGTTAGGTGTTAAGAAGACAAATTGCCAATAGGACAAGAGAGATGAGGTAATTCCAACAAAGTTCAAAAGAAGAATCCACCTTTACATTCATTTTTGTTTATTACAGTGAAGAATCTCACTCTTTGGGTTGTCAAATAACTTATGTATGTAGGTAGTCTGACAGCCACATTACAAATTCCCAAAATGGAACCCATTTTTCAGAAAAGTTTAGAAAATAGCAAAGACTTGGCAATGCTAATATACTTAGCCTTAAGCTAAGCCTTAGCCTTGAGCTGTGACCACAGCAACACGGGAAGTTTCTTTAGCTTCAGAGTTTCTACCATAATCACATTGAGCTCAAGAAACTGTGGGATGACAGAGAAAACTTGGCTGAAAAACATAAAATGTGGCCTTGAAAGCATAAACAAAAATAGCACCCAATTAGAAAGTAGATAAGAGTCACTTCATGAGGGGTAGGTCCAAATTCTGTGGGACCTGAAGCTTATTCAGTTTTCAGGGTCCTAAGAAAAACTTTCTTAGAAAGTTTTCTGGAAGCCATTCTGACCTAGGATAGCTGTCAATAGCTTAATTACATACAGAAGTGACTGTAAGTCACATAAACATGGCTCATAAAGCCCCCAGAAAACTGTTCCTTTAGCTGGATCCCTCCATAGCCATCTGATAAGAGAGAAAAAGTATAATGGAAGGGGATGTCAGAGTAGGAAATGAAAGGGTCTTATTTGCACACATTGTTTAGCCTCTTCCTTGGGTCACGGAAAGGGCTTTTGCAAGAGGTGGGGCTGAGAGTAGAAACAGAATTGTGCAGAAGCCTGGGCTACATTTATTTTAAGGCAAATCTTCCCCCACCTTGACAAATACTCAGAAAGGTGTTCCCGCCACTATATCACCTTGCAACAGTGAAAACAAAGATTTGGGGTTTGAAAAATCAGACAGCTTTGAATATTGAAACCAGACAGAATCCTTCCAAGAAAATGACATCAGAAAATAAAATTATGACCCAAGGAATAAAATTCAGTGATGATGATAATGTCATAGTTTTTGGCATTTGACTTTGGGAAGGCACTTCTGATACTATCCAGACTTAGCTAATTCAAGTGTTTCTGGTTTATCTTTACTCTGATATAGACTACCTAAAAGATAATTTGGATAAATACATGTCCCAGTTTCCAAAAGTTCGGATTCTTCATCTCAAAGAGAGACATGGCTTAATAAGGGCCAGGCTGGCAGGAGCACAGAATGCAACGGGTAAGAAGCTACTCATTTTTTGTGTGTGTTACATTTTGTTTTTATTTAAAATGTTTCTCAAACATACAGAAAATGTGAAAGACCAGCACAATGATGCCTATATATGCATCACTTAGTTCCATCAGTTTTAAAGTTTTTATAATATGTGTCCTATCATAAACACACATAGACACCTATTGTATATACATCTTTTTCCTGAACCTTTGAAAAAGAAGTTACAGACATCATCATACTGCACCCCTAAGGACCTCAGTAGGCATCTCTGAAGAACAGGAGCATTCTCTTAAATAAACACAGCTTTCATAACTAAATATAATACCTACTATATGCTCTTTTCAAGTTTTATCATTGTTCCCAAAATGTTTTTGTTTTTGGATTTTTTTGTTTGTTTTTGTTTTTTTGACGGAGTCTCGCTCTGACGCCCAGGCTGGAGTGCAGTGGCGCCATCTCAGCTCACTGCAAGCTCCGCCTCCCAGGTTCAGGCCATTCTCCTGCCTCAGCATCCCAAGTAGCTGGGACTACAGGCACCTGCCACCATGCCTGGCTAATTTTTTGTATTTTTAATGGAGATGGGGTTTCACCACATTAGCCAGGATGGTCTTGATCTCCTGACATCGTGATCTGCCTGCCTCAGCCTCCCAAAATGCTGGGATTACAGGCCGCAAAATTTTTTTTTAAATTCAGGAACTAATTAAGTTTCATACCCTGCATTTGATAGTTTGGTCTTCTTAGTCTAGAATAGTCAACTCCTCACACTTTGCTTAAACATTTGTATGTGTGTGTGTGTGTGTGTGTGTGTGTATGTATTTTAAGTTCATGCCATTTGTTTGGTACAACTGACCATGTTCTGAAATTTTCGATTTCCTCTTGTTACCTGCAGGATGTTTTTGGAGTGAAAATATTATATAGAATGTTACTACATAGGTGATAGAAATGGTATACATCCCATCAAGAGGTATATAATATAACATAATATCACCAGTATTGTTGATACTAACTTTGAGAAGTTAGTTAAGATGTTGACAGCTAGATCTTTACTTTGATAGTAAGACGTAATTTGTGAAATGATACATTAACCCATGAGAATATTCTGTTTTCCTTACAATGTTTTACCCAATGGTTTTTAGTATCCATTGATGATCCTTGCTTAAATCAATTATTACACTGAGGACTGAAAAATTGCTTTTCTATAATTCATTCTTTTTTATTTAGCTGGCACTCATGTGTAAGGAAAAAATCTCTATCTCTCCCTCTCCTGTTTTCTAACTCTTCCTCCCTTCCCCCTCAATCTCCCTCTCCCCTCCCTCTCATCCCCTCACCAATATGGATTTATGGCTTAGAAGTTAAATGTGTATTATATCACCATTATTCTTGTTGGTGCTCCAATTGTCCCAAATTTGGTCACTAGGAGCTTCTTCAAGCCTGCGCCTTTTTGACCTGACCAATCAGTATTTCAAGATTTCATAAAGTTTTAATTCTACAATCCTCACCCCTCTCTTCTCTGACCCATGTCTGTTCTTCCTAGGTTCTTTCCGCCTTCCCCAAAGGCCATATACCTTCTTTTCCTCTCCGTTATTTAGTGTGCAGGTGTTGGTGAGTGAATAAGAAGTGAGTCTATTTTATGAGTATTCTAAAAACAACATCAAACATTTGGGTTCACGCTCATAAGTTTCTAAGGAAGGATCTGTGCCCTGTGATACTAGCTGACTTATATGCTAGGTGCCATTCTGAATACTTCATATATTAACTGATTGAATCCTCACAATAACTCTATGAGATGGGTACAATCACATCCTCATTCTACATATGAGAATATAGAGGTGCAGTGAGGCTGTGCCTTATGCAAGCTCCCCCATCTAGTCAGTGGTAAATCCAAAGCTGGCACCTGAATGCCCTGACTCCAGAGGCCATCCTCTTATCTACTACACCTTGAGGCCTCTAGACACTTAGTCACTACTCTGGTCCTGTACGCCCTGCTTTTACAGTTCTTCACCAGCTTAAATTCAAGCATGTTCTGATGGGAAATTATCTGCTTACGTGAGTTTAATTTTCTCGTAACTGGACCCCATGTTTGAAGCTCTTCTCATTTCATTGGTTTGCTAACAAATGTCTTCTCTTTGTAGAGGAAATTTTAAGTGAACAACAAATACATCACACCAAAATTGGCATTGCAGTGACAGTTAAGATTCTTGATGAGAGACTGCATTCAGAAAAATCTAATGGCATTCCATGCTTAATTTCCTTTGTAAAGTAATTATCTATAAATGATGTACAAATAGGATACTCAAGAACTAGTTTAAGTAGGTAACTTTTGAGCTGAGGTCTAGGTGAAGACTATTCCCAAGCAAATGGAACAAGAAGTACAAATGTCCTAATGAAGAAATGAGCTTAGCATATTCAAGGTAAAGAAATAAGTTCATTTGGGCTCATGGGTGCTGACCACGGGGAGAGTCATAAAAGATTCATTTGGGGGGAAAGAAAAAAGCAACTTTTTCTAAAGTTTTGTGCATCACTTAAAGATTGTAGGCATTACTCTCAGTATAAGGTGAAGCCAGTGAAGAATGTTAAATGGGAACAAAACTGTCTGATGTACATTTTGAAAGTTCATTCTGGCCACTGTGTAGATAACGGATATTAGGAAGATGAAAAAGGAAGCAGGGAGACCAGTTAGGAGGCTATTTTAGTTGTCCAAGTACCAGGGAGGTGCCAGGGTAAATGGGAGAAATGGTCAGCTTCATCATGGATTGTGCACATGGAACGTATAGGACTTGCCATCAGATAGGATGTGAAGAGAATAAGAATGAGAACAATCAGAAACAAACCCTAGGACTGGTATCTGAACAGCTTGGTGGGTGGTAGGCTCAAAATTGGAGGAGCAGGTTTGGAATTGCAGTTGAGTTTTGACTTTGTCCATATAAATTTGAGATGAAAATTAGATATTCACGTGCAGAAAGTAGAATACAGAACCAAATATGGATTATTTAAAAATGTTCTCTCTGCCTGCATGGAGCACAGAGTATGCTAGTAATGGCCTCCAACACAGTCCAAACTATTAGATGACATGGGTGGCGTGTCTTAAAAGGGGTGTTATGAGCTTGATTAAAGCAGTTGCAACTGCTTGCTCAAGTGTTTGCAGTTACATCCATAAAGTAATTTCTTTGAATTTAGCAAATCTGAATGTAAATTCAGATTCATTAACACCCTTGAGAATATTAGCTCAGTAACTTTCAAACCATTTTGATGATGACTTGTGTAGAAATAAATTTTTCATCACAATTCACTATATGTGTAATCACACATATAACAACAGTAGACGTTTTATCAAATAACATGTGGAATAGATTCTAATGTCTTCTTTTCTATGTTATTTATTTTTTAGATCCTGGCCAATCTCAATAAATTGATTTGGTGATTGATTCACTAAGAGGATCTACAGCTCTCAGTTTGAAAAACCCCAGCTAGGTGTATCTTAATTGCTTGCCACTGCCTAGTAGAGTGATGCTTCCCAAACTATCTGAAAAGGACTTTTTTCCCCTAATTTCCAGTTTTTTATTGACCTACCCCTTTGTAAATTATAACAAATATTAATTACTCAAAAAGGAAAGTAGATATATAAAACACAAACCCATTTTTATTATATATAAAATATATATGGCTAGGTGCAGTGGCTCCCACCTATAATCCCAGCACTTTGGAAGGCTGAGGCAGGCAGATCACCTGAAGTCAGGAGTTCGAGACCCAACATGGCAAAACCCTGTCTCTACTAAAAATACAAAAAATTAGCCAGGAGTGGTGGTGGGTGCCTGTAATCCCAGCTACTCAAGAGGCTAAGGTGGAGAATGTCTTGAACCCAGGAGGTGGAGGTTGCAGTGAGGTGATATCACACCACTGCACTCTAGCCTGGGCAACAAGAGCAAAACTCTGTCTCAATATATATATATATATATATGCACATGTATCTACATGTATATAAAAACAGTAAATAATAAATTTATAAATTTGGCAAATTGCTATAAAGTTTCAAAATATCTGTTCTCAATTTCTATTGCTATCTCCCTGTAGACAGCAGGGTCTGTGACCTACACTTTGAGCAGCATTAGTGGAGCTTGGGTACCTGAGAGTTTGGAAAGAAGAAAGGTGTGTCTCGATGTATCCTTGCCCAGGGATACATCCAATGCCAGGAAGTACACCTGTCCCCTGTGGGGAATTCAAGGCAATGCAGGATCAGTTTTAGCAGAGAATGTAATTCAGAGACTGGCATTGAGCAGAGATGGCAGGCAGGGTGGGTCCTCTCAAACTCCCCTGGGTGTGCCACAGCTCTCAAGAGTAGAGATAAATAAGAGACTAAGGGCCTCCTGAAGAGTTCCTGTAAATCAGAGGTCAGCAAAGACAGCAGACAAAAATTTTCTGTAGGATGCCTCACCAAACAAGGAGTTTAAAGATAAGAATCCGAGTCCAGAATCTGACAGGCCTTGGCGCAACTGTTCCCTAAAGATTTGCCCTTTAGGACTCAAAAGGGAATTAACAGGCAAGGGTGAGATCCAGAGATCCAAAGACATGCAAAAATAGAAGTCAGATGGCCTATTTTGGTCCCATGGTATTATAAGGCTCTCTGAAGGTCTGCAAGAGGCTCTCTGAAAGTCTGCAAGCATCTGCAAAATAATAAGGGACCAAGCACTGATCTGCCTTACCGTTAGCGATGTCTACTATGCATTCTGTTTCCAGGGCATGTTAGTTCTTCATCTGAATCTATTTCAGGCAAAAAGATTAGGTCCAATCAGTTGCTTGCTGTGAATGAGGAGGTTGAGAGGCCCAAGTAGGATTTCAAAATTTAACAGGTAGGCCGGAGCAATGGATCTCTAAGAACTGCTCACTATATGAAGCCAACAGAATTAAAAAGATGCAGTAAATGAGATATCAGGGAACAAGTAGATCACCCACATTCCTTCCTCGTATGGAACAGACCAAGTGATTTACTGCCCTGCCAAGAGGAGTTACAGTCAGGCAGTAGAGAGTCGAAGTAAATATTAGGTTTTCATTTCCTTCATGACATGGCGTTTAGCAAAATTCCTGACATTTCTATGAGCATTCTAAATAATCACTTGGCTAGCTTCAAGTAACTGGACAGGTGGCATCTAACTCCTAGCAAACTCCTCTCCTAAAAAGCAACAGTAGACATCTTTCTGCAAACTTTTATAACTTGTATCTGCTGCAGGTAAAAATTGTTTCCTTAGCATTACTTAGGAGGCATTATGTAAAATTAAATGGCATGCCAAGCCAACATCTCTCGAGGAACCCTTGACATAACCATCCAGCATTAACTGGTTCTGCAGCAATATTCCAGGCTGGTACACTGGATATAAGTGGGGGTCCATGCTCAACAAGGACCCAAAACCGTTTGGCATATTGAACAGTTTTATGTTGCCCCCCACCCTCCAAATTTTTAAGCTACAAATGAAACCCATCTGTAAACAATCCAGTATTATTGTGACCTATCCTTAGAAAAAAGAAAATCCTACCAGGTAGCAATCAAGATTGGACTAAAATTTTATATTCTTTAACCAACCTCTCCCTATATTCCCTCTCCCCTACCCTTTCCAAATCTAGTGCTCTATAGCACTATAGGGTCACTATAGTTAATAATAGTTTATTGTATGTTTTCAAGTAGCTATCAGATAGGATTTTGAATGTTCCCAATACAGATAAATGATAAATGTTTGAGGTGATTGATATGCTAATTACCCTGATTTGATCACTACACATTTTATGTATCAAATATCACTATGTACCCCATAAATATATACAATTATTATGTGTCAATTTAAAAATTTTAAGTGATTGGGTTGATTATTCTGACTGTAAATTATACTAGCCATTTTTAAAGAATTTAGGTATCAGGTAGATCTTAGAAATATCTTTACAGGGCAAAGCTCAAAAAGGTTAAGTAACTTATCTAAACTGGCTAGGAAAAGCAGAGCTCGGATTGAAGGCTCTTGTATGTAACTTTAATGCTATGCTTATTTAACTGTGCTTCTCAGCCTCTCCAAATCAGGAACAGTGTATACAATGTCCATAGACAATAACCACGCCAACCACAAATCCCACCAAGAGTCAGCTACACAGAGAGCTCCCTGTTTTCTCACCTAACATAGTCCTAAGATCTTATTTTAAAACAAAATGTCTGAAAGTAGAGCAATAGCATGCATGCATGGGAGGATTCTCCTCTTCCCCAAAATAAAACAATATAAAATTCCAGACTGTGTTTTGAGCAGATGCTGCTTCCCTTAGGTCCTGGCAGCAAATGAATGAGAATTTTCATAGGGATCTGGGCCAGGTGGGAAGTGAATGTAGGTTTGGGGACCCATCCTGCTGCCACTAGGGACTGAGAAAGATAATCCAGGCCCCTTTGACTTCATAAGGCTGCTATGGGGATAGGGACAGGTGGTGTAGTAAACACTGCTCTTTAAACTCTAGGTCTGAATGGACCACAAGTAGAAATCTTATTTTTTGTTTTTGTTTTTTTGTTTTTTGTTTTTGAGATGGAGTCTCGCTGTGTCACCAGGCTGGCGTGCAGTGCCGCCATCTCTGCTCACTGCAACCTCCACCTCCCGGGTTCAAGTGATTTTCCTGCCCCAGCCTCCTGAATAGCTAGGGCTACAGGCACACACACACACACCCAGCTGATTTTTGTATTTTTAGTAGAGATGGGGTTTCACCATGTTGGCCAGGATGGCCTTGATCTCTCAGCTTCATGATCCTACCATCTCGGCCTCCCAAAGTGCTAAGATTACAGGCATGAGCCACCACGCCTGGCCAGGAATCTTTTTTTTTACCCCATTGTATACCACTAGCCAAGTGCACTTTAGCAGGCCATGCTTCATACACCTACATGACCCTGTGAGTCTTCCCATGACCAGGGAGAGGGTTGTCCCAAAAGTGCTATCCCCAAAGGACACCCTTAGGAGATGGCTTAGTCCTTTTGGGCTGCTATAACAAAATGCCTTACACTAGATAATTTATAAATAGCATATATTTATTGATCACAGTTTTGGAGGCTGGGAAGTCCAAGATCAAGGCACTAGCAGATTCGGTGTCTAGTGACAGCTCACTGTCTGCTTCAAAGGTGGCACCTTGTTGCTGTGACCTTACATGGTGGAAGGGCAAAAGGGGCTCACAAAAACTCTCCAGCCTCTTTCATATGGGCACTAATCCTACTTAAGAAGGCTCTACCCTCATGATCTTATCACAAAGGCGCCACCTCCTAATACTATCACCTTAGGGTTAGGTTTCAAAATATGAATTTTGGATTGACACACACATTCAGACCATGCAGGGGACAATACTCTGTCATTGTCAAACAAGCATTAATGCCCTGAAAATAGGACCCTTCCAGCCTGGTCAGGAGATGAAACTGCTATCTCCAAGAACAGAAGACTACATGGTGAGGGAGTTGCCTCTCACAGATGGTTTCACTAAACAGACTCCTCAAGAACACTCCACACCAATACCTTACCCTGATGCAAAAATGCCATTGTTAACCAAGTAATTAATATGATGCTAAATTCCATTAATTGAGAGGTAGTTTGCAGATTTCAGTGATAATGATCTATCATCTAGATAACTGTCCTCATTTTGTTCTCTAAGCCTTCCCATACCCAAAGCTCTGCCTCCTTCTAGCACTTTTTAAGGGACGTAATCTATGGAATGAGCTACTTGTTTTCTAATATCACATTGCTGTTTGTTAGCTGTGCAACCATAGAAAAGTACCTAAGGTCTTTGTTCTTTAGTTTCCTTGTCTCTTAAGTGGGAATAAAAATTAGTTCTATACTACAGGGTTGTTGTAAGGACGACATAAAACATCCATGAAGAATGTTTAGAATGGAGGCTGGCATAGAACAAGCACTTAGATGATGGTTGTTCTTATAGGTATGTCAAGAGCTGAGCTGAGCATCCAGGTATCAAAGTAGTCAATTAAAATGATAAACCAAAATGAAAGCAGTAGTCAAGCCTTAATCCCTTACTGCAACAGTATCAGCAGGAGGCTGAAGAGGAGAAGGCATTGACTCCTCCTGGGTTCCATTTTTCCCCCTGGAATGTTGCTGCGTGGTGGGTCAGAGCAGAGCAGACAAGAGGGGCAGCTCACTGCCTGCCCAAGGAACCCAGCACAAAAGGGTCCTTCTGTTATGTGGCCCTGGGATCCAGAGTAAGAAAAGGAAAGGCTAGGAGTGGGAAAGCACTGAATAGTGAGTCCGAGTTGAGCAAAGTGTCTTCGAGACCCATTCCCTCTCCAATAAAGTGGTCCTGGCAGAGGTTTTGGCCTGAATGGAGGCACCTGGGTTAGGAATGCAGACAGGCAGAAGAGCAAGTCCTGCAGCCGAGTGGAGGGTCTGAGTCCTGGACCACAACTCCCTTTAGAGACTTCAACACACTGGCTGGGCACCAAGTCTGAGTGAGAAAGCAGGTTTCCCCCATGAGCCCCGCTAGGTAGAGCCTTTGTTTTACCTGTGGTTGGGCCTGAAAGATCACACATAGGATCTGGACCAGGAGCTTATTTCCTAGATTGTTACACTCTCTCACACACACAGCACACCACACACACACATACACATACTTCACTTGTATAAGATCCTCTGGAGCAATGTAGATGCTACTGAGGTTTCACTGGGGAGGGAAAGAGTGTTACTTCACACAACTAACAGGGAAAAAAAGAGTTCTTAATATTACTTCTGGTCTCCAACTTTCTTTTCCTTTTTTTTTTTTCTTCCTCTTAAGTCTTTTTAAAAATTGTGTAAAATACATAGAATATAAAAATGGACCATCTTAACCATTTTTAAGTGTACAGGCCCATAGTGTTACATACGTTCACAATGATGTGCAGTCTACATGACTCTTTTTACCTTGCAAAAATAAAACTCCATAGCCATTAATCAGCAACCTCCCATTCCCCACTCCCGTCTCCTATAACTCTTTTCTAGTACCTCCTAGCCTTGCCGGTTCGTCCACTTTAATCTCTTTCATCCCTATTGTGTGAAGTAATTTTTCCTCTTCATCATTCCTAAGGACAAACTTGTCATCTCAGTCTCTCTGCTTCTTAAAAACAAAGTCCCAAATCCT
Organism: Trachypithecus francoisi; assembly: GCF_009764315.1. NCBI lineage: Eukaryota > Metazoa > Chordata > Mammalia > Primates > Cercopithecidae > Trachypithecus > Trachypithecus francoisi. Next base: position 85,541,707 of record NW_022681458.1, on the reverse strand, counting down.
GCATCCCCAGCATTAATGGGCACACTCTCTTAGAGGGGACTTTAGCAACTACCTTTAATACCAAGTATTCTTTTCAGATTATTTTACCCATTCTAAATGGCTTATCAATTTTTTCCAAACATAAATTATGTTTGCACCACAGGACTCCTAGGAGCAAAGTTTCTCTCATTTCAGTATGAAATGAAATTATGCTGACTACGAATACAGAAAAAAAAAAAAAAGATTACTGCATTTACAGCCACATTTCTGGAGCAATCATCAATACCTTTGAACATGAAGTACACACATTCAATATATTGTATTTTCAAAGATTTTTGTGTTTTTGGCTCTCTAGGTGATGTGTTGACATTTTTAGATTCTCATGTGGAATGTAACGTTGGTTGGTTGGAACCTCTTCTGGAAAGAGTATATTTAAGTAGAAAGAAAGTGGCCTGTCCAGTAATCGAAGTCATCAATGATAAGGATATGAGGTAATATTGACACATTCCACAAGATACTTCTAAGCACATCTTTAAACACAAGCAGCAGAAAGTGCTGAGTATATGCCCAATATGTGCGTTTTTTGAAAATCTAAAACATACATAGTTTACTTAAATAAATGGAAAAGCATGGTCGATATCTTGGGATCAGAGTCTGCTGATGCAATAATCTATCTGGTCACTACAAATTCTTAACTCTAAATAACAATAAATCCTAATACTTATTATCTGTTTTTTCCCCTTTATATTTAGCTGAACCCACAAATATTTATTTACCTCAAGTTTAGTTCTTATTTCTGTGGGAAACGTGTATGTGCTTCTAAGTTGCCCTTGTACCTTTTTTTCTTCAAAACTGGCCAGAATAGTGTTAAAATAAAAGTATAAGTTAAGCACAAATAATCAAGCCAATTAGTTACTAAAGCAAATTGTACTTGTAAATGTTCTTGAACTATTATTAAAAGGTGGTGCTCTAAAATCATCATAAGCACTTGTTTCATTCATTTGACTACGTCATGAAACCAAATTGCTAAAGTACATAAAGATTTATATAATCCCAGATAACACTTCGGTTTTTTTCTTCCTGGATTAGTTACATGACAGTGGACAACTTTCAAAGAGGCATCTTTGTGTGGCCCATGAACTTTGGTTGGAGAACAATGCCTCCAGATGTCATTGCAAAAAACAGAATTAAAGAAACTGATGTAATAAGGTAAGTGTGTGAAATTTAAGACTAGAAAGCAGTCATATATCTTTTCGTAAAAGCATAAAAAATTCTACAAAACAGCTTATTATTCTATAGAACATTAAGAATCACAGTTCTAGCCAATAGATTACCAAAGCAAACACAATATTCCTGAGAAATTTGTTTCCAAAACGAATTCTTCACTGGTCATTCGTACCTTACTCGGGGCTGAACACACAAAAATTCACTAATGCTATCCTGTCCCCTAGGATTTGCAACCTAAGAAACACAAACTAGCAAAATGTGCTGCATACATACTATATAAACACATGTAATATTAAAGTAAACATAAGTACAAATTAAAAGTAAATAATAGTAATAAAATATCATGCTAATGATAGCAATGGTTAGGATTTTCTTTTACAGACTAATCCTACCCTTCCATGAGAAAAGTGCCAAATTCTATGAATAAATTTAAAAATCGATTCAGAAGCTGGATATGAATTCAAGTTTGGGCTTTTATTCCCGAGAAACTGCATTAAAGAACACAGCTTAGACCTGAAGCTGAAGTGGAGGCCTCCATTACTTCTTCAGAATCTAGGCCTGCAGGACAAGCATTCAGCCAGCCACAGAAAGAGCAGCAGGGAGCTTAAATTTTCCCTGTTGTAGTCACCACTTAAGCAGACACAAGCAAGCCAGCCCCAAGAGAAAGCCAAGCCCAGACTGTGCATTGAAGCATGTTTTCCCCAAACTTACCCCTCAATCAGTCATACCACCTTCCTTGCCAGTTGTGATACCTTCAGAATTGTTCCACCAAGCAAAGAAGTGAAGGTTCTACCATTTATTAAGTACTCTGTGCCAGGCACCTAACTCTCTTCCTAACTCTAGGAGGAAGGTGGAAGTATTCACCTTAAAGAGATGAGGAAATTGAGAATTAAAAGCATTAAGTAATTTTCCTAGAGATACACAGTTAATGAAAGAAGAATTTGAGACTCAAACCCAGAACTACCCGGATTTAACACTCTTATTCTGAACCTACACCTAAAGAACCTCTGCTTTTTCCAAACTCTCATGTTGAGGGCAATACAGTGGTTGAGTTCAGACTACATTCAACATAATGTTAGGAAGAGAATGCATTCTGGATAGACTAGTAGGAAAATTGGAGTGCAGAAAGAACATGAACATAAATGGTGGCAGAGGGGAGAGAGGTGTGGGACAGGAATTACCTCCCCCTTGAGATCACTGTATACGCTAAGCACAGAGCAGACTCTCCACAGAAACTACTTCAGCTGGCTGAGTGGTGACCACCATAGGAAGTGATTCCAGTCTTCGCTAACTGCTGACTAAAATGTAGTTTCTATTCTCCATGATCAATATTATTAGTGAAGGCTCTGGAGACAGTTTGGATCTCCACTCTACTACTGAGAAGTGGTATGAGCTTAAAAAGCCTACTTATCATCTTGAGCCTCTGTTTCCTCATTTTTACATGAAGACTCATAAAAGTAGCTGCTACTTAGATTGTTTTAAGAACTGAATCAGATAATACATAAAGTGCTTTGAAAGGTGCTTGCCATATAACATGCTGTCGGTAAAGTTTGTGTGTGGTTGTGAGGCAGGAGAATAGGGTCTGGAGGCAAGAACCTTGAGGCCAACTCATGCTGACTTCCTGAAGTCCAATCAAGGAAAAACACCAAGGTCTGGAGGGCAGGGAATCTAAGACCAGTTCCTGCTGACTTCCCAAAGCCAGATCAAAAGGAAAACACCTGGGTCTAGGGGCAGGGGATCGAAGGCCGATTAACACCCACCTCCTAAAGCTAAACCAGAAGGAAAATTCCATTTCCCCACACCCGAGTAAAAAAGGATCAAAGGCTACTCTCCCTACAGCCCTCCCCTTCCACCACGTCTCAGACGGAAAGGGAGGGTGCCTTGGACTGGCCAAGCAGGGACCTTCCCTTCATCTGCATAGGGCGCCGATTCACCTCAGCCTTTCATTAGTCAACCAAATCCTTCACCCAGATAAGGGGCAGCCGATAGGGACCTCGAAAGGAGTACTCGAAACTCAGAAAACTTTGTAACCCGTTTGCTCCGGCCCACTCCCACCCTGTGGAGCGCTTTCTCGCTTTAATAAATCCCTGCTTGTGCTGCTTCGTTCATGTGTTTCGTTCCTTTGTTAGTGTTTTGTTTAATTCTTTGTTCAAAATACCCAGAACCTGGATAACTCACACTCACGGCCTTCCTTCCGGTAACCGCTGAGAGGCAGTACAGTGGAGTCAGCGGCACAGCGTCCCCTCAGACCGCCCAGAGCAAATCCAAGGTGTCAACTGTCCTTGGGAAAGTTTCTTACCTTCTCTGTGTTGCCAGTTCCTGAGAGCTTACTTGGAGGTTCTAGCAGGGAGCGCAGCAGCTTATATACCCTTGAGGGAAGACCGGCCCTCCTCTGTCGGGGATGGTCGTCCTCTTCCACCGAGAGCGCAGCTTCCGGGAGGGACGCACACGGAGAAGTGAGGGAGGAAGGGGACACCTGCCTGGCCAGCCGGATCAGCCGAATCAACCCTGGCAATCAATGGGGTGACAGATGTCGCAGCCAGATCGCCCTCACATCCAGTGTTGCAGATTCTTTTTTTTTTTTTTTTTTTTTTTTTGAGACGGAATCTCGCTCTGTCACCCAGGCTGGAGTGCAGTGGCCAGATCTCAGCTCACTGCAAGCTCCGCCTCCCGGGTTTACGCCATTCTCCTGCCTCAGCCTCCCGAGTAGCTGGGACTACAGGCGCCCGCCACCTCGCCCGGCTAGTTTTTTGTATTTTTTAGTAAAGACGGGGTTTCACCATGTTAGCCAGGATGGTCTCGATCTCCTGACCTCGTGATCCGCCCGTCTCAGCCTCCCAAAGTGCTGGGATTACAGGCTTGAGCCACTGCGCCCGGCCCAGTGTTGCAGATTCTTAATAATCACACACACTCACAGGATTTTTTGTGAAGTCTGGGCTGGTATGTATATAATACTTACGATAGTGCCTGATACTCCCTTAGCCCTGAATAAGTGTTAAAAACAACATTCCTGGACACTTTGTGTCACAGTATAAAGGGCAAATAATACTAGTTCCAGGATACATCTTTGCTGAACCTGATCAAGCTCTGCCACAATGATCGAGGGATGGCATCATTTAAGCCCTATTTGTGACTCCGTCCCAGGGCTTCCCTGCATCAGATAGCTATTCTGAAAAGCCTTCTACCTCCAGTACAAATGTACAGAGGACCAACTCTAAAAGTAGAACTTTCATGAAATGCAAGTTTAAAAAACAAACTTTTCTTTTTGTAGGTGCCCTGTCATGGCTGGTGGATTATTTTCTATTGACAAAAGTTACTTTTTTGAACTTGGAACATACGACCCTGGCCTTGATGTTTGGGGTGGGGAAAATATGGAGCTCTCATTCAAGGTATTACCAGGTGTTTCCCAAATTTTCTTTACAATAATGAGTTAATTTAAATGGTTTGATTTTACTACTATAATCAGATATGTGACTGCCACTAAGAGGAAATTTCACAGAAATTTTAGGGTCTCTGGATTAATTTTTTCATATCTCAGATTGAATTTGGAGGAATCAATTGCTGTTGTGAAATTTATTAGCATTCCCTAGTCTTTCACAACACCATTTCTGCTTGTAAATATGGGGGAAATGACTTTCTGCCACTCAGAGTAAATGCTGTGGGAGTCATACGTGATACAGAATAACTCTTCTGGGACATCTGTCTAGTATGTTGGAAGGAATAGACTCAATCTGTATTGGATCATCTTGGAGAACACAAATGACAGAAGGAGGTAAAAATACCTCTAAAGCAGGTCACCGACAGGTCAAGTGTGCTCATAGTACAGCTCCTTTGGATACTTTATACCATCTATTATACAATCACCAATTAACTTCTGAGAAAGCCTTGGCAACAGCAGTAGTAGAGAGTATCCAAAAAGTAATTGCTTTCCTATTGGGTGGGTGTTCTGTATGTAGGTAAAAGGGTGTAATTTTGGAGCTGCTGATCAAGAAAAATGGTTTTGAGTTGTGTACCACAAGCCTTTTGGTTCCTCCCAAAATGAGAGTAGGGGAATGTGAACAAATGGACATCTACACTTCTTTTCCTGATTCAACCAAAACAGTAACTCATATTTTACAAAATGGGATTCTGTGAAGATTTATTTACTAATTAAAAAAAAACTTACATTGCAGGTTAGGAAATGAAAAAACTACATTTCACTAATCCTAAAATGATCCACAGCAATACACAAAATTAAATAAGCCTGTTGAGTTTGATTTTCTATTGCAACAGTGTTTTTGAAGTTGAATATTACTTCAGGTAGGGGGAAACCAGGTCGCCAGCCAGGTGGTTTCTTGTCATTGTTAAGTGCCCATAATCTGTGGATAATCATTTGATAATTGATGCTTATCATCAAATTCTTCCAGGTGTGGATGTGTGGTGGTGAAATTGAGATCATTCCCTGCTCCCGAGTGGGCCATATATTCAGAAATGACAATCCGTATTCCTTCCCCAAAGACCGGATGAAGACAGTAGAGCGGAACTTGGTGCGGGTTGCTGAGGTCTGGTTGGATGAGTATAAGGAGCTGTTCTATGGCCATGGAGACCACCTCATCGACCAAGGGCTAGATGTTGGCAACCTCACCCAGCAAAGGGAGCTGCGAAAGAAACTGAAGTGCAAAAGTTTCAAATGGTACTTGGAGAATGTCTTTCCTGACTTAAAGGCTCCCATTGTGAGAGCTAGTGGTGTGGTAAGTTCAAGTGACAACTTAAAATCTTACTCCATAAAAACAAAACACAAAATCTCTTTCAAAAATGTGTGGAAAGAATGAATAATTACATCATAAATAAACACCAAGTATGATCATAGATGGGACAAAGCATAGCTGAGAATTTAATATAGGTAAACTTAAGGAAGGCTACCAAGTGGTCATGTTCATTGATTAACTCAACAGATATCTATTGAGTATCTATAGATCTGGGAGTATTTCAGACTTGGATTACAGGGCGATGAACGAAGCAGACTTGATCCCTTCCTTGTGGAGCTTAATTTGGGTAGGGAAGAAAGATATAAACAAATAAGCAAGTCAAGTGTAAATACAAAATATAATAGCCTTCATTTAGGGAGCCGGCCACAGTTGATGAATTCCCAGTTAGAGTGGTCGAGAAATCCTCTCTGAGAAGGAGACTTTGTAACTCAGGCCGAAAACACTAAGTGTTAGTCAGCAAAACTCCAAAGAAGAGTGCTAGGCAGAGGGTGAAGGTCATGTAAAGCCCTCAGACAGGTGAGTGTTCTCCATCCAAGCACTGGAAAGAAGACGAATGTTGTTGTCAGGGTGTGAAGGAGGGAAGAATGGCATCAGATGAAGGTGAAGGGGAAGGAAGGAGCCAGATCACACAGGTCCTTGTAACCAAAGTAAGGATTTTCTTTCTTTCCTTCCTTACTTCCTTCTTTCTTCTGAAAGTAGTGGGAAGTTACTGAGCAGAGTTAAGCAAGGGGGTGATAAGATTTAATTAGGGTTTGTAAAGATTTCAAAGAGGGACTTAAAATAACAGAAAATATCAGAGAATAGCAGATAACATTCCAGGACATGAGAGATGGTATCCAAAGGGAAGAAGCTAAGCCAGATAAGGTGGCCAGAGTGCAAGCCTAAGAAAACATCAAGGAAGAGGAAAAGCTGGGGAAAAGCCATTTCAAACCCATGCTAGGAGTGAAGCTGCATTTGAAGAGGATGGTAAGACACGTGGGTTTAAATATGATTAGCCAAGCCTTCAGCTGGGGTTCTTCGCCATTCATGCTTATTTCTAATCTTTTATTTCCAATTTGATTTGACTTATAACTATCCCCAGTGTTTTTGTTTTATTTCAGCTTCCTTTTTCTTCATCCAAGACATTATTTTAAAATGTGACCATTAGTTATCCTGCCCTTTTAGGCCAAATTTTTTCAGTTCTTCTAGAGGGTGGGTTATACCATGCTTTCTATCTGGAAATTCTCCTGATAGCAAAAACTTATTATAATACTCCCCTTGAAAGTATTAGGGAAATCCAGGAAAGCTATGAGAGACAGAAAACTAGTCTTAAAAAATGGTTCTGTTAAAAAAAAAAAAAAAGGTTCTGTTTTTCACAAAATTCAACTGATAAATAAGTGTATGCGACCTGTTTTTAGGTAATGTACTGTATTATAAAATTGCCATTTTTATAGGTCCAAATAGAATGGCAGCTAATTTAGGTGGCTCAACCTGGTAACTTATCAGACATTTTGGATTTATATACACACTGTTCAAGTGACAACATGTCAAATATAACTGTAAAGTAAATTTACAATTTTTAATTTCAACCCCTGAGCAGAAAAAAAAAAAAAGAATTCCCACTATTGTAATTTTTCCCATTCCAACAGCACAATCTCAGTAAGAGTAATACTGAACTTTAACCACCAGAGGGCACTAGAAAACTACGTTTTGGCTCCACTGTTAGGCTAACTTGTGTGAGTTCCTACGAAATTTCTGAAGAGCTCTCCTAATGAAACAGCCTTCTGCTGATGCCTCCGCTATAACATATCAAAATGCAGCAAGTAGTTTAAAAACTGATTTTAACAAATTCTTCCTATTTTCCTTTGTTGTTTCCTTAAACAAATTTCAGTGAAGATGTAGTTTGCTCCCTTCTGAAGCAACCAGCAGGGAGCGTTATTACCATTTTTAAAAAATTAGGACCTTTCTCCAGGTAATTTGGAGCATATTAAGTAGATCATTACTTTAGATAGATAATCCTGGAAATTTCCAAGAAAATAAACTCCACAACTTCTTTTTGTATCTTGCTCCGTTTCCCTTCTTTCAACCTTCACACGTAGGTATTTGAATCCAGTGAAAGTTTTGTGTTTTGTAATAAGAACAAATACTTTCTTACTGAACCAACAATATCTGAAGCTAATAATCTCACCAATAATGTATTTTTACACTGGATTAAACTGCTGGCAAACAGTCTATAGCTCTGTTTCCCTTTTTTCAACCTCCACGTGTAGGAATTTAAATCCAGTGAAAGTTCATGGTTTTTGTAATAAGAAGAAATATTTTCTTATTGAAACGAAAATATTTGAAGCTAATAAAAGAATCTCAGCAATAATGTATTTTTACACTGGATTAAACTGCTGGCAAATAGCCTAATGTTTAACAATTCTGTCATAAATTACGGGGAATGTCTACTTCCTAAATTGGAAAGTGAAATAATACAACATGGATAATTTGACATTTATACACTGCCTGATTGTTTTAAAGATTAAAATGGTTTACAGTAAAAACATGGATCAATTATTTTTAAATAAAAAGGAAAAATTCTAAAAATGGTTAATAATGAAATGAAGAATAACAAGTCCAAAACACTTCAGAGACGATGTCTATAAGAAGAAAAGTATTAGTTTGGTGTGAAAGTTCCTTCAATGGCAAAAACCGCAATTAAATAGTTTCCTTGGTAATTTCTAAGAAGAAGGGAAAAAAAAAATCTTCAGGTCAAGTGAGAGAGGGGCATGTAAGGGACAGAAAATTTTATCTTTCCTTCCAATGCTTTTCGGTTCTTGGAGGGATTATATAAAATAAACACAAATATCAGTTAACCGGGGGGTTCTTAAACACTGTCCTGACCAATGTTACTTGTGCTGTCTCAGAGTTCCATGGTCAAGTACGTTTGAGAAACATTCGTACAACATTCTGAGCAGCAAGCTGAACATAAACACCCTGAAGATTTTGAGAAGTTCTGGAGTAGAACCACCTGTTCAGCTCTGTGGAAACCTGCATTTTCCAAATTTGTTTGAAGATAGAATATTTCTGCATGATCCACAAATATAGGAGCTTATATAATATTTATCTCTGCTGAAGTACAGAGAGCAACTGCAGCATGCTTTCCTTCTTTTAAGCCCCGAGATTATTCTACCGTCACGTCTTTCTATTCACCTTCTTCTCTGAAGTTCAGGGCTGGGACTAGGGGGCACTAAATCCTTCTGTGCCTTGTGATGCCCACATTTACTAACAGCGAGCTGTCTCCTCCCATATTTGTCATTTTAAATTGCGAATAGAGCTTTCTCTGAGGATTTTTGATAGAGATGCCATCCTTCCACAGTTGCTTTGTTTCTGTCCGTGCCAGGCACCTCAGAAGTCATTATCAACCTGGTACTATTTTTAGCGTTTGTTTCTATGCCTTGAAAGTCTGTGATGGTTCCTGTCCAAGGCAGGTGGTGTAAATATTCATCTCAAACCCAAATGAAGGCTGGTGTAAAGTTTCAGATTCTCAGGGAGAATCCAGCTTCCTTGTTTTCTCCCTGTGCTAATGGGCAAATTGTTTTTCCTAGTGCAGCATTCAGCTGAAGGTCTGTTTTTCCGCTGTTACATGGAAGACCTGAATTCCAGCTTTTTGCCTTACCCATGCCTCTGTTTTTCTTCCATCCATATGAGGGAGCAAGTCTTTCTTGCCAACCTTTGCATGTTTCCCTGTAGCCTTTAATTTTTTCTGCGTATTCTGATCCCTGAAGATGTCCTTTACTTTCTTGTCCACTAAGCTAAGCATGTAAAAGTGAGGACCAATGTACTGAGCCCCCTTTTATGAAGTCTGGCAACTCTGTGAGAATCCAGCCACCATCAGTGCAGCACCCTGAGTTAGAGCTCGTTGTTAGGCATCGTAGAACAGGAAGGGCACAAATAGTGTCCCTGGCAACAAAGACTTCAGCTCCTCCCAGCTCAGGAGGCTTTCCCAGGACATGTCATATAGATTCAGCTCTGCACAGCTGTTCTAGAAATCTGAAAACCCTAAGTTGCACTGTTAACCCATCATTTTGTTAGCCCTTCCCAGGATGTCAAAGGAGGAAGGGAAATCAACATTTTTCTGCAATAAATGGTGACTTAAAGAAAGCTACCTCCATATTTGACCCTGTAAATCCATTAAAAACCTGGGGGCCTGCCAGAAAGTGCCTTTATGCTTGGCTCTAGATTAGCTTTTGTGACTTTCCTATAATGAATTGTAGCTTGCTTGAGTCATTAAGGAGATTCTGACAGGGAATCAGCTGGAATCTGCTGTTCTTTGAAGGACTCAATTTATCTATGATTCAGTGCTTAAGCAGTCAAAAGGCTTGAAGGGGTCAGTCAGGGAACATAGCTCATAACTCTTATATGTGCATTGACTTTTAGTATCTGCATTAGATAAACTTAAGACCAGAAAATAACTACTTTTCTTGCCACCTTTGCTCATTTGTTATTTAGCATTCCAGGCAAGGGTTAATTAAAAGCTTCTGTGTATTGGCTCTATGGCTGATCACAGGCCAAAATTAACAGATTGAAGCTGTACTATTACAAGATTACATTATGTCTCTGTTAGAGACAGCAACAAATAAAACTGGATAGTGCTAAGTAATGCTAAGCTATTAACTATCTTTTAACCTATTATAGTTTTATATTCTGTATTTTCTAAATGTGTCTGAATGTCTTGTTCTACTTTAAATTGTTTTTTTAATTCCTGTTTCGTATTTTGCTTTTTAGCTTATTAATGTGGCTTTGGGTAAATGCATTTCCATAGAAAACACTACAGTCATTCTCGAAGATTGCGATGGGAGCAAAGAGGTATGCTAAACTGTTTTCTATCTCATGGTAGCTGACAGGTGCAGGATATGACACATTCATTGCTCAATTGAGAAATTCATCTTTCCCCAATAGAAAAATAATGTTCTAAATTTCTTTGTAATTAGAGAATCCACCACTAAACACAAAGACAGTGACTGAGGGAATAAAGATGTGAGTCCTGCAGTCAACTCACTGGATCCAGAATGAATACAGTCCTGGCACCATCACTTGCCAAAGTGTGTTAACTTCTGCAGATTCATTAACCTTTGGGTAAATGGTAGTGATAATCATGCCTACTTCTAGAACTGGTGTGAGGTTGGAGTTAGGTAATACATATGAAGCCTGCAGAACAATACCTAATGCTTAGTGCTCTGTAAATGTTTGCTGTAATAATAATAAAGATAAAAATGTAAAAAATGCATAACATAGATAAAGATACTAAAGAGAGAACATATTTCTAAATAATCATTCTAAGGAAGCGGTCTTCTTCTCTGATTCCATTCCCCTTTCCCCTCATTCTCCCGCATTTTAAGGGAATAATGGAAATAACCAAATCCATGATCCATGGTAGAAACTTCTATAGGAAAACTCCACAAACTCAGAGCGAAATGGTTAGTAAAGGGAGTAGGGCCAGGAAGCAGGGAATAGAGACTCCTTCCACAGTGCTGGAGGTGAGCTCTGAGTGATTACACTTCCCTCTCTAACATATATTCCCTAACAGTTCTGTGTTTGTGGAAACAGTTATTGGTTTCAGTGGCAAGTAAGACTCAGAGGAAAATGGATTCATGAGTAGAAATCAGTTCCCAAAATTGCAGATTGTTCTTTGGTACAGAGATTATTTTGCAATGGTAATCTAGGCTTGTCAAGTCTTACATCTTTGTTTTGACTTCAAGATACTGTTTATATTTTTTGGTGCATCCCATCTCTACCTCTTCACTCAAAGCTGCTACTAGAAGAAAAGGTAACTCTGTTGCTATATTTGGCTATGAATTGTAAACCTGAAGCCAAGGCCACTCTTTTTTAATTAGGAAAGAAAGGAGTCAAAGGGAAGTGAAAAAGTGTTAAAACCCATTAAAAGAAATAACTTTCACTTACTAACAAAGAGGAAATAAAGTCATAAATTGTAAAAACAAAACCACAGTTATTTCACACTATATAAAAGGAAAAGTATTAAATAATGCATTTTTTGGGGGGAGGAATGATCATTGCAGGGACTTTTTGTGCCGGAGTAGGCAGTATTTTATCTGAAAACCCAAGTTCTATTTTTGATGACCATTGAGTCTTTCTCAATTGGATGCTGGGAGGCAAAAGTATAAATTATTCAGCCTTCACCTTCCACAAAGCCCCAGCTCCCTTTTAGTCTTGTGGCTCATTTTTAGCTTCTGCCTCTCATGGTTTGCTTGGGTAATAAAAAATAAAGAAATGTGGAGGAGGTTAACTCATTTTCGGCAGAATTAATGAGACTTAATACCAAGCCAATGACTACAACGTTCATCCAAAAAGGCTCAAAAAGAATAAGACCCTTAGACTGAATCATCCAATTCTGTCCCTTTACCTTCTACCTAAAATGTCTCCTTAGTTATTAACCTTTTAAGCAGTTGAGACATATTTTTCCAAGGTAATATCTAGCTTCTCTTAGTAGCACATAACTTCCTTATATTATATCATACTTCCATGCTTCCTACATGTTAATGTTCACACAAATCACCTAGGGAGTTTGTTACACTGCAGATTCTGAATCAGTAGGTCCATGATGTGGTTGAGACTCAGCACTTCTAACTAGCTCCCAGGTGATATGGATGTTGGTCCAAGGACCACCATTCCAATGTCAAGTTCCAACACAATGACTTTGATCTAACCTGATAATCAAAGTTAAACTTCAGTTACAATACAAATGATTCATGAGGTAAAGGTATTTAGATATTTACCAGAAGCCTATTTTTTCAAATATATTTATGTTAGTACAAAACAATAAATTTCCCACAGACCCAGAGCATTAGAGTAAATTGAGCAGGCAGCATGATGTAAACAACTGAAGCAGCATGTTGTAAACAACTGAAGAAAAATATTTAAGGATTAAAAACGTAGTTTCATTACCTGAATTGGTGCTTATTTAGACACTGGCAACTTCTCCAAGAGCAGTTTCTATGAACTGGGGGATGCCAACCTGGTAGCAACCTGATGATTCCTCGTGCTAGTAGCAAAGAAAGACTTTCACCTTTTCTACAATTGGACAAAGCCTTTATGATAGTTTCATACAAGGAAGCGTCAAAAATCCACCCAAGAAATTTAGGGCTGTGACTGTTATCTCCCTGTAGCCACCCGTGGTTTAGAACCTTAATCATGTGGTAGACTGAACATTCCAATTCTTTAAGCACCAGGCTTGTTTGGGATTCAGAACACTGAAATGACATCCATATGCAGACAGAACTAATTGCACTAAATAATTTTTATTATTGTAACTAACATTTATTGAAGGCTTATTGAGTGCTAAACACTTGATAGTCATTACCCCAACCCTCTGAGATAGATACAATCGCTATCCAACTTAAAAATTAGAAAAATAAGATTAGACAGGGTAAATAATATGCCCATACTATCAGAATTACAAATGATAATACCAGGACTTGAATCTAAAATGTCAGATCATAGTTCCTATATCCTTAACTATTGCTAACAAAAATGTTTGACAAAGCCCCTGCCTGTGTCTGCTGCCTAAAGTGACCCTTTATTCATTTCCCCCACAGCTTCAACAATTTAATTACACCTGGTTAAGACTTATTAAATGTGGAGAATGGTGTATAGCCCCCACCCCAGATAAAGGAGGCGTAAGCCTGCACCCTTGTGATAACAGAAACAAAGGGCTAAAATGGCTGCATAAATCAACATCAGTCTTTCATCCAGAACTGGTAAGCAAAAGACTGGTACCTCTTCTTTACCACAAATATGACTTTTGATCAAATAGGACATAAAATTTTCATTATCAGCTGCCTCAGTCAGAAGTTTTGTGTGTTTGTGACAATGGGATTATGTAAAAGCTCACTCATAGATATACATGGGTATCTTTTGAAAGTTGACAAGTCCTTTTTTTTTTCTTTTTCAAAATTTATTTCAAATGAGTTATTTTAAATAGAAGTCACCAAGTTATTGTAGTTACATTGCTATCATTTGCTTCAGTCAATCGACAACACCAAAAGTCAGGCTTAAAGACTAGAATTGGTCCCCACTCGTTATCAGAAATGCTTAGAAGGAGAGGATACGGGCAGCACAGGAAGCTGCATGTCTCCTACAAGTCCTGCACTGTAGAATGAATCTGGTTCCTCATTCTGTCCCCTTTCCATAGAAGGAGACTTTTTCATCCCCTGCGGTACCCACAGACCGGGACTTCTAACGGTCTGCTGGTCCCAGCTTTCACCAGCTCGCTGGAGCCGCTTGTGTGCACCCTTGCCAACTTTGCATTCAATCATACCACATTGGTAGCTTGAAACTGGCCATATTGGGAGTATTTATACCACAGAAATCGGAAGATGTTACTGGATCAGGGATACTTTTCTGAAGGTCCCTTTGTTCTATTTACCAGAACATTCCTGGTCTACTGTATTCATTCTCAAAGTCCTCTCCATTTTTCCCAATTACATTTTAACAGAATATGGAGTCATAAGCCTTGGTGTAGGAGCTTAAGGTTGGCGAGAATAGTCTCAGAACTGCCTTCTTAAATTTTCTACCATCTCTCTAGCAGGTAGCCACCAAATCTACTGTCTACAGTAAATATTTGGGTATTTAGAGACTCTCAGTTTGCCCAGGGCTATCCCTAAAGTAAGCACCTTTTCTTCCTTGAGGTACCTCCGTTCCTTCTAACAACACAGCCAATGACTGTTCTCAACATTTTTCTTCCTGCTCAGGGCCAAGACTGGGGCCTGAGTAATGTGTTCTCCAGCCTTTCTCCCATTAGATCCTCTCTGTTGTATTTCAATTCTTTCTGGACAGTTTTTTTCTCTGTAGTAATAATGGTTATTGTTGAGTTATTCAGAAAGATTAGGAATTATTAGTATATATGCTGCTAATTTTATTTTTGCATAGTGTTAGGAAATCCATATACATGCAGTGTAGTGAATAACTTACATCTTACCTTCTCCCTGTGCCAAAGTCAGGAGGGAGGGAAGGAGAAAGGGGGAGTGGGATAAGGAGAGAAAGAGAGAAAGTGAGTAAGAGAGAGAGAATATGAATAAGAACGAGAACTAAAACACATTCTTCATCTCCAGAATTGAATCTTGGGAAAGTGTTCAAGCATAGCAATTTCTCTTAAGCGGTAAGCTGATTTGGTAAAGGAGGTAATTTAGTTAAGAAAGCAAAAATTGGAAAAAAAAAAAATAGGAAATTGGAAAAAAAATAGGAAAAAAACCTTTTCCCTACCTTGTTTGTACCTATGACTTTGTGACATTTGACACAGCTGCCTTCTGTCTTGGGTTTCCCTTTTGATGTTACCGAATGTCCTGGAGATTAGTGGCTTGGTGATCAGCTTTCTTCTTTTTTCAGTTTTTCAGTAGTTTTCATGCTATACCTCCTAGGTCCCCCAGTACATGTAAGTCTTAAACAACAAGAGAAGTATAAAATGAGACTTCTTTACAAATCCTTGACAATATTCAAGCATCATGTTTCCAAAATCCTGCAAGGGTGATGATACTTTTGTAGGAACAATCTTTAAAATAATTATTATGAAAGTCATCCCTTTTTGATAACTTACTAAGGTTTAAAAACAACATGTGTAATTAAGATCGTCTTTGTCATAGTCATAAGTAATTGAGAGAATTTATAGATGAAAAAAATATATAAGCCATTAGTAAGTTCTATGTAATTTATCTACCGTTTCTAGGATATTCACTAAATATTAAGCAATAATAGAACTTTCTTTAATGCTGCTGACTTTTCCTAATCTGGATTTTGGACATCAGTTACTATGAATTGTCAGAGATTATGGTAAAGAGCTCATAAATAAAATACATCACTTCCAGAATTTTGTAATCCAGATTCACAAAGACACCTACTTTAAAAATTAATTAACTTTTTGTTACGGTATGTATTTTTTCTTTACCGTCAATGGAGTAGTTATCATCTATCAAATCCAATAAATGTCATCAGTAATGTTTTCTCTTTAAAGAGTATATAGTTCTCAGCCATATCATCAAAAAAATTTTCTTTTGCCTCCTGAGGACTTAAAAGTCTTAGAGCTTGGAGGAGGATGATTACTTAGTCTGAGACAGAGACAAATTTAATACTTTTCAAAGTCTGTGTTTATGTTAATAATTTAGTTCAGAAGAGTTCTTAAAAATCAAAAATATAACTGCCTGTCAGTTTTGTTAAATTGGTTTTCATTTCTTTATATTGCAGTTATCAAATTCAACCTCATTCCCAGATCCTCTTTCTCTCCAGGTGAATCACATTGTTTTTGAAAACAATCAGCAATTATTATGCTTGGAAGGAAATTTTTCTCAAAAGATCCTGAAAGTAGCTGTCTGTGACCCAGTGAAGCCATATCAAAAGTGGAAATTTGAAAAATATTATGAAGCCTGAAATGGAACTGATGTTTTTATATAGTAAATGCATTAAATACTGTGAAAATAACACTGAACTTGGTAACTATATTTCTCAGAGGTGGTTTAAATTTTCGATTTTAATAGAATTTGAATGGAAGATTTTTTATAAATCACAATATTTGGAATACCAAAAGATAACTCAGGAAAACAGTCCAACATTGGACTGAAGTCCTTCTTCAGAACTGGGTGGACTTTTGAATTGCCTGCTTTCCACCCTGTGCTAGAACTCATCCTGCCAATTTCCCTATGAAGCTAACAGGTAACCGGAAATGAAGACAGAAGGACTTGAGAAAGCATGAGGGTATTCCCAATGACTGTGTTTGATAATAATCAGCTCTTCTGGCCCACAAGTAGGAATGATCAACAAGAACTTAATTTAATCCTTTATTTGGGGATTTTTTCATCAAACAAAACTTTCTTGAGTTCTTATGGCTAGAAGACCTCAGATGTCCACAGCTATCATGTTTGTGAAATCCCTCCAGACTACATGCATACTTACCTAACAGTTTGAAATGGTATTGATCTACTGCCGGTAGCCCTGCTTGATGGCAGCATTTTGATCTAAATTACATAATGGTTTTTCCCAATCTGAATCAGTGGAAAAAATTTAAGTGAGGAAGAAGAGGGCTTCAAATGCTTATTTACTTCTAGGGATGAACACTGTTTCAGCTCATTTTGTGCTTTTAAAACTACAATGTTAAAGATTTGTGATACCAACAACTTCCTAGATTCATGTGGATTTTTTTCTAAGGCAATGAAAAAAGGCTGGATTATAACACACTGTAGTAACCAAAAATGCATTTAAGCATTGAATGCACTCTAGTGCAGGGCCAAGTAAGAGGAGTTGAAATGAGTAAAGCAGAAATAGAGCTGCTGAAAGTTTCTTTTATATAAAAATAATAAAATACAACTTTAGATATAGTAGCAGTCACAGGAATGAAATATGCTAAAAATGGGCTCTAAAATATTTCAGAGGGAAAGTAAAGTGAAGGAAACATCATGAAACAGGAAAGAAATGAGGTAAACAAGTCTTAGGAAGAGAGTTAAGAAAAATTTCCCCTGGACTTAACCAAAGAAGGAATGGGATCTGGTATCTCTATGAAGGAAAAAAGAGTAAAGCCCTCAGTGTGGACCCAGTGAAAACACTGAAAATTTGGGGAAATTAAATACTGATTTCATCCAAATAAAGCCTCTAATCTTAAGTATACCAATACTTTGGCATACCAGAAGAGGCCTTAGAAATCAGGATAGCCTTTGCATTTATTTCATTTAGAGAACTGATGCTGAGAGGACAAATTACCTAAAAATCTTCAAACCCAGGCAAGTCAGTCAAAGAATCAAGATTAGATTTCAGGTTTCCAGAGACAGGGCTCATTCTGCTGCCTCAGGTCACTGGCCTGAACAAATCTGCTTCACAGAATTCCTTAGAAAGAGGTACACAAATTTCTTTGCTGGGATTGGGTCCCTGGAGGACAACCATACTATATTCTTGTTATTATGTTTTTTTCTTAAAAAAAGGTAAACCTTTGTTCAGTTGAGATGATGGTGAAACTAGATATATTTCGTTCTGACTTCTAGTTTAACATTTAATTTTAACTTCCAGTGAATTAATGTAAAAGCAAAACTATAAGAATGGGGAAAAGACCTATTTCTGCACATTTGTAACATATTTAATATGTTTTCTTCAAATAATTGAAAATTGCAGATGAGTAAGAGAATGACTAGAAAATGAGATACAGTTATATGACACATAATGATGTTTTAGTCAACAGTGAACCACGTATTTGACATTGGTCCCAAAAGATTATATTAATAGTATGGTATCTTTACTCTACCTTTTCTATGTTTAGATATGTTTAGATACACAAATACTCACCATGGTGTTACAATAGCCTACAGTATTCAATACAGTAACATGTACAAGTTTGTAGCCTAGAAGCAACAGGGATTCCATATAACCTAGGGGTGTAGTTGGCTACCTACACCATCTAGGTTTGTGTAAGTACACTCTGATGTTCACATAATGATGAAATTGCCTAATGACACATTTCTCAGAATGTATTTGTGTCATTAAATGATGCATGACTGTAATTCTTTTCAAAACAGAGCCATATGGGGCAAGGGGGGTGGGGGGACACAAGTCAGTTGCCAAAAGACTAATTGAGTTAGTGACAAACTGAATATGCTAGGTGCCTCATGTAATTCTTCATGTAACTAAAAAATGCTGAGAGGTTTTTTGCCCTGGGTATATAGGCTCTCTTTTTATCCAAAAATACTTTCCACAAAGAAGTCAACTCTGTTCTGAAAAAAAAAAAAATGAATTGTGTTTTGAATACACTCATCTTTGGGTCTATCATCTAAAGGAAGTTGGATTTTTTTCCTTAACAGAACCTTCTGCAGTCCTCTCAGTTCACATCCTTTCTGACTTTACCTTGACCAACTTATTATATAAAGCTATATTTAAATCTATATTGTCAATATAATAAAGGATTGTTTTCAAACATCACAAATTTGTTCTTGGATAGAATTTTATACATTGCTTTTGTCATATATTCGCTCAGTTACTCTAAGAAGCAAGGAACTGATCACTAGTTGGGAATCTATATGGGCCTAAACTTGAGTGTATTGATTTATTATGAAATCCACTACCAACATTTTCTCAAGCAGAACCTTCTAAATTTTTTTCAGGAGACTGGAATAAAGGTATAAATGCTACTCGATCTTCTGGTACTTCTAATGATAAACCTTTGGATGAGACAGGTACTAATCAGTACTGAATTCTTCAATAGGAGACTGTGTTATAGGAGCTACAGATCTTTCCCTGAATTAATTTAGGTCATTTTCTTTAAAAAAAAAAAAAAAAAAAAAGTCTATGCATCTTGTTACCTTAAATACAAGGGTGGTCTTGATAGTATTAGCCAGGACTAACCAACTTACCAAGCCATCTAAGTGTTTCTGAGACTTTTCAGTTTGCACAATTTCTTTCTCTTTTTCAATAGTTACCCAGCGCTTCTGCCCTACTCTCTTGTAAACTGACACAGCTGTTGTTGGTGCAACCGTGTTTTATCACCAGCATCAAATTTGCTTAATACTGCTTGCTGACATCCCCTCAGCTGTCACTCACAGCAAACCACCATGTGCCATGATCACAATGCATTATTAGCTTCACCACACTAATTTGGAAACATTCTCTTAGATATTAAAACATCTTGCTTCTAGTGTTAGTTTGGGACTGAAGAGGGGCAAAGATACCATTTACAGTGTATAGGAGTCCAATATTCCCAACCAACCTTGATTTCATGAATGGCTTGTAATTATTTTTAGTGGGCACTCATGCAATAGAATGAGGTTTAAACATACCAGAGAGTACCATCTTTCTTTGTTTTAACATCTCTGATTGAATTCCTGTATTCAGAATACAAGAAAGAAATTTTACCAACCTGGCACAGTGGCTCACGCCTGTAATCCCAGCATTTTAGGAGGCCAAGGTGGGTGGATCATGAGGTCAGGAGTTCAAGACCAGCCTGGGTAACATGGTGAAACCCCATCTCTACTAAAAATACAAAAATTAGCTGGGCATGGTGGTGGACGCCCGTAATCCCAGCTACTTGGGAGGCTGAGGCAGGAGAATTGCTTGAACCCAGGAGGTGGAGGTTGCAGTGAGCCGAGATCGCGCCACTGCACTACAGCCTAGAGCAGAGCAAGACTCCATCTAGAAAAAAAAAAGAAGAAGAAAAAGAAGAATTTTAACCTCAGAAGAAAGCCCCAAAATCTTGGATTAAAAATGAAAAAATGACAATGGGTGATGGGGAAAAAGAAAGGACCTAATTATCATTGAGTATGTGTAGGCACTATTTGTGTAGGCACTATATATGTCCCATCTCACTGATGGGTACAACTCACAAAGTGAGTCTCGTTCTCCCTGTTATACGAAGAAGAAGGATAACTCCCATATACAGATGAAGAATTTGGTAAATTGCCCAAGGTCATCCCACAACTAAGAGATAAAGCCCCATTTCCATTTTATCTGGCTCTAAAAAACATTTCTCTCACTATACCATGCTGCTGTATAATTAATTTTCTTCTTTATATAAGGCTGTCATCTCAGGTGGGTGCATTTAAAAGTTTCTCGGTCTCAGATTACTGATGCCACAGTATTGAAATGAGATTGAATTAAACGTCTTTGGTCTCTTTTGGATATTGTATAAACAGAAAAAAGAAACTAGGTCTCTCTGTGGTAACCAATTGATGGGTAGGTATAACCATGGCTACCCCCACATGTTTTGCTGTGATCTGTCTCTTTGACTTCATGCAGAAGCTATTCTTTTTCATCTCCTGGACCAAATATGAGAGAAAGAAGTGGACATGTGGAAGGTTCTTCCTCCGTGAATAATATTGATACAGCTCCATTGTCTGGGGAAATACCCATGGTTCATTGTCTCATGCCAAGAAAGAATTCAGGACACAGACACACGAGGAGTGGGTCTAGGAGTGGAAAGTTTAATAGATAAAGAAGAAGAGAGCAAGAAAGCTTACACATGTTGAGAAAGCGAGTTGCTCAAGAGAGGGTTTTCCAGGTTTGGGGCAAGATTTGATGGATTTTATACAGAGGCTTGAGGAGGTGGTGATTGATTTACATAGAGCCCAGGGGATTGGTTTAACCAGGTGTACTATTTACATAGCCAGTGAAAAGACTGGCCCTCCCACACTAATCTTTTATTATGCAAACGCAGCTTCTACCTGGCTGTCACCATGACCTTGCACACGTGGCTTTACTTGACTGGCACCATGACACCCACACACCTGGTGACAAGGAAAAGGGAGCAGGAATCACCATATTGAATGTGCCTGGCTTCCAGGTACAGCTACTAGCTTTACATATGCGAGCCTCTAGCTTGCATATCTATGATTGCAACTTAACTTTTCAGGCTGCTTTTTGTTAGAAAACAAATGGTTTGGGGGCTGCTTTTTATTAAAGGAAAAATTCACCGAGAACTATTTTACCCTTTCTAATGGCCTACAATAAATTTTTAATGACTCCTGTATTAATATTACCAACTCTTGATTCCTCCAACCTTTAAACAAAGCTAGCAGATTGCTCATCTTGAATAGAAATAAAAAGTTAAAAAGTTGGAGTCCTTTAAAACACAAACCATGACTTTTTATTTCTACTCATCGTGTAGGTTGTCACTGCTGTGCTTTTGCAACAACTTTTGCACGGGTTACTCAATAGTTGCTACAAGACAATATGCCTTACAATTAGAAAAAATAATATTAGCCAGAGATATTGTACAAAATATTTATTTTTTGACAGTTTTGAATAAGCCATATGAAGTATTATATATCCCTAATAAGGCTTAATGGATGGTATTCCAGGTGTTGGTGGTGTCTGTACCTCAAAGAAAGAAAAAAAATGACATCACACTAAACAGAATTAATGCTTCTGTTTTCAACCTAATGGAACAATAGTTATCATTTCAATTAGGGTCCCTTTGCAAGTTTATGTGAATCTTTGCTTTGTAAAAACACAAAACACAAGGGAAAATTCTCATTTTCCAGCAAATACAGCAACTTCTATTATGCTGAGTTTCTAATAATGAGTTGCCATCAAATAAATAATAAATAATTTCTTTGAAAACAAGAGCTTTCTGTTTTATTATTGATTGACAGATATTTACCAGTTTAAGGATATTGGTCATAAGTATCTATATAATAAAGCCTTTATATTAGATGTTAAATTAAAATTTTTGATAGCATGAATAGATTTTTAAGTGACCATTCAAAAACAGCAATTTTTGTAAATATACTGTATGTGTGTAGATGTGTATATATATATGTATCTAAATATTTGTTGATGCTTTGATCTGGAAGAAAGAAATATCAAGAGTTTCTACTCACAACGTAAAGAAAATTAAATGTTTTTGGATATTTTTAACTCTTTCAGGTGTATAGCTTTGTCTGCATCTGACCTTCTGTACAAAAGTATCTCAAGTGAAATTTCACTCTGGATACCGTTTTCCAAACTTGAAGGAATAATCAAATTCTCAGTTATCAGGGTGCTTGTTATTTAGTTGAAGATTACACACATCTTCTGCTTCAAACAACTACCCCAAATTTGCTAGTTTTATACATATTAGCTTAAAAACAAGAGAAGCCAAAGATTAAATAAGTGAATTGTGTTAAGGATTGCCTGAAAACGTTTGCTAAGGGGAGAATAAAACTAAAACTATGGAGTATAAAAGATGTTGGAATTCAACATCTTTAAGTACATTTTTTCTGCATCTGACCAACTGAAGTTATTATAAAGAAGGAATCAAGTATGTAATTCTAGGTAAACATCCAAATTATTTTCTAAATTCATTTCCAAAATTCTCCTGTGCTGGCAGTTAGCTACTAGAGATCATCATTTGCTTTTGTAGTTTGCCGTGTTCTGAGTGACTTCAACTGTTTACTGCTACCCAAGTCATTGTGTTTGTATTGATTGCCTGGCTAAGTTATCTCATGTTCTTCGTGAACTATGTACACATTTTCATTGTCTTTAAACAATACTGTGTTTTGAAGTTAAGTAGAATATTGTACGGGTTATCAGAAACCCGTATTCATTGTGTTATGTTTCTGTCTGATATTTTAATGTTGGCAAATATAGTTTTTAACATTGCATTTTACAATCCTATTGGTTTTTAGAGTGATGAAAGTTCAAGTTTTAAGAGAAGTGGTTGCCTTTCTCATACTGTCAAACATATTTCTTCTTTATTATACTCTGGTGCTTTATCCTTCTCCATAATTTTCTATTATTACTTATTATAAATGTTTTCCCTATCACATTGAAAAACTTAAATGTCTGTTCTCCATTTGAAAATGTGCCAAAAGTACTATCCCATGTAAATATGCAGAAACAATTACTATGAAAATGTCAGCATAGTTTAAATGTATTACTTTGATGATTACAGAGATTTTTTTCAAGTTGTTCGTGTTAAGATGCATCTTAAACAGTATCTCAGTTCCTTAAAAAATAATAAAAATTTTTCATGTATATTACATATCTACCTACCAGAAATCCTTTTTACAATTTTATATACAATCATTTTAAGACCCTTTTGAAATAAATAATGCAAATGAATTAAAATAAAGTGTTCTCTTGATTTCTGAAGAGGAATTCATTAATTATCTTAGTAGCTGCTGATATACAAGGATTCTTTCTAAAGTTTAAAAGGCAGCTAAAGAAAATAAAGTCTAGAAACCAGAAATAAAGAGACAAACTTTTATTGAGAGTAAGTCATGCACAGCAGTTCTTTATTTAAATTGTAGATAGATAGGTAGGTAGGGGGAGAGAGATGCTAGCAAATTCTGTGCCTTCAATGTAGCATTATATGAAAGGTAGATTTTATATTGGCAGAGAAATAGAGCTATTATTAGTTTCTGTTCATCTAGCAACAAAGGCAAACAAAACGTCACATAAGAAATACCAGCATTTGCAGAATAAATTAATTCTCCCTCTTCCCTGGTTTTAGAGTCCTTACCACCCCTGAACTTTGAATCACAAAAGCTCAAGTAAACCTTCATGTGTAGCTAACAGTTTGTGTTATTAATCATGTTCCCCCTGAGTTTCAAATATGTTAAAAATCCCCCACACTATCTGAATCAGACCTTTGTGTTTCCTAGGTTACAAAGACTCAAATGGCCAACCATCACCATTATATTACCTAAGGTCGCTTAACTCTGTGGCTTTCATGTAAGATGGCGGTATAGGGCCATGGACACTAAGCCAAAGAGTAGTTTCAGGGTTTTTTTTTTTTTGCAAAAACATTGCATCATCCATGAACATGAAGCATTTACCAACTAAACACACCCTAAAATAGTTTCTGTAGACTAAATATTTCATAGTTCATTCATTGTCTGGTGAGAGCACAGAGCTAAGAGGACTAGTGTTAGCAGATATTAGAGTCCCATAAGAGCTACTTGCTTTGCTGTGCCACATAACCATAGGTCACCCACCTCTACTTCTACAGGAATCCATCATTTCTGTTGAAATAACTCAAAATACAGGCTCTTGACAGTAGGTTAAAAACACAGTCCTGTTATGTGATAGATAACACATAACAGGTTTTGAAATTCAGTAGAAAATTACAGGGGTTATCAGTAACCCAGAAAACAGGTTGTCCAGGCAGAAAAATTAGATGATCTAAACTAAACTGGAAATTGTCCTATTGCATCAATCTCCCTAACTTTACCAATAAAGACCTGATTTCCCTCACTTTTATTCTGGAAACTGACATTGTAACACATGAAATCTATAGGTTGTATAGAATTAGGGTAACAGAACTTTTATATGGTATCTGTTTGAAAGAATAAAAGGAGCACTGTAATCTTGAATTCAAATTTGAGTCTTGTAAACAACTAAATAATAGTATGTGATACTATAGAAATATAATATATGACCCAGAAGGATTAAAGAAGTTGTCATTAGAATATGTGGGATTTATGTTACACATAAATAAGCAGTCATCCAAGAGGACTAACCCAGAGTTTTTCACAAAATGAAAAATAAATAAACAAAGGGTTGAATAGTACAATGAAGACTGTATTACATTCAGACAATAAGGAATTGTCTTTTTATTTGCAGGGCAAAACAAAATCTTTATCTGTGGTGACAGAAAGTTCAGGGTAATATATATGGAAGCATGAAATGAAAAATTGTGGAACAAACTATCTAAGAATATAAATATAGTCTCTCTTTTCATAAATATTCAATACGTTATTTGACACATTGGTTTGAGTGAAGCTCCACAAGTACAATTTTAAGCATCTTGATTTGGGCTGAGGTCCAGTAAATTATATATTCCCAACAACTATCAGAGCTCTCTCACTAAAAATACATGCTCACGCTCTACTTTGAAAATATTCTAAGATAATTATTTCCATTTTCATAGTAACTAGTACAGTTATGACTAGCGTTGTCTCAGGTTTCTAAGGAAAGAAAATTATTCTGAGATACTGTTAATAAGAGAAAATGTGGTAATAGAGAGGGGCATTTTCTTAAAATTGTGCTAAAGCTGTCATTTTTATTTTTAATGACTTTAACTGTGCTAGACAAGATTTTATTTTCAGCCACAGAAATAAAACTATCCAACATAACTCTTTAGTCTGCTGCCCACCAATCTTCTAGCCCCTCCCAGTGTCAACCTCACAATGGGTTTAATTCAGTTTGAAAGCATAAAGGCAACATTTAGCAAACAGAATTCTCCTGACTGACAATTGCTCATCTCCCTCTGTGAGAAGATTCAGTGAATGGTAACACCTAGGAAGGAGGGCTATAGAATTTTCTCTCTGTAGATGCCAAGGAAAGCCACTTAAAATCTTGTTTGGTGATAATAGAAAAGGCGCAGAATTTTGGAAGGCTTATTGCCAGAGTCTGTAAAACCATGTTTAAAAGTAAGAAAGGTTTTAATACCAGACTTTCCATCACTCCAATGTACAAAGGAAGACACCAAAAGAAACACAGGAATCATTTCAAATAGTCCCCTCAAATAGTCTCATTTGATGACCACCTTTCCAAGCGTTGCTACACTGATAGCCAAATTATGCCAGATTCCCCCAGGGGACTGACTGCTTAGTGCTGATCACACAATGCTATATTAGTGAAGTTTTAAAAGACAAACGCCCAAGAATGAATTTAAAGCTTTTTGATTTGAGGTTATCAGACTGAATTTTATCTAGAGTTATTTCCACATTATTCTATAGTGAAAAAGAGAGTCAACTTCCACCTCCCCCCAGGTGATAACTCAAAAAAGGCATAGAAATATGCACCCTGGGACAATAGAATTAGCTTTTCCTTTAGTGGGCATGAGACTTTTTCAGTTCCAGTTAGTTTATAAATGCATCATAGACTCGAATTCGTCAATTCTTTGCTTGGTATTTCCCTTTCTGATTTTCCGATAGGATATTGTATTGTATCTGGAATAAGCATTTCTGGAGATATCGCTCTTCTTCCCTAAGATTGGCTGCTCATCAGGTGTCACAGCTTGGGAACTGGCACTGCTCAGTGGGGAGTCCTCACTTGCATCACCTTCCTCTTTAAATTGAGAAACCTCTTCATGTTTTTTCTTAAATTCTATCACTCGAACTTCATCTTTGTCATCATTACAATTATCATCATCATCATCATCATCATTAATTTCTTCATCCCAAACCTTCTGCTCCTCTTCATGTTTAGAATGTAACATGTCAGCTTGGCTAGGTTTTCGAAATCCCAGCCATTCAATTTCAGCTGCCTGGTGACCTTTGTTCTTCCTGTCCTCATCTTCTTCCTCTTCAAGAGGTTGCTCAGTAATCCTCTCCTGTCTTCTTGTTTCCTTGTTACTGCCACTCAAAGGAATCTTCTCCCACTGATGCCCTGTAGCAAAATCAATTGGTAGATGAGATGTGTAGAGATTCCAAAATACCCAGCCATTAGTCTGTTATTCTCCAAATAATTTTTCTTGCTAATCACTTACCAACATGTGTTTTATGGGATATGATTCTGTGGGTTACCAATATGTTTTGCACCAAAGGCTACACAGTCAAAGTAATTTCGAAAACACTGCATTAAATACAGTTAAATAAGCATCTTCAGAATTTTTACAAGCCTTCGAAATGTTAATGAGTATTTTAAATCTGTAAGAAAGTCAACAACCTAACTTTATTTGTCTGTGGAACTCTGTTGTGGACTACTATATTTAGTGAGACTCATATTCCCTGAGACACACTTAAAAAAAAAAATCTTATCTAGCCAGTCACAACTGGATATGTGCACATGTAAAATGAAATGTTTGGACTTATCTCTCTCTCACACATACACACACATGCGCACAAACACACACATATACACACTCACACCTCAAGGAAAATTTTCAGAAAGAAAAAAATCCTTGTTTCCAATACTGAAAATGATGACTGTCCATGTCTGGTCACTTTTCAAACAGCTAGATCATACCAGCATATACCCTCAACAATATTTATTGAACTTGGTAAGAATTAATTATAAGGAAGCTAAGGTTGTTCTCTGAGCCTTCACCCCTGCAAGGCTTCTGTGGGAAGTTTCAGTCTGTGGTGAACACAACTCAGAAATCTGTCTGGGTTACACCCTTTGTCAGGCCCGAGTTCACCATTTTCTTTTGACACCATGAGAGTCTATAAGTAAGGTGAGAGGCAATGTTCCTCTTTGTTTTTTTCCTCCACAATATTCTACTCTCTCTGAAAGATGTTCACAAGTCCATTTTCATCCAAGGTGTTTAGTTCTCTTTTTATTTTTTTGTTGTTTTCTCACTCTAGGGAATACATAGTAAACTTACAGAGATAGAAGTAAAAATGGGTGATCACCCTAATTTGTTACACACAGCTGCTCCCAGGTCGCTAGTGTCCTGTCAATGTTCCTAACTTTATCCATAAATACACATTAGAATGTTTGCTATAATCTTATGCTTTGTTTTGTTTTATTTTGTTTTCCACAAGAAGCAAAGTAAGTGATATTTTGTTTATATTCATGACTCAGGCATGAGATTGTCACATATAAAATTACTCCTTGAATTTATAGTTTTTCCTCAATATTTTTAGCATCTTTATATGTTTTAATCCAGTAACATTCTTTTTGAAGATTTTATAGCTGTTTGCCACTGTGAAGATAAAAGACACCAAAATCTGTGCCTCTATTATAGAGGAAAAACATACTCCGTCAAACCGCAAAGGATTCATTGAGGGAAAACTTAACCAGCAAGACCATCTAGCTGAAAACTACAGACTGCTTTCATTCTCCATTTGATGAAAATAAAAGATCTAGACAACTGTTATCTGCAATGGACTCCTGATCAAACATTTGAAAGGTGCTCTAGATGATAGAAGGTTGAGATTCTTCCTCTGAGAGCTTGTTACATTGGAAGAAGAAAAATTAGGGCAAATAGGTTATTTAGTTCACATTGTGGAGTCTTAAGTCTTACAAATTATCTCTGGTAATGTAACAGCTTGACACTGGCTATTGCTTGCTACATATTTCCTTAAGTGGTGATACATTGCTAATCAGACATAGTATGAGAGGTGTTCAGGCAAAGGGAGCAGATGTAGGAAATTGCCAATCACATTCCTGTCCTCCTTGACGTCTACTATTTTATGTGATGTTCTAATATTTCAACCAATAGTCTCTTCAATATTTTGCCTGTTAAAGTCCTAACAAAGCTAAATTGGTTAGGTTTAGCAAGCTGACTTCAATTTGACATAAGATGTGTATGGCTGCAAGAGAGGAAAGAAATGATTAATTAATAGATTTTATCCTACACTTTATTTGGAAACTGTTTAAATGTAGGTATCTTCTTAGAAGAAAAATCTAAAGGATTTTGTGTCTCTTAGTCTATTAAGTTTATTTAAAATTTAACATAAGCACTTTAGTGTTTCTTTTATTCTTCCATTATCTTAAAGAACACAATTAAAATTAACATTATCACCCTGTTTTTCTTTGACATGAAGTAATTAACAATTTTGTACTTACATTAGAGGCCTATAAAGTAAATCATTTCATGAGATTACTTTAAACTGTATGTTGGTCGGGCACAGTGACTCACACCTATAACCCCAGCACTTTGGGAGGCCAAGGCAGGTGGATCAACTGAGGTCAGGAGTTCAAGACCAGCCTGGCCAACATGGTGAAACTCCATGTCTACTAAAAATACAAAAAAAAAAAAATTAGCTGGGCGTGGTGGGGGCACCTGTAATCCCAGTTACTCAGGAGGCTGAGGCAGGAGAATTCCTTGAACCCGGGAGGCAGAGGTTGCAGTGAACCGAGATTGCACCATTACACTCCAGTCTGGGCAACAAGAGTGAAACTCTGTCTCAATAAATAAATAAATAAATAAACCTGTATGTTAATTGTTGACTTTTAGGAAAGACCTGTTTTTGAAACATTTACATTTCACAAGGTGCACACACAGATTTGGACACACCAAATCAAAAAGTAGGGTTGACTCAGTGGACTAACTTAAGAGATAGACATCACGTTGGCATGCCAATCAGCTATGCCAATCTGTGCAGCCTCAGCCTTGAACAGTCTGGAATGCTTTATAAGGTGGAACCCACAGGTAAGTTTATACTCTCTTATCTGCCTACAGCAGCTTTGAAAATTTGAAGTCATTGCCTGGATTGCTTTGTCAAAGCCACACTCATGCAACATTTCATGGAAAAACTGTCATCCATATTCAGTCAAACAATTTCTGTGTACAAAACTGTAGTTCTTGTTACCTTCTCTGAATGTCATTTCATCAGCACTTGTTTCTTGGAGAGAAAGATCTGTGATAGCCTTATGAACAATAAAGAATTTCTCTTCTGAGTTTTCTAGAAAAAAATATGAAATTAGTATTTTAACATTTAAAATATTTACTGTTCAATGGTTAATAAGTTATCAATTTAAACTCTAGGTAGATGTCTTTAATCTTAAATCTGATCACTAAAAATTACTATTTGACTCTTCAGATTCATTCTTTATCAATTCAATTTATTTACTTAATGATCACTTCATTGATTGGTAATCTCTCCTTTAATATTTATGTAAGATATTTATATCTATAAGATATAGAACCATAAATTCAGACTTCAGGTATATTTAGGAGGAAAATTAAAAATTTTGAATTCTCTTTGTTCAAATAATAGTGGGGCTGCCCATTATCATAATAAATAACAGTAGTGAACATTTAGCCAATACTTACCCTACACTTGTAGGTATTATTACTAGTATTCTATCTTCTTCTAGCGAAAAAACTCAGGCTTCGGGAGACAGAAAGTTGTCTGGGGTCACAGAGCTGTCAAATAGACAAGCCTGGATTTCACCAGAGGGAGAGGTTTAGTCCTTATGCTATGCATAGTAGAAAAAAAGGTACATTTTTGGGGTGTCCAGCTCATTCTTATAATAGTTTATCAAGAAAAAAAAAATCCAGGGCAAATGTATAAGTCAAAACAAGAAAATTAAGGAGAAGGGAAATACTTTACCTTTTAGAATTTTCTCCTCCATGGATGAGTTGAGCAGCATGTTCCCTTGTAATTTTCTTCTTTCCTCCTGATTTCCTTTGCTGGGTGCACCTTCGAGACTGGGTTCTACCCTGTAGTGTGGCAGGGGGCGGTCCACATCAGTCAGTTCCTCACTAATTTTAGTGATTGTTTGTTGACCGTATTCAGGTGGTTTATCCCCATTACATTCAGCCTGGGTAAATGTATCTGTCATGATGTGCGGTTGAATCTGATTTGGAGAGAGTTTTAGGGAAACTGAGTGAGTAGATCCTTGATAAGATATCTGCTCTTGCCTTCAAGTCCTATAGTTCCAACCCCTACTCTAAGAGCACAAATTATTCACTTTTGTACATAATAACACGGTTCTTTTCCTAAAAGTATCCAGACAGAGCTTAGAGCAAAAGCAAGAGGATTTGTGAGATCTGCCAGGAGCCATGAGCAAGAATCCAGCCAATCACCACCTTCTTTGTTGCTTGCCAGTCCCCTGGCAGAGTTAAAGGCACCCTTTTGATTTACATAAACAAACAATCTGAAGCAATCAGGCTTTTGTGTTGGCATGTAGAGAGGGACTTTCAGCTTGTCAGTCCCCCTCTGGGAACAGAGATTTTTGTCCCTTTTCATAATGGCCCATTGTAATTTTCCCT
Source organism: Trachypithecus francoisi (assembly GCF_009764315.1). Lineage (NCBI taxonomy): Eukaryota > Metazoa > Chordata > Mammalia > Primates > Cercopithecidae > Trachypithecus > Trachypithecus francoisi. Next base: position 85,510,660 of record NW_022681458.1, on the reverse strand, counting down.
GTAACAGGAGCCACAATTGTCCCACAGCTTTAATCCAGAGAGAATGACCACCTTGAGGCATATTAGTTCTGTGTAACCAGCTTAACATTTCCAAACAGATTTTGTTCAAGTAAAACCTCAGCTATTTTGTAAAGGACAATGGCATCGTTTTTTATTTAATAAAAAATAAAAACAGCTTATCAAAAAACCTATAAACAGGACAGCGTTACTGTAAATGGTTCTGGCTGCAGATTTCACAGTGTGCTTTCAGCGGGCTGGAGAGGGGACCTAAGAAAAAAACAAATTCTACCAACTTGCTAATACCAAAAGTTTTATAATTTCAGAGTCATTTACTTAGTCTACAGCTTCTTGACCTCTAGTTTATGTCCACTGAAGCCCAACCGATCCTTTAAAACCCTAATAAAATTATCGCCATGAAGTTTTCTCCTCCTCCAATCAGAATTAGAATTCTCTCTATTCCATATTGATATTGCATGATGCTGGTAAAATGTAGAGGGCCAATGCAATCTGCCCTTGGGAGAAAAAGGCGATTATGTTAAATGACTGCTACTGACCACCCCTTCCTTTTTAAGTCTTTTTCTTTTTTGGATTTCTCATAGTACAAAATGGTTCCAGAGCCTTTGCCCACACAGCTCCTTCTCTGTGAAATGCCCTTCTCTTCCTTAATCCCAAGCCCCTGGGCTAACTAGCTCCCCTAAGTTCTGTTTTTAAGCTTAAATATCATCTCTTTACACTATCTCTAACCCACAGGATTAGGACAGGACTCTGTTACACATTGTCTTTGCCCTTCAGAGTATTCTTCATGGTTGTAACTAAATAAGCAACTGCACAATTATCTCTGTAATGTCTGTTTTACCAACTACAATCTAAGCTTCATCAGGCCAGGGGCCATTTTAACTTGCTTACATGTGTCCCCAGCTCTAGGCATCTGACTTGAAAAAATAGCACGCAATAAAAATAATTATATATATATACACACACACACAAACAAACACACACACACAATTATATATATACACATATATAACAAGAATTATATATATTATATATAATAAATTTTATCCCCAAGAGAATAAATTTCAGATCATTTTTAAAGAGAAAAAGAATAGGTGTTGGAGAGTTGTAATAAGTGTATCACCTTTAAAATTGTGTCTAGGGCTGAGTCCACTGGGGTCTATGTCAGGGACAACCCCTCATTCTTGGATAATCCCCTCTCCCTTGTCCTTGGAAGACATCTCTAGTAGATCCTAGATCTCCCTCCCTCGTCATCACCAACCCTTCTCTAGTCAGCACACGAATTCTATGTTTGTTTGATTGTTTAACTGTTTTAACAAACACTCCTATCACACTTACTATGTGCAAGTTACTGTCCTAATTGACTCATAAACAGTAATACATTTAATCTTCATAACAGTCTTCCGAGGTAGGTGCTGTTGTTATCTCCATTTTATAGACTAGAAAAATGAAGTGCAGAGAGATTAAGGAGCTCAGCTAGTAAGGTCACAGAGCCAGCAAGCCTACTGATGAGAGCTTGCAGCACAGATGAAGCTAAGCACCATCCCTGGCCTGTGTGCAGATGTTTCCTCGGACCAGAGATCCCACAGGAGTTCAGCATTAGCACCTTGGCAGTAGAGGCAGTTGTGGCCACGAGAGAGCAGCAGAGAGCCTAAGGCAGTCTCAAGACCTGCCCCAGAGACACACTGCAGCTGCTGAGGACCCTGTTGTGGGAGTGTCCTCCCAAGAAATTCAAGTAGCAAACTTACTGCTGAGAAAATCTTGAGTAGAATCATATGGGAGAATGCAGAAACTAAGACCAAGCCTAGGAACAAACAGGGACATACTAGATTGTGAGATCCTTAGGGCAGGAAGTGGCACTAATTCAACCAAATGCCCTGCAATACACACAGAAGTATAGAAATACATTAGCTCCAAAGGACATGCCTCCAACCACTCCCAACTCCCTTGGGGCTGCCAAGTACCTCAATCCAGGGACATAGCAAAGTTGAGAGAGTTCAGATTCATTCACAGGAGAGAGTCTCTCCTACTCCTAGACTTCTATCACCCCATGGCAACACGCACCTCATACCTATAGCCTAGCTTTTATGGAAATTTGTGTCTTTATTTTTGGATTGCCTTCTTTCTAAAACCATGTTCTGACATTTTTTATGGCCTTAAAATTATTTCAGATTTGGAAAGATAGAGAAATGATCCAGAGTTCTGTCAGCCTTGGCTAACCGTGTGTTTACCTTTATTTAAAAACACGTTCTTATGCTGCCCTAGGGAATAACGGAGTTCAGGTAAATGGTTTGTAATGTGTATTATTTTTTCCTACAAGTAGACGGCAACATGAGACACATTTAGCAACAAGATGAGTCTATTTACTAGATAAAACATAGGCTATTTTGTTCATAACGAGGTAAGTTGTCCCCCATTATTTGTAACAACCTATGACTTAGAAAGTATGTGAGAGTTTGCCCTATGATCCTGACTTCAAATACAATTGCAGAATGTTCACTGTATGAAACATGACTGTTTTATGTAGTTTACTGGATCATGTGGCTTTTTCCTTAGTTATTATCCTTTTTTTATTTTTTTGAGATGGAGTTTTGCTCTTGTCACCCAGGCTGGAGTACAGTGGCATGATTTCGGCTCACTGCAACCTCCACCTCCTGGGTTCAAGAGATTCTCCTGCCTCAGCCTCCTGAGTAGCTGGGATTACAGGTGTGCACCACGGCACCTATCTAATTTTTGTATTTTTAGTAGAGACGAGGTTTCTCCATGTTGGTCAGGCTCATCTCAAACTCCTGGCCTCAGGTGTACCGCCTGCCTTGGCCTCCCAAAATGCTGGGATTACAGGTGTGAGCCACCACATCTGGCCCCTAGTTATTATTCTTAATGCTAAAGGACATTGTACAAATGTAGCCATTATTAAATCTAAAGTCAAAAAAAGATAATGAAAAGATCTTCATATAAGAATGTAAAGAATCAAAATAAAATTATGTAAATATTCACATTCCCTTTGTCCAACGCCAAATGCTTTGTGTTAAGGCTATCTTAGGTCCAGAATCAGGATTTGGGGAAAAGTCATAAAATCTTGATCTTTAATCTTAATCATATGTGAAAAGCCACAAACTAATGTTATGGCTAAGACATGGTCACAGAGTACTGAATAAAAACAAGAAATACATTTAAAAGGAAAACATTGATCCTGGCAGCTTGAAGTCAATCTTATACAAACATTGACTTACACAGTTGGGACAGGGGTATTGTTCCAATTAGGGTTGAAACAGAAAGGTAGAACCACTAAGAGATGGAACAATCCATCTATCAATCGATCAACTGATTGATCAATCAGAAGGGATTTGACTTTACACAATAGTGGGTGCCAGTGAAGCTGCCTCTATATGTTTGCTGTTGCATCTGATGCTGGAGCCTGAAGTCTGCAGGGCAGAAAGTTGGGAAGGGAAGATGGATAGAAACATAAAGGTGGGGAGCAAGAATAAACTGCATTCCCAGGTGTAAGCTGGACACACAGGGGCAAACTGAAACCTGTGTCGGCTCTCAGTGCCTCTGACCTTAGCAAATGGAATGCCCTCCCAAAGAAGCTGGGCCCAGGAATCATAGAAGCTGGAGGAAGATCCAGGGAGGTGGAACAGTTGCAGGCCCAGCTGCTGCCCATGCACCAGGTGAGACAGCAGACGGGCAGCAGTGTGTGCCAGCTACAAAATAGCTGCTTCACTTCTGCCCCACCAAGTTCACAGAACAATGTTCATTTGGCTCACGTGTCTTTTTCAGGAAACATTCAGGGAAGAAAATTCAAGGAAATGTAGTTTAGCCTAGTCAGACTGACATGCAACAGTCACAATCCTACCAATAACCCACAGAATCTTCTATAAGGAATGGAGCAAAGCCCCAGGGAATGTGCAACCCTAAACAAGCCTGAGGAGACAGGATCACCCCAACTGGTTCACTTCATGGATTAAAATTCCAAATTGAAGGGACATCCCAGCTAAAGTGAACTGCTACAGAAATACAGACTATCATAACACAATAAAATCAATCAACAGCCATATATTTTATTTCACAAAACAATAATTGCCTGCCACCTGGTATAAATCAGATTAAATTGATTATCCTGTGCGATGTTCATGCTTTGCTTTTACTTTTATGCCAAGAGTGGAATAATGACTGCCATTCTGATTATACAGATTCCTGAAGTAAATAATGGTTTATCCCAGGAAACCAATAGTGAAGTCTATGGGTAGCTCATGAGTATTAAGGATTTAATGTAACAGAATTTCAAAATTTAACTGCATCTTATAAGAAGCATGCTTTTCAATGTTGGAGGCGGGGGAGGGGAGAATTATCTATTCTCCCTCTAAAGATAAAATATTTTTTATACTTTAGGAAAGGTATATCTCTGTGGTTCTAGCATCTGCAGCGTGGCCTTCCAGTGATCCAGTGAATACCATTTTAAAGAAAAGCACTGAAATAAATAGGCTGAGTATTTGGTGAGGATAAGAGGAGAGTATAGTCCTGAACATAGGACCCTGTGGCCAAGAGGAGCAGAAGTGGAGACTGGGAGGGAGAGTACTAATTGACAGTTAAGAGTCCCCTTCGAATAGTGGACAAACGCGGCCGGGCGCGGTGGCTGAAGCCTGTAATCCCAGCACTTTGGGAGGCCGAGACGGGCGGATCACAAGGTCAGGAGATCGAGATCATCCTGGCTAACACGGTGAAACCCCGTCTCTACTAAAAATATAAAAAACTAGCCGGGCGAGGTGGCGGGCGCCTGTAGTCCCAGCTACTTGGGAGGCTGAGGCAGGAGAATGGCGTGAACCCGGGAGGCGGAGCTTGCAGTGAGCTGAGATCCCGCCACTGCACTCCAGCCTGGGTGACAGAGCGAGACTCCATCTCAAAAAAAAAAAGAATAGTGGACAAACAAGCATTCTCATCAGTGACCCTCATAAGGTAAAGAGGAGAGTCTTAGCCTGCTCCTGTATGACCTTGGGCAAGTATACAAATCAGGCACATTTGGGTTAGAGATTACAGAAACTTAGTTCAAAGAATCATAGACTCTGAACTCAATAGCTAATTTGACTGGTAAGTTCAGAAGTGGCTTTGTACTTTTTTGGATCCAAAGATTTAAACAAGGCCAGGTGCCATGGCTCACACCTGTAATCCCAACAGTTTGGGAGGCCAAGCTGTGTGGATCACCTGAGGTCAGGAGTTCAAGACCAACCTGGCCAACATGGTGAAACCCCACCTCTACTAAAAATACAAAATTCAGCTGGGCGTGGTGGTATGTGACTGTAGTCCCAACTACTCAGGAGACTGAGAGGAGAGAATCGCTTGAACCTGGGAGATGGAGGTTGCAGTGAGCTGAGATTGTGCCACTGCACTCCAGCCTGGGTGACACAATGAGACTCCATCTCAAAACAAAACAAAAACAAAGATTTAAACAATGTACCAGGTAACTGGTCTTTTTTGATCACAAAGAAAGTGCATTTTAGGAGGTACCTGGGTGGATCTGAGGGTCCCTAATGGCTCTAGCTGACTTATAGGCTAAATGATGACCACCCTCAAAGATGTCCACATCCTAGTCCCCAGAACCTGTGAATTGTTACCTTACCTGGTAAAAGGGACTTTGCAAATGGGATTAATTAAATTAAGGATGGGAGATTATCCTGGATTATAGGATGGGATCCAATGTAATAATCATAAGAGTTCTAACAAGAGGGAGGCAGGAAGGTCAAAGACAGTAGTAGAAAATGTGACACGGAAGCAAGATGCTGTAGTAATTCAAGAAGTGGTCATGTGCTAACAAATATGAGCAGCCTCTGGAACAGGCGTGTCCAATCTTGTGGCTTCCCTGGGACACATTGGAAGAAGAAAGATTGTCTTGGGCACACATAAAATACACTAATGCTAGCTGATGAGATAGAGAAAAAAAAATCATGAAAAATTTTATGTTTTAAGAAAATTTATGAATCTGTGTTGGGTCACATTCAAAGTCGTCCTGGGCTGCATGCAGCCTGCAGGCCATGAGTTGGACAAGCTTTGCTCTAGAAGCTGAAAAAGGCAAGGAAATGTACTCCTCTGAAACCTCTGTGTGGCATGCAGCCCTGCCAACACCTCGATTTTAGACTTCTCACCTCCAGAACTGAATGGGGTGGTACTGCTTTTAAGTCACTAAATTTGTGGTAATTTGTTACAGTAGTAATAAGAAACTAATTACTGGTTTCCAGCTTCTCTGCGTTCATTTTCTTTTCTTTTCTTTTCTTTTTTTTTTTTTTTTTTTTTTTTTTTTGAGACAGAGTCACACTCTGTCGCCCAGGCTGGAGTGCAGTGGCACGATCTCGGCTCACTGCAACCTTTGCCTCCCAGGTTCAAGCAGTTCTCCTGCCTCTCAGCCTGCTGAGTAGCTGAAATTACATGTGCACACCACCACACCCAGCTAATTTTTGTATTTTTAGTAGAGACAGGGTTTCACCATGTTGGTCAGGCTGGTCTCAAACTCCTGTCCTTGTGGTCTGCCTGTCCCGGCCTCCCAAAGTGCTGGAATTACAGGCGTGAGCCACCTTGCCTGGCCTCTGCCTTCATTTTCATGGACTGGCAAAGGCCAGAAAATTTAGCTTTTCCAATCTTTTACAGGATATGTATTTTTGAATCTCAGCTATCTTGGATTGCTTTCTGTTCACTGAAAACACCTCTCTTTGCAAGGTTGTGTTTTTTCTCTCAGCTTTCTGACAGTCCAGGTTTGACTGAAACTTACTTGTAACAGTTTATAAAAGGTATAAGAAAATCACAAACCCTCCAGCATCCTGATATTTTTCCAACAAGTCTCTAAAATTTAACCTTCAGTAGGAAGTGGTTTGAATCAAGATTCCCGAAGACCGTTTATAGTAATTACGGTCAGCTTTCAGAAGTAGGGATGGGTGAATTTGTACCGCTTCCCATTGCGCCTCTAATGAGCCAGCCCCATCCTTGGGTCTGTAATCTGCATCCCATCCTTGGTGTCCCTTTTATATATATATATATATACACACACAATGTTTCATTGGTTGACAGTGAAAGAGATTTAATCCAAAACAGATTAAACAGAAATGGGACTTAATCTGGCTTCTGGGAGGTTCTCTCTCTTTCTCCTTCTCTGTCTGTCTTTCTCTCTCACCACTCTCATTGTTCTACTTTCTTTTATATTGGATTTTTCTCAAGTAGGTTCTCCCTAGGTCATGGCAAATATTCCTCTGGCATCCCTAAGCTTACATTATCAAGATAACTAGTGATTCAAAAGAAAGGAGCCTTTCTTTCTCATTAATTGCAGCCCAAGTCCCTGGACTGAGCTAGTTTGGGATATGAGTTAATCCCCGTGCCAGATGCTGTGACTACAAAGGATAGAATATTCCAGTTGTCCAGGTCTAGGACAGTGTCCACCCCTGAGCAGGAAAACGGGCATAGAAAATGAGAGACTGTAAGGCAAACAAACAAAATAAACAAACTGAAAGGAAGCAGATGCCCACAACATTAACAAACTCAGATCCCTCATCTGTTACAGGTGGATAATAATATGATATACTTCTTAGGACCGCTGTAAAAATGAAATGAATTAGTCCAGGGAAAGCATTTAGCACAATGTGGCATAGTAGGTGTTCTTTCAATATGTGTTTTGATTGTGTTATTCTTACTACTACTGTTAATTACTATTATTATTACTCCTAGTCATGTAACTTTGGAAAGTCACTTTACCCACCTGACTCATTTCTTCTTCTTTTCAAAGGGCTGATGACACACGCCTTGCAGCAAAACAATGAAAGTTAATAGGCACAAGGTACCTAGCACAGGACTGGCAGATGGTAGAGACCTGTGGATACATGATATTATTTTTATTGCTATTTGAGAAGGAAAGTCTCCTGAAGGAATAAGATACACATGTCTCATCTACATATTCATGAATCTTTTTACAAGCCAAATTCTAAAATTTGAATTCTGAGATGGTCTAGGGTTAGATTACTTAAGAGCTCTTTTTACTGAGTAAGAAGCAGGGTAGCTGCAGAGATGCGCCTGCTCCTAACACTGGCCCATTGATGTGGAGTTCACACCTAATATGATCTCAGTCCTGTTCCTTGCTGTAGTCCTGGGGAAAGCTTCAGTCACTGGCACCCTTTAGAATGGCTTGTGGTCAGGGGTCACTGAAAACAATGGCGAGTGGCATCTATTCCCTCTAATAATACACACCCAGGCAAGTAACACGGCTTCACCTTCTCATCTCTGATTGAGGTTCGTGTGTGAGCACCGGCCTGTGACCACCACAAACATCCCAATGCATGGACTTGGTAGCAACTGACCCTACGAGAATATAAAATAGTGGGGTGACTCCGTAGACCTTGACCTATAGATCCGTCTCTCACAAGAATCCATGCAGGTAGAGAATGAATTGTATTTTAAACTGTTGCAGAGCAATTGTACACGTAAGAAAGGCTAAATTCCCATAAAATAAAATCATCTCACTCTCTTGGTCATAATATTAAGAGTATATCATCCTAAATGGATAAAGGAGTGTCCCCAGTGGACTGGGCTCTCTATAGCTTTTAGCTAGGCAATTATAATTCTGTTTTACTTACAATGGGATATTTCTTGATGCATTTTAAATAGAAAGAATGGTTTCTCTATTCATGGAGACTCCATAAGTGTTAAATAGATAGAAATGGAATTTGTGTGGGTATTTATAAAACCACAGAAAGAGAATTTTGAATTATATATGCATACACGCTCTTTGGTCGTTTGAAAGCATTTTCAGTCCGCCTGGGGAAGCAGAACTGTAGGAAAGTGATATCACTGTCAGCGTCATTCCTCCCAAACTATTTTGAATGTCACTAGGAGTTAAGGCAACATGTTGTTTTTCAGAGGAGAAAGGCAAGAAAATAATTAAACACATTTTTCCTTAAGGAAAAAAAAGAGAAAGCAAGTCTGCTGTGAGCCTGCTTTGTAAGAAAGTGATAGTAATGTGACTATGAACAAATACAATTTCTCCTAGGATATCTTTGAAAATTTAGCTGAGTAAACTTTGTCTCAGGGTAAGTAGGAAAAATTCATACACTCTCCCTGAGTGAAATAAATGCAGATATATCAGGATCTCTTGTCAAGCTTTTGTGTTGAATCCAAGAAAGGAACATTGGACAGCTGTGCAGATTCTACTGACATTTTGGATGGGAGAACAATGATTTTTAAACCTATGCTCCATAATTAGCTTACTCACCCCCAAGAACTTGAAGCCAGACAAGAAATGCTCTTCAGGAGTCATGCCACTCAGAGAAACGTGGGAAGAGCAGCACACTCAGTGGGTTCTACCCAATAACTGAAATGGAAGCTCTCAGAATTGCTCGTCTGCACCATTGTAATAGTCATCCAACTGGTCTCCCACTTTCGATCTCTAATCCCCTTCTCCCCACCTCCATCCATCATTCCCACTACCACCAGATTCATATATTGTGACAGCAAGTTTCTAAACATGGGCAGAAAAAATAATTAAGATATTATCATAAATCTGATAGCACATTATCTGGTTCATAGTGTTTGATTAAAACAAATTTTTTAAAGATTCTCTACTTGTCCAAATTTCCCCCCCACCACACGCACACACACACACACACATAGACACACTTAAAAACTCAGCTTTTTCCTTTCCACCATTGCTTGTCATATTAAGTACAAACTCCTTATAACAGGATCTAACTACCATTTAGGTTTATCACCCAAATTGCCCAGTCCCTTTATTCTACTCTTGCCACAGTGAACTCTTTTGTATCTCCAAACATGGTTTCCATTTCCATGTCTTGGCTTATTATTTCCTCATGTCTGGAATATCTGCCTCCTCACAATCACCTAGGATCCTTCTCACCGTCTCTACCAAAGCCAGGGCCACATTTCAAGGCCCAGCTCATACGTTACAACCTCTACTATGTACTTCATGACACTTTTACCCAAAGGCTCTACTTGTACTTTTCTTTGAGCCCTCTTAGTAATTTATCTTTATGTTGTTTTAATGATACTCATTATTTGGCCTTCCATTATTATTTAAGCAATTGTCTTACTTTGTTACCAGAAAAGCTTATATTGCAATAGAAAAACCTCAAATTAAATCTCAGTTCTGCCACTGAAAAGCTACCTGAACTTAGGCAATTTTTAAAAATTTCAGAGCCTCAGGGCATCTGGAAAATGCCTACCTTGTGGAGTTTTTAAAAGGATTAAATTGCATGACAAAATATGTGTAGATCATCTGGTACAGTGCCTGACACCTAGTGAGAGCTGACTAATAGTAACAGCACTACTTATTAATATGTTGTCAGGTCTTTGCAGACTTTGTGTGATTCATTCTTGCATTCCAGCGTAGACAAGCATAGCACCTGGTTCATGGTTTATGTTATATAAATATGCTTTGAGTTGGCAATAATTAGAGGTTTCCAGCATTATAGTGTGACAGTACATTTATCTGAACATATTCCTTGCCCTCTTTTCCATTCTTCCTGTATAAATCTGTTTCTATCTGTTTAAAAAAATATATTAGGGATTCAGAGTCTAAGGATCGAGTTTCCTACGGTGTAGAATTGGGATGTGGATTTAGCAGACGCCCCCTACTGGCAGAGTTGATGTTAGAAAATGAAATAAACCACGACCAAACAGAAGATGGTTCTCCCAGCCTTTGCTCTTCACCCACCCTCCTGGCTGTTTGCGGACAGCCCCTGCTCAGGAAGATATACATTGGCTAATGTATTACTCATGTGGAGGTGGATCTGTGTCATCTTTGACTAACTGGGAGGTGAATATTATGCGTCACGTTCCCCAAAACAGAAAGCCTCAACAGAGGAGGAGCTTGGATTCACACAGGATGTAAAATGTTCAGAATGTTTAGGAATACCAATTCTGAAAAGGTAAACCCAATTCCATTCCTGATGCGCCCCTCACCAGCAGATCTTGAGCAAATCATTTAACCCAGATATTGTGAAAGCCACAATTTCTGATCTGAAAAACTCAGTTCATAATAGCATCTGCCCTCAGAGGCCTCTTGTGAGGATTTAATAAGATTATATCCCAAGAGCCCAGTGGCTGTTGTATAATATACCCTCCAGAAATTGACTTGTTGCTGTGATTAAGCTAATACCGGCCATGCTTGCTTTACTCCGTTGTCTTCAAACTCCAATTTGCCTCAGGATCTTCTGGGCACCTCATTTAAAATACACATTTCTAGATTACCCTCCCAGATATTCTTGATTTTGTTGCAGACCAAAATGTGCATTTTTTTTTTTTTTTTTTTGAGACGGAGTCTTGCTCTGTCGCCCAGGCTGGAGTGCAGTGGCACGATCTCGGCTCACTCCAAGCTCCGCCTCCCGGGTTCACGCCATTCTCCTGCCTCAGCCTCCGAGTAGCTGGGACTACAGGCGCCTGCCACTATGCCCGGCTAATGCTTTTGTATTTTTAGTAGAGATAGGGTTTCACCGTGTTGGCCAACATGGTCTCCATCTCCTGACCTCGTGATCTGCCCGCCTCGGCCTCCCAAAGTGCTGGGATTACAGGCTTGAGCCACTACACCCAGCCCAAAATGTGCATTATAAATAAGCACTTAGGTGATTCTTGTACAAATCCTAATAAGCAATGCTATAGTTTGCAATTTTCAACCCAAACAGAGATAAATGAAAGCAACTCTCTTGGAAGACAAAACTTTTTTCATTCATATTACTTAAGAACTTAAAGCCTTGTGACAATAAACTAGGAATAACTAATAATAATAACACACACATCTAGCACTTATTATATTTCAAGCGTTGGTCAAAGAGCTTTTCATACAATAACGCTTTAATCTTTACAACAACTTTTTGAGGCATGTACTCTTATTCTCATCATTTTATAAATGAGAAAATTGAAGCACAGAAAGTTTGAGCACCTTGCCTAAGTCATCTATATAGAAATGGACAAAGCCAGGATTTGAATCAAAGAAGTCCAGCTTCAGAGCCTATGCTCCTAAACACAAATCTGTACTTCATTAAAAATATAGCAAAATTCACTGTCTCACCAAATCACATAGACCTCTTCCATATAAGAGGCCAAGTTTTCTACAGTGCTTTCCTGTTTAGTGGTAGCCCCAGGAGAAAAGGTAATTAATATGGCAGTCACTGACTCTCTTTCTGATGCATTCTACCATTGTGTGTGTGTGTGTGTGTGTGTGTGTGTGTGTGTGTGTGTGGGTGGTGTTGTTTTAGTTAATCTGAATCAGGATGGTCTCTGCTTCTTTTTTTATATTATCACAACCTCTATAAAAGGCCAGTTTTGAGGGAAATTAATAACATACAGCAGAAAGCCTAAAGGTTACAGCTCATTTTTACCATCTACAATAAGAAATATCATTTAATGGGTAGCATCTCCCAGGCTATGTTCTCATGAGATTTTATACCTAAGAATAAAATCCATGCCTAGGGCAGACTTTTGTAACAAATTTTAAGGAGCAACTTGCCACTTTTTCCATCCAAAATCCTGAGGGAAAAGAGGAAAAGGAGTAAGAGAATGGCAGGAATCAGAACTCACAGTCATTCCTAAGAAAAAATTCGTGGCAATTCAAAAGTGATTTGTTTTCTTTCCCATGTCTAAGCCCCCATGCTCCTTCTGCACAGACTTTCGGATAATAATAATATGCATGCAGATGGCGTGTTCCAGGTTTCACAGCCCTTTCACAACCAGCCATTCATTTGCGATGATTGAAGCAAATCATTTCAGGCTGAAGGCAATCGTGAGCTATTCAAAGGCAACACCTGGCAGCCCGGGATCACAGACGTCTTGTCATTGACATGACATGGGCTTAGAGAAGCTGAGGGTGAGCAAAGACCTGTGTCTTTTCATCACACATAGATAGCTAGGACAGTGCCTGCTTACCAAGTTTGTACTTCATAAATGTTTGTTGAATGAATAAACAAAGTATCACACCCATCTGCTTCCTTTTATAGATGAAAGACCCAGACTTCATAGAGGTGGAAAATTTAATGAGGCAGCAGTGAAGGCAAGAAGATTAGTCAAGGGAGTCAGGAAAATAAAAGAGAACTTCCCTCTGCCTGCTTCCTTCCTTTTTCTAGGTTTCTCTCATCCTTCTTTCTCTGTATGTCTCTGAGTCTTTCTTATGCTACTTTGGTTCCTTCTTTACTAAAGTAACTAGTATTAATATGTAACTAAAATGTGTTTATGTGTAGAATTAAGGCAAATGTCAGCATTTTAAAACTCTCCTTAAAAAATAAACTGACCTCAGGTTTGAGTTGCGTACTCCTCTGTGATAGTGAACTGTTTTTATTTGTCTCTCTTTGGATTAATAGCCCTGACAAATGAAGAAGTTCTCAACTCGTGTTCTAATTTACCAGCAGCTTGTCTTGCTAGTTAATTTATATAGTTCTTAGCTCTCTTTTTTATGGCTAAAGATGCAAATAAACTCAACATAATGCATACAGTTTACAGAAATGGGAGAATTACCACTAAGGACCGCCACCTTTTGGTCATAGAAACAAAGATGCTCAGGGACTAAGGGATCTTTGAGTTGAGTCTATAAAACTGACTATCTGATAATTGTATCTTCTCTACAACATCCATTCCAGGCATTTGACTATTGCCTTTTTGAACATCTTAAAGTAATGGGGAATTCAGCACTTGATGGGGGCAGCTATTCTTTGAACTACTCTGAGTTCTGAAAACTTTTACTTGTGTAGAGTTGAACTTTCATGCTCTAAAGCTTTCACACGTTGATTGTTCTTGATTGAACCCTTTGGAGACACACAGAATGAGTCTAGCCTGTCTTCCACCTGACAATCAGATATTTGAAGACAGATATTTGAAGACAGCTTTCATGCCAACCCCCTTCCCCCAAGTCTTCTCCTTTCTGGAATAAACATCTCTGCTTCCTTTAACAGATCCTCATATACTTTATAGTGAGTGTCTTCACCCTGTTTAATATTCTTCTCTGAACATACTCTTATTTGCCTATATACAAAGCTGATAGTGGACAGATATATACTGGGATAGATATAATGTGAATTAAAATATGGAAATGGTTTTACTAAAGTTGATAAAAAGCCATAGTTCTAATTCTCTCACCAAGTGCCCATCACTTGGGACCCTCCTGACATCATTATGACCAATAACCAAGGGGTTGTTCCTGAATCAATGTCCTTTTTCATTGGTAAATGCCCAAATCATACCAGTTACTAAATAAGTCAGACTCATTCCTAAATATCCTTTTAAAGATTTTGTCCAGAAATCAATAGAAAAAAAAACTTAAAAAAAAAAAACCGACCAACATCTACTCAGAACTGCTTATTTGCCCAGCATTATGGCGTGTTTTTAACCTTATCCTTATTTAATATTCACAGCAAGACTGTGAAATAGGAATCATTATTTCTACTCTATAAATAATCTAACTAAGATCCTCAGAGTGTCTTGCCTAGTGTTTTCACAATTGTTAAATTCCAGAACAAGAATTCCAAAACAGATTTATGGTCAAATAAATTTGAAAAATAATACAGGTTCTTTATTCACTTGAAAAAGCATGGATGAAATTGAGCAATGAAAGTTTCTAAGAAGTTCTTCATTAAAGAAAGAAGTTTAACCCAGTGTATTTGAGATTGGGTCTTTTTCTTGTTTAATACCTATAAGTGTTACAGGACAGGGGTCCCAATCCAGACCCTAAGAGAGGATTATTGAATTTCTCGCAAGAAAGAATTCAGGGCAAGTCCTCAGGGCAAAGTGAAAGCACATTTATTAAGAAAGTTAAGGAATAGGCTGGGCGCGGTGGCTCACACCTGTAATCCCAGCACTTTGGAAGGCTGAGGTGGGCAGATCACGAGGTCTGGAGATTGAGACCATCCTGGCTAACACAGTGAAACCCTGTCTCTACTAAAAATACAAAAAATTAGCCGGGTGTGTGGTGGGCGCCTGTAGTCCCAGCTACTCGGGAGGCTGAGGCAGGAGAATGGCGTGAACCCAGGAGGTGGAGCTTGCAGTGAGCTGAGATCAGGCCACTGCACTCCAGCCTGGGCGACAGAGCGAGACTCTGTCTCAAAAAAGAAAAAAAAAAAAAAGAAAGTAAAGGAATAAAACAACGTTGCTCCATAGTCAAAGCAGCCCTGAGGGCTGCAGGTTGTCTATTTTTATGGTTATTTCTTGATGATATGCTAAACAAGGGGTGGATTATTCATGCCTCCTCTTTTTAGACCATATAGGGTAACTTCCTGATGTTGCCGTGGCATTTATAAACTGTCATGGCTCTGGTGGGAGTGTAGTAGTGAAGACGACCAGAGGTCATTCTCATAGCGATTTTACTTTTGGTGGGTTTTGGCCAGCCCCTTTCCTGCAACCTGTTTTATCAGCAAGGTCTTTATGACCTGTATTTTGTGCTGACCTCCTATCTTATCCTGTGACTTAGAAAGCCTTAAAGATCTAAAGGTCTGGGAATGCAGCCCAGTAAATTTCAGCCTCATTTTACCCAGCTCCTATTTAAGATACAGTTGCTCTGGTTCACATACCTCTGACACAAGCACTTTGGCAAACTGATGCTTTAATTATATTGGAAGCTGATCCCCACTGTTGACTCACGATAATAAAAATGATGACTCAGAGCCCCACATTGTTTCCATGAATGTCATCATTAAGGATCCACTCCTGCGGAGCTTGCAGTGAGCTGAGAGCTGGCCACTGCACTCCAGCCTGGGCGGCAGAGCCAGACTCCGTCTCAAAAAAAAAAAAAAAAAAAAGGATCCACTCCTCTTTCCTATCCATGAAAGGTATGTTTTGAAACCAAAGCAGGAACTTAAAGTTATCCTTCATATGATACATTTGGTTAAATTCATGTCATTGCCCAGTTTAATAGTATCACAAACCTGCCACCTTATATTGTCACTGTTCTTATTGGTTTAATTCATCTTCAACTGGCTGACCAAATTCTTTACATCTTCACCTAGACAATTCATAAATGTTAAACATAGAAGAATTGAGGACTTCCAGTTTCAGGTCTGATATGTAAATGTCATGCACATCCATGTGAAGAGAGTAACACAAAGCCTGTTGGTAGACTCTCTTCACACAGACAGACATGACATTTGGTGCCAAAACCCAAGAATAGTCAGGGAAGCAGATACTTGAGTTAAAATGCCTCGACCTAATAAGGGAGCGGGGTGAGTGGGGACAACTGAAAAGGAGTACATAAAAGAATGTTGTCCAGGGCACCAGAGTCAGCGAGTTTTAAGAGGCTTAGAAGCCTAGGCATCAGTATCCACAACAGTTATGGAGGCAAGGGTAACAGGCTCTTGAAAAAGAAGGTAATGTGGAATGGGTAGCCTCTGTATTGATTAAGAAGGAGATGGACTTACCATCCACTGTAAGAGTTACCCAAAGCATCTGCGATCATTCAGGAGGCTTCTGAGGTGATCAGGCAGCATCAGTCTTCAGCCACTGACCTGAGAAGATCTGGGAAGGAGTCAGTCAGACAGCCTTGGGCCAGAGTTCCAGGGGCTCTGGGAGTGGCTGCTGGGTGAGTTAGACAGTCCAGTTTCCAGTGGGTTCCCATACAGATGGGACACAGCTTAAGAGGAATCCCAGGCTGGGCATTCCTTGGCCCAGTGGCCAGATTTCCAGCACTTGAAGCAAGATCCTGGGGAAGGAGGTCCTGGAGGAATGCCTGGCCACTGCAGTTTAGGTGTTTGGAAGTTCTTGTGTGATGGAGATGTGGCTAGGGTTTCTCTCCCTCACAGTGGAGGCAAGTAATTCCAACTCAGAAATACATTGCCACTTGGCTGCCTTTTCTCTATTATTGTACACCTTGAAGGCGAGGTTAATTAAGTCCTGTTGTAGGGCTTGAGGGCCAGAATCTAATTTTTGGAGCTTTTTCTAAAATCAGGAGTGGAATGCGTAATAAAATGCATATTGAGAATAAGATGGCCTTCCGGCCCCTCTGGGTCTAGGGTGGTAAAGCACCTATGGGTTCTTGCCAAACACGCCATGAACTGGGCTAAGTGTTTATACTTGATGTAAAACAGCCTAAACGCTAACTGATTTGGGAGAGGTTGGATAAAGAAAAAGGAGCATTAACCTTGACTATGCCTTCAGCTCCAGTCACCTCGCTAAGAGGAAATTGTTGGGCAGGTGGGAGAGAGCTAGTCGCAGAACAAAACTGTAAGCCAGAATGGGTGTGAGGAAGGGAGGCAATAGAAGGATTATAGTGTGGGGGAGCAGAGGCTGAGGAAGAATTGGGACCTGGCTTGGCCTGGTGAGGAGCAGCTAGGGAGGAGGGGACAGGTCAGATGGGTTCATAGAACAGGAGAATTCAAAGGACTCAGAGCTTGGGGTGGAGACTGAAGGAACAGATAGGAGAGAAGGAAGAAAGATTTGGGACAAGTCACATTGGGAGCAGAGACTAGGGAGGGACCAATGTGTAAAAGAATGCTTGGACGTCAAGCACCTCAGACTATTTGCCCATTTTTTGACAAAAATTATTTGGATCTTATAGGATGGAGAAATCAAAAATGCCATTTTCTGGTCATTTAGAACCACTGTCAAGTTTGTATTGGGGCCAAGCAGTATTGCAGAAGAAAATAAAGCATTTAGGTTTTAGGTCATGTGTGAGTTGAAGAGGTCTTAAATTCTTGAGAACACAGGCTAAGGGAGAAAAAAGAGGAATGGAGGGCGGAAGTTTGCCCATAGTTAAAAGGTAAGTTTAGAGAAAAGAGAGGTAGAGACATGGTGCGGGGTGGGGAGGTGGTGCAGGGGGCGGGGGATGGGGAGGTGGTACTTGCCACCCAGGGAAGGTGGTACTTGCCACCAACATGAGGGATCAAGGCAGGTGTCCCCGCAGTAATTAAATGCCAAGGGAAGACTATCTTCCCGAGTCCGTGACCAGCGCCAGATTTTTGAGTTCATGGATAAAACATGTCTCCTCTGTCTCTACCATAAAGGGAAAGGAACCAAAATTAAGGAAGGGAGAGTTTGAAGGGTGGAGGGCTAGCAAGAGAGGTTAGAGAAGAGAATAAAAAGAGGCCGCTTACCTGATTTAAAATTGGTGAGATGTTCCTTGGGCTGGTCTGAGGACCTGAGGTCATAGGTGGATCTCCTCACGGGGTGAGGGCAAGGACAGGGGACCAGTCTCCTGAAGGAGTCCCCTGTCCCAGGTCTTCAACACCAAATGTTATGCATGTCCATGTGAAGAGACTACCAAACAGGCTTTGTGTGAGCAATAAAGCTTTTTAATCACCTGGGTGCAGGCAGGCTGAATCCAAAACAAGGAGTCAGCAAAGGGAGATAGGGGTGGGGTAGTTTTATAGGATTTGGGTAGATAGTGGAAAATTAGAGTTAAAGGGGGTTGTTCTGTTGCGGGCAGAGGTGGGAGTCACAAGGTGCTTGGTGGGGAGCTCCTGAGATTCTTTGTCCAGGAGAAGGAATGTCACAAGGTCAATTGATCAGTTTGGGTGGGGCAGGAACAAATCACAATGGTGGAATGTCAGTTGAGGCAAAAACTGAACATTTTCACTTCTTTTGTGGTTCTTCAGTTGCTTCAGGTCATCTGGATGTATATGTGCAGGTCACAGAGTCTTATTCCAAAAGGAAAGAAAGGCAGCTTTCTCCTTATGTCAATTCCACCCCCTCCCCCAATATTTGGACCCCTCATGACACAAGCAACTATTCCTGTTGCTACTCCTTTATGCATCTCCCAATATCAGCCTACTGGAATCCCTTTAGACAACCTTCCACCGTCCAAATGTTCCTTCACTCTATCTCCAGAACCCAGCCACATACATTACCAAACAGATGGGAGTATTCTAACTTTGCATTACTGATAAGCCCTCTATCATTATTGACAAACTAAAAAACATTGGCAGTCACTATTGCTTAGGAAGACACTTATCCTGCATCTCACTCCATCCTTGGCTACCCTCCCTCTGCTTGTCTGAATCTCTTCCTAGCCCCTCCTCTTGCTTTCTTATACCCTGCCCCATGAATAGCAGTGAAAGGTTACTCATAGACACTATGTGCTTTCTCATACACCATGAAAACCAAAACTCTCCCTCTATGAGCTGCACCATCAATCCCCATTACAACCTGTAATGGCTGCTGTCCTTGCTGGAGCTCTAGCACTTTGGGTGCAGGACTCCTCTTTCAGTACACCCTCTCACGTTTTCACTTTACATTTCCAGTTCTGCCTGACACAAAGTCTCTTCTTTTATGTGATTCTTCCACCTACATGTGCCTACCTGCCAACTGGATGGGCACATGTACTCTAGTCTTCTTTACCCCCAAAATCCAGTTTGCAGATGGGAATGAACAACTGCCTGTCCCCTTCATGACACCAACATAACAAAAAAGTCATCCCAGTAATCCCTTTACTGGTGGGTCTAGGACTTTCTTCCTCCACTGTTGCACTTGGAACTGGAATACCAGGCATATCAACCTCTGTCACAAGATTCCACAGCCTCTATAATGACTTCTCTGCTAGCATTACAGATATATCACAAACTTTATCTGTCCTCCAAGCCCTGGTTGACTCTTCAGCAGCAGTTGTCCTCCAGAACCACCGAGGCCTTGATTTACTCATTGCTGAAAAAGGAGGACTCTGTATATTTTTAAATGAAGAGTGTTGTTTTTACCTAAATCAATCTGGCCTGGTATATGACAACATAAAAAAAACTCAAGGATAGAGCCCCAAAACTCGCCAACCAAGCAAACACTTATACTAAACCCCTTTGGGCACTCTCTAATTGGATGTCCTGAGTCCTCCCAATTCTTAGTCCTTTAATACCTATTTTTCTCCTTCTCTTATTCAGATCTTGTGTCTTCTGTTTAGTTTCTCAGCTCATACAAAACTGAATCCAGGCCATCACCAATCATTCTATACAACAAATGCTCCTTCTAAAACCCCAAAATATCACCCTTTACCCCAAAATCTTTCTCCAGTTTAATATCTCCCCTCTACATTCCCATGCTGCCCCTAATCCCACTTGAAGCAGCCCTGAGAAACATCACCCATTATCTCTCCATACCATCCCCCAAAATTTTTGCCACCCCAACACTTCACCACTATCTTGTTTTGTTTTTCTTATTAATATAAGAAGGCAGGAATGTCAGGCCTCTGAGCCCAAGCTAAGCCATCATATCCCCTGTAACTTGCGTGTATACATCCAGATGGCCTGAAGCAAATGAAGAACCACAAAAGAAGTGAAAATAGGCAGTTCCTACCTTAACTGATGACATTCCACCATTGTGATTTGTTCCTGCCCTACCCTAACTGATCAGTTGACCTTGTGACATTCCTTCTCCTGGACAATGAGTCTCAGGAGTTCCCCACAGAGCACCTTGTGACCCCCACCCCTGCCCGCAAGAGAACAACCCCCTTTAATTCTAATTTTCCACTCCCTCCTCAAATCCCATAAAACTGACCGATTCCTATCTCCCTTTGCTGACTCCTTTTTTGGATTCTGCCCACCTGCACACAGGTGATTAAAAAGCTTTATTGCTCACACAAAGCCTGTGTGGTGGTCTCTTCACATGGATGCACATAACTGTAATGACATGAAAAGTCACCACTTCCATTCCTACAACAACAAGAACAACAAGCTAGATAAACAAAAACAATCACTTTTCTTGGACCCATCAAATAACTGAAGTTTCAGGGCAAAACACTACGCCCAAATTTGGAGAGTCAGGTGTATCTAGAGACACACAGCTGGGATCTGCTTACATGGGAAAGAAGCTGTTGGGATCTCCTTACCTGGAAAAGAAGGTGCTGGAGCCTTAAATTGCTAGGAGCACTTACATGGTAATATTGACAAATTGCTGGAGGCTGTGTGTGGACTCATGTGAGAAAAAAAGTTCAGGTGGGCCACAGTTCTAAGGGTACCCTCACACATTTGTGAGCTTCACCTCCAAGAACATGACCAAATTCTCATAGTAAGGATGTGAGAAAGATCCTCCCCTAGATTTGACAGGAAAAGAGGATGAAATCCCCTTGGAGAATTCTCCATAACAAAGGCCTACTTTGCAGGGGAAGGACTTTTCCAGGGCCTTATTCCAGAAGGAAGGAAGGAAGGAAGAAGGAAGGAAGGAAGGAAGGAAGGAAGGAAGGAAGGAAGGAAGAAGGAAGGAAAGGAAAGGTATTCCTCTCTCTCCTGTCTTCTCTAGCCTTCTAGTACCCTCTAAAGGAAAAATTAAAAAGCTATGACACTGGAGAAACACTTGTGCAGCTGACAGTTAAGAAACATGGGCCCCCCAAAAGATGGAGTTTTAACAAAATTACGGAATGCTTCTCCCTCCCAGAACCTTCTCACCTCAGCAATAGTGCTCCTGTATGACAGTTGATTACAGTTGAAAAATCTGCAAAACAGAGATTCTGAGAAGTACTTAGAGAAGCCTAAAGTCAAAGTGAGAGACAAAATTAAGGAAGAATTTGAGGCTTCTGACACTTATACCAATAGCAAACAGTAAACATAGCCCAGCACTTAGCTAGATTAACATAAATCTTCACAATAAAGGCCTACTTGCCTATTTGTCTATTTTCCTGTCTGGTTTGAACAAAAAATTACAAAGCATGCCAAGAAAAAACAAACACAAGCAGTCTAAGGAAATGAAGCAATCATGAGAATCAGGCTTAGCTATGACACAGATGATGAAATGATCAGACATGGAATTTGCAATATCATAACTATAATTAATATGTCAAGGGTTTTAGTAGAAAAAGTAGACAACATGCAAGAAGAGATGAGTAATGTAAGCAGTGAGATGGAAACTCTAAGAAGCAAACCAGATGATCAAAATAAAAAACAAAAACAGCTGAGAAAAAACAACCAGTGAGACTGAAGATCATCAATAGCAAACTGAAATGCAAAGAGAAAAAAGAATTTTTAAAAAATAACGTATTCTCTAAGAACTATAGACACTTTTAAAAGGTGTAACATACATGTAATTGGAATATCAGAAGGAAAAAAATTAAAGAGAACAGAGAAAAAGAAATAGCTGAAGTAGTAATGGTTAAAAACTTTCCAAAATTAATGACAGACACCACATCACAAATTCAGGAATATCAGAGAATATCAAGCCAGATAAATACCAAAAACAAAACAAACTGCAGAAAACCAAACATAAAGAGAATGTTATGAAAGAAGCTAGAGGGAGAGAAAACTTTGCCTTAGATGAATGAACATAGCAATTAAAATAGACTTCTTATCAGAAACTATATAAACAAAAGGAGAGTCACATAAAATATTTAGTCTTGAAAGCAAAAAAACCCAACAAGCTTGAATTCTATATCCAGTCAAACAGTCCTTCCAAAGTGAAGGAGAGCCGGGTGTGGTGGCTCACACCTGTAATCTCAGCACTTTAGGAGGCTGAGGCTGGCGGATCACCTGAGGTCAGGAGTTTAGGTCAGCCTGGCCAACATGACAAAACCCCATTTCTACTAAGAATACAAAAATTAGCCAGGCATGGTGGCACATGTTTGTAGTCCCAGCTACTCAGGAGACTGAGGTAGGAGAATCGCTTGAACCCAGGAGGCGAAGGTTGCAGTGAGCCAAGATCATGCCATTGAACTCCAGCCTGGGTGACAGAGCAAGACCCCATCTAAAAAAAAAAAATAAAAGGGCATGGTGGCTTATGCCTGTAATCCCAGCACTTTGGGAGGACAAGGCAGGTGGATCTCCTAAGGTTGGGAGTTCAAGACGAGCCTGACCAATATGGTGAAACCCCATCTCTACCAAAAATACAACAACTAGCCGGATGTGGTGACAGGTGCCTGTAATCCCAGCTACTCAGGAGGCCGAGGCAGGCTCCAGCCTGGGCAACAAGAGTGAAACGTCATCTCAAAAAGATAAAAATAAAAATAAAAGAAGGGGAAATAAAGATTTTCTCAGACAAACAAAAACTAAGCTTCATCACCAGCAGATCTAGCCTGCAACAAATTTTAAACATGGAAAAATCCTGGGAAGCAACATTAAGAACCTCCTCTTTGAATGCTGTCATTTTGTTAAGCAGCCCTTGTTCGGATACATAGGAACCATCTTCCAACTGGGTATTTATTATTGCATTAAACCCATTCTTCATGATTTCTCCAGAAATATCGTGAAAGTGTTCCCAAAATGCCTGTGGAATATCAGATACACTCATTTAACAGTCCCTATTTCCTGCTAAAGAACAAAATGATGTTATTCCATTGTGAAGTAATCTTAGTGATCTCTTACTGGATCTCCTCTAGATTTTTATGAATCATATCTTTAATAGTTCATTCTAGGACCTTGTCCAGGGTTAACTTAAAGCTCTCTAGTCCTGAATAGCAGCATATATCTTTCTATCCTCTAAAATGTGAATCTACATTTACATTTTCCTCTTTTCCATTTTCCCTTTCTCCTTCACATATCACTGTCCTCATTTGCACACTAGAATATTATATTCTGGGGTTAAATTTGCTCACAGGATGAAACTTGAACTCATTTTTAGCAGTAGGATTATCTCTTATAATATTTTATCCCATTTTCATCTTCTGTTCCTCCCAATCAGTGTTTGTTCTATACAGCTTAGTGTTGAAATCAGTCTCTTTAAGAGAAAAGACAAAGCAAAATAGAGATTAAAGAGTTCTCTCCTACTTCAACCATCAAACTTTACACTCTAAACCACAGCACTGAGTTTATTCATTTGATGATCCGATTCTTACCCTAATGTAACTAGGGTCTTCTGGTTATCATTGGCTTTATCAAAAGTTGCAACCCATTTTATATCTTTAGTCTTTCTAAATCTTATCTTCAGTTCTTTGCTTCTCCCTCTATAGTTGCCTTGTATTTTTCAACATTAGGAGACCCCATTTCCATTGCTCTAAATCTGAGGTCACTGGAGTACATTCTCTATACTACCACCCAGGGTCACATCTCTTTCCTCTCCATATATCTATTACAATATACAAAAACAGATGAATAAAATGTACTTACCAAACTACATCCCTCTTAAAGCACACCATTAGCAGAGGCTGAGTGTTTCTCTAATTAATAAAATGCTTATCATCAGGGTATTAAAATATGGAAGAATCAGCTCCCTATAGCTTGATAAAAAAAATTCAGTAATTGTTATTACTCACTTATTTGAGTTCATTAATAATAAAGTTGTATGAAATAATAGCTGCACAATATATAATACATAATAGTGTATAACATAATAATATAATCATTGTATAATGGGAAACAACTTTTGTTCCTCCAAAATCTGGGTTTGTGTCCATATCTACCACTGATTAAACACAGATGGGTGCCTTTTAACCTCTTTGTGCCTTTGTCTCTTCATCTGTAAAACTGGATTAATAAATGAATATGTTGTTATTCTTGTAAGTCTAAACAAAATTAAGTACATACACTTGACCTTGGAAGCCTTAAGGCAGTGAATACCAAAGTGTGGCACATGATGATTTCAGATGACTATTGAACATGCATTCAATAATATTAAACCACATGGTATGAAAATTACTTCAATTTTATTTTAATCCTTGTAATTATGTAAAAAGGAAAATCCTTATTTGGTGCCAGTATGTTTTCACACTTTGTAGCACTTATTATTCTCCCTTTTAAGCAAAGGAAGAGTAGGTAACAGGCCTTCCTTCAGCAGGCAGAAGTATTTTTCTTGAATTGAATTACATTATTTTGTTTTAATTGTACTTACTTTTACAATTATATTTTATTATGGCAAACAATATTTCTTTTCAAGTTCCCCTTTTTTTTTTTTCTTGAGACGGAGTCTGGCACTGTTGCCTGGGCTGGAGTGCAGTGGCATGATCTCAGCTCACTGCAACCTCCACCTCCTGAGTTCAAGCGATTCTCTTGCCTCCCATTTCTTTTTCAAATGAATTAATTTAAATAAAAAGAAATAACTTGTTTTAAATAATAAGTAAATGTATTACAGGTGATTTGAAGTTTGGCAAAAATTATAAAGTTAGTATACGGAAGTTTGAGGAAACATTCTAAATGTAATATACATATTTTTAATCTATTTGCCTGTTATTATCAATGAAGTTATATTTTTACTAATTATTATTAAAAAATAAGTCTTTGAAAAATTTGTGCTTTACAGGTTCCTAAGCATGATTCTCGAAGCTTCTCATACAGAGGTTTTAAAAGATTCACTATAAAAAGAAAGTTTGCATTTGATATCTGACTTTTATTTCCTCTAGGTTAGGGGTAATATCTACCTTCTTTATATGCTCTACAGCATCTATTAGAAGGCTGAGTGCACAAGTGTTTCTAAGTAAATATTCAAATGGGCTGAATTGACATTTAGGTGTGTCAAAAATGTTTGTGGTTGATGTATGTGTGCCTCCCCTGCTCTTCTCAAAGAACCTCCAGCTGTTAACATTACCAGGGCAATTTCCACCCAATTTCCCTCTCAACTCTGAAGTTATAGCTGAGATAATGTGGAGACCAGTCTGAATCACAGAATCTTTAGCTATTTGTCATTTCCCTAATGTCTGCCAGCATCCTGTAAGCTGGCTGTATGATGGCAAGACCAGATAAAGGAAATATACTTTTCTCCATTGCTTATATATGCTAAATCCCTTTACCACAGTGTAATGTCTTTAATTTCTTCCCAATTCAGTCCCTGCTCTCCAGTGCCATGACAACACACATCCTATAAAGAGAGTCTTTACCAACAGTCATGAGATCAGACCTTTTGACTTTTCTCTTCAAGGATCTTATCCACATCCATTTTCTCTGCCTGTGGGTTCTTGTCATTTTAATGTCTGAAGAACTTACATTCTATATAACTAATAGGAAGGGGAAAATAATATCTTTACCTTCTGATCACAAAGAAAGTTGTTCAAAGTCCTAAGCCCAATACAGTATGCAAAATGTTGCCAGAATTCTTGAGTGAGATATTTCAGTGTTCATGAGAAACATTATTTACCATTAAAATATCTAAAGAGGCTGCAGAAGTAGGCAAGTTAACAGTAGATTTAAAATGTTCTGCCCTTGAAGCTGTGTTTGTAGAACTCACACCAATTCCATTTGATTAGCATCTTCTCTAAATCTATGTAATCCTCTCAACTAGTTCTATACGTTTCCTTTATCTCTGACTCTTGGTGTTAAAGTCCTTAATTAAAAAGTAGCACAGATGACTGACAAGCACATACATATACATACACAATTGGCTAGAATCCAAAATTCTAACATTTGTCTGGGTTGCTAGGTGGTCCATTGGAGCCTAGATTTTGAAACTTTTGAATATCAGGCTGGTTGACTGCCAGCTGATGGTTCAAACATTCAACCAGTCTTCCATCTAATCTGCCCTCAGGAAGGAATCTGGGAAAAGCCAAGCCCTGATTTTCCCTTTATATGTGAATTCTCCCATCATCCTCCCAGCAGCCCAATAAGATAGGTCTTATTAACTGTATCATATGGAGTAGGAAACCTGAGCTTAGAAAGTTAAATAAGTTGCTCCAGGTCATGGAAATAGTGAAGGGCAGAGTGTGGTTAAAATTCAAGTCTGTAGGATGGGAAAATCCATTTCTTTCTACTATACCAGCCAGCTCCATAATGGTGTTATTCAAAAAGCGAATATTAAGAAAGCTTGACAATAGTAAACGAAATATTAACTTGTCTTTAATATCAGCTTATCACTTGCTTTAGGAAGCCACTATTCTTCCTCATCTGTCCAATCAGATACTCAACTCTTAACAGCTGTTAAATATCATCTCCAGCAACTTTTGATGATAAAACAACTCCAATATTCAAATGCTGCTGCTGTTGC
This sequence comes from Trachypithecus francoisi, assembly GCF_009764315.1. Classification (NCBI taxonomy): domain Eukaryota; kingdom Metazoa; phylum Chordata; class Mammalia; order Primates; family Cercopithecidae; genus Trachypithecus; species Trachypithecus francoisi. Next base: position 85,483,870 of record NW_022681458.1, on the reverse strand, counting down.
TTCATGCAAGCATACCTTGTTTTATTGTTCCTCACTTTATTGCTCTTTGCAGATATTTCTTAGAAATTGAAGGTTTGGGGAAACTGCATGGAGCGAGTCTATCAGCATCTCTTTAACAACAACTGTGCTCACTTTATATCTTGCCTCTGTGTCATACTTTGGTACTTTTGCAATATTTCAAAGTTTATCTTTATTATTATATCTGTTATGGTGATCAGTGATCTTCTTTTACTGTCTGTTTGCTTTCTTTTTTTTTTTTTTTTTGAGAATTTGAGACAGGGTCTCACTCTCTCACTCAGGCTGAAGTGCAGTGGCACAAGCATGGCTCACTGCAGCCTCAACTGCCTGGGCTCACATGATCCTCCTGCCTCAGCTTCCAGAGTAACTGGGACCACAGGGTATGCACCACCATGCTTGGACAATCACTGATCTTTGATGTTACTATTGTAATTGTTTTGGGGTGCCACAAACAAACTGTACCTGTGTAAGACGGTGAACTTAATTGATAAATGTTGTGTGTATTCTAACTACTCCACTGACCAGCCATTTCTCCCCTCCCACAACAGTTCCTTGGGCATCCACAATTTTCCAAGACACAACAATATCAAAATTCAGCCAATTAACCCTACATCGGTCTCTAAGTGTCCAAGTGAAAGGAATAGTCTCTCACTTTAAATCAAAAGCAGGAAATACTTAAGCTTAATGAGGAAGGCATGTTGAAGGCCAAGATTGATAAATGCCAGGCATCTTGTGCCAAACAATTAGCCAAGTAGTAAATATAAAAGAAAATACCTTGAAGAAAATTAAAAGTACTACTCCAGTCAAAACATGAATGATAAGGAAGTAAAACAGACTTTCACTGGAAGAAGATGCCATCTAGGACTTTACAGCTAAAGAGGAGAAGTTAGCGTCTGGCTTCAAAGCTTCAAAAGACTGGCCAACTCTCTTATTTGGAGCTAATACAGTTGGTAACTTTAATTTGAAGCCAGTATTCACTTACCATACTAAAAATTCTAGGGCCCTTGAGAATTTTGCTAAATCTATTCTGTTTGTGCTCTATAAATAAAACAACATTGCCTGGATGACAGCACATTTGTTTATAGCATAATTTACTGATTTTTTTTTTTTTTGAGATGGAGTTTTGCTCTTGTTGCCCAGGCTGGAGTGCAATGGAACGAGCTTGGCTCACCACAACCTCTGTTTCCTGGGTTCAAGTGATTCTTGTGCCTCAGCCTCCCAAGTAGCTGCGATTACAGGTGTGTGCTACCATGCCTGGCTAATTTTGTATTTTTAGTAGAGACAGGGTTTCTCTATGTTGGTAAGGCTGGTCTCAAACTCCCAGCCTCAGGTGATCTGCCTACCTCGGCCTCCCAAAGTGCTGGCATTACAGATGTGAGTCACCGCACCCAGCGATTTACTGAATATTTTAAGCTCATTGTTAAGATCTGCTGCTCAGAAGAAAAGATTCCTTTGAAAATATTACTGCTGCTTGACAATGTACCTGGTCACCCGAGAGCTCTAATGGAAATGTACAAGGAATTTTATGTTCTTTCCATGTCTGCTACTACAATATTCACTCTGCAGCCTATGGATCAAGAAGTAATTTTGACTCGAAAGTATTATTATCAACCTCCTGCAGCCTTGACCTCCTAGGCTCATGCTATCCTCTCTCCTCAGCCTTCTGAGTCGCTGGAACTACAGGCATTTGCCACCACACCGAGCTAATTTAAATTTTTTTTTCTAGAGACAAGGCATCACTATGTTGCCCAGGCTGGTCTTTAACTCCTGGGCTCAAGCAATCCTCCAGCCTTGGCCTCCCAAAGTATCCAGTCTTATTATTTAAGAAATATATTTTATAAGGCTGTTGCTACCATAGATGGTGATTCCTCTGATGTATCTAGGCAAAGAAAATTGGAAACCTTCTGTAAAGGAGTCGCTATTCCAGGTGCCATTAAGAATATTCATGATTCACGGGAGAAGGTCAAAATGTCGACATGACCAGGATTTAGAAATAAATTGATTTCAACCCTCATGGGTGACTTAGATGGTGTAACAGTCCGTTTTCACACTGCTGATAAAGCCATACCCAAGACTGAGTAATTTATAAAGAAAAAGAGGTTTAACTGACTCACAGTTCCATGTGCCTGGGGAGGAGTCATAATCAGAAAGACAGAAAGCAAAAAGCCCTTCTTACATGGTGATAGGGAAGAGAGAATGAGAACCAAGTGAAAGGGGAGACCCCTTATAAAACCACCAGATCTTGTGAGACTTATTCACTACTGTGAGAACAGTATGGGGGAAACTGCCCCATGATTCAATGATCTCCACTGGGTCCCTCCCACAACATGTGGAAATTATGGGTGCTACAGTTCAAGATGAGATTTGAGTGGGGACACAGCCAAACCATATCAGATGGATTCAAGATTTCAATGAAGGAAGTCACAGCAGATGTGATGGAAATAGAAAAAGAAATAGAATTAGAAGTGGATCCTGAAGTTGAGAGTGAATTGCTACAATCTTATGATAACACTTTGACAGATGAGGACTTACTTCTTTTAGAAAAGTGAAGAAAGTGGTTTCTTGAGATGAAATTTACTCCTGGTGAGGATGCTGTGAACATCATTGAAATGACAGCAGAAGATTTAGAATATTCCATAAATTTAGTTGATAAAGCAGTGGCAGGATTTGAGAGGCCTGACTCCAATCTTGAAAGAAATTCTACTGTGGGTGAAATGCTGCCAGACAGCATCACATGCTAAAGATAAATTTTTTATGAGTGGAAGAGTCAATTGATGCGGCAAACTTCATTGTTGTCTTATTTTAAGAAACTGCCACTGCCACACCAACCTTCAGCAACCACCACCCTGATTACTCAGTGGCCATCAACATTGAGGCAACACCCTGCACCAGCAAGAACATTACAACTCAGGTTGAAGTTGCATGTGATAATTAGCATTTTAACAATAAAGTATTTTTGAATCAAGGTAGTACATTTTTTAGACATAATGTTCTTGCACGCTTAATAGACTACAGTAAAGTATAAATATAACTTGTATATGCTCTGGGAAACAAAAAAAAAATGTGCAACTCACTTTATTGTGATACTTGCTTTATCATGGTGGTCCTGAACAAAACCCACAATATCTCCAAGGTATGCTTATATATATATGATTAGAATGAAAGATGGATACTATGCCTTTTTCCTTCTCCAGAAACAATTTTAAAAAATGGGCTTCCAATTATAATGGTCTGTCATTCAGACTCCTAAGCTGCTGTTTAAATTCTGCTTTTCTATTTACCTTCTGTGGTTTCGTTTTTACCACTAACTTTTGACTGTTGCTTTTTTATCCAGTTCAAGAAAGTCATACCTCCTGGAGCTCTTTAACAACACTCCCACCGACCAACAGCAATTGGAAATGTAATAAGCCTGAGCACTCGCAAATATCACTTCCCCCATGTATGTATAATCAGGCCGTGGAGAAATATCCAATGATCCCTTTGGCTTGCTCAAAGAAGACAAGATTCCATCTAGAGGAAAACAAAGTTTGGAATAATTGGCTGCCTGCAAAAAGCTTCCAGGCGGAAGTCAGTGATTCTGAAATTTTCTGACCAGCAATGCGTGTTGGCATCTCCTTATTGCAGTAGAGGCACTCTAGAGTATGTTCATTTTATATCCAGATTATTTTTGTCTTCACGTCTCTGAACAAAGTTTTCTTCCTTCATAGTATCTGTAAGTCAAAATTCTTTTTCGGTTTACTCTCTGAAACATACCCTCTTTCTACATTTGTGCCACATTTTCCTGAGTTCTTCCAACAAACAAAGTGTTAGGAGAAAACACAACAGGCTCTCCCACCCCAAGAATGCTTTTGTGAAGTTCTAAAAGTCCTTAGGATGCAGTTTTCAGAAATACCAACAAAATAGTAAGGAGAAAGAAAGCCCACTATCATTATCGTTTAGTGGGACAGCTTATTACCACCACTCTTCAGTTCCCATCGAGAACAAACTTCCATACCTCTCCTAAGAGAAAGCAGTTTGGGAGGATGGCCTTCTCTTCTCCACCATGACTCACTCTGGAGGAATGCCTTTCTTGTTGACACTGAGGAGATGAAACTAAGCATGTGTAGCCCAATCTATTCTTGCCTTTCTCCTCTCTTACTTCAGGACCTTCCCTTCCTGCAGATTGAATATGTTCTTCTTTCCAGCTCCTTCTTCCTTTACACCTCTCTCTCTTCTCTCTCTGTTCCTGTCACTAGAGGAAATTTACTGCTGTCCAGTTGTTCTGCGTCTGCCTAGGTATATAAGTTCAATTCAAGAGAAGGTAGCAAGAAGCGTATTTGGCCTTTGATTCAAGACACATTCTCCATTATATAATAACAATGAAGTAGATCTTCTCATGCCTGTCTTACTGCTGCGACTGTTTCTTAGTTGGGACAGATTGGCACAGAGAGTGGTATGATTGATTAGCACCTTCAGACCCAACTCAAGCTTTCCCACTGGTCTCACTTTGCTATTTTGTAAATGAAGTCTTCAAACAAATGCTGTTTGCACTGTCCTGCCTTCAAAACATGGAATGAGGCTCAGTTCTTAATTCCCCGGGCTATATTTATTAAAAGCTTGACAATGCTTGAAGCTTAGTATCCTGAGAAAAAAATAAGTACTCTTAAAGAACTACCAATCTTCACCAACTTCCCTCTCCAGGCTTAGGATCTGGCACGTTCCAAGTCACAGGGAGTCCACTCTGTCCCCACAAGTGGGAATATCCAGGCATCCCTCCATAATAGGGTCCTGATCATAATTCTGTAAGTCTCAGACAGAGAAGCAGGTTAGTCTACATCCTAATTTCAGACTTGCTTTCTTTCTTGCTTTAAGATCATTGACAATGGGAATGTCCATTTCCTTTAGAGAAAATCACACACTATCTGTATTTACAGTCCGTTTTTTACTCCATGGCCAGACAAAAAGAAAATCATCATATATGACAGCACATTTCCCAGTCTTAGTCTTAAACAATCATGTGAGATGTACCAAACATTTAGTTGTATTACATCGCACTGTATTACGTCAAGCTTTATCTAGCTTACTTGATTGTTTTAACCTTCGAATTGATACAGAGAGATGGTAAGCAACACATCTTTCAGATGGTGCTCAGACTCACCTCCAAATCTTGAGGACTTGAATGCAGAGACCCACATATCACCACAGAACAAACAAATATTTTAGTCAAAAGGTGGAAGAGATCAAGACTTAGGAAAGGAGTGTCTCTAAGTCTTTAGGTATAAAGCTAAAATGTATGCAATCTGTATTACTAAGTAGGATTCAACATTTCTGTGATACATCAGCACTCAGATGACTTCACTGACTCAGTCTTCCCAAAGCAATGGGTAGATGCATGCATGACTTGCATCTGCCAGGCTCACTATGGCAATCCTTCCTAGAATAAATGCAATTTCTGCCTCAAAGATTCCATTTTCACCTCCCAAGTAACAAATTTTAATAAAATTAAGCCTGCAAAATAACAAATAGCCTGATACAACAAAAATTAAAATTTAGTCTGCTCTAGGTACTCTATTATATTATTTGTATCACCATTACTGGTTACACGATCTGTTCAGAACCTTTTTGTATATAATATTACTTAATCATGAGCGAGTACTTTTATTATTCCTAATTCATAGATGAGGAACCTGAGGACTCATGGTCTATGTACCCTGCCAATGACTTCTGTGCTAAGTCCTGAACCTATTTGACTTCAAATGTATTCATCTTTCCCTGGTCTGGATTACTTGGGGCTGCATTTCCTAGGCTTCTATGTCAGCTGAATTATACAGATAGGGGTTTGCTGGAACACAGAGAGCAAGAAAGGCAAAAGCCATAGTTTTCTCTCTACCCTCTCTATTTGTTCAGCATCTTTAGTATTAGCTCTGTCCCCCATGGGCTCCAATTCCTGACACAGATGCCTAAAACAAATGTTCTGTCTTAGCCACATCTTTTCCCCCACCAGCTCTCATTCTTCCCTGTCTTTTCCATTTCTGGGTCACTTCACATCACAGGTGAAAGAGGCAGCTGGGATATTCTCTGGGACTACCCCTAGACATCTGAGTGGAGAGACACAGGGGAGGCATTACTATTTTGCATGAAGAAAGGGCACACCGAAACAGAGAAGTTACAAATATGCTCCTAATCCTGGTGTCATTTTCATATATTTCTTTAATTCTTCTTTCAATTTCTGCCACAGGCAAAATAGCAAGAGACAAAACAATTTTTAACCTGAAAAACATTTGCAAATATCAGAAAATATTATTTTGAGATTGAATTCTCATTTGGAGTATCTATTATAAACAGCCATCATCTCAATAGGCTCAGTAGGCAAAAGCTGTGTGTCTGATTTAGAGGTTGGGTTGAGACAGTCAATAAAATCTAAAAACCCCTAGACCCAATGTGATGACACTGAGAGAAGTGAGAAAAAGGATGGAAAAGAGGAAAGATTTATGAGGCATAGTAAAAGAAAGCCAAAGTCAGTGTGAACGACAAGAATTCTCAAGAAACAGCTGTTGAATTGAACTTAATCAAAACTAGCTGGTAAACTGGAATTTTAGTTTGGTATTTGAATAAGAGACTAAGATAATTCTACGTAAAAGTACATAATATGAAGAATAAATAAATAATTCAGAAGAGGTCTGGTAATTTTATTTAAAAATGAAGATGTACATAAGCATTTTTTGTAAATTTTGATGACAAAATATAAAAATATACCAAGAAAAATCACATAGTGAAATAAAAATCTTAAAAGATAGTAATAAGAGTAAACATTGTTTGAGCCCTTTATATGGTTCAAGCACTAAAAGAGGTGCTTCAAATACATCATCTCCTTTAACATTCACAGTAACCTTATGAGACAAATATTATCCCCATGTTATGGATTAGGAGGCTATGATTCAGGAAGATTAATAACATGTTTAAGGCCAAAAGGGTATTTGTGTTCCTGTAAATATTAGTAGGCATTCAACAAAATAGTTCCATAATAAAATGTTTGAGAAACAGCCAACACTATTTCTCTCAGCTAGAGATTAGGCTCTAAGGTTATACAGATATAACTTGTTAAATCCTTCTTTACCCTAAAACTTATCAAACTTATAACATAGTGGGAACTATGTGTATGTGTGCGTGTGTTGTATAAATGTGTGTGTGTAATTACTACCTTTGTGGACATGAATCTTCCACAGAACACAATTTGGAAAGACAGCAAAAAGCTATAATAGAGCCAAATCACTAATGCTAAATTTAATAGAGACAAATTTAAATCTAGCATTGATATTTTTAAAGTCCCATTATTCAAGAACAAAACTCAGGCCAAGAGTGCCTTTTAAATGCCCTGGAGGTGGGCTACCATGAGTCAGAAGATGATGATGAAACTGATGGTTAATGAAATCTTAGGCTAAATTAATAGAAGTGTACTGTCTATATCAAGGGAGGTTAAGGTTTATGTCTGGCTCTGAATTAAGCCTTTAAATAGAATGTTGACAAATAAAAGGAGGAACAGACATTGACAATTAAGTTGAAAGTTGTAGAAATGATGTTATATAATATTACTGGAGAAATTGGAAGTAATATTTTAATTGACATAAATACATGGCTGGTTTAGGATTGTTAAGGGTATCTAAGATGTGATGCTTATGTTCCTATAGTTAACAGATCGCCATTAAAATAAAGATGTAGACTTAATTGGTATTTCTCTAGAGTCCTGGACGAGGACTAACAAATGATAAGGAATTAAGTTTAGGTTTAACATAAATAAAATGTTTCAACAAGCTGTCTCAGAAGAAAATAGGCTGATGAAAATTAGTGAAAATCCAATCAAATTAAATAGTTTCTTAGAACTTGCCACAGAAAAGAGGCATTGTCCAGTTACCTAACTTACCTTACTTACCCTGAAAATTTATTAGTAAAAAAGGAAATATTAGAAATCTCATAGATGAATTTAAAGAAGAAATGGAAGTGTATGTATGGATGTCCATAATTCAATAGCATCTTTGGTCATCAAAGAACTGCTGTCTTGACTGAATGGCATCAACTACGCTTGAGATCTGACTTCTCTTTTCTGCTCTAAATAATGTAACTCCCCCACAAGCAACTGATGTCTTTGCTTCTCATGGCTACTCCTGTTCTAGGCTTCTCCTGCCCCATGACTTCTCCACACCAGTTTTTTTTTCTATGGTGTTTTGTCTTCTGACATCTCTGCTATCTGCTGATTTTTCTCTATGATTTACTTTAAAATGCCCTGCTAGATAATCTTTTTTGCTTCTTGAGAAAGAGTCTCACTCTGCCACCCAGGCTGGAGTGCAGGCTCACTGCAGCCTTGACATCCCAGGTTCAAGTGATCTTCCTATCTCAGCCTCTTGAGTAGCTGGGACCATAGTGCATGTCACCACACCCTGCTAATTATTGTATTTTTTGTAGAAACAGGGCTTTCCCATGTTACCCAGGCTGGTCTCAAACTACTGAGCTCAAGCAATCCACCCACCTTAGCCTCCCAAAGTACTGGGACTACAGGCATGAACCACCACACCCAGACTAGATAATCTTATTTAATTGTCCTGTCAACATCGAATACAGTGCATCACTCTTAAGTTCCTCTCACCAGGCCATCTTACAAATTTCTTTCTCCAAATAGTTGCCTTTGTAGCAGCTACCCAGCCATAATCCTCTCAGCTGTGACCAGAACATTAGGATCACAAGACAGCAAACACTGCAACCTATATGAAGGAAGTTCTTAAGAGGGAATAAATGGTGGACACTATAAATGGACTATCCAGAACCACCATCTCATAGAAATACTCTAGAAGATGCTTCTGTTGTGTATTAGAGGTTAAATAAAATCTCAGAAGTCCCTTCCAACACTAATGTTCTACTACATGAATGTATAGCTCTAAGCCATTATTATTGCTTCTTAATATTGATTAAAAAAAATTAGGGCTTATGGAAAGAATAGGTTTACTGGTATCATATTTAATACAAAGCCTATGATATGGTTTGGTTGTGTCCTTACCCAAATCTAATCTTGAATTGTAGTTCCCATAATCCCCACAAGTCATGAGAGAGGCCCGGTGGGAGGTAATTGATCACTGGGGGTGGATTCTCCCATACTATTCTCGTGATAGTGAGCAAGTTCTCATGAGATCTGATGGTTTTATAAGAGGCTTCCCCCTTTGCTCAGCTCTCATTTTTCTCCTCCCAACCATCATGTGAAGAAGGACATGTTTGCTTTTTCTTCTGCCATGATTGTAAGTTTCCTGAGGCTTCTTCCCCCGTCATGTGGAACTGTGAATCAACTAAACCTCTTTCTTTTAGAAATTATCCAATCTCAGGCAGTTCTTTATAGCAGTGTGAGAACAGACAAGCACAGTAAATTGGTACCACAGAGAGTGGGGCACTGCTATAAAGATACCTGGAAGTGTGGAAGCAACTTTGGAACTGGATAACAGGCAGAGGTTGGGACAGTTTGGAGGGTTCAGAAGAAGACAGCAAAATGTGGGAAAGTTTGAAACTTCCTAGAGATGTGGGGGGCTCAGAAGACAGGAATATGTGGAAAAGTTTGGAACTTCCTAGAGACTTATTGAATGGCTTTGACCAAAATGCTGATAGTGATATGAACAATGAAGTCCAGGCTGAAGTAGTCTCAAATGGAGATGAGGAACTTGTTGGGAACTGGAATAATGGTAGCTCTTGCTATGCAATGAGACTGGTGGCATATTCCCCCTTCCCTGGAGATCTGTGGAACTTTGAATTTGAGAGAAATAATTTAGGGTATCTGGCAGAAGAAATTTCTAAGCAGCAAAGCATTCAAGAGGTGACAGAGTGTAAAACTTTGGAAAGTGTGCATCCTGGTGATGCGATAGAGAAGGAGTCAAATGTTAATCAGCAAGACAAAGTAAAGTCTCCGTGGCATGTCAGAGACCTTCACAACAGCCCCTCCCACTACAGGCCTGGACAGATAAAGAGATTTGCTTAAATTCAGCATGTAAGAGCCAAGGTGGAATGTGTAGCACACTTAGTTATGCCTGTATGTTTATATCTTATTGTCATTTCTCTTTGATCTCACTTATTAATAAAAGGTCTGATTTATTAATAAAAGGAGGAAAAAGTGGTTTCCTGGGCCAGGCCCAGGGCCTTGCTTCTTTCTGTAGTCTCAGGACTTGGTGCCCTGCATCCCAGTCTCTCCAGCTGTGGGTAAAAGAGGCAAAGGTATAGCTCAGGCTGTGGCTTTGGAAGGTGCAAGCCCCAAGTCCTGGCAGCTTCCACATGGTGTTGAGCTTGCGCATGAACAGAAGTCAAGAATTGAGGTTTGGGAACCTCTGCCTAGATTTCATTGGATGTGTGAAAATGTCTGGATGTCCAGCCAGAAGTCTGCTGCAGGGGCAGAGCCCTCATGGAAAACCTCTTCTAGGGCAGTGCAGAAGGGAAATGTGGGATTGGACCCCCCCCCACAGAGTCCCCACTGGGTCACTGCCTGGTAGAGCTGTTAGAAGAGGACCACCATCCTCCAGATGCTAGAATGCTAGATCCACCAACAGCTTGCACTCTGTGCCTGGAAAAGCCACAGACACTCAACACCACCCATGAAAGCAGCCAGGAGGGGGCTGTACCCTGCAAAGCCACAGGGGTGGAGCTGCACAAGGTCATGGGAGTCCACTTCTTGCATCAGCGTGACCTGGAGTCAAAGACATGGAGTCAAAGAAGATCACTGTGGAAGTTTAAGATTTAATGACTGCCTTATTGGATTTTGGACTTGCATGGAACGTGTAGCCCTTTTGTTTTGGCTAATTTCTCCCATTTGGAATGGAAACATTTACCTAATTCCTGTGCCCCCATTGTATCTTGGAAGCAACTGACTTGATTTTGAATTTACAGGTTCATAGGCAAAAGGGACTTGCCTTGTCTCAGACAAGAATTTGAACATGGACTTTTGGGTTAATACTAGAATGAATTAAGACTTTGGGACACATTTAGAAGGGCATGATTGTGTTTTGAAAAGTGAGGACATGAGATTTGGGAGGGACCAGTGGTAGAATGATATGGTTTGGCTGCATCCCCACCCAAGTCTTATCTTGAATTGTAGTTCCCATAATCCCCATGTCTCATGGGAGGGTCCCGGTGGGAGGGAATTGAATCATGGAGGCAGTTCCTCCATGCTATTCTCATGATAGTGAGCAAGTTCTCATGAGATCTGATGTTTTTATAAGGGGGCTTCCCCCTTCGCTTGATTCTCATTCTTCTCCTTCCAACCATCATGTGAAGAAGGACATGTTTGCTTCCCCTTCTGCCATGATTGTAAGTTTCCTGAACTCCCCCACCCTCAGTGATGCAGAACTGTGAGTCAATTAAACTTCTTTCCTCTATAAATTACCTAGTTTTGGGCAGTTCTTTATAGCATCATGAGAACAGACTAATACAGCCTAATTGAAATACTATTACTTCTTCCAACAGATGCTTCTAATCAGACCTTTTATTAATAAGTGAGGTCAAAGAGAAATGACAATAAGATATAAACATACAGGCATAACTAAGTGTGCTACACATTCCACCTTGGCTCTTACATGCTGAATTTAAGCAAATCTCTTTATCTGTCTGAGACTCAGTTTCCCCATTTGAAAACTGAGAAATCATCACTGGACTTTCAAGGTGTGGAAATTAAATTTTACCAGTATGATAATTCTTTATAACTTGCAAAATCTTATAATACTCCTAACCAATGATCCAGAAATAGTTTATATCATTGATTTTGTCTTCCTCAGCTAGCAAAATAGGCTTTTTCAAACAACTATAGAATATCTGTTTGTCACACAAAAGAAAATTAGACATTTAAAATTTTCAAGTGGGCAAAAAATTTTCAGGCATCCTCCTGGGTGACTGACTTATTACCATTCAGCTTTTCTACCTCAGTTCTCCTCTTTCTCTCCCCAACTTTTCTACCATTTAATTTTCCTGAATGACTCATAAGTATAGAACCACCAATTATTTTATATTTCATATTAAGCTGTGCAAGCCAAATTGAGTTACAGCTTAGACAAGAAATCCTAGGGGAAACACCCAGGAGACTGTCATGACACATTTCTTGTTCTCTGGCATAAGCAGAGATAATAATTAAGCATCACATGACATATTACTCTAAAAATAGATGCCCTGTGTGGTTTTTGTCATACACACATCCAAGGTGTTTTTTAAAAATGTTTATTTTAATGTGTTACACATTTAGCCTCTGGGAATCATTTCACTGAGCAGCTGAAAAGCTGCAGTAAATTCTCGGTTACTGAAATGACATGAGGATGAGTTATTTAAATATCTTTATGTTCATAACATAGATTTGTTTGAAACGTATCTTCCTGATGTGGCTAACTTATAAAGATCTCATGATCTAAGTAGGAGATGCCACATATCTTCTTTTTTTTCTCAATGCATGACTCTCTTTGGATATTCATTCATGCAACAAACATTTATTGTGCATGCACAATGTACCAGGCACTGTTTTCAGGACACAGGATACTGCAATCAACAAGACAAATGAGTACAATGCTTGAATAAACCCACAATTCTGTTTTTTTAATATGGCAAACAGTAAACAAGGAAATAAATTAATACATAATTTCAGATGAAGGTAAGTGTTATAAAGAAAATTAATGATAATAGAATAAGGAAAATCAACAGAGATGGGAAAAAGGAAGAGCTTATTTAGATTAGGTAACTAAGACAAGCTCTCTAAGAAGTGAAGAACTGAATGAAAGGAAGCCTGCCAAGCAAACCCTGGCAGGAAGAACAATTATAGCCACAGGGAACCACAATGGTAAGCACGTCATGTTTAGAGAAAACAGGCCAGTGTGGCTGAAGCACAGAAGTCAGAGTATGGTTAGAATTACAGTCAATGTGGTAGGCAAGAGACAGATCCCTCAATACAAGAAATATGGTCAGTGTGGTAGGCAAGGGACAGATCCCTCAAGAATAATTGTGGAGGTGAATGGATTTAACCCAAGTTCAATGAGAAGCAATTGGGGAATTTTGAGCAAAGAAGTAATATGATTTAATTTATATTTTAAAAGCTTACTCTGGTTAGATGGGGGTGGAAATAGGAATGAAAGAAGGGAAATCATTTAGATATTTGAAACATTCAGTAGTATAGGCAAAAACAGCTGATGGCTTAGATTGCCAATGCAGGCAGATGAGTAGCAAAAATGGTGGTCAGATTTAGGATACACTATAAAGGTAAAACCAATGTGCTCCTCTGACTGATGTGATTTACAAAATAAAAAAAGGAATCAAGGCAACAATTTATATACTTTATTTCTCAGTCTATCTTATGGTGCTCACTGTATTTCATAGTAGGAGTTCAAAGGTAACATTAAAAATAAGGAGTATCTACACAGTAGAAGGTTGGAGAATGAGGAAGCATTGACCAGATATGAAAGAATTACAAAGCATTGTATTGTGAGCCCTGTGGGAACAAAAATAAATATTGTCTCTAGCTTTTGTGATCATTGTAGGAAGACCAGGGATCCTAGGGTTTGTAAAAATTTCCATCTCTTTCTTGTAACAGACTAGTCCTGTCTTTACATTTTACACAAGACCATAGATTTTGCACAGTGTTTCATTAAGCCCCGCCAACATGTTATCTACTCTTAATAAAATTTGGTGAGCAGAGATGTAAAAAATGCAGAGAAAACAAAATAAAAGTGAAAAAGAAAATGCGAAGGCAATGATGATTAAAAAAATAGAAAACAAAGACCTGAAATATGCCTGGAAAGTGCAAAAAAAAAAAAAAAAAACCGTGCATTTCTAATTATCAGCTTCTGTGTACTTTTGAACTGAGGAGGTTTTGAACTGAATGAGTTCAAAAGGTGGCCAAGACTGATGAAGTGTCTTTGTTAACAGAAAAATTTAAACTGAGTCTACTCAAGAGAGGCATATTTAGAACCTCTAATGAGCTTCTCAGTGGAAAAAAAATCCAAACCTAATCTTTTGGTACAATAAGTTAATTCTCTTAGTGAAAGATGAGTCGAGTGAGCCAACCTTTATGAACACTGAAAGCAAAACTGCAGAGAATTGAAGCTCTGAGCCACTGCACTTCAGGCCTTTCCTCTCTGTTTTTTTTCCCCTTTCTTTCTTTCTTTTTTATCTTCTTTGTTGGCTAATCTAGGAGCAGTTTACCAGGCTGCCAGGCAATGCAAAGGTCTAAACTATTTGTGAAGAGAATTTGAAATAATCACGTTATGTTTGTCAAGGCTTTGTATTTGTGAAGGTGAACAGTAACAAATAAGAGAAAAAGTCTGCAATCTGTGTTTGTATCACAGGGATAATGCCCAGGATTCTTTGTATTTTGTGGAAGAATAGCATGGGGTCTCAGACTAAGTCCTTGAAGTACAAATATGATTGTACAAGGCTTCCGATAGAAAATGTCTACCTTGAATTTCATGGCCCAGGTATTTTGGTAAACCTAGTTTTATAGCCTTATAAATGATGCAATCAAATTTCCATAAGGACATCATGAAAGCAGACTTAAGTTGTAGAAAACTGTATGAAGTTTACTTCTGTATGTCTCAATGTAACTGTAAACATCCTGTTTTACCAGCTCATGGCATCTAGGAAATATTCAGCTCCATTTAGCCACATCACAAAGGGTAGAAGAAATTTAAAGGTTCAGAGCCTTAAACTCTTTTACCCAGTTATAGAAGATGTTTTGTCAACATGAATAAATAAAAGTGGTACTTCAGTTAAAATTGAAGGTATTGCTTCACTAAATAAGTATTTACACAGAATGTTTCATGGTAAAATAACCAAGGTAAATTGGATAATGGGGCTGGAGATGGTGCTCATTATTTTTTGTGATATGAAACTAAAGAACAAGTTTTCTTTTTGTGGTCATCAGCAAATATCAGTGTGCTACTCTGGAGATAATATTTTCCACCCATGGAGGGAAAAGAACTAGCATTTTTTTAGCATAATCTAAAAAATATATATATCAAGGCAAGACCATGCATTATAGCTTAATCCATGTATTTAGTCTACTTGACTGGAAAGCCTTATGGTATTGCAAAAAAAAAAAAAGCAAAGAGTACCTAATAAGAAAGACGTGTTTGTATCCATACTCTACCTCTCACCGGAAACTGATCTTGGGCCAGTTCCTTCACCTTTCTGAGCTGCAATGTCCTTAACTATAAAATAAAGATTCAAAAATCAATCTCATGGGGCTATCAGAAGAAATAAATGTCTCTAGCTTAGAGATGTTTATAAATGTCTATACTACCTTATAAGCACCCGACTCATGGTAAATAATATCTAAAACACCTGCACATCTACTTCATAGGGTCTTCACTGACATAGATAGCAAAGGTATATCAACTTGTATTCAAAGAAAACCAACATCTGTTCAAGAAATTTTAAAACTACAAGAATTAGTTGGGTGTGGTGGCTCAAACCAATATCCTAGCACTTTGGGAAACTGAGGCAGGAAGCTCACTTGAGACCATGAGTTCAAGACCAGCCTGGGCAACACAGTGAGACCCTGTATCTACAAAACTTAAAAATATTAGCCAGGTTTGGTGGCATGCACTCATAGTTCCAGCTACTCAGGAAGCTGAGGTGGGAGAATTACTTGAGACTGGGAGTTCAAGGCTGCAGGGAGCTGTGACCACCACTGCACTCCAGCTTGGGCAACAGAGTGAGATGCTGTCTCAAAAAAAAAAAAATCTATCTTTCAATTTTCCTTTAAAATACTGCATCCTCCTCTGTAATTACATCTGGAGCATTTTATTAGTGGCAGGGCATTAACCACCTCTTTACACAAATACACTTCTTCCTGTTACCTTAGAAGCTCAGGTAACAATAGGAAACTTGCCTTGTTTATAGGCTTAGAAAGAAAGAGAATATATTCAAGTAAGAAGCTCACAAAATCAGGCAATTTCTTCCCTGTAAGGCATTTCTGGAAAAGTTAGCAGAGTTTCTAGAGAAGAGCACCAAATGTGGATTTATACAAGGTGAATTTTATTAGTTGAAAGTAATGATCTGCATTACAGGAGCTCAAGTGAGATTATCTATAAATACACAGAAATTCTAGAACTAGTGAAAATGTTTCTCAATTTTCATCCTCTTAAAAGAGTTTGGAAGACAGAAGTCAAAGTTTGGCAGTTTCTAAACATAATTAACACTGGCTGAATCTTTCTTATGGACCAGACACTGTACTGAGAGCCTCCACTAGTGACCTTATATTTTTCTTTCTTTTTAATTTTTTTATTATTATTATACTTTAAATTCTAGGGTACATGTGCACAACATGCAGGTTTGTTACATATGTGTACATGTGCCATGTTGGTGTGCTGTACCCATTAACTCGTCATTTACATTAGGTATATCTCCTAACGCGATCCCTCCCCCCGTCCCCTCCCCACAATAGGCCCCAGTGTGTGATGTTCCCCTTCCTGTGTCCAAGTGATCTCATTGTTCAATTCCCACCTATGAGTGAGAACATGCAGTATTTGGTTTTCTGTTCTTGTGATAGTTTGCTGAGAATGATGGTTTCCAGCTGCATCCATGTCCTTACAAAGGACACAAACTCATCCTTTTTTATGGCTGCATAGTATTCCATGGTGTATATGTGCCACATTTTCTTAATCCAGTCTGTCACTGATGGACATTTGGGTTGATTCCAAGTCTTTGCTGTTATGAATAGTGCTGCAATAAACATACGCGTGCATGTGTCTTTATAGCAGCATGATTTGTAATCTTTTGGGTATATACCCAGTAATGGGATCGCTGGGTCAAATGGTATTTCTAGTTCTAGATCCTTGAGGACTTGCCACACTGTCTTCCACACTGGTTAAATTAGTTTACAGTCCCACCAACAGTGTAAAAGTGTTCCTATTTCTCCACATCCTCTCCAGCACCTGTTGTTTCCTGATTTTTTAATGATTGCCATTCTAACTGGTGTGAGATGGTATCTCATTGTGGTTTTGATTTGCCTAATGACCTTATTTACTCATCCAACAACTCTGTGAGTTATGCAACAATTTAACCTCTATTTTAAAGATGAGGAAATAAGCAAAGGTCATACAACTATTAGAGAATACTGGCATCTGATTCCAAAGGCCAAATTTTCAACTACTTTACTGTACTCTTTGCCAAGACTGGTAATTCTCATGAGCTTCTGCTCAAATATTTCCACTTACCAATTACAGCCTCCTGGTGTTTACCTTTCAGAATCAAATTCCTCAAAAGGAACTGTATCACATGAGATATAGTCTGACTGTTTGGTATTATTTTCTTAAAGAGCCCATGAAAGTTATATTGGGATTTTGGGAGTTATTTTTTCAAAAGAATTTATAAGCAAAACTCTTCCCATTTTATTTTTCTTTCACCACTATCACTAGATCCCAATTTTACTAAACTTTGACTGTCACACTGATTTGCAAGAATTCCCTCCTCTGATATAACCTCCTGCATTCAATAGAGAAATAAATAAATTACTTACAGTCCTTGTAGATAGCACTTACTGAATGCTTACTATATGTCAACCATTGTGCTAATTGCTATACATATTAATAACTTATCCCATTGCATCCTTACAAATCCCTACAGGTAGGTGCTGCTATTATCTTCATGTTATAGCCCAGGAAACAAAGGCCCAGAGAAATGTCCTGCCCAATATCATAAACCCAGTAAAAAGTAAGAACAAGGTTTGATTCCAGAGCGATGTGACTACAAACTCAAGATCTTAGTCATCATAGAATAGGATACTTTCAAATTTTACCAGTTATGTGAGTCCTGAGAAAGACATATGCATTAGTCTGTTCTTTCCCTGCTATAAAGAAATACCTGAGACTGGGTAATTGATTTTCTTAAAAAAGAGGTTTAATTGGCTCATGGTTCCATAGACTGGACAGGAAGCACGGTGGCATTTGCTTCTGGGGAGGCCTCAGGGAAATTACAGTCATGATGGAAGGCAAAGTGGAAGTGAGGCACTTCACATGGCCAGAGCAGGAGGGAAAGAGAATGGGGATGTACTACACACTTTTAGACAATCAGATCTCACTGTAATTCTATTATGAGAATGGCGTTAAAGGGAAAAATTCACACTCATCATGTAATCACCTTCCATCAAGCCCCACCTCCAACACTGAAGATTACAATTCAACATGAGATTTGGGCAAAGACACAGATCCAACCCATATATCATTCTGCCCTGGCCCCTCCCAAATATCATGTCCTTCTCATATTTTGAAATACAGTCATGTCTTCCCAACAGTTCCCAAAGACTTAACACATTCCAGCATTAACTCGAAGTTCCAAAATCCAAAGTTGCATCAGAGACAAGCCTAGTCCCTTTCACCTATGAGTCTATAAAATAAAAAACACAGTAGTTACTTCCAAGATACAATGGGTGTAGAGGCATTAGGTAAATATGCCCATTCCAAAAGGGAGAAATCAACCAAAAGAAAGGGGCAACAGGGTCCATGCAAGTCTGAAATCCAGCAGACAGTCATTAAATCTTAAAACTCCAAAATAATCTCTTTTGACTCTATGTCTCACATCCAGGGCACATTGATGCAAAGAGTGGGCTCCCAAGGTCTTGGGCAGTTTCATTCCTGTGGCTTTTCAGGGTTCAGCCTCCACAATTGCTCTCATGGGTTGGCATTGAGTACCTATCACTTTTCCAGGCATGGATTGCAAGCTGCCAGTGGATCTACCATTCTGGGGTCTGGAGATGATAGCTCTCTTCTCAGAGATCCACTAGGCGATGCCTTCATGGGGACTCTGTTTGGGGATCCAATCCCACATTTCTCCTCCACACTTCCCTTGGTAGAGGTTCTCCTTGAGGGCTCCACCTCTCCTGTAGGATTATGCCTGGACTTCCAGGCTTTTCCATGCATCTTCTGAAATCTAGTTGGAGGCTACCAAGCCTCACCCTTGCACTCTGCACACCCACAGGTTTGCTACCATGTGGAAGCCACCAAAGCTAATGGCTTGCACTCTCTGAAGCAGTGGCCCAAGCTGTACCTGGGCCCCTTTTAGCCACAGCTGAAGCTGGAGCAACTGGGATGTTCAATGTCCCTAGGCTGCAAAGGCCAATGAGGCCCTGAATCTGGCCCATGAAACCATTCTTCCTTCCTAGGCCTCTGACCCATGATGGGAGGAACTACCTCTCTGAAATGCCTACCTTTTAGTTACGCAAATTTGTGCAGCCTGCTTGAATTCCTCCTCTGAAAATGGGTTTTCTTTTCTACCACATGGCTGGGCTGCATGTTTTCCAAACTTTTACACTCTGCTTTCCTTTTAAATGTAAGTTCCAGTTTCAGGTCAGTTTTTTGCTCATGCATCTTAGCTTAGGTTGTTAGAGGCAGCCAGGCTACATCTTGAACACTTTGCTGCTTAGAAATTTCTTCTTCTGGATAATTTAAATTATTTCTCTCATGTTCAAAGATCCACAGATCCCTAGAGCAGGAGCACAATCCCAACCTCTTTGTTAATGCATACCAAAAGTGACCTTTGCTCCAATTCCCAGTAAGTTCCTCATTTCCATCTGAGACCTTATCAGCCTGGCCTTCACTGTCCATATTATTATCAGCATTTCAGTCACAACACTTTTTTTGTTGTTGTTATACTTTAAGTTCTAGGGTACATGTGCATAACATGCAGGTTTGTTACATATGTATACTTGTGCCATGTTGGTGTGCTGCACCCATCAACTCGTCAGCACCCATCAACTTGTCCTTTACATCAAGTATAACTCCCAATGCAATCCCTCCCCCCGTCCCCCTCCCCGTGATAGGCCCCGGTGTGTGATGTTCCCCTTCCCGAGTCCAAGTGATCTCATTGTTCAGTTCCCACCTATGAGTGAGAACATGCAGTGTTTGGTTTTCTGTTCTTGTGATAGTTTGCTGAGAATGATGGTTTCCAGCTGCATCCATGTCCCTACAAAGGACACGAACTCATCCTTTTTTATGGCTGCATAGTATTCCATGGTGTATATGTGCCACATTTTCTTAATCCAGTCTGTCACTGATGGACATTTGGGTTGATTCCAAGTCTTTGCTATTGTGAATAGTGCTGCAATAAACATACGTGTGCATGTGTCTTTATAGCAGCATGATTTGTAATCCTTTGGGTATATACCCAGTAATGGGATGGCTGGGTCATATGGTACTTCCAGTTCTAGATCCTTGAGGAATTGCCATACTGTTTTCCACAATGGTTGAACTAGTTTACAATCCCACCAACAGTATAAAAGTGTTCCTATTTCTCCACATCCTCTCCAGCACCTGTTGTTTCCTGACTTTTTAATGATTGCCATTCTAACTGGTGTGAGATGGTATCTCATTGTGGTTTTGATTTGCATTTCTCTGATGGCCAGTTATGATGAGCATTCAGTAACAACAATTTAACAAGTCTCTAGGAAGTTGCTAACTTTTCTTCATCTTCCTGTCTTCTTAGCCCTCCACACTCTTCCAGCCTCTACCTGTTACCCAGTTCCAAAGTTGCTTCCACATTTTTCAGGTATATTTATAGCAATGCCCCATTCTTTGGTACTAATTTTCTGTATTAGTCAGTTCTTGCACTGCTATAAATACCTGAGACTGGGTAATTTATAAAAAAAAAAAAAAGAGAGAGAGAGAGGTTAAATTGGCTCACAGTCCTGCAGGCTGCACAGGAAGCATGGCAGCATCTACTTCTGGGGAGGCCTGAGAACTTACAATAATGGCAGAAGCCAAAGAGAAAGTAAGACACTTCACATGGCCAGAGCAAGAGGGAGAGAGAGAGTGGGGAGATACTACACACTTTTTTTTTTTTTTGAGACAGAGTCTCACTCTGTCACCCAGGCTGGAGTGCAGTGGTATGATCTTGGCTCACTGCAAGCTCCGCCTCCCAGGTTTATGCCATTCTCCTGCCTCAGCCTCCTGAGTGGCTAGGACTACAGGCGCCCACCACCATGCCCGGCGAACTTTTTGTATTTTTAGTAGAGATGGGGTTTCACCATGTTAGCCAGGATAGTCTCAATCTCCTGACCTTGTGATCCACCCACCTCAGCCTCCCAAAGTGCTAGGATTACAGGCATGAGCCACCGTGCCCATCCGAGATAGCATATATCTTAGAGTTGAAGAGTACTGGAGTATATACAGTAAGTATTAAACAAATTCTGACTAAAATTAATTCCACCCAATAATGTTCTTTGAATAGAAATTATCAACTCTGTACAAACATAGTCAGGAATATATTGGGTCCCATGGAGCATCAGGTTGCCATAATGACAAGACAGAGAAACATCTTAAGAAGACCTCAACATGATCATATATTGTAGAAATGCTTCTGTTGTTGGAGGTTACTCTTGCCTGAGTTTGTCCTTTGGCTCATATTCCACTCTCAATGTGAACCAGTGTCTGAGTTTTACAGAGAGGGTCAGGTATAGTGAAAGCTCACATAATGTTTTTGTATTCAAAATGCTATAAGACTCTGGAGGATAAAAACTGGAATGCAAGGTGTCACTTCATGATACAAATAACATGAGAGAAAGGGATTCCTCTAAAAATGTTTTTTTGGAAAGAAATTTATAGTGCATGCACTCTTTTCCTTGTTCTGCTGTTTGGTTTGGCCACTTTGCAGCTAGCTTCTCCTATTATACCACATCAAAGGACTATCCTCCAGGTTACATTGAAAAAGAAACAAGCTGGGCCTTACATTTAGCCCTATCTTTACGAAACTGTTTGGGTTTTGAATTTAAGGAAAATATATCATATTAAAGACATATTTATTCTACACCTTTCCTTGGAATCTACCAATAGTACCAAAAACAGTTTAAAATTTAAAGAATGTAGTATCTGCAAGTTCAGAAACGAGTGGCAAAACAAATAAATAATTATGGGAACACACACACAATCTACTAGTTTCAATAAAATGTGGACCAAAGTGAGGGATAAAGCAATGAACCAGTACATCTTAAAGTAACACAAAAGATCTATAAAGACTCTTCCTAAGACATTTTATGTAAAATAAGGAGGAATGAGAGTATGTGAAGTCCACAAAAGACTCAGGGGATACCTCTAAATAAGTCAAAGTCAACACTGCAAATACCATAAGAAAAACTGCCTCTGAGGCTAGGATAACTTGACCTCAGAAACCATCTGGTGGTAATATGAGGAGGAGAAGAATGAAAGAGAAACACAAGCCAGATTTGGAGTTAAAAATGAATGCAACTGAGCAGAAATAAATCCAGAATGATTACTTCTAAAACTCTGGTAAGCCAAGTAGCTCTATTCTAACCCAAGGTAAACTCACTAGTTCACCTGATCATGCTAAAAGGAAAAGTGCCAGATAATGATGCTGAATTGATGAGTAGAAGTTATAAAGTAGCATTCCTTTGACGAACAATTAATACCAATTGTTCTCAAACTATTCCAAAATTTAAAGCAGAAGGAATTTTTCATAACTCATTTTATGAGGCCAGCATAACCCTGATACCAAAACCAGACAAAGACACAGCAACGAAAAGGAAAACCACAATTCAATATTCCTGATGAACACAGGTGCAAAAATCTTAAACAAAATGCCAACAAACCGAAACCAACAACACATCAAAACAATAATATACCACAGTCAAGTGAGATTTATCCTAAGAATGCAAAGATAGTTCAAAATATGCAAATTAATAAGTGCTATACATTACATCAATAGAATGAAGGACAAAACTCATATGATCATATCAATTCAATAGATTCAGAAAAAGCTTTTGATAAGATTTAATCTCACTTAATAGTAAAAACTCTTAATAAATTAGGTACAGAAGGAAAGTTCCTCAACATCATAAAGTACATATATGACAAACCCTTAGCTAACATTATACTGAATGGAGAAAAAAACTGAAAGGCTTTTGTCTAAGAACTGGAATAAGATAAGGATACCCACATTAACCATTTATATTCAGCATAGTACTAGAAGTCCTAACTAGAACAATCTGGCAAGAGGAAAAAAATGGCATTCATATTGAAAAAGAGCAAGTCAAATAGTCTCTGTTTGCAGATGACATGGTCTTATATTTCAAAAAGCCTAGGACACTGGACTTGGAAAAGATTTTATGAATAACGCTTCCAAAGCATAGGTAACAAAAGCAAAGACAAATGAGATTATATTAAACTAAAAAGCTTCTGTATAACAAAGGAAACAATCAACAGAGTGAAAAGAGAACCTGCAGAATGGAGAAAATATTTGCAAACTACTCACTTGACTGGAGATTAATATCTAAAAAGCTTCTGCACAACAAAGGAAGCAATCAACAGAGTGAAAAGAGAATCTGCAGAATGGAGACAGTATTTTTGAACTATTCATTTGACAGGAGATTAATATCTAAAATACACAAGGAACTGAAATATCTAGATAATAAAGAAAACAATCTGATTAAAGAATGGACAAATGATCTGAACAGACATTCCTCAAAAGAAGATATACAAATGGCCAACAGGTATATGAAGAAAACATGCTCAACGTCACTAATTATCAGGGAAATGCAAATGAAAATGACAATGAGGTATCGTCTTACTCCAGTTAAGATGGCTATCACCAACAAGATGATAAACAGCAAATGTTGGCAAGGATGGGGAGAAAAGGGAACTCTTATCCACTGTTGATGGGAATGTAGAATATTACAGCCACTTTGGAGAACAGTATGAAAGTTCCTCAAAAAAAAAAAAAAAAAACTGCAAATAGAACTACCATATGATCCAACAATCCTACTACTGGGAATTTATCCAAAAAAAGGAAATTATTATATCAGAGACACATCTGAACCCTCATGTTTACTGCAGCACTATTCAGAATAGCCAAGATATGGACTCAGCATAGATGTTCAACAACAGATGAACAAATAAAGAAAATGTGGTGCATATACATCACAAAATAAAATTCAGTCATTTGCAGCAACATGGATTGAACTGTAGGACATTATGTTAAGTAAGATAAGCCAGGAATAGAAAGTTAAACATTGCACATTTTCACTCATATGTGGAAGCTAAAAAAAGTTGATCTCATAGAAGTAAAAAGTAGAACAGAGGATACTAGAGGCTGGGAAGGACAGGGGGAAGGGAGGAATAGAGAGAGATTTGTTGAACAATACAAAATAATGGCTAAATAGTTGTAGTGTTCTATACTACTGTAGGATGACTATAGATAGCAATAACATGTATATACTTTTAAATGTCTAGAAAGAGGATATTGAACATCACCAACACAAATAAACCATCAAGGTTTGAGATGATGGATATGCTAATCACCCTTATCTGATCACTATACAAAATATATATCAAAATATCACTAGGTACCCCATTATATGATCAATTATTATTTGTCAATATAAAAAAGGAAATTTTAAAACAGAAAAAAAAATCCACTTTGAAAGAATTATAAACTAAATCAGACTTCTAAAAAGCAAAAACTGAAGAAAGAGTGAAATAAAATATTCAATATGTTGTGAGAAAAAGCCACGTCTATAATTATAAACCCAGAAAATCCTTATTTAAGAAAATATAAAATGAATATTTTTTGTATATTAGGCCACGCGCTGTGGCACACACTTTTAATCTCATCACTTTGGGAGGCAGGGGAGAGTGGAACGCTTGAGCTCAGGAATTTAAGACTAGCCTGAGAAACATGGTGAAATCTCATCTCTACAAAATACACAAAAGTTAGCCGGACATGGTGGACACGCCTGCAGTCCCAGCTACTTGAGAGGCTGAGGAGGAAGAATTGCTTGAGCCTGGGATTTCGAGGCCACAGTGAGCCATGATCACATCACTGTACTCCAGCCCAGATGACAGAGTGAAATCCTGCCTCAAAAAAATAAAAATAAAAAAAGGGTTCACCACTAGATTTTCACAAAGGATCTTCTGAAGCAGAGGTGCCCAATCTTTTGGGTTCCCTGGGCCACACAGAAAGAAGAATTGTTTTGGGCCACACATAAGATAAACTATAACTAATAATAGCCGATGAACCAAAAAACAAAACAAAAACCCAAAAACATCTCATAATGTTTTAAGAAAGTTTACAAATTTATGTCGGGCTGCATTCAAACCCATTGTTGGGCCACATGCAGCCTGTGGACTGCAGTTTGGACAAGGTTGTTCTAAAGTATCAATACAAGGAAGAAAGAAAATGGTCTTAGAAGCAGTGTCTGAGATACAAAAAGAAACAGTAAGAAACCAATAAAGATGAGGGTAAAAAATATTGTCCTTATAAAATAACAACAATTATTATATTTAACTTGTATGGTTAGAAAAACAGAGTTGAAATATCAGGAAACAATATCATGTATGTCAAGAGAAGACTGATCAGAGGTAATGGGTAACATTCTTACTTTCTTCAAAAGAAGAGACTGTTTTATTTAACTTCAGACTTTGCTAGGTCATTAAGTGCACATGGTACAAGTTCTAGGGTGTCTATTAAAAGACCAGAAATAGAATATATACTCTCCAAATAAACCCAATAGAGTGAGAAACAAAAAATAAAATTCATTAACTTAAAAGGGATAATTGTGACAAGCATAGAAAAGCAAAATAAATAACACAATATATTACGACACCTACTAATAAATGAATAATTAAAATAAATAAAATAGCATTAAGTATTACTTTCGCACCAATCTGATACTTCAAATTAAAGACAGACATTGTAAGGGTGACCTTTCAAAATCCAACTATATTCTATTTACAAGAGACACACATAAGAATAAAGATCCAAAAATGTTGAAAGCATAGAAAATAATATGCCAGGCAAATAACAAGAAACTCCATAATATTTATATTAGAAATATAGATTTGAATACAAGTATTATTAGAGATAAACACATCTCTTTCACATCACATAGTGATGAAAGTTTCCAGTCATCATAAAGATACATTTCTATACTATTATGCGTCTAATAAAATTGCTTCAGAATATGTATAGCAAAATTTTACTTAAATGTGAGAAATTGACAAATGTAACTCAAAATGGAAGACTTCTAAACACTTACTTCAATTTAATGACCAAGCATTAAAAATTAAATTATATATAATTTTGCATCCAAAATGAGAGAATATATATATCTGCTTGAATGCTCATGAAGCAACAGTAAAAAGTGGCCATATAACAAGCAAAATACAAATTTCAGCTAATTTTAAACAATAACTGTTATGTACGTCACATACTTGTATTGTTTATCAAATGCCCTTAATAAACACAGCCAATATTACACTGAATGGGCAAAAGCTGGAAGCATTCCCTTTGAAAACTGGCACAAGATAAGGATGCTGTCTCTCACCACTTCTATTCAACATAGTATTGGAAGTTCTGGCCAGGGCAATCAGGCAAGAGAAAGCAATAAAGGATATTCAAATAGGAAGGGAAGAAGTCAAATTGTCTCTGTTTGCAGATAACATGATTTTGTATTTAGAAAACTCCATTGTCTCAGGCCAAAAACCCCTTAAGCTGATAAGCAACTTCAATAAAGTCTCAGGATACAAAGTCAATGTGCAAAAACCACAAGCATTCCTATACACCCACAATAGACAAGCAGAGAACCAAATCATGAATAAACTCCCATTCACAATTGCTCCAAAGAGAATAAAATACCTAGGAATACAGCTAACAAGAGATGTGAAGGACCTCTTCCAGGAGAATTACAAACCATGGCTCAAAGAAATAAGAAAAGATACAAACAAATGGAAAAACATTCCATCCTCATGGATAGGAAGAATCAATATCATTAAAATGGCCATATGACTGAAAGTAATTTACAGATTCAATGCTATTTAAACCAAACTACCTTTGACTTTCATCACAGAATTAGAAAAAAACTACTTCAAATTTCATATAGAACTAAAAAAGAGCCCATATAACCAAGACAATCCTAAGAAAAAGAACAAAACTGGAGTCATCATGCTACCTGACTTCAAACCATACTACAAGGGTACAGTAAACAAACTGCATGATACTGGTACCAAAACAGACATATAGACCAACTGAACAGAATAGAGACCTCAGAAATAAGACTACATATCTACAACCATCTATCTGATCTTTGACAATCCTGACAAAAACAAGCAATGCAGAAAAGACTCCCTATTTAATAAATGGTGCTAAGAAAACTGGTTACCCATATGCAGAAAACTGAAGCTGGATCCCTTCCTTACACCTTATACAAAAATTAACTCAAGATGGATTAAGTTAATGAATTTACAGGGAACTTAAACAAATTTACAAGAGAAAAGAAAACAACCCCGTCAAAAACTAGGCAAAGGACATGAACAGACACTTCTCAAAAGAAGACATCTATGCAGCCAACAAACATATGAAAAAGAGCTTAGTATCACCAATCATTAGAGAATTGCAAATAAAAAACACGATGAGACACCATTTCATGCTAGTCAGAAGGGTGATTATTAAGAAGTCAAGAAGCAGCTGGGTGTGGTGGCTCACACCTATAATCCCAGCATTTTGGGAAGCCAAGACAGGTGGATCACCTGAGGTCAGGACTTCAAGACCAGCCTGGCCAACATGGTGAAACTCAGTCTCTGCTAAAAATACAAAAATTTATCTGGGCATGATGGTGAGTGCCAGCTACTCGGGAGGCTGAATAAAGAGAATCACTTGAGCCTGAGAGGCAGAGGTTGCAGTGAGCCGAGATCGTGCCATTGCACTCTAGCCTGGGCAACAAGAGTGAAACTCCGTCTCAAAAAAAAAAAAAAGAAAGTCAAGAAGCAACAGATGCTTGTATTCCATTGGTGGGACTATAAATTGGTTCAACCATTGTGGAAGAGAGTATGTGATTCCTCACGAATCTAGTACCAGAAATACTATTTGACTAAGCAATCCCACTACTGGGTATATACCCGAAGGAATATAAATCATTCTATTATAAAGATACATACAAAGATACATGCACATGTATGTTTATTGCAGCATTATTCACAATAGCAGAGACATGGAACCAACTAAAATGCCCATCAATGATAGACTGAATAAAGAAACTGTGGTACATATACACCATAGAATACTATGTAGCCATAAAAAGGAATGAGATCATGTCCTTTGCAGGGACAGAAAACCAAACACTGCATGTTCTCACTCATAAGTGGGAGCTGAACAGTGAGAACATATGGACACAGCAAGGGGAACGACACACACTGAGTGGGAGTGGGGGGGTGCAAGAGCGTCAGCACAAATGGCTGATACATGTGGGGCTTAATACCTAGGTGAGGGGTTGATAGGTGCAGCAAACCACCCTGGCAAACGTACACTTATGTAACAAACCTGTACATTTTGCACATATATCCTGGAACTTAAAGTAAAATTTTAAAAAAAGGAAAAAAAAGAATCAATAAGCAGGTCAGGTGAGCACTCACAGTACCTGGTTTTAACTTTATATCCCTGAAAGGGACACTGAAGAGGTAAGAAAGACAGACTTGAATTGCAGATGCACTCTTTTTCTAAGACCATCAAAGTGGTATCTCTATTAGTCTGCAAGAACCACAATGTCACTGGGCTTAAGGTTCCCCCTAAAGTAAATATAGCTTAGATCACAACACACAAGCCCTTTTGAATATCTGAAAAGCCTTCCCAAAAAGGACAGGTACAAACAAGACCAGACAGCAAAAGCTACAGTAAATATCTAGCTTTTCAATGTCTAGACACAGATGAACACTTACCAGTATCAAGATCATCTGGGAAAACATGATCCCACCAAATGAACTAAATAAGGCACCAGGGACTAATCCTGGAGAAACAGAGATATGTGGCCGGGCGCGGTGGCTCAAGCCTGTAATCCCAGCACTTTGGGAGGCCGAGACGGGTGGATCGCGAGGTCAGGAGATCGAGACCATCCTGGCTAACACGGCGAAACCCCGTCTCTACTAAAAAATAGAAAAAACTAGCCGGGCGAGTTGGCGGGCGCCTGTAGTCCCAGCTACTCGGGAGGCTGAGGCAGGAGAATGGCGTAAACCCGGGAGGCGGAGCTTGCAGTGAGCTGAGATCCGGCCACTGCACTCCAGCCTGGGCGACTGTGAGACTCCGTCTCAAAAAAAAAAAAAAAAGAAAAAGAAACAGAGATATGTGACCTTTCAGACAGAGAATTTGAAATAGCTGTTTTGAGGAAAGTCTAAGAAATTCAAGATAATGCAGAGAAGAAATTCAGAGTTCTATCAGATAAATTTTTGAAAAAGAGATTGACATAACTAAAAAGAATCAAGCAGAAATCCTGGAGCGGAATAAATGCAATTGGCATATTGAGGCATGCATCAGAGTTTTTAAAGAAGAATTGATCAAACAGAACAAAGAATTAGCTTGAGGACAGGCTATGTGTACATACACAATCAGGGGAGATAAAAGAAAAAAGAATAAAATACAATGAAGTACACCTACAAGATCTAGGAAATAGCCTCAAAAGGGCAAATCTAAAAATTATTGGCCTTAAAGAGGAGGAAGAGAAAGAGATCATGGTAGAAAGTTTATACAAAGGGATAATATCAGAGAACTGCCAAAACCTAGAGAAATATATCAGCATTCAAGTACAAAAAGATTATAGAACACCAAGCAGACCTAATCCAAAGAAGACTACTTCAAGGCTTATAAAAATCAAACTCCCAAAGGTCGAGGATAAAGAAAGGATCCTAAAATCAGCAAGTGAAAAGAAACAGATAACGTACAAAGGAACTCCAATACATCTTGCAGCAAACTTTTCAGTGGAAAACTTACAGGCCAGAAGAGAGTGACGTGACATATTTAAAGTGCTGAAGGAAAAAAAAAATTTTATCCTAGAATAGTATATCTGGCTAAAATACCCTCCAAACATGAAGGAGAAATAAAGATTTTCCCAAGACAAACAAAAGCTGAGGGATTTCATCAACACCAGACCTATACTACAAGAAACGCTAAAAGAAGTACTTCAATCAGAAAGAAAATGACATTAATGAACAATAAGATATTGTCTGAAGGTAAAAAAAAAAAAAAATAGTAAGTGCACAGAAAAACAGAATATTATAATGCTGTAACTGGTGGTAGGTAAACTGCTCTTACCTTAAGCAGAAAGACTGAAGAATGAGGCAATCAAAAATAATAACTGCAGCAACTTTTCAAGACTTAGTACAATACAATGTAAAGAGTAAGAAAAAAGTTAAAAAGTGGAGGGACAAAGTTAAGTTGTAAAGTTTTTATTAGTTTTCTTTGTACTTGTTTGTTTATGCAAACAGTGCTAAATTTTTATCAGCTCAAAATCATGGATTATAAGATAGTATTTGCAAGCTTCACAGTATATTCAAATCAAAAATTGCAACAGATACACAAAAATAAAAAGCAAGAAACTAAATCATAACACCAGAGAAAATCACCTTCACTAAAAGGAAGACAGAAAGGAGATAAAGAAGGAAGAGAAGACCACAAAACAGCTATCAAATACATAACAAAGTGGCAGGAGTGAGTCCTTATTTATCAATAATAATATTGAATGTAAATGGACTAAACTGTCCAACCAAAAGACATATAGAATGACTGAATGAGTTATGCAAATATGTATAATTAATTTAAATTTTTAAAGATTTTAGATATTAAAAACTTGATTCTGAATTTTATAAAAACAAACATATATACTGAATAGAAAAATAGACATTCATTTGTGAAGATTATAAACAAAGTAAAAACAAAGAAAAAATGGAAATCAAGAGAAAAGAAAGATAAGACTTGAAGAACAGAATATCCAGTGTTTTTTTTTTAACTTTTGTTACAGGTTAAGGAGTATATGTGAAGGTTTGTTACATAGGTAAACTCATGTCATGGAGCGTTGTTGTACAGATTATTTCATCACCCAGGTGTTAAATGCAGTACCCAGTTCTATTTCCTTCTCCTCTCCCTCCGTCCTCCCTTCACCCTCAAGCCAACCACAGTGTCTGTTGTTTCCTTCTTTGTGTTCATAAGTTATAATTTAGCTCCCACTTATAAGTGAGAACCTGCATTATTTGTTTTTTTGTTCCTATATTAGTTTGCTGAGCATAATAACTTTCAGTTCCATCCATGTTCCCACAAAGGACATGATCTTATTTTTTTTTTATGGCTGAATAGTATTCCATGGTGTATATGTACCATATTTTCTTCATCCAATCTGTCATTGATGAGCATGTAGATTGATTCCATGTCTTTGCTATTGTGAATAGTGCTGCAGTGAACATTCACATGTATGTCTTTATGGTAGAATGATTTACATTTCTCTGTATATACCCAGTTATGGGAATGCTGGGTCTGATGGTGGTTCTGCTTTTTTCTCTTTGAGAAATTGCCATACTGCTTTCCACAATGGTTGAACTAACTTACATTCGTACCAATAGTGTATAAGTATTACCTTTTCTCTGCAACCTTGCCAATATCTGTTATTTTTTAACTTTTTCATAATAGCCATTCTGACTAGTGTGAGATGGTATCTCATTGTGGTTTTGATTTGCATTTCTCTAATGATCAGTGATACTGAGCTTTTTTTCATATGCTTGTTGGCCGCATGCATGCCTTCTTTTGAGAAGTGTCAGTTCACGTCCTTTGCCCACTTTTTAACAGGGTTGTTTGTTTTTCTCTTGTAAATTTGTTTAAGTTTCTTATGGATGCTGGATATTAGACTTTGGTCAGATGCATAATTTGTAAATATTTTCTCCCATTCTGTAGGTTGTCTGTTTACTCTGTTGATAGTTTCTTTTGCTGTGCAGAAGCTCATTAGTTCAATTAGATCCCATTTGTCAATTTTTCCTTTTGTTGCAATTGATTTTGTTGTTTTGTCATAAAATCTTTGCCAGTTTCTATGTCCAGGATGTTATTGCCTAGGTTGTCTTCCAGGGTTTTTATGGTTTTGGGTTTTACATTTAAGTCTTCAATCCATCTTGAGTTGATTTTTGTATATGGTGTAAAAAAATGGGTTGAGCTTCAGGTTTCTGTATATGGCTAGCCAGTTATCCCAGCATAATTTACTGAATAAGGAGACTTTTCTACATTGCTTGTTTTTTTCAGCTTTGTTGAAGATCAGGTGGTTGTAGGTGTGTGGCCTTATTTCAGGGCTCTCTATTCTGTTCTATCGGTTCTGCTCCATGTGCCTGTTCTTTGTACTGGCATCATGCTGTTTTGGTTACTGTAGCTCTGTAGTATAGTTTGAAGTCAGGTAACATGATGCCTCTTTCTTCTTTTTGCTTAGGATTGCCTTGGCTATTTGGGCTCTTTTTTGGTTCCATATAAATTTTAAAAGTCTTTTATCTTTGTGTGAAGGATGTCATTGTTAGTTTGATAGGAATAACATTGAAACTGTAAATTGCTTTGGAGAGTATGGCCATTTTAATGATATTGATTCTTCCTATCCATGATCATGGGATGTTTTTTCATTTGTTTGTGTTCTCTCTGATTTCTTTGAGCAGTGTTGCATCATTCTCATTGCAGAAATCTTTCATCTTCCTCATTAGCTGTATTCCTAGATAATTTGTTCTTTTTAAGGCAATTGTGAATGGCTTTCTCGTTGATTTTTGGCTTGACTGTTGCTGGTGTATAGGAATGCTAGTGATTTTTGTACATTGATTTTGTATACTGAGACTTTGCTGGAGTTACCAGCTGAAAGAGCTTTTGGGCCTAAACTATGGAGTTTTCTAGATAGGGAATCATGTCATCTGCAAACAAAGATAGTTTGACTTCTCCTCTTCCTATTTGGATGAACTTTATTTCTTTCTCCTGCCTGATTGCCCTGGCCAGGACTTCCAAAACTATGTTGAATAGGAGTGGTGAGAGAAGGCATCCCTGCCTTATGCCAGTTTTCAAGTGGAATGCTTCCAGCTTTTATCCATTCAGTATGATATTGGCTGTGGGTTTGTCATAGACGGCTCTTATTATTTTGAGATGCGTCCCATCAATACCTAATTTATTGAGAGTTTTTAGCATGAAAGGCTATTGAATTTTGTCAAAGGCCTTTTCTGCATCTATTGAGATAATCATGTGGTTTTTTGTCTTTAGTTCTGTTTATATGATGGATTATGTTTATTGATTTCTGTATTTTGAACCAGCCTTGCATCCCAGGGATGAAGCCCACTTGATCATGGTGGATAAGCTTTTTGATGTGCTGCTGGATTTTTATTGAGGATTTTTGCATTGATGTCCATCAGGGATATTGGTCTAAAATTCTCTTTTTTTAATTGTGTCTCTTCCAGGCTTTGGTATCAGGATGATGCTGGCCGCATAAAATGAGTCAGGTAGGATTCCCATTTTTTCTGTTGATGGGAATAGTTTCAGAAGGAATGGTACCAGCTCCTCCTTGTACCTCTGGTGGAATTTGGCTGTGAATCAGTCTGGTCCTGGACTTTTTTTGGTTGGTAGGCTATTAATTATTGTCTCAAATTCAGATCCTGTTATCGGTCTATTCAGGGATTCAACTTCTTCCTGGTTTAGTCTTGGGAGGGTGTATGTGCCTAGGAATTTATCCATTTCTTCTAGATTTTCTAGTTTATTTTCGTAGAGGTGTTTATAGTTTTCTCTGAGGGTAGTTTGCATTTCTATGGGATCAGTGGTGATATCCCCTTTATCATTTTTTATTGTGTCTATTTGATTCTTCTCTCTTTTCTTCTTTATTAGTCTTGCTAGTGGTCTATTAATTTTGTTGCTCTCTTCAAAAGACCAGCTTGTGGATTCATTGATTTTTTGAAGGGATTTTCTGTCTCTGTCTCCTTCAGTTCTGCTCTGATCGTAGTTATTTCCTGCCTTCTGCTAGCTTTTGAATATGTTTGCTCTTGCTTCTCTAAATCTTTTAATTGTGATGTTAAGGTGTCAATTTTAGATCTTTCCTGCTTTTAGTGTGCATTTAGTGCTATAAATGTGCACTCCTGTGGGCATTTAGTGCTATAAATTTCCCTCTACACACTGTTTTAAATGTGTCCGAGAGATTCTGGCATGTTGTGTCTTTGTTCTCATTGGTTTCAAAGAATAACTTTATTTCTGCCTTCATTTTGTTATGTACCCAGTAGTCATTCAGGAGCAGGTTGTTCAGTTTCAATGTAGTTGAGTGGTTTTGAGTGAGTTTCTTAATCCTGAATTCTAGTTTGATTGTACTGTGTCCTGAGAGACAGTTTGTTATAATTTCTGTTCTTTTATATTTGCTGAGGAGTGCTTTACTTCCAACTATGTGGTCAACTGTGGAATAAATACAATGTGGTGCTGAAAAGAATGTATATTCTGTTGACCTGGGGTGAAGAGTTCTGTAGATGTCTATTAGGTCTGCTTGGTGCAGAGCTGAGTTCAGTTCCTGGATATCCTTGTTAAGTTTCTATCTCGTAAATCTGTCTAACATTGACAGTGGGGTGTTAAAGTCTCCCATTATTATTGTGTGGGAGTCTAAGTCTCTTTGTAGGTCTCTAAGGACTTACTTTATGAATCTGGGTGCTCCTGTATTAGGTGCATATATATCTAGGATAGCTAGCTCTTCTTGTGGAATTGATCCCTTTACCATTATGTAATGGCCTTCTTTGTCTCTTCTGATCGCTGTTGGTTTAAAGTCTGTTTTATCAGAGACTAGGATTGCAACCCCTGCTTTTTTTATTTTTCGTTTGCTTGGTAGATCTTCCTCCATCCCTTTATTTTGAGCCTGTGTGTGTCTCTGCACATGAGATGGGTCTCGTGAATACAGCACACTGATGGGTCTCAACTCTTTATCCAATTTGCTAGTCTGTGTCTTTTAATTGGAGCATTTAGCCCATTTACATTTAAGGTTAATATTGTTATGTGTGAAATTGATCCTGTTATTATGATTTTAGCTGGTTATTTTGCTCATTAGTTGATGCAGTTTCTTCCTAGCATTGATGGTCTTTACAATTTGGCATGTTTTTGCAGTGTCTGGTACTGGTTATTCCTTTCCATGTTTAGTGCTTCCTTCAGGGACTCACGTAAGGCAGGTCTGGTGGTGACAAAATCTCTCAGCATTTGCTTGTTTGTAAAGGATTTTATTTCTCCTTCACTAATGAAGCTTAGTTTGGCTGGATATGAAATTCTGGGTTGAAAATTCTTTTCTTTAATAATGTTGAATATTGGACCCCACTCTCTTCTGGCTTGTAGAGTTTCTGCCAAGAGATCCGCTGTTAGTCTGATGGGCTTCCCTTTCCGGGTAACTCAACCTTTCCCTCTGGATGCCCTTAACATTTTTTCCTTCATTTCAACTTTGGTGAATCTGACAATCATGCGTCTTGGAGTTGCTCTTCTCGTGGAGTATCTTTATGGTGTTCTCTGTGTTTCCTGAATTTGAATTTTGGCCTGCCTTGCTAGATTGGGGAAGTTCTCCTGGAAAATATCCTGAAGAGTGTTTTCCAACTTGGTTCCATTCTCCCCGTCACTTTCAAGTACACCAATCAGATGTAGATTTGGTCTTTTCACACAATCCCATATTTCTTGGAGGCTTTGTTCATTTCTTTTTACTCTTTTTTCTCTAAACATCTCTTCTCACTTCATTTCTTTCATTTGATCTTCAATCACTGATACCCTTTCTTTCAGTTGACTGAGTCAGCTACTGAAGCTTGTGCATGTGTCACGTAGTTTTTGTGCCATGGTTTTCAGCTCCATCAGGTTATTTATGGTCTTCTCAACACTGTTTATTCTAGTTAGCCATTAGTCCTATCTTTTCTCAAGGTTTTTAGCTTCCTTACAATGGATTCGAACATCCTCCTTTAGCTCGGATAAGTTTGTTATTACCGATCTTCTGAAGTCTTCTCTCAACTCGTCAAAGTCATTCTCCATCCAGCTTTCTTCCATTGCTGGCGAGGAGCTGCGTTCCTTTGGGAGAGAAGAGGTGCTCTGATTTTTAGAATTTTCAGCTTTTCTGCTCTGGTTTCTCCCCATCTTTGTGGTTTTATTTACCTTTGGTCTTTGATGATGGTGACATACAGATGGGGTTTTGGTGTGGATGTCCTTTCTGTTTGTTAGTTTTCCTTCTAACAGTCAGGACCCTCAGCTGCAGGTCTGTTGGAGTTTGCTGGAGGTCCACTCCAGACCCTGTTTGCCTGGGTATCACCAGCAGAGGCTACAGAACTACAAATATTGCAGAACAGCAAATGTTGCTACCTGATCTTTCCTCTGGAAGCTTCGTCTCAGAGGGGCACCTGGCCGTATGAGGTGTCAGTCGGCCCCTACTGGGAGTTGCCTCCGAGTTAGGCTTCTTGGGGGTCAGGGACCCACTTGAAGAGGCAGTCTGTGTGTTCTCAGATATCAAGCTCCATGCTGGGAGAACCACTACTCTCTTCAAAGCTGTCAGACAGGGACGTTTAAGTCTGCAGAAGTTTCTGCTGCCTTTTGTTCAGCTATGCCCTGCCCCCAGAGGTGGAGTCTACAGAGGCAGGCAGGCCTCCATGAACTGTGGTGGGCTCCACCCAGTTCGGGCTTCCCTGCTGCTTTGTTTACCTACTCAAGCTTCAGAAATGGTGGCTGCCCCTCCCACAGCCTCACTGCCACCTTGCCATTTGATCTCAGACTGCTGTGCTAGCAGTGAGCAAGGCTTCGTGGTCATGGGACCCTCTGAGTCAGGTTTGGGATATAATCTCCTGGTGTGCCATTTGCTAAGACGCTTGGAAAAGCATAGTGTTAGGGTGGGAGTGACCCAATTTTCCAGCTGCCATCTGTCACGGCTTCCCTTGGCTGGGAAAGGGATTTCCCTGACCTCCTGCACTTCCTGGGTGAGGTGATGCCTTGCCCTGCTTCAGTTCACACTCCGTGGGCTGTACCCACGGTCTGACAAGCCCCAGTGAGATGAACCCAGTACCTCAGTTGGAAATGCAGAGATCACCCGTCTTCTGCATCACTCATGCTGGGAGCTGTAGACTAGAGCTGTTCCTATTCAGCCATCTTGGAAACTCCCCCACTTGTGGCTTTTTCTATTCTCCATTTCTCTTTTCAGAAGTGTGGAATCACAACCAAGTAATATCCCAGTATTTTCAAAAGATTTAAGACAGAAAATGGAAACATGATCAATAAAGATTGGTTTCCAAGGTTTAATCTAGCAATCACGGGCTTAGGAAATTAATTTACATATTAAAGAGATATTATCTTCTGTTCATGCTGATAAAGCATGTTTTACTGGCTAAACTCAGAATAGGTAAAAATAAAAAATATTTGCTGGCCTGAGGAAAGAAGTCTGTAGGTAAGTAACGATGTAAGAAGTGGGAAAGATATGTATTCATTTCAGTTAGAAATAGCGAAGAGAAAAAGGAGATAGAAATCATTGGAGGCAAGTGAACTGAGGGAACTCCTTCTAGATGGCTTCCACTTGAGTAGACTAGGAGTCATGGTTACATGCAGAAAATGATGTTGAAAAGGGTAGAAATTTCATACAGTCATGTTGGAAAATCTAAGAGGAGATTATTAGGAGGTGGCGTTCTTCTTAAGACATTTTTAATATTTTTGACTTTTTTTTATCATTTTGCTTATACTCCATTCCTAATTACAGTTCACCAACACCAGAGCTAACAGAGAAATTATAAACTTCCAGAGTAGTGTTTCCCAAAACACGCTTCCTAGTTATTAATGTAAGAATCTTTTAGGGAACTTGTTTATACAAAGATTTCTGAAACCCACCCAGGCCTATTCAACAGAATCTCTGGGGCCCAATGCCTGAGAATCTGCTCAAGTGATTCTGAGGCAGCAAGGCAGCATTTGACGGAAGGCTGCTGTTTTAGAACCACTAGCTTAGCTCATGTCTCGTCCAGGGAGTCTCATGCATGACTAT
Organism: Trachypithecus francoisi; assembly: GCF_009764315.1. Taxonomy (NCBI): domain Eukaryota; kingdom Metazoa; phylum Chordata; class Mammalia; order Primates; family Cercopithecidae; genus Trachypithecus; species Trachypithecus francoisi. The sequence goes on along the minus strand of NW_022681458.1, from coordinate 85,446,099 downwards.
TCACCCACATCCTGTTTTTAATCAGTGGTTCTGTCTGTAGTTTTAAAACTCAGAATAAAATGTCACACACTGTGGTGAAGAAATAACAACCATGTCTTCAAATAGAGCTGGTTGGGATCAGATCCCTACTCATTATCATTTTCTATGTTTTTCCTATTTTCAGTTTATAAATACTTTTAAAATGTACTTGTACATCATTTATTGATGACCAATAATGGTAGAGTTTTTATAATTCAGCAATTTTTATAATAATAAACTGCATTGTCTAGCAAACTCATTTCTGTCTTGTTTTCTCTATTTACGTGAGGCAGTGATAAGGTTTGGAGCTATATTGACCCATTAACTTAATTCTCAACATTTGAAGCCAAAGTAGGTGCAGAGTTTCACCCTCTCAACAGTGGAAATGCTATTCCTCTTCTCACTTCTCCTCCATCCATTAGTGTTCGGGCTGGACAGAAAATTAATGTGGCAAAAATGAAAGACCACTCTTTAGCCTTTGGAAAGGAAAGTAGGTACCACCCAGTCCTCTCTGCTCTTCGATCTGAGCATGTACACTTTCTTTAGTAATGAATTTGTAGTACAACCAGAATGCTCTCAGATCACAATCACCAAATCATCACTATTGTGAAGAAAAGGCAAGCTCAGTTTAAATCCAAGTGATTTTTTAAACAGTTTTGTAATTTTCTTTATCATATTACTGATTTTATGTTATAATATAAATGAAGTTATTTGAACTCCTCCCCAGAAGAGTTCATGTACGATAACGATCACATTTCTAACTTCAGACTGAGTTATGTCATACTTCTGTAGGCTCTTACATATCTTTGCCTTGGAATTTATCATACAATAGTATAAATATTTGTCTTCTGACATTAAGCATTAACAAGAAGAACTTTTTTTTATTTTGAGTTTCTAACACGGTTCTCATAGAATTAGGTTAGAAATTGTTCATTGACTTGTTGGATGACTGAATAAACAAATGAAAATTGAAACTTTATACTATTTTGCTAGACAAAAGCTTGTTCTCAACTAGTAAATGCAGAAGTATAAGGAAAAATAATTGTACATGGCACTAACAGTGAGTTACGTTGTACACCTTTGAAAGACTGGTAGACAATCTCACAAAAGGTATTACAAAGTTCCCTTCATTACCATGCAGAATTTAGAGTGCCTATGTCTCTCCTTAGTGTTACAGTTGTGCAGATTTAATTCTTTCAAGATAATTATTGTTCCTTATGATCTGCATTTATTCTTTGGTTGCTTTTCAGATTTTTCACCAAAGATTGACTTTGATACTTCATGGTTCCACTACAATGTGTGAATGTGAGTTTATTTTTATTTTTTTTTATTGTTTTTATTTTGTCAAGATGTTGCCTTTTCTGACTCTAATAATTCATGAGATTAAAAAAAACTCAATTATAGTAAGTTCTCAATCACCATTTCTTCAAAGATAGCCTCTCTCCTGTTTTCTGTATTTTATCCTTTCAGAATGTTCATTGGATATATGTTGGAACTTTCCTTTCTCTCCTTCCTATCTTTCATCTATTTCTAATACTTCTACTCTCTTTATCTGTCTTTATGTGATAGGACTTCAAAAAGCTCATGGAAAAATGCATATTATGAAAAAATTATGCACAGATCTTAAAAATTTTTGCACCAAAATAAACTGATACTAACTTGTTATAACATGTATGAATGGGATCTAGTTTGAGGCATTACAAACTTTAGGACATCAGTTTGAAAAAAGCCCTTAACAGAGCAACAAGAATTTTGCTAAAATTGAGGCAAGTACGAACATCAAATTTATGGTGAAACTTGGGTGGAAAAATGGTGAAATTATTGATTACTTACAAAAAGTTTATGGGGACGGTGCCCCAAAGAAATCATCAGTTTGCAAATGGATAACTTCTTTTGAGAAGGGTCTGCATAATTTTGAAGAGGAAGCCTGCAGCAACAAATAATCCACATTAATTTGGGAGGAAAAAATATTAACCCTGTTTGTGCCCTAATTGAAGAGGACCAATGATTAACAGCAGAAACAATAGCCAACACCATAGATATCTCAATTGGTTTCGCTTAAACAATTCTAATTGAAAACTTAAAGGTGAGCGAACTTTCCGCTCAATGGGCATCAAAACCATTGCACCAGATCAGCTGCAGACAAGAGCAGAGACTTCAATGGAAATTTTAAACAGTTGGGATCAAGATCCTAAAGGGTTTCTTTGAAAAATTGTGATAGGAGATGAAACATGACTTTACTGGTATGATCCTACAGACAAAGCACAATCAAAGCAATGGCTACCAAAAGGTGGAAGTGGTCAAGTCAAAGCAAAGTGGATGGGTCAGGAGCAAAGGTCATGACAACAGCTTTGGGTGATGCTTAAAGCATTTTGCTTGTTGACTTTCTAGAGGGTCAAAGAACAGTTTATATATCTGTTATTTATCTGTTTATTATGAGGGAGTTTTGAGAAAGTTCGCCAAAGCTTTAACAGAAAAAATATCCAGAAAAGCTTCACCAGAGAGTCTTTCTCCACTACAACAATGCTGCATGCTCCTGCTCATTTATCTCATCAAAGAAGGACAATTTTATGAGAGTTTCTATGGGAAATCTTTCAGCATCTACCTTACATTCCTGATTTGGCTCCTTCTGATTGTTTTTTGTTTGTTTCTTAATCTTAAAAAGACTGTAAAGGGCACCCGTATTTCTTCAGTTAATAATGTATAAAAGACTGTATTAACATGGTTAAATTCCCAGGACCCTCAGTTCTTTAGATGGCTGGTATTATTGCTTACAAGAATGGCTTAAGCTTAATTGAGCTTATGTTGAAAAATTAAGGTTTATATTTTTTTAATTTTTATTTTTTAATTCCATTTTTCCACAAACTTTTTGAAGTCTCTTTATATATTTATTATGGTAATTTCCCTAATTTTTCAGTTCACAGGTTCTCTCTTTATCTATGTATGATATGCTTTCCCACTGATGATAAGGATTTGATTTCAATAACAATTTTTTAATATACTTTTTTTAGAGCAGTTTTAGGTTGAGAGCACAGTTGAGTAGAAGGTACTGAATTTTACATATATCCCTTGGCCCAATATATGCATATCAACGTTCCCCATTATCAGCATTCCCCACCAAAGTGGTACATTTATTACAATTGCTAAACCCACATTGACATATCTTTATCACCCAAAGTATAGTTTATATTAGAGTTCACTCTTGGTGTTTTACATTCTGTAAGTTTGGACAAAAGTATGAGAGCATGTATCCAAAATTAGAGTATCACACAAAACGGTTTCACTGCCCTAAAAACTCTCTGTGCTCCACGTATTCATCCCTCCCTCCACCCTAAACCCTGACAACTACTGATACTTTTACTCCGACCATAGTTTTGCCTTTTCCAGGATGTCATATAGCTGGAATCATACGGTATGTGGCTTTCTCAGATCGGCTTCTTCACTTAGTAACATGCACTTTGGTGCATGTCTTTCCATGGCTTGATAGGTCACTTCCTCTTACCATTGAATGATATTTTATTGTCAGATGTAGTACAGTTTTTCCATTCACCTACTGAAGGACATCTTTGTTGCTTCTGAGTTTTGGTAATTATGAATAAAACTGCTGTAAATATCTATGTACAGGTTTTTTTGCATACAAAAGTTTTTAACTTCCTTGGATAAATGCCAAGGAATGTGATTACTTCAGGCTCTGGTAAAAGTATGTTTAGTTTCCAAACTGTACTCCAAAGTGGCTTTACCATTTTGTCTTCCCTTTAGCAATGAATGAGAGTTTCTTTTTCTCCACATCTTCACCAGTATTTGGCGTTGTCAGTGTTCTGGATTTTGGTCATTCTAATTGGCATGCAGTGGCATCTCATTGTTTTAATTTGCATTTTCCTAATTATATATGATGGGAGGCATCTTTTCATATACTTATCTGCCATCTGTGTTTCTTCTTTGGTTTCAACTTAGATTTTTGGCCCTTTTTAAATTAGGTAGTTCATTTTATTATTGTAGAGGTTTTGTATATTTTGGATAACAGTCCTTTATCAAATACATATTTTGCAAATGTTTTCACTCAGTATGTACCTTGTCTTCTCATTCTCAATGGTGTCTTTTGCTGAACAGAAGTTTTTAATTTTAATGAAATCTAGCTTATCAATTATTTCTTCCCAAGGTCATCTAGATTTTCTTCTATGTTATCTTTTAGCAGTAGTATAATTTTGAATTTTATGTTTAGGCATATGATCCATTTCAAGTTAATTTTTATGAAAGCTGCAAGGTCATGTCCAAATTCTCTCTCTCTGTCTCTCTCTCTCTTTTGGTATGTTGATGTCCAGTTGTTCGAGCACTATTTGTTGAAAAACTATCTTTTCCACATTTCATTACCTTTGCTTCTTTGTCAAAGATTAGTTGGCTAACTATGTGATTCTCTTTCTGAGCTTTCTATTATGTTCCATTAATATATTTTTCTATTCTTTTATCAATACTATACTGTCTTGATTACTGTAGCTTTATAGTAAGTATTGAACTTGGGTAGTGTGAATCATCTGACTCTATTCTTCAATTTTGTGTTGGCTATTCTAGGACTTTTGCCTTATGCATTTTAGGATCAATATGTCAATATTCACAAATAAGTTGGTATTTTGATTGGTATTGCATTGAATCTATAGATCAAGAAGGGAAGAACTGATATTTTGACAACATTGAGTTTTCCTAGCCTTGAACATAAAATACCTCTCCATTTATTTGATTTCTGTCATCAGAGTTTTGTAATTTTTCTCATATAAATCTTGTACATATTTTGTTAGCTTTACACTTAAATATTTCACTTTGATTATATGATAATATAAATGGCATTCTGCTTTAAATTTGAAATTCCACTTCTTCATTGCTAATATATAGGAAAGCAATTGACCTGTGTATTATTCTTATATCCTGCAACATTGCTTTGATCACTCATTAACTTCAGGAAATTTGGAGTTTTTTCTGTTGATTATTTTAGATTTTTTACATAGACAATCATATTATCTGTGAACAAAGATATTTTATTTCTTCCTTCTCAATCTGTATAGTTTTTGTTTCCGTTCATGTCTTATTGCATTAACTAGAAATTCCAGTAAGCCATGGAAAAGGAGTGGTGAAACAGATGTCCTTGTCTTATTCCTGATCTTAGCAGAAAAGCCTCTACTTTCTACTATTTAAGTATGATGTTTATTGTAGGAATATTGTGTAGATGTTCTTTATAAAGTTGAGGAAGTTTCCCACTCTTTCTAGTTTGCTGAGAGTTTTCATCATAAATGAGTATTGGATTTTGTCAGACACTTTTTCTCCATCTGTTGATAAAATCATGTGATTTTTCTTCTCTATGTTACTAATGCAATGAATTACATTAACTGACTTTTCAATTGTTGAATCAGTCTTGCATACTTGAGATAAATCTCATTTGGTTGTGGTATATAATTCTTTTTATGCACTGTTCAACACAATTTGCTAATATTTTGAGAATTTTTGAATCTATTTTCACAAGAGATATGTCTATAGTTTTCTTTTCTTATAGTATCTTTGCCTGGCTTTGATATTAGAGTAAAGCTCATCTCATAGAATAAGTTAGGAAATAGTTCTTCTGCTTCTGTCTTCTGAAAGAGGTTCTAGAGGATTGGTATAATTTATTCTTCATGTGTTTGTTAGAACTCACCAGTGAACCCATCTGGTCCTGTTTTTTTCTATTTTTGAAGGATTTTATTTATTTGATTTCTATTTACTCAAATTCAATTGTTATTCAAATTCAAATAGATATGGGCCTATTCAAACGCTATTTCTTCTTGTGTGAGATTTGTTAGATTGTACCTTTCAAGGAACTGGTCTCTTTCATCTAGGCTATCAAATTTGTGGGCAGAGTTGTTTATAATATTTCTTTATTATCTTTTTAATGTTCATGGGATTTATAGTGGTGTTTCACTTTCATTTCTGATACTAGTAATTTCAGTCTTCTCTCTCTCTCTCTCTTTTCTTTTTAAGTTAGCCTTGCTAAAGGCTTTTTAATTTTGTTAATATTCTCAAGGAACTAACTTTTGGTTTCATGATTTTCTCTATTGAAATTCCAGTTTCTATTTATTGATTTATGTTCTAATTGTTATTAATTATATTCTTCTACATATTTTGGATTTAATTTGCATTTCTTTTAAATTTCCTAAGGTAGAAGCTTATATTACTGATTTTAGATCTTTTCCCCTTTCTAATATACTCATTAAATGTTCTAAATCTCCCAATAAGCACTGCTTTTGCTGCATGCCACAATTTTTGATATGTTGTCTTTATTTTTATTGATTTCAAAATATTTTTAATGCCTCTTGATATTTCTTCTTTGACCTATGCGTTATTTAGAAGTGTGTTGTTTAATCTCCAAGTATTTGAGGAATTTTCCAGCTAATTTACTTCTAGTTTAGTTCCATTGTGATCTGAGAGCAGACATTGGATGATTTATATTCTCTTAAATATGTTAAGTATATTTTATTGGCCAGCATGTGGTCTATGTTGGTGAATAATCCATGTGAGTTTGAGAAGAATGTGTATTTTTCTGTTTTAGAATAAAGTAGTTGATAGATATCAGCTATATTCAGTTGATTGATTATGTTATTGATTTCAGCTATGTCCTTGCAGATTTTCTGCCTGCTGTATTTGTGCATTTCTGATAGAGGGTGTTGAATTCTCCAACTGTAATAGTGGATTAAACTAACAGGCTACAGTTAGTTTTCATTTCATGTGTTTCACTGCTCTGCTAGGCACATACACATTAAGATTTCTATGTCTTCTTGGAGAATTGGTGCCTTTATCATTATATAATGTTCCTCTTTATCCCTGATAATTTTCTTTGCTCTGAAGTCTCTTCTGTTTGAAATTGTATTTCAAACAGAAGAGACTTTCTTTAAAGTAGTGACAGCGTGGCATATGCTTTTCCATCACATGCTTTTAATTTCTATGTGTCTCTATATTTAAAGTGGGTTTCATGTACACAACACATAGTTGAGTCTGGTTTTATTGATCTACTCTGGCAATCTTTGTGATTTAATTGGTGCATTTAGACCTTGACATTCAAAATGATTATTTAAATTGGTAGATTAATATCTATGATATCTGTTACTGTTTTCTATTCATTGCCCTTTATCTCTGCTCCTGTTTTAGTCTTTTCAACCTTTTTGTGACTTGTGTGATTTTAACTGAGCATTTTATATAATTCTATATTCTCTCCTTTCTTAACATATCTGTTATACTTCCAATACTTTTGTTAGTGATGCCCTAGAGTTTTCAATACGCATTTACAGCTAATCCAGGTCCACTTTCAAATAACACTATACCACTTTCCGGGCAATGTAAATACCTTATAATAAATTCTAATTCCTCCAATTCTAATTCCTGCCTCTAGTATCACTGTTGCCATTCATTTTACTTATACATAAACATACATAATCCTATGCATGTACACATAAATACATATATTTGATTACATTGTTATTTTAAACATATTATCTGTTACATCAATTAAAAATTGTAAAAAGATTTAATTTTACCTTCACCTATTCATTCTTCAAAGCTCTTCTTTTCTTTACATAGATCCAAGTTTCTGACCTATGTCATTTTTTCCCTATAAAGAACGTCTAAAAATCATTTCTTGCAAAACAAGTCTACAAGCAGGGATTTCCCTTAATTATTGTTTGTTTGAGAAAGTCTTTATTTCTCCTTTACTTTGAAGGATAATTTCACAGGATATGGATTTTTCTGTTTTGCTAGGCTTTTTTTTTTCTTTTGCCCCCTCAATCCTTAAAATAGTTTACTCTAATTTCTTCTTGTTTGCTTGATTTCTGGGAAATCGGGTATAATTCTTACATTTGCTGAAATATAGGTAAGGTTTTTTTTTTCTTCGCTTCTTTCATATTTTTTTCTTTATTTTTTATTTTCCTGAGCTTTGAATCTGATACACTTATGTAGAGTTTCCTGGTGTTTATCTTACTTATTTTTCTCTGAGATTCCTGGAATGATGTCTGACATTAATTAGGGAATTTCTCAGTCATTATTCCTTTGCTTCCATTCATTTCTCTCTTTCTTCTTCTTGTATTCTTTTTATGTATATGTTACAGATTTTGTAGTTGTCCCACTCTTCTTGGATTTTTAGCTGGTTGTTGTTTTCAGTCTTTTTTCTATGTGCTTTTCAGCTTTGAAAGTTTCTACTGACATTCTCAAGTTAAGAGATTCTTTCCTCATCTTTGTCCAGTCTCCTAAAACACCCATTAAAGGCATTATTCATTTCTGTTACAATGGTTTATTTTAATTGCAGTAAGAACACAACATGAACTATATCATCTTAACAAGTTTTTAAGTAGACAGTACATTATTGTTAACTATAGGGACAACATTTTATAGCAGATCTTTAAAGCTTATTCATTATGTCTGACTGAAAGTTTTCACCCATTAATAACCCTCCATTTCCTCATTCTCCCAGCCCCTGGCAAACACCCTTTCACTCTCTGATTCTATGAATTTCACTATTTTAATACCTCATAAGTGAAATCATGCAATATTTATCTTTCGGTGACTGGCTTATTTCACTTTTCATAGTGTCCTCAAGGTTCATTCATGCTGTTACATATTGTAGGACTTCCTTCTTTTAAAGGCTGCATAGAAATCCATTGTGTGTATATATCACATATTCTTTTTTGAGGTGACGACAACTTAAATCCTGTTGCATACAAAAACTCTATATTTTAACTTCCTACACATACAAAATGTATTATTGTTGTCACAATATGCATCTATGCATATATGTATCTTTTAATGTAATTTTAGCTATAGTTACTTTCAATACTTATATCTTAACTTTTATATTAGAATTCAGTGATTTACTCACAACCATTACTTTCACAGTTTTCTGTATATGCCTATATGTTTACATTTACCAATAAGTTTCTTCATTGTTTATGTTTTCATGTTGCTGTTTAAAGTCCTTTATCTCATCTTAAAGAACTCCCTTTAACATTTTGAGCTCTCTTTCTTTCCTCTCTCTCTCTCTCTCTCTCTCTCTCTATCTGTTTTAGTCTAGGAAAGTCTTTATTCTCTTTCATTCCTAAGGAAAATTTTGGCAGCTATAATAATTTTGGTTGGCAAGGGCTTTTTTTTTCTTTCAGCATTTTGAATTTATCTTCCCTCTCCTTTCTGACCTGTAAGGATTCTACTGAAAAATTAGCTAATAGTCTTAAAGAGGTTCCTTTGTACGTCACACATCTTTTTTCTCTTGTACCTTTCAAAGTTCTCATTGTCTTATATGATGTCATTTGGACTTCTTGGATCTGTATGTCCATTTCCTTCCCCAGCCTTTGGAAGTTTTTTAATCATTTTTTCTCTTTGGACAAGCTTTCTCGTCCTTTCTCTCTTTCTTCCCTTCTGGAACCTTCTTAATGCATATTTTGGTTGGCTTGATAGTATCCCATGGTCTCTTAAACTTTCTTCTCCCTTTTCATTCTTTTTTTCTTTTTTGCTCCTCTGACTAAATTAGGTCTTCCCAAGACCTGTCTTCAAGTGTATTAATCCTTTCTTTTGCTTGATCTAATCTGCTGTTGAAACCCTCCAATCAATTTTTTTTAGTTCAATTATGGAATTCTTCAGTTCCACAGAGATATTTCTATATCTGTACTGAAATTCTCAGTTTGTTTATGCATTGTTTTCTTGACTTTGTAAGCATCTTTATGAGAGTTAATTTTACTTTTCTGGCAGGCAAATCATATAATTCCATTTCACTTGCATCAGCCTCTGGACATTTATCTTGTTTTGTTGTTTAAACATCTATGCCTTTTTCTTCATTTTCCTTTACTCTCTTTTTTGGTGTCTGCCCATTAGGCAAAGCAGGCTCCTCTCCCAGTCTTCACAGACTGAACTTGTACAGCAGAAAATCTCCAACAATTAGCTAAATTAGAGATTCTGGGGAGCTCTACAAATTATTCTCCTTCCCAGGGAGAAGCAGGGAGCTGTGTTTTGTGTCTGCTTGCACTCTGCTGAGCCAGGGCATGCTGGAGAAGCTATGGAATCCCAGACAAAGCCACAACCCCTGTTCATCTCCAGGGAGATTGACTATGCTGGACCCATCAGAGATCCAGGACCGGTGAGACAGAATCAAGTCTTTTGGGGGACCTCCTTGGGAAAGTTGGTGGAATAGGCACATCAACCCCTTCCTTCCCATGGGTAAAGCTGAGATTTTAGATTGTCTCTCCTAATCATATGGCATAGTGCTTGGGGTAGAGTCTCCAACAAGATGGTGTCCTGAATCTCCTTACTGGCTTTGAGTGGTGGGGGGTTGATTTTGCGTTATCTTACAGTAGATATCCTTTTAATTAGTTTCTGATATCCTGCAAAGGAAATTTGCCCATGAGTTTTTACTGAATCATTGTGTTTATGCAGGAAAAAAGGGTCCAAGACTTCTTACTCTGCCATCTTCCTGATGTCCTTTCCTCTGTTACAGTGTTTTCCATCTCTAGCATCTCTTTTTTATTCTTTCATAGAATTTCCATCTTTCTGATTACATTGTTCATTTGTTCATGTATGTTATTAACTTTATCCATTATGGCACTTCACATATTAACCATGGTTACTGTAATTCCCCAGGCTGATAATTCCAACATCCCGGCCGGGCGCGGTGGCTCAAGCCTGTAATCCCAGCACTTTGGGAGGCCGAGACGGGCGGATCACGAGGTCAGGAGATCGAGACCATCCTGGCTAACACGGTGAAACCCCGTCTCTACTAAAAAATACAAAAAACTAGCCGGGTGAGGTGGCGGGCGCCTGTAGTCCCAGCTACTTGGGAGGCTGAGGCAGGAGAATGGCGTGAACCCGGGAGGCGGAGCTTGCAGTGAGCTGAGATCCGGCCACTGTACTCCAGCCTGGGCGACAGAGCGAGACTCCGTCTCAAAAAAAAAAAAACCAACATCCTTACCCTATTTGACTCTGGTTCAAGTGCTTACTCTGTCTCTTCAAATTGTTTTTTTGTGTTTTTGCTTTGGCTTGTAGTATGCCTTGTAATTTTTTTCTTGATAGTCCAGCATGATGTACTAGGTAAAATGAACTGCTATAACTAGGTCTTTAACTTTAGTAATGTGGTCGTGAGGTGCAGGGTGTACATAGCATTCTATAGTGCTATGATAAGGTCTCAGTCTCAGTGAATCTGTGACTCTGCATTGTGAACTTTACAAGTGCTTCATGGTCCACCTCTGCCCCTACCTCCACTTACATGGAACAGAATGGCTAGAGCATGCTAGAGTTGTATACTTTCCTTCCCCCAGCTCAGTTAGGCTCTGAAAAAAAAAAAAATAGTTTAGGCCCTGATAAAATAGTTTATTTTGAGGGTAGGCCTTGTTAAGAAGAACAGAATGCTCTGGCTTATTTCAAAATAGTTATTTTTCCCCTCTGCTACTGAAAGTATAATAGATTTTTCTTCTCTATTCACAGTGAGAATCTTACAAACGTCACAAAAATGTGGGGACAACTACATGAGAGGAACCTCTGGAATTTTTTACTCTCAGATTTGTCCACTCTGAGCCTCTAGCAATTTGTCAATTATAGCTCAGGTTTTCCTACCCTGGCAATGGTTCCCATGGAAGTTTCTGCTGTGGGTTCCTGCCCTAGTCCGTCATGATTCTTTGCATGTGCCTGTCTGCAATTAAGGGGACAGTGATTTGCCCTGTGAGCTCACTTCTTTGATGCATCTGAAAAGAGCTGTTGATTTTTCAGTTTTTTTTTTCTTTTCTTTTCTTTTTTTATTTAATTTTAATTTTTATTTTTTTTTGAGATGGAGTCTCAGTCTCTTGCCCAGGCTGGAGTGCAGTGGTGCGATCTAGGCTCACTGCAACCTCTGCCTCCCGAGTTCAAACCACTCTCTGCCTCAGCCTCCCAAATAGCAGGTATTACGGGCGCCCACCACCACGCCTGGCTAATTTTTGTATTTTTAGTAGAGACGGGGTTTCACCATCTTGGCCAGGCTAGTCTTAAACTCCTGACCTCATGATCCACCCGCCTCGGCCTTCCAAAGTGCTGGGATTATAGGTATGAGCCACTGCGCCCAACTGTTAAGTTTTTTACTTGCTGTTAAGACAGAGTTGTGACTTCCAACTTCCTTACACGCCCTACCACAAGTCATATGTCTGCCAATGCTTTTTTTGTGTTTAAATTTTATTTTATTTATATTTTTTTTAGACAGAGTCTCGCTCTGTCTCCCAGGATGGAGTGCAGTGGTGCAATCTCGGCTCTCTGCAACCTCCAGTTCCCGGGTTCACGCCATTCTCCTGCCTCAGCCTCCCGAGTAGCTGGGACTATAGGCGCCCATCACCATGCCCAGCTAATTTTTTATATTTTTAGTAGAGACGGGGTTTCACCATGTTAGCCAGGATGGTCTTGATCTCCTGACCTCGTGATCCACCCACCTCGGCCTCCCAAAGTGCTGGGATTACAGGCGTGAACCACTGCACCCGGCCCAAGTCTGCCAATGTTTTTAAAATAAAATTTTGTTTATATTCATTTAAATTTTCTCAATTAATTCAAATACTTCATTATTCCACTGTGGTATTTATTTCTTCGTTTTACTGTTTTTAGTTAATTTAAATGTGCTTATTTTTTAGTATACTTTATTTTTTAGAACACTTTTATATTTAGGGGAAAATGGTGAAGATAGCACAGGGTTCCCAATATTAGATGTGAATAGGGGAGACTGACTGCAAAAATGCTTTGTACCCAGTTTCCTGTTACTCACATCTAATGTGATTATGGTATATTTGTTATAAGTAATGAACCAATATTGGCACATTATTAACTAAAGTTTAAACTTTATTCAGAATTCCTTTTAACCTAGTGTCCTTTTCTGTTCCAAGTTGTTGTCCAGGATACCATATTCTATTTAGTCATCATGTCTCCTTAGGCTTTTCTTGGCTATGACAGATTCTTTGACTCTACTCATTTTTAATAATCTTGACAGTTTTGAGAAGTACTGGCTGATATTTTATAGAGTATCTCTTAATTGGAATTTGTTTTGTGTTTTTCTCATGATTAGACTGAAGTTATGGGTTCTGGGCAAGAGGATCACCGTGACAGTGTCCTTCTCACTATATAATATCAAGGATACATATTAGCCACGTAAACCTACAGCAATTGACATTGATATTGATCACCTTGCTGGAGTAGTGCTTGTCAGGTTTCTCTACTGTAAAATTACTTTTCCCCTTTTTCCATACTATACCCTTTGGAAAAAGGTCATCATATTCGGCCCACACTTAAGTAATGAGGAGTTCTGCTCCTCTTCCTTGAGAGTGGAGTATCTACATAAATAATGGGAAATTTTTCCATACAGGAGGTTTCTCTCTTCACTCCATTTGTTATTTATTCAGTCACTTATTTATATCAGTATGGACACATGAACGTATACTTATCTTATATTTTGGGTTATAATTTAATACTGTTTTATTTGTTGCTCTTTGGCCATTAGGAGCCCTTCTGATTGGCTTCTATTTCCCTTTGACATATCTCAATCTTTATAAGGATTTTTAAAAATATTTTATTACTTTCTGAAACTACAAGATGCTGCAGGCCTCTCTTGTGTACTCCCTGCCTCAGACCTAGAATAAGCCATTTCTCCAAGGAACTCTGGTTTCTTTTATTGGGGAATGGTATTAGAAGCCAAGATCTTGGTGCTATGTGTGTTCATTGCTGCTAAAGTGTCATTACTTCTTTGACCTCTCAGCTGACAGAGCAAGAAAATAAGTGTGTATAAACTAATTCATGCATACACAGATATCTATGAATATTTATGTATGTAATCATCCAGACTTTTAGTAAGCTAATATTGAGTGCATATGGATGTCTAAAACTTAAACGCATTACCACATGGGTCAATCTAGCATTCTCCCTTACTTATCTGTAAACTTTGAATCCAACAGTAAGAAATCTGGCTCCCATTATCAGCCATGAAGAATTTATTAATTCTTCAATTGCAGTGTACATACATAGCACTGTCAGAGTTATTAATTGTATTCACATGGAAAGCAAGTTTTTCTGTTAGAGTAGAATATTTTTGTATGTTTTATTTTGCCTTTCATTTTATAAACTCCAATCATTTCCAGAGCTACTTAGCTCAGCATCTTTTTTTTCCACACTCTTGTTTTATACATTTTTAATAGAGTTAGATTGTTTTTGTCACATTCTTCATCCTATGCTGGGATCCCCCAACCTCCTAAGTGGGCTTTTTGAAAATTTGCAAGCTTTAAGGATAACTCTTCGTGCTGTAAAGTGCTATGGGTTTTGGCAAATGCATAAAGTCATGTATCCAAGATTACAATATTATACAGAAGAGTTTCATCACTATATAAAACTCACCAGTCTTCCTCCTATTCAACCATCTCCATGCCCTCTTCCCACCCCTAACTCCTTAAAACCACGCATATCTTTATTATTGCTTTAGTATTGCCTCTTCCATTATGTCATATAAATGGAAACATACAGTATTAGTCTCCTCAAACTAGTTTATTTCACTTAGCAACATGCATTTAAGATTCATAGTGTCTTTTAATGACTTGATAGCTTATTTCTTTATAGCTGAATAATATTGCATCTTACGGACCTAACAATTTGTATATCCACATTTTCTCACAGCCTATGGCTTGTCTTTTGATTCTCTGAACAGTGCCATTCACAAAGCAGAAGTTTTAATTTTTATAAAGTCTGATGTATCAACTTTTTCTTTCATAAATCATCCTTTTGATGTATCTAAAAACTCATTACCACTCCAAAGGAAATCTAGAATTTCTCCTATGCTATCTTATAGAAGTGTTATAGTTTTGTGTTTTATACCTATGTCTATGATCCATTTTGAGTCAATTTTTGTGAAATGTATAAGAGCTTGCATATTTGACAGAACCATTTGTTAAAAACTCTATCCTTTCTACATTTAATTGACTTTACTTCTGTGTCAAAGATAATTTACTATATTTGTGTGTGTCTATTTCTAGGCACTCTGTTCTGTTCCACTGACTTACCTGTCTATTCTTTTGCCAATACCATGCTGTAATGATGACAATACTTTATATTAAATCTTTAAAAGGACATTGTGATTCTTCCAACTTTGTTGTTCTTCAGTGTTTTCTTGGCCATTATTGTCTTTTGCCTTTCCATATAAACTTTAGAATTAATTTCTTGAGTCTAAAAAATAGCTTGCTAGAATTTTGATTGAGATTACACTGAATCTACAGATTAAGTGGGGAAGAACTGAGTTGTAAAACTATGGAGTCTTCCGATCCATGACCACTGACTCTCTATTTAGGGTTAAGTTTACCATATAGAGATCCTGTAATATTTTGTTACATTTATATATAAGTATTTTATTTTTTGCATGCTGTCAACATATTGTTTTTCCTCTTTCAAATTCCAGTTGTTCGTTGTTGATATGTAGGAAAGCAATTGACTTTTGTATGTTAACCTTGTATCCCATGACCTTGCTATACTCACTTAGTTGTGCCAGGATTTTTTGTTGCACTGTTGATTATTTGAGACTTTTCACATAGACAACATATCATTGTCAAATGAAGACAGTTTCTTTTCTTCCTTCCCAACTTATGTATCTTTTATTTCTTTTCCTTGCCTTATTGCACTAGCTAAGATTTTCATACAATATAGAATGGAGAAGTGAGAGAAAATATATTTGCTTTGTAACTATCTTAGAAGGAAAGTGTCAGCCGGGTGCGATGGCTCACGCCTGTAATCCCAGCACTTTGGGAGGCCAAGGCAGGTGGATCACAAAGCCAGGAGATTGAGACCATCCTGGCTAACACAGAGAAACCCCGTCTCTACTAAAAATACAAAAAATTAGCCGGGCATGGTGGTGGGCACCTGTAGTCCCAGCTACTTGGGATGCTGGGGCAGGAGAATGGCGTGAACCCAGGAGGCAGAGCTTGCAGTGAGCCGAGATTGCACAACTGCATGCCAGCCTGTACGACAGAGCGATAGTTCATCAAAAAAAAAAAAAAAAAAAAAAAGAAGGAAAGTGTCCAGTTTCACACCATTATGATATTACCTGCAGGCTTTTTGTAGATGTTCTTTATCGAGCTGAGGAAGTTATCCATTATTCCTAAGATACACATTTTTTATATTCTTTCAAACTTCTTTTTTCCCCTCAAGTTCTGATGATTTTGTGATATCTCCTAACTTTTGCTCATGGCTGATCATTTCCTTTTGTGCTTTGTAGTTTTGATAATAAGTGTTTTGTTTACTTTTCCGTGTAAAAGTTCCTACTATCCTCTGCTTATAAAGATGCGCCTGCCTAGAAGTGGCAAACTTCAGTATGCCAATCACTATTCACTTAAATGCATTCAGATTCCCCGAGTAAAAATTGAAAGCAAGGAACTAGTTCATTCTTTCTTATTCTTTTAAAATCTTTTTTTTATCATTTCATGCACCTAGAAGACAAAGTTAGGAAGCCAGAAACTTTCTTTATCAACTTTTTGGCTAGTTACACAATCTTGACCAGGTTATTTCATTCCAAAATTCACTAATTCTTCCATTTCTTTATGTATAAATTATTATGACAGTCACTAATTTTTACTCAAGGAGATTTAGAGACAGCTCAATACCCATATGTTATCAAGTCTGTGAACTCCTTGAATGGTGTTACAAACAGACTAGGGTGGTCCCCTGATCCTTACCTCCTAATGTTCATGACTGTGTAATCCCTGCTTCTTGAGTGTGGGTGGGCCTGTGACATGTTTTTACAAACAAAACATGGTACAGTTGATAGGATGCTATCCCCATCTTAATGTTACATCATAAGGCGAGGTGATGGGAAGTCACTTAAGCGGTTATGTTACATGGCAAAGGCAATTACATTGTATTATTTAAGATTCTGTCTTGTTTGCAGCCTCTCCATTTTTCCTCTTCATTGCCAGCTTTGAAGAAGCAAGCTGCCATGAATTGTATGGCCACCAGGAAATGATTCTGACAACAACCTGGGGAGCTTAAAGGCATACCCTTCTCCAATCAAGCCTCCAGGTAACAACTCAACCCTGGGCAACACCTAAATTGCAGCTTTGTGAAATCCTGAGCAGATCCAGCTAATCTGTGCCCAGACTCCTTGCCCACAGAAACTTTGAGAAAATAAGTATATTTTACGCTTCTAAATTTGTGGGTTTTTTTTATTATTTATTTTTTTGAGATGGAGTTTTGCTCTTGTTGCCCAGGCTGGAGGACAATGGTGCTATCTCAGCTCACTGCAACCTCCGCCTCCCAGATTCAAGTGATTCTCCTGCCTCAGCCTCCGGAGTAGCTGGGATTACAGGCATGCACCACTATGCCTGGTTAATTTTTGTATTTTTAGTAGAGATGGGGTTTCATCATCTTGGTCAGGCTGGTCTCAAACTCCTGACCTCAGGTGATCCACCCGCTTCGGCCTCCCAAAATGCTGGGATTACAGGTGTGAGCCACCATGCCTGGCAGTAATTTGTTAAATAGCAATACAAAAGCTAATCGTGCAATTCTCAATTAAGTAAGTAGTGTCTTTTAAGGTCCTCAAAGAAGTAAATGTCGAGAATCACCCAGGATTTTTAAAAAATATGCTTTTAAAACAATTATTTCTTTATGGTAGAGAGAAATGTAGGGGGAGAGACAGACAAAGAGAGAGAAAGTCCTGACACTGAAAACTAGCGTTCTTTATTTCATAAAGGCATCAAATTTTGATTTTGTAGCCCATAGGTATGTAAGGAAATGGATATAAAATAACAATACTTTTATGATCTGAAGGGCTCAATGTAGTTGTGTATTACCTACTATTTTTAGTATGTATACATTCAAAAATGCCTGTACTTTGGCGATTAATACACACATACTATTTCCAAGTTTGATCTCTTAAGTGCAAACTGGGATTTTAAATGCTATCTGTATCATGCACTTAAGGTATAAAATTATTACAAGGTAGAAAGTCATAAATAAAAGTTCACTTCCAAAAATATATTACTAATCTGTTGTCATGGTTGTGTTCTTCAGACACATGATAAAGTAATTCTCAATCTACTTGATTCAAATTTGGTTTATCAAAGGCCCTTCCAGAAAAATGCATTTTCATAACAGGTGGTCAATTAATGGAATTCACCAGTATTACATATTTGAGAACTTTCAAGTTAAAAAAACACTTTTCAATTTTTTTCCCAGTAAATTATGCCAGAGTGAATCACTATGCACCAGAAGTTTCTTCTAAAGCCCCACTGAGGTCATAAATTGGTCTGAAAGCTATACTGTGAGAAATTTACCCACATTTCCACTAAACAAAAGCTAATTTTCTTACAGCTTGTGAAATATAGAACATGACATACCCTTCCTTCCTGTACTTTGGTTAACCAGTACTTTTTTCTGTATTCTCAGAACATACCTCGACTCTAATTCTTACCACAAACTAAAGTGATGCTTGCTCCATCTCTTCCTTGCCTTTTTTGCGTTTGAGGTCTACTGTCATACAGCAGTGTTACACTTCTGTATTAAAGTCACAAGAAAAGCAAATGATCTATGTTCTGCTTTACCGTATGACTTATGTCATTCCATGTAGTTCTCAAAGCATTTTTTCACCTTGTAGATTTCAAAGTCATCTTTCCTTAAATAAATGTGGTGTTTCCTTCCCCTGGACTTTGTGAAATAGGATAACAAGAAATGCTGAATTCGTATAAGTAGACCTTTAACAGGATGATTCTAGACTACGATGAGAAATGAGCAATACCAGTTGAATCATAACTGGTTTGCAAGCTCTTGTTGAAAATAAACGCATTGCTCATCATGTAGTTATTAAAGAACCTATATCTGAAACTTTTGAATGAGGAACAGAGAAATGTTTGTTTGTTTTCCTATTTACCCAAAGAAATACACTTATCTATGCAGTATCTATAATTGTACATTTTAAGTATTCCTGTTGGGTGGAATAAAAAGTACTGTGATGATCACTAAACAGAACCAAAAGAATAAATGATATCTAGAACAGACTAGAGCAAGGAAGAACTGACTTCCAATTTAAGCCCTGCCATTGACTAGCCTTGTGACCCTGAGAACATTTCCAAATTCCTGACTTGTTATCTGTATGCCTAACACCTACTATATAGTAATTGTGAGGATCACACGTAAAGTGTCTTTAGCCAACTAGGCATTCAGTAAATGGTAGACAGGATTGCTATTGTTTCTGTGAAAGGTGTGACACTCTGCCTTTCATATGAGTGACCCGCACGCACAGCCCACTGGATGTTTCTCAGTTCAAAGAGTTAATAGAAGGCAAGTCCCAACTAGAAATCTTTTTTTTTTTTTTTTTTGAGACCGAGTCTCTCTCTGTCGCCCACGCTGGAGTGCGGTGGCGCCATCTCGGCTCACTGCAAGCTCCACCTCCCCGGTTCACGCCATTCTCCTGCCTCAGCCTCCCGCGTAGCTGGGACTACAGGCGCCCGCCACTACCCGGCTAACTTTTTTGTATTTTTAGTAGAGACGGGGTTTCACCGTGTTAGCCAGGATGAACTCGATCTCCTGATCTCGTGATTCACGTGTCTCAGCCTCCCAAAGTGCTGGGATTACAGACGTTAGCCACCGCGCCCGGCCTAGAAATCTTTTTATACTTTATCATTTCTTTGTTATCCTACATGCTTCCTTACCCTACCCTCTTTTTTCTCAAAATAACTCATTTCTTAATCAGAAGTTTACTTAAATTTAGCAGTTCTACTTAAAGTGAAGTGTTTCTGTTTCTCCCAAACACACACACACGCGCGCGCGCACACACACACACACACACACACACAGAGAACTTAAAATCAGCAGACTATTTATTACATAGTCCAGATTGTCTACCCTAGAATATAGGTAATGAACAGCTGTGCCACCAGAACAGAGAATTCATAGACTTTAATGGATATTAAATAAAACATGGAGTAATTGAAAGGCTAGAAGTAATGTGATACTAACATAACCAATAGGCAAAAGACTGCTGAGGTGATAGCTATTTAGAATATATGATATAGAGAAGTAATATGAAAGAATCTACAGGAGCAAAGTCCTTTTCCCAACTCTCACGTTTTGGATGTTAGACATCTGTAGAAAAAAAAATTGCAAAGCTGTAGGATTCGAAGAGTTCTAGATTTGCCATTAATGTTCAGGCAGAACAAAAGTTGAATCGGGCAAAAAACATGACATCCCCACCCATTTTGTTTAGACAGACTATAAAAAAGACTTTATTATGATCTTCGCAGCACCCATCTTAGACCACGTCTTTCCATGGTTCTCATGAACCTTAACCCCTCCTATTAAATCTTATACTTCTCGCTTTATTGTCACTATAGATGTGAGAAAGGGTTGATGGTCGTCTTTGTTTACAGGCCATTACAGGTATGAACAAATTCAAAACTGCCTATTATTAAGCCTCCCCAGAAGCCACTGGGCATAAGCAAACCTAAGATTTTATAACTCACCAATTATCCTATAGAAGATAGTCCAGATTACTATATTCTGCCAAACGTTTATTCATACTTGACTCCAAAAGTTATCAATTATTCACAGGGATAATCTAGAAAATAAATATTAGTTTTGCTTTCAAAGACAGTACTGGAATGAGCAGGCACTTTCATGTTTGTTATATTAATTAACTTATTATTTAGTTTCCCTGTCTGCTTAGAAATTGAGCTGTTCAGGTTGAAAAATGATCTAAGAAGCAAAAACTATGACACAACAATTTAAATAAAGGTCACTATTGCTGTGAAATGGGATGCCAGTTTTGCAATTCTTCTGCACTTTCCCACCAAGCTGGGATGTGGGTGAGTCTAGAGATATTTGTGAAATAAGCCAATTTGAAAGGACACCACAATCCGTCAAAAGCGACTTTCTTCCTCTTCCACAGCACGATGAAGGCCAGGGATGAATTTCAAGAGTTGCTTTCGGACACTTCCCTTTCTGCTCTTCCGGGGCAGGGTCCCAAACATGCTTGAGAAGCTGCCCTCCCACAAGGGAGACATGGATCCGCTGCTGGTGTTACTGATGCTCCGGTTCCTCCTTGAAGATGACCTCCTCAGAAAATCATCCCCCTCTTTGGGGATAAAGCACTCATCATCTGTGCTCGTCTGCCGACTGAAGGCACCCCTGCTGGAGTCCTCAGACACACATGTCTGGTAGCCATCTTCACTGTCCATAGTCATGGAGCTCAGCCAGCTCTTACAGCTGCTCTCACTGGATAATCGATTCCGGTCCACAAGGGCTGGGCCTGGCCCAGGCAGGGGTCCAAACAAAGACAATTCATCCAAGTCCATGTTTTCCAAACTGGGGCAGTTAGCTGCATCACCTAGAGCACAGAGAACAAAGTCTGCTGTGAAATGGACCTGTACATCATTCCCTACAAATAAATACGCTACATCAAAACTTCTCTTTGAATGACACAAGAAAGAGTAAGGGTGAAAAATACTTTTCACTGAGCTTTGGCATGCACGAATAAGTAACTGTTTATGAGGCCATTTGATAAACCGTATAGTAGGGTTTCATGAACTATTGTTCATAGA
The DNA here is from genome assembly GCF_009764315.1 of Trachypithecus francoisi. Taxonomy (NCBI): domain Eukaryota; kingdom Metazoa; phylum Chordata; class Mammalia; order Primates; family Cercopithecidae; genus Trachypithecus; species Trachypithecus francoisi. The sequence goes on along the minus strand of NW_022681458.1, from coordinate 85,424,515 downwards.
CCAAGGTTCCATGGTCACAAAAATTATAATATTAGAATAAATTTAAACAAGATGTTTCATATGGGAACAGTTCAACCCAACTGACAGTCTACCAATGTGACATCTGAATCTCCAAAATGATCATTTCTTAAATTTAAATAACCCTGAAACCTTTTATTATAATTCTCACAGAAATGGGGTTCCATAGAATACACTTGGGAAATGCTATCATGATTTTCTCCATTTAGTTTCTCTGATTCTTAGGTACTGTCTTCTGAAAATAATTCTAAAATTATTATAAAATCATTTGAGGTATATAGAAAAAATTATGGAACAGATCATTCATAAGTGTTTCTTAGAGAAAGGATTTGTGAAATCAAATGTATCTTCCAACCTCAATATTCCAAGTTTCATTTTGGAATACTTAAATTCTCTGGAATGATACTGTACCCAGAAAGCATCCTTGTCCTCAAGTAAGTAATAATTTATTTGAAGAAATTGAATTTTATCTGCTTGGCTAAATTTTTTTCATTGATCCTTCACAACGTACATCTGGCTCTTCAAACTAGAATGTTAATCACATACCAATACCCTGTCCATACGACCCTCCCTGCTTCCACACTAACTGAGTTTGTTGGTATCTCGCGAGAGAGAGAGAGAACTTGTAATACCAGCCTTGGAAAAACATAATCAGTAAGTGACTCTGCTTCAGAAAAAAAATAATAGAATACTGCACACTCCAAAATGGTTTTATTTTGTACTGATTATCTTTACTGCTGCTCTCTTTTGTCCTTGGTTGATAAAAAGAAACTATTTTTTCAGATGATTTGCAAGGTTGAGTACAACCAGCCCCACAGTGACTGGTCATAATGCTTTCCTTTTTGCTAATACAACCTACTTCATTTCATCTTGCAATAAGTGATGAATTTCTTTTGATTTGAGAGCAATTGCCTTATAGAATCACATGCCCTGGATGTTTACTATGCATCTAGAAAAAGCAGAACTCCCTCAATTGCTCAAAAAAATGTATACAACAATGACTTTATGAGGACCCTGACCTAACAATGTTGTCTATAATACAAGGCCATTCCTATAGAACAGCAAGAATTTATATTCACCGGGCCATTCAGGATGCTCCAGAAGTGGAAATGAGGCTAAAAAGCCCTCACCTCTAAAGAAAGCAAGGAGGTGGCTGAATTTACAAGGCCATAAAGAAGTTTTGGTATTAAATACTTCTGCCTCTCTAACAAACTTCACTACCCAAAAAAGCTATTACGAATTTTTAAAAAATATTAAATGAAAATACAAAAAAGAGAAGTAACTTGTTCATAAGTTTCAAACACTTCAATTAAAAAACACAGAACTTTATATCAGAAATCTAAGCCATAAATTAGTGACTAGTTAAGGATTAAATTGTTATTCTTTTGGTAAACAAATTGATTATCACTTTTAATGGATATTCTAGGTTAGAGACTTAAGCTGGTGCTATTTAAAGAAGAGGTAATCTATATTTTGCACCCACATAGTGGTTTCAGTGAATTATTTGCACAAAAAAGTTCATTCCTTTGGTTACATCTGTCACACAGCAAATAGCAAATGAACACATTTTAAACTCAACCCTTCCCTTAAAAATGCACTCAATGGCAAGAGCTATGCATTTACTGTTGTAATAATCTTACGCATTTCTGCCTTGATCTTGGGGGCCATGAAAAAGAAATTCTCTGAATAAACGCAACTTATACAATTTAAACAAAAGATAGGAGCTCTACCCAAAAAGTGTGCAAACATTCTAGCTTTAATAGCTTCTAGAAACTATACAGCCCCGAGCCACGACTGTTTTCAGAAACGTAATTCATTCACTGAAGTAGAAGGAAAGTCAGGCAATCTTCCCCAATGATCTTCTAAAATCTCCAGGTGCCTGTTTTCAAGCGTGTGCATCCGTGTGCATGTGCGCATGCGCATCTGCGTCGTGTGTGTGTGTGTGTGTGTGTGTGTGTGTGTGTGTGTATAGAGTAGTGGATCTGACTTGCCTTGACCCTCCTCCAAATACAGCCACTCCAAAGCTCATGCGAAAGAAACAGACCCGTTTCTTTGACCAGCACTAGACAAATTTTTCTTATAATGATGATAATCTTAAAACAACTTAGAGGCAGAAATACTGAAAGAAGTAATGTTAGTGTGGTTTCTGAACAGGAAATTGCATTTACCGTGAAGCAGACGATGTTCCTGTAACTGCAGAGATCTGTACTCCACCCGTTTTTGTTTCAAGGTTTGCTGTGAGATTTTTAAAAAAAAAAGTTTTTATTATTAGGAAACCCCAGTGAAGCTAGCAATTTAATTCTAGGTGTTGAGATTTGTCATTAAAATGTTTTACCTTTCTTCCTAGTACTACCAATCCATCTCATCCATTTAAAATATTTTTGCTGTATAAAAGGAGGATATTGGGCCAACAAGCTTTCTTTGAAAAAAAAACAATAAAATATATTTGTATTTAAAAAGTTATTTTAAAAAGATTATTTGGGTCTGTGAAAATGTACTTGCTGTTTAGGCAAGCATTTATACTCTAGGATTCCCACATCTGTAGGATGAAGACAATAATAGAGCCTAAACCCTGGAAATGTTATGAGGATTAGATGAGTAAATAGATGTACAATTTTTAGAACAGTGACTAGAACTTAGTTAACGCTCTACAAATATCATAATCAATATACAAGCCTGAAGACCTCCGCCTCCCAGGTTCAAGCAATTCTTCTGCCTCAGCCTCCCAAGTAGCTGGGATTACAGTTGCGCCCCATCATGCCCAGCCAAATATTTGTAATTTTAGTAGACACGGGGTTTCACCATGCTGGCCAGGCTGATCTCAAACTCCTGACCTCGTGATCCGCCCACCTCGGCCTCCCAAAGTGCTGGGATTACAGGCGTGAGCCACCGCACCTGGCTTGGACAGCTATTTATTTTCCACACCAAAAAAGAGAACAGAACTGTCTGAAATGCTTCCTTAGTGGGCTAAACTTAGAACACTGCTAAGCACCCTAACTTCTTAACTGCTTCCCTTCTTGACTGCCCCAGCACACGAGAGCTGAGGCCCACAGTGGGAATTAAGTAGCTGCCACATGGGTCAAGACAGCACACAAATCCTGGCCTATCCCACAGAGGGGACTGAGGCAATGGCAATCTAAAACAAACCAGGCAGAAGGCATCTGAAAAAAACACAGCTATAGGCTCACTCTCTCCCATTCTTTATCCTCTCCTCTTCCCCTTCCTTTGCCAGTTCAGGTCCCTATAGCGAGCCCAGCAAGTGGGCACAGCTCAGGTTTGCCTGTGGACTCTTATGCCAAAGGAAAGATAGCCTAGTTGAAACAAGCAGTCCTTCCCACAAAGCAATCTGCAAGGAGTAGATGAAGGCTAAAAAGGAAGAGGAAAAAAACGTATATTTAGAGAAGGATTAAGGGAAAGAAAATAATAAAATTGCAAGAACATCATTAAATGCTTGAGGGGAACATGGCTTACTCCTCAGTCTTCAAAGATTGAACAATAACTGGGCAGAATTTTCTAAACCTTAATACTAGTAACATTTAACAGCAACCCTTACGGTTGCTAAAATAAAATCGAGCAATAAATCAATCAAATGCTTGACTCAGTCAACTTCTTGTTCTTTCTGTACCATAATATAGTCTAGAATAGCTGTAATACTGCTTTGAGGGCTGAGGGCAGTGGCTTACATCTGTAATCTCAGCACTTTAGGAGGTTGAAGTGGGAGGACTGCTTGAGACCAGGAGTTTGAAACAAACCTGGGCAACATAGTGAGATCTTATCTCTACAAAATTCTTTTTTAAATTAGCTGGGTATGGTAGTGCATACCAGTTCTTAAGAGGCTGAGGAGGCTGGGCACGGTGGCTCACACCTGTAATCCCATCACTTTGGGAGGCTGAGGTGGGTGGATCGCCTGTGGTCCGGAGTTCGAAACCAGACTGGTCAAAATGGCGATACTCCGTCTCTACTTAAAATACAAAAATAAGACGAGTGTGGTGGCAGGCACCTGTAGTCTCAGGTACTCAGGAGATTGAGGCAGGATAATCCTTTGAACCCAGGAGGCAGAGGTTGTGGTGAACTGAGATGGCGCAATTATACTGCACCCTGGGCAACAAGAGCAAAATTCCGTCTCAAAAATAATTAATTAATTAATTAATTTTTTAAAAAAGAGGCTAATGTAGAAGGATCACTTAAGCCTGGGAGGTTGAGGCTGCAGTGAGTTGTGATCATGCCACTGCACTCCAGCATAGGCAACAGGGTGAGACCCTGCCTCCAAAAAAAAAGGACTGCTATGCTGCCTTATTCCCAGCTTTTAACTATGCAAATCTGTGGTTATACAAAGGTCAAATTAGGGACGTAGGGACTATAAGGCAACAAGTACCTGGCATACATACCAACCCCTTTCATCTTTCTTAAAGAGATTTATTTCCTACAAGAGGCTAGAGTTCAGTGGAGGAGCATAGGGATAGGTCAAGAAAAACTAGAGACAGAAAGAAGAGGAAGTTACATTTCTGCACTTACTATCTAAAAATACAAAGTCAGCGCTGGCCATATAGTCAATTTTTGGAAAAATACTGGTGTTGCAATATCTGATTTGTTGATTTGGCCCAGTCATTTCAGTTTGTCGTCACTTAAACCAAGAAAATACCAGTGTAAAGAGCAGATGTGTCAGAGTGACTAAGGGTTTTTCAACTGTAAACAAGCTTCCCTGTTTTTCTTTGGGTCTGTTTCTGCCTGTGTTACTGACATCACAATTGTATATTTAGACATATCTGAGCTCTCATTAGATGAGAATTAAAGCACAAGTGAGATCTAATCCTGCTGGGCAGCATCACTTCACTGTGCCCAGTTCAGTGCCAGCTACATAGCAGCTGCTCAGTAAATAACGGTTGAATGAATACATGAAAAAAATGGCTTCCTGAAACAACTGTCAGCTGTCACACATTGGTTCCAAAGAAGTTTCCAATGCTTTCAATCTACAGGATTGAACAGCTGAACATTTCCATGGCACTTTAGTACTTCAGTTGTGTTTTCACTGATAACATGATATTTAATTTTCATAACTTCCCTAAAAAGTAAGACTCGAAAATGAATATTCAGTGTAACAAAATATTTCCCAGGCACTACACACCCAGTAAATAGCAGAAGTAGATTACAAACTAACTCGCCCAGCTAGCTCATTGGATGTGCTGTTTTCATGTTAAACATTTGAATCATAGGTCAGAAGAAAGGGAATCCCTGAAAATGTGGATCAGAAAGGACCACTGTTTCTAAAGAAGAGTCCCTGGCCCCAAGAAGAATCTTTGAGGGAAAGAATGCTCACTTACACAGGACGCACAAAGTAAATGTCATTGTGTGGAGGGGAAACCAGCCTGACCTTGGCTATGGGTCAGACCAAGACATTTCTGGCTCAAGAGATAAACAAAATCTCATAATTTCAAGATTAGAAACAGGACAGACATGCAAGATAGAAAGCAGAATGAAACTTAAAGTCTTCTGGACACAGACAAGCAGAAAGAAATTTTTTGGCAATATATGGTTTAAATGCACCTATCTGAAACACAGGTCTGAGCCAGGTTTTCTGCTTAAGAAAAAAACATTGGCTGAAACTCCATCACTGGGAAAGGAGGCTGAGAAAAGCTGATGCTGCTGGCTATGGCTCCTGTAGAGCTTGTATGAAGAAAGGCAGGAGTACCTAAGCACAGCCTCATGGCTTGAGCCAAACAGCTCACTGAGTCTCCAGGGAAGGCATGTAAGCCCCCAGACCTGGCTCTGGATTGGTAGCCTTGAAATGCTGAGTGGGGGCAAGCATCCAATTATCACTTTGTGCTGAAGGCAGAGGCTATATGCCATGCAAGGAAAGTAGGCAATCTAAATCCCCAAATACTCACAGATGTTTAATGATAAAAAAGATTTAAAAATGGATAATTTGTACATGGATTCTCTAAATAAAATGAAAATAGAAAAGTGTTCAAGGCCTGGTGTGGTGGCTCACGCCTGCAATCCCAGCACTTTGGGAGGCCTAGGCGAGCAGATCACCTGAGGGCAGGAGTTCACGACCAGCCTGCCCAACATGACAAAAATCCCGTCTCTACTAAAAATACCAAAAATTAGCCGGGTGTGGCTGGCAGCTATAATTCCAGTTACTCCGGAGGCTAAGGCAGGAGAATCTCTTGAACCCGGGAGGCAGAGGTTGCAGTGAGCCGAGATCATGCCACTGCACTCCAGCCTGGGTGACAAGGGCAAAACTCTGTCTCAGAAAAAAAAAGAAAAGTGTCCAAAAAAGACTTTAAAATAAGAATGTTTATAATCCTCTGAGAGACAAGATCAATGTTTATAAGAACAAGAAATTTGAAATGAAAAAAACAAGAATAGATAGATATGAAAAAGAACTATGAGATAATAACAAAGTAATTTTTATAACTCAATAGAAAGAACACATTCTACACAGAACAGCTAGCAAGAACATTTCTGGAGATGTTACTAAAGAATTCAGAAATAATATAACACAAAAATATAAATAAAGACCTATGAAATAGTCATTAGGAAGCATGAAAGATAAATCAAGAAACTATGTCTAACATGAATTCCAGAAGATAATACAGGAGTGGTATAGAAGGTATATTCCAAAAAGATTGAGTTGATAGTTTTCCAAAGCTAAAGAAAGTCTTTGAACAGAAAGAGCACTGTAAGTTCTACATAGTATAAATTTATAAATGAATCCAGAACTAATTACATTGTAGTAAAACCATAGATCAATAAGGACAAAAGAATATCTTAAAGTAACCAGAAAAAGGATTAAAGATGGCCACAAATATTGGTTTTCTAGAAGATCCAAAAATAGAAAATTCTGTAGAGAAAATTATCAGGAAAAAAAAAAGAAGCATAAAAAGTGGTACAAGATGCAAGAAAAAAATGGGGCACACTCAAACAATTTTTGACAAAAATTTAAAACATCAGAATAATATTTTACCGTCAACTCAGTTAATAAATTTAAAAACTTTGTTAGCAAAAGTATAAGTCATTAAAACTGGCTTTAAAAAAAAAAAACAGAAGTCCTGAGTAGTCTCTCAGCTAATAAAGAAATTGAAACAGTACATTAACAGTATTTCCATCAAAAAAGAATCCTAAACCAAGATGATTCAGATGGTATTATTAAAATTCTGCCAGAAAATAAGAAGAGGAAAACAGGTCATGCTAAGAGTCTAGTAAACTTGATACCAAAATTTAAAAAGATAATTTAAGAAAAGAAAATTACAGGCCAGTCTACCTGAAAAATGAAACTATCTTTCAAAATCCTAAATAAAATATTATAAAATCAAACCTGTAATTACATTTATAAATTATAAATTTCAAGGATAAGCCAGGTTGGGTTTATCCTAGAAATGAAATGGTAGCTTTACACTAGAATATATTTGAATTTCATTCACATATTGACAGAATTTTTTCAAATGAATAAATGAGAAGACCAGCTTAACAGATGCAGAAAAAGGTATTTAATAAAATTTAATGCACAAGCATTATAAACACTACCAACAAACTTCGTATAGCAGGGAGTCTCCTTACTCTGAAAGATAGCTCATTCCCAATAGAAAAGAAATTAGGAATAATTTTCTTTAAAATCAAGAATAAAACAAGGATGCCTACAACTATGGTTTCTATTCATTGTTCTATGGTAGCTCCTAAGCTGTGAAGTAAGGTAAGAAAAAGAACCAAAACTCATTCATAACAGATAGTTATTATCTCTACAGTAAGTCCAAAATAATCTACAGATAATTCATTAGAATTATTAAAACAGATATTACTATTCTATAATTTAGCAAAGTGTTTGAATATAGTAACAGCATAGAAAAATTGATTTCACATGTCTATTAACATCAATCAAAACTAATTTTTCTAAAGAAGCGATAATAAGAACAAAAAACATAAGGTACAGAGGACTAAGTCTAACAGAAAGTCTAACAGAAGATGTATAAGACCGATGTCCATAAAATTATAACCTTATTGAAAGACTTTCAAGAAAACAACAAAAAATGGTAAGATCATCTATCAATAAGAAAACTTAATACCATATGATGTTTTTTCCTCAAATTAATATATAATATATAACTACATTATATATATAATTATTTTATATATACATATATATATATATATATATATATATATATATATATATATATATATATAGTGTGATCAGAGCCAGGAATGGTGGCTCAGTCCTGTAATCCCAGCAATTCAGGAGACTGAGATAGGAGAATTGCTTGAGCCAGAGTTTGAGACTATAGTAAGCTATGATCATGTTGCTGCACTCCAGCGAGGGCAATAGAGCGAGACGTTGTCTCCAAAAATAGATAAATAAAATTTGATATCAATCAAAACACCAACATTTATTTACACATAATCTGCTTTTATAATTTATATAGATGATCAAAGGACCAAGAATAACTGTGCCCAATGTGATATCAAGATTTATTATAAACAGTTTGGGATAAACAAATTGACCCATGGATCATATTAGAAAGCCTATCAGCAAATCCATGCATATGTGGAACTTGCTTAAAAATAGAGGTTTTACTGCAAGTCAGTTGAAGGGGAAAGGGAGACTACAAAATAAATGCTACTGGAAGAACTGGTTATTCATATGGAAAAAAATTAAATTGGAATTTTCCCCATACCTCATAATATATACAAATTTATTCTGGATGAATTAAGGACATTAAAACCTTTAGCAGAAAATATAGATTACCTGCCAAAAATAATTAGGAGCTCTCTCATCAACAAAAATATTAAAGGAGTAATATATTCAAAGTGCTAAGGGAATTAAACACCTACTTAGAATAATTCAATTACCTATCAAAACTCTCTTCCAATAGTAGCAGTGAAATAAAAACATTTTTCAACAAAAATCTACTTACCCCCACAGAAAGAAGTACTATAGCAGGATAGAAAGTAAACCTAGAGGTAAGGAGTAGAATGCAACAAACAACAGCAAACATATCAAAAGGTACAAGTTGATGTATTTCTTCACTACCAGCTATAGAACAAAAATCTGTATTTTGTACTTTAAAAAATTGATACAAATTCTCTAAAGTAAGTATAATAAGGAATATAGGGTCTTAAATGGGCATTTTAAACATTGTATGGTGCTCATGATGTTCTGGAAGAGGATGGAGATACTGAAAAATTCATATATTGGTAAGTATGTACATTAAAACTTAAGACAAAAACATGCAAAGAATAGAAATTGCTTAAAGGAAGGAAATAATGATTTGTGCAAGTTAGTACTTTATTCCATAGAATATAACCCTAGTTTTCATTCTTGTTTTCAATATTTCTTTTTTCTAAGAAAAGGTGAAAAAATTAAACTTTTCAAAAAAGATGTTCACTAAGATTATCTTTCTTTTGCAAAAACAAATTAACTTTAAATTCAAATACAATATGAAGCATTGTTTAGTCCTCATAAAAATGTAGTAACAAAAATCTTAGAAATGTTTTCTTTCAAGTCAACAATAAGATTATCATTATTTACAATATATTGATGATCCTAGCCAATGCTATAGGAGAGGAAAAATAAATTAGTTTCAATAATTGAGCTAAAGGGGCACAAAATTTTACTATCTGCAAATGATAAGAAACCTATATGGAACACATAAGGAAATCTATAAAAAATATTATTAGAATAAAGGGAGTTCAACAAAACTGGATTTTTAAAAATTTAAACAAAATCATTAGCAATAAGTGGCTGAAAATTTAAAAGATTAATATAGCAAGAACAACGAGGAAGTAAACAAGAATGAATATAATAAAAGACATGTAAAAATATAGGAAGATAATTACACAATATTTTTGAAGTCCATGAAAGATCTGAATAAACAGATTGAGATCCTGAATTCAAAGTGAGAAAAGTGAAAGCCATAAAGATTTTAATTGCTCTCATTTATTTTATAAATACAATTCAATTCCTATCAAAATTTGAGCAGAGGTTTTTTCAAGGAATTTTATAAATTGATTCAACAAACCACAGAGATAAGCACAGTGGCAAGAGTATCCAAAACAATGTTGACGAAGAAAGCAAGACTTGTTGATGGATTGGATGTGGAGGAAGAAAAAGATACAAAATAAAATCCACTCTCTTGGGCTCAATAATTAATAAGCTCATATTTCATGAAGAAAACTAATAAATTTCAGCTGTTGCTAAATAAAGCCAAAGTAAGCAATCTGCCTATAGTAAACTACAGTCTCTGCTCAGATTGGCTACCTCGTCACTCTGCAAGGGGGAGAGTGGGATGCAGAGGTCACTGAGACAAACAGAGAGGTCTTCCGAACTATAACTCAGATGCATGAGTGAGGGCCTGGACTTCATGGCTTAGGAGACCCGCATCAGCCCAGAGAACTGAGATTTTTAAAAGCCTCAAAAAGCCATCCCAGGGAATTTTCACTGAACATCCTGCATTATTTACTATCTCTTGGATGCTAATTTCTTCCTCCTTTGAAGTTGCTAGTGTATTTGCCAATGAAAGCAGATTCAAGGACAGTCACAGGATTGGACGGACAAGGTTTTTGTTTTAAGAATGAGGCAGAAGAGAAGGACTCCAAAAGAGGACATGGAAAAAGTGAAAAACCCAGGCCCTGCAACACACTTGGGAAAATAATGACCTTTTTCGTTTTAATTCCAAACAAAATGTAAATCAACAGAGATCACAGGTGCACTAATGAAGAGTTCAAGTGGTGTGCCTTCCTGTTGCCTTTCTGAGCCTCATAGACACACAGAAGGAGGAAGGAAGAAAGTGATTTACACTGATTTGCAGAATTTGATATTCCTCCGAAGGTAATTGTGCGGCTCTTGATAATTCAGCAGTTTAGATTCATCACGACATTTCTTTTTCAAGGGCTATCTCAGTTCCTCAAATAGATCTCTATTTTACCACTCACACATTCAAGGATGAAAAATGTGTCTCGCTGCATTAAATTAAATTACCTTTAAAACCTGCAGCTTTGCTTCAAGCTCTGTTCTTTTCAGAATCATTGTTCCATTAAGAGTCTCTATCCTGTTTTAAGAAAAAATAAATAAAAAGAAGAAGAAGGTGGGGAGTGAGTAACATGAGTGATTCATTTAAATAAGTACCATATTATGGAGTACTACACTTTGAGCACACACTATACTATACTAAAAACGAAATATAAATGTTACAGTTCTCATGGCACTTCGAGTAGCTGGACCAAAGCCAAATCTTCTGATAACATTCAGAGAAAGAAAATGGGGGAAAACTCCCCTTGAGAAGGTGGCTATAAGAAAGGATCCTAGTTAATTTGTAAACTATAGCTTATTTTATAGCAGTCACTATGTGACAATGATGGCTGCTCTCTACTAGAATCTGTTCTTGTGAGGATGAGCTGAATGACCTTACTCACTTGGTAAACATTTATTGGGCATCTACTATGTACCAGATTCTAGAAACCATGCTGAACACAAGGGGCACAACAACAGAAACAATAGGCACTAGGGACTTTCACAACCATGGAATTAACATGCTACTTCTTGAAAGAGGGAGAAATCCTTTCCTCCCTCGGATTCTAGGAGCCTTTACCTCTGTAAATCTCCTTATAATTTTGGTTCTAGAAGAAACAGAAGTACAACTACTATGAGATAATAACCTTCATATGATTCTTTCATCTCAAAACATTTAGTTTACAAACTCTAATCCTAGAATTATCAACTTACCAGTGTTCTGTTCTTCCTACACCATACACATTTCTAAAAATAAAATACTTGTTCCATTCTGAGTGATTTGATGTGTTCTGTGTGTTCAAGTTAAAGGCTTCTATTTTGACTACTAAACCATCAATCTGAATATGATTTTAAAATTTCATTTGTGAATCACACACCAATTTTTAAAGTGTTGGTTCAGGTTCCTTCTTGTAATTAAGCTGTAACTCTATAAAGATACAAGGAGTTTTTCAGGACATAGTAAAAGCATTAAATATGGAGATTAGTTTTCCTCTATTTCTAATAGCATCGTGCTAGGGATAATCAGGTGGTAGCAAGCCAAATGCTCTCTGTTTTCTCCTTAAGGTGATGTTGACTCTCTGAGAAATAATGGGAATCCATATGAATCTGTTTCATTGGGATCGAATATCAATTTGACCTGCTAAAGCAATAGATGTGTATGGGCAAAACTGCAACCATTGATTTGGCCATTTTGCTCAGTATTTGCACAGACTGTCTCCTATTTTCCTGAATTTCCAACAGTTACCTCCACCTACCACCCCTATTTACCTATGATCTACCCACTTCACCCATGTGGAACATGCTTTCTGACTCTAACCACCAGCAGTTCCCCTCAGACTCTGCACGGTTCCTCTCCTTTGGATCCAGGGTTCTCTAGAGCAAGAATGCCTCATCCTTCACCCTGAACTCACAGGACCTATAGAGATGGACTCAATTCGTTACCACCACCATCTTTCATATCTACTCTCACAAACACCCAAAGCATCCTTTGAAGTTTTAGACCAGAATCACTGAAGAGCATCCAGCAGATTTTCTACTGGCAGCTTCCAAGGAGCAGCCGTAGCTGAAAAGGACAGATCCTGGCATCCAGAGCAGGTGGTCAAATCCCAACCGTATCACTTACTGGTTATGTGAACTTAACTAAGCCCTCTCTAAGCTTCAGGCACTTCATCTATAAATAGGAATAAAATTAACCTCACGGGTGGCTGTGAAGACTAAATGAGACAACATAGGACCCACCTCAATCAGAATAAAACCCAAACTTGTTGGCATGGCCAAAGGGATCCATGGTCTGTCCCCAGGCCAACTCTCTGGCTTCATTTCTTATTATACTTTCTCTAATCCATCAACTACCAATTATACTGTCTTTTTTTCTTTCCCTTGTACATGCCAAGCCCATTTTGAGAACTCAGAGACCTCTCTCTTTGCCTGAAGTGCTCTTACCAGGAGTTCATTTGACCATCCTTCTCTTCATTTAGATCACAACTCAAATATCGCCTCCCCAGAAAAGACCACTTTACACATGTAAGCCAAACTAGCAGCCTCCTTACCCAGCATGACAGGCCATTGCTGTTTTGTACTTTTCTCATAGTAGTTATTAATCACTGAAATATAAACATTACTTAAATTTCAGGCTTTTCTGAGCCATTTCCTTCCATAATTATTAATGTACGAAGAGAGTCTTTATCTTGGTCTCTCCTGAGCCTATCACAGAGCTGGAAACATAGTATTCGCTCAATAAATATGATTTTAATGAATGAGCGAATTTCATAATTTAACTATCCTAATAAGATTTTATTAGGTGCTAGTATTGTTATGGTAGAAAAATCAGTCAGACCTCTAACTGGGAAAGCCACTGTTCTATCAAGAAGTTTGGGGCTGGGCATGGTGGCTCATGCCTGTAATCCCAGCACTTTGGGAGGCCGAGGCGGGCAGATCACAAGGTCAGGAAGTCGAAACCATCCTGGCTAACACGAAGAAACCCCGTCTCTACTAAAAATACAAAACATTAGCCGGGTGTGGTGGCGGGCACCTGTAGTCCCAGCTACTCAGGAGGCTGAGGCAGGAGAATGGCCTGAACCCGGGAGGTGGAGTTTTCAGTGAGCCGAGATCGCACCACTGCACTCTATCCTGGATGACAGAGCAAGATTCCATCTCAAAAAAAAACAAAAGTTTGGAATATTTGGAACACATGGTGTGAGTATGTGTGTTTCAGGGTGGGGAGGGTTGAACAGACTATTCTTCCTTTCCAAATGGAACACTAGAAGAGAAAAACAGGTGGCTTGTCACATAAGAGGAAAAACTCAGCCCTTCTGACCTTTTATTTGTTTTAGCTACACAGGATTATATCAGCCATGAAAACTGGATCAGTTCCTCCCAGTTTAAAGAGAATATGTGCCAGTTTAATTGAATTTAACGTAAAAAAATACATTTTAAAGGCCATCCTTCCCACACAGACATTTGGGCTATTGATGTCCTCTGACTTCAGATGTTGACAGTATGTTCAAGTGTGAGGAATCGTGAGAAACAAAAGGAACTGATAATATTTGTACCCCACTCTAAAGCTCCAGTGCACTGCCTCCCCCTGTCTTGTGATGCTGAACAAAAAGCCTATTTATTCACTCATCAGGCATTATGAGAAAACATAACATTTTGAAGCCCCATGGGAGCTAGACAGATAGTTACGTTAGCAGGTTTCCAGACGATCTGATCAGGTCAACAACTTGTTTGTAGGTAAAACCTTCCGTGCTCACACCATTGATATTTGCAAGGACATCACCTGGGAGATGCCAAGAAAAATGAGTGTTATGTTGGTTAGTTAAATAATACCTCCTGACATGCAAATGAAACAAGCAGCTCCAAGTCTTAAAAACATAAAGGGGCCAAGAAAACTCAAAGCAACGAATACATCCTGACCTTCACTCTCAAAACATTTTATTTTCTTTCTATTTAAACGATTCCTAACATGAGCAAAAATTTAAGTTACCAGCTTGCAGGCCAGCACAGTGAGCTGGGCTGTCCTCCTGTATTTTGCATATCAAAGTGAACATTTCCGAGGAGCAGGCATTCTGATTCTGGGGACTGTAAGACTGTAAAAATTAAGGTGATATATAGTTACTATTTAACAACCTCAACATCTATTTGCCAAAATTTAAAATGATGTCAACTATCATTAAGCAGTATAACAGGTAAGTCCAAAGGACAATTTGGAAAGGATTTCCACTATAAACTGAATCAAGGTATCAATTTTGCAATTCTACCAGACAATCTGTAGCCAACTCCATTCATAAAGACATCTGTCACGAGAAAGAAAGTGAAATGAAAGTGGCTCAAGATTTTATATTTTCAAGCCCAAGATATCACCTGATGCTGTCATAATTACATATTTATTTTTTAAAATTGAGTTTCTCATTTCCCAATGGGATAAAACAACGATGGCCAAGTGCAATGAGAAAAATCCCTATGTGGTTCTCCCAAGCTAAAACACTCATTATAGGAGTATGAAATTGTACACATGCAGCAAGGAGACATGCCAACAATGATTATTTTAAATCAGAGTTCTGCACATAATGACAATCTGCCCTGCATTTATTCAAAAGTACTATAATTGACTCAATTACCTTCATTTCTGAGCACCCTCTGGTATGCCTGTCCTGAATCCTCACCGGTTCATTAGTCACCCGACTAAATTAGAAAAAGTTAAGCTTCCACTCTTGCCTCAATTAGGCACAAGAAGTTTGGTGGTGGTGGGTTTTTTTTTATTTTTAATTATACCAAAACACTGAATAAATGTTTGCTAGATATAGTGTCCCAATGACCTATAACAAATATAATTTTCTTTTCTTCACACATTTAAATTATGAAGTCTAGTCCCACTTAGAAGCAAAATCAGTGTTCTGAGTACGGTACGTCTTTTAAACATCTGATTCCTAAAATTAAGCTATATTAAAGTACTACTTCCTTGGGAAAAAGTTAATGTCTGATGTTCATTCTTTCTTATTCAATAATCCCTGAGGCACCACAAGTCAGCCACATGCAAGCAACTTCTAGAAACTTGGATCTGTTCACCTCTAAAGGTGTTCTATCTAATCTATAAGGCACTTAGAATCCCCATATCTTAAAGGTGGAAGGGACTTTAAAAGATCATGTACTATGTTCCCATCTATGTCAGAAACTTCATTAACAGCTTTCCTGCCAGGTGTCTTCTCAGTATAGCCTAGACCCTTCTGGAGATGAAAGACTGAACTAGTTCATGTGGGTACATGAACAAAAGATATAACTGACACTCCTTTGGGAAACCACTGTTCTAACAATTATCATTAGCAGTGAGACTCTACCCTCCATTCCCAGAGATCAAAGTGAGTACAGTGCAGTGGAAACATGTTGATTTATGTAACTGGCACCTCCATAAATGTTCACATTGGGTGTAAAATTTGGTAGTTAGACACAGAAAAAAACAGAAACCCAAAAGCTACAGAAAGTATTAATTGGATACTTCTCTCCCTTATCCAGTCTTCTAGCTCCTACTAAGGGATCAGTGACACAATGATCACCTGCATTTCTTAGAGACACAAAGATCTCATTGTCCTTTCTCATGCCCAGTGACATTCATTCTATTACCTGTCATTTGTGGATCTTCTATTGGTACCAGGCACATCACTAGGTACATTGCATGTATTGTTTCATTTAAAACTCCTAAGGACCCCATAAGGCAGTCATTGAGAGGACATGAATTCAGGTGTGCATGAGTCCAAAGTCTGCATTCCTATCGGGCTGCATGATTCTCATAAGCAGCATAAAACTAGCTCCCATGGAGAACCATGGATCTGGTCTCTTCCAAAGTGTCATTCCTCTAGTAGGCCACATCCCAGATACGTACTCACACTGCATGCACAATATGGGTACATGAGATTCTATCTGATTTTCAAAAAGTTCCCAGAAGCATGTCTTCTATTTGTTGACTGCTGCCAATCTGATGAGTACTAGGGAATAGATTACGGTGTGTATTTGACAATGGGGAGCATATACCAGAGGGAATTTACAGGAGTGTGGGTTCCTGCATCGCTGAGATAACACATGCATGCTGCCATTTAGAGGTGCCCTTAGTTCATGTGGATCTACAAAGGTTCGCTGGTGTTGTGGTCTGACATAGTTTTGACTCTTGCTGCGTGCAGAATAAGTGTTTATGGTATGGGAGAAAAACTTAAGAAAGTAGTGACATATAATATACATATATTATAGCAGTGTAAGAAAAATAAAGACAGGCGAGTAGTCTTTCGTCCTGTTTTCAGTAGCCACTGCTGCACATCCTTGAGGATAATTCTCCTTTAAAAAGAGGCAGTGACAAAAAGCAGTGTCTCTACAACAGAATAGGGCGTAGTTCATGCGACTGGGGAATAAGAGGGAGTACTATGCTTCTAAAACCTAATAGATTTCAACAATTACTGTGGTGAATTACAGATTTCACCAAATTTAAAAGTAGAAGAGTTCAGAAAGTGGAAGCAATCCTCTCTTCAAAGTGCCTTCTCTGTCTTCATTGTAGCTAGAGTTCCATTTTGTTTCTTTACTCATAAAACATGTTTTACTTAGCAGTTTCCTGTTCCTAATCTTAAAATACACACTGACTTTCCAATTGTGGGGCTGATATCACACCAAAGTTTTCTGAAAGCAGCACTAAAGCTAAGATCTAAAATCTGATATAGAGTGTAAGAATATGATTATGCAAAACACATCCAAAAGACATGCAAACGTACTATGAAAAAAAAAAACCAGAAATGCTTAAGCTACTACTGTCACACTTAATTGGGTTAGATTTCATTTGAACTACCTCACCCACTTTACAAATGTGGTCATGAAAAAGCAGACAGCAAATAAGCAATGAAATTCTTAGGCAATTATGCTGAAACTTATAAAGACTTAAAAATTTCCTACAGCATGAGGCAATCTGCAAGTAGAGCCAAATGTTCTCAAGCGTTTCAAATAACAATTATAAAGCATTGTCATTAGGAAAAAAAAGCTACAAGTTTCTCATCATGTACAATATGAACTCTTTAGCAGCAAAACGCACCAGGAGCTATCCATGAATATAAGCATTCCATATACACAGATGTATAGTCTTTCGAGTGTCTCTTGAATGCCAAAGTAAATATTTAAAATCTGATATACAGTATAACAATATGATTATGCAAAACACATTCAAAATGCAAATATATCAAATGCACATCTGTAAAATGTATTTCACTCTCTTATCTAAGACCTGGCTGATACCAACCGTTTCTGATCAGTCTGGGACTTAAGGGAAGACCGAAGTAACTAAACACAAACTGTTGAACATATCTCGGGGGTTTTATGTTATCATCTTCGATGTTTTCCTTCCTTAATAGTACTCAACACACGGAAAAACTACCCCCAAACAAGCACACACTGAATAAAATCATAGACTCCATCATTCTCTAATCCTAACTTCATTATTTCTTTGCACATAACATGACACTACCAATGCCACTTTCTTCCTTGGAAATCTAGAAAATGTGAAAACTGCCCACCTGAATTTCAAATCCAAATGTTTCATTATCCTGCTTCTCCACAGTAACAAGCTTTCTGTAACAAAAATGTTTAAAAAAGAAACTGCATGAAAATTAAAGTATCACATTTGGCACAGATTTATCATTAAAAATAACTGTCACAATTAAAAATAACTGACATTTATGTAAATTGTAGTATGTAAGATTCTGTGTGTGTGTCTGTGTGTGTGTGTGAGAGAGAGAGAGAGAGAGAGAGAGAAAGGGAGAGAGAGAAAGAAACAGTCTGGAGAGCTGTGTTCCTAAATATTTTGGGAGAGACAAAAAATAATTCAATCTCTTTACCTTTGAGACCAGGAAAAGTCACTTAAAGAACTTGATCTGGTCAAAGCAAGCTGAAAAATACAAAAAGCATATAGTTATCCCAGAGTCTTCAAGATACACTGTAAAATGTTCTAAATCTCTCTCTCTCTCTTTCTTTCTCTCTCTCTCTCTCTCTCTCTCACACACACACACACTGACACACACACACCCTGTTCTTTACCACCTTCTTTGGCCCAGCTCCTGGGAAATTGTTGCATAAAGCCAGCCATTTCCATTCTCTACATTCTCTAGTGACAGCAGAGGAGAGTAGGGAGACAGGATTCTAGGCATTCCAATTAAAAGATTGAAAGAGGCTTAGATAGTAATACAATGTGGCAAAAGAGTTAATATAATGTGGCAAAACTCCAAAGCTCCCAAAGAGAACTTCCTCTCTGGTCTGTATTTAAAACAGCCTCTGAAAGATTAACCATAGCAATTTGTAATCACACTGAAATCCAAAGAAAAATAGCATACGTAGAATGGCATATGAAATCCAAATACTTTATAGTTTTTGGAGATGATGATGAAATGACTGTGTTTACTATAATAATTCAACATGCTACTGTTTTTAGTAGGATAAAGTAATCTCTAAACCATTAACTCACACACACAATTCAGGTAAAACCAGGAACTCAAAACCTCATTTCTGCTTATGATTTATTTTTGTAGTAGTTTTGGAAGACTGAAGTGAAATTTCCAGCCAAGAAAGGAAAGAAACCTCAGAATAGTATAAATGGTATAAATAATATCACCTTCATTCCTCTGCACTTTCAGAAAAGATCATATAAACATAAGCTTTCAGGACACATTCTACCGCTGTAAACAGAAGCAGCATCAACAAAAGGTGACAACTTAATCTTTAGGAAAATTGCAGCAGTTTTTGTGGTTTTTTTTTTTTTTTTGGTTTGTTTGTTTGTTTCTTTGTCCAGAAAATGTTTATTAGCCCTATTCTCAAGTGTTGGTTCAAGAGCCCAACACATAAGCTACTAGCTAACCCAGGGTTTTTAATTGTCAACCTGAAATGGCTGTCATATATAAATGAACACATAAAATATCAAGAGATCAATGCATAGTCAGTCCAGACAAAGCAAAATAAAATAAGGAAAGGATGAAAACTAGAAGGGGGAAAATGTGTAGAAGATATTAATGCTTATGTGACAAGTTACACAAATGAAATGCTTATTAAGACATTCATTAGGAGTGAAGCCTACACCACTGTGGGAAATTTGAATTACCAGGTACCAAATGCCAGCATTTTCACATATTTCCTCGAAGGGACCAGTGTTAAGAATTCAGCCACCAGTCCGTAAGCTTAATGTTATAGAGAGGTGATCTCTTCTTGCCAATTTGCTGTAAATTAATTATATTTTCCTCTATTGTTAGTTCTGGGCTTCAACTCACTTATGTTGCAATGAAGACTGAAATAGATTGCTCAGACCCAAAAAGATTCCCTAGTCTTGCTAAAAAGTATCTCTTTTCAGTTTATAAGCACTAACTGTGGAATGCCTACAAGGATTGGTATGGTTTGTTGTAACCTGATTTTGTACTTCGTATGTACCATTAACAAGGATAGTAACTATTCATCTAGTGGGCCTCCTTGCAGAAGAGAGCCACAAACTTGATATTTCTAAGCATTCTCAGTCTCTCCCTTATATTGTACTCATATTTTCTTTTTTTTTTTTTTTTTTTGGGGGGGACGGAGTCTCGCTCTGTCGCCCAGGCTGGAGTGCAGTGGCCAGATCTCAGCTCACTGCAAGCTCTGCCTCCCAGGTTTATGCCATTCTCCTGCCTCAGCCTCCCGAGTAGCTGGGACTACAGGCGCCCACCACCTCGCCCGGCTAATTTTTTTATTTTTTAGTAGAGACGGGGTTTCACCATGTTAGCTAGGATGGTCTCGATCTCCTGACCTCGTGATCCGCCCGTCTCAGCCTCCCAAAGTGCTGGGATTACAGGCTTGAGCTACCGCACCCAGCCGTACTCATAGTTTCTTAATCTATTTTTATCATCTTCAGCTGCTTGTTTTCCACCCTTAATTCAAATTATATAATCATAACTAGGGATTTTTTATTCTTTTTATTAAAAAAGTATCTTATACCTCCACAAATAAGGGCTTATATTTTTAAAATATTACTCTTGCTATCAGTATTCATCATATTATTCAAATATCCATATAGAGAGAGCTATATATATGTATACATATATGTATATATTTATATGAAATGCATACTGGATCTAATACTTCACATCTGTACATAACCATCTGTGTGATCTGGGCCTCTTGGGGAATGTTATTTGTTTTACTTTCTGCCTCAATGCCCAGCACAGGGCCTGGAATAGAATGGAAACTTAAAAACAGAGAAATAGATAAAAATATATAAACTACTAAATGAAAGTGGAAGAATCTGAGGTGGTTGAAGAGCCAAGTTAAATATTCAAGTTCAGGAGAAATATGTAAAGATAGTCTTCAACATTGTCCTTTCTTAAATTCAATATCATGGAAAAACTCAAGGATAATCACTAAAATACATAAAGTAAAATTTAAAAATCTTAAATATGTAGCAAGATTTAAAAATGAAAGAAAACAGACAACTGTATATCCATATGCAGAAGAAAGAAACTAGACCATACCTCTCACTCTATACAGACATCAACTGAAAATGAATAAATGGATCAAAACCTTCATGTGAAACCTGAGACAATAAAACTACTGGAAGAAAACATAGGGGAAATGCCTCAGCACATTGGACTGGGAAAAAATTTTATGAATAAGACTTTCAAAAAACAGGCAACAAAAGCAAAAATAAACTAATGGGTTATATTAAATTTAAAAGATTCTGCACAGCAAACAATCAACAGAGTGAAAAGACAACCTGTGGAATGGAAGGAAATATTTGCAAACTACTCATTTATATATCCAGAATATATAATGAACTGAAATACCTCAAGATAAAAAAAAAAAAAAATTTAATGGGCAAATGATCTGAACAGACATTCCTCAAAGGAAGACATACAAGACTGGGCATGGTGGCTCACGCCTGTAATCTCAGCACTTTGGGAGGCCGAGGAGGGTGGATCAACTGAGGTCAGGAGTTCAAAACCAGCCTGGCCAACATGGTGAAACCCCGTCTCTACAAAAATACAAAAATTAGCCGGGCATGATGGCAGGTGCCTGTAATCCCAGATACTCGGGAAGGTGGGTTGTAAGAATTACTTCAACCCGGGCGGCAGAGGTTGTAGTGAGCTGAGATCATGCCATTGCACTCCAGCCTGGCAACAGAGTGAGATTCCATCTCAAATTAACAGAGAGAGAGAGAGAGAGAGAAAGAAAGAAAAGAAAGAAAGGACATACAAATGGCTAACAAATATATGAAAAAATGCTCAGTATCACTCATCATTGGGGTAATGGAAATTAAAACCATAATGAGATATCATCTCATGCTAGTTAGGATAGCTATTATCAAAACAACAATGCATAATAAATGCTGGTGAAGATAAGGAGAAAAGGGAACTCTTATACACTGTTAGTGGGAATGTAAATTAGTGCAGCCACTATGGAGAACAGTATGGAGGTCCCTCAAACAACTACAAATAGAACTACCATATGATCCCACAATCCCACTACTGGGAATTCATCCAATGGAAAGGAAATCATTATATCGAAGAGACATCTGCACTCCCATGTTTATTGCGGCACTATTCACAATAGCCAAGAGATGGCATCAGCCTAGGTGTCCAACAACAGATGAATGGATAAAGAAAATGTGGTATATATACACCATGGAATACAATTCAGCCATAAAAAAGAATGAAATCCTGTCATTCACAGCAACATGGATTGAACTGGAAGACATTATGTTAAGTGAGATAAGCCAGGAATAGAAAGTTAAACACCACATGTTCTCACTCATATGTGGAAGCTAAAAAAAGTTGATCTCATAGAAGTAAAAAGTAGAACAGAGGATACTAGAGGCTGAGAAGGGTTGGGGGAAGAAATGGATAGGGACACATTTTTTAAAGGATACAAAATTACAGCTAGATAGGAAGAATAAGTTCTAGTGCTCTATACTGTAGGCTAACTATAGTTAACAATAGTATATCATGTACTAGTTTCAAATAGTTAGAAGGAGGATATTCAACAGTCCCAAAACGAAGAAATGATCATTGTGTGAGATGATGGATTTGCTAATTAGTCTGATCTGATCACTATATATTCTATGTATCAAAACATCACTGTGTATACCATGAGTATGTATGTTATGTATCAACTAAATAAATACAAATTTTAAAAATCAAAAAAGTTACAATGAAAGAAAACAGACAAGAACAAAAAAAAATTCAATCCGAAACAAGAAGTATAGAAAAAGTACTAATAGAAAACAATTATAGTAGTGCCTCAGTACATAACTGCTAAATGGATGAATGGTGGCAAGAATTAATAAATTATTAGTAAAATTTTGCGCCTTGTCAATTTTAAATGCCCTTTTACTATGCCAGAAATCAATGCATCTATTAGGAACTTCAAGATTTCATCCAACCTGTCTTTTGAATCAAAAGTCATTCTGGATAGATTCAAACGTAAAATCTTTTAAACCACAGGACAGACCTGAAACCTCTATAGATATTTCCCCTACCACTCTACTTCTAACCTTTCTATCTAGCTAATTGACTAGTTAAAGATGAAAATATTTGTCTAGCACAACATGAGAAACATAGCAGATTTTCAATTCCTGTGGACTGACTGATTTGGGTGATCAGCAACACCAAAAGTCAGATTAAGTCAAATTACAAATTAGTTTCCATTCTGTATTAGCTAAGAGGCTGTTTCAAGCACCTAACACTTAAACAAAAAACAATTTAAATAAATTAAGTACCGTCAAATTCTCTGACACGTGCCACATCTTGACACGAAGCCTACTTGTTTGTGATCTGGGCTGTCAGACTCAGGCGATGTGGAAAGGAATGTTCCCAGTGTTCGACCTACCTCACACACCAAACTACCTGCCTAAAGTGAAATGAAGTGTGTCTAAGATCTTATCAAGGGTTTTGAACCTTGGGAAAAAAAAGTCTTTCCTGCACCCATGTCCCTAGGGTGAACAGCCCTATTCAAGGATCTGACCAGTGGGGTCTATGTTCCCCAGACAGCCCTCCCAGGCAGAGCCTTTTCTAAGGGTTGTAGTGATGGCACCAAAAATCATGAATGAGAAACTGGTGTGCAATTCACAGCATATGCTGGCAACAGCTGTCTTTTATTACACATTATCTAATATGAGAAATCTAGGTTTAGCAATTTGGCAGGCTTGCAAACTACACATTCAATTATGACTGCTGAATAGACAAAGCTTCTTAACTCCTTTCTAGCCATAATACACTGATACCTAGGGTTGGGCTTACGATCTCTTCTGTTTTTAGTCAGATGACCTAAAAGATCAGGCATTAATATTCAAAATTTAATTTCTTCTGCTCTGCAGTGATTCCACACATTCCTCTTCAGTGGGAAACCAAGACCAGTACTTCAGCTGTCAATTTTTGAAAGATAGGAGTAATTGGCAGCTCAGCCAGATAGCCAGCCTTCCTTAGAGAAGCTCAAAATTCAACACGGTAGCCATGCTGGGGCTCTTACAGAGGGTTACTTCCTCTTGGTCCCCACTCTATATACTCATCTCCTGAAAGTGTTGGGGAGGGTGCTGACGAGAGGCTACTGATTCAAGAGTGAGGTTTTTTGTCACTGGTATTTGTTTCAAAGTCCTCAAAATTATGTGCTCTGCTGCCTTTCCAGTCCCCTGCCTCACTCCCTAATTCTTCCATGCCACTCCCACCCCCTTTTAAATAAGGAGCGTTAGGATATCAACGCTCCACAGACTGTTCAAAGATGCAACAAAATAATGGAGCTCAACTTAATTGCCTAATGTTAAGTGCCCGGAGAAACCGAAATACAATACTGCCATTTCCAAGTAAGGTCTGACTGTAGGCTCACAGACCCCTTCAAGATAAATTATTGGATATTGATCATGCATGCCACAATATGGATTAAAGAATAGTTTTCAAAGTCTTTTGTAGTGAAATTAACACAGTTTTCTACCTAAAATTGTCATGAAGTGATTAAAATCCTTTGGTGTAGTTCAGGACAATTGGGAGTTACAGCACCTAATGGGTGTGCTGCTGGACACACCGTGAAAGCCGCTGCAGGGCAGAGCCCTGCCCAGCAGTGTACACATCCCAGAGCAGAGCACACATTCCCTATCTGAACTTATAGATGAAATCAGCATTCCAGAAGTTGCCTATTTAGCAATAAAGTGATAACTAAAAGAAAATGAGAAAAAGAGAGTCAGTCTGTGGTACCACTAAAGTTTGTGGACTTGTTTGTCAGGTCCCTGGTTCTCACTATAGCATTCTGTAAAAACTGCTTTCCAAAAGCAACGTACTACAGTTATGAGAGTGGGTGGTAAGACAATCACTACTTCTTTGGCGCCATTGATAGAGGCTGTCCTTAATTCCTCCTGTCTCCTTCCTATCAAGCTTTCCATTGCAAAGATTTTCTTTCTTTTGCCTTAAACTATGTTCACAAGCAGAAGCCATACTGGGGTGTCTGACACTTCCTACCAGTACAGGTAGTGAGATGACATGCACACAGAGAAATCTATTTTTAAATAATTCTGAATGTAAACACCCAATTGATTCTGAAGACTAATTTGAAACTACAAGCTAACCAGATATAGCTTTACAGAAACCAAAGCCAACAACAACAAGAAGTATGAGCTGTTGACGTCAGCCCTGAAAGTGTTGAAAATAACAGTAGGCAGAGAAACACCTGCTCATGTGATTGCCTCACAAGGATCTTGTTGCCTGCAATTTAGTCAGTGCCAAATGGGTGATTATTCTCTAAAAACCAGTTAAAGGAAATGAACATCCATTTGGAAGATTGTGAAATGTTGGGATAAACTTGCATCAAGTCTCATTGATGATAATTGTACGGAATCAGAACTATCATGTACAAGAAGTTTTGTTTTGCTATTTTTTAAAGCAATTCTCACAACAGTAAGAAAAAGCTGTTTGGATATGGGGAGTCTACCACATGAAAGAATTTGAGAGAAGGGGAATGAGAAGACCTAGAAAAGATGAGAACATCTACATAAATTAATTAGTATGGGGATATGTGTGTGCCTGTGTACATATGTGTACATGTACATATGCACATACACACACACACGTACATTTCATATGCCAAAATCCCTGCCTTTATCTTCCTCTGATAATTAGCCTCTCCTACTGATTGCTTTCTTTCAGTTCATGCTATCTTCACTCTGGCTTAAACCAGATGTGACTCCTCCACCTTCAGTTCCTTTCATATTAAAGCTTTTCAGTCTCCTTTCTGTTTCCCCATTTCTGCTTTCTCCAACTACTGCAAAAGTTCCTCCCTCACCACTAGTCTCCACTCACTTACTAATCCACCACATTTCTACAATAAGGTTCCTGAAATCCTCTACTTCTCAAACATGTTCAGTGGCCCTCATGCCAGCTTTTTCAGGAGAAGTTGTCCAAGTGTTCTGTAAAGCAGCCCAGCTCGGAGGTCTCCTCTCACCTCCTACACACTAACCAGGTTCTCCTGACACACTTAATATTGTGTTGTTACACAAAAAAATCCTCCAGGCACCAGGATCTGTGCCGCAGCTTCAGTTTCTCCCTTGCTCTGGAATACCCTTCAATATCTGGAATATCTATTTCCAAGGCTATATTTAAAGATGTTTCACTTGGATGAGAGTATTCATGTTGTTTTACTTTGCAGAAAACCCATTCTTTCTGCTTACTGAATTGTAAACAGTATATGGGTAGAAAACATTCCCTTCTCGTCTTTTTGCCTCCTACTCTAGCATGATGTCTGTCTCCTTGTAGGTGCTCAGAAACCATCTGTTGCATTGAATTGCATGGGGTAGAGAGCAGATCAAATGAGTGAGGTTGCAGGTATGGAGGACATAGAGGGTGGAAAGTTCCCACCCTGATTCAGAAAGTACCCACTCTCTTCAGGAAAAAAAAAAAAAAAAAAAAAAAAAAAAAACAGCCTAATCAAGTGAACCATAGTTAGTGTGATAGCTTCATGGCAAATATAAAGAAAATCTGACTGCTTTATATCTGAAAACTGAAAAAAGATGTCGGCATTTCTCATGTTGCTTTATCTTCAGACAGGTTGTAGATTGATAAAATGTTCATCACTACATTAAAGTTTGTATCATAAAAGCACTTTAGATTAAGAACGATCAATAATTCAAATCATGGAAAATTATGCCCTTATCTTCATTGTGAAAAATGCCAAGGAATCAGCTATATACATCACTGCAAAAAGATCATGTCTCTCCCACTATGCCATACCTCTCTAATCCTGAATTTAGAAGGCTTAAGAGAAGCACATGATGTACATGCAAGACTTAAGTGCAAAAATTCTTGCTCTATGGCAATTCTAAATATTTTCTGTGGAAATGCTATATCGAAATTCAAATATGTACCTGGGGATTTAGAGCAAGTCGTTTTAAAAAATCCTGAAGAGGTATTATAGTTAAAAAAAATTTTTACATGCTAGAAATTGAAGAACAAAAAATCAAAATAAATTCAGTTAGACATAGATTTTTCCAAATGAGTTTTCATCCCTAGAGACAAACTTTGCAATAAAAATATTAAGATGGCACAATCTGGCATTTAATAAGCACACACTGAATGCCAGTCACTGTGTTAGGCACTGCACAGTTCCTTATTTAACCAACATAAGAACCCAATAAGGGTGGTTCTATTATTAACTCCATTTTAGAAAAAAGGAAACTGAAGCTTAGAGAGGCAAGTGGCTTGCTCAAGATCTCACAGTCACTAAGTGGTGAGCTGATATTCAATCTGGCACTCATTTATCCAAAAAAAAAAAAAATCTTACTTTCCAATAGCATGAGGTATGTGCCAGTGCCCTAGAGCTGAAGATAATTAGTCAACAAAATTTGTCCTCAAAAAAAAGTATTTCTTATTTGATTATGAACTGAAATGACCATCAAGGACTGCAAGTGAGGATGGAAGGGAAAGAATCAAGGGAGACACAATGGGGAAAAGATCATTAATTCTCATACTGGTTGTATCTATATAAACCATCTTCAAGTTTGTTATGCTTAATGATTTTTATTTTATCTGAGCACTTCTCCAAATGAGAAAAACAAACTAATTTTTGCCTTGAAAAAAACGTTTGACTGTGGTCTCAAATCTTTGGACTGGTTCACCCAGCTCCCTGAGCATCTCACCTCCTTCGCCCATAATAATCAGCCACTAATTCCAAAGCCTCTAAAATATCACTATTAGTATGAAGTCAGACAAACATATCACTCTGCCCTCAAGAGAACGTGAACACTCTAAAAGGTACAAAATAGCAATCATACCTGCTTTCGTCCCCGAGGTAGAGTAGCCACCGTGTCTGCCAACATTTGAATCCTTCTATTATCGTCCATCGTAAGGCTACCTGTGAGTGTGGAGTAAGAGCTATACGCTGGCCCAGCACAGAAGTCCGCCAAATTGCCATTGCTGCTGTGTTGCAGGAGCCTTTGTAAAGACATTGTGAATAAAGATCACTCCAGCTAGCACATGGTTGAGTGGCCTTGCAGGATGGGGGAAGCTAAAAGTACAACTCTGACAAGTAATCAAAAGTAGCAAAGCAGAAAGAGCCCATGTGACCTCTGTGGTTTGAGGAACCTGTTACACAAACCCTATCTTGCAATTCACTCCCATTTCTCAAAGCTTTTTTTCTTTAAGCTCCTGAGAGAACCCGGAGCTAATTTTTACAATTAAAAAAAAAAACAACTTATTTTTTCACCTCAAACAGCGGAACTCTTACATTTTTATGTTTTGTGGCAAGTTGCATTCACACCATTTGCCATTTTTTTCTTTAGAGAAGAAAGAAAAATGTCCCCAAGTGCTACCATTTGTTTCCCATCCATTCTCTTATTTAACATTAGCAATGCAATGCAAAAGTCAGCACACGAGGACATTCAGTTCTTGTGAATATAGGCAAGAATTACAGGTGCTGGTCATAATGTTCTCTCTCGAAGTCCTTGTAAAGTACTTTCCCTGAAGTATACCCTAGATCATTAATGTTCATCAAAAAGACATTATACCTGCCACTGGGGTTGTAACCATTCAGCATTCTTCTGGTTGTCCTTTTGCTACTTCGTCCGTACTAAAATTACCCATGATCTTTACAAAGTACAATGGGAAGGGAAAGTCAGCACATTTAGGGCACAATGTTGCCATTTCTTAGACAAGACTTTGGGGCAGCATCAGAAAGTGGTCCCAGGGGAGGAAAGGAGTGGGCAGGAAGGTAACAGGCAAACCAAGGTGGCACAAGAATGTTGCCTGTTGGTCCCTGCGTGTGCATATGTGTCAAGGGCACCATCACCAAGTACTCAAGATCACAGATGCTTTTTTTTTTTTTTTCCTTTGGCTGAGGTTGGGGGTAGGTAGTTTTGAGAGAACTGGTTTCAGTGGAGGAGTAGGGGAGGCAAGTAAAAGGAAGAATCGAAACAAAAGTCAACAAGAGAAGTTTTACATGGCACAAAAAGTCAAATGTGCTTTTTAAAATCTCTGAAGGTCAATACTAGCATTTAAAAGAGTTAGCAAATCTTTGAACTAAAATGGAATGTGCATGTACTGGAAGTGAAGATGGATTCAACTCAAGTAGAAATTGCCAAATATAAATAGTAAAATCTGAATTAATAGTGCTTCAAAAGTTGAAGCCAATTATAGATTTTAAAAACTCTATCACAGCATGACTCATTATACTGGAATTGAATTTTGACATGGACAAAGTGATATCACCAAAAACGTACAACTGTCTAAATCAGAAATTAAAAACACATGTTTTCAGAAGCCAGGTGCATAACATAAATGTGTAAGGCAAAAGGGAGTGGTAAATACCTTGGCAACTAAAGAATACATCAGTTATAAAGACATTCACGTAAAATCTATATTTATAGATATGTACAGATATGTATACAGGTATATGTGGGGTGTGTGTGTGTATGTGTGTGTGTGTGTGTATTAGGAAGAGAGAGAGAGATTGATTTTAAAAACACTTCCAGACTATGAGGCACATAAATTAAATCAACACTATTAATGGACAACAGTAGTCCACTGTACCCTAGGAATTTGATAAAGTTAGGTAAATATTTTTAATATTTATTCTTAATATTTTAAAATGCCAAATGGAAATTACACATTTGCTTAATATAGGGCCACACACTTAGGCCAACTGACTCACCCATTTTTATAAAAGATCACTAAAATTGTATCAATTCGTTGTTATACTGACCTTAAGCTGATGTAAATCATAGATCATCATTCAATTAAGAAACTGGAAAATAATTTACTTATTACTTAACTCATGAAATGTGTTTAACAAGTAAAATTTTTCAAATCATGGGATCTCTGGATATAAAACAAGGGTCAAAAGCAGCTCTGATATCCAACCAACCCATATCAACATGGTCACACCTGTTAATTACAAATTTATGACCTAGTCTATTTTTATTGGTCAGTTCCCTGTTCTGCCATTGCCTGTGTCATGCCAGTCACTAATATCCTGATCAAAAGTGTCCCTTGTGATAAAGGGTGGAGAAACAGTAATCTTTTAAGGGAGATGTGACTTCCAAACAACAAATCCTTGACTTACTAAGGTGTTCTACTGTTTAGAACATCTCTATTCTTTTAGGATTTACCTTAGGAAAATTATAATAGACCAGACTCTCTTCCCCTTCAGCCTCCTCTTTATTTTGGAGAGGTGATTCTGGAAATGAATTGGATCAACCTATCTAGGTACTCGAAAGATTTCAGGAGTATCTCACTGTTCACAAAATAAAATGAAATAAAAATTATTTTATATTATCTGATTTCATTCTCTGAAATGTCATATCATTTTTTAGATTCTTCTTTTGAGATTTAATATATTCTAGTTAGGTCACTAGTTAATTGTATACAAGTCTGTTTCTCTGTTAATGTCTAATTCCTTGAAAGCAATTTATCTTTAAATGTATACATTTATCTTTAAATGTATACTTTATGTCCTATATACAAAAATTGTTCAATAAATGTTAATAAAAAGAGAAAGGTGGAAGCAGTAGATATTAAACAAAATGAATTAAACAACAGTGTTCTGTGGTATTAATAAGGAAAACATTAATTAATTTGGTAGGAAATGTATGTACTACAAGCTCATATTCCAAAGTGCTACAATTTTCACTAAGGGGTGATCTGAGAGATGAGGACAAAGTCTCTTAAAAACACGTCGCATCTGCCATATGCTCTAAAAGCTAATATTTGTTATGTGGGGCATGCCTCTTATTTGGAACACTGTGTTCATAAATATGCAAATACCCTTGGAAGGAATTTATCTTTAGTACAAATGAGGTGAACACTGAGGGACTACAACATGGAAATTTGGTAGAGTCAGGTGAGAGGAATATGCCTAAAACATGGAACAGAGAAAGAAAGGTGGGAAAGGTTTGCAAGACAAACTGAGCCAACCTTATAATCATCTATGAAAATCTTAGGCAGCTGTAAGAGGGTTGACAACAAGGTTCCAGTGCCACACTACTTAGATTCAAATCCTAGCTCTGCTGCTTTAAAAGCTATGGACTGAGTTGTGTCCCCCAAAAATTCATACATTAAAACCCCGAGCTTCAGTGTGTCTGTATTTAGAGATAGGGCCTATAAGGAAGTTAAGGAATCATTTGAGGTTAAATGAAGTCATAAGGGTAAGGCTGAGATCTGATAAGATTAGTGCCCTCATAGAAAGAGGTGGCAGAGGGCTCTCTCTCCACCAAATGAGGACACAGTACGAAGGTAGCCTCCTGCAGGCCAGAAAGAGAGCCCTCACCAGAAATTGAATCTGCCAGCACCTCAGCTTGGGCTTCCCAGCATCTAAAACTGTGAGAAAATAAATTTCTATTGTTTAAAGCCGTGCAGTCTATGGTATTTTTTATGCTATGGTATTGGTTATGGTGGCTTGAACTAATACACTCCCTAAACCTTAGTGTTCACATATCTAAAACAAAAATTTGCAGGGAAAAATAGACAGAATAGCCCATGAATAGCACATGGTATAAAGTAAGCTATATCTACTGAATTTTGTTTTAAGTAACAAGGCTTCAAAAGGAAAAGCTAAAAAAGGAAATGACATAAATTCTATATGAATAGCCCTATTCATTACCAAGTGCCTCTATGTGCAGCAAGGATGCCCTTGCTCACCCTGGAGAAGTCTAAAGGCTACAATACATGTGAATTTCTTACCATCGAAAATCAAGATGTGTTTGAAAACCATCATCAGAGCCAATGTCTGAAATCTGGATTATTGTAAGACACAAAAGAAGAGTAACTGGTTGCTTAAAGAATGAGACTTCCTCTATGCCTTTCTGATCTTAAGATAGTTGTTGAGTTTTTGTTTATTTTATTTTTGCAGTTTGCCTTTATTTGCACAAGAAGATTTTATTTGGCTTCCTGGAACATCATAGGATTTTGTTTTGTTTTGGTTTGGTTTGCTCATTTGTTTTATTCTGGCCTTTTGCCTTCATTTGGAAGGGAAGTTTTTATTTGGGTCTCTGGACTGATGTAGGAGATGGGTTAAAGTCACATAGACAATATTTGAATGTTGTGCCTTTGAATTTATATAAGATAAATTTAATTTAGTAAAGTTACTCTCATATATGAGGATCCACTAACTGTGAAAACTGCTCTGTCCTATGTATCACCTTATTTGAATGTTGGAGTTGGGTAGACAGATGTCCTCATCCAACTCAGTGTGGATCACTGGGATTATGAACACTACTCCCCAGAGAGTAATAGCCTTCTTCAGAAGAGGATATACTAAAAATCTGTAACTAGGACAAGCCCTGAAAAACAGGCAGCTCAGGAAAGGAAAATAACAGAAATGAAGGTCATAAAGACCCTATGTTAGAAATCTTAGTGTGATATAAGCCAAATTTTGGCTTAGAGTTGTGACATGCATATTTAAAACAGCACAAAGAAAAATTTTAAACCTAACATAAATAATAGCTAGCGATACATCAAATCTATTATGTTTTTAATACAAGTGCAAGGAAACAATTTTCTGATTTATTCAAGTTTAATTCAATCAAATCATGAAGCTGTGGGTAGATTGCAATATCATTCAAGGGATTAAGCCACTAAATTCAATTTGGGCTTTAAATAGATTATCTAGATCAGTGTTTCATGAAATAACTCAGTAAGATAATGTCAACATTCTTATAGATATAAAAGTAGACACATTCATTTGGTGCACTTATCATGTAGAAACATCATTAATTGCATTTTTTAAAATTCCATTTGCTTATTTCAGGTTTAGGGGGAGTACCTTGAACATGTTGGGCATATGGCAGAGACGGCTCCATGTTGAAGGGTCCATGCTGAAGGTAGTACTGGGGCCTCTTGGAAGCAGTCAGGATGTGCATGGGATTTAAAAGGCAGCTTCTCCTGTGGACTTATCCATATATCTATACAAAATGCTCTGTGAATGCATCAGGGTTGTTTTGAATCTTAAGAGGTAGTCTATGCAATGATTTTAAAACTGTACTCATGAAAATGTAAGATCCTTTGAATGTCCTGGGAAAAAAGGGAAGAAGAGGAAAAAGAAAAAGGCATGAGAGGGGGATTCTGAGATTTTTCAGTGCTGCCATCAACCACAGTAGTCGTAATTGCTTTGCTTTATATTGTGTGCCCATTCATGCCACACGATTTAATCGGGTTAAAAAATAAAACTGAATGAAAATACAGGCTTATAGAAAACAGAAAAGGCTCTTCATATAGAGTGTGAAGAACGGTAGACTATTGGATCCCTCTGTTAAAAAAAAAAAAGTGTCAGCCCCTAATGAGTTCCGCAATTTCTACAGACTACCACTTTTTTGGAGAGATAAAGCCCTAACAGTAAAAATCCCTTTAAAAAAAAACACAAAGTAACCAGGATAACCAATAGTTAAAGGAACCCTAATTCTGGATTTGTTTAAAATTCATTCAAAACAATCTTTTGTTCATTAACCTATTAAGACAAAGGTAGAGAGGGTTTAACTCAACTGGAATGAACAACATTTCTGTACTAAGGCAATTGTCCTATAATATAAAGATGCCTTTCCAAGAAAGATTAAGGCTTTAAGTGAAATATATGATTGGTTGACTACTTATTACCAGGAGTATTTTCCTTCTTTGAGGACTATTGTATTTTTTTAAAAAGTATCTATTTTTATGTTTAAGTTACTTGATTAATAAAATATTTAAGAATATGTCCAATCAAGTATAAATGTCAAGATCAAGATATAGAGGCATATAGAAATCTACCTGTCTATATAGAGAGATAGATAGATAATTTTCATTTAGTTTTATTTTTAACCTGATGCATATATATCTTTATCTTGCTGCCATAACAACCATGAAATAAATGAATTATATTAGCCACATCCAATAGAAATTGGCTTCAGTGAAGAGGGCTGTTTCTATTTGAATATAGGAATAATTTATTTTATTTATTTATTTATTTATTTTTTGAGAAGGAGTCTCGCTCTGTCGCCCAGGCTGGGGTAAAGGGGCGCGACCTCGGCTCACTGCAAGCTCCGCCTCCCGGGTTCACGCCATTCTCCTGCCTCAGCCTCCCGAGTAGCTGGGACTACAGGCGCCCGCCACTACGCCCGGCTCCTTTTTTTTGTATTTTTAGTAGAGACGGGGTTTCACCGTGTTAGCCAGGATGGTCTCGATCTCCTGACCTTGTGATCCACCCGCCTCGGCCTCCCAAAGTGCTGGGATTACAGGCCTGAGTCACCGCACCCGGTAGGAATAGTTTATTGAAATGAGTTCATTCAAATCTATTTGAGTCAAAGAGCATGACCTTAGGCAACAAAATAAAATCACTAAATTTCTGCATTAAAAAGAAATTAAATTCAATGTAATAGATGTCGAAGCTATTAAGATTGATTTTTGCTTTTAAAAATTCCAAGTAAGCTGGGGATAGAAGGAAAAATACCTTAACATAATGAAGAGTATCTACCAGAAATACCCACCCAACATTAACCTTAATATTGAAATGTAAATTTTTTCATTATTGTAAGAAGGAAGACCACGATGACCTTAACCATCATCACTCTTCACACTTTTACAGTATATCACAAATAAAAGGTATAGAATTTATAAAGAAACACAACAAAACTGTCAAGTTTGTTGATTATATGGCTTCATAACTAGATTATCCAGGACAATTCATGAAGAACAAAAACCTGGTAAGAATTTTTCTGAAATACAGCATTCAAAAGACAACATACAAATATAAAGAAACAAGTTTCTTATACAGTAGCAGTTATTATGTTATATATTTGTTAATATATTATATTACAATAATTTCTTATTACAAAAGAACTTGTAAGAATGGGAGAAAGACACATCAAAATAGCCAAAAAGTCATAAAACAGAAATGAATTTAGCAAACATTTTTAAGATGTTATGAAGAAAATTCTAGAGTCCAGACTAAGGAAAAGGCACGCCATGTTCTCATATGAGAAGAGCCCATCTTGTAAAGACATTTATTATCCTCAAATCTTCTAAAATAGTTCACTGCAAGTCAAAATCTCTATAGGTTTTGTTTGTTTGCTTGCTTGTTTGTTTATAAAATTTGACACACATTCTTACACTTATCTGAAAGACAAAGTGCACTAGAAAAATCTGAAAATAAAAGAGGTAAGAGATGGAGGTAAGGATGGGCATTGGGAAAACTATCTTTAATGTTATATGGGTTAGAACTGTATTGTCAAACGGAAAAGGTCAATAAAAAGAATGTCTATAAATATAATATTATCAAAGAATAGAGAGTCCCCAAACATACCCATGCATATGTAAGAATTTATATTTCCATGAAGTTATTCCAGTGTACTAGGAAAATAATATATCTTCCAATAAATAAGACTGGAACCCATTTGAAAAAAATTAAATCTTAGCTTTGTATGATAATATAATAGCAATTTCCAGGTAGCTTAAGGAGTTAAAAAGGTAAAAATAATTTAAAATCTATAAAAGAATAGCAGAAAATATAGAATATTTAATATAATTAGGTTGGAATGATTTTCCTAACAATACATAAGAGCCCAGAAAGCATTAGCTATGTAAAGATGAAAAACTTCTGTTCAATGAAAGCTTTAATGTTCATAGGTGAAAACTAAGTGAAAGATAGCAAGAAATTATTTGTGACAGACAATTGTTTAATGGTTGTAATAGAGTGTTTAAAATTATACTTCTCAACAAAGTATTTTTAAATAGCAAAAGCTATGAACAGATAATTTACAATTGAAATACAAATTGTTGATAGATTTATTAAAGGAACTCACCCTAATTAGTAATCAGGAAAGCAAAAATTGAAATAGATACTTCTTTTTGCCCACCAAATAAACAAAAATAATAAAAGTTAGTGATGTCCAGTATTGGCAAAATTGCAAGTAAGTGAGCACTTAAACTCTTTCGGTAGGAATACAAATCAATAAAGACATAATAACAGTGGGGTAATTTGACAGTATCAAAATTTTAAATGTGCAACATGTAATGTGTTACACTTTTGACAGTTAATGGCAGTGAATCTTCTTTTAAGAATTGACCCTTAGTGCCGGCTGCAGGGGTTACGCCTGTAATCCCACACTTTGGGAAGCTGAGGTGGATCACATGAGGTCACGAGTTCGAGACCAGCTTTGCCAACATGGTGAAATCCATTTCCACTAAAAACACAAAAATTAGCCAGGCGTGGTGGCAGGTGCCTGTAATCCCAGCTACTCCAGTGGCTGAGGCAGGAGAATGGCTTGGACCCAGGAGGCAGAGGTTGCAGTGAGCCATGCTGGAGCCACTGCACTCCAGCCTGGGTGATGGAGCAAGACCCTGTCTCAAGAAAAAAAAAAAAAAAAAGAGAGAGAGAGAGAGAATTGATCCTATGGAAATACTTCCATATGTGCAAAAAACAATTCAAGAATGATTCTTATGGCGTTGTTTGTGATTGCAAAAAACCGGAGTTTTAAATTTACATTAATAGGGAACTGGTGAGATAATTTATGGTAATTTAATTCAATGGAATACTTTGCACCCATTAAAAAGCATACAACAAACATTAACATGCTGATAAAGATTTTTAAGACAAAGTAGAGAAAAAGGTGGAATAATAGGTATGGAGTGATCCCATTTATACTTTTTTCTTAAAGTTCACATACGTATATGTACACTAACATGTATAGACATAAAAGACTAGAAAAATATATACCAGCCTGTTAATAGAAGAGTGGTTACTTCTTGAACCATTGTGGGAGAAGATGGGGAGGAAAGTTCAAAGTGTATGCCATATATGGCTTGAATCTTTTCTAGTAAGTATGCATTCATATATTATTTGGTCAACTTTAAAAATATCAACAATTCAAAAAGAATTTTAAAAAACCAATCACATATAGTTCATAATGTCTTACGGTTTTAAAGGTCCTCATACTTCTGTTTATGCTTACCAATGAGAATTATTGGTTTATCCACTGGCTGTTTGGTGTTTGTTTGCAGGCTAAGATTTTATTTTGCTTAATGTGATTTTGTTTTCATTCTTTGAGGCAATTCTTTCATATTTCTTTATCTTTTTTTCCTCCTCAAAAAGATCTACTGAAGTCTCCACAAAATAATATAGCAGCAGAGAGGAGCCATTAATTTTTATGGTGGTAAAGGGCATTGGTGTGTTCTTTTGAAATCCACTCTTTCTAAAGTGGCAGTTGTCTAGTGTCAAATTCACTTATTACCCCTACCTTTCTCTACCACATACACAGTTCCATTTCAAAATCCAAATCTTTTATCAAAATTCAAGGTAAATAAGTGACAGAGTTCCTTCCTCTTCCCTTACCTAGCATCCTGCGTCACACTCAGTGCTTGGCTTTTACTTAATCTTCACTCTTGCCCAATGGGTGTGGGCAGGCAGCCCCACAGAATCGGCAAGGGCTTCAGGGCTGTAGAAAGTAACTTCTTAGAAAGCAAGAAACCTGTTTGGGGACTGGAATTTTGTGTAATACTTGGAACAACAAAACACCCACATGAAATCTAGGTGATTTTCCCCGGGGCTTTGAATAAAATCCAAACTCCTTACCCTATCCTGCAAGGTCCTGCATGTTTCGGCAGATCCTACAACTTCATATTACCCTGGTCATGCTGGCCTTCCCTCTGTTCCTCTGGGAGGAAGCAATTCCTCCTGAGGGCTTTTGCACTCACTGCTTCTTCTGCCCAAAACACTGTTCCCCTTGGCCTGCTTCATTTGTCTTCTCTCTCTTTCTCCAAATCCCAGTTCAAATATTACCGACTAGGGAGGTCCCAACTCAACCCATTGAATAAAGGTGATAAGCCACATCCAGATGTGGATGGACGAGCTCCAGGGAGAACTTTCACCTTAGTGTTCCCCAAATAGACCCTCCTCCAATCTGCTTACCATCTGGAACTGCCTGGATTAGCTCTGCCACCTATAGGGTGGTAGAGAATGTCTTTGAGAATGGTAAGTGGATCAGCAGAGAAAGGTCAGCAGGAAGCAACAGCTGCAATGTTCCTCACCTTCTCCACTTTTGTTTTCAGAGTCTAGAAGGTTATGTATGTGTGTGTGTATGTGTGGGCGTGTGTAGCAGAAGGAATTACAGAAGAGCAATAAGGTAACTTCTTAGAAAACCAGAATCCTCTATTTTATTTCTTTTCCTGCCTGTTTACAAGTTGTAAAAAATGATATGAAATCTCAATTGCTTTGAGATTCAAATGTAACACAGGGAATAGTATACCAGTCATTTTTGGGTGCCCATAACCTAGCACAGAGCCTGACTTAAAATAGGCAGCCATAAATATTTCTCAAATTTTATTTAATTGACATAATCAGTCAAATACATACAGTGCAGGGTAGTAAGCACAGGAGAGAAACCAATAACAATATAGCCCTCTAATAAATCCATACTATTTGTTAGACTCCTCAATAAAGAATAGAATTGAGTATATATTGGTTTACTATATATATCAAATATATATATACATTTCTCTTTTTTTTCCTCTCTCTCTCTCTCTCCATCTGTATATCTCTAGTCATCCCTCGATATCTGTGGGGGATTGGTTCCAAGATCCTTGCAGATACCAAAACCCACACATGCTCAAGTCCCTTATATAAAATAATGTAGTACTTGCATATAATCTATGCATATCCTCCCATATACTTCAGATCCTCTCTAGATCACTTATAATACCTAATATTATTAAATGTATATTATATTACATTTAATACATTTAATAATAATATATATTAAATGTATTAAATGTAGTAAATGCTATGTAAATAGTTTTTTGTTTAGGAAATAATAACAAGAAAATAAAGTCTGTACATGTTCAATACAACTACAACCATCCATTTTTATTTTCTAATATTTTCAATACATTATTGATTGAATCCACAGATGTGGAACCCATGGATACAGAGAAGTGACTGCGTATATATATATATATATATATATACACACATATATACGTATATATATGTAGAGGAGAGAGCACATATATTTATTTATGTATATGTATGTGTATATATACACATATGTATATATGTATGTATATATATGTATATACATATGTGTATATGTGTATGTGTATATGTATTCTTGAAGTCATAAGAAGACACTAGCTGAATTTACAGACTGGAAGGGATCTTAAAATCATCTCATCTACTCCCTTAGTTTGCAGGTAAACAAACTAAGGCTCAGAAAAGATGGCAGTCTTGCCCAAAGAAATAGAGTAATTTAATGGCAGAACTATGACTAGACTATTTGGCCTCCTTGAATTCAATTCTGCAAGCACTTACTGAGTATATAATTATAATAACAGTTAGGCAATATGCAAAATGTGTCTAATTTCATACAAACCATAAGAAGAGTATGATATTTATCATTCTTTTCAGATGAGGATTCTGAAGCCAACACACTTGCCTAAGGTTAACAGCTAAGACCCAGAACAGCCAGAATTAGAATCTATATCATCATTTTCCAAACATGACAAGGTTAGCCACTCTGCAATACTGTCTCCTGTTAACTGCTAATCCCGTGAGAACATAAAAACAAGCCAGATCCCTGCCCTCATGGAGAAAAAAAATCCAGTAGGGAAGATAGAGACTGACTAAAAAAGTTTTGTGTGATCACAATTAAAACAATAATTCTAACAATACTATGGATTTACCAAAGAGGATCAAAGTATTTCTTCTGTTAGAGCTCAGCTCATATGCCTAAGAAATTTACAATCGTGAGAAAGTGATATGACGAGTATATAACTAACCATAATAAAAGGAAGATTATCAATTATTGGTTCTATCTTTTATGGACTGAATTGTGTTCCCCTAAAATGATATATTGACATCCTTGCCCTTGGTACCTGTAAGAGTAACCTAACTTAGAAATAGGGTCTTTTTTAAGGTGAAGTCACTAGGGTGGGCCCTAATCCAGTATGACTGGTGTCCTATAGAGATTGAAATACCATGTGAAGATGGACACACCAGAGGAATCCCATGTGATGACCGAGGCAGATTTGGGATTGTAAATTTTGTAGCTGCAAGTCAAAGAGCACCAAGAATTGACAGCCACCACTAGAAGCAGAGAAGAGGGAATAAAGGCTTCTGTGCAGAGTCTCAGAGGAAGCCCCGGTGACACCTCCATTTCTAACTTCTAACCTCTAGAACCATAAGAAAATAAATTTTCGTTGCTTTAAGCCACTAAGTTTGTGGTAATTTGTTATGGCAGTCCTAGGAAATTTATATGCTATCCATTCTTTCTTACATTTAGAGATATTTAAGACCATATTAAAAGTGGAATGTGCTGTCTACCCCAAGAATGGATAACTACCCAGTACCTCCTTTGCCTGGATATTGACTCAAAACAGAGTAGAAGGTCTTTGAAATAAGCATTGAAATTTTACAAACAAATATATGGCAAAAAAAATCATGTTTAATTGAGAAAGAGTGACACTTGTTCTTTAGCCAAGCACTGTGAACATCTTATTTTACTAATAAGCTGAGACAGGGAAGAGGCTGTGAAATGAATGATTTAGCCCAAGGGAGTTGGACAGTTGGCCTAGTTCCTGAAAGAGAAGCCTAGCGAAATTGCCATGAAGCCCAGACACTGAGCTTCCAGAGGTAGCCAGCTAGGACTGCTCCCTACTCATCAATGGAAATGTACAGAAGCTACTGGGCAAACACCCAACCTCCTGCTTCTGCTAATGTCAACCAGAGAATGGTCCACTTCTCTTTCTTGGTAAGAATACTATCTCCTACTTAAGAGAACTGACTTCCAGTGTCAAACAAACCTATCAATTGTCATATGCATGCTTATTTACACCTCTGATTGTAAAAAGGAGGATTGTTGAGACAAAACCAGTAAAAAGAAGAAAGCGCCAAGGACTAAGCAAAAGACAGTAGCAATTATCTAGGCTCCAGATACCTTGTTTCTTTCCCTGGCTCCACTACCTGTCAGCCATAGAGCTTTGAGACAACCAGTGCCAGTTTGGGGTACATTTCCCCTTATAACCAATACAGGAAGAAATGCCACATCATTATGAGAATCAAAATAAATGACATAGGCAATAGAAAAGATCTTTGAGAATGCAAAGTCTTATGAGAATTTAAGAGTTTAAATATCCCCTGAAAGATGCTAGAATTTGACACACAATCTACACTTCCCTGGTACCATATTGCTTAAGACCATTATGGTTCAATTCTACACTTCCCTGGTACCATATTACTAAAGACCATTATGGTTCAATTCTACACTTCCCTGGTACCATATTACTAAAGACCATTATGGTTCAATTCTACTATTCACACCATGATGGTAGTGACATAGTGTTCCAAATCTAGAGAATGCTGTCACTTCAGCTACAGAATAAACTCCAAACTCTTTAACCTTTAACATAAGTTTGCAACACCTCCCCTGACCTGTGTTCAGCATTCTTTATAGCTGAACATCATTGTGTGCATGCTCTTACATACGTCCTGCCTGCAAAAGAAGTAAAGCCTACTGGTGATGCTTGGGCTCTTAGCCCCTTGCACAAGTTATTTAACTGTGCCTCTGTGTCCTCATCTACAAAATGGGACCAATAACACCGCATATCACCAAGTGAAACACAACAGTGCCTGGCACATAGTAATTGCTCAGCAAATGCTTCCTACAGTTATCACTGTTATTGCTTATGGTTTGCACTCCAACTACTCTGGACTGCTATGTTCCCTGAACACACATGATCCTTTTCAGGTTCTGACCTCTATCTACAGAAATTCTCTCCACTCTCCTGGCCCAACTTAAATGCCACATCTTCCCTGAAGTCTCGTCTGATATTCCCAAGCAAACATGAGCATCCCCTCTTCAAATAATCCAAAGAACAACTTGGGGATCTCTCTTATGATAAATCATATTTTGCCTTGTTAAAATTATGTATACCTGTCTTTTCTTCTTGGGAGCTCCACCTCTCCAGCCCCAACTCCAAGACAGAATTCTTTTCTCATTTATGCTGTGTCCCTCTAGTACCTAGAAGAGTGGCTTTTACCTAAGAGCTAGTCAGTAAATATTTGATGAATACATTCATAATCTGCCCAAAGCTCTGACAATTGACTTATTTTTACAGTAATTCTTTACTTTGGGCAATGTAGGTCTTTGGTGGATATTATTTGCTGTGTTTTTAATATTTAAATGTATTTTATGCATTCTTGACTGTTTGGCTTAATTGCAAGACTATAGAATAATTTTGTTTGAAAAACAAGACCCAAAACAATAACTTTGTTTTGAAAGCAAAACCCAAACACAGCAATAATGTACACTTTACTTTATTTATTTGATGATAAGGTATCATCAATTAAAATATGCACCATTGATTTACTAACTGCCTTTCAAGAAAAATTTCCATATTAAACATATCCATAGATGGTAAGACATATCCTAATTTCAGAAATGTAAAGCTGGAGAAGATGAGCATTCAGAATGAAGAGTGTACTTTGCACAGCCCACTCCATGCTCCAAGATATGCACACATTGGAGTAGAGAAAGAATAAGACTCACCAGGACAATCCTGTAGGGAACACAGCTCCCATCTCATTTGTCTCAGACTTCTCTTTTTCTATTCAATTAGACTTCCCATTTTGTTACCTCTGCCTCTGGAATGTCTGATATCTCTCTCTTCCATGACCACCAGCAGCTTCCTAGTTGAGGCCCGAAGTTCAGTCCTCAACACAACACAATAGATGCCAACTGGTCTCCCATGTATGGTCTTCCTAACCAAACTATTGCTATCTAATAGTGCCAAGTTCCCAAGTTCAATAAATGTTGAATTAAATTTAAACTTCTTAGCCTTGCATTCAAAATCGTGTACAATCTAATTTGTACCTAATTTTCCAGTCTTAGCTTTTAGTCTAAATATATTGGCTCCCTGCTCCAAGATATGATAGCCTTCCTCCTGACAATTCATCTAGCATTGTCATATCTCTGTATCTTTGTTTAAACTCTCTCTTTCTGAAACCCCCTCCCCATTCTCCCCATCTCTATTTTTCACCCCCTTGTTTTTTATTTTTTAAATTGACAAACCAAAATTGTATATATGTATGGTGTACAGCATGATTTTTAAAATATATATACATTGTGGAATAGCTAATTCAAACTAATTAACATGCATTATCACACATATTATTCTGTGGTGAGAACACTTAATATCTACTGTTTTGACAGTTTTCAAATATATAATGCGTTGCCATTAACTGTAGTCATTGTGTTGTTCAGTAGGTCTGTTGAACTTATTCCTCCTGTCCAGCTGAAATTTTGGATCCTTTGACCAACATATACTCCACCCCATCTTTGTTTGTTGAAATTTTTTTCACTTAGGAGCTGTGTTTAAATGCCACCATGTCTTTGAAGTATTCCCTGATAGAAGCAATCAGAAATGTATCATTACCACTCCTGGACTCCTATAAGATTTAGTTTTTGCCCTACTCACATAGCTCTTGACACATCAGCATATATCGCAGTTATTTGTTTGCATGGCATCCTCCTATTAAGACAAGAACCTCATTTTCCATATATCTATGATATGTAAAAATTGCATAAATATAAGTCAAATAAATACAATATTTGGAGCAGATAATTCAGTTGATTGAATGGCACATAATGGTTTCTGAGATAATATGGAGAAAGTCAAAGCAGATAAAAGTGGCCAAAATTAAAAATCTTATTCTAAACTATTTCATACCCTCACTGGGTGAAATACTCAAAAGTTTTGTAGACGAATACTGGGCATGTTGAGAATGCATTGAGAGATACAACAGCTATTGTTCCTGACAAATTTGTCTTCTTTAGACTAGGTAGAAACTGCGCGATGTGGAAATAAGAAGACTGAACATTCTTGGGGTCAGCGAAGGAGAAAAACCAAAGCATATGCAATCATCAAAATACGTCTGTTTTAGATTAGCAGTATCAGAAAATGATGTCCTCACCCATTTTACAGAAGGACTGAGGAAAGCAACTTATGCCTTTCCTGCTAATGGTACAACAAGCTCTGTAACAGAACTTCACCCTTCTTCGTAACACTGGAGAAGAATAAAAATGAAGTATGCGTAAGAGATTTACATCTGGAAAGAGACAGTAATTACTGGCCAGGACTGATTAAAATTCTTACTAAGACCTCAAAAAAGTACACTGATCATGGCTAAGCAAGGAAAGGAAAACATAACAGCTGCTCACCAGAGCACGTGTGGAGGGAGGAACAAAGACAGCAAAATATATCACTGGCCTCTAGCCACAAGTTAAGAAACTGAATGAAGTAAAAGCCAGATTGTATCGATCTGTCACTTCTATCTATGATATGATATTCAACTCCATAATCAGTGTGTAGGACAACAGTTTCATTTGGTGATAAGCAGATTGTTAATAGTTCCTAGTCTTTCTTATGCTGCTGTATTTTATCCCCCTAAGTAATTGCTATCTCTGGGTAAAAATATGTTTTCTCTTTTTGTCTGATTTATAACACCTCGCAAAAAAATTATGTATACAATACACACAAATGCATAACCATATAGGGAATGTTTCCTTCTCTCTTCACCCCGGAAAAGAGACCCAAAGCTTTACACCCACAACAAGCAGAATGATTTACTTATTTTTGTTTTTTGCCAGTGTCTTGATGCCCCTCTTTCCCTGGATAGCGAGTCAGTTTATTAGCTGGATTTAGAGGAGATTTTTGTTTTTGTTTTTATAATAGATGCTTTTGAAATCCTTTCTA
Organism: Trachypithecus francoisi; assembly: GCF_009764315.1. Classification (NCBI taxonomy): domain Eukaryota; kingdom Metazoa; phylum Chordata; class Mammalia; order Primates; family Cercopithecidae; genus Trachypithecus; species Trachypithecus francoisi. Next base: position 85,379,770 of record NW_022681458.1, on the reverse strand, counting down.
AAGTGCAAGGATTCCACAATCAAGTGTTCATTACAATTAACTTTGATTTGTTTTCCAACTACTGGAAACTGATAATATTATACTTATGCCTTTGAATTTCTCAAAAAGTAAAACTTCTCTTAAATACTAAATAGTTTATAAGTGCATAGACCATTATAGCTTTTCCACTCTACACTGTGTCCCTTGCTTATGGCTTGCTATTCTTTGCTTAATGGTTTAGCTTTTGAAACATGACTCACTCTCCCAAGCAACTAGAAAACAAAAACCCACCTAAACTGGTGAACCATCCAAGGGAGAAAATAATTGTATTTGTATGGAATGCCAGAGGTGTTTAGAGACACACTCAGAGGTAAAATAGCTTTTGTCATTTTTCAAATGAGCCATGCTAGCTTCGTCTATACTTCCCTTTTCCCCACTTTTGAAATGTGATTTCCCTGAGGGCAGAAATCATGTTATGGAAACTCTGGACCACATAGGAAGCTGAAGACCATCTAGTACCTGCTCAGCAAACCCAGAGGCCCTCTTTGTCATACTTCAAGTGAAAGCAGTTAATTATTTACTTGTTTCCATGAGTTCCTGAAGGACTTGGGTGCAGAGGGGAATTCGCTCTTATTTTGCTTTTAAGTACTGGTAGCCTGTCAGTTTTATTTAGTTTTGTAATTCTCATTCCTTTTTTAAACTTTTTGTTGTTGTTGTTGTTCTGCAAAAACTCTAACAAGATTTGCAAAGAAACACAACACATTGGTATGCAAGCCAGGTTTGGGAAAAAGTAGGGGAAGCTGAGAGGAAACCAGTGGACTCCCCAGAAGAAATTGTACTTGCATTAATTTTTCTATTTTTATTCTTTTTTTTTTTTTTTCTTTCCTAGAGCTTGTGTTTGAACACTGCCAAGAATAAGCAAAACACAATGGGCTTTGCAAAGGAAAAGAAAAAAAGATAAGCACTGAACCCAAATGCCAACATTATAAATGGAATAAAATTTCCCAAACTCTATGAGTGTTTCACCCCTAGCTTTAAAATGCTGTATCTTTTTTGATTTTTTGGGTTTTTTTTTCTTAACAGGGCTAACTCAATACACTCTGCACACTTCTTTTTGTTTTATATTCTTGGTAGATAAAAAGCCATTATAAAGTTTGAGCTGGGAGGACTTTTAAAAAATCACTCAATACAGTGCCCTCATTTGACAAATACGGACAATTTGACACAGGGGGGTCACTGGAAGTGGCTGCGGCCAGGCACTGGCCTTCTGTTTCCCAAACTGTTGCCTTTCCCACTAAACCACACTACCTTTTACTGGAAGATCATCATTAGAACTTTGCCTTTTTAAAATTTTTCCTCATAAATTCGTCTTCCAAACTTTTAATCATTCTTATTCCCTTTCAACTAATCTCTAAACTTTCCAGCATGGCATAAGACAACAGATAACTTTTCAATAAAACATAAAATAATTAGCTCATTTGTTCATAATGGTATCAAACATTCCCTCTTTCTAGCTTTACTTTTAAAAAAAAATTTCTAATAAAAGTAATTGTTTGCTATTTTCTGACTTGAGACCAAATTCTCATGCATATATCTGTTTTTCCTCTTTTCCAGCTTATTTTCATATACTACAGATCAGATTGCTAAGCTTTCTGAAGCCTAATACAAGAATTGTTTAATACGGAATCCTGCTGCCTACTGCCTATCATCTGTCCATCAATTCAAAAATGAAATATACAGATGTATTTCATAGTATTAACAGGATAAATTTTCTAAAGACTGAATGACTTTAAAACCTTTTCTAAATTGTTTGAAATCTTCTCTGACCAAAAAAAAAAAAAAATCAATACTAAAAGATAGTTATAGGAAAGCAACAACAACAACAAAAAAGGTCATCACTCTTCACACACTCTGCAGGTACCTGGAAAATGTCCAAGAGAAAACATCACTAAATTAACTACTGATTTCCTTTTTCCTGTTCTTTGAAATCAAATAAATCTAAGACGACTTTGGTGCTTAGTTATATGGGATGGGCTAGCAAAGGAGATAGAATATAGGCTTAATCATTGTAACTGGACTTTCATTGAAAAATAAAATAAATATATCAAACCAGTAAAAATGCACTACATTGGCTGGGCACAGTGGCTCACACCTGTAATCCCAGGACTTTGGGAGGCTGAGACAGGAGGATCACTTGCCTCCAGGAGCTCAAGACCGGCCAGTGTAACATATTGAGACCCCATCTCTACACAATGTTAAAAATTAGCCAGGTGTGGTGGCATGTGCCTTTAGTCCCAGCTACTCAGGAGGCTGAGGTGGGAGGATTGTTTGAGCCCAAGGGTTGAGGCTGCAGATAGCCATGATTATGCCACTGCACTCCAGCCTGGGTGACAGAGTGAGATCCTGCCTCAAAAAAAAAAAAAAGAAAGAATGAAGAAAATAGAGGAGCATAAGGGGGACAAAGAGGAAAACAAAAGGACAAAGAAGAAGAGAAAGAAGAAAAAGTAGCAGGAGGGGAGAAGGTTGGAGGCTCTTCCTGAGTCATTCAAACACTTCCTCAGAGGAAGAGAGAGGATCCAATTTGACTCCCAAATTACTTTGAACACTGTACTTTATGTCTTTCTGCCCAGCTGTCCCTTCTAATCACCTTTCTATCTACACTGAAAACACCGAAGTTTATCTAGGATAAACACTGAAGTTTATATAGGATCACAAAATCAAAAAATATGATTATAGTTAAAAACATCTTTGGGACAATCTACTTCCTATGCTTAATTTTACAGACAAGGAAACTTACATAGTAACAGAGTATTCAGTTTGCTGAAGAACACATGGAAAATTATCCTAAATAAGTTAGTAAATGTAAATTACTGGTTGGCAATTTATTCCAAACAAAATTTTGTTTTGTTTATTCTAAAACAAAATTACTCTTGATGGTGCAGGCGAGTCCTTTAGATTAGTTTAATAGTAAATGTAGTTTATATCTGAATATTTAAAGAACATTTTTCACTTGTCCTCAAGTGTTCAATCCCAAGCATATATGAAAACACACATGTTGGAAAACTAAGAATTCCCTTTAGTTAAAATTAAGAATTTCCTTTAGTTAAAAGCAAATAATGTCCTTTAGTTAAAAGTTTAGTTTCCTTTAGTTAAAAAGTCTCTGGAGTGTCCCTTCCAGATCCTTAAATTTCAGGACTGAAAGAGCTGGAGTGGAGCTGGTTGGTGAAAAGCAAGCTTCCTCCACTGAGTTTACTTCGTGTGGGAGAAATTTAAATGTGGGAAATAATTTTAGGATAAAGAAAGCCTCAATTTTAGCCTTTCCTAGGTTGTAGAGATCTGGAAGATAATTCTGAGAAAGAAACCAAGAAGAAGCTAAGACCTCAGTTACAGGGTCTGGAATGGTCAGGTGAGCGCGAGGACTGGCCTGTGGAGTCTTTCGAAGATCTAAAGGAGTACAGAACACGGCAGACCTGGCACTCCTCAGACCTCCAGACGAGAACCAACCGGTTATTTCTCTTCAAGCAATCACTTAAGGTGGCACTTTCCTGAAAGGAAAGACCATTCATTATTGCCGTGGATTGTCAAGGGAATTTGTAGATAGTCTTCTTCTGGGCCAGGCACGGTGGCTCACACCTGTAATCCCAGCACTTTGGGAGGCCAGGGCAGGCTGATCATGAGGTCAGGAGTTCAAGACCAGCCTGGCTAACATGGCGAAACCCCATCTCTACTAAAAATACAAAACTTAGCTGGGCACGGTGGTGCATGCCTGTAATCCCAGCTACTTGAGAGGCTGAGGCAGGAGAATTGCTTCAACTCAGGAGGCAGAGGCTACAGTGAGCTGAGATCGCACCACTGCACTCCAGCCTGGGTGACAGAGCAAGACCCCATTTTGGGGGAAACAAAAAAGATAGTCTTTTTCTTAAGTTTTAAATTTTTCAGTGTTAAGCGAGACCTCTGGGGAAGAGGGTTAGATGAAATCCAGTGACCACACGTAAGAACTGAGCGGTATCATTAAGCACCCATCTGGCCCTAAAAAAGCAGGGAAAGTATCAAGACTACATTAAAATATATATCTTATTCTCTCTCTCTTTTTTTAAAAGGGGGAGGCAAAATGGAAATTGCCTTAGTCTGAATCCTAGCATTTGCAGAAGAGAACATGCTGGAAGACACTATCAAACATCATCAGTTTGTGGGGCCACAGTTCCTGCCCGAGTAACCTAATTGTCTGACTCACTTTTAATCTCAGTGGATGTGGTGAGAATGGCTGATGCTGCTTAACAGCATTTAGTCTTGGTGTTAAATATAGGAAATTTACAAAAAGATTCTTATCTATAGAGGAGTGGAAAACATTATCACACAGAGATGAAAGAGCCCAAGAGATGAGAAGGTGGGAATCGTCCCCTTCCCGCCACACATTTCATCTGTGCATGTAGCTCCCACTGGCTTCAAAGGAAAATCTGCACCCAAGCACCCAAAAGAAGTAGCTAAGTGTGTGGGGGGACTGAACAGCAGGCCCATTACAATAGCATTACAAAAAAAAAATTAAAAAGCCAAGTATGTATGGCCTGAAGGTACTCATGGAAAAAAGACAAACTATTCAAAACTGAAAAGAGGCTTACTAAAATATTGCTGCCGGGTGCAAAGAGAATCAATTCTCAACATTATAATTTTTAATATAAGAGAAGAAAGATTTGGAGCAACAAATCACAGAAAGAGCTTTTCTAAAAAAAAAAAAAAAAAATTGTATGACTTTAATATGCAATTTTCTGTGCCCCTAATTCCCAGACTAGCTTACACATCAGATGTTAGTATAGTTGAAGATGGAAAGAAACATTGCTGGTTCCTCTTCTCATAAATGTACCATGTGATAGAGCTCACTTCTAAAAAGAGATGAGGAAAATAAAGACGTAAGATATATATATACCATGTAACAAAACTGCACTTGTACCCCTTACATTTATACAAGTTTTTATAAAGGCAAATGTAAGTATGCTTTCTTTAAAAAACTAAAAAGATACATATACCAAAATATTTAAAGTCTTCCCATGCCAGCATATTGAGTAAACAACCTTTGGCATTACTACATGTTTTTGCATCTAGAAGAGTCATTAGTTGTTATGTGTTAACATATAAAAGAAATCAAATTTAATATATCCAATTTGGAGGAAATTGTTCTATTGTCACTTGTCAATTACATGTTTTAAACATCCTTTATGAAATCACATTTTGATTTTTTGATTTAGGAAATATGATCAGAATAATTTGACATCAAATTAATCATCCCTACTTTTTTATCATATTTGCTTTACACATTTTATAGACACAAAAACTTGAGTTGATGGTCTAGATTAAACTTAACCATTTCCTGGAGAGAATCTGCGAATATTCCATTCAAATCAACAGCATTTAGCAAAGGCCTACTACATGTCTGGCTCTACGTGTGGGAGAACGTGATGCTGAAGCGAGCAAAGCCTAGCCTCTGCCCTGCACGAGCCTCCAGTCTAGCAAAATAACTCAACAGGCCCACCTCTACAGAGTACAAGACAGAAAACAGCACAAAGCCATTCAAAGGACACAACAGAGAAATTCATTTCCTCTTCAGATGGGAGCAGAGATTGCCTTTGAAGGTGAAAGATGAATTTAGAGAATCAGCACAATTTCAAGTCAGAAATGGTACCAGGGAAGAACCAGCATTTCACATGTGAATGAGAGTCATCAAGAGGAGAAAACTGGGAGAACTATCAGAGATCAGCAACAAAGCTGGTATGGCAGGAACGTGGGCAGCTGCATAAGACATAACTACCGAGCACCTCACTGGGGCTGGATGGGTGAGGACTCTTATCTACTATGATGAATACACTGGACTTGATTCAATTATCAATCTTTTTGTGCAAAGGCATGCATTACTAAGTGGGGATTTTAGGAAAATTGCTAAGGCAGTGGCTTATAAGATAGTTGGAAGGAAGACAGCTGAAGACCAGTTCAATTAGTGCCACCATCTTAAAAATAGTCAGTTAAAGCTTGTACTTTAGGCTGGGTGGAATGGCTCACGCTTGTAATCCCAGCACTTTGGGAGGCAAGGCAGGTGGATCATTTGAGGTGAGGAGTCAGAGACCAGCCTGACCAACGTGGTGAAATCCCGACTCTACTAAAAATAGAAAAATTAGTTGAGTGTGGTGGTACATGCCTGTAATCCCAGCTACTTCAGAGGCTGAATCAGGAGAATCCCTTGAACCTGGGAGGCAGAGGTCACAGTGAGCCGAGATAGTGCTGTTGCACTCTAGCCTGGGAGACAGAGGGAAACTCTGTCAAAAAAAAAAAAAAAAAAGCCTATGCTAGTGCTAGTGTCCGTGGGTAAGAAATGGACAGAGTAGAAGCAAGAAGCACTGCAGAGGGATAAGCAAGTTGTGACCACTAGACATAAGGAGCAACGGGAGAGGGACTTGCAACTCTGAATCATCCTGGGGACCAGGATGATACTATCACAAGCAGTGATGGCAGGGAACCTAAGAATTTTCCTGTGTTATGTGACCCTAATTTCATTACTACCACTACAGCCAAGTGCTACCAAACAGTGTTCAACCTGAGGCCCAAAAATTAACTCAGGAAACCTTTGCCACATTGGGAAATCTAATTTTTTCTTTATTCCACACTACAGAAGCCATTGGCAATGGAAGGTTAATAAGTAACAACATTTCATAGCTTTCCAAAACAATCATTCTGAAACTAAATACTCATCTTGAGCTCAACTAGAAAATGGAGGGTCTGACCATCTCTTCAGACCAATATCCCATCAGGGAATCTGGCCTGAACATCAAAAGGCTGTCATGAAATTCATTTCAATTGCTTCCTCTTCTTCTATCGGGCAACTGCCACCCTGTGGTTACCACAAAGTCATACTCTACCAATGAATCTTATGAGTAGGAGAAGTGCTTGGATGGCAATGGTGAGGCAGCTGGAGGTGGGCCTTTAAGGACCTGTTCAAAGGAATGGTTTAGAATAGTCTAAACTCTAAAAATAATCATAAACTGTATTAAAAGGAAAATGGAGTTAGTCAATGCTATGGATACCCACCTGAGTGAAGAACGTAGTGTCAGTAGCATGGCAGACAGCTCCTATAAGTAGCTGGAAATATTTAGCTCACAATATTGGCCTTGTTCCTCTGATAAATGTTTTTCAAATACACTTAAATATGAGCACGAGAAGGTCTTTTTCAATAGTGTCTCTGATTCTAAGCCCTTGTAAACACATTATTACCTATTGTTCACTCTAACATTATTGGGGCCAAACTGGGAAGGAGAGTAGAGCCCTTGGAGCTTGAATGGCCAAATGAAGATCCCTGTGAGGTAAGACCTACAAGGGAGTGCATGTGTGTGACGGTGGAGATTGATGTACTGCCAGGGGCCAGGTTGGTCTGATTCCGGGCTATCAGTTAAAGTGATGTGATGCCAGGAGAGAACAAGCATATCAATATCCAGGGAATGGAGGAGGCTGAGAGCTGACTTGGAAACTGAGTGTGGCAGTAAGAAGGACAGTACAGTGGAGAATACAGAGGAATAAGAAAGACAAAATAAGACATAATGAGGATGAGTTCCAAAACAAATCCATGAGTATGACCTTCCATCCTGTCTCCACACCTCTCTTATGCATAGCCTAGTTTGCTGTGCTTGCCTCAGATGTGTTCTTCAACAGCAGACTTCAGCTGGAGTGACAGGCCTAGTTTCAATGTCAGAGGGCCAACATCAATGATACCAGTTGTGCAGGCCCTGCTCTGATGGGCATCTATGATATTTGTTAACATCAGATCTAAGAGCAAACAAGACACATCCTCCACACTTGGCTCTCATTTCTTCTACCGAGTTTTATCTTCATATGAATCCAATGACTGTAGACCATGGAAGGCTATTGAACAATGTGGGTGAACTTCACTAGAAAGGGGAAGGGCTTCAAATGTTAACTGGTTCCTAAAGGATGCACAGTTTAACTGCACCTGCTCGCCAGAAGCTCAGCCTAGCACCGCACCTTGATTTCCATTCACAATCAAAATGGCACTTCCCAGAAACCTCCTGGACAAAGAAAATAGCTCAGAGACATCTGCTAGTTACCCCAGGGGGATTATTTCAGAAGCACTTTTTCTAGCAACCCCTAGCAATTGTCCCTGGTGGGATTTTATACTCTGGATCCTACTCTCCTATGAGCTAGCACCTCTCCTCCTCTGTTAGGTCAGCTCAGTTCACAGAGCTGCCTCCTCCTACACCTGATTCACAATTCAAAGTCCTGGACATTAATTAAGCACTTACTGTATACAAAGATGTAGGATAAAGCTGTGACCAGTGAGGGATATGCCTGAGATAAAAAGATACTACGGCAGATCATATTTTCCAAAGATGCCTTCACAATATATCCCATCGCACCTGCTCTCCTTAAATGTGAGTTGATTCTGGTTAAGACTGCGGCCACTACAGAAATGATGTCACACAATGTCCAAGAGTAAATTATAAAAAGCAATATGGTGTCTGCCCAATTATCTTGGGATGCTTGGAACCCAGCCACCATACTCTGAGGAAGTGAAGCAGCTCCACGGAAAGACCATGTGAAGGTGTTCCAGCCGCAGTGTCACCTGTGGACGCAGCTGAAAGCCAGCATCAAACACTGCACATGTGAGCAACTGAGCCTTCATATGATTCCAGCCCTTCTTCCCTGCACCACCCCAGCTGATCTCCAGTGTAGCAAAGATGAAGTTTTCCAGCAAAGCCTTGTTCAAACTACAGATCTGTGGGCAAAATAAATGTTGTTGATTTCAGCCACTAAGTGTTGGGATCATTGGTTACTTAACAGCAGATAACCAGAACAGTATAAATAGTATGACTTCAGAATTTACAGTGAATTCAGGGAGACAAGCATGTTCACAGACGCCTCAACCATGTCAAGGTACGACACATGTACTTTAATTGATCCATACATAAAAATGAATGTGTATGCATATGCATATCTGGTTTAGGCATAGAAAATTTCTAACACATAAAATTAAAAATAGTTACCTCTGTGGAGTAGTCCTGGGGTGTTAGGGAAGGAAGACTACTTCCCTTCTATTTGTCTCTTCATATGTTCTAATCCTTGTCTTATACATGTTCTTACTTCATAACTTCAAAAACAGTTTAAAGTTTCAAAGTAATGGTAAAATAAAAGAAAATAAAGGCTAAACAAGTCCTATAGGTACCCCATGAGGACTACACTTTAGATACCCCTTAAGGACAGTAGGCAACCAAGTTGTTGGGAAAAGCTGCATTTTATCTCCGTGTCTCAGTTTCGCATCTGTATAAAAAATAGTGCCAGCCTCACAGGATTTTTGTGGAAATTAAAGTTCTGTAAGACTACCTGACACAATAATAAGCACTCAATAAAAATTAATAAAAATATCTAAGAAACCTGGAGCTGCTGAGTACTGGCATGGCACGTGAACACAGGGCCCCAAGTGGCAAAATCCGACTGTTACTGCAAGGAGAAATACCTTTTGTTCTCCTTATAGCGAAGGATAAAAAGGAGCCAGCATTTTAAATACAATGGCAAGGGAAGGTGTAATCTGGCTCTGATAACAATGTGATAGCTTCTGCAAATGCCACATTGACTTACATTTTCCAAAACACAAAAGACCATGAAAATTAAAACCTCCATCCCACTTCCCCTTTCTGCTTCTCCTTCTTTAGGGTGTTCACTGGGTGTGACAAGTTGTCTGTGTATTACAGATGACTGTCATTCATAGGTGGCCAAGGAAATTGTGTTTACAATAGTTTTACATCTAATGTTTAGCTTCTCCCTGTATTTTAAGAAACTAGACATTATCTCAATTATGTAAAAGAATTACCAATTTTTTCATGTGTTTTCATGTGTAGTTTTCCCTTTGAAGTTATATAGGGTGGGCAAGGTCACTTAAAAGATAGAGTGGGGTAATTCAGCCTTCTTTTCCCCCAAAGCGTTCCATGTTCTAAAAAGTCTGCAAAAACATGATCTAGTTCTAGAAGTATGAAGGGTTGGAGTAGTCTAAGGGATATGGAGAAATTGAAATTGCCCATGAGATTACGTGATAGAAGACCATAACCATAAGTATTTTCATAATTGACACGGAGTTATTTTAAGTTTTTTATATTTCAGGGTAATGGCGTCATCATTCTGCTTGCAAAGTCAAATGAGTAATGATCAGTTCCTCTCTGATTCAGGGACTTCTGTTATTGCTTCCTGTTAGGTTTAACTCACCCAAGTGTCTTAGAAACATGAAATATTGTTTCAGTTTGGTAAGGGTATCTGGGCTTCATTTTTTTTTTCTTACAAACCAGGTGTTTTACCCCATGCAAATTTCTGGCATTTCAGGAAAAAATTTTTGTTTTCTTTTCTTCAACTTGAAGATGATTTCACCTACTCAAAATATAAGAAAACTCTTTACCCCCACAATGTTTTAGATGTAAAAACCTTCCAAAAATTGAGAAATGATGCTGTGTGGTCAGGAATACTTTGTTGAATTTTATTAATTTAGCCACTTTAAATCCATTTTGGCATAAACTCGGTGAGATTAAATAAACCAAGAGAGTGACTAAATAACAAAATCTCTGATTCCATCACTCTCCAGGGAATATGAACAAATGTGTATGTGAATTTTAATGAATATGAAGAGTGGGCAATACAAATTGCATACTTGAAGTTCTTAGTGATACACTGAATTGAATTGTATAAGAGCATGAAGAGTTCCTAATTAATTCTATATGAAGTTCTTGAAAGAGGAAAAAAATCACCTACAGGAATTCTGTGACAACCCTTATCTGGGACTTTTAAATGTTGGTTTAAATCACCAGCAAACAAGTTGTACATAGGATTTACATAGTCAACTCATGTTGATAAAACATAGTCAGCTCCAGGTCTTCCAGACCATTTCCCCCTCATTTTGGGAAAGGAAACCATCTTCAGATAACAACAAGCCAAGGACTCTTTTTGATATCTTGTAAGCTCCCTTTTATCACAAGTAGTTAGCACACAGACTGCTTCAACAGAAAGGCCACTGAGGTTCACATTACTTCAAAACAAGATGTACAGACCCATCAGCCCATAGTCTGGGGCTAACCACTTCTTCTATTCTTAGCCTCCCAGCATCCATCTCTTACTCCACCACTGAAACCATCTCTTCAATGCTCTGATGAGAAACAACAGGACACCTACTCGAACTTCATTCCCTCTCAGTAAGGAATTCCACACTTTCCTACCCATCTGCCAAAGCACACACACCAGTTCACAGCCTCTTACCTGGGGAAGAGAATAAAAATTTTAACTTCTATTTTTATGCATTATTTCCTGTTGATTTACATGGGCCATGTATGCTTGTCAATTTAACATAGTTAAATCCTAGGATGCAGTGGAGAACTTCAGAGGTCTCTAACTTTCCTTCAACAATGGTATCTGCACACACAATGGAAGTTTACTGTTCATGAAAACCCTGCTTATTCAGGATCTAAACAACTGGAAAGCTAGAATAAGCAATTCTAATTTTGTAGCAAAGAGAAAAAACATAAGTAAAAATTTTTTTGTTACAGAATTTTGTTTCAAATAATAAAACTTCTACAGCATACCAAAGGGTCATTGTATTGGCAGGGTAAAAAAAGGGATTGCTGATGTTAATTCTGATTTGATAATCCAAGAATTTCTCTCCCTGTCCCCAAGAAGGGTGGTTTCAACTACAGAATTTCAGATCATTTTTTGCCAAGAATTAACAACCCTAAACCCATAATGACTGACACCCAGCAGTCAGTACAAACAAAAATGAAACAAAACAGGAAGTCAGCACCTAGTGACTCTTCTGCCCTCAGATGGAGTGGTCAGGCCTCCCTGCCGCTCACTGACTTTGGAGTCTGACACCCTTGCTCCCCTCCAGTGGGTCTGTTTGCCCTCAAGAAGACTCTTTTCTTGCCTTGAAACCTGCAATAACCGTCAAAGCCACAGGGCCCATCTGGCTGTTCCAGTCAAGTTGCTGCCAGTGGTCCCTGTAACAGGAAGCACAGCAGCACAGGTTTCCTGAATCAAGGGTATTGAGCACTGTGCTCAGTGGAAGTTTGGTGTTAACAATGGCATATTAAGTTTTATATTTGGTCCGTATGCTGAGAATACTATCCAATGAACTGAAGTTTCTTAAACTCTCTGAACCTCAGTCACCTAAACCACAAAATGAAGATAATAATATTTATTTTTCCAGACTGGTTCTGAAGATATGAAAAAAAAAATGCCTAGGACAGTAGTTACTGTCACTCAGAAACAAAACCCTGGCCGGGTACAGTGGCTCACACCTGTAATTCCAGCACTTTGGGAGGCTGAGGTCAGCGGATCACGAGGTCAAGAGTTCGAGAACAGCCTGGCCAATATGGTGAAACCCCATCTCTACTAAAAATACAAAAAGTAGGTGGCCATGGTGGTGCACACCTGTATTTCCCAGCTACTGAAGAGGCTGAGGCAGGAGAATGGCTTGAACCCGGAAGGTGGAGGTTGCAATGAGCCAAGATCACGCCACTACACTCCAACCTGGGTGACAGAGTGAGACTCTGTCTCAAAAACAAAAACAAAAACAAAACAAAGCCCTTAGTAGTCGTCGTCATAATAGTAGTGGTAGTAGTAGTTAGAAGTAGCAGTAGCAGTAACATTAATAAAGATATTTGGAATGATATTAGAACAATGATGAGAAAGGGGAAACAAACTGAGACCCAGCATATCACTGACCAATCAAGATCTGAAGAACAATCACAGCAAGCATGAGGATGCTAAAGTTCAAGAAGTTTGAAGGCCAGCACGGTGGCTCACACTTGTAATCCCAGCACTTTGGGAGGCCAAGGTGGGAGGATCACTTGAGATCAGGAGTTTGAGCTCAGCCTGGGCAACATGGCAAGACCCCATCTCTAAAAAAACTAAAAAAAAAAAAAAAAAAAAAAAAGCTGGGTGTGGTGGTGGGTGCCTGTGGTCTCAGCTATACAGGAGGCTGAGGAGAAAGGATCGCTTGAGCCTGGGAGGTCAAGGCTGCAGCGAGCCAAGTTTGCACTACTGCACTACAGCTTGGGTGACAGAGTGAGACCCTATCTCAAAATTTAAAATATCAAAAAAAAAATTGAGTCAGTGAAGTCTGCTTCCCAGCAGAGCAGAGATGAATCTACAGAAGGCATCCTGGAGAAATGGCAGCATCGCTTCAGCCTTCTCCACCCACATCCTCTCTAATGAGGCTATTCACTAGTGGGGTCCATTCTCAGAGGTCACTCCAGTGGGTCTCAAACCAACCTCCAGAGAAGTTAGACCTGCAGTCAGACACCAGAAGAGTTCTTCAATCCAGGGAAGCATCTTCAAGATTTTTCTTCATGAAAAAAAATCAGTTTTAATACATTTTTCTTTTTAATGTATGTTAAATAACCCTGAGAATACACCTCAAAAATTTCAGTGATGCCATCATCATCGATAGGAAATGGAGATTAAAGATTTGTATGTCCCCATTACTTGCCATAGCCTGTCCAGGCTTGGTTTGGATGATTGACTGCTCTGTCGCCCTGGCACTCCTAGAATCCCAGTGTATCCCATGGGGGGAGACGTGGAAGCATGAGACCCACAGCTTTAAGCCTTTCTTTTTTGGGTTCTGGATTACTTCTCTGGGAAACTTTCCCTCATCACTCCTTTTAAAGGGTAATCTGAGTGTCCTTCCCGTGGACTGGGTTCCACTATAGCACAAAGGATTTTTCTTAACACTGCATATTTTAATTACCTCTCTTGTCTGCATTTCCACTAGACCATAAGCTCTCACATGGTACAGTCTCTTTCCTCTTTTCCTCTGTGCATGTCTAGCACCTGGAAGAGTGGCTGGCAATGGTTGTGTGCTCTCTCTATATTTGCCATATGAATGGATGAGTGCTAGAGCTAGAGGTATTGGTGGCGGAGTGCATACATCACAGGTTAATGGCAACAGATTCCAAGAGGGAACAGAGGGGTTTATGGGACATGAAGTCAAGTCCCAGGCTAATATACCTCCATGCCTCTAAACAAACTTAGTGACTCCAAGGGTATTTGAGCCTACTTGTAGACATTCCAGTTTTAAATTTGCATTTTACAATTCTGTTTGTGACTTTATACTTACAAGCAGCAGCCAAAGTTATAGCTATAGTACCGGTAGGTATGTACCACAGAGAGGTGAACTGGCCCAAGAGACAAGATATTCCTGTAAACAGGCATTTGCATTTGAAAATTTGGCATTTGGGGTACAGTACTTGGTGGCAGCCAAAACTGCTTCAGAGAGAAAGCAGAGATGGAAGAAGAAAGTGAGAGTGGAGGAGTGTGAATACATATGCATCATCTCTTTGGCTCAGCAGAGCACAGCAGCAAAATAATACATATGCCATGATGATTAATGCCCTGGGACTCAGTCATGCTTTGCAGATCCAACAACCAGCATCTCATACCTTGGGCTGATGGAGAACCCAAAGCAATCTTACTGAGACTAAGTGCAAAGAAATGTTCTAGTAGAAAGAAATGTTGTAGTGACAATTCAATGGAAAATACAGTTTTAAGTATATTTTATTCCTATAAAAGTTTATTGGGCATAAGCAATTATATTTATGTTTTAACAAAAATATACTGATACTTCCTAAAAAGAAATTCAGGAAAACAACTTTTTTTTCCACTCAGCCTACATAAGTGATCACTCGCTGCTGGAATATGAGATCAGGTAGTGGAAGACAGGCTATAGCAAGAGAAGACAGGATCAAGGCCCCAGGGTAATTTGAGGAGGCAGGGAGAAACTGAAAAAATGAACATGAGTGTGTGGACCAGGTATCCATTATGCTGAGAACAAGTATGTAAAGGCCTGACTTCAGGAGGCTTGCTCAGTACCAAGAAATCCAAGTGAGAACTAAAAATTAGGGACATAAATTCTCCTTAGATTCTATAGGCAAGAGATAGAAATATCTACCTTCCTGGGAAATAAAGTGTTTGAAGAAAATAATGAGACCTTCAGACTCCTCTAAGGCATTTTAGAAAGTCTAACTGCAATAAAGGTAAAAAAGTTGGAAACTTCCACACATTTAGACTATAAAAATCAAAGTAATAGCTAATAGACAAATCTACTTTTGCTGCCCCCCTCCCCTGAAATTATAATATTGCATAAATTGAAAAGGTCATGGACTTAAACAAAATAAAGAGAAAATAGAGACTGATTTTTGAAGATTTATTATTTTGAAAACATCTTAACCAAAACATTATAGAGGTTGAAAAGCTATGTGGCATCTATAAAAATGTAAATTTGGGCAGAGAACTGGTTTGTTTTAGAAAAACACTCACTTTTATCACAAGACAGAGAAGCTCAGGTCTTTCCTTGCAGCTGTTCTATACACTTCAGTGCTTCAAAGGAGCTGGCCAAGAGCACTAATTCCTCCAATATTTCTATTTGCTCTAAACTCCATTTCAACTCTGCCATCACCTCAGATTTGAGGTCACATCCGTAAGCCTCTCACCATTTCTAATGATCTGCCCTTTTTTCTTTGTCTCTGTATTTCCTGTTGTGGTTGTTTCTTTTTCTTATTTAAATACGTTTTTCCCATTATTATCTCTCTGTTGTAGATAATTTGTAAAGTACAGAGGATCCCACTACCACCAAAAATCATTATGAGCATTTGTCTTAACCTCCCTAGTCCTTTTTTATTACTGATTTTAACCAAATGAGATAATTATGCATAAATAACTATGTATACTCTCTTGCTACACTTAAAACATTATACACTATGGAGTACTATGCAACCATAAAAAAGGATGAGTTCATGTCCTTTGTAGGGACATGGATGAAGCTGGAAACCATCATTCTCAGCAAACTATCACAAGGACAGAAAACCAAACACTGTATATTCTCACTCATAGGTGGGAATTGAACAATGAGAACACTTGGACACAGGAAGGGGAACATCACACACTGGGGCCTGTCATGGGGTGGGGGGAGGGGGGAGGGATAGCATTAGGAAATATGCTTAATGTAAATGACGAGTTAATGGGTGCAGCAAACCAACATGGCACATGCATACATATGTAAGAAACCTGCACATTGTGCACATGTACTGTAGAACTTTAAGTATAATAATAAAAAAAAATTCCAAAGATTGAAATAATACCAAGCAGCTTCTCTGAACAATGGAATAAAACTTGAAATCAACAATATGAGGAAGTTTGGAAACTATACAAACACATGGAAATTAAACAGTATGCTCTTTAATGACCAGTGGGTCGGTGAAGAAATTAAGAAGAAAATTTGAAAATCCGTGAGACAAATGATATGGAAACACAACATACCACAACCTATGGGATACAGCAAAAGCAGTACTAAAAGGGAAGTTTATAGCTATGAGCGCCTACATCAAAAATAGGGAAAACTTCAAATAAACAATCTAATGATGCAAAAAAGCAATTATCTTAAAACACTATTTTGTTACACTTAAACACTAACACTACCCACTGTAATTTTCTTTTGTCACTAAGAACTAATCACAACATGATTTTAATAGTGATATGACACTCCATACTATAGTGGAACCATAATTTTCTAATTTGGTAGTAATCTAATTTTATTAAATATTGTTATTTCTAATATTTCACTTGTGGAAATAACAATGTGATCAAATTTGAACATAAATCTTTGTCCATATAACTATTAGGATAAATCCTTACATTTAAGAAAAGTGGTTTAAACCCCATTAAAAAGTGGGCAAAGGACATGAACAGACACTTCTCAAAAGAAGACATACATGTGACCAACAAGGATATGAAAAAAAGCTTAATATCACTGATCATTGGAGAAATGCAAATCAAAACCACAATGAGGTACTATCTCACACCACTCAGAATGGCCATTATTAAAAATTCAAAAACTAAGAGATGCTGGCCAGGTTGCAGATAAACGAGAACACTTATACACACTGTTGGTGGAAGTGTAAATTTGTTCAACCATTGTTGACAATTCCTCAAAGAGCTGAAAGCAGAACTACCATTCAACCCAGCATTCCCATTACTGGGTATACATGCAGATGACTATAAATCATTCTACCATAAAGACACATGCATGCGAATGTTCATTGCAGCATTATTAACGATAGCAAAGACATGGAATCAACCTAAACACCCATCAAACACCATCAATGGCAGACTGGATAAAGACAGTGTGGTCCATATACACCATGGAATACTATGCAACCATAAAAAAAAATAAGATCATGTCTTTTGTGGAGAATAAGATCATGTCTTTTGTGGGAACATGAATGGAGCTAGAGACTATTATCGTTAGCAAACTAATGCAGGAACAGAAAACCAAATACTGCATGTTCTCACTTTTAAATGATAAGAACTTATGAACACAAAGAAGGAAACAACAGACACTTGGGTCTACTTGAGGGTGGAGACGGAGAGGAGGGAGAGGAGCAGAAAAGAAAACTATTGGATACTGGGCTTAAAACCTGGGTGATGAAATAATATGTACAACAAACCCCTATGACACGTGTTTATCTACGTAAACGAACCTTCATATGTACCCTCAGAACTAAAAGTTAAAAAAAAAAGTGGTCTGAAGAATATAACTATTTTTGAATCTCTCGATGGATATTGCTAAATTATTGGCAGAAAGATTGTATGTGAAATTACTGATCTCACAGAACTCCCAACAGCTTTAATTATTACTAGTTAAAAGTCTTCGATAAAATGTGCTCTGTGGAAAATGCTTACCAATTTTGCTTTATTTTCCATATTTTCTTATTTTACAAAAAAAGTATTTTTCATATTTTCTTCATATTTTTAAGCACTTCTGTTTTCTCTTTTGTTATTTTATTCAGTGTATATGAAAATCACAATTTCTTACATGTGTTAGTTATTTGTCTTCATTTTATTTATGACATAGAGAAACATTTCATTTTATTCATCAGTCTTTCCTCTGTGATTTTCTTAATTGCTTTCATGTTGAGAAAATAATTTTCTACCCAGAGATAAGATAAAATATTCATCTATATTTCTTCCAAGTTATTTTGGTTTAACTCTTTATATTTAACTCTTTAATCCACTTGGAATAAAATAGGTAATTATCTTTAAGGGGGGATTGGCTAAACTGGACTTTTCAATCCAAATAACCCATTTCTCCAAATAGCAACCCTTGTTGGGTTGGATAATTTTATAATGAAACTATACCCTAGTTTCTACCTTCAATCTATTTATTTTTGTTACATAAATAGTTCTAATTTTTAACCAGTTCCATATTGTTTTTATTATTGTGGCTTTTGGCAACCCACTCGAGTGATTAAGAACCCTACTTTAAAGCAAGGATGCTTTTGCTCAGATCTCAACTCTACCCCTTAGTAGCGCTCTCACAGTGGGCTAGTGATGGCCTCTCTGTGACTCAGTTTCTTCATCTGTGAAATTGGCATACCAATATTACTTCCCTCATGAGGTTGCTATGAAGATTAAATGAGTTAGTTGTGCAAAATCTCTTGTGTTACAAAGAAAAGTCTGAGAGACCAAGGCACAGAATGAATGTCTGTAGTTACATGTGAAAGAATAACATTGTAGTCAAATATCAGTTTGCTGAAGACATTTCTCACAGCTATGCCATGTCCAACTTGCCAGCTCCTCTGTTTCTCATAACCTGGTTTCATGATGAACACCGAAAACAGTATTCTAAGAAAACAGAATCTCAACTTTCAGAGACTGCTGTTTTTCTAGGTAATAAAGAGTCTCTATAGAGTTGCCTCATTCAGAACAATAATGGTGACACATAGTTCTCTGCAACTTTGGAAGCAGATTCACTAGCAACGGTAAGCCTTCCAGGAAGAGGCGGTCTCTCCTCACCCACCTATGCTGCTCCCTACTCATCTCTCAGTAGCTATGAAAATTAAATGCAGAGAGAAGGTAGAAGGCTCAACTGCGTCTATGATGCACTAGACATTTTCTGTCCAAGGGACAGAGTCATAAAACAAAACATTATGTATAGGGCTTAATACCTGGGTGATGAAATAATATGTACAAGACCCTGTGACATGTGTTTACCTATGTGACAAATCTTTACATGTACCCCCAAACCTCAAATAAAAGTTTAAGAAAAAGTTATTCTGTCCCATACAAGGGCGAAGAGATCTGTTAGCTATCTATTTAGAAAGCCAATTTCTCTGATTTGGCTACCTGTGACTGTAATATTTTTATTATCAATTAATCTTCAATATATTTTATTTTTAGAGCAGTTGTAGATTCACAACAAAATTAAGTGGACAGTGCACAGAGTTCTCATATATCCCCTGCCTCCACATATGCACAGCCTCCCCCACTATCAGCATTAGGCACCAGAGTGAGACATCTATTACAGCCCCTCTATGACTCATTTTCCTCACCTGTGAAATGGGTACACCAATATTACTTCCTTCATTATGTTGATATGAAAATATTTAATAAACCTATATAGCCAATCATTGTTACCCAAATACAAGCAATCATTTTTACCCAAATGTAACCCATGTTTACATTAGGTTCACTCATGGTGTTGTATATTCTATGGGTTTTGACAAATGTATAATGATACATCCAGCATTGTGATATCATGCAGAACAGTTTCATTGCCCTAAAAATCCTCTGTGCTCCACTTGTTAATCACTTCTTCTCACCTAATCCCTGATCTTTTCACTGTCTCTACAGTTTTGCTTTCACCAGAATGTCATATAATTGGAATCATACAGTATGTAGGATTTCCACATTGGCTTTTCTCACTTACTAATATAGATTTAAAGTTCTTCCATGTCTTTTCATAACTTGATACCTCATTTATTTTTAATATTGAATAATATTCCATCACATGAATGTACCATAGTCTCGTTATCTATTTACCTATTGAAGGACATCTTAGCTGCCTCTAAGTTTTGGCAATTATGAAAAACATCCACTTATATACATCCACTTATAGGTCTTGTGTGGCCTTAAATTTTCAACTTATTTGGGAGAATACCAAGCAGACTGGATCCTATGGTAAGAGTATGTTTAGTTTTATATGAAACTGCGAAGCTGTCTTCCCAGGCAGCTGTACCATTTTGCATTTCCACCAACAACGAATGAGGGTTCCTGTTGCTCTACATTCTCATCAACATTTGGTGTTGTCAGTGTTTTGGATTTTTGCCATTCCCATAGACCTGTATGAGTATCCTGTCATTTTAATTTACATTTCCTGGTAGGTAGATCAAGATGGCAGAATAGAAGACCCCACCAATCGCCCCCCTCCCAAACCCCAAGGACACCAATTTAACATCTATGCACAAAAAAAGGCATCTTCATAAGAATCCATAATCAGGTGAGCACTCATAGTACTTGGTTTTAACTTTGTATTGCTGAAAGGGGCACTGAAGAGGTAGAAAAAAAGACACAACCCTTCCCCTCCACCTCTGACCCCAGTAGCAGTGGTATGGTACAGAAAGCTTGTCTGTGAAGTGAGGGAGGGAGAGTGCAGCAATTGTTAGGTATTGAACTCAGTGCTGTTCTGTTCTAACAAAAAGGAAAACCAGTCCAAACTTAGCTGATCACCCACCCAAAGAAGGAGCATCTGCTAAGTTCTCACCAATCCCAGCGGTAAGAACTTGAGTTCCCACAAGCCTCACCACCATGGTCTAAAGTGCTCTGGGGCTCTAAATAAACTCGAAAGGCATTCTAGTTCACAAGGACTGCAACACCTCGGTGAGTCCTAAGGCTAAACTGGGCTCAGAGACAGTTGACTGGAGGGGCATGTGACCTACTGAGACACTGCAGCACCTAAGGCAGGGCTGCTATTAACACTACCCTAACCCCAGGTTGCATAGCTCACAGCTCCAAAAGAGACATTTTCCTTCCACTTGAGGAGAGGAGAGGGAAGAGTGAGCATGAATTTGTCTTGCATCTTAGATACCAGCTCAGCCAAAGCAGGATAGGACACCAATTGGAGTCATGAGGCCCCCTTTCCAGGCCATAGATCCTGGATGACATTTTCAGACATACCCTGGGCCAGAAGGGAACCCATCGCTTTGAAAGAAAAGACCCTTTCCTGGCAGCATTCATCACCTGCTAAGTGAAGAGCCCTTAGGCCCTGAATAACCAGCAGCAATATGTAGGTACTACATTGAGGGTCCTGGGGCAGACTCTAAAACTTGCTGGCTTTAGGTGACTCAGAACATTCCCAGCCATGGTGACTATGGGTGAGACTTCTTCTGCTTGAAAAAAATGAAGGGAAAAGCAAAGGGGACTTTATCATGCACCTTGGCCACAGTGGGGTAGAGCACCAAGCAGGCCTCTTGGGGTCCTCGATTCCAGGACTTGGCTCTTGGATGGCATTTCTAGACCTGCCCTGGGCCAGAAGGGAGCACACTGCTATGAAGGGTGAGTCCCAAGCCAGACAGCATTCACCAAAAGCTGACTGAAGAGACTTTGTGCCTTAAGGGAACATTGGTGGTAATCTGGTAGCACTCCCTGTGGGCCTGTGGTGGCGGTGGTCATGAGGTGAGGCTCCTCTGCCTTTGAAAAGGTGAGCGAAGAGTGAGATGGACTGTATCTTGTAGTTTGAATGCCAGCTCAGCTGAAGTATAATAGAACGCCGGCTAGACTTCTAAGGGTTTTGACTCCAATCCCTGGCTCCTGGGCGGCACCTCTGGACCTGCCTGGGGCCTGGGGGAACTTGCTGCCCTGAAGGAAAGGACAAGGGCCTGGCTGGTTTTGCCACTTGCTGATTGCAGAGCCCCAAGACCTTCAGAAAACATAGGGAGTAGCCAGGGAGTGGTTACAACAGGCCTTGGGTAAAATCCAGTACTGTGCTGGCTTCAGGTCTGACTGAGCACAGTCATAGTGGTGATTGCCACAAGGGAGCTTGTATCACTCCACCCCCAGCTTCGGGTGGCTCAGAATAGAGAGTCTCCATTTGTTTGAGAGAAAGTAAGGGAAGAGAAAAAGAGTCCCTTCCTAACTCCCAGATCTTGTCTAAGACCATTAAGGCACTACCTCTACAAGTACACAATAACCACGGTGTTACTGGTGCCTCTTGAAGCAGATACAGCTTAGATCACAACATCCAAGTCCTTTCACATATCTGGAAAGCCTTCCCAAGAAGGACCAGTACAAACACCAGACTGCAAAGACCACGATAAATACCCAGACACAGATTGAACATCTACAAGTATCAAGACAACCCAGGAAAACATGACCTCATTAAATGAACCTAATAAGGCACCAGGGACCAGTCTTGGAGAAACAGAGATATGTGACCTTTCAGATAGAAAATTTAAAATAGCTGTTTTGAGGAAACTCGAAGACATTCAAGAGAACACAGAAAAGTCATTCAGAATTCTATCAGATAAATTTAACAAAGAGGTTGAAATAATTTAAAAGAATCAAACAGAACATCTGGAACTGAAAAATACAATTGGCATACTAAAAAATGCATCAATCTTTTAATAACAGAATTGGCCAAGCAGAAGAAAGAATTAGTGAGCTTGAAGACATGCTAGTTGTAAATACAGTCAAAGGAGACAAAAGAATAAAGAATAAAAAACAATGAAGCATGCCTACAAGATCTAGAAAATAGCCTTAAAAGGGCAAATCGAAGAGTTACTGGCCTTAAAGAGGAGGTAGAGAAAGAGAGCTGTAGAGAGTTCATTTAGAGGGATAACAGAGACTTTCCCAAACGTAGAGGAAGATATGAATATCCAAATCCAAAAAAAGTTATGGAACACCAAGCAGATTTAACCCAAAGAAGACTACCTTGAGGCATTTAATAATTGCATTTCCTGATGAGATATGATGTTGAGTATCTTCTCATATGCTTATTTGCCATCTTTCGTTCTTCTTTGGTGAAGTATTTGGTGAATAATCTTCTGCACGCTTACTAATCAGGTTGTACATGTTCTTATTGTTGAGTTTTATAATTTCTGTGCATCTTTTGGATAACAGTCCTTCATCAGACACATCTTTTGTAATTATTGTAACCCAGTCTGTGACTTGCCTTTTCATTCTCTTGACAGCTTCCGTTGCAGATGAGAAGTTTTCAATTTTATATCAATTTTTGTTCCCCAAGTATACAAATGTAACAGGCTGCTGAGTACACGTCTTTCTGTTACCCCAGAATTGGCAATTAACCACAATATTAAAACAGAGAAGTTGGAGAACTGATAACAACTGGAGCTGACCACCTTCTTTAAGGCTTACGAAGACACAACCAGGTAAAGGCTCTGCTGCTCTAAATCATCACCCCAAACTGTACCTTCTCCCTCTCCAGTCAAGTCTGAAAGGAAGAATGAGGTGGGAATGGAGAAGAAGGAAATGATTAGAGGTGTAAGGTAGCCTTAGTAGGGGTGGGAAAAGAGTAATGCTTCAGTTTTCTATCTATTCCACCAAGACATACCTCTCACCACTGAACCAATCGCTGGGGCTGCCATGAGAACCACTCTTCAAGCCTGGAAGGAGTGCCTATAGGAAGAGAAGGCCAGCATTTCATTTCTAGCTTTGACATCTGCACCTGCAGTTGCCTTGCCAATCCAGCCCTGTACCTACCTGAACTGAGGGGAAAAAAAGTGACTTAGAAAAGGGAGAGAGCACAACCTTGGGGCTACCCACATGTGTATCTCTATGGGCCATGTGAACTTGGGGGAAGTAGCTAGGTTTGTGTTATCTTGACAAATTCTACCCACAAGGATTGGCCATTGAAAGCACATCTCAGCAGCAGGAGCTGGGGAGTGTTCTATGTATGAGATATCAATGACTATGCAGTGGCGAGGTCCCTAAGGGGCTTCTGAAAACTCCCAGGTAGAGACCTCTGCCTCCCAGTCCACATTAACCACAGAAACAGTCAACATTTTACAGATGACAAACTTCAGCTGCACTATTAAATGTGAGAGACTTGTCCTTTTTTTTCTTTCCCAAATCACCACAAACTGGGGAACCCTAGAAGAGAGAGAAGGGGATAGTATCCCAGAGGCAGACCACACCCATGTCTTCTATTCCCGACACCTTATATCTGATCTGTGGTGTTGGAGGGAATAGCTCTAAATTAGATTGAGATTGAACCTTTTCTAACACTGAGTTGTTATGGTTTTGTTTTTTCTAAAGAAGCCTAACCAAAAGATCACAAGATCTGCCCAAGTAAAAGAGAAATTTGACAAAGCTTAAGTAATTGAAAAAAAAAAAAAGTTACTTTCCTATATATGCCCCAGGGAAATTCAGAATATTCAGCAAACTCATTACTAAAAGTAAACAAAATAATATGATATTACTATTAGGAAGAGAAGTACTTCATTAAAGTGATCACAAGTGAGAAATTAAGGAGAAGGACACTAAACATACACTCCATATTGTATTTTTAATACTAATTAGGAGACTTTAAATCAAAGAGCAAACTCTACAAGATTAATAATGATGGCACTCAGTATAGCCGATTTACAGCATATTATAGTAGTAGTAACATGGGCTACAGAATGAGAAAGACCTAGATTCAGTCAAGTATTTTGATGAATGGCCCTCAATTTGGTTTTATCTGATATTTTGTCATGAATTCAATTGAAGCCATAAATTACTGGAAAGGCTATCACGGAACTGTATTTTAACATAATTGAAAGTATTTTCTTCAAACAATTTTGAAATTGTATTTTTTCAACATATTATATCACACATTTTATCTCTTATCAATAACACTTTTCATGGGCATTATTTTCTCACCTGAGGAGATGGAGACAATAAATAGATTATATTGACATATATAATAGACTAGTGCAATAATATGACAGTATGGCTCAGATAATTTTTAAAAGCTATGACAATATCTACTATCATCAAGAAATATTAATTGGGTAGGAAGAATTTGAGCTAGGCTTTGCAAGGTAGGAAAATATTGCTAACCAGGGAGGGTGCAACTTTATATATCAGGCAAAGAGGCAGAGGAAGGAATATATTAGGAATAGGAACCCATAGTATGGCATAAAGATGCTGTAAAGCCATGACCCAGCAGACTTTGAAATCTTTTCAAAAATATTGTATTCTGTTCTAAAATATAATTATGAAGTAGGTGTCATCATCTTATTTTCACTAATAAAATTAATTGAGGCATAAATAAGTTGAATGATTTTTTACTAGACCACTCAGTATAAATATTACACGAAAAGTCAAATCCAGATTATTTGGATTTCTAATTTTATTGTCTTTCCATTACATTTTTAAGATTCTCTAATATTAACTTGGAATAAATTGGTGTTGAAATAAAAAATTATTCCATCTAGGCCGGTCACAGTGGCTCATGCCTGTAATCCCAGCACTTTGCGAGGCTGAGGCAGGTGGATCACAAGGTCAGGAGATCGAGACCATCCTGGCTAACACAGTGAAACCCTGTCTCCGCAAAAATACAAAAAAATTAGCAGGGCATGGTGGCGGGCACCTGTAGTCCCAGCTACTCAGGAGGCTGAGGCAGGAGAATGGCGTGAACCCGGGAAGCGGAGCTTGCAGTCAGCCGAGATGGCACCACTGCACTCCAGCCTGGTGACAAAGTGAGACTCAGTCTTAAAAAAAAAAAAATTATTCCATCAAAAAACGTCCTGATGTATTTACTACCTCTGTGACCTCTCAGAATCCACATGGGAAATGGCCACAGTAATGCCTTCTAACAGGGTTACTGACAGGATTAATGATGAAATATGACCTAGCAGATGATAGGCACTTGAAAAACAGTGGCTACTGTTGCTAGCATTTTTTCTTCATCATTTATTCATAATTACCACCTATTAAGGTGATTATTTACAGAAAAGATATCAGTGACATCCAGAGTCATAACAGTACTGGTAAAAATATATTTAAGAGGAAATTTTGGCTTATGGAAAAAAATCATAATTCAGGGCAAACAAAATTCCTCAAAGTAGCTAGCATTTCACAATAACTTAGGTGCCCTAGTTTATGGACTACTCTGTAGGTAAGAAAAATATAAAGTGATGGGTTTTGTCCCATGCTATATGGCTTATAACATTGTATCAGGACTGGAAGGGCACTCAGAGGGATCATTTAGGCCAAAGGATGCTACATGATATGCTCAGGGACGTCTGATCCTACCTCAGCCCCACTCATCCTTCATCCTTCATATGCCCCATCTGTTTGTTTGCTGGATGTTTCTATCATACTATACATTTATGTGCCGCCAAATTTCATCTTTGTTGTTTAAGGAGGGCACCTAAGATACCGGTATTGGTTCCTCTGCTCTTGGTACTTCATTTCGGAGGAGTACTTGGCCTCACCATCTGATTCAACACCACCTAACATTGCACTGAATGACCAGACAAGTATTTGAGTCATGAAAGTCTGTTTGATTTGTGATCCCTGTATTCCCTCCCCTCTTTGACCACTATTCTCTTTATTCATTCTTCCTTCCACACAGAGAGGGTAGCAAATACGGTTTGTTTTTTTTGTTCTTGTTTTTTTTTTTTTTTTTGAGACAGAGTTTTGCTCTTGTTGCCCAAGCTGGAGTGCAATGGCGCAATCTCGGCTTAGTGAAACCTCCAGCTCCCAGATTCAATCGATTCTCCTGCCTCAGCCTCCCGAGTAGCTGGGATTACAGGTATGTACCATCACACTTGGCTAATTTTTTGTATTTTTAGTAGAAATGAGGTTTCACCATGTTAGCCAGGCTGGTCGTGAACTCCTGACCTCAGATGATCCACCCGCCTCGGCCTCCCAAAGTGCTGGGATTACAGGTGTGAGCCACCACACCCTACCGGGGGTAGCAAATACGAACCAGTCACAGTATTTGATGTATTTCACTTTGTTCTCTTTAGAAGTTCTCATAATTGTTGTCCTGAGGAAAATCAATTAAACTATTGACTTAAATACCATGTGGGATCAATTATAATTCCAATTAACTGTGCCATCTGGGTTGCTCATTACCACTTTTGGAAAAAACTTGTTATAGTGAGAAAGTATGTCTCCTGTCCTCATGTTTATTCATCGTTAGGTCTAGAATTTACCGTTAGACACTGCCCCTGCATCCTCAAGATCCCACAGCTAACCTCCTCTATTGTGATGCCTTGGGTCTGTCTGCCCCAAACCATTTTTCCTGGTCACAGAGGACTTGTTACTGGCATCCTTCTTCTCTTCCCACTGCAAGAGCTAACAATTACTAATTCAATACATGTCAGTCACTCTGCTAACCACTTTGCATGCATGATTTCTTCAAATCCCACAAGGTAGACAATACTGTTCTCCTCCTTCAAAAAGAAAATACTTGAACCTTAGAAAGAGAAAAATGCCTTTTCCAATGCCACAGTGTGTTCAAACACAAGTCCCTGAGACACAGGCACTGCCCCTCAACCCAGCTGCCCTGAGCCTTTCTCAGAGCCAGGTTCCTGATGTGTTCTGAGCTCATAAGCCTTTAATGAGATGAACAAGCTAGAGAACCCCAGAAATGTTTCTCAAACTTGAGATCCTTCAACACCAGCATCTTTTACAAAATATAGATTCCCAGAGAAACACATCCCCCCACCTCATACTTACTGAACCAGAATCACAAGAAGCGAGACCCAGGAACTTAGTGCTTGAATACCACCCAGTGGGGGTTACATGCTTAAAAGTTGAGATCTTCTGTCCTGTGTCTTGCTTACAGGACACCTCAAGTGTACTTAACAAAGTCTCCCCAGAGACAATGCCCTGACTCCTGGTGGTCTAGCCCTAAAATGTAACTCGGATATGATCTGGATTTGAGAGAAAACTTTGTGATACACTCAAAGCTCACCTTTTGACTGACAATTTATTTGATGAAGTTTCAGCTGCCTCTGGCTGGGTTCTGAGCCCTATGTCACAGAAAGCACATAAAAGCAACTGGTCTGCTGATCTTTTTTGTAGCAGTCACAAAAAGAGATACTCTATTCAATTAAAATGTTTGTTGATTATCTATTCTTTGCAGATAATACAGAGGTGCATGGACAGGGTTCCTGTCCTGAGAAAGGCTGGAGTGGATACAGAAAAGAAAATAATCAATTATCTCTCTCTCTCTCTCTCTCTCTCCCCCCCCTTCCCTCCCTCTCTCTCTTTCTCTTTCACACACACACACTCCCATGAGCCAACTCAACCTGTCTTCATCATTAGAATATCACGTTTGAGTTCTAGTGCTTAACCAATGCAAAATTGGCTTTTCACCATCTCCCTCCTTTCTTTTTTCTTAATAAGAATCTTCAACTTCCTAGACCAATCTCTTGTCTCTTCCCTTCTCCTCGTGTTGATGTCATACTCTTGCATTTATTGAACCCTTCCATTATCAAAAATAGATGTCTAAATGTCATAAACTCAGCATCTGCCTTGACATAAGATATCCCCATAGCAAATCCACTGATCATATAAGAAAAAAATAGGCAAAACCTAGTATCAACAAGTAGAAGTCCAAAATACTTAGATGATGGGACAGTCAGCTTACTCATTAAACACTTGAATAAAAACTTTCCAGCAATAATTTCCTCAATATGATATTTATTTGAATATATAACACTGTATTAAAATGTGTTAATTTCTTCCCCTCCCCAAGATCAAAGGAAATAATGAATAATGAGAATCAACTCACACCATTCAAACTCAAACCTACCATAGAACTCTGGTTGGCAAATCTCAGTCAGTGATTCCTCCTGGTTCCCAAGCCAGAGCATAGGAGGTTTCGTCTACTCTGCTCTAAATAAATGTACAGCCTTCTGAAATGCAACAGGTCATTAACATAATGAAAAAGGACATACAGCCTCCTCTTAATTCAGACTGCTCACCTCATCTTCCCTGAAGTGAGTTCTCATCCGTTTATTTCAGGACATGGACAAACTACCTAGTATCAAATACTCACAAATAGAGATTGGGAAAAAAAGGAAAATTCGACGATGCCTATGTGATTCTCAAGCTCTGTACAAATAAAAAATTCATCTTATACTGAATCAGGTGACGAAAGAAACCATTTCTTTTTTTTTTTTTTTTTTTGAGACGGAGTCTCGCTCTGTCTCCCAAGCTGGAGTGCAGTGGCCGGATCTCAGCTCACTGCAAGCTCCGCCTCCCGGGTTTACGCCATTCTCCTGCCTCAGCCTCCCGAGCAGCTGGGACTACAGGCGCCGCCACCTCGCCCGGCTGGTTTTTTGTATTTTTTAGTAGAGACGGGCTTTCACCGTGTTAGCCAGGATGGTCTCGATCTCCAGACCTCGTGATCTGCCCGTCTCGGCCTCCCAAAGTGCTGGGATTACAGGCTTGAGCCACCGCGCCCGGCCAGAAACCATTTCTTATCTGGAGTTACTCCCAAATAAATGTTGTACTTGTGACTTTTACGTGAACTCTAAGCTTTCCGGGTTTCAAATGCTACTTACTATAATCTAACTACGAATTCAGCTCCACCTACTTTTGTTTTCGGGTAAATAATGAGTGTATTTTAGTTGGAAGGAGTTTTCCTTCTATATATATATTTTTTTAAAAAACAAAACCTAAGCCTTACTCTTCGTTAACTTCATGTGGTTCAACTAAAGTCAGACTTAGAGTTTTTTCTTTGAAGCAGGATAGACATCACTTAGGTTGTCTATCCTTTTAACAATGCCATGTTGGCTTTTTTCCATGTGACATTTAATTCCAATCTCTAGAAATAATTTGTAGAGAGAGCAAATTTGCCACATGTACAGCAATTAACATGAGAAGTTTTCCACACACATAGAAAAGCTCATGATGTGGTCTGGAAAACAAGTCACTTCCAACTTGTGGAAAACTGAAGGTGTTCTTGCCTTTAAGGCAAGATCTGCCTCTGATAGTCATTCTAGTTATTCTGAACCTGTAACTGCCTCTCCCTGTTTTATTTTGAGATATTTATCACGTTTGATCAGTTGAAAGTTAACCTGGTGTAACACAAAAAGAAAAAAAACTCCTTTGCTTGAATTTGTTCACAAAGGACATCCATTCTTAACAGAAAACATAGCTTTTGTTTTCCAAATCGCATGTGAGTTGTTTAATTATGAAGTTCCTAACAATGATGGCAATTTAAACAGTAGCAACAAATGCACTGGAAACTATTGCATCCTTGGCCAACCGTATGTGACACACAACTCCATTATTTGCCATCATCAAATATAAAGAAAATAATGGGGAAAGAAATCATAGCAGTTGAAAACTGTACTCATATGAAAGAAATCTGGTTTGTCTTATGGGTTCCTACTAACAGAACTATGTAACATTTTGCTGCCAGTTACTAGCCAAGGTTTTGTATTATGTATATGGGCCACGTAAAACTGAAAAAACAGCTGCTTCCACACATACCCCCAATTGCCTATATAATGCTTCTATCTCCCCTTCAGGATCTAGCTTGATGTGTCCTCACGGATGAGTCTGTCTGTCCAATACCTCCTTCCACGGGTGGCCAAGCATCTGCATCTCTCTAAACACCAATCCCTGTAAGAATCATTAGTATCAACCCAAGTTTCATTTCTCTTCGGTGGCCTTAAAGAAATCTTTCCGATGCTTGCTGTGTCCCTACCTGTCCTGTAGTGCTGGAGCTGGCTGGAGAGAGGCAGTAAAGGCCGTGAAGCTGCCCTGTGGGAGACACTGGCCCTGCACAGAGCTGGGGGAGGGCACATTGCTGGCAGCTGGAGGAAGAGGAGGAGGAGGAATTTGTGTGCCACTGCAAACAATACACAGTGCCAACAAAAACACCATCCTTTTTCCCAAGAAGTTCAAAGCACTTTGCAAACATTAACTTATGAGCTCACATAGTCATGAAGCAATTATTACTTTATTACACCCTTAAGATAACTACTGCAAGCAAAGTGACTGGGAAAAAAAGAATGCATTCATTGTTTCATTATTCCTTGGCTACTTATTGCATACCTACTATGTGCTAAGCACTGGAGGTGAAGGGGCTCCTATGGGCTCTCACACTACTCCATGTTCTTTTGCCAACCCAGTTAGGGCACTAAGCACCTGGCTACACTAGTTGTTATGTTTATTTACACTTTATTTTTGCCCAAATTGTTTAATGGAATGTGCTCCATTCTTCTGAATGCCTATAATGTGCTAAGTGCTAAGCGAACAGACAAAGGAAAAACTTTTAAAGTTACCTATAAATCTCATTACCACTTTAGGAACTGGGGAATAGCAATTCAAAGTACTTTCTTTTAAGATGCCATAAACAAGCTTTAGTGTGTGCAATCTTTGTCTCTTTCAAAGTCTGTGGAATTGCCATAGTGAATAAGGAGAGTTAAGATCAGTAATATCGTGCCGAATAGTTTATATAAATAATCTATATATTTTAAATCATTAATTAGATGAGCAAGCATGTTCGGTGATGCAGAGAGCCTTTATCCATGGGTCTTTTTATGATCTCCCTTTTATTTTATGTGACAAGATGGCAGGTCAGATATAGAAAGTGGTTGATGCCATTTCTAAATTCTTCTCCTTAGGCATCGGACTCCAGATATTTTAGAGTATATGGTTGTCTAAGACTAATTGGACGGAAGAGGCTGGTGGCTGCTTTTAAAAAAGGCATGACTTTTTGATGAATCGAAAGGGACTCAAGGTGTTGTCTTTTACAGATGCAAGCTGAGGATTCTAGTCTGTTCAGGTGTTACCCACACAACAGGTGGGATAAATTGCTAGGCAGGTGACAGTCCAATGACCACAACCATGGAGGATTTAAGAGGGAGATTTTATTATTTGCAACAAGGAAGGAGGACATCTGGGATAGTTCCCCAAGCAGTGCCTCCAGGAACAACAGTAAAAGCAGGGCTTGTATTAGGCTGGTTAGCTGAGTCATTGTATGTGGAAGTGGTGTAAAGGCAGGGCAGTTGCCTGCTGATCATGCTTCTACATACACCATGTGTACAGAAAATGGCAAATAAGCTCCTCCCTGAGCAGTGTTTGTTACTATGGTTAATGAGGAGAGTTGGCCAAAGTTCATCTCCAACTCAGGCATCTCTGGATCCAACCAGTTGTAGTTTTTCCAGGGCTGAGCTTCTTCCCAGGGCTTTTTGAAATAAGAACTCAAGATACGACAGTCACAAGTGGGGATTTCCTCACAGTGCATACCCACAACCCTGGAACCCTCGGTTACACAGGGAGTCACTAACCCACCCTAGTTTGGACTGAACATAAAGGCTGTCGTGGTTCTCACTTAGACATTTACATATATTTTTAAAGTCATAGAGAATGATAATGCCACTTAAAACCCAACATTCCTCTCTAATAAATACCTCTCTGACAAAACAGAATATAATGGATGTATAATATTGATCCAACACTCAAATGTATTGGTTACCACACATACCCCATGAAATGCAAGCTCCACATCTTAGCATTTAAGTAGCACCGTCCTTTGGCCCCAAAGTACCTTTCCAGCCTCAGCCTCATCCTCATCCTCCTTATCACTCTGGCCGCAGCATAGGTTTTCATAATAGTATGTGATTCTTACCTGGTATCCTCTGTCTTGAAGCCTGCCCCTGCCCAGCCCTAATAGACACACACACACACACACCACACACACATACCTTTTCTACCTGAAAAACTTCATTCTTCAAGAGCACATGATGTCTTCTTAGCCAATTTATTCCCAAAATATATCATGTATAGAGATCATATCTTATTCTTTCATATCTTCAGCAACTAGTACAAATCTTTGTTGAATGTGGATTTTCAAGAACACATCAATATAGCACTTACTAATGAGGGCAAGGTGATCAATTACTTGGGTTTACTCTTCAGCTGGTTGCACAAATGGGATTTTTAAAAAATCTTTTTATTAAGCAGAGCTGCTAATAAAGAGAATAAAATCAATTAAATAAATTATTAAGTTAAAAGCAGATCTATTATTCTTTATTAAAAAGGTGCTACATTAATAATACCATTATTACCTAGCTTCTCACACCTTAGATGGCAAAAAACTTCAGAGCCTGGGCCATGTTCTATCTACTCCAAATATAATAATAGCACTGAAGGGAAAACTATATAGCTGTGGAACTGCTACAGGAGGATGAAAAATGGCTAAACATCAACAGCGATGACAACGCAAGCTGAAACTGCTTACTTCTAGTTTCAACTTACATAGGAAGAGAACAGAATAAAGGGACAGGGAAGGATCCAGAACAAAAAAGAAAAGGAGGAGAAGAAACCAAGGGAATGGCTGCTGGAAAAGATTATCCTTACTGTTAGGTTCTGCCATTTTTCTCTTTATGAAAGTGAGAAATAGAGACATTTCTATTGATTGCACAGAACAGAATGACCAGCAGTTGGAGATAAATACTACTTAGTAAAAAGTTGTTCTATCTTCAAAGGCTTTAGCAAAAATTAGGGGCTGCTGATCTCTGTCAATATTTTAGGAAGAGTCCTGTCATTATCTAGATTTGAAACATTGATGTCTGTTTTTCAGTTTTACTCAAAATAAACTTAGGGAAATCAATAATTTAACCTGTGCATAGCACGTATATTTAAAAGCACATACTTTTAGTGAGCATAGTGAAGTACTCCTGCAAATATGATAAGTTCACTTGATCCTCACAGCAACCCTTCAAGGTGAGTATGGCATCTTTTTACAGATAAAGAGACTGGGTCTCAGAGAGATTCAGTATCTTGCAGAATTAATATACAAACCCCAACAGCTTAACTGTACTCTGGGGATTCTTTCATCAAATTACAACACTATGTGAATACTTTAAGAATTATTACAGATGCAGCTTTTATTCTTTACAGAACAAAATGCTGGCACTTTATATTATGCACCCAAATTTACTGAACAAGAGGTCTGTATATTATATAAAATGATTTTTTTCCTTGATACTTGGAAATTACCTGAGAATCCCGATGCCATTTAAGGAATGCATTCCCAAGTGAATTAAACCTCATCAACACACAAGCAAATATTTATTTTCAGTTCCAAAAGCTTTCAGCCTTAATTCATTCTTTAGCAGACAATGCAAATTCATGTTTCCCGCCAAATCCAGCAGAGGGCAGGATACTCCCACCAACAGCCAGCAGCTGGCTGGTGCCTCTAGCCAAGCCAGTGCAGTTACCTGGTGCAGCGTTCCCTTCTCACCTGGATCCGAAATGCAGTGTAGGCTTGTGCTGAAAATAGGGAATGTGGGATGTGCCCTTGGAAACGTCCATAAAAGTTTTGCCTTAGAGGCCGCTCACATTTTGTTTGATCTAAAGATACCTGGAAACTAGCCAGTTCCAATTATCTTCCTGGAATATCTTGCTGAGGATGCTACGCTACGGAATTAATTTAAGATATACCATGATAGTTTCTGTTTCTGGCTTTAGGCCATCGCTGGTCATAGCTGAGCTACTCCACTCTTGGGCTCCATGCCTGTTTCCCATACCTTCTATCTCCCTGTGTCCCAAACAACTCTTAAGAACTACCCATTGCATGGCCTCCTCTGTCTGTCATCCCTGCATAACCTCCACTAATCAGAAACAATGACCTCCTGCCCACTAATTCAAATTCTCCCCAAGCCCGACTTATGGGCCACCTTCTCCAGGAAGTTGCTGGAAGTCCTGGCCCCAGTGGTCATCATCAAGAAACATTTGCCAATGTCAAAGTCAAAGAAAATATAAAGAAGAATCTCTAAACTCACTTTTTCATTTGGGAATCACAGAATTGCAATTTGAGTCATACACAAACACAGGGGTGGTCTTCAGTATGTCCGAAGAACAAAGAGAGGGTTGGGAGTTTCACTGGAAAGATAAATGTTGTTATTTTGAAAGAAAACTCATTGGCACTAGCAAAGTTTCGGTGGGCTGGCAAGCTCTGATTGGTGAGTGATGGTGGTAGGTAAAATTAATCTTAGAGTCTCAGCAGGTTGTTTCAGCAACTGGACATGTGGACAATTCTTGGGGTAGCTGTTATGTGCCCCTAGTCATTTTCCCCCTTACCCCTTGAATCTGATTTAGTTCGGTATGACAATAATAAATCAATATGTGTAATTAACGTTCACAGTAAGTGAACTATTAGGTGAAGGTTTTGTACTAGAGCTTGGATCTAAAAAGATATATCTCATTCCTTCCAGTCCAGATAGTAGCATGGTAAATGTAACATGGAAGAGAGCAAGGATAACTGTCACAGTTCACAGGAGAGAACAGTGCTTCTGAAGGTAGCAGAATAATTGTAGCAAACTTCTAGAATTTTCAAACTATGGACTACAAGTTTGTCATTAGGACCTCAAAGGCTCCCAGGGTGAGGTGGTAGTAGGGGAAGGGATGGGTAGTTGGACCGGCTTTGTACCACCCCCAAACCTACTTCCCTACCCTTACTTTCCCCCACCTCCAACCAGATTAAAACAATGCCATTTTAACCTGTATTATTTGTGTACACCTCTAGATACTACATAAAGAGTTCCAAAAGGAGATCCGCAAGTAAGCAAACAATCCACCCACCAATAATCATAACAACAACAAAACAAATTTTTAAAAAACAGTTTAAAAATCACTGTTCTAAAATTCAAAGGCCTTTCTTCACTGTTGAGGAAACCATTCCTGGAGAGGAGGAACGACCAAACTAAGTCGTAGGCTGGTCAGTGAGGGAACTGGAATTTGAATTCCATCTAGCCTCTAAAGCCTAACACTTTTGACTAAAAGATGAGGCTTATTTTGAGCCTGAAAGAGAAGGACTCATTAAATAAAGGGATGAACCCCTTAGTCATTCTTAGGTAAAAAGAGTCACCCAACCAGCAAAGCCATCCAGAGCAGAGGTGAGGGGCAAAGTTGCTTGCATGAACTTAACCAGCCACAGATTAAGGTTATGTTTTTTTTTGTTTTTTTTTTTGTTTTTTTCCTTCAAACAATACCTTTACTTTCCCATTAGAATACGAAGAATTGGAGATTCTGAACAGCAAGGTTTGGGGTGGGTATCAGTCACTTCAAATCTGGCTATGCAGAGAGTGAAAGACATGGCGGAATAGCAGGGATGGAGGGTGAGTGAAATGTATCTTCATTGGGAGTACTGAAAGAGAGCAAGTTTTTCAAAGTTGTTGCCGGTATCTCATGAAAACCCAGGCTGCTACCATGGTGAGGGCAAACACTGGCACCAGCACCATAAATATGGGAATACCACTTGGGTCCCCTTCACCTCGATGTCCTATAGGTCCATTCTGCACCTGTAACCTGTGCTGCACTCTCAGAGACACAGCATAACCTGCATTACGAAAGAGGTCTACAGCAACCTGGTGCAGCAGGTTCTTTAGGTCTTGGCCATTTACTGAAAGGATCTTATCACCCTCCTGGAGCCGCCCATCCAGGGCCGCAGCCCCATTTTCTTTGATGCGGCTGACGTAGATGCCACTGTCGTTGGAGACATACTGTTGATCTGTCCCACCGACGATGTTGAAGCCCAGCCCTGAGGGTCCTCTGGTAAGATTGATCTCTTCCTCGGCGACCAAATAAACCAGTCTTCCGTTCATGTTTTACAGCTCATCTCAAGGTTGTTTTAAACCACATTTATTGGCAATGAATTGAGCACTTGGACAGAGTGGTGAGCCAGATAGATGTGACAACTCTCTGTGTTCATGGGGCTGACATTCTAGTAAAAGATATAGACATGTCACTGTCATTTGAGAAATGTTACACTGGAGAAGTACAATGTTCTACAAGGGAGTTATTAAATTCTATGCTTAGCACCACCTCCCAGATTATTCTTTCAGCCATGTCTAATTAACTATTTAAACAACTAGTTGTCCCAATTGCATAAAGTCCAGCCTGGCTCTCTTTAGGCCTTTCCCCCACCCTCAATGCAGAATGTCACCCAGGATCTCAAGTTGCATTTAGTTGTCATGTCTACTCAGTCTTCTGCAATCTGGGACAGCTTCTTAGTCTTATCTTTTCTTTTTCATGACCTTGACACTTTTGAAGAGTATAGTCAGCTGTTTTATAGAATATTCTTCAGTCTATTTGTCTAATATTTACTTATGATTAAGTAAAACTCGTGTATTTTTGGCAAGAATACCCCCAAAATGATGCCATACTCTTCTCAGTGCATCATATCAGGAGTTCCTGTTGTCGATGTGTCATATTTTAATGATGTTAACTTTGATCGCTTAGTTAAGTTAATCTGCCAAGTTTCTCCACAATAAAGATACTATTTTCCCTTGTAATTAGCTATTGAAGATAGTCTGAAACTGTGTAAGTATCCTGTTTCTGATTATATTTTTGCACACTAGTTTTAACATCAATTGAATTGTCCTTAAAACAATTATTACTGTGCCATTAACCAAATGGCAACTTCATATTTCTACCACTTCTATGTTTACTCTTTGGAATTCTACTGTAAGGAAGACACCTCCTTTCTCCCTCATCCATTTATTTATTTATTTGTTTGCTTTCATCAGTATGAATTAGTAGATATTTATTTTATTCAATGGATTATAATTCATTTATTTTTTGGCCCATATTGTCCCAGTTTTCACCTTCAAGAGCTCCTTTAGGTTGGCTTCCAGTCCTTTCAATTTGCTCCCATCATTTTTGAACATTCACATTCTGGCATCACAAGATGATTCAAGGCTAAGCACAGTGGCTCGGGCCTGTAATGCTAGCACTTTGGGAGGCCGAGGGAGAAGAATCACTCGAGCCCAAGAGTTCGAGACCAACCTGGGCAACGAAGTGAGACCCAGTCTCTAAAAAAAAAAAAAAAAAAAAAAATAGCCGGTGCACTTGTAGTCCTAGCTACTTGGCCTACTCAGGAGGCTGAGACAGGAGAATTCCTTGAGGCCAAGAGGTCAAGGTTACAGTAAGCAGTCATGGCACCACTGCACTCCAGCCTAGGCAACAGAGTGAGACTCTCTCAAAAATAGATAGATAGATAGATAGATAGATAGATAGACAGAGGCATATCTTTTACTTTCTGCATCCCAGTCCTCAAATTAGCCATTTAACTGAAAAATGGTACTTAGAATCCAAGTTCTGGGTACCAGGATACTCACGGCTGCTGGGGTGTCACTGCTTCCAGTCCTAAGTGAGCAGAGTTAAGGAATATATGTATATGCAGTCAGCCCTCTGTGTCTGCAGAGTTCAACCTCACATAGAAAATAATTCAAAGAAAATAAAAATTAAAACAATATAGTTCAACAATTATTTCATAGCATTTACATTAGGCATTGTAATATCTAGAGATGATTTAAAGTACACAAGATGTGCATAGGTTATGTGCAAACACTATGCCATTTTATAAAAGGGACTTCAGCATCTGTGGGGTGCCCTGGAACCCGTTCCCCATGGATACCTAGGGACAACCATATATACACAAAAATACATGCACATCTATGACTATTTCTGTAACTATCTCCTCTCTCTTTCACTCTCTCTCTGTGAGAGAGTGTGTGTGTGTACTCAGAACCAGTCTATACAGAAACAGTAGTTCAAACTGATACATGTGAATCTAATCCATAGGGATCATTCTCGCCTTCCCTCTTTCCTCATCTGTAACTCTTTTGTCTGACAGGGAGAAACTGGCTCTCATTATTCACCATTTTTTTACTTATTTGTTCGGTCTTAGAATACATATAGTTTTAGAATTACTAGCACATTGTCCTGTGAAAAATGAATTCCCTGAGAAGGGTACAATATTTTTGTGCAGTTTTTTGTCTTTGCCCTTATAGAACATATTTAAAAGATTGTTTTTCAGTATTACTTAGATTCATTCTTTTTTATCCCATTTATTATGGTGGTATTAATTTTTGGTATAGTTATATACATTGGTTACTGTTTGTGCTCTATTTTGGTTCCCCACACATCCTGGTTAATATTAATTAGTTTTTTTAAATATGTGAAACACTACTTGGTTCAAGAAGTTAGAAACATCCCAGAAGATGTACTTGCAGAAATATTCTGCCTCATTCCTTCTAACCATTTCCATTCCCCTATTCTTTCCACCCCATTCCCACTGATCTCTGTAAATAACCAATAATAGTAGTTTCTACTTTTACCTTCCCATACTTCTTTTTGTGCAGATGAGAAAATATATGTTTATTTTGTTATATCTCCTTCTTTCTCATCTGATGGCACCATACTACAGATATATGTGCACTTCACTTTTTTCACTTAAAAGCATATCCTGGGCCAGGTGTGGTGGCTCACACCTGTAATCTTCCCAGCACTTTAAGAGGTCAAGGTGGGTGGATCACAAGGTCAAGAGATCAAGACCATCCTGGCCAACATGGTGAAACCCTGTTTCTACTGAAAAAAAAAAAAAAAATCAGCTGGACTTGGTGGCATGCACCTGTAGTCCCTGCTACTCGGGAGGCTGAGGCAGGAGAATCGCTTGAACCTGGGAGGCGGAGGCTGCAGTCAGCCAAGATCACACCACTGTACTCCAGCCTGGCAACAGAGATTCCATCTAAAAAAATGAAAGAAAAAAAAAGGATATACTGGATACCAGTATAATATCAGTCCAGAGATTCTTCACTCATTTTTACAACACCATAACACTCTCGATTGTGCAGATGCACCATAGTTTATTCAACCATTCCCCCTAAGTATGGGCATTCTGGTGTTTTCCCATAATTTGCATTTGCAAACAGTGCTTCAGTGAATAACAGTGTGTACACGTATTTATTTGTATTGCTGGAGCTGTGCTTTCAGAATAACTTCCTAGAAATAGGATTAATGGGTCAAAAGGCAAATGTATGTATGAGTTTGTTGGTTATTGCTAAATTTTTCTAGGGACTTTTAATAGCTGTTAATGTCCAAGCTGCACCCCCAGAGATTGCAACATAATTGGCCAAAGATAGAGGCTGGGCATTAGTATTATTTTTAAAGTTCGTAGCCCTTTGTTGAGATGTAATTTACATACTATAAATTCACTCTAAGCGTAAGATTCAATAACTTTAAAGTAAATTTATACAACTGTTCAAGCATTACCAGTATTGGTATCTTTTCAAAACTCTCCATGTGATTCTAATGAGAGTTGAGAGTATAAGGCAACTAAACAAGGTCATTATTGCTGATGCTTTTCACTACCATATGGTGGTGTTGTCCTGCTACTTGAAGGCACAGGGCTTTTCCTACGCTATAGCGCCCTGCTGTTTTAAATCCAGTGGAACCTATTTCACATTAAGCCAGACTTCTCTTTAAGTATATTGTCTTATTCATGTCAATGGGTCTTTTCTGTCCCAGCAACCAGGTGAGCATAATCCTAGAAAAAAAGAAGTCAACATACATTTTGAATATCTCCCATAGGAGGTTGTCTTTTGAGTGACTACCTTAAGAAGGACTCATACTATTTCGTATATAAAGGGGCTGACATAGACCCACTCTGGGAAATGCTGGGAATGATTTCCTCAGGCAGGTGACATTTGAACGGAGTTTTAACTGATGACTATGACTTAACCTGTTGAAACACAGTGGGTAGAGGAGAGCACATTCCAGACAAAGCAAGCAGTACAGGCAATGACCCTGCAGTGGGGCTGGTGTGCCTGGTGCACATAGAGATTATGGTGCGATATGTTGCTTGGTAAGACCAGAAAGGTAGACCTAAGGCCAGATCATCCGAGCTCTTTTAGGCCTAAAGGATTTTGGTCTTAATTTTAAAAGCACTGGAAAGCCACTGAAAAAATTTAAGTGCTACACTAGAGAAGACGTGGGCTTGTGTAACATGGTCAGATTTATCAAGAAAAGTTCACTGGGGCTGCAGCATACACACACACACATACACACACACACACACAAGACTGGAAAAAGTGGCTAGTGGAAGACCAATTAGAGAACAAATGCGCTGAAGCACAGAAACATGATTTTTTTTTACTCCTACTTGGCGACCAGAGTGGTGCTAATATTGAGAGAAGTGATAGACTGACAGGACTTAATGATTGGTTGAGACTC
The DNA here is from genome assembly GCF_009764315.1 of Trachypithecus francoisi. Lineage (NCBI taxonomy): Eukaryota > Metazoa > Chordata > Mammalia > Primates > Cercopithecidae > Trachypithecus > Trachypithecus francoisi. The sequence continues at coordinate 85,338,934 of NW_022681458.1, read as the reverse complement.
TGGGGGCTGAGAGAGAAATGTATCAAGGATGACTCAGGTTAACAGACTACACCTCCCACTTCTCCTTGCAGTCATCTCAGGTCCTCTCCTCTTTACTCCTCCTCATTCTTTTGGAGCTTTTAGCTTCCTGCTCTCTGTCATTCTCTCTATCCTGCCATGATTCTTGATGATTTCAATATATATGCAGATACTCCTTCCATTATCACAGTTGCTTAGTTCCTTGATTTCCTCTCACAATCATTTTGTATTCTATGTTATCTTAGCCACTGATTCCCACAGACATACCCTTGACCTTTCACTACCATTAACTTAAATCCCTCTGTAATGTCATTTGCAAACACCCATTCTAGTATCCCAATTCAAACAATCCCTTGACCCTATCCGGATATATATCCCATTGATTATACAACAATTGCACTGCCCCTCATCTCATCATAGCCTCATTTTCATTACTAGACAGCTTAAATTACAAAATCAATCATTGCAATCACTTTCATATATTATCAACTTACTCAGACCTCTCTTAATTTGTACAATCCCTTGGCCAGCCACCATTATTACGATTAAATGGTGCCCTTTAGAGTGGTATAAAAACAAGATGTATACCAGATACCTTTTATTTCCCCCCAAGGATCAAATGTCCCTCCTTCTCCCCATTCTATGTTCTGGGAAGCTGATCTATGAGGATTACAGCAACAGAGCCTTATGCCCTCTGTCATTCAAATGGTTCAAACAATGGAGAACCCTGGCAGGAAATAAGAGGAATACAGAAAAATTGAGTTACAGTTATTTTACTTGTTTCATCCTTGCAAATTCATCAAGAATTATTTGTATCGCTAATTGAAGTCAATTCAGTGGCCTTCCTATCTAGAGATATTAGCAGCTCCACTGCTTTTAGACCTGGGTTCCTGCATTATCCCTGTAGTGTAGTTGTACTCCATGAACAACTTTTGTTTTACATTTATTATTAAGGTGAAATTGACATAGTGAAATGCATGAGCCAGTCAACTTTAACAAATATATACACCTGGAAAATGCATATTCCAATCAAGGTATGGAACATTTCCATCATACCAGTAACTTCTCATGCCCCTCTCCAATCAATACACTCTCTGCCATGGCAAACGCTATTCTGGTTTCTATAACCACACATTACATTTGCAGATTTTAAACTTTTATAAACTGAATCATATAATTTTTATTCTATTGTGCCTTGCATCTTGCTCTGAACATCATATCTATAATATTCATCATAGAGTTTTATCAGCAGTTTGTCTCTTTTTTTCTGTACTATGGCATTGTATGAGTATACTACAGTTCATCTCTTCTCCTACTCATGGTCATTAGGGTGGTTTCTAATTATTTGCTTTTATACATAAAGATGTTATGAATATTCTTGCACAATCCTTTTGTAGGCATATATTTGCATTTGGGGGATAATTAAAGAGGAGTGGAATTATGGGTCACAGGGAAAATGTATCTTTATCTTTGTAAGAAACTTTCAAACAGTTTTGCAAAGTGGTTAAACAATGTTATGTAAGTGTGAGAGTTTCAACTGCTTCACATTGTTGCCAGTATTTGGGGTTGTTATGTTGTCTTTATAATTTTAGGTATTCTGCTGAATACAGCAGTGTCTCATTGTGGTTTTGACTTCCGTTTCAAATACTGTGTACATTCTTATGTGCTTATTTGCCATTTGTCAATCTTCTTTTGTGAGATGTTCCAGTCTGTGGCCCAATGGGGAAGAGGGCATTTATTTTCTTGTAATTGAATTATAAGAGTTCTTTTTATATTCTCAATGCAACACTTTTGCAGATGTAGATTTTGCCAGTATTTTTTTCCTGTTTGGTGCCTTGCAGTTCCACTTTCTGTAGATTAAATGATGGTATTGTGCCATTGTTAATTTCCTATTTGATAATTGCCATGTGGTTATCCAGTAGAATATTCTTGTGTTTAGGAGATGCATACTGAAGTAGGGAGAAGTAAAGAAGCATCATATCGGATATATATATATATATATATATATATATATACACACACACACACATATACACAGATATATGTATATATATACACACACATACATATCTATATGGAGAGAGAGAATGATATAGCAAATGTGGTAAAATGTTAACATATGGGGAATCTGAGTGAAGGGTAATTAGGAATTCTTTATACTAGCAACTTTTCTGTAAGTCTGAAATTATTTCAACATAAAGTTTGGTTAAAAAAAAAAAGAAAGAGAGAGAGAGAATGTATGACATTAAAGAAATATAGGAAGAAAGCACTTTAATCAGAAGGAGAGCCTTATAGAGTGAATGTTTGTGTCCTTCCTAGATTCATATGTTGAAGCTCTAACCCCGAATGTACTAGGAAGTGGGGCTTTTGAAAGGTAATTAAGTTTAGATGAGGTCATGAGGGTAGAGCCTGGTGATAGAATTAGTCCCCTTAAAAGAAGAGAAGAAGACACCACAGCTTCCTTTCTCTGCAGTGTGAACACACAGCAAGAAGACAGCTGTCTGCAAACCAGGAAGAGGGCTCTCACCACGTATTGAATCTTCTAGTACCTTAATCTTGGACTTTCCAGGCTCTAAAGCTGTGAGAAATAAATTGTTGTTTAAGCCTCCTAGTCCATGGTATCTTGTTACAGCAGCCCAAACTAACACAGAAGTATTCACCAAACTTTTGTTATGGTAGGAGGTCAAATGAGATAAAAACTGAAGAATGTTGAAAGAGTATGCAGAGGCTAAGTTGTAGATGTCTTACATGCCAAACTAGGGATAACTGACTCTATTTCTGAGGACTACAGGGATGATATGGATACAATCAACAATTACTGAACTTGAAAACAATTACTGAACTTGAGAACCACATGTGTAAGGTATTATTTCAGAAAGATTAATCTGGCAAAGGCATTCTTTGCCAGAGATGGAAGACAAGAGTCTAGTTGGAGACATCAGTTAATAGATAATCACAACAATCCAGGAAATGAAGATTTAGACTTGGATCTAGATGAAGATTAGACCACTGGATCAGTGTTCAAAGGGAACCAGATTGAGGCTAAAGAAAATGAGAAATTACTATGATAAAAATGGGAAGCAAAGAGTGGCAGAGTGAAGAGTTAAAGTCAGTTTGCTGTAATCATCACATAGAATGTAATAAATTGGTGAGGTGGGGAGAGAAAAGGACAATTATGTTGTTTCTTTAACTATGGCAGAATGACTTTTCTCCAGTTTTTTAATGCTAAAATACAGAGTATGTCTCTGTGCTGTGCAGTGGAAGGTCATGAGGTAGAAATGGCAAAGAATAAAGTACATCACTGGAAGGTCTTCTGAATAGGCATTTGCTTCCCTCTTAAACAAATACACTCTTTAAGATAAACTGGGAAGACCAAGATTAAGGTACTAGAAGATTCAATATTGTATTAGTTCATTCTCGCATTGCTATAAAGAAGTACCTGAGACTGGGTAATTTATTAGAAAAAAAAAAAAAAAGAGGTTTAATTGGCTCACAGTTCCACAGGCTGTATAAGAAGCATGATTGGGGAGGCCTGAGAAAACTCACAATCATGGCGGAAGATGAAGAGGAAGAAGGCTCATCCTACATGGCTGGAGGAAGAGAGAGCAAAGGGGCAGGTGTCACACACTTTCAAACAACCAGATCTCATGAGAATTCTGTCACATGACAGCACTAGGGAGATGGTACTAAACCATTAGAAACCACCCCAATGATCTAGTCGCCTCCCACCACGCCCCACCTCCAACATTGAAGATTACAATTCAACATCAGATTTGAGTGATGACACTGAATCACACCATATCAAGTATCTAGTGAAGACCCTCTTCCTGGTTTGCAGATGGCTGTCTTCTTGCTGTATCTTGCTGTATGGCAGAGACAGGAAGCTCTGGTGTTTTTTTTCTCGGGTCATGGCAATGCGAAAGAAAAGGAAGGAACAGAAATGAAAGCATTATGGTACAGTCGCTCTGGTTAGGCCTTAGAAGTTTTTTGTTGAGACGCAGTCTCGCTGTGTCGCCCAGGCTGGATGCTAGAGTGCAGTGGCACGATCTGGGCTTACTGCAAGCTCCGCCTCCTGGGGTCATGCCATTCTCCTGACTCAGCCTCCTGAGTAGCTGGGACTACAGGCGCCCACCACCATGCCCGGCTAATTTTTTATATTTTTAGTAAAGACGAGGTTTCACCATGTTAGCCAGGATGGTCTCGATCTCCTGACCTTATAGTCCGCCCGCCTCGGCCTCCCAAAGTGCTGGGAAAACAGGCGTGAGCCACTGTGCTCGGCCGGGCCTTAGAAATTTTCAAGCTGCCCTGAAACTTCTGATACATAGTCAGACATGGTGAAAAGTTTGAGACTAGGGAGGTACTGGTACCACACGGTGACATTAATGAAGACATGACTCCTGGACAGAGGGCTCAGTGGTCAAAGGGAACCAGAAACTGGGAGGTTACTATGATAAAATCGTACGTTTAATTACTGTAAGATAGAACATTTGAACAAAATGAAAATTCAATGTAGTAAATCCAAAGAGAATGTAATAAATTAGACAACTCTGTATTGACTGGAAATGGAACCAGAGATTCAGATGGGGGCTGTTAACATTGTTTAGTACAAAATATGTTTATATCTTTATCAGGTTATAATGCTTTTCTTTTTTTTTTTTTTTTTTTTTTTTTTTGAGACAGAGTCTCACTCTATCACCCAGGCTAACGTGCAGTAGTGTGATCTTGGCTCACTGCAACCTCTGCTTCCCGGGTTCAGGCAATTCTTGTGCCTCAGCCTCCCAAGTAACTGGATTTACAGGCACACCCCAACACACCCAGCTAATTTTTGTATTTTTAGTTTCACCATGTTGGCTAGGCCGTTCTCGAACTCGTGGCTTCAAATGATCTGCCCACCTCGGCCTCCCAAAGTTCTGGGATTACAGGTGTGGGCCACTGCACCCAGCCCAGGTTATAATGCATTTTAAGTTTTATCTCATGTATTTAGGGGACAGTATTAATGTATAAAAAAAAGTGATATAACACAAACTCTATCCACTTCCCTTCTCTTTCTTCGTATCACTCCTTATCCTGAACTGTGAAAATCTCTGTGTATTTCTTAAAGAGTGAAACAAACACCTTTTCAAAAGACCTTCCAGTGATATACTTTGTTCTACGCCATTTCTATCTCATGACCTTCCACTGCACAGCGTACAGAAATGTTTTGTGCTTCTGTGTCAAACAAACTGGATGGAAGTCACTCTGCCACAGTCAAAGGAACAGCATAATTATCCTTTTCTCTCCCCTTTCCCTCCAGAAAGAATTCAAAGTCACCAATAATGAATATATTTTTTAAAAGATCAAATCAGGCTAATCCAAAAAGTAAATACATCAACAATGGCATTAAATGGGAATTACATCAAGTACTTGTCAAGACAGTCAATAAATGATAGCCTCTCTACCAACACCACCATCCACCATTTGAGAAGGACAAAAGGTAGAAAAAGACAATTGTTGCAATTTTAAAATAAAGTTCATTTATGTTTGCTGCTCACCTCAGTTCTCCCACAGGTAACAAATTCATTTCCATTAGGTCCTGTCAGAGTACAGTCTGTTTCCCAAAAGGGGTACAGAGAGGTTACAAAGTAACTTTCAGGAGTATTTTTTGCTTATTGTGGGAGGAGGGAGAGAGAGAGAGAGAGAGAGAGAGTAGGCAAAGAACTCTGGGAACAAAATTGTCTCTCCCACTAATTCTATCAATTAGAGATTCAAAGTAGTTAATGAGCTGTTCTTTTAAAGTGTAAAGGTCTTGTAGGGTTATGCTTCATTTGCACCTGAATGTTATTAAACAAATAATCGAGATTAGCTAAATTTCAAGGCAGAAAACCCTGTGGCAGGGGCAGGAGATTTGAGGAGCTTTATGGAGGAATAGTGGAGGAGGCAGCCAGACTCCTGACAGCCAAACACCCCTAGGGCAGTGAGTATCTGAAGGTAGGGAAGAAATGGCAGGTGGTAGCAGGATTTCAAAAAGGAAAAGGGCAGTGGCCAAGCTCAGAGTAGACATTTTTGTTCCGAAGTCAGAGAGCAATGGGTGTGTGCCACTCATATTCCAGCATGACTTTTAGATGACTACTTTAAGATATTCAGACATAAGAGTTTCCCTTATTTGCATACAAAATTATAATCCTTACAACTTGCAAGATAGATATTATATCCTCATTTCACAATTGAGGAAACTTGCACACAGAGAAATTATATAGCTTGATCAAAGTCCCGCTAAGTTTTGTAGATATAAGGGCAAAATTTGACCATAAAAATTTTTTTACCACAAAACATGCCTTGCTTTCAAGGAGAGCCTCTACACTTGCTGGTTACAAATCTCATTTTCATTCTCCTGGGCTCCATCATTCTGGGCTAGAGCTGAATGGACTTTCTAGTTCAACTCAACGTCTTTCTAGTCAACCTATGCCGTCTTACAGGAGTGGTTCAAAAATTAGAAAGAACTCAAACTTTGGATTCCAACACACAGGTTCACAGCTCAGCGCTGCCACTTACATGCTATATAGCTGTCAGCATATTTCCTTTTTGTAACACAGATGATTGTACTTAACTTACAGTGCTCTTGGTGGATTATCTGCTCCTGCATTAGAAAATCACCTCATATTGTAATCACTTAGAAATGATACGTACTTCACTCATAATTTTGTAATGTGATCAGGTATGTTAGAGATAGCTTATCTCTGCTCCACTCAGTGTCTGGGGCAGCTTGAAGGCTGAGAACAAGCATCATCTGAAGTCTCAGTTACTCAGAAGTCAGGCAATTGATTCCAGCTGTTTGAGATCTTAGCTGGTAATGACAGCCAGAATATTTACACACGGCCTCTCCCTGTAGCTTGGGCTTCCTCACAACATGGGGCCCAGATTTCAAAGGTAAGCATTCCAAGACAAAGAGCAGTTAGGTGGCAGCTCTATTTCTTTTTATCACTTAGCCTCAGAAGTCACATAGCATCACTTTTGCAGCATATTTTCTTTGAAATAGTCACAAAGACCTACCCAGAATTCAGGGGGTGGGACATGTGTCCATTAAAGGGGGAGTGGCAAGGTTCTGTAAGAACATTGAGATCAAAAGTATTATGGAGGTCATTACTGGAAACTAAAATCTACCACTATCCACTTTCAGGTGACAACAATTCACATCTCTTCCACATGCAAATACACTTAACCCTTTCCCCAAGACTCCCTCCCAAGCCCATCAAGCTTGAGGTTCAGGATCCTGTCATCTAAATCAGATGAAGTTCCTTGAATGTGATTCCTTAAGTTTAGCCCTTTGAATATCATTCCTCTTGAAATGGAGATCTGTGAACTAAAAGACGAGTCATCCACTCCACACACACCTGACATGCAATGTGATAGATTGAAGAAAACCATTAAGTGTATTCACATTCAGTAAGGAGAAAACAGATGAAGTATAGCAGATACTGAATCATTCTGAAATACAGCCACGTACATATTTCCATTTCCTTAATTAGGAATCAGTCCTGCTACCTAGGAATTCTCCATAGCTCTTTGCTCTGCCTTTTGAGCTGTTTGACCCACTGACTTATCTTTCCCATTTCATAAAATGTAAGTTGTCTTTGTAGTTAAAGTTTTCTTGGTCTGCTTCCTGCACATGGAAATTTAGGAGTTAAAATTCTCTTTTAATTTTATTCTGTCTCCATCCTTTTCAATACAAGATACTAAAATTCCTTTAAACACTTTGTGGGTTTCTTATGAATCAATTTATAATCCACTCCATTAGAGAAAAGCCACATGCCCAAATCCCACAGAGATAAGGCTTTTTCTAACTTTAGCTCTTTTTAAGAGTGCCTCCCTCAAAATTTTTAGAAACCCTATTGTTATATGGAAGTAGTCTGTGAAACACCACTTAAGGTCATTAGTGGGCTTTTGTCTGTTCTAAATGGTCTAAAATACACTATCTCAAAACTTTATGAGGCCTTAACAAAAGGTTTTATCTTTAGACCATGTTTTCCTGACAGCACCCTGGATTTGATCTCTGCTCAGAAGCCACATCTTAATTTTAGCATCAACTGCCATCTGGAGAGGCTGGGAATGAGAAACAGTTTTCTTTTCCAACCCAGCAAGTCCTGGAGACTTTATATATAACAGTGCTTTCTTTAGCTCATCTCTCTTCCTTGCATTTTACTACAGGCAGCTAGGAAGCAGACAGAAGGCAAAGCACTTTCAACCCTCTTTCTGCAAAACTCTTTAGCTAGAATATAGGTATATTTCCTATTTTCCATTTTACTGCAGGAGACATTATTGCTAAGCTTTCTGCCACTACATGAGTCCCCTTTCCTCCAGCTTCCAAAAACATTTTTCTCTCTTTTCTTCAAGTTCTCACCAACAGCCTTTTCAAGGTCACCAGGCTTCCTCTGATAGTTTCCTTGATCTCTTTTAAGTTTTTGGTAACACTCCCCTAAAGACATTTCCCATTTCCACCTGCCTCTGACCCTAAAGCTATTGCCAAATATATTAGGTTTAGTTTTAGCTACACTTCAATTCCTGGAACCAAATGTGTTCCAGCTATCTACTGCTGCCAATAAAATCACCCTAAAACTTAATGAATTGAAAGCATGACACTTCTTTTGCTCAGAAACCTGCAATTTGAGGAGTATTCTGTGTGGATTGCTCATCTCTGCTCCACTCAGGCTTAGCAGGGGCAATTCAAAAGCTGAAGGCTAAATTCACATTTTGTCTCTGCTCCATGATATTTGAGACCTCAGTGGGTAGACTTAATGTCTGTGGATAACTTGTAGGCTAGGACCTGAAATCCTCTGAAGGCTTGTTCACACTCATGTCTAATGGTTGATACTGGATGTTGGCTGAGATTTTTTTTTTTTTTTTTTGAGACGGAATCTCACTCTGTTGCCCAGGCTAGAGTGCAGTGACGTGATCTCGACTCACTGCAACCACCACCTTCCAGGTTCAAGCGATTCTGTCAGCTTCCCAAGTAGCTGGGATTATAGGCGCTTGCCACCACGCCCGGCTAATTTTTGTATTTGTAGCAGAAACGGGGTTTCACCATGTTGGCCAGGCTGGTCTCAAACTCCTGACCTCAGGTGATCTGCCCGCCTCGGCCTCCCAAAGTGCTGGGATTACAGGCATGAGCCACCGCGCCCGGCCGTTGGCTGAGATCTTACTGGGGCTGTTGGCCGAAACACCTACATATAAAGTCTATGTGTCCTGGGCTTCCAAACAACGTGGGCGGCAGGTTTCCAAGAATGTGAGAGAAATAGCCAGGAAGAAGTACTGCCTTTTATGAATTAGCCTCAAAAGTCACGTATATGGACATAGAGTGTGGAATAATAGACACTGGAGACTCAGAAGGGTGAGAGGTAAGGGGAGGGGTGAGTGATATGAAATAACTAAATGGGCACAATGTACATTATTTGGGTGATGGTTACACTAAAAGCCCAGACTTCACCACTGCACAATAAACCCATGTAACAAAACTGCACTTGTACCCCTTAGATTTATATATTTTAAAGTCATGTATGGCACTTCTGAAACATTCTTTTTATTGAGACAGTGACACAGGACCCATAAGTTCAGGTGGTCGTATTTTAGAAGAGCGTGTGAGACTAAAAATATTGTTTCTGCCATTTTTGGATAACACAATCCATGTCAAAAAGGTTAAATGAAATAATTTACATTAAGAAAGAGATGCTCAACTGGGCACAGTTGGCAGATCCCTTGAGCCTAGGAGTTTGAGTCCAGCCTGTGTGACACAGCGAGACTCACCTCATTAGAAAAAAAAAAAAAGATACTTACTACATGTCAGTTCCCTGCCTCAAGTAAAATACACATTCCTCTTCCATCTTAATCCAAAGTATTGCCTTAACATGAAGTATATGGATGGTCTTTAAAGATATCTTAGATTGAACGTAAAATATCTTGAATATAAATGTGTGTATACTTTTTTTAATGTTGATCAAAACCATCAAGTTCTTAAAATATCAGTGACCAGGAAAAAGTGGTTATTTCTATGGTCTGTATCATTAAGAAGAGTATTTTTAAAATATATTTTAGGAAAGTGACCTATTTTCTGTAATGCTGAAGGTCAACTTTACAGGTATTTCCTTCAGAAAAATTAGCAGGAGAAAAAAAGGCACATCAATACAAAAAAGGTTAAATTAAAAATTGTTTTTTCTAATCCAATAGATACAAATTGCATATACTTAAGCAAACACATATTCTCTCTTTGTTCCATCTTGCCCTTAAATAAGCTCTCTCAACTGAAACAGAAATCAATTTGCAGTAATTCGGCATTCCTATTTCATTAGAGTGGGCATGAAAGACGGTACATTATGATGAAACTAAAAGCCACTGGTGATTGCGTCAACCTGCCTCTAGAGTGGTTCTTTCTCAAATTTCAATATACAAGCTCTGGTTTCATGAGGCTAGCCTCAAAAGAGCCTAAATGTAGCTTTATGCTAGATTTATATGAGTCATAATTCAGAGGTGACCAAGCCATGTGAAGGAGGAAGTAATGAAGCAAAATTCTTTTCCTTTTCTAAACCAGCCCTAAGCACTACTGTCCTCATTATCTACTGCTTCTTGAGTAACTAAGATTGGAAAATGGAAGAATACACAAAATCAGAAAGAAAAAGAAGAAAAGTGGGAGTAAGAAAAGGAGGCATAGTGTCACATTAGGGGGCATATCAAGCACCTGCCCCTCCAGCCCCTAATGTGCCAGAGGGGGAAAAAAATGTATCTATCAGAAAGAAAATAGAAATGTTGAACGTGTATATAACTACCTACATTCACACTGAATAAAAATCTATAATACTCTGTAAAAATTGCAAATGTCATAGATAACTAACCCTAAACATACAAGGAACATAGGCACTATAAAAAATATTATATTCCAGCCATTCCTACAATGAGATTGATCATTGCAGGGGTAATTGTGTAGATGTGTGAATGGCTTACAAGTAGTCCATCCTTGAAAAGTTGTTATTCATTCAGCACCTTGAACTATATGTTGAGGAGTTCCCTCAATATGAATAAATGATTGTGAAGCTCTTTTGATCTCTGTCCCTCTCACGCTCTTTCTCTGTCTGTCTCTGTCATATGAACACATTTTAATAAATTGGTCATGTCCAAAATTTTATTTTAGGCATTTATTATTCTGTTGCACTTGATTTGATTCAGTCTCAAAAGACTTAGTCCATAGAATAAATAAGCTTTTAAATCAGTAATTGAATAAACAAATATAACACATTAAAAATCTTACAAATTAAAACGGGGACTTCTGCTTCCATCCATGACAGACTATCTGGTACTAAAATTGCCCTCCTGCCATAAACAGCTAAAAATCAGGAGAAAAAAAGATATATACATATGAATGAAACATATATATATGTATAACATATGTGTGAAATATATGTGTGAAATATGTGTGAAATATATATATAACTATATATATATACATATAAAATAAAACTCAGGCATTTAACAACAGGTGGCAGCATAGGATTATAATCCCTAAAATAAGGGAAACACATGAACTGAGCCCCACTATTGCCCAGGGTCTTTCTTTTCCTAGACGCACTTCTTGAAAGATTGTGAGGAGAAAGGCCGAACCAAGCTAAGCTATCACATGGCAGTCTTGCTGAGTTAAGGAGACAGATATTGAAGTTTGACAAGTCTAAGATAACTGGTATTTGCAGAACCAGAGGGAGCTTCACAAGGAAGCAACTTTAAAAGTCTGCAGCGAGGTAACTTTGAGTCTTTTTCGAAATACTACGTAGTACCTACTTAGGGGAATCTTCATGAAACAAGGCAAAGAAAAAATTTTGAGAAGCAGTAAACAGAACAATCCCCAGAGTTCACACAGAGCTTGGGAGATGTTTGTGTACTGACCAAGAAGAGTGTAGAGAGTTTACTGAAACCTGGGGCATTTAGTTGAAATCCAGGAGGGTTACACCTTTGTAGTAAGATTAAACTAGTCCTAGCAATAAAGCTACTCTAGACCTTTACAAAACTTACAAACAAGACTTAAAAGGATCAGACTATTCTTCGATGCTCTTAGACATCTTCCAAATCAAACTTCAACTCTCCTGAAAGGATTATAGTAAGACCTAGACACTCAATAATGTAAGCTTTACAATGTCCAGCATCTAATAATAAATTACTGGATATGCGAAGGGAAAAAACATAATTCATAAATGAAAGAGCAGTTTTAAAAACACAGACTCAGAGGAAGACAAAGATTTGAAAATAGCTATTATAAATATGGTCAAGCACCGAAGTAAATACAGAAACGGAAGCTATATAAAAGAGATAAGTGATACTTCTAGAAGTGATACTCCCAGGACTGAGAAATATAGTATCTGAAATGAACATTTCACTGGAAGGGTATATTAAGAGATTTTAAAATGCAAAATAAAGGAGTAATAAACTTTAATAAATAAGCAATAGAAATGAATCAAATTGAAGCACAGAGAAAAAAAGAAGCTACAGAAGAATGAGAACCTCAGTTACCTATGTAACAATAGCAAGTTGTCTAATACACACGTATTTAAGCACCCTAGAATAGAGGAAATAGTGCATGGAATGAAAAAAAAAAAAAAAACTCTGAAGACATAGTGGAGCACAGAAATTTTGTAGATGTAATGAAAACAATAAACACACAAATCCAAGAAGTTCAGTGAAACAAAAGTAGGATAAAAACAAACAAAAACCACACCTAAGCCCATTATAATAACATTGCTGAAAACCGACGAAAAAAGAAAAATCTTAAGATGGCCAAAAAAAAAAAAGTTACAATGCAAACAGAGAAAGAGAATTACTCCTGACCTTGTCAGAAACGATGCAAATTAGAAGATAAAACAATGTATTTAATGTGCTGACAAAAATAAACCAGAAAACTCCCAAAACTGCTTAGAAGTCTATGTCCACTGAAAATATCCTTCAAAAATGAAGATATTTTTAAATTAAGAAAAGTTGAGAGAATTTCATGCTCTATAAGGAACATTAAAAATAATTTTCTGACTGAAAAAAAATCAATCCAAACTCAGATCTATACAAAGAAGTTATGAGCATTAGCTATAGTAAATATGAGAAAAAATGTTCATATTAAAAATATTTTCAATGTAATTATTTAAAATGGACTGTTTAAAGCAAAAAATTACATCACTATATTGTGAAATTTATAATACAGAAATAAAATGTATGACAACAAAAATAAAAAGGACAGGAGGGAGAAAACTAAAAATACTTTGTAAGATTGTTATTATATGTAATGTGGCATAACAGTTTTTGAAGGTAGATTATGATAAGTTAAAAATGTATATTGTAAATCATAGAACAAACCCTAAAAAATTAAAGTGAAATCACTAATAAGTCATAGAGAAAATAAATTGGAATATTAAAAATAGTGAACTAATCAAAAACAAGAAAAAAGTAAAAAAAAAAAGAGATAAGTGGAAAAAAATAGTAAGGTAATAAAATTAAAATTAATTATGTTGATAATTATGTTAACTATGAATGGTCTATACACTCCAATCTTTTTTATTTTACTTTAAGTTTCAGGGATACATGTGCAGAATGTGTAGGTTTGTTACATAGGTATATGTGTGCCATGGTGGTTTGCTGCACCTATCAACCCATCATCCAGGTTTTAAGTCCCACATGCATTAGCTATTTGTCCTGATGCTCTCCCTCCCCTCGCTCCCCAAGCCATGAGAGACCCCAGTGTGTGTCGTTCCCCTCGCTGTGTCCGTGTGTTCTCATTGTTCAACTCCCACTTCTGAATGAGAATATGCAGAGTTTGGTTTTCGATCCTTGCACACTCTAATTTTTAAAAGTAAAAAGTCGTCAGACTAGATAAAAATGTAAGACCCAACTGCACACTATCTGTAAGAAATCTACTCTGAATATAAGACCCATATATATTAAAGTATGCAAAAAATATACCATGCAAATACTAATCATAACAAAGCTTCAGTGGCTATATTAATATCAGATAAAGTAGCTTCATATCAAGGACTATTATCCAACATAAAATGGGATATTTCATAATAATAAGGGAATTCATTCATCACCAAGGCATAATAATCTAGGTGTGCATACGTACACACCTAAAAACAGTTTCAAAATGCCAGAAATAAAGACTGATATAGTGCAAGAAGAAATCAGCAAATCTATAATTATAGTTGAGAATATCAACACCTTTCTTTCAATAATTGGTAGAATAATTAGAAATCAGGATAAAAATATTTGAACAACACTGTCAAACAACTTGACTTTATATTTACAGAATACTATACACAAAACTACAAATATATATTCTTTTTGAGTGCTCACAGAACACACACCAACATAAGCCATATTCTGGACCATAAAACAACTCAATAAATTGAAAAGGATAGAAACCATTCAGAATCTGAACAACTCAGGACAAAGCTATCAGTAAGTAAGCGAACTAGTTTTCAACTCAGAAGATTGATTCTAGTAGCCAGGTCCACTATAACATGCTATCGGGCAAAGAAAAAACACTGCCAACATTTGAGAAGGTGTCCCTTTTTTTTCCAGGGGCTTATTAGTCAAAATATATATGCAGCAGAATCCATACATGCAGAAATTACTTGTGCCTTTTTGACAAGTAAAAAAAAGGGAATGGAATATTACCTCCACTCACACTCTATTTTTATCCACTGAAGTTTTCCAGGTAGAATAGCCTCTCTTGTTTTCAAATTCATCTTTGGGTTCCTTAGCAATCTAGAGCCAACAGCCAGTTGTGAAATTCAAACTGTAGCATGTCTCTTTTCTCTAAACCATTCAGATTTCTGTGCTTACGACTACCACTACTACCATACATCGCGAGTTATTTAATATCTGTGCCTCAGTTTTCTCACCTGTAAATGAAAAGCTGTTGTTGATTTACTTATTCCATAGTTTGTCAAAAAAGTCACCTTAGGATGATGATGATGATGATGATGATTATTATTATTATTATTTGAGATGGCGTCTCACTCTGTTGCCCAAGCTGGAGTGCAGTAGCATGATCTCGGCTTACTGCAACCTCCACCTCCCAGGTTCAAGCTATTCTTCTGCCTCAGCCTCCCCGGTAGAGTAGCTGGGACTTAAAGTGTGCGCCACCATG
The DNA here is from genome assembly GCF_009764315.1 of Trachypithecus francoisi. Lineage (NCBI taxonomy): Eukaryota > Metazoa > Chordata > Mammalia > Primates > Cercopithecidae > Trachypithecus > Trachypithecus francoisi. The sequence goes on along the minus strand of NW_022681458.1, from coordinate 85,323,771 downwards.
CCAAGCTAATTTTTGTATTTTTAGTAGAGACTGGATTTCACCATGTTGGCCAGGCTGGTCTCGAACCCCTGAGCTCAAGTGATCCGCCTGCCTCAGCCTCCCAAAGTGCTGGGATTATAGGATTGAGCCACCACGCCCGGCCACAAGATTTTTAAACTTTACGAAGAATATATGGCATCTCTATTTTTCTGGGGACTAAAACTTCAATGCTTCACTGATTGAACTTAGACTTTGAGCTAAAATAATTCTCAAGCATAAATTCATTATATTAAACATATATTTACCAATTGCTTTGTATGTCTAAGCCACAGTTCTCAGTACTGTGGATAAATGAAAAGTCGTTAAGGTGAAGCCTAAGCCCTGAGGTTACTGATCTAGTAACATCGATTGTTTCCAAACATTACCACAGTGGAAAAATTGAAAAAGGAAAATTTTAAAAACGCCTTTAACAATATTATCTTAAAAGCAGGCAATACTCAGCGAGAAATTAAGCAAAATAAGTGCAATACAAATAGATGGGGAGAAAATCTTCAAAACATTGCTTAAATAAATTAAAGAAGACATAAACAAATGGAGAAATATATAATGTTTATGGATTGGAAGGCTCAATATTTTTTAAGGAAATCGTTCTCTCCAAATTGATCTATGACATCAGTGCAATCCCAATACAAAAATCTCTCAGGGTTTTTTTTTTGTTTGGTTTTTGTTTTTTTTTTGGTCAAAAATGACAATCTGGTTCCAAAATTTATATGGAAATTAACAGAGTTAGGATAGCACAAAACAACTTCAAAATAGAACAACAAAGTTGGAGGACTTATAACTGTTTCATTTCAAGACTTACTATAAAGTGGCCGGGTGCAGTGGCTCACGCCTATAATCCCAGCACTTTGGGAGGCCGAGGCGGGTGGATCACGAGGTCAGGAGATCGAGAGCATTCTGGCTAACACGGTGAAACCCCGTCTCTACTAAAAATATAGAAAATTAGCCGGGCGAGGTGGCGGGCGCCTGTAGTCCCAGCTACTCCGGAGGCTGAGGCAGGAAAATGGCGTAAACCCGGGAGGCGGAGCTTGCAGTGAGCAGAGATGGCGCCGCTGCACTCCAGCCTGGGCGACAGAGAGAGCCTCCGTCTCAAAAAAACAAAAAAAGACTTACTATAAAGTGAGAATAATCCAGTGTACAACTGACACAGCAAAGACATACAGATAAAAGAAACAGATAGGAAATATAGAAACAGATCCACAAATATATGACAAACCGAACTTCGACAAAAGTGCCAATATATTTAAATATGAATTTTTTTCAGCAAAAGATACTGGAGCAATGAGACATCCATATGGATGTGACCTCTATCTCATACCTTATACAAAACTTAAATCAAAATGTATCAGGGATAAAAAGTTAAAGCTAAAACTGTAAAACTTCTAGAAGAAAACATGAGCTAGGATTCTTCATATTTTTGAAGTAGACAAAGATTTTTGGATAGAGCACAAAACAAAACCACAAAGAAAAATATTAGTAAACTAGTCTTCATCAAATTTTAAATTTTCTGCTGGAGAGTGAGGGATAAAAGACTACAAATTGGGGTTCACTGTATACTGCTTGGGTGATGGATGCACCAAAATCTCACAAATCACCACTAAAGAACTTACTCATGTAGCTAAATACCATCTGCTCTGCGAAATCCTATGGAAATAAAAAAAAAAAAATAAAAATAAATAAATAAAATAATATTTCTACACTTGTTAAATGAAAAGACAAGTTACCAACTGCAAGAAAATATTTGCAATGCATACACTTGAGTACATACTGTATAATTCCATTTGTATTAAATTGATTTTTGCATATCAGTCTTATATCTTGTGGCTTCACTAAATTAAAGTATTAATTCTAGTAGCTTTGTATTAGATTCATTAGGATTTTTTAATATACACAATCATGTCACCTGGCCCCATTTACTTCTTATTTTTCAACCTCTATTTTTTTTTTTTCTTTTTTAGAAACAGGATCTCACTCTGTTGCCCAGACTGGAGTGCAGTGATGTGATTATAGCTCACCATGGCCTTGAACTCTTGGGCTCAAGCGATCCTCTCATCTCAGCCTCCCAAGTAGCTGGGACTACAGGTACATGCCACCATGCCTGGCTATTTTGTAAAAATTTTTTGTAGAGCCAGGGTCTCACTATGGTGCCCAGGTTGGTCTCTAACTCCTGACCTCCAGTGATCCTCCTGCCTCGACCTCCCAAAGTTCTGGAATTACAGACATGAGCCACCACACCCAGCCCCAATCTGTATTTCTTTTCTTCCTTTCTCTTATCTTATTTCACAAACTAGATCTCCAATACAATGTTGTGTAGAAGTTGTGAAAATTAATATTAATTTATTTCTGGACTTAGGAAAAAGTATAGTCTTTAGCCATTAGGTATAACTGTAGGTTTTTCATGGATTTGATGTGATTTACAGAAAACAATGTAAGAGTCAAATATACACATGCTTATTTATTTATCCCAATTGTTCATCTGAATTTAAGGGAAATAATCAAAGTGAAGGTCCTCATTTTGTCTGCACTAGCTTTGCACCTCCCAAGAAAACCATTAACATCTAGACCCTTCCTCGCACTCTCTTTCTAGAAAACTCCGATTAAGACAGGTGCCTACATCAAGAATGAATGAGTGAGATAATATTCAAAAGAAGATCATGTTTAAACTGAGCCTGATCAGAAATAAAAGTGAATCATGTGAGTTAGACAGAGACAGGGAAATTCCAGAAAGGTGGAAAAATAATTACATGAAATCCTAGAATCATAGATACACATACAGTGTTTATACCATTGCCAGTAGTTTTAGTTGACAGGTATATTAGAGAAAGACAGGTACATGAGAGATTAGCTGAGGGAGGAGTAAAGGAAGGAAATTGAGTTGCTATGAAATTCTAACTTTGTCCAGAAATAAACAGTTTCAAATTGAAATTTTAAAATATTGTAAAGAGGAAAATAAGCTGATTATACTTATAATTTAGAACAATCACTGGTAGTTATCTGAAAGAGAGTAAATTAATAGGAGTGGAAATGGAGACACAATATGAGAAAAGGCCAAGGCAGACACCAAAGTAACAACTGGTAGGGGCCTGAAGTGAGACAGTGGTATGGTGGCATACAGATGAAGAGGAAGGATAGATATATTAAGGAAGAAGGGACAATAGGACTGGGTTGTTGGGTTGAACAAGAGGGATCACAGGCAGGGAAACAAGTTTGTCATGAAAAAAATGACTTGATATTTGTCAAATATTTGTATCCAGAATCCATAAAGTATACTTACAACTCAATGATAAGAAAACAAACAACCAGTAAAAAAAAAAAAGGAGGGCAAAATATTTTGATGTACTCCAAATATACAAAGTCAGTATTTGTAGGAAAAGAAGCTAAATATTATTAGTGATCGCAGAAGTGCATTTTAAAATAACAATGAGATATTACTGCACTTCACCACAAAAGCTACAATGAAACACTCTGGAGCAACTATTACTCTCATACACTGATAATGAGTATAAAATGGTATAAACACTTTGCACCCCTAAGTATTTACCTAATTCTACTTGTAAGTATTTACACTCCAGCAATTATAGTGTTAGGTATTTACTCAAGAGAATTGAAAACACATATCCATAAGCACCTTAAACATCAGTGTTCACAGCAGATTTATTCATAACAGCCCCAACCTGGAAACAACCCAAATGTTCAACAAGTGAATGCATAAACAAATTGTGATATGTTAATAGAATAGAACTGTACCCAGCAATATAAAAGAACAAGCTGCTGATACATCTAACAACATGACTGAATGTCAAAAACAGTATGCTAAGCAAAAAGTCAGACACAAAAAATTACATTTTGACATTGCAATCAGAAGTGACTATGTTATAACCAAGTGGATACATAAAGAAGAGGCTGGACATTAGGGCCTGGATCTTAGAAGAGAAATCTGGAACAAATATGCAGGTTTGAACATCACCAGCCTTATTAGAGACAAAATAGTAGATGAGATCACCAAGGAGAAGTGTTTAGGACAGCCAAAGCCAGACATAGGTAAATATTAGCATTGTAGGGACTCAAAGAGAAGAAAATACCGTCCAGGCGCGGTGGCTCACACCTGTGATCCCAGGACTTTGGGAGGCCAAGGCAGGCAGGTGGATCATTTGAGCCCAGGAGTTTGAGACCAGCCTGGACAACATGGTGAAACCTTGTCTCTATAAATAATAGAAAAATTAGCCAGGTTTACTGGCACACGCCTGGTCCCAGCTACTGGGAAGGCTGAGGTGGGAGGATCACTTGAGCCTGGAAAAGTCGATGCTACAATGTTTGCCAGTTTGGGTAACAGAGTGAGACTGTCTTAAAAAAAAAAAAGAAGAAGAAGAAGAAGGAGAAGGAGAAGAAGAGGAAGAAGAGGAAGAAGAAGAAGAAGAAGAACAGAATGCAGACAAGAAGAAGAAGTGCAGAATGCAGACAAAAAGAAGTAGGGGGAGGATAATCAAGGAAAGGAAAATAATTGTGGGAGAGGACAGTCTGTTGCAAAGGCCAGAGAGGGACAAAGGAAGAAAAGGGTAAATATCCTTGCAGTAGACTGCTACAAAATACTTAGCACAGAGGAGGCCATTTTACAGGAAGAGTCAAAAGTTCTATTGTAGTGGGTGGAGGAGTGAATGGGCAGAGAAGATGGGGACAGAGAATGTACCCTACACCTACAAAAGTGCTTTGGAAAGGAAAGAACTACGAAGTCTATGTCTTTGCGAATGTCATATTTCTACCCAATTGTAAATTTTTGGTTATTTCACAAATACCTCACAGTGACTAAATTCTCAGTAAGATGTTTATGGTATCACCCATGTATTTCTGATAAAGGAAAAGCTGACACAGAGAAAAGTGCATTTTTTGAACTAGTTCATATATTATATAAAAGTAAAGAGCCAGATTGCAGTATAGAATTGAAATGTGTTTTGCAAATTCTTGCTTTTGCTCTATACAGAAATCCTAGGCTGTATTTCCCCTGTTCCGCTTCACTTATATCTTATGTGATTGTCACCTTGTGTTTCTCCATTTAAAAATAAAAGGCAAACTCAGCAGTTCCTTTTTCTTAAACTGCTTCAGTAACCAGCAGTTGCCACATTAAAAGCTTTAGCTGCAGGACTATAAAAATAGTCTAATGCTCCCTAGCAAGTAGCTACATTTCAGCCAGTTCTCTTTTCAGGGATGTAGCAAGGTCAAATCTAATGGCCAGGGAAGGACAGGCTATGAGAGAGAAGGGAAAGCCAGTCGACATTCACGGAGCAAAAGTGCATTGTGCTTGGAATTTTTTGTGTAAATGTTAAACAGTGCCCACAGTTAACCACCTGCTTGTTGTTTAGAAGGGTTCAAATGAACAATTTCAAGCACAATTGAATAACACTCAAAAGAAAATCAAGTGTAATTTCCTAAGTTGCTGAAGCAAGGATTCTTCTATGAAACACCATTAGTATTTCTAAACCTGATTTGATTATGTTTGAAATTTAATGCATACAGTTTAGTGGCACCTAGAAATTTCTTTGTGCAAAGATGGAATTACAAGGTAGACCTTTATAAATGATTGTTTCTTTCTGTGTATGTATTTTTTTAATTCTTTGTGTCATGATTGTAATAAAACTAAATGATTAAAGATTAAATGTCATTTCTTTTTTGTCTTCCTTATGACAATATTTTGTTTTGCATTTAAGATACATTAAAAAGTAGGGAAAATATACCACATAAAAACACTCACATCACACCGCTTGTATAGCTCGTCTTGAAATTCTTCACCTGCGTACTACCTCTAAATAGTTATCTTTAGGAAAGAAAGGGTATGTTGGAATCTTCTGGTTACTCTGATAAATCTCTTAAGAGGGTAATTATTTTACTGCCTTTATTAAATGCCAACTTCACATATCACTGCTGCTTTAAAACCTTTTTCCCTCGATGACAGGATCAAGTTAATGCTGTAATCTAATCCTTACAGAATCCCTCAATCCCAGCTCTGTAGGTTACTCACTGCCATGAGCATCGGCCCTTGTTTTAGACACGTTTCCAACCAGGGACAACCTCTTCCTTGTATTCTACTTAAACAAATCTTTCCCATCCCACAAGCCTCAACACGTCAATTTTCTTGACTATTTCAACAGAATCAATATCTGATGTCTATGTCTCCATTCACATTTAATATTTGTACCCACACTAGGCCTTAATAATTTTCTTTCTTACAACCTTTCTTATATCACTATCTTCTAACGTTAGATAGCTTTCCATGTGCATCGTCTTCCTAAATAGATTATCTTCTTGAGTGCAAGAACTAAGTGTTTTCTTAACACTTAGATGACTGCTAAGATACTATACACTTAGCAGCAATGTTTGGTAAGGACTTGTTAACTAATATTTGAAGGAAAAAAGAATATTAACCTCTTTTAAATATAAAAGTGATTGTAATTACAATTTTGTTACATACATCATTAACAAGACAAACAAAAAAATGCACTCTGTGGGAAAATATTTCTAATAAATAGATTTTAAAGAAACCATTCAAATCAATGTTTTAATAACTCTCTATCAAAATATGTATATTTCTTCTAAAAGTCACAGAGCATTTCTTGAAAATCACTTCCAGAACACCTCATAAAACAGCCTGGATTCAGTAATCCCCTAATCTCCAGTAATTTATCCTGAGGCAAAAAAGTAACTATCCAATTTTATGTTCACACTGTAGGTAAACTATTGCATCAATGTGAACATTCACCAAAGTTTGCACATATTAATTTTTTAAAATTAAGATGATGAAATTGCAGAATTACAACTGAGGGAAGAAAACGCTACGGCTAATGCCACTGAAACTAAAGCATTCATTTTATTTCATGCCTAGGTTTCACAATCTACATTGATATGATATAAATATTTTGCCTTTCTCTGCAACTCCAAGCAGCAGCTAATAATGAAGCAGTTGAGAACCTGACTTAATGATTGCTAACCAATAATATTTGGCTGGTGAAGCTGGTTAGCACTGACTTAATGCAAAATATTCAGGACCCTTAACAAAACTGCTCCCAAAATGGAAAAAAAATAGATAAGCAAAAGAAGTTAAGAATCTATACCAAAAGTAAAACCAATTCAGTGTTGTGCCTCTCTTATGTTAAGTCTCAGAAAACATCAACTTTGTAGGGTTCAGAATGTAAACCAAACAACTAATCTTCTCATAATGTCATTCTGAAACAGCCGTCATGAATTAGAAGTCAAGCTGAACTATTCTTGATTGGGTAAGAAACCCAATCCGAAGGTTTATTGCAGATATTGGGGTATGAATAATGAGTTTCATAGAGTATTTTTTTACTGTCCCAAACAATACATTACTCTTAATATTTTAAAACTATATCTTCAAACATAAGTGAAATGACCCCTAATTCCCTAATTCCAGTGCTCAAGGATTTAGTCATTTTGATCATACATACTAGCAGATATATAATTGAATGCCGATTAATGCTAAATGCTGTAAAGAAAAAATTACACAGGGGAAATGGGTAGTGAATGACAAAGTGTGCTACTTTTGAAAGGGTAGCAAGAAAGGTTAATTTGGTGTGATGGCATTCTTACAGAGACCTTTAATGTTCCAGGAAGACGAAACTGCAGGAGCAAAGCCCTGGGACAGGCATGTGTTTGGCAAGTTCAGGGAACAGCATGAAGCCAGGGTCTGGAGAACAGTTGGGGATGAATGTGGGGACACTGGAAATGAAGGTAGAACAGTGTCTGGTTCCGTGTCCTGAAAAAGCTTGTAGACCACATGCTTGTGATTTTAAGTGTAATGGGAGCTATTTTAGGTTTAAGAGCAGGTCAACCCAGTAGTCATTTAGTAAATGTTTAAAAAGTGAAAACAAACAGTTGCTTGGTAGAAAAAAAAGAAACAAAATCTATTGTCCTAAGTGCCATGTAGAGAAAAGGCTATTGAAGAAGTATCCCTTCCAGTTCCGAAATTCTGGAATTCTATAACTCCTTGGTTGAAAGGAACGAAGGAAGTAAAATTCCAGTGCCCACTGGAGCCAGCTTTTAAGTCTCCAACACCCTCTGCATACACTGCATACAAATAAAACACAATTTAAAAATAATCGAACATAATTATATAGAAACCAAACTATGACACATCTTCCTTTATTTAAAATAGAGTTCTATATGCTTCACAGAAACAAGTGCAAGAAGTGCTTGATTTATTATCTTTCCCACTTTACAAAACAATACATTTTCAGAAAATGCATACATAAAAATATAACATTTAGGCAGATAATTATTTACATCTGAAGACAGATGAAAGTTACGCGATAATATTAAAAAGCTTTAAAATAAATACTTTTATGACTTGCTGTTGGTAAAGTTAAACATTTTGGTATAAAGGCTATCACTGAGTTTTTAATAAATTCTAAAACACTATTATTTCTAAATAAAATAAGTCTATACATATTACTATAAAATGCATATTTTCACAGACTAGAAATTAATGAAACATCTGAATATCATTCACTTCTCTTTGGAGTTTGAAATTCTCTTCACCTTCAACATTTAAATTACAACTACTAAAATCCATCTACATATTTTTGATACAGTTTATTGCCCAATTCTTATTTTAAAACCTAATTTATTTTTTCATATTCCTTCCTTGTATACATTCCTTTGGGCCTATCAGCTGAAAGACAATCTTTTTACATACTTAAGAGTATCAGCTAGCTTACAAAAAGTCTTTACAACGGTGATTCTTTTCACAGTAGTTCAAGAGTTCAAGGCATGTTTTGCAATGTCAAAATGCAATGGTTTTGACATTTGTAATATGTTCTTAGGTATAAGAAGAGTCACGCTACCAAAAGAAAAGTATAATTAGTATTAGTACTTTGAAAGTCAATCCAAAATTCCTTTTTTGAGATCTGAATCTAATTTTCTGTTTTTAGGACATTTAAAAACCTGAAACACAGATCAAGTTTGAATAATTTTCTCCAGTCTAGAATTAGAAGAGTACATGAGCACGACACTAGTCATTGCAGAAATGAACTAGAATTTAATATTTTGGCTCAGATACTCTTATTTTGTATGAAGAGGAAAAAAAGGACTGGGTCTTCAAAAATAGTTACTATTATTTAGCCTATGGAAGAAATAAAAATATTAGTAAATTTCATTCTATGCTTGCATTTGCTAGACAAAATTTAGGCACACAATCCTCTCTTTACAGGCAAAGTCAGTACAGCTCCATGCATAGAATGAAAACTGTGTGTAAGATATCAAAATTAGGGTCCATGTGCCTTGCTGCAGATTGTCTGGATTGAAAAATTGAACCAACACGATAAACACACAATTTCTTTTCTCTCAGGAATGCCAGGATGAAAAGATAAAGTATTATTTCTTCTAAGTTCTTTGTTCAATTTGCAGATGTCAAAAATTATTTTGGCTTTTTAATTCTCATTTTCTGAAGATGTATAAGCCAGACCATTCTTTAAACATATATAAGCCAATAAGATGCTTTTCTGTAAAATATAAAATTATGTCTGGGAGCCAATTGCAGTTGGATTTTAGCCCCCATCTGCCCCTCAACTGGGAAGATTTGTATAGAGCACAACAGGCCCGACTGGATGTGATGGCAGTGGGTATAAGGGTAATCCCCTAAAGCACTCAGATTCTCAGTGGCCCTATTAAAATTCAGATTAATGTAACCCACAGTAAACTCTTGCAGTTAAAATGGTTAGGTCTGGAGAGAAAAATTTCTTTTACGATAACCTGGACCAATGATCAGGAAATACAGTCACAGCTGAAAATATTAAAATCTAGAATGAAATAGAGCTCTTCTCTCAAATGTATTCATCTACAACTGAAAGAGAAAAGTATGCTGGCAGTTCTATTATTGTTAGGGGAATTTTAAAATAGAGATTGTTACCTAATTTTGCTGTAGTATTATGTTCCAAACTAATAGCATAATGGCTTAGTTTTAAGAGATGTCAAAAGCAAAACAAAGCAATGGTATGGAACAGCAGAAATAAATTTAGCAACCACATTATGGGGCATATATTTCAAATTGTCTTTCCCAGTCACTATTTCTCAAGTGGGATTTAGCATTAAAGCAAAAGTAGACATTCTTTATATGTTAGCTAAAAGCTAGAATACAATTAACAGCTAGTCTTTTTAGGTTTTGAAAAAAAAATCATCTCTGCCATTAACAAATACTCTATAGTGCCAAATGAAGGATTACTGGAGAAGTTACGAGGTGAAATCTCTTATACATTGGTGGGGAACTTAAAATCTTGTTAAGAAGTTCATTGTGTAGCAGTTTGGACAGATTAAAAGATAACTAAAGAATTACAGGAATTATAGAGTGACTTGGCATTGATGAGATCTGCCAAACATTTTTTAATGCACTAAAAGAAGATGAACGCCAAAGACAAACTAATGAGAAACTGACGGGGGAAAAAAAAGAGAAAGAGAGAAAAGTCAGATAATATACCACTGGACATAGTCCCAAATTCAGCTATTAAATCAGCTTTCACCCCAAAGTACAAAGAGAAAGAACAATCCTTACAGAAAGGGTGGGGGATGTCAGGAAGCTTCTCTAATCATTACTGGCACTAAGAAATTCTATACTCTCACTGTCCCTAAATTTTATCCATTAATTTTATCAGCACCCCAGTGGTTGCCTACTTAGCTTGACAACCATTCTACAACTCTCTCTTTGCCTAGTTTAGTTTTTCTCAGTGACCCCACCCTGAGTGAGTAAATTATTTTAGTAGAAACACAAGAAGTGGGATTTTATCATCATCATTGAATGGCACATTATGTTAATGTGTATTCAAGGTAGGTTTAGGTGCATGCAAATTAATTTTTAATCAGTAAAAGTTGGGGATATGGCAGGGAACAGTCCTGGGTGTCACCACCAGGCTTTCATGAGAGTTCTGCTAATAACTAGTAGTCATTTAATCTCTGATCCTTGGTCTCATCATCTAAACAAAACTGGAATCAAGTTATATAATCTCTGAGAGTACTAAGGGATTCTCTTTCATTAGAAGGCTAAATTCCAGATAGTTAAGTTAAATAATAGTTATTTTTTTAATTAGAAACTAATGATAATGTTGAAAGATAGTGAGGGAATATTAAGAAAAAAGTGAGAAAAATAATGAAATATAAAGCAAGGCTAGATGGAAAAAAGAAAGTCAAATATCTATATATTTTCATTAAAATGTTTTGAAAAATGCCCATATTATAAAAATTCTACTTAATATTAACATTTTTTAAAAACTTATATTCCAATTGACTTGTTATTTAGAAGCAGCTCTCAAGATAAAACAATTACTGTTTTCACTAAAATAGCAGAAAAACTCCATGTAGGTATTAGCACGCAGAGCTAGAACTAAGCATTGTCAAACAGAAATGGTATGTTTCACAAAAGATGTTTAAAATATCTTCGAAAACCACAATGGTGCCATTTTAAGATACTAATACTAAACATTCCTAAGTAGCTTGTAATGATGTGTTTGTGAATTTATCTAAAGGAATGATTATTGAAGACATCAACTGCCAGCTTTTATTCATTTGGTACTGTTATTTTCTTAATTTTCCAGTGGGAAATAAAATTTCTATATTTTAAATACATTTATTTAGCCAAATACACTCTCATACTTATTTCAATCAAAGACTATGCCCTAACAAGCAATTTTAAGTTGTTTACTCAAACTTTGTATAATGGCAAACATCAACTCCCTGTTTTCAGATGATTTGCTAAGCAGGTTCCCTGGTACTTTTGCGCAGACTCAAAGATAACCCTGAGTTTTCTCTGCCCCAATGAGTCACATGGTGGCAAAATTCCAGGAAAATAGAAGTAGTTTTGTTTTATTTTATTAATAATTCTACAATAGTAGCTGTAATAAAATAATAAATTACTGTGGAACTTCTAACCTAATGAATCTATTATAGATTTTCATTTTTAAATAAAAGCTAATTTTAATTTTTTCAGATACTGCAACCAGGTTACTATTTTCATACAATCATGGAAATTTAAAATGCAAAGTTAATTGAAAGTATAAAGATGAAAAGCAAGTGCTATGCCTAAAATAGTGCACGACAGTCATGTTTCACTTAACTCTCAAGTCAGAACATAAATTAAGAATTCTAGATGTGACATGCCAAATATTTTAGACATAGAAGAAAGCATACAACAGAATCTGTACCAATTACAAACTTAAAGGCAAAATTTACAAGGCAACAAGTTCATGCTGAAATACTGACAACAAATAATGTTTCTCTTATTTTCAGAAAGTGATGCTGCATTTAAATCCCATCACCACTTTATACAGTACTGAAAATTCATAATAGCGTTTTCCCAAGTCTTGTATTATACCCCAAAGCCAAAATATCTGTAAGGAGTAAAGAACACTGATACTCTGAACCTAACCTAAGAATAATTTTTTTTTTTTTTTTTTGCTTATAACAAAATTTAAAAGAACTAAATATTACACAAAGGGACTCCATTAAAAACAATATAACATTTGACAGCATAAGTATATACAAGAAGCCTGCCTTATGCTCTAAACTTCATCATCCTATTTTTGTAAGTGAGCATATTCTATATATAATCCTGTTAAGAGTAAAGGAAATATTACAACTTTTAACATTTTCCTCATCATTTTTGCTGCTCTATTCCCTTTCTTTAAAAATGTGTTTTGTAATTGAAATATAAGACTACTCAGCAAGGAGTCATAGTTAACCAACACAAGAACAAGAAAAATACCTCAAAATGTACTAACATACGGATTTCTTCAGAGTGAAAGTTGAACCAATAAAATATGAAATTATATTTAGACACCCTCAAATAAGCTACAAAACATAATGACAAGAAGAATGGAGATGTTAAAAAATCCTCTCTTAAAAATTCAATAAGCATATTTACCCAACATAAGTAAATAAAACAGGAAATACCATTCTTGTTTATTTGAGGCACGTACAACCATAGTAAATAAATAATTTCATTCTTATATATGCAGAAAAACAATCTATGAGAAATTAGTAACAAGCACAAGCAAGATTACCCCTTCACATAGGCTCTTTTGAAAAATCACTTCACATAGGCACTTTTAAAAACTGATGATATATTTAGATTGTCTGTAATATCCAAATAAAGCTACTTTCTAAATGAGTTGCAAATGAAAGCGATTTTCAGACCTATCCTAGAAACCCACTGTCATGCAGAACTCAAGACATCCCACTTCATATTTTATCTGTCAATTTATTTTCTTCCCCCACACACTCACATCCCTATTCACATTCCCAAATTAGACTTTAAAATCCCTGAGGGCAGGACCTATCTATCTTTGTATTCCCTCTTGTACCCGATATTGTGGCAAGCAAGATATGGGTACTCTATGATTATTTAATAAGTGGATGAGAGCATTAACAAGTATGGAAGTACACGCAAACTCCATAGCTGTCAGTGTTTTGCCTTCCTTATTTCAACTCAGTAAAATGAAGACAGATTCAGTAACATATTTTCATAGTGAAATGAAGCATAATCACTAAATTGTATTCTATGAGAAAATACAGAAGTATATCCTTCAGAACACTATTACCCAAGCTGTGCTTTGCTTTATAGAACAGTTAAATATGGGATAGTAAAAAGTTTCCCCTCCTCTTAATAAAAGGGTTCCACCACGATCAGGTAATCTGAGCAATCCAGTTTAAAAAAAATTCAAGTAGCATTTCTTTACTGTTATTTTGGTAAAGTTTTGGTTTTTTTGTTTGTTTGTTTTTTGTTTTTACTGTTATCAATAGCATTCACTTTACTCTTCAAAATACATTATATGCTAACATGTACTATCACTTTCTAAGCAATATCAAAGAACACTTTGGTCTTGGATCATCTCAGCAGAAGAATGTTCTATGGAATGGAGTTTGAAAAAAGATGTTTTAGGAGAATAAAAGACATCATGTTAAATTTCCTTTACCAAAATAGCATTATAGATTTGAAGGGCATATTTAATGTCCCATTAAATATTCATTACTCTGTGTCCACAGAAAGTAGAATGAAGGCAGAACTATCATGAGCATTCTTCTGTACTCACTCGCTCATTGTGAAAGGGTAGAGGAATATGTATTTGCTTTTTCTCATACCCTCTGTAGGGTTTGGTTGTTACACTTCATTGAAGAGTTTTCTTAATTCTTCTCAATATATTCTCAAAATATTTCCTTCTTTCCTCTTCCTCTTCTGGCTTTTCTTTCTAAGTGTGTATGTACAAAGGAAATAGGGACCTCTGAATCGTATCTTAAAGACATTTTCAGACAATGAATATTTATGTTTGATTAATCTTTGGAAGTGTTCAGAAAACATTAATACTCATTAACAAATGGGGTAACCATGATATTTCTATGAGAAAAAAATATCAACAGATATGGTTCTGAGATTTCATGCAGGTCCATCATGATTCTGCAAAATAACTCAATATGCCTTCTGCATGACTAAACCACAAATATCATAATAAAAGATATTGCATAGGGAGAAAAGCACTATTCAAGGAAAAGTAGGAAGCTAGCTGACTCATTACAGTCAGTGTAATGATAATATAATTGCACTACAGTGCTCATTATCACAAGATGTGGACCTAGTGCCAGTTCTGCCATTAGCTGTGTGACTTTGGGACATTTCTCAGTGTCTCAGGATATCAGGTATGTCTTTTGCAAAAAAAGGAACAAGTTTAGTGGTTCAGCGACTGCTGCAGTAGTGGATTACGAAGGAGAACAGCAGAAGAGGAGACCAAGCACATGGGACACCGACCTCACTTACATCTTCCACTGAGCAGCTCCACTTTCACATGTTTGATATATTAAAATTTAGAGCAATATTTATTTTTTAAAAAGTCCTGCTAACTTAAAAATGGGGAAACATAGATTGCATGACCTAAATTTCTATTTAAGATAGCATGGTCTAGTTTGCATGATTAATTAATGAGTTTTCGTCTCAGAAAAAAAAAAAAAAAAACTTTTAACATCTTTTCCTGTTCATTCATGTGCTCTTGGTTCAAGTAAAATAAAAACTTAATGACTATATCATTTTTATAGAGCTTATTTTATACTTTTGTAATATAGTTCTTTCTTATTAAATAAAAAGATGAGTGGAGGTGCTGCTTTCAAAATAAAATTAAACATAACAGAGAGATTGGATGAAGTCAACTCCTGCCCATGCTTAACTTTAGAGTTATCTTTTCATGCGGCCTTATGGGCACTTAAATACTGTACTGTCTTATCTTTGAGGTAGAACAAAAAAAATGGCAAAAATGTTCACATAAAGGGGAAAATGGAAAAGAAAGCTGTGAGAGATTTCTTTTTAACATAATTATCATCATTAGGCTTTGCAGTCTTCTTTAACACAAAGTTGAGATATAGTCTTCTTAATACGAAGAGCAGTTAGGCGGGCCGCTCCGTTGGCATACCAACACTCACGCATTATTCTCCCCATGACTCGGAGTGCCTTTAAGAGAGAAAAAAAATATTAAAGACTTTAGCTACTCACATAAAACAGAGCACAAAAGAAGTAAAGCCATAAACCCAGGAATTGATGCCAAGCTTCTTTATTTTTTTTTAAGAGATGGGGTCTTGCTATGTTCCCCAGGCTGGAGTGCAATGGCTATTCACAGGTGCAAGCATAGTGCACTACAGCCTCAAACTCTTGTGCTCAAGCGATACTCCTGCTTAATCTTCCAAGTAGCTGGGACACAGGCATGCACCACTGTATCTGCCATTGATGCTAACTAAGCTTTGATGAAGAAATAGTAAATGTAAAACAATATGAGAAGAAGATTAGGGTCAAATTCCTTCAAAAATTATATCAAAACTGAAATATTAACCTTGTAGAGACTAACTAAAAAATGCTTCAATCCACTGATTTCTGGGAATATGGGACATGAAAAACATCAAGGGATATGGGAAGGCTTGGAAATTCCCTGTATCTTGATGTTGGTGATGAGTACACAAATGTAGACATATGAAAAAAATTCATTGGCCGGGTGCGGCAGCTCAAGCCTGTAATCCCAGCACTTTGGGAGGCCGAGACGGGCGGATCACGAGGTCAGGAGATCGAGACCATCCTGGCTAACACGGTGAAACCCCGTCTCTACTGAAAAATACAAAAAACTAGCCGGGCGAGGTGGCGGGCGCCTGTAGTCCCAGCTACTCGGGAGGCTGAGGCAGGAGAATGGCCGTGAGCCCGGGAGGCAGAGCTTGCAGTGAGCTGAGATCTGGCCACTGCACTCCAGCCCGGGCGAGAGCAAGACTCCGTCTCAAAAAAAAAAAAAAAGAAAAAAGAAAAAAATTCATCAATCTGTATACTAACATTTGTGAGTTTTACCAAATGTAAATTATACTATAATAAACATTATGATCTAAGCATAAATATCAGAAATTCTGGACTTTAAAAATGAACCAGCAAAGAGATAAGATAAATACTAAGAGGGGAAAACAATGAAAATACATGAAACCAGAGAAATAAAGGAAACTGCTGAAGCAAGTGGCTGCTGTAGAGGTATCTGCTACTCTCATGGTCTAGAACTTCAGAACTGGTGGACTGCATGTAATAGAGAGTACAGCCCACAGCCCACAGAAAGTTTCAGATCAAGATGCTGGCCAGGCAGTGTCTATGCCTGTAATTCCAGCACTTTGGTAGGCTGAGGTGAGAGAATTGCTTAAGCCCAAGAGTTCAAGACCAAGCTGGGTAACACAGGGAGACCCTCTCTCTACAAAAAAATTTAAAAACTTAGCCAGGTGTGGTGGTCCCAGCTATGCAGGAGGCTGAGGTGAGAGGATTGCTCGGGCCCGGAAGTTCAAGGCTGCAGTGCACCATGATCACACCACTACACCCTAGCCTGGGTGACAGGGCAAGACTCTGTCTCAAAAAAAAAAAAAAAAAAGATGCTTAGAAAGCCCTCAATTTAAGGATGACTACTTCCCTGAAATCTTCTAGGGAAACTGCCTAAGTCTTGGCTCTTGGTGAAGAAAAAAACAATCAAGCCTATGCCTTTAAACATTACAGTAAACATGAGCTCATAATGAAAATTCACAAACACATGAAAAAAGGTACCATAAGCAAGAGTCTGTTGTAAATAGTAGTTTTGGCCCATAAAAACATTAGATGCTAGAATTAAATGATATAAGTATATAAAATACATTTTTAAAAGGAAAGAGAAATACAAAATATGAGTAAAAAATGAGAATATTTTAAAAAGTGAAAAAGTACCAATAAAACATCTTGATATCAAAAATATAACAATTGGCCAGGTGTGGTGGCTCATGCCTGTAATCCTAACACTTTGAGAGGCTGAGGTGGGTGGATCACCTGAAGTCATGAGTTCGAGACCTGCCTGGCCAACATGGTGGCGTGTGCCTGTAATCCCAGCTACTCCAGAGGCTGAGGGAGGAGAATCATTTGAACTCGGGAGGCGGAGGTAGCAGTAAGCTGAGATCATGCCACTGTACTCCAGCCTGGGCAACAGAGCAAGATTCTGTCTCAAAAAAATAAACAAATAAAGTAGAAAACTCAATGGATGAGTTAAATGGCAAATTAGACATATCTGAAGGCAGAATTAAAGAACTGAAAAATAAATCTTGAGGGATAATACCATAATGACACAAATATAGAAAATATGAGTGAATTAAAAAAGCAAAGTGTAATGAAGGGTCTAACATGCATCTAATGAGTTCTCCAAAACTGAGTAACAGAAACAATCAGAATCAGAGAACAAACTATTTGAAGAAATATGACTCTGAATTTTCCAGAACTGAGGAAAGTCACAAGCACTAGAATAAGATAATCCAAATATTCCAAGCAAGATTAACCAAGATATATCTATACTGAAGACATCATAGAGAAACTACAGAATGCTGAAGATAGAGAAGTTCTTTAAAGTAGTCATAAAGGAAAGCTAAATTAACTAAAAATTTATTGATTGATTATTGCACACTTCTCAATAGCAAACTGGAAAGTAGGTAATAGTGGGATAATAACTTTAAGGTGTTTAGAGAAAATAACTGTCAACCGAAATTTCTATGGTTAGACAAACTATTTGTTCAAGATTGAGGACAAAATAAAGACATTTTGAATATGCCCAAACCGAAAAATCTTACAACCACTAGGCCTTCTCTAAAAAAACAAAATAAAATACTTTTAAAGGATTCATGTCAGGAAGTCAGAAAATGATTTGAGAGGTAAGAAGAAATGCTGAGCAAAGAAAATGGTCAACATGTGAATAAGTCTAAATAATGATGGTATAAAAAGAGGCTAATATCTATTATATGAGATTGACATAAAACAAGACAGAAACAAAGTACTGGACAAAAACTGCATATATCAGGAATGTACAAAATTGATCACACTAAAATGACTATGTTGGGTCTATTCCAAGAATGCATATTTGGTTTAACACTGGGAAATCTATAAATGTAAGTCATTGCATTAAAAAACTAAAGCAGAATGCTATATCATCACCTCACAGATATAGCATATGCTTCTATTATATGGAATACTACACAGCAATGAAAATGGACAGATTATAGCTACATATAAATAATGGAGAGTGAAAACATTTTGAAAATAATATCTACAGTAAGTTTCAATCACATAAGTTTCACAAATATGCAAAAGTAAACAACATATTGTTATTCTGGATATATGTATATATTCTGAAAAAATATACATATAGTAAAATTCTAAAGCAAAGCAAGAAAATAGTAAAGAAATAATTGATTATAATAGTAACCTCTCAGAGGGGTAAGGAATCTTCAAAGGTATTGAAAATGTTCTATTTTTCAAACCTGATAATGGATTCACTAGTTTTCATTCTATTATACTTTAAACACTATACGTTTATATTGTTTCATGTACATAAATTATTATTAGAAAATTTTTAACGTAATCTCAATTAAATTATAAATGCTTCAAAATTTGCTTCTCAAGTATGTAGGTAAGATATCTACACAAAATATAAAAATAACAAAACACAAATCTTGTGTTTTAAATTAGAAATTAGAAAAAGGGTTGAGAAACATGATTAAATTAGAAAAGGGTTGAGAAACATGAAGGAACAGAAAAATGAGACAAAAAGGCAACTATAGAAATGTTCCCTAAAACAATGCCAGACTAAAAGACATCACCTAAAAAAGACCTCATTCATTACATTAAAATATGGCAAAAAATAGACAGCAATAACTGAAATGAGAGAGAGTAAAGTATCAGAATGGTTCTGAAACTAGTTAGATGGTTTAGACTCTTTTTCCCACCTTCTACTCTTTTTCCTTGCAAGAGCTAGAAAAAAATCTCTATCTTCACATAAGGCATAACAAGCATTGCAATAACCATTTACTGTTTGTCTAGTACATTACGGTTAAATACTGGTTTGCTGGAGATGATGAGATAAATAACAATGGTCTCTGATGTGAGGGAGCTTTTCTAATGAGAGAATAAGTTCAAACTTCAGCAGGTTAGAGATGAGGTATAACTTATCGAATATAAAGATGATTGGATTGTAATATTCTGTGTGGCAGAGACATTAACTGCCCACTGAGTCTACCTGTGTTCCCTGCAGTTCCTAGCCCCACTGCAGTTTGGTGGGACCATGTGACAAATTCTGGTAGGAGCCATGAGTGGAAGAGATGTGTGTCACCTGATGCCAAAGCATTAAAGAGCCAATGTGTGATCCTCCAGCGCCTCTCTTCACCTGACCTAGAGATCTGGAAACTACGTGTCTAAGGATCAAAATCAGAGTGATTACTGAGTTACTGCAGTGAGAACAGGTGCCATGGGGAGTTGCCTAACCTGCAGAGCAGTTTCTGTAAGCAAGAAATAAAGTGAAAAGTCACTGAGATTTCAAGATTTGTTACTGTCACATAACCTAGCATTATGCATGCATAGCACTAAAGGGAAAATAAAACCCTTCTGAAGACTTATAAAAAGACATATGTCTACATATATGGAATGAATTGGATGCTTACATTAAAAAGGAAAAACTATATGGTCTCTGAAAATTCTCCCTGATACTCACCTCAAAAATATAATAAGAAAAATAAAGATATAAACATAGCCTTACTTCACAACTTTGCCACTGGTTTGGGATACTCGGTCGAAACTTCTGGTCACAAACAACCTTTCTCATTTCCTCTATCGAGGGATCTGAAGGCACCATGTCATAATAAGGCAATTGGTACTCCTCAACAATTCCTGCAAGAAATTTGCGTAATAAATTTCCATGTGCAAATAACAAACAAAGGTGTCTATTTCAAATAATACCAATTAAGTTTTCTAGGCACAAGTGACACCCCAGGGAACTCGAAAGCCAAGTTTATTAAAATAATGTGTCACTATAAAATCAAGGATATAAATTGAAATCACCCAGTTGAATAAAGTTATAAAATGTTATCAATTTTTTCATAACTATAAAATGTATATATTATATAAAATAATTTTATAATTATATAATATATAAAATTTCTATTTTATAATTACACAAAATAAATTTTACATGTTTCTATTATTAAAATTATGTAAATTTTTATTTAATTAAAATGTCATTATACAATTTAAAAGTAATGCCTTTCTTCTGATTATGAAATTTGTAGCACAGCTTCATTGCTTTGTGAACGAAGTAAGTATCTTTTCCCATCAGATAACTTTTTCAAAACAAAACAGCTTTCTCTCTTTGAAAACTTTTAGGCAATCTTTTTAACATTGGGTTTCTTACATTTAGACTTCAGAACTACTGAACCTGAGAACGTTCTGGAGAAGAAGCCAAAGGTAGTTGAAGATAGACAGTTCAACATGAAGGTTAATATTTAAAGAGTCTCAAAGACAAAGACAAAGACAAAGACGACTTTAATTATTAGAACATTACTTAAATTCCAAGAAATCCCTTATAAAATCTTTTTAATTAACTGCAGTGCTTTTAAGTTAAAATATGTAAGACATGCTATAATACTAGACAACTAACTATAATCCACGTCTGCTAAATTACTATTTTTACAGTTGAAGAAAAGTTAAGGACAAAATCTAAAAGCAACTCTAGACTAATATCAATATGAAATTTTTACAAAAAATTATTAACATGTTTGAAATCTTGCTATTTGCCTTGAATTACCCTAATGTCTTTACAGGTTTTAACTGATCAGTCCTCAAAACTACTGACTAAACAAGGTACAATATTATTTGTTTTATAGACGAGGAAACTGAGGCACAGAATGTTATGAATTTGTTCAGAGACATAGAGCTAGTAAGTGGCAAATCTGTAATTCAAACACTAGTGTCCACTAGGGTTTTATAATGTTTTATAATATCATCTATGAATAAAAGAGAAAAGTATATATGTTGCTCATTCAGACATAATTTTAACCTTAGAAGCTTTTCATAAAATCTGCAAGGTTTTTTTAAAAATGAGATTAATGTAATGCAAAATGACATCAATACAAAGTGCAAAAAAATGACAATAGTTTAATAATGACAGCTCTTTAATCGAATGTTTACTGTGAACAGGCTCTATACTAAAAGCTTCACATGAATTAATTCATTAAATCCTTAAAGCCCAAGGGATCAGTTTTTGTATTATCTTCATTTTACAGATGAGGAAATTACAACTAAGTAACTTGTCTGAAGTCGGACATTCAAGGAATTGCTAAACCACTGCTTAGTCCTAAGTCTGTCTCACTTGAAAGTGGAAACTCTAAACCATTTTCTACCAGCATTTAACTTTTTCTCTACTGATGCAACAATTTCATCAGACGTATTTACAGGGCTTCCCCCTCCCTAATTCTTTCTCTCATTATTAAATACTTTTTTTTTTTTTTTTTGAGATAGAGTTTTGCTCTTGTTGCCCAGGCTGGAGTGCGATGGCGCGATCTCAGCTCATGAGCCCCCACGCCTGGCTAATGTTGTATTTTCAGTGGAGACGGGGTTTCTCCACGTTGGTCAGGCTGGTCTCAAACTCCTGACCTCAGTGATCCACCCGCCTTGGCCTCCCAAAGTGTTGGGATTACAGGCATGAGTCACCATGCCCAGGTGCATTATTAAGTTCTAAACTGCTGGGAGCAGTAAAGGTAGGACGTTTGTCTTTGTCCGCCTCTTCCCAAACCTTTATCCAACCCCACAACATTTATCATATCACAGGGAAGAAAATAAACAAGAAAAGCTTAAGAAACTGAACCCTTCAAGTCCTGTTGCCTCTGCAAATCATTTAACTTCTTTGAGATATGTTAGGAATACCAGCTTACAGCTTACAAACTCAAATAATTTTCAAGTACTTCATAAAGTGTCATATGGAAATAAAAATTATCAGGAGAACTGTCACCCCACTAAGCAGTAATCACAATATAAAATCTCCATTACATGCAAGATATCCCACTTTTGCCACTGGAAATATATCACCAAAAGGTATTCTCTTAAATACTAAAAAACTGATTCAATATAGTGCTTGGGGAAAAAAGATAGAACATCACATCTTGTATTCAGAGTATCAAGGAAAGGCAAACACAAAGGATATTTCCAAAATTTTACCTCCGACGGAACACCTCCGGGCTATTTCCCAGTAAACCAGACCAACAGAATAGATGTCAGCTCGTTTGAAGGACTCAAAGATATTCACATTCATTGTATCATCAAGCATTTCAGGAGCCATATACCTTCAAAAACATGCACATTTCAGATTCTGTGTATGACTTTATAGCAGTCCAATAAAACAATCTTAATAAATTAGGAGAGCTTATGTCATTTTAAAAGGCAGATTTGAGGCATGAATAACATTAAAGAATACATTATTGACTCAACCATCAAGTGTGCTCAGCAGCACTCCACCCATACTTTCTCTCAGTGAACAATTTTATTTTACAAAAAATATAGCCATGTTTGAACAAGAGTCAGTGTAAGAAATCTACAGTCCATGGACCTGACCGAGCCTCACTGTACTAGGGAGATTTTGGAGATTTCCCAGAATACTGAAGTGAGGATGCAACACCCTCCCAAGTTCTTGCAAGGGTGTTAGATCCTCTGAAGGAATCCAGCATCCAAGGCTTCCCTGAAGGTTCCTGATGTGGGGATAATCAGACGGGTGAGCTAAGGCTTTTCTTGCACAGGGAAAAGAAGTCCCTTAGGGCTACCCAGTGTGAATAAACTGCCCAGAAGTGCTCCTGGGGCCTCATTAAAGTCTCCCAGTGAATCATGAGAGGCATTCACAGGCACTGTCCTGGGAATTTCAAATATGGCTTGAAGGTCAACTATAGCAGCTTAGAATTTCTGAACTCTCAAGGGCCTTTAACAACTCCAAGAAAATATTTTGGTTGTCTCTGATTTCAAGGTCAAGAACTCTGGAATTTTGCCAAAGTAATGTAGAGCCTGAAATTCAAGTAAAAAGAATTGGAAGTAGGCTGGCCATATGGCCAAAGGCTGGCTATAACAAGAAAAACACCAGAAATCCCATTCCTAATGGGCCTGACCTGACACATGTGTGGTATATGTTGTTACTTCACGCTCATTCTTGATCTTCAGAGATTCTGTTCCTTGAAAGTGGGAACTGTATCCAAACTCATATTATCTTAATACATATCAATTTGGGAGACTTAATGATAAGTAAAAGTATGGGTAATTGTTATTTATAGAATAAGGCAATATAGTAGCACATAAGTGTACTCAGCATATAGAGTCCCTACCTATCTATTTCAACATATTGATTCTGTGTCTGTTGTGTAGAACCTGAATATGTAGAACTAGTCCTGAGTTTCAGTTCATTTATGGGATATAAAGGCTTTGGAGGAGCTACATACTGCTGACATTTTTTTTCTTATCTGTAGGAAAATGCATTCTCAGCAGATAGCACACTAAAAATAATACATCACTATCTCTTCCACCGTTTCTCTCCACTGGACTCGGTACCTAAATGGCTGCAATCCATGTGGCCCAAAATGCCAACTCTCCTTGCTTTATAACCATTGTGCCCACTAACTCCTCAGTGACCCAGAGAAGACTTCCGGATTTCTTGGGCCCAGTGGTTTCCCATTTGGACCTGAGCCTCCTCCACACACATGAGGACATTCATGCTTATTGGCCACTCTCACATCTCACTATGCTACCCAAGTCAGTCATCTTACCTCTTCGTTCCCACTTTAGGATTCTGAGGTATGTCGATAGTGTTCAGTATTGAATCATGCTTCACAGCCAACCCTAAGTCCGCTATGGCACAAGTTTCACATTTTTTCACTAAGATATTCTTTGATTTTATGTCTCGATGAGCAATAGCAGGTTTACCTATGAAGCATAAGAAGAACAGATTCATTTTTTCCTTTACCGAAGACTGTTCAAGAGAAATCATCCTGAAGACTTAGCTCTAAATGAGCTAATTCAAAAAGAGTGTTCTTCAAAGCTCCTGTCACTATCTAAATTATCTTGTTTATTTATGTACATGCTGAATCATCTGTCTCTCCCAAGTAAACTGTAAACTGAATAAGGACAGTAACTATTTTGTTCAACACCATTCCTCTATTGCTTAGAGCACTAGATGACTAGATCACTCATAAACATTTTTTAATAGATGAGGAAAGAATTAGTACTGCTATGTCCTCATAAGAGCATAGCAAATATTGTTTTACAAAATAAGTCTGAAAACTTCTATTACCCCACACCAGCAGTTCTCAGTTGTGGCCAAAAGATCCCCAAGGTCCTTGCAACTCTTTTCTAACTATGCATCTGTGTGACACCACCTTTTCTTCACATATTTCAACCAAAACAACATATGAGAACAGACGGAATGAAGAACAGGTATGAAAATCCAGACATTAAAACAGACATTAAAGGGATTTGCAACAATGTAAAACAAAACCAATATTTTCACTTGATCAGTTTTTGTATTAGAAAAAATGTTGTTACATTTAAAATGTTATTTACGTTAACATTTAATTGGTTATTATTTTAAGTAAATTAATAAGTACTTTTAAATTCCTCAATTTTAATTTCTAATATTGTAAACGGTAACAGATACAAGTTACATACACAAAAACCTTTGTAGTACTCAATAATTTTAAGAGTGTAAAGAGATCATGAGTTCAAATGTGAGAACCACTGCCCTGTCTAGACTAATTGACTCTCTAGAGTCAACCTCTTAACTCAATAAATAGAAATGGCAGTAGGTACTATTTGGCTTCAAGTACATGATATACAATTTTTTTTTCAAAATTACATTATACTTTCCAATTACTTTTTTAATTATCAAAGGTAAACATTTAAATTATTTGTATTCTGTGAATATAGGACATTTGCCACTAAAGCAAGATCTCCTGGTACATATGCTAAATGGCAAAGATAGAACCACTAGGAATAATTTTTTTTAAATATTATTATGGATAAGATACAAAATAGTGAGTATATTGATGAGAGTTGGCTATATCATGACAACACCTTTAGCTTTAAAAATTATCTTTAGTGTTTCTTTTCTTTCTTTTTTTTTTTTTTTGAGATAGGGTTTTGCTCTGTCACCCAAACTAGAGTGCAGTGGTGCAATCGTAACTCACTGCAGCCTGGAGGTGATCCTCCCACCTCAGCCTCCCAAGTGGCTGGAACTAAAGGCACATGCCACCACAACCGAACTGTTTTTTTTTTTTTTTTGGTAGAGATGGAGATCTCACTATGTTGCCCAGGCTGGTCTCAAATTCCTGACCTCAAGTGATCTTCTCACATAGACTACCAAAATGCTGGGATTATGGGTATAAGCCACCGTGCCCAGGCTAAAGAAATAATAATTAATTTTTTCTAATAAATTAAAATATAACTAAATACTTCTATCCTCATATTCAAAGTGGACAAAAATGAAAAGGAAATACATACCTTGTGTCCCAACAATCTCCATATGAAGGTGTGCCAGACCACTAGCAATTGAGAGCGCCAGCTTGATCATTCCAGCCACCGTCACTATATTTCTATTCAAATAGTCATATAAGGAGCCCTGTTCGTGATATTCAGATACCAGCCAAAGTTGAGTCCAAGTTCCATTATCTAACAAGAAAATGTAATTTTGTTGTTGTAAATACATATTGAGAAAGAAGCCAAAAGCTTTTGACAAATATCAGTGTTTAATCAGTGTTTAATCTGTATTGTTAACAAAGCAAAGTTAATTGCTTCAGTGGTAATGCTTACAGTCCGAGTTAGTAAAGAAAAAATTCTCAGTGAATTCCTGAAGATACTGATATGTTGGAACCATAAAAATAGAAAGTTGTGAGGTTGTGATTGATTCTAACAACTGAACAACTCCTTTCTTATTTCCTCTCTATCAATACCTGCTAGCAATAGTAAGCACATTACAGGAGAAATCACTGAGAGATGAATTTAGGCTCAGTGTTGTGTTATAAATTACTCTGAGCTTTTAAGAAAAATTGTGCCAATAAAGATCAGAAATATAAGAAATGTATGCAAAGTATTATTTCTATCATAAAAGCTCTAACATTCTAAAAATGTTGATGTTATTTACCTTTCAAAATATAAAGTTGATGATTTTCCCCAAAAGCTTATAGTAACAGCCAAACACAACTACTAGACATTTTCAAATAATTTACCTCATTTAGCCAACACCTAATCCAGCTTATAAAAGACGTTTCGAAAAGCAATCACCCTAAAACTTTTCTACATATTAGTAGAGTGAGCTTTAGGTTTTGAAATAAAATGTCTACAGTAACCCTGGGCGGTCCTGACCAGTTCTAACACTCAGGGAAAGGATCTATAATGAACATTTGCTAAGGACCTATCTGGCCAAATGCTTTATGTATAACAGCTCTTTGTTATCCAAATATTTAATTTCCAAATCTGGGTAGTGATAAAATTTCCTAAGAATTTAAAAGTCAACATAACATGGTAAAGCTCATTAACATACAACATATAAAAATAATCCTTACTCACACTTCTTTCCCTGATTGACACAAGTGGCTATCTTGCCCTCTAACATCAATGCTTTTGTCAGACAGTTGACTAAAGAGTGAAACTGTAAATGTTGCAAAAGGTAAAGGAACTAAAAAATGAAAGTGAAGTTAGAGATCATTTGGAATCATGCAAAAAGCCACTGACAAGTTAGGAGATGATAGAGGTAGACCAGTTAAACTCAAGAAGAGAAAACCAAGGATAATATCTCTTGTGCATATTATTATTTTATTTTTATGTATTCATTTTTTGAGACAGAATGTCGCTCTGTCACTCAGCTGGAGTACAGTGGTGCAATCTCGGCTCACTGCAACCTCTGCCTTCCAGGCTCAAGCAATTCTCCTGCCCCCGCCTCCTGAGTAGCTGGGATTACAGGCATCTGCCACCAAGCCCAGCTAATTTTTTTTTTTTTTTTTGGTATTTTTAGTAGAAATGGGATTTCACCATGTTGGCCAGGTTAATCTTGAACTCCTGACCTCATGTGATCCGCCCACGTTGGCCTCCCAAAGTGATGGGATTACAGGTGTGAGATACCACGCCTGGCCAATGCATATTATTTTATAATCCAATAAACATCATGATTAAACTAGCCCATGAAGATGATCCATGTACAGTCATAACTGCTTTGACAGCGTTGCTGCTTAATCCAACCAGCAGGCAGTTCAGCTCAAGATTAGGAGGGAAAAGAAAACATTCTTAACAGCTAAATGAGAAATGTCTCCTCAATGATCTGGATACAGTTTCAAAGTATATGTAGTTACAAATGTGGAAAGAACTTTTTTTGTTAGCCATCTTGCCTTTACCCCGTTTCTCCTTAGCAAATCAGAAATGGCAAATCATCAACAAACATAATTATGGCCAAAATGTATGCTAAATGCTAAGCCTCTCTTTTTCCATCCAAGTAATAATGAATATTTTTATGATTAAGTTTATATTAGATAAAATTGACTATAGGTTCTGAATTTTCACAGGCAATGGTGGATCCTTGACATTCATAGATAATTTGTCTTAACCCTTTTTTAGACTGGGGTTACAACCTCGACTCTATCAAAGTTCTTCCTGAGTATAGATAATCAACGAATTTTATACCCAATCTGTGATTATACAAGCGTAGGTACAATATTTTATGAGTACTTATTTTAAATATCAGAAAGCTGATGCTCTGACTTGCTCCATGAAACTCAAAAAATAACAAACACTACTTTGCACCGTTAATGGTGGTCTCAAGACACAAACTGTGCACAAAGTAACATTTCATAGAAAAGTTCACTAAAAGTGTCTTGCTTGCCACCATTCCAATACAATCAAAAGGGATAATATTTTCAGAAATTTTGAGTCTTGAAGATGAAGGCTGTTATACGGATGAAAAATACAGCCTAACAAAGTTGAGCATTCAGCCCTAACAAAGTTGAGCATTCAGCTAGTATTAATTGGTATGTCTGTATTGGTTATTAAAATATTGAAATATTTCTGTCCTGGTTGGTAAACAGCTGCTATTCAAAACTCCTGGGCTGGGCACAGTGGCTCAAGCCTGCAAATCCAGCACTTTTGGGAGGCCGAGGAGGTGGATAACGAGGTCAGGAGTTCAAGACCAGACTGGCCAACATAGTGAAAACCCTGTCTCCACTAAAAATACAAAAATTAGCCAGGTGTGGTGGCAGGTGCCTGTAGTTTCAGCTACTTGGGACTACTTGGGAGGCTGAGGCAGGAGAATCGCTTGAACCCAGGAGGCGGAGGTTGCAGTGAGGTGAGATCATGCCACTGCACTCCAGCCTGGGCAACATAGCAAGACTCTGTCTCAAAAAAAAAAAAAAAAAAAAAACCTCCCAATGATACTCCTTTGCCCTAGACATCCAGATGCCTCCATATCTCTTCATGACCAAGCAGCATCTAATGGGATAAAACCTAGCACGGCAGAGTTCTCCAGGATTCTGTTCCAGTTGAGGCTTCTGTTCTGATTAGTTGGTTTCTGCACCAATAAGTCAGCAAACATTTTAAGCACCGCCCTGGCTATCTGGACATCATGATTTCCTATCATTCATTTGCCCTGCTTCATTGTATGATTATGTACATTTATCTGTGGGAAAGAGGAAAGGATTTTATATAAATTAGACTTTCATATAGACTTTCTTAAAACAAAGAGATGAATTTATTTTTTCTTATCTGATACTAGACAACATTTTTTCACTTGTTGAACACAATTAAATTGGAAATACCTTTGTTGTCAGCAGCAATGAAACCAAGGATGTTTTCATGTCGCAGCATGACGGTCTGGTAAATTTCTGCCTCACGAAACCAAGATCTTTCATCTCTGGAGGAGAATATTTTCACAGCCACATCTTCCCCACACCATCTTCCATGCCACACCTCACCAAATCTACCTTTTCCTACTATTTCCTGAAGCACAATCGTCCTTGCAATTGTCCTTTGAACCAACAGAGGTAGACCTAACCAAAGAAAAGATGGAATTGATGATTAAACACAAATGCCAGAAAAGAACTCTCATAATAATCTCTGTTTTCAGATTTTAAAAAAGCAAACATTTAAGTGCTTTAATAATTTTGTCTATTTTGAAGGAATAAGTACCATTATAGCAAACTTATTTAATGTCAAAGCATGCTGAAAAAAATACTTCAAATTATGAATATGAATTTGTCTTCTCGTATTCACAAGTAAAAATTTTTTGAACATAGCCTGCTGCTGCAGATATCTGATTTCCAAGAATTGCTGCAAATCTCCTTCATTTGCCCATCAAAGCCAGTCAGATTACTAAGTACACAAGAGTAAAAGCAAAAAAAGAAAAAGAAAAAAAAATGTGTTAGCCTCTAAAATAAAATTCATGGTTCCTGGTACAACTGGAAGAACAAAATAATTATTTGTGAATTTTTTCAAAACCAAGCTGAAATTGGAAAGTGAAGAATGAAATGCAATAATGATGTGAGATAATGATATTACACTAAAGGCAAGATACAGTCAAATAAGATACCAAATAAATATTTTCTGAGGAACAAAAAAAAATTTCAAAGAAAATGTATCCTGAATGCATGTATGATGCTTCTATTCTTTGAACTACTAACTCCACCTCTAGAATTCTGTCGCAAATACCTAATGCAAAATGTAGAAAAATGTATGTCAATATGTTTAATATCTTATTATTTATAGGAAAAAAATAAGTAAAAGTGTCAGGTAATGGAATAATTGTGAAATAAAGTGCAGCGATTCAGAGCACAGGTGGGTTCAAATTTCAGCTCTGCCACCTGGTAATCACGCACAAGTTATTTCACCTGTCTGTGCTTCACCTTCTTCATCTGAAAAACTGGGGATAATCAATATTACCCATCCCATAGAGATGATATGAGAATTAATAAGCATGTTCAGCACCTAGCACAGTATCTGGCCTATTACATGCTCAATAATGGTTAACATTATGTTAATCTTAGGATGGCTTACTCAGAGCCAATAATAATGATGATGCTTATGAAGAGGTATTTAATAACATGAAAAAAATAATTTTGCTATAATATTAAATAAAAACAGCATAGTACATTTTATTCTTATAAATATAAGTGTACCTAGCTATTCAAAATATGTACAAAAAATAAGACTCAAGAGGAAATATGCTAAATGTTATGATGGTTATTTCTCTTGGTGAAACTGGGGTGAGTTATGATAGTCTTCTTTCTAATTTTCCACATTTTCTTAATTTCCACAATAGATATTTATTACTCTTAAAATCAAAGGAAAAAATAGTTAAAGAGGTTACAGTCTACATGTATTCTGAAAAGGCACATTCAGTTACTGTTTTTGTACTCAGCTAGGGAGCCCTCATAGCAATGACCCTGTCTTGAGAGGGCTTTGGTCCCTGCACCTAAAACGGGTCACTATTCGTTCATATGTCCTCATAAGCACAGACTACAAATCTGCTGTTACAGATCTCAACAATTAGTCACAAAACCCTACAGGCAGAAAGTTCTTTTGATATCATCTGGTTCAACACTATCATTTTAGAGATGGCAAAACTGAGGTTCCTCGATAATCAAAGTCTTTCCCAGGATTATGCTGCTAGTGAGAGGCAGACCTAGAATTAAAACAGGGATCTTCAGTGCAAACTCTTCCTCTCTAGAAGCAAACTATAAGGACTGTTTTTGTTTGTTTGTTTTTGTTTTTTGAGATGCAGTCTTGCTCTGTCAGGCTGGAGTGCAGTAGCATGATCTCAGCTCACTACTACCTCCACCTCCCAAGTTCAAGCAATTCTCCCACATCAGCCTCCTGAGTAGCTGGGATTACAGGTGTGCACCACCATGCCTGGCTAATTTTTGTATTTTTAGTACAGAAGAGGTTTCACCATGTTGGCCAGGCTGGTCTCAAACTCCTGACCTCAAGTGATCCACCTACCTCGGCCTCCCAAAGTGCTGGGATTATAGGCGTGAGCCACCGCGCCTGGCCTGGACTGTTTTTGCAGGCAACAATCAATTTTACTACTTGACCACACACTAAGAGTTGTACTAACAATTATTACATCAAATCTCAATCTCAGTCTCTCCCTTCCTCCTGCTACCCTATAGTCTTATCTGCATACATACACACACACTCACAGAAACATCACTACCAACAACCAGCACTACCCAAAACACAACAAATGGATAGAGAACTAGATAAGCTTATGCTTTAAAACTGAAAATTAATCAAGTATATAATCAGTGGTGCAGATCAGGAACAAAGTAAGACAACAACATATAAAGTACTCAAGACAGCAATTAAATTGAGACATTAAAACTCAATAAAACTTGCTTTGGTATCTTTCAAAGCAATCACCAAAATGAATCTAATTCTTCTGGTATGCACCTAGACATTTGATTTGAAGATACATGGATTTTTGCTTCTCCCTGTAGGTTCATTTCAGTCTTTTAAGCAGGGGTTGTAGAAGGTTAGCTTTCAATAATGTCACCATCAGTCAGAATTGTTACACTACAAGGGAAAAGCAGCAGCCTACCCAGTTTCTTGGAAGCCATCTGAGACACCATCCATTCTCATCAGTCCATTTTCCCCTCTTGCAGGCATTATATATGTCTTCAAAATTTGTCCCTGACCAGGTCAAGAATAAGCTTCCCAGTTTTTGTTCCTCAGCATCCGACAAAACCGTCTCACATGTAAAGTTATTGGCCAGTTAAGAAAAGCAGAGGGAAGCAGACTCCCCCTTCCTCCAATCCCCTCCCTACAGGTGAGTTTTTATGACTGAGGTCTCACTGCGGATACACCCATTCTCTGATTATCATAGGCAGGGAGGCCTTCTGTTACTTTCAGCTGCTGGTCACTGCCAAACATATGCAACTGGCTTTGGGGGAAAAAATGCCTAAAGTTTTTTCAGATCGGTATTTAAAGAAATCATCCATGCTTGGGTACATTTACTACTTTTTATTTTTTTTTAAACGAGAGATCTTAGAATAATCTGAAAAGGACAGAGTCCAGAATCAGTAATTCCAGATTTAGGTTTAAACATGCAAAAAACACCAGAAAATGTAATATTAATTTTCGATTTATGCCCAAGTCCATTACTACTTTCTCAAACTAAATCCCAATCTCTAGTATTAAAATCTGAATTACTTTCATTTGAAAGGAAAATCTTTGGTTATCTCAAATGTATTTAAGGAATAGCTCCAAAATACCTAACATCTTCAGATAAATTAAAATGTTTTTGGGGATGGGGATTAAGCAGAGAGTTATGTAACCTCTTGAACCATATATATATATATATAATATATATATATATTTTTTTTTTTTTTTTTTTTTTGAGACGGAGTCTCGCTCTGTCGCCCAGGCTGGAGTGCAGTGGCCAGATCTCAGCTCACTGCAAGCTCTGCCTCCCGGTTCACACCATTCTCCTGCCTCAGCCTCCCAAGCAGCTGGGACTACAGGCGCCCGCCACCTCGCTCGGCTAGTTTTTTGTATTTTTTAGGAGAGACGGGGTTTCACCGTGTTAGCCAGGATGGTCTCGATTTACTGACCTCATGATCCGCCCGTCTCGGCCTCCCAAAGTGCTGGGATTACAGGCTTGAGCCACCGCGCCCGGCCTTGAACCTTATAAAGAAATCATATAAGGTTTCAAGAAACTTGCCATAAATCAGAGGTCTTTGTGCCTAGAATGTTGTCAATATTCAAGAAATCAAGGCACAGTGGGCCTCAAAGTGTCAGAGTCAAAGAAGGAAAGAGTATTGAATATCAAGTTTTAATTTTAAAGAAAAATGTGGCTGGTGCATTGGCTCACACCTGTAATCCCAGCACTTTGGGTGACCGAGGCAGGCAGATCACTTGAGTTCAGGAGTTTGAGATGAGCCTGGACAACATGGTGAAACCCCATCTCTGCTAAAAATGCAAAAATTACCCAGGTGTAGTGGAGCATACCTGTAATCCTAGCTACTTGGGAGGCTGAGGTAGGAGAATCACTGGAACCCAGGAGGGAGACGTAGCAGTGAGCCAAGATAGCACCACTGCACTCCAGCCTGGGTAACAGGGTGAGAATCTGGAAAAGAAAAGAGAAGACGGGAGGGGAGGGGAGGGGAGGGGAGGGGAGGGGAGGGGAGAGGAGAGGAGAGGAGAGGAGAGGAGAGGAGAGGGAAGGAAGGGAGGGAGGGAGGGAGGGAGGGAGGGAGGAAGGAAAGAAAGAGGGGAGAGAGAGAAAGAAGGAAGGAAGGAAGGAAGGAAGGAAGGAAGGAAGGAAGAAGGAAGGAAGGAAGGAGGGAGGGAAGGAAGGAAGGAAGGAAGATGCCAGTCTTCTAGCCAATCATTTAATTTAATTTAATTTCCGGTTTTTAAAACTTTGCAGTTTGGGAGTTTTCTTACCAGTATTCTTCCCTTGAAAGATGCTACCTAATGTGTACAGTGATGGTGTAAACATTTAGACTTCGTCAGTGGGGGGCCAGGTGATTTTGCCCCAGAAGGAGCAAACTCTCTGGGTTCGATCATGCTTTTCTTTTCTGATGAATACAAAGCTGCTTCACGCTAAATATGGATGCACATAGAGATGTTATCACCCCTCTGTCCCCTACCTCTGTTAATTGTGTCTGCGTGGATTTGCCTGAAAGCCATTGGCAAGGGAGTTCTTCAAAATGTTAGGCTACAATCTTAATGATCCTTCCAAAACAAGAAGAGATGCAGGGGCCTCTGAAGTGGTTCACCTAGGGTTACTCTTGTTCCTATTTCCATAAACCACGAACTAGCAGGATTTCTGGATATGTATATATATAGAATCCCCTACCATTTTATGGAGTTTGTTACTCTGGGAAAAACTGTCTCCCCACTCCCCACAACCTCCTGAAAAAAAAAAAAAAAAAAAAAAACTTCAAATGCTTTGTGTTGTGAGAAAGGCTCATTAGGCTATAACACAGCCTGGTACTTGAATGTTTGACCTGGGGTTCTGGAGTTCCATTAAAGAGGAAGAGAGTTATTAATATACAACTGCAGCCAGCAAAAGCCAGCACAGGAATGCTGCACTGCTGTCTTTAATCTTCTGTTTCTTTGTTTTAAGAACATATTCTTGATTTAATTTCAGGTGTGTTCCCTGTTAGCTTCACACATATCCCAGGCGGTGTCTGTAGATTCTGAAAATCCTCATAACCACAAGCAAAAGTGCCAAAGAACACTACTTTGTATAACCAACATCTCTCCCTCAGAACTCAGCACCTTAAATACTACAACCCTAACTCTTTTGTGTCCATAAAACATTACCAAGAAAGCAACAGTGATTGTTAGTAACTATAATAGGGTGAGATAGGGAGGAGAGAAAGGAAACTGCTTTCTTGCTTCAGAAATAAATTCTGAAGGAAAGTGAACGTAAGAATCTGAACACCTAAAGCTACAAAAAGCAACTGAGAAGACTTAATTCTATAGGCCACAATGGTTTTTCTCTACCTCAGGTACTAAAAGGAGTTCCTATACCAGAGCTCACCACGTATCCTTTCAAGATGGAATTCATAGTATTTGGGCCCTTTTGTTAAAAAGTTTTTATTTACTTTTTAAATAAAGAGTTTGCTTATGAAAAAATGGACAATGGTAACATACCAGAGCCAGATCCAGAGGCAGTTACATCATAAATCAGATCTTTCAGGGTTTTTCCAGCATTTACCAGATTGCACTCAGAGAGTGGTTCCTCCACATTCGGTCTCTTTTTCTTCCTGTAGGAGCACTGTCGACCCTGGCATGCCCATATTGTCAGCATCACAGCTATGGACAGGAGGCAAACAGGCACAGTAATAATGATGGCCAGCTCCATGGGTCCAACTTTTGGGGCATTTGGTGACGCTAAAGTTTAAAGAAGAAAGAACATGACCATAAATCAACCCATTTTAAGTATTTTTGGAATTGGAATTGCAATCACCAAAATTTCACATCCAGAGTATGCAGCTACACAGTATGCACTTATGTTCATTGGTAAATGCTCTCTGTGGTATAAGAAAAGATGGAGAAAAAGAAATGAGATTAGGCTGCAGCTAGGAATGGTTATGGCAGGTGACAATAAGAAATATGATTAGGATAATGGAAACTAGCACGTGGGATCTGTGTTACGATCTCTGAAGCATTTCACTCTTTTCTGTCTACTATTTTTCCTCCATTATTCAGCAGTACATTTTTTTTTTTTTTTGATGGAGTCTCACTCTATCACCCAGGCTGGAGTGCAGGGGTGCAATCTGGGCTCACTGCAACCCCTACCTCCCAGGTTCAAGCCATTCTCCTGCCTCAGCCTCCTGAGTAGCTGAGACTACAGGTGCCCACCACCACACCCGGCTAATTTTTGTATTTTCATTAGAGACAGAGTTTCACCATGTTGGCCAGGCTGGTCTCAAACTCCTGACCTCAGGTGATCTACCCACCTCAGCCTCCTAAAGTGCTGAGATTACAGGCGTGAGCCACCATGCCTGGCCACAGCAGTCCACTTTTAAAGCATGTACATTCATTCTTTCATGCCAAAATAATTATTGAGCTCTTGCAATGTGTTGCTGCTATTCCAGGTGCTGGAGATACAATGGTGAGGAAAGAGCCCAAATTCCTGTTCTTGAGTCATATATGTTCTCACTCATCTACTAAACAGATGTTTAACACAAAAGCAAGAAAGAATGGTGCCACAGGAAAAAAAAAAAAAAAATGAAGCAGGGAAGAGAGAGGGAGTGATGGTGGGATGAAAAGGATTAAGAAAAGGACTGTGAATTTTATTCTAAAAAGTTGTTTCAGGGTTTTGGTAGGTGAGAAGCATGATCTAACTTTTATTCTGAGTGGCTGCTGTGTGAATAGACACTAGAGAAGCAAGAATAAACGTGAACAGGCCAATTAGAAACCTAATGCAAGAAGCCAGTTGGGAGACCA
This sequence comes from Trachypithecus francoisi, assembly GCF_009764315.1. Lineage (NCBI taxonomy): Eukaryota > Metazoa > Chordata > Mammalia > Primates > Cercopithecidae > Trachypithecus > Trachypithecus francoisi. The sequence goes on along the minus strand of NW_022681458.1, from coordinate 85,287,431 downwards.
TGGTGTTGGCTGACAACCTTACCTAAAATAGCACTTCTTTCCCATTCCCTGTACACTCTCAAGACCCTTGCCCTGCTTGATTTTAATTCCTAGCTCTGATCACCACCTAACACATCATATACTCATTTATTGATTACCCAGTTCCCTCCAGAAGACATAAGCTTCAGGAGAGGAAGAAGTCTGCCTGCTTTGTTCCCAGCCATATGTCCAGTGTTTACAACGATGCCTGACACATAGTAGATGATCAGTAAATAGTTCTTAAATGACAGAATCACTAAAAGTTCTACTAGTGGTATTCCTATAAGAGACAAGACTTTTCATTTTAGAAAAATAAATGTGATCATTGAAACCAAGTAACATAAGGATATAATTAAATTTGTGATTCTAATTTTAAAAACACATGAAGCCAATTTTTTTTTGCTTAAACTTCATCTTGCCTTTAAGAAATCTTTTTTTAATTTAGAAAAAAAAGTGATACATGAAAAATCTATGATGACAGATAATTTCCTGTGTTTTTCAAAGAAGTTATTTTGACACTTGAAACTGACACATTGTTCATTTCCTTTTCATTGACTAAAGATAGCCTCTGCATCAATCCCATTTCATCCCTTTGTCCTACTACTGTGGTGTTGATTTTTGTTTTTAATAAATCTTACAGCATATTTGATAGACTATGGGAACAGAATTGAAGAGACGTAGGTTCTCAAACATCAAGGAGAAGGAGAGGAATCCAGGTTTTAGAGAGAGAGAAACCAGCTCCACCTGTGGGCTGCCATCTTCTTGCTATGAACCTTTGGCAAACTGCCTCCCCAGCTGATTCCTCACAGATCAAAGAATGCGAGACTATGCTTGGAAATCAATAGCCTGACACCAGCACCAGGGCATCTAAACAAATGGCAATGATAATGGGCCTTGATAGTTTCGCCATTCCCCAGATGTCCTCCTTTGCACTGACAATGCTAAAGAGCTTAATATCTTAGACGTTCTTACACTTTACCAAAATGTGTCAAAAAACACATGACTATCATTGAAAACAAATATTATTTAATTCTGAAGGAAAAAGAATCAAATTTCCCACAAATGTGTTCATAGAAATTTCACTATAATGCCAAAGATAGTAGTTTATCTACTATCAGTAAGTAAAATATTTAAAATTGTTAAGTGAACTTCAGAAACGATCATAATCCATGCTGTTCTACTACTTTGCCTAGTGAATTTTAACTGATTACCAACTTTTCTTCCCTGAGTGTTTCAGAATTCCTCTGAAATCATTAGTAGTTATACAGGTGCATATGAGGAGAAATTGGCCCACAGTGTTCTTAGAATAGGTACTAAAAGAATTCTCTGACTTGACTTTGTTTTAGTAATCATTAGCCACGGTACTTCCAACTTCTGAAGTTTGCTGTTCCAAAATTGTGTATTTCACAATGATCTTTCAAACTGTCTCTATATTTTTATGTCTGCACAAAGGTATTCCAGTTTTTCCAAAAAAGCCACAGAATGCATTTAATCTCCTGCATCTTACATAAACATCTACTTAAATGTGTTTTTAAATACACAATTCCACTATTGAATACAATTACATGACTAAATTTTATTTTGATATGTGTTATTAGGAACCATCAATAAAACACTAGCATTAACAAGCTTATTGATCGTCATCATTTTTGTAAAGCTCTATTAAGCAGAGCTCAAATCATCACTATAGCAACTAATAAAAAAGCAAAAGGTCAGCAACCCTAAAAATAGAATAATCTCCATAAAAGTGCACCACTCTAGCGATGGCTATGGCTCTCAGAGATGTTTATTACAGATGAACAATGTTTCTACTTTTGTGAACAAATTTACCAATATGAGTCAGTAAAGAAAAAAGATTACTCAGCTAGAAAAAGTCTAGCAACACCATTCTGTAAGAACTCCTTAAACACTGAGGAATTTTAAAAGCAAACATTTGTAAAACTATGCTTTAAACCTAATGCTGATGATAATCACTAGAGGAGAAAAATGAAAAAAAAAAACAAAACAAAACTGTAGTCTACATCCAGCGAATCATGGTACAAGAAAACAATCATGCAGCTAAGAATAGGTTTCAATAATAACTAACTTTGATGAACATATTAATTTTTCTAGCAGTTTTACTTTCTTGATCACAGGAAAACTCTTATGATTTACATGCTTTGCAATTTAGGGGATTTTCTGTGCCAAGTGAGATGCATTCCCCATGGAATTAGCAGCTCCATGGAGGGACACGTTAAATCCCAAAAGTGAGGTGGGAGGAGGGCTGCATTGTTAATTCAAGTGATTTCACTCCTTAGAAAATTAGATTGAAGAGGATAGGGAAAATGAGAAAAAAGCACTAACCCAGAAAGGGTGAGGCCCTAGCTGACAAATATTCCCCCAAAATAAGCCCTACAATATGTTAAATTGAGAAAATGCAAGGGAAGGAAGTATTAACAAGATAGCAGGAAGAGAAGGGGGAAGGGAGAGAAGGAGAGAGGGAAGAAAGGAAAGAGGAAGGAAGGAAGGAAGGAAGGAAGGAAGGAAGGCAGGCAGGAAGGAGGGAGGGAGGGAGGAAGGAAGGAAGGAAGGAGAGAGGGAAGCAAGAAGGCAGGGAGAGAAGGAAGAAAAGAAGGAGGGAGGGAGGGGAGGAAAGAAGGAAGGAAGGAAGGAAAGAAGGAAGAAAAGAAGGAAGGAAAGAGAGAGAGAAGCAAGAAGGCAGGGAGGGAAGGAAGAAAAGAAGGAGGGAGGGAGGGAAGGAGAGAGGGAGAGAAGGAAGGAAGGAAGGAAGGAAGGAAGGAAGGAAGGAAGGAAGGAAGGAAGGAAGGAAGGAAATTTTGAATTTATCTTTGTGACTTTTGCAACTCTCCCTGGAGACCTGCGTGGAACTGGTGATTGTGAAAGTCACCGCTGGTTGCCACTGTCCAAGTGAAGACTTAGTTTAGATGCAGCAGCTTCTCCTAGAACAGTTTACTATTCCCATTACCTCCTCACTACTTCCTATTTCTTGCTTTAAGGAGAGCCTCAAGATGAAAAGAAAAAGATAAGACAATGTAGACATCATCCCCACATTTCCTTCCCTGCTCCTTCGTCATTGAAAGTACGAGAAAATATTGATGTTTATGAGATTTACATGACCTTCAACTTAATTAATTTACATTTCCTTAGCATATGCTGTAAGAAGGAGATGGCTATGTGAATCTGAAAAAGTCAATCCCTCAAGATGAATCCTGAGTGGCAAACAGGACCTAAATTTAAAATAGAACCAAGTGGCCATTTGCTGACTAGAGGTTACACACATACTGTGAGTTCCCAGAAAAGCCATACATCTGCTTAACTTTGAAACTTTCATAATTAACTGTTCTTGCCCATGTTACCTGAATCAACCAATAGACTGTGGCCTACATCAACCAATCAGAACTAAGCAAGTTCTAATCTTTCATTTTCATAGGAGGACCTGACTGAAAACCTAAATGGGAACTTTCTCTATAAAAGCCAAACAAACCCTGCCTTTGTTCTCTGGAATGCACCTTCAGTTTAAGCTGAGGGCTATTTCTACCCAGTTTGCAAGCTGTTTACTAGAATAAAATCTCTTTCCTCTAAGTTCCTTCTCAGAACTTTTGCTCACACTTAGAAGTGGAGGTGTGTACTTGATCAATTGCTTCAAATAATCATATGGACTACTGGCATGGAAGTCTTCTAGTATAATAGCTACATTTCAAATTACAGACACATTTCCCCACTATATTAAAATGGCAATCAGCTGACTAAAAACCAAAGCATTACAATGGAGTGACGTATCAGAAACCCTCTGAGAATAGAGGGAGTGAAGAGATATGTCCTGATGGAAAATTGTTTAGAAACAAACCAACCAACCAACCAACCGGAGACCTTCATCCAAACAAAGTCCATTCTTGTAAAACCTTTCAAGGTTAGTGCTTCCATCCCAAAAGTCACTGTCATTTTGCATTAAATCCACTCTCCCTCCTATTATGAATAGTTTTTCCCAAGTAAAAAGATAACATTTTACAAAGTCTAATTCATGAAGGTATAACTATTAATATCAAGTCTTCAAATGCTTTCTCACTCCCCTTCACTGTAAAAAGAAAGCATTTCCTTCTCCAGCTTGTGACTTTGAAATGTTCTCAGATAACTCACCAACCAAAAGGGAATATTGCTGGAGATGCTTTTTTTTTTTTTTTTTTTTTTTTTTGAGACTGAGTGTCGCTCTGTCACCCAGGCTGGAGTGCAGTGGTGCAATCTCGGCTCACTGAAAGCTCCGCCTCCCAGGTTCACGCCACTTTCCTGCCTCAGCCTCCCGAGTAGGTGGGACTACAGGCGCCTGCCACCACGCCTGGATAATTTTTTGTATTTTTAGTAGAGACGGGGTTTCACCGTGTTAGCCAGGAGGATCTCGATCTCCTGACCTCGTGATCCATCTGCCATGGCCTCCCAAAGTGCTGGGATGACAGGCGTGAGCCACCGCGCCCAGCCGGAGATGCTTTTTGATGGGTCTGTTTCTGTCCTGGCACCTGGAAGAAATGCCACCACTGTCAACTGAATGACATGATGATGTTCTGCCCATCCACCCCTATAAACCTATGACACAGTCCTGTGAATTCGATTAAAGGGACTTTATTTAGTTCACAGGTTTCTGGGGGAAAATAAGTGGAAATAATATGTACAGCTGAAATAGAAGAGAGAATATACTACCACTACAACATTCAAAGATAGCTCGTTTATTAGTTCAATAGGAATAATTGCTTTTGTAAAAAACAGAGTGACCCGTTAAGCAATGAGAAATCTCCCAAATCGTCATGATGGACCTCCCTTAACCTGCCACTTCACGGCATCCTAAAATGTGGGTACCACTATTTCCAATATTTGCTAGATGGTAATGAGAACACATTTCTAACCGGTTTCTTGATGCTTTACTAAGTTGGTTCAAAGATTAGCTCCAAATGGATTGCTTTGTATGCATTGACTGAGAAAAACTCTTTAGAGGGAATGCCAGAAAAGCAGGACAAAGTCCATGAGCTTGTGGAATTTAAGATCTACTATATAATATATGACCCACCTAGAGAACAATTCCCAAGCAAATTCACAAGTAAAAATATGGAGAAGGCTGAGTGTGGTGGCTCACGCCTGTAATCCTAGCACTTTGGGAGGCCAAGGCAGGCAGAGCACAAGGTCAAGAGATCGATACTATCCTGACCAACATGGTAAAACTCTGTCTCTACGAAAAATACAAAAAATTAGCCTGGCATGGTGGCTCGTGCCTCTAGTCCAGCTACTCAGGAGGCTGAGGCAGAAGAATTGCTTGAACCCAGGAGGTAGAGGTTGCAGTGAGCTGAGATCGTGCCACTGCACTGCAGCCTTGGCAACAGAGCGAGACTCCGTCTCAAAAAAAAAAAAGTGTATATATATATATATATATATATATATATATATATAAACATACATACATACATGGAGAAAATTTTAAGATTGGAGAAGGAGGCCCAAGACTAAACCAGGAAGAAGTTGAATCCCTGAATAGACTAATAGCAAGTTGTGAAATTGAGTCAGTAATACAAAGCCTACCAACCAAAAAAAAAAAAGCCCAGGACCAGACGTACAGAGAGGAGCTGGTACCATTCCTTCTGAAACTATTCCAAACAACTGAAAAGGAGGGACTCCTCCCTAACTCATTTTATGAGGCCAGCATCATCCTGATACCAAAACCTGGCAGAGATACAACAAAAAAAGAAAACTTCAGGCCAATATCCCTGATGAATACCAATGCAAAAATCCTCAATAAAATACTGGCTAAGCAAACAGCAGCACATCAAAAAGTTTAACTATTACGATCAAGTCAGCTTCATCCCTGGGATGCAAGGCTGGTTCAACATATGCAAATCAATAAATGTAATCCATCACGTAAACAAAACCAATGACAAAAAACACATGATTATCTCAATAGATGCAGAAAAGGCCTTCTATAAAATCCAACATCCCTTCATGTTAAAAACCCTCAATAAAGTAGGTATACAGGGAAGATATGTTAAAATAGTAAGAGCTATTTATGACAACCCCATGGCCAATGTCATACTGAACGGGCAAAGGCTGAAAGCATTCCCTTTGAAAACCAGCACAAAACAAGAATGCTCTCTCTCACCAGTCTTACTGAACATAGTATTGGAAGTTCTGGCCAGGGCAATCAGGCAAGAGAAAGAAATAAAGGTATTCAAATAGGAAGAGAGGAAGTCAAACTGTCTGTCTGCAGATGACATAATTCTATATTTAGAAAACTCCATCATTTCAGCCCAAAAACTTCTTAAGCTAATAAACAACCTCAGCAAAGTCTCAGGATAAAAAATCAATGTGGAAAAATCACAAGCATTCCTACACACCAACAACAGACAAGCAGAGAGCCAAATTAAGAATACACTCCCATTCACAATTGCTACAAAGAGAATAAAATACCTAGGAATACAGCTAACAAGGAATGTGAAGGACCTTGAAGGAGAACTACAAACCACTGCTCAAGTGAACAAATGTAAAAACATTCCATGCTCATGGATAGGAAGAATCAATATCATGAAAATGGCCATGCTGCCTAAATTAATATATAGATTCAATGCTATTCCCATCAAACTACCGTTGACATTCTTCACAGAATTAGAAAAAAACTACTTTAAATTTCATATGGAACCAAAAAATAGCCTGTATGGCCAAGACAATCCAAAGCAAAAAGAACAAAGCTGGAGGCATCATGCTACTTGACTTCAAACCATACTGCAAGGCTACAGTAACCAAAACAGCATGGTACTGGTACCAAAACAGACATATAGACCAATAGAACAGGACAGAGATATCAGAAATAACACTACACATCTACAACCATTTGATCTTTGACAAACCTGACAAAAACAAGCAATGGGGAAAAGATTCCCTATTGAACAATTGTGCTGGGAGAACTGGCTGGCCACATGCAGAAAACTAAAACTGGATCCCTTCCTTACACATTATATAAAAATTAACTCAAAATGGATTAAAGACTTAAATGTAAAACCAAAAACCATAAAAACCCTAGAGGAAAACCTAGGCAATACCATTCAGGACATAGGCATGGGCAAAGATTTCATGATGAAAATGCTAACAGCAATTGCAACAAAAGCCAAAATTGACAAATAAGATCTAATTAAACTAAGAGTTTCTGCACAGCAAAAGAAACTATCATCAGAGTGAACAGGCAACCTACAGAATGGGAGGAAATTTTTGCAATCCACCCATTGGACAAAGGTCCAGTATCCGGAATCTACAAGGAACCTAAACAAGTTTACAAGAAAAAAACAAACAATCCCATCAGAAAGTAGGCAAAGGATATGAACAGACACTTCTCAGAAGAAGACCTTCATGCAGGCAACAAGCATATGAAAAAAGGCTCAACATCATTAATCATTAGACAAATGTAAATCAAAATCACAATGAGATACCATCTCATGCCAGTCAGAATGGTGATTATGAAGTCAAGAAACAACAGATGCTGGCAAGGCTATGGAGAAATAGGAATGCTTTTACACTGTTGGTGGGAATGTAAATTAGTTCAACCACTGTGGAAAACAGTGTGGCAATTCCTCAAGGATCTAGAACCAGGAATACCATTTGACTCAGCAATCCCCTTACTGGGTATATATCCAAAGGAATATAAATCATTCTACTATAAAGACACATGCACACATTATGTTTAATACAGCACTATTTACAATAGCAAAGACATGGCACCAACCCAAATGCCCATCAATGATAGAACAGATAAAGAAAATGTGGTACATATACACCATGGAATACTATGCAGCCATAAGAAGGAATGAGATCATGTCATTTGCAGGGAAATGGATGAAGCTGAAGGTCATCATCCTCAGCAAACTCACACAGGAACAGAAAATCAAACACCCCATATTCTCACTTATTAAGTGGGAACTGAACAATGAGAACACATGGACACTGGGAGGGGAACACACACACCAGGACCTGTCAGAGGGTGGGGGGTAACGGGAGGGAGAGCATTAGGACAAATAGCCAATGCATGTGGGGCTTAAAACCTAGATAATGGGTTGATAGGTGCAGCAAAGCACCATGGCACACGTATACCTATGTAACAAACCTGCCTGTTCTGCACATGTATCCCAGAATTTAAAGTAAAATTCTTTTAAAAATTAAAAAAAAGAGTAGGGGAGGAGGGAAATAAGAAAAAGATTATCATGAGATATTTCATTCATGATGAATGGAACATTCATAAAAGAATATGTAACTGCACTTTGATAGGCATTTAAAGTAGAATGGGCTAAGAAACTAAGTCACAAACATCAATTTTTTTGTCTACTCCTCTCGTGTAAATCTGTACTTACTGGTTGCAGGCAGATACCCCCTCCACTCTCCCATCCTTGACTTCCTTCCCTTACAATGGTCATTTCTTCACAGTGACCATTGTAAGTTTCATCAAGAATCATCCAATTACAAGTTAATTCGCTTAGATCCCTCCAACATGCTCCATTTGCCATGCAGCAAATGGCTTCCCTTTTGCAAATAGCAAACATAATTATGTCAGAGGGGTTATTTGGGATCAATATGAACCTTATATACTGAATAAGGGCAGAAGATTTTCTAATCCAGAGATCAAATCGAGCCATGACAGAGGCAGAAATAACATGACAATTATTTCTCCCTTTTAACTGAATCAAAAGAGCTATTGATGGGTCATTCCATTGTTTGGTGCTCAGTCTATAAATGGCTATTTGCATAAACTATCTTCTTCTGGCCATGTTTCATAATGGAGTGCCACACATTAAAATATTTCCTGTATGTGTTCTCCTTGTGCTGCTGGTTTTCTGGGAGTATATGACAAACATCAAGAGGCTGCAAATCTTCTTTCATCCATTAGCATTGGAATTTAAGAAGAATAACATTTTTATGCTTTAAAGAAACAATCTTGGATTAAATAATATAATCGTTGTCATAAAAAGTATGAAGAACTTTCACTCAAGCGGAGGTAAGCTTAATAAAATGTAAACAGAATATAAATAGGTTCCATAATCAGTGTTCTTAATTTCAGGGCACATACCTAGCAGAAATGATAGTCTCTTAATCTTTGTTATCAAAACACATATTCTCAAATAATGCATGTCTGTAAAGAACTTAGATAGTAATTATTCAATAAATATTTTAGGGTTCCTTTTTTCTTAAATCAACCCTTTACATAAAAAAAAAAAAAGAAAGTCTTTGGAGTAGCACCCATATCTCAATCTCTCTGTTTCCCCAGCACATAAGCACATAATACAGAGCGTTATTCACAGAAGACACTTAAAATATTGATGACAGGGGAAAGTTATACTTCTCTGTCCTAAAGTCTATGCTAGCATAACTTCTCCCACAGCTAATATATTCACACAAAGCAGCTTGTTCACTTGGAAAAAACTGATGTGAGATAATCACATTTTGGCCTAGCTCACATATAGCTTACATATAGCTCAATGTCCTATACCTAATAATCGCCTCAAAAATATTTGAGTAAAAAAGTAAAGGTATTTAAATAACTGAGAGAGTAAAGCCTTATATAATGTAAAATCCTCAATTTAGAATTGGCTATAAACTTTGCTTTCAATTTCCTATTACATCTCTATGAACAAAATTTCATAATGTAAATCAGTGTATTTGTTTCTGGAGACAGGAAATGCCTCCTATATTAAACTTTAAAACACAAGTCTGACTTTTAGATGCTTATATTTCAGAGCACTTTCCAAACAATAAAAATCATAGCACCTTTCATTTTAGGGGGGAAAAAAGCCAGAGTCCCCGGAGAGTGAGGTATAAATGGATTTGTTCGTGTGATGGCAGAACAATTCCACAACGGGTCCCGTGAGTATTTCTCAGCATGCACATGTCACCTTTGCCTGACTAGAGCAATGAATTTATGTATCAAATAGAAAACCAAAAGAAAGTTAAGAAACAACAATGAGTCTTTTAAGATGAATGAAAATAACAAGACTTTTAAACTCCCAAAAGAATAACATTCACTTTCTGAGTCTGCAATTCTTATAATTACAGTTTGCTTTACAATTATTAGTTTTTGATAAATTAGATTTTAATGTTTTGGCAGTTTATCTTCTTTCAAATGCAAACTTTGGTTTGGTTTAAAAAGTCTAATTTAGACATGTGCCTAATCAATACGTATTATATACCTACCACAATTGATATAAATTATCAATTTTCCTTTTCCTCTTTATGCAATTGAGAACAGAACAGGAAGGCAGAAATTGTACTGAAGTTAATAAAGCGCCCACATTTTAATGTTTTGTCATATTTTCTTTATCAAAGTAATTATTTGAATTACTGAAAAATATAATGGCATTATTAAAATAGTATATTGAAATCTGGAGGGAAAAATCAGAAATTATTACAACACTTACCCTTTTAAGCACTGTATGTTTTGGTAGCAAAATGGGAACAAAGATAACTGGAATTTGAAGGGTTTTCTTTGTTGAATAGTCTATTTCCATATGAAGGGCTGTAACTAGTGCAAGCATGAACTAAGTAGCAATTCTTATCAAAATTAACCCTAAAAAGTGCCAGCTTCTCTAGCCCAGTCTTCCTGATCTTATTCTGGATGAATTTTCATAGACAATTTTAAGGTGCTCATGGTGCTATTTGACATCATCATGATTTCTCTGAGCATGTCCACGCTATTACCCAGAGTCTACAGAAATCAGTTCTGTCACAAACCAAAATACAACCCAGCCATAGAGGAACCAAGCAAAAAAATGGGATTCCTTCACACAGGAAAAAAATACTTGTCCAATATTAAGGAAGTAACATACAAAAATGTATTAAACAGAACAACTCAACTATGCTAAAATATAACTAAACTATTGATAGTGGGAACTCTAGGCCAGTGGATGTAAGCACAATACATCATGAATGAATGAAATAAATAAGAAAAGCCCATGCTCCACACCGAAGAGTCAGTCACTATTCAGCTTCGGCCAACTGATAGCATGAGACTTCAAGGATGTCGTAGCTTCTGAATTTTCAAGACCAGCCAGGAATCTGGATTTTTATACTAAAACTTTATCTTCATCCATTCTGTAAAATAGCATACACTGGGTAACTTATAAAGAACAGAAATTTATTTATCATAGTTCTGGAGGCAGGAAGTCTGAGATCAACATGCCAGCAGATTCCATGTTTGGTAAAGGGCTGCTTTCTGGTTCATAGATGGCACCTTCTCCCTGTGTCCTCTTATGGTGGAGGGAGCAAAGGAGCTCCCTTGGACCCATTTTATGAGGGCTCCACTCTCCTGACCTAATGAAGTCAAAAGACTGCTACTTTCTAGTACTATCACCTTAGAGGTTAGAATTTCAACATATGAACTTAGGGGGAACATATTCAGACCATAGCAGACTCTTAATGTTTAACATTATAAACAATTTCAATTTTCTTTCCCAGAAACTGTGTAGATCAAATAAAACCTGTCTACGGGCCTATCTCATAGACAGGTTTTATTTGATCTACAAACAAAAATTCTACCTTCTGTGGGCAGGTAGGCTTGCTTTGCTGCCTCTCTGGATGACTTGCTTTGTTGCTTTTATGTTAGTTAGAATTGAATTTAACTACAAATAACAAAGGAAACCAAATAAATCAATTGTTTTTCTCCCTCATGGGAAAGAGATCTGAAGATGGGTAGTCCAATAGTAGAAGGATAGTTTTATAAAGTTTTCAGTCAGGCCCCTGTCAGTTCCCTTGTTGCTGTCCTACAGTGAAACCATCATCCTCATGATCCAAGGCAGCTGCTATAACTGCTATACCTCCAACCTTTGCATCCAGGCAGCATGATGATAGTGGTACACTCATATGCCAATTCTTTTTTTTATTTATTTATTTAATTTTTTAAGAGACAGGGTCTTGCTCTATCACCCAGTCTAGAGTGTATTGGTGCAATCATAGCTCACTGCAGCCTTGGTCTTCTGGGCTTGAAGGATCCTCCTGCCTCAGCCTCCCAAGTAGCTGGGACTACAGGTGTGCACCACCATACCCAGCTAGTTCTTTTTTTTTTTTTTTTTTTTTTCGAGGCGTTTTGCCCTTGTCACCTAGGCTGGATAGCTATGCTGTGATCTCGCCTTACTGCAATCTCCGCCTCCCAGGTTCAAGCGATTCTCCTGTCTCAGCCTCCTGAGTAGCTGGGATTATAGGCATGTGCCACCATGCCCAGCAAATTTTTGTGTTTTTAGTAGAGACAGGGTTTCACCGTGTTGGCCAGGGTGGTCTCAAACTCCTGACCTCAGGTGATCCATCCACCTTGGCCTCCCAAAATGCGGGGATTACAGGCTTGAGCCACTACACCCAGCCTAATTCCTTTATTTTTTGTAGAGATGCAATTTCATCATCTGGCCAAGGCTGGTCTTGAACTCCTAGGCTAAACAGATCCTCCTGCCTGGGCTTCCCAAAGTGCTAGGATTACAGGTGTGAAACATTATGCCTGGCCACCAGTGCTGTTTTAATGAGTCTTCTCCAAAGTCCTCCAAAACACTGCCATTTATCTAATTAGCCAGAAGTTAGTTACATTACCACATTTAGCTGCAAGAGTAGCTGAAAATATTATCTGTTAGGGAGACAGCCACATACCCAGCTAAAAAGTCTAAGTTCTCCTGTGAAATGTGTATGGAAGAAAACCAGATGTCTTGGATACACTTATTTATAGTCATATTAACTTTTGACTCATTAGGCTTTTTTATTAGAAAAAGAATATATGTGCAACAAAACAAGCCAGACACTATACAAATTGACAAGAGAAGAGTTAAAGAATGTATAGTATATGTTTACCATCACAATAATTTCAACATTTCTGTAAACTTTCATTTTAGATACGTATTTTAAATATTTAATTGAATTTGTTTTCTACACTTTAATAATCATTGTTTTTTACCTGGAATGTTGAGTCTATTTACATTAAACTATTTACATTTAATTATTACTGACATATTTGGGTGTTCTCTCTTTGTCACATCTTCTGTGTGCTTCCTTTTCTCTCTTTTCCTGACTTCTTTTGGTTTTTCTGTCAGTTTGTTTGTTTTGTTTTTGTTTGTTTTGGAGACAGGGTCTCATGCTCCTGCCCAGGCTGCAGTGCAGTGGCACCCAGGTTGGAGTGCAATGGTGTGACCATGGCTCACTGCATTCTTGACCTCCTGGGCTCAAGCAAGCTTCCTGCCTCAGCTTCTCAAGTAGCTGGGACCACAGGCACACGCCACCACGCCTGACTACTTTTTAAAAATTTTTTGTAGAAACAGGGTCTTGCCATGTTGCCCAGGCTGATCTCAAACTCTTGGGCTCAAGCAATACTCCCACCTCGGCCTCTCAAAGCATTGGGATTACAGGCGTGAGCCACCGTGCCCAGACCTCTTGACATTTTTTGGATTGTTTTTATTATTCTATTTTTCCCTACTGAAGATTAGAAAGAACATACTCACATTCTATTCTTTTAAAAGTAACATAGAAATGACAACAGGCACATTTTAAAGCATTAATGCTTAAAAACATTTTTTACCCTTCTCCTAGACAGAATAAGGTCTTTAGAACATTTTAACTCCATTGGCCCCTCTCCTGACACATCCAGTATGCCATTATTACACTGAATGGTTTATATTAATATTTTTAAAGCCCTATCTGATTATTGCTGTTATTGTCAATAATATTCTTGAGAATTAGTCACATATTCTCACTTTCTTTGCTTTTCGTTCCTCCTTGCATGTCAGAACTTTGGTGTTACTTTCTTTCTGCCTGAAGTATATCCTTCAGAATTTCCTTTATCAAGGTGTCACTAATAGCAAACTCACTCTATTTCTGTTACTTTACAAGGGCCTCTTCCTTACCTTCCTTCTTTAAAGATATTTTTGCTGGATATAGAATTGTGTTACTAGCTATTTTCTTTCAAAATATTGCACATATAATTGCACTGTTTCTCTTTTCACTTCTTGCTATTGAGAAGACAATGTTAATTCTACCTGGGTTAACATGTTAATAAATGTTCATTGATTAACATTTAATTCAATTTAATTGAATTTAATTAAGACAATTCAAAGGAGCTGAATTTAATGTTAATCTATTTACTCAAATTTAATGTTAAATTGAGTTTAACTGAATTTAATGTTAAATTTAATGTTAAATTGAACTTAACATTATATTCAATTAAACTGATGAACATTAAATTAAATTCTGCTCTAATTAACTTTTTTCCTCTGTCAACTTTTAGGACTTCCCTTTGTCTTTGGTGTTCTGTAGTTTTACTATAATGTGTTAGGCTTTGGAAGTCTTTTTATTTGTCCTACTGATATTCATTGACTTTCTTGGGGTTGGGGACCAGTGTTTTCCATTCCGGAAATGTTTGAGCTGTTATCTTTGCAGGTACCGCTTTTGGCCCATTTTCTCTCCCCTGTCTTTTGGACTCCTATGTGAAAGCATGTGTTAGCTCTTCTTTCACTTTCCTCTGTTTGTCATCCTCTCTTCCATACATTCCATTTCTATTCTCCGTGTACTGCATACAAAATTATTTCTTCTGACCTGTATTTAAGACCCCTATTTCTCTCCTCAATCATTCTAATGCTAACTGTTCTTAAACCCATCCCTAAGTTTGGTAAATTAGTTATTGTATTTTTCATTTTTAAGAGTTTTCTTCTGTGCTTCTTTAAATCTGCTAGTTCACTTTTTAATGGCTTCCCATTCTCTAAAAATATTTTCAAGTTTGCCTTTTGTTTCTTTACGTTTGGAAAATAGACATAATTTTTGTCTGTTAATTCCAATATATGACGCCATCGTCTGTTTCTGGTATATGCTCTTTTCTGCTGTCCTTATTCATACTGCCTCGCATCCTTGTATGCTTGGTTGTTGGAAGTACTGAAACATGGAAGTAGGCTGGTGACATTGTCAAGCCTCTTTATTAACAAACAATAGACCCTGACTACTTCCAGATTTCTTGCCATGTGAGTCACTGAATTTCCTTATTAAGATATTATTATCTAAGTTTTGGATACTTTTTTAAAAAAATGTTCTGGCTGACACAACATTTTTTTAACTTTTGCCCATCTAATAGGTGGGAAAAATGGAATCCCAGCTAATAGTGAGGTTAAACATCTTTTCGGTATTTGACCATTTAGATTTTCTCCTCTGTAAAATTTGTTTACGCCCTCTCATTTTTTGTTCATTTAGCATTTTCCCTTTCTGAGTCTCTCTCATGTACCCTCTCTCTTTCCCCAACCCACCTTGCAATTAACACATACACAGACACACACACACACACACACACACACACCCTCTTTATCTTTTAAATAGTTATCTTTTTCCAGTCATATATACTACAA
Organism: Trachypithecus francoisi; assembly: GCF_009764315.1. NCBI lineage: Eukaryota > Metazoa > Chordata > Mammalia > Primates > Cercopithecidae > Trachypithecus > Trachypithecus francoisi. The sequence goes on along the minus strand of NW_022681458.1, from coordinate 85,272,042 downwards.
ATATTTCTACATTTCCACCCAATATTTAAATTGTTTTCTGGTTTTATTTATGTTGTCTTTTGTCATTCATTTTTATTTTAGTTTTCATCAAGTCAATTATATCTTTCTTCTCCTTTTATAGCAGCTGGGTTTCCTGTCTTATTTAAGAACAGCTTCCATACTATAAAGTCATAAAAAATCTTTTTTTCTAAATTTTTCTCTGACATTTAAATTGTTTTATATTTCACAATTAGATATTTAATCAAGCTGTAATTTATTTTTGTATATGGTATGACACTGTGGTACAGTCTTGTTTTCTTCCAGATGGATAGATAATTATGCCAGCATCATTTCAAAAATAAACTATCTTAGAATTTCCATTTTTGCCAAGTTACACTTTAGATGTCCACAGAAACCCTTCTTGCTACAGTACACATAAAAATGCTGAATAAAATATCAATAATTTTTTTCTATTTTATGATAAAGCTGGTGCAAAAATAAATGAATTGCTCGACAGCCACGAATAAAGTACAAATCCAGAAAGGGGATTGAGCACTGTGGCTGCCTTGGCCCTGGAGGCATCTGCCAGCTCTTGGTGGTGAAGTGCTCAGTTTACCACACTGTATCACGAGGCTGGGAAATAAAACATGGTTCCTGAAACAGTAAAAGGTCAGATCAGCGATTCTTGCAGAAATCAGACAACTAAGAATGGCACTGCCATGAAAACAAAACAAAACAACAAAACAAAAAGTTCTACAGAGAGAGATAGGGTATATGCTTGTGTGTCTCAAGCCTGACTTTGGGTAAAGCAGAAAAAAGACAAAGAAAAAAAGTCTGAGATTTCCTCACTACAAGTGCGTATCCCTTACAGGGAGGCTCAGAGTCAGAATTCACTCCATTACGTTGCCCTAAAAAACCTAATCAAAACACTAAATGGTTTTGGGTTGGTAACACTCCCCCAAGCAGCTGGCAGAAGGTAATATAAATCTTCTCTGGAGGAACAAATTTTAAATACAGGCTTCAAAACTTTCCTCCAGATAAGGTTTCCCAAGACCATGAGCTCACAATAAAATAAATCATTAAAAAACACAAGGAAAGAAGTCACCAAAACAGCAGAACCAAAAACAGCAGAACCAAAAACAGCAGAACCAAACCCACAGAGACTATAGATACTGAAATCACCAAAGATTCAAAAATTAGAAAATATGAAAAAAGGGTTTAAGAGACATGTTGAATAGAGACAGAAGGCTGAAATTACACGAAATCAGGAAGGAATTGTGAGAACTGAGGGGGATGGATTAGGGGCCTCACAGACAGAAACCACTGTAAGGATACACACCTACTAGGGGAAGAGGGGAGGGGAGTCATGAGCTCTAGTCAGGAGAAAAATTTTGTCACACACACAAAAAAATAAAGCAAAGTCCCCACCATAACAAATAGGATCTAAGTACAGAAGAGAGGATCAGCTGAAGCATGAGACTGAGTTACTGCACTTACATCAAGTCAGCTACCCTTAGAAATGACCCCACCATCTGGGGTGACTGATGAAAGAGTCAGAGAGGCAAGAATCCACTTGGCTTTCAGGTGAAACTGTAAAGGGAAGTCCGAGATTTTGTCCAACCTCTTCTGGTCACCTCCTGACCTTTCTTCTACTGTACATGGACATGACGCAGACTATCAAGTACTGTAGAAATATCACACTGTCTACTTTTCAGAGTACATTTCTATATTTCCTGTTTTGTGATCACTTCGAAATTGACAAATCCCTACAGGCAGAAGGGGAGATGTCAATCACACTCACTGATGACACAGAAATAATGGAGTTGTTGGCACTAGCTTCATCATCCAGTACTCAGCCTGAAAGTCCCCAGCTTTTTCAAATAAAAAGGTTTGCATCCGGCCAGGTCCAGTGGCTCATACCTATAATCCCAGCACTTCAGGAGGCTGAAAGCAGGAGATTGCTTAAGGCCATGAGTTTAAGATAAGCCTGGGCAACACTGTAGGACCCCATCTCAAAAAAAATTTTTTGTTTTGAAATTAGCCAGGTGTGGTGGCATGTACCTGTAGTCCCACCTACTCAAGAGGCTAAGGTAGAAAGATCACTAGAGCCCAGGAGTTCAAGGCTGCAGTGAGTCATGGAGCAAGACACTGTCTTAAAATTTTTTTTAATTAAAAAGAAGCTTAAATTCAATTAAATATTACATAGCATTTCTTGTATACATTAATTAGTGGCCAGACAACACATATCTTCCCTATTATAGATAACATTTGAAAACCAATTAATGCAATCCATCATGTGAACAGACTAAAGAAGAAAAATCACACGATAATCTCAACAAACTCATGAAGCTACTTTTTAAAAATGTAATATCCATTCATGATTTTAAAGAGAAACTTTCACCAAACTAGGAATACAAGTAAATTCCCTCAATTGATAATAGGAATCTACAAAAAGCCCACAGTTAACAACATACTTAAGGGTAAAAGAATGAATGCACTCCTCCTAGAATCAGGAAAAAGGCAAGCATCTTCACTCTCACCACTCCTATTCATCATTATATTGGCAGTTCCATTCAGTTCAAAAACTCAAGGTAAAGAAATAAAATTCTGTATCTTCTCTATATCAGAACAGAAGATATAAAATGGTCTATATTCATTGATAAGATGATTATGTATGCAGAAAATGCCAAAGAATCTAGAAAAAAAAAGCTACTAGAACTAATATAAGTTTTCTTTTCCTTCCTTCCTTCCTTCCTTCCTTCCTTCCTTCCTTCCTTTCTTTCTTCCTTTCTTTCTTTCCTTCTTTCCTTCTTTCCTTATTTTTTTTTTTAATGGTGTCTTACTCTGTCACCCAGACTGGAGTGCAGTGTGGCACGACCTCGGCTCATTGCAACCTCTGCCTCCTGGGTTCCAGCGATTCTCCCGCCTCAGCCTCCCGAGTAGCTGGGACTACAGGCATGTGCCACCATGCCTGGCTAATTTTTAGTAGAGATGGAGTTTCGCCATGTTGGCCAGGCTGGTCTCACACTTTCAACCTCAAGTGATCTGCCCGCCTCAGCCTCTCAAAGTGCTGGGACTACAGGTGTGAGGCACCGCACCAAGTCTATAAGTTATTTTCACAAGCTTTTAGGAAATCATAAGATAAAAGGAAAATTAATTTTATTTTCATATACTAGCAATTAACATTTAGAAATTGAGATATTTAAAATACCATTCACAATAGCATCAAAAACATGCACTAGAGATAAAGTCAACAAAATATTTATAAGACCTGTTCTCTGATAACTACAAAGCACTGCTAAGAGTAACCAGAGAACTAAATAGGTGAAGAAAAAAAAAATACTAGGTTCATGGATTAAAAGTTCAATATTGTGAACATGATTTATTTGCTGCAAATTAATCTATATGTTCAACTCAGTTTAATCAAAATCTCAGCAGGTATTTTTGTAGAAATTGTCAAGTGGATTCCAAAATTTAGATAAAAATGCAAAGGATAATAGGCAAATTAATCTGGAAAAACAAAGTTGGAGAATTCACAAAACCTGATTTCAATACTTACTATAAAACTACAATAATCAAAACAGTTTGGTGATAGTATAAGGCATATAGAACAATTGAACAGAAGAAAGAGGCCAGAAATATACTCACATATGTAAAGTAACTTTATTTTCAACCAAAGTGCAACCATCACTCAATGAGTAAAGGATAGAATTTCAATAAATGATGCTAGAACAACTTCAAATCCATATGGAAAAAATAAAACTCCACCTTAACCTCACATAATAACACAAATCAAGTTGAAACTGAATGTAAAAATTGAAACTAATTGTAAAAACTGATATATTAAAACTTCTGGAAGAAAACATAAAAATATATATGAATTTTGGGTAGACAAAAACTCAGGACATGAAACTAGTAAACTATCATAATTATTTAAAAAAAATAAATCAGACTTCATCAAAATTTCAACCTTGTGCTCTGTAAAAAATAGCTTCAAGAAAACAAAATGGCAAACCACAGAATGGAAGAAAATAGTCACAATTAATCTATGTGATAAAGGACTTGTATTCAGAATATATAAAGAACTCTTCCAATTCAACCAGAAAAAGATTTAAAAAAAACCCGCCTCCCAGGTTCACGGCATTCTCCTGCCTTAGCCTTCCGAGTAGCTGGGACTACAGGCGCCTGCCACCACAGCCAGCTAATTTTTTTTTTTTTTTTTTTTTTTTGTATTTTTAGTAGAGACGGAGTTTCACTGTGTTAGCCAGGATGGTCTTGATCTCCTGACCTTGTGATCTGACCGCCTTGGCCTCCCAAAGTGCTGGGATTACAGGCATGAGCCACCACGCCTGGCCAAAAAAACTCAATTTTTAATAAACACTCAAATAGACACTACATAGAGGAAGATACATAAATGATGACTAATACACACATGAAAAAATAATTTAACATTATTAATTATTGGGAAATGCAAATTAAAACCACTATAAAATACCAACACAAAACCATTTGAATGACTAAAATTAAAGACTGATTATACCAAGTGTTGGCAACAATACGTACTAACTGAAACTATCACACATTTCTGTTAGAGATATAAAATATTATAAGCAATCTGAAAACTATTTGGGAGACTATAAAGTTAAACGTATACTTATCATGTGACCCTGCAGTTCCACCCTTAGGTATTTTCAAAGAGAAATAAAAGCACATATCCAAAGACTTGTACGTGAATGCTCATAACAGCTTTGCGAATAATAGCCTCCACATGGAAACAACCTGAATGCACATCAATGGATGAATGGATTTTTTAAAATTGTAATATATCCGTAGAATGGGACATTATTCAGCAATAAAAGGAATAAACTACTGATAAACCCAGCAACATGAATGAATCTCAAAAGCATTATTCTGACTGAAGAAAGCCAATTCCTCCCCCCTCAAAAAAAAGTTTCATAATGACTCCTTTCATGGGAAACTCTAGGAAAAATAAATCCAATCTACAATGATAGAAAATAGATCAGTGGTCTAGCCCTGGTGGAAGTGGGACTGAGAACATTTTGAGGTAATGGAGATGTGGTGGTGGTTACAAGGGCATATGTATGTGTCTAAACTCATCAAACTATATAGTTAAAATGTGTGCATTTTAAATGATAAAGGTTTGAGATGATGAATATACTAATTACCCAGATCTAATCACCCACTGTTCTCCCACTGTTCATCACACACATTCTCAATAAAGAAACCATTTTTTGTAAATAAAAAAATAAATAATAAAACATGCACATTTTATTATGCCTAAATTAGACCTTAATAAAGTTGATTTTTGAAAAAGAAAGACTGGTTACTGATTAACTTAAGGGTAGAACATATAGACCTGTCAGTACTTTGGCAGAGCTTACAGCTGGGTTGGGAAGGACGTACATTCTAGCTGCATTGAGTACGTTTGATTTGCCCAATTGCATATGAGACATCTTACCCTCTAATACCTTTTGTTGTAGTCAAAGAATATAGTCTTGAGGATCATTCACTATTGGGAAGACACATTACAAGTTACTGCCACAGCTAATGAGGAGACTCTTTTTTACCCCTAAAATCCTTTGTATTTGGCTATGGAGAAGACCATCAAACATAAGGAACCTTCACTTTAGGGTGTCTCTGGTGCACAGATAAACTGGGAGATAAAATGTAAGGAAACAAGTGCCCATAATAGATCCCAGATCACTACCAAAGCAAGGAAGTCTATGGAATCTGAGATAGAAAGAATAAATATGGGGGGGCGGAGCAAGATGGCCAAATAGGAACAGCTCCAGTCTCCAACTCCCAGCGCGAGCGATACAGAAGACCGGTGATTTCTGCATTTTCAATGAGGTACTGGGGTCATCTCACTAGGGACTGCCGGACAATCGGTGCTGGTCAGCTGCTGCAGCCCGACCAGCGAGAGCTGAAGCAGGGTGAGGCATCGCCTCACCTGGGAAGCGCAAGGGGGAAGGGAACCCCTTTTCCTAGCCAGGGGAACTGAGACACACAACACCTGGAAAATTGGGTAACTCCCACCCCAATACTGCGCTTTAAGCAAACGGGCACACCAGGAGAATATATCCCACACCTGGCCGGCAGGGTCCCACACCCATGGAGCCTCCCTCATTGCTAACACAGCAGTCTGCGATCTAACCACAAGGCAGCAAAGAGGCTGGGGGAGGGGTGCCCGCCATTGCTGAGGCTTAAGTAGGTAAACAAAGCCGCTGGGAAGCTCGAACTGGGTGGAGCTCACAGCAGCTCAAGGAAACCTGCCTGTCTCTGTAGAATCCACCTCTGGGGACAGCCCACAGCTAAACAACAACAACAAAAAAGCAGCAGTACCTCTGCAGACGCAAACAACTCTGTCTGACAGCTTTGAAGAGAGCAGTGGATCTCCCAACAGGGAGGTTGAGATGTGAGAAGGGACAGACTGCCTGCTCAAGTGGGTCCCTGACCCCTGAGTAGCCTAACTGGGAGACATCCCCCACTAGGGGCAGTCTGACACCCCACACCTCACAGGGTAGAGTACACCCCTGAGAGGAAGCTTCCAAAGGAAGAATCAGACAGGTACAATCGCTGTTCAGCAATATTCTATCTTCTGCAACCTCTGCTGCTGATACCCAGGCAAACAGGGTCGGGAGTAGACCTCAAGCAATCTCCAACAGACCTACAGCTGAGGGTCCTGACTGTCAGAAGGAAAACTATCAAACAGGAAGGACACCTATACCAAAACCCCATCAGTACGTCACCATCATCAAAGACCAGAGACAGATAAAACCACAAAGATGGGGAAAAAGCAGGGCAGAAAACCTGGAAATTCAAAAAATAAGAGCGCATCTCCCCCTGCAAAGGAGCGCAGCCCATCGCCAGCAACGGATCAAAGCTGGTCAGAGAATGACTTTGACGAGATGAGAGAAGAAGGCTTCAGTCCATCAAACTTCTCAGAGCTAAAGGAGGAATTACGTACCCAGCGCAAAGAAACTAAAAATCTTGAAAAAACAGTGGAAGAATTGACAGCTAGACTAATTAATGCAGAGAAGGTCATAAATGAAATGACAGAGATGAAAACCATGACACGAGAAATACGTGACAAATGCACAAGCTTCAGTAACCGACTCGATCAACTGGAAGAAAGAGTATCAGCGATTGAGGATCAAATGAATGAAATGAAGCGAGAAGAGAAACCAAAAGAAAAAAGAAGAAAAAGAAATGAACAAAGTCTGCAAGAAGTATGGGATTATGTAAAAAGACCAAATCTACGTCTGATTGGGGTGCCTGAAAGTGAGGGGGAAAATGGAACCAAGTTGGAAAACACTCTTCAGGATATCATCCAGGAGAACTTCCCCAACCTAGCAGGGCAGGCCAACATTCAAATTCAGGAAATACAGAGAACGCCACAAAGATACTCCTCGAGAACAGCAACTCCAAGACACATAATTGCCAGATTCACCAAAGTTGAAAAGAAGGAAAAAATCTTAAGGGCAGCCAGAGAAAGGTCGGGTTACCCACAAAGGGAAGCCCATCAGACTAACAGCAGATCTCTCGGCAGAAACTCTACAAGCCAGAAGAGAGTGGGGGCCAATATTCAACGTTCTTAAAGAAAAGAATTTTCAACCCAGAATTTCATATCCAGCCAAACTAAGTTTCATAAGTGAAGGAGAAATAAAATCCTTTACAAATAAGCAAATGCTTAGAGATTTTGTCACCACCAGGCCTGCCTTACAAGAGACCCTGAAGGAAGCCCTAAACATGGAAAGGAACAACCAGTACCAGCCATTGCAAAAACATGCCAAAATGTAAAGACCATCGAGGCTAGGAAGAAACTGCATCAACTAACGAGCAAAATAACCAGTTAATATCATAACGGCAGGATGAAGTTCACACATAACAATATTAACCTTAAATGTAAATGGACTAAATGCTCCAATTAAAAGACACAGACTGGCAAACTGGATAAAGAGTCAAGACCCATCAGTCTGCCGTATTCAGGTGACCCATCTCACATGCAGAGACATACATAGGCTCAAAATAAAGGGAGGGAGGAAGATCTACCAAGCAAACGGAAAATAAAAAAAGCAGGGGTTGCAATCCTAGTCTCTGATAAAACAGACTTTAAACCATTAAAGATCAAAAGAGACAAAGAAGGCCATTACATAATGGTAAAGGGATCAATTCAACAGGAAGAGCTAACTATCCTAAATATATATGCACCCAATACAGGAGCACCCAGATTCATAAAGCAAGTCCTTAGAGACTTACAAAGAGACTTAGACTCCCATACAATAATAATGGGAGACTTCAACACTCCACTGTCAACATTAGACAGATCTACAAGACAGAAAGTTAACAAGGATATCCAGGAATTGAACTCATCTCTGCACCAAGCGGACCTAATAGACGTCTATAGAACTCTCCACCCCAAATCAACAGAATATACATTCTTCTCAGCACCACATCGCACTTATTCCAAAATTGACCACATAATTGGAAGTAAAGCACTCCTCAGCAAATGTCAAAGAACAGAAATTATAACAAACTGTCTCTCAGACCACAATGCAATCAAACTAGAACTCAGGACTAAGAAACTCAATCAAAACCGCTCAACTACATGGAAACTGAACAACCTCCTCTGAATGACTACTGGGTACATAACGAAATGAAGGCAGAAATAAAGATGTTCTTTGAAACCAATGAGAACAAAGATACAACATACCAGAATCTCTGGGACACATTTAAAGCAGTGTGTAGAGGGAAATTTATAGCACTAAATGCCCACAAGAGAAAGCAGGAAAGATCTAAAATTGACACTCTAACATCACAACTAAAAGAAGTAGAGTGGCAAGAGCAAACACATTCAAAAGCGAGCAGAAGGCAAGAAATAACTAAGATCAGAGCAGAACTGAAGGAGATAGAGACATAAAAAAACCTCCAAAAAATCAATGAATCCAGGAGTTGGTTTTTTGAAAAGATCAACAAAATTGACAGACTGCTAGCAAGACTAATAAAGAAGAAAAGAGAGAGGAATCAAATAGATGCAATAAAACATGATAAAGGGAATATCACCAGCAGCCCCACAGAAATACAAACTACCATCAGAGAATACTATAAACACCTCTACGCAAATAAACTAGAAAATCTAGAAGAAATGGATAATTTCCTGGACACTTACACTCTCCCAAGACTAAACCAGGAAGAAGTTGAATCCCTGAATAGACCAATAGCAGGCTCTGAAATTGAGGCAATAATTAATAGCCTACCAACCAAAAAAAGTCCAGGACCAGATGGATTCACAGCTGAATTCTACCAGAGGTACAAGGAGGAGCTGGTACCATTCCTTCTGAAACTATTCCAATCAATTGAAAAAGAGGGAATCCTCCCTAACTCTTTTTATGAGGCCAACATCATCCTGATACCAAAGCCTGGCAGAGACACAACAAAAAAAGAGAATTTTAGACCAATATCCCTGATGAACATCGATGCAAAAATCCTCAATAAAATACTGATAAACCGGATTCGGCAGCACATCAAAAAGCTTACCCACCATGATCAAGTGGGCTTCATCCCTGGGATGCAAGGCTGGTTCAACATTTGCAAATCAATAAACGTAATCCAGCATATAAACAGAACCAAAGACAAGAACCACATGATTATCTCAATAGATGCAGAAAAGGCTTTTGACAAAATTCAACAGCCCTTCATGCTAAAAACGCTCAATAAATTCGGTATTGATGGAACGTACCTCCAAATAATAAGAGCTATTTATGACAAACCCACAGCTAATATCATACTGAACGGGCAAAAACTGGAAAAATTCCCTTTGAAAACTGGCACAGACAGGGATGCCCTCTCTCACCACTCCTATTCAACATAGTGTTGGAAGTTCTGGCTAGGGCAATCAGGCAAGAGAAAGAAATCAAGGGTATCCAGTTAGGAAAAGAAGAAGTCAAATTGTCCCTGTTTGCAGATGACATGATTGTATATTTAGAAAACCCCATTGTCTCAGCCCAAAATCTCCTTAAGCTGATAAGCAACTTCAACAAAGTCTCAGGATACAAAATTAATGTGCAAAAATCACAAGCATTCTTATACACCAGTAACAGACAGAGAGCCAAATCATGAATGAACTTCCATTCACAATTGCTTCAAAGAGAATCAAATACCTAGGAATCCAACTTACAAGGGATGTCAAGGACCTCTTCAAGGAGAACTACAAACCACTGCTCAGTGAAATAAAAAAGGACACTAACAAATGGAAGAACATACCATGCTCATGGATAGGAAGAACCAATATCATGAAAATGGCCATACTGCCCAAGGTTATTTATAGATTCAATGCCATCCCCATCAGGCTACCAATGACTTTCTTCACAGAATTGGAAAAAACTGCTTTAAAGTTCATATGGAACCAAAAAAGAGCCCGCATTGCCAAGACAATCCTAAGTCAAAAGGACAAAGCTGGAGGCGTCACACTACCTGACTTCAAACTATACTACAAGGCTACAGTAACCAAAACAGCATGGTACTGGTACCAAAACAGAGATATAGACCAATGGAACAGAACAGAGTCCTCAGAAATAATACCACACATCTACAGCCATCTGATCTTTGACAAACCTGAGAGAAACAAGAAATGGGGAAAGGATTCCCTATTCAATAAATGGTGCTGGGAAAATTGGCTAGCCATAAGTAGAAAGCTGAAACTGGATCCTTTCCTTACTCCTTATACGAAGATTAATTCAAGATGGATTAGAGACTTAAATGTTAGACCTAATACAATAAAAACCAGAAGAAAACCTAGGTAGTACCATTCAGGACATAGGCATGGGCAAGGACTTCATATCTAAAACACCAAAAGCAACGGCAGCAAAAGCAAAAATTGACACATGGGATCTAATTAAACTAAAGAGCTTCTGCACAGCAAAAGAAACTACCATCAGAGTGAACAGGCAACCTACAGAATGGGAGAAAATTTTTGCAATCTACTCATCTGATGAAGGGCTAATATCCAGAATCTACAAAGAACTCAAACAAATCTACAAGAAAAAAACAAACAACCCCATCAAAAAGTGGGCAAAGGATATGAACAGACATTTCTCAAAAGAAGACATTCATACAGCCAACAGGCACATGAAAAAATGCTCATCATCACTCGCCATCAGAGAAATGCAAATCGGCAGGGCGCGGTGGCTCAAGCCTGTAATCCCAGCACTTTGGGAGGCTGAGACGGGCGGATCACGAGGTCAGGAGATCGAGACGTCTCATCCTGGCAAACACGGTGAAACCCCGTCTCTACTAAAAATACAAAAACTAGCCGGGCGAGGCGGCGGGCGCCTGTAGTCCCAGCTACTCAGGAGGCTGAGGCAGGAGAATGGCGTGAACCCGGGAGGCGGAGCTTGCAGTGAGCTGAGATCCGGCCACTGCACTTCAGTCCGGGCGACAGAGCGAGACTCCGCCTCAAAAAAAAAAAAAAAAAAGAGAAATGCAAATCAAAACCACAAGGAGATACCATCTCACACCAGTTAGAATGGCAATCATTAAAAAGTCAGGAAACAACAGGTGTTGGAGAGGATGTGGAGAAATAGGAACACTTTTACACTGTTGGTGGGACTGTAAACTAGTTCAACCATTATGGAAAACAGTATGGCAATTCCTCAAGGATCTAGAACTAGATGTACCATATGACCCAGCCATCCCACTACTGGGTATATACCCAAAGGATTAGAAATCATGCTGCTATAAAGACACATGCACACGTATGTTTATTGTGGCACTATTCACAATAGCAAAGACTTGGAATCAACCCAAATGTCCATCTGTGACAGACTGGATTAAGAAAATGTGGCACACATACACCATGGAATACTATGCAGCCATAAAAAAGGATGAGTTTGCGTCCTTTGTAGGGACATGGATGCAGCTGGAAACCATCATTCTTAGCAAACTATCACAAGAACAGAAAACCAAACACCGCATGTTCTCACTCATAGGTGGGAACTGAACAATGAGATCACTTGGACTCAGGAAGGGGAACATCACACACTGGGGCCTATCATGGGGGGGGGAGGGGGGAGGGATTGCATTGGGAGTTATACATGATATAAATGATGAATTGATGGGTACTGATGAGTTGATGGGTGCAGCACACCAACATGGCACAAGTATACATATGTAACAAACCTGCACGTTATGCACATGTACCCTAGAACTTAAAGTATAATAAAAAATAAATAAATAAATAAAAAGAATAAATATGGTCTAAAATCCATGACTGCAAGTAGCATTCAGGGATGAAATACGCCAAGTATAACTTTTGAGGTTGCAATATACATGATAATGCCTTACAACAGTGTTTCCAAGGATTGGGACAAGTACTAGTGGTAGTACAGGGAATTACTTTAAGAGTTTTTCTGAGATGAATTGGGATGGCAAACAAACATGATATTAAATAATACTGAGTCATATTATGATTCCTTCTGTTATTCTCTTAGTTTTTTTGGATTCTGTAACAAAAAGTCTCATTTCCTGCTAATACGTCTTATTCTTCTTTCTTCTCTCTTTTAAAAAGGAGAAAATGCAAATACCTAACTGAAATGCAGGAGCATTGTGTCTTTGTTGACATAGGTATCTTCTATTTAGGGCAAGTTTTTACATTTGTGATAGTGATACTACATTTTATACAATAAATGTTTTTCAATTAAAAGGCGGTTAGCTTATTTTAAAAATAGGTAAAAAGTACTTTAGTGGTATACTGATATAATGACATATGAACACCTAAGCTTGGATAACATTGCCTTAAAATGTTAATTTGTAAGGAAGTATATGTATCCCTCATAGATACATCTATATTGATAATCATTAAATTATTATTATATTAAAAATATTAAAGAAATTCAATAGCAGGACTATTTTCACATCATAAACTAGTTTTAAATTCAGAATTACATGCCCCTTAATGTCTCCCAAAGTTTCAGATCCCAGTTACTGATAAAGGGCCAGATCAGGATTTTTAGCATCTTATAAATTGGGGTAAAGCACTGTATAATTGGATGAAAGGCAGAAAAATATCTGAACAATGATGAAGGGTCAAATTTACTCTGCCTCTATCTCTCTGGGGTGTGCTCCCACTTGAATGTGGGTAGATGGAGAAGATATGCAGAGGATGCTCCTGAAAAAAAGATTCTGTCCCCAGAAAAGTTGGCAATCTGCTATTTTTAGTTATGCTCTTTTTCTTCTCAGTATATTTCTCAATGTCTTTTACACGTGATCTTAGCCAAAAGGCCAAGAAGCAATCTCAATTTCTTTTTTAAAAATCCAAAAAAATTTACATTTGACTTTAGGTCCATTAATCATTTCAAAAATACATCACGTGGACAAATTTCTTCAAAATTGTTACATTGTTGTCAATGTTTTGACAATGATGTGCACTTTTTTAAAAACTCAACCTCAGCTAGACTCTAGAGAATTTTACCAGCCAAAATCAAAAACAGAACTGTAAAACAGATTTTCTTATTTAAAGAAACATAAGACAGTTTGATTCCTACCATTTCTTATAGTTTCCCAAGAGTAAAATTAAATTTGGAATGAAGAAAGATAGACCCCTTACCTGTTGGAAGGTGCAGTGTTATGTTGTTGCAAAAATCTGTGAAGCAGCATTCGGTTTTGGTAACATTGTTGGAACTATGACAGAAGACTTGAGCATTCAGTTCTGGAAGGGAGACACAGGATTTGATCACCTGTTCTTTTCCATTGGTTAGCATGACTGATGCCCAACATGCTCCTTCTGTTTGGCAGGTAAAGTTTGAAGAATCACACAAAAGACATACACACTTCAGTCCTGGAAAGAGTAAGGCAAAAAGATTTAAAATACAAAAGACATCATGCTACTTTACTTGATAATACCTCAGAATATAAATTCAGTCTTAATGAGAATAGAAAAAGGGTTTAAATAAAAACACTTGCTAAACACATGCTAAGCTCTTACTCCCTCTCCATCTGTATTTCACTAAACATCCTGTCCAATTATCATTTACTATTGCTAATATTTTTGTGATTTATTCAGTTGCTACTATATTTAAAGCATTTTTCCCATCCATGCTCTAAATACCCCCTTATTAAGTTCAATCAGCTCATTCCTAAATCAATAGCTCCTAGGAAATGCTAGGAAACAGTATCACAGCAACCAAAAGGAGCTGTCCAGCAACACTCACAGAACATTAAAGTGGGGTTATGGCAGCTGTGTAACCAAACAATTCAGTGTGTTCTGTTCATTTGCCCTCCTTCCTTTAAACTTTTAAGCAAATGTGCTAAACGCAAAGCTAACCATAGACATTTATGTCTCTAAAAAATAGTTATGACACTTTATATTTATTTTCTGTGATACTTTAACACAATTGTTATTGTCATAGTTCCTTTAAGACATTGGTGAGCCACTATATTTCCCCTCTTCACTAAAGAACATATTTTAGAATGAATCATTTGAACAGACACCATGACTTTCAGGTAATTTTCTTTAATTCATACATCCAGTCCATAAAGTAAGGCACACCAATAACAGAATTTAGAATATTTATACCAATACAACTGTGAAAAATTACACTTTGTTAAACTAATCTGTTCACTATCTACACCTCTCCAACATTCTCCACTTATTATACACACACACACACACACACACACACAACACAGTCACCACTAAGTCACATGTCCAAAGCGGTGCCTATTTATTTTTGATGCAAAATATTCATCAGCATGAAGCATCTAGTGGTTGTGAGTTATTTATTCAAATTTTATTTAAATATATTGTTTCTAAATAGCATAACACTAAATAAGCTTTGTATTACTGTTTTAAAATTCTTTAAATTTCAATAGCTTTAGGAGTACAAGTTGTTTTGGGTTACATGGGTGAACTGTATAATGATGAAGTCTCAGCTTTCAGTGTACCCATCACCCGAATAGTGTACATTGTTCTCAATAGATAATTTTTCATTCCTAACCTCCCTCCCACCCTCCCACACCTCCTGAGTCTCCAATATCCTTTACGTCTCCCTGTTTGCCTTTGCATACTCATAGCTTAGCTCCCTCTTATTAGTGAGGACATGCAGTATTTTGTTTTCTGCTTTTGAGTTACTTCACTTAGGATAATGGCCTCCAGTTCCATCAAAAGTCACTGCAAAAGACATTATTTCATTCTTTTTTATGGCTGAGTTGTAGTCTATGGTATATACGCACACACACACAAACACACACACCATATATATACTTGTGTGTATATATATATACCTGTGTGCATATATACATGTGTGCATATATATGTGTGTGCATATATATATATGCACATACACACACACACACCATATGTTTTTATTCATTTATCGGTTGATGGGCACTTACGTTGATGCTGTATCTTTGCAATGTGAACTGTGCTGAAATAAACATACATGTGCAGGTATCTTTTTTGATAACCCAATAGTGGGATTGCTGGATCAAATGGCAGTTCCATTTTTAGTTCTTCGAGAACTCTCCATACTGTTTTCCATAGACATTGTAATAATTTAAATTCCTATCAGCAGGGTATAAGCATTTGCTTTTCACCATATCCACACCAATATCTATTTTTTTTGACTTTTTTAATTTTTTTTTATTTTTTTTATTTTTATTTATTTATTTATTATTTATTTATTTTGAGGCGGAGTCTCGCTCTGTGGTCCGGACTGGAGTGCAGTGGCCAGATCTCAGCTCACTGCAAGCTCCGCCTCCCGGGTTTACGCCATTCTCCTGCCTCAGCCTCCCAAGTAGCTGGGACTACAGGCGCCCGCCACCTCGCCCGGCTAGTTTTTTTGTATTTTTTTAGTAGAGATGGGGTTTCACCGTGTTAGCCAGGATGGTGTCGATCTCCTGACCTCGTGATCCGCCCGTCTCAGCCTCCCAAAGTGCTGGGATTACAGGCTTGAGCCACCGCGCCCGGCCTATTTTTTTTATTATACTTTAAGTTCTAGGGTACATGTGCATAACGTGCAGGTTTGTTACATATGTATACTTATGCCATGTTGGTGTGCTGCACCCATCAACTCGTCAGCACCCATCAATTTATCATTTATATCATGTATAACTCCCCAATGCAATCCCTCCCTCCTCCCCCCTCCCCATGATAGGCCCCAGTGTGTGATGTTCCCCTTCCCGAGTCCAAGTGATCTCATTGTTCAGTTCCCACCTATGAGTGAGAACATGCGGTGTTTGGTTTTCTGTTCTTGTGATAGTTTGCTAAGAATGATGGTTTCCAGCTGCATCCATGTCCCTACAAAGGACGCAAACTCATCCTTTTTTATGGCTGCATAGTATTCCATGGTGTATGTGTGCCACATTTTCTTAATCCAGTCTGTCACAGATGGACATTTGGGTTGATTCCAAGTCTTTGCTATTGTGAATAGTGCCGCAATAAACATACGTGTGCATGTGTCTTTGTAGTAGAGTAATTTATAATCCTTTGGGTATATACCCAGTAGTGGGATGGCTGGCTTTTTAATGGTGGCCATTCTGGCTGGGGTAGGCTGATATCTCACCGTTATTTTAATTTGCATTTCCCTCGTGATTAGCGGTGTTGAACATTTTTTCATATATTTGTTAGCCATTTGTATGTCTTCTTTTGAGAAGTGTTTGCTCATGTCATTTGCCCACTTTTTAATGGGATTATTTGCTTTTTTCTTGCTGATTCTCTTGAGTTCCTTGTAGATTCTGGATACATCCTTTTTTGGATGTATACTTTGCAAATATTTTCTGCCATTCTATAGGTTATCTGTTTATTCTATTATTTCTTTGTGCAGAGATATAGATGACACAAACAAATGGAAAAACATCCATGCTCATAGACTGGAAGAATCAATATTGTGAAAATGACCATGCTGCCCAAAGCATTCTACAGATTCAGTGCAATTCCTATCAAAATACATCATTTTTCACAGAATTAGAAAAAAAAAAATCCTAAAATTTTTATGGAATCAAAAAAGAGCCTGAATAGCCAAAGTAATCTTAAGCAAAAAGCACAAATCTGGAAGCATCACATTACCCAACTTCAAATTATACTATAAATACAGGGCTACAGTAACCAAAATGGCATGGTACTGGTATAAAAGTAGACACATAGACCAATGAAACAGATTAGAGAATCCAGAAATAAAGCTACATACTTACAACCAACTGATCTCCGACAAAGCACACAAAAACACACACTGGGGAAAGGATACTCTATTCAATAAACGGTGCTTGGAAAAGTGGATAGGTACGCATAGAAGAAAGAAACTGGATCCTCCTCTCACATTATACAAAAATTAACTCAAGATGAATTAAAGACTTAACTCTAAGCCCTAAAACAAGAAAAATTCTAGAAGAAAACCTACAAAGACAAACTATTCTCAACATTCCCTAGGTAAAACATTTATGACTAAGACCCTAAAAGGAAATGCAACAAAAACAAAAATAAATAAATATATTATTAATGTAATGAACTTTTCGTTAAATCACAACTGTCCTCCCATAATTATCTAAATGTCCAAATTTTTACCATATAATCATTGTTAGTAAATTAAAGTCTTTAAATTGCTAATCGCTCAAATGGGAGTTGATTTTACACTTGTAAAATATTTGATACATAAATGACAACTTTTACTTAACTTCAAATACCGATTTGGGAGCAAAAATGGGTACTATTCCTATATAACTGAATATTTAACAAAGAACAAATTCTATATCAATCATATAGAAATTATTCTCTTCTATCAATAATTTTTCTTAACTGATGAAGCATCATTTCTAAAAACATTTTTAATACTGGTATCCTAAGGGAAATACAATCCTAAAATAAAATACTGTTTTGTTATCAACATTGAACCAAGCACAACAGCTCACTTTCCTATTTATTCCAGTGGTGACCAACATTAATAAATATACTTTGCCACCAATATTTATGTGATACAGAAGAACCATATATTCTAACTTGATTGGGATTCTATAGAGCTATATAGATAAAATCTAGTGCTTTAGAATATGTTTCAAGGCACTTTCCTTGCAAAAAGAGAACTCATGGGCAACCATTCATCTAGGTTTCTACTGAAAATGAAATCTTTCTAGCATTCTCCAGTTCCAATCTTAGAAATTTGATTATACTAGCTTTGCAATCTTAGGCATTACTTTGTCTCCTGTACCTCCATTTTCTTATATGAAAGGCAGGACTAATAATAATATATCTCCTCATAACGTTGTTGTGGAGCATAAATTAGTTAACCTATGTAAAGCCCTTAGACAAATCTCTGGCACATAGGAAATACTATATAAAGACTTAGGGACTATCTCTCCTACTACTGAAGGAGGTAAAGCCAGTTGCCTTATGCAAACAAGCAAAACAATCAAAATACATTTGTAACACATAAAGGAATAGCCAAATGAACTAGGGTGCAGAGACCATTTAAAAGCCATAATAAAGAAATGCATCTCTTTCTGCTCTGTCAAGAGGGATTTGACTGCTCTCCTTCTTTTAATGACCCAGACTAGATTCTAGATGGTCACACAGCAGGTAGTATCTGGCGATGGTCCAGCCAAAGAATTCAGGAAAAGACAAAGTCCCAGCCCTCACTCTGTCACTAACTTGCTGATTGACTTTGGAGAAGACATTTAACCTTACAGAGTCTCAATGTTGTTCTCTGAAAATAGAAAACGAACAGCATAGGGAAAGTGGGTCCAAAAATCTTAAAGTCTTACATAACACCAATATTTTACGACCATACTTATTTATATCTTATGGAAATCTACAATTACAAAATAGGAAAATTCATTTAATGTTAAGAAACTTGCTGAACTATGGTTATTCTTCACTTTCATATTTTAAGGGGCTAAAGGTAGGAAAAAGAGTAACTCTTCCAACACACAATCTCAAACCATTTGTCACTAGACATTTCATCAGAATCTCCTTGGACGCTCTATTTCCAAGAGAAGTTTAGCAACTGACACAACCAACTACGGAATATGAATCCGCTGAGTGAAGACAAACATAAAGCACTCAACAATTAAATATATGTTAGTTTCACATGCATTCATCATCTCATATAATCCCACTGCAACTGTGGGAGTTAGTTGTCACTATCTCCATTTCATATATAACAAAATGAGGCTGAAAACGATAAAGTGACTGACTTATGTAACAGTCTCTGGACTAGTCAAGCAATGGTACCATTTTTTAACGACACCTTACTCATGAAAGGTGCCATAAAAAAAAAAAATGGGTATGTGAACAATTCTCCCACCCCACAAATTTCTAGCAATTGTGAATAAAATAGAATTCTAATAGAGCAGAAAGAAGCTGTTAACGAATTAACAATTGAAAACTAGGATTCTGATTGGTATTATCCTAATAGCCTTTAAAACACAGTTGGTATTTTTGAAATGAATTTTACCTACCTATTTTCTGAGGGGACATGCAGTCAAATAAAATTCAGTATCATGTCTCTTGCATCTAAAATAAATAATCTCACCTTACAGCTTTATCTAAATTCTGTATTAAGTAAGGCTCTGAGTACATAATCTGATACTTTCTTTTTGAAGCACTACTGGCTCCTTATAAAAATGATTACATAATAGCTCTTAGCAAGGAATTATGCAGATATTCACTAAATGTTTAACAAGCTATAAAAATTTACTTTGGTTAAAAGTAAAAGGCACAAATCGTAAGAATAATATATACCTAGGTGATATAGTTAAGACAGAAAGTGACACCTTACTTTAAATCTTGCATGATGAAAAACACTGGCAAAATTGAGGATTTGTTAATGATAATGGCTTCAAACATCTGCTAAATGTTCCCATTTATTCCAGTTCAGCTGGCAGTACAATAGGACTGACAGCGAACAAACAGCAAACTAAATAGGACCTAAGATGAAGTAACATACAACATACTCAGACTCTCATATTTCATTTCCCACCAGTCCACTATATCACTGCGTTTGACATATAATTCAACTATTATTTATATTAACCATCCTCAACATAGAACCTTTGTGCTGCCAATTACAATATAAGTTGCCATTAGTGATTAGACATGATTTCGTATCTTGTCTTTTTCAAAAAAAACTGATGTTCATTGAGTTAATTATACTACAATATTCTGTGACAGAACAAATCTGGTTGTTAGCAGGCAGTAGTCTTGTCTCATGTTTATTTTATACTTTCCCATTACAATGTACTTGAGTCCTATGGAAAGGGACAGCAAATGAGGCTGAAGGAGGAAAACAATTACCCATGATAAGGAGGTTTATTAGATTTTTCACCACAAGGAAGATTGTACTTTGCTTTTGTCTCCTCCTACCCCTTTAATTATCCCCTTTTATCCACTCTGCCAATTCGTCTCTAAAAGGCAAGACATCTGTTACCCACAAGACATCTGTTACCCACATCAACTAAAGGATGTGCACATTCCTAACCAACCAGAAAATAAATATTCATCCATATTTACATGTGATGGCTAGCACACCCTGGTGTCCAGAAATATAAAAACCATCTGACTACAAAAAAGAACCAAATTCGTTGATCTGCATTTATGTGCTATTCTTATTAGAAAGCCAAATATTTATTTGGCAAATACTAGGTGCTTTGAATTAGACAGTATTTTCAATATGTTGGTTACATATTACTATGTTCCCTATGTTTGGGGTCTATATGCTAAAATTAACCAGTGCTTAACATAAACATCTGACATAAACTCTTCTTTTCCAGACATCAGTTTATTCAGTTTCTCTAGTTTTAGACCAGGCTATGGAACACAAAATATTTTTTTTAATTCAGAAAACCGTCTCGGATTTGACCTGCTGAATATGTAATCTTTTCATCATTTGCAGGCTTCTGAGTTAACAAAGGGAACAATTCAAGCTTTTCAGTGTGCTGAATATGAAAAGTGCAGCAGCAGGAAAGAAGCCAGGAAAACTAGCACTAGTAAATCTGAAGGAAAGCCAGACAGGGTCAAAGAAAATCAGGCAAAGATCTAGTTTCCTTTTCTATTCCTTGTCAAAATTTTATTTTCTTGTCATGTGGTCATTTCAAAGCATTCACCTTTCTTAATGGTAAGGAAAAATAGAACAAAGAATGAAAATAGCATTAATAAAATATGGTCAATATAAACGCAAACTTTTTAGTCAAATGAGCTTTCAATAAAGATTCAGCTGGTAGAAATACTACTTCTCAGGCTGCAACCAAAAAAATTCAGAACTCCATAAATAAGGGAAGACACCCATCACAAAGAAAAACTGTTCCTTTGCACAAAGTAGCAATTACATTCCCCATTAAAAAAGGTTTAGAGCTGAGAAGGAATGAAACCAGCAGGGATTCTGTCCAGGAGAACTGCTTAAACTTGCAGCTGTAGGGCTCAATTTAGTTAGAGTTCAGCACATTGTAAATTATTAGTACTAACCATTTGGAATTTTCTCAGTCCAAAGGCAACATTGATGAAACTCGAGGTTTTAGCTCACCTGACCACCAGCCATCTGAGACTTTAGACAAGTTCCCCAATCTCTCCAGATCTTATCTTCCTCACCTGTAAAATGAGGAGGTCAAGAAGCAGGCTAGAAGACTTCTAAAGACCCCTCCAGTTCTATAGTCCTCTGCTACTCTGAACTTGTGTCACAGTTCTCAATATAAGTGACTTAAGGATTATCTATGATAGATGAAAAGACAGAGCTGGGGTTAAGGATGTGAACAGGATTGGTCTGTGCCCCCCAAATTCACACGCTGCTATTTTAGAGGGTGAGAGAATTCTACTGGTTTCTAAATCAGCAAAACTTCTCCAATTAATATTAAAGATTGTGTATCTTGTACTATATATATTACATGAGAATTGAGTGTTCTTTCCAATATCAGCATGAAATTTGGGGGTGATGGGGGAAAAGTGATGGAGGCCTGAAAATGTTCATAGCCTCTCTGAGTTACGTGAGACATCTAGAGACTGTTGCTGAGTCCCTCAATCTTAGTATCCACAGGATCACAGAAACGGTATGCAAGACCAAAAGCAACTCAAAAGAGCACCACACTTCAGCAATCTGAATACTCTACATTCTACTAAGTAGATACGAAAACGTTTCCCAAAAATATTTCAACGGCTGACAGCAATTAGAGCTTAAAACTGACTAGAATGATGTTATTTATTTACTTATTGCCTCAAAACTTTGAATACATATGGAAAGGACACGTATGATGGCACAATGTCACAAAGCTTTTAGTGCAATTTTAAAACTTGACGGGAAAATTTCTGTTTAACATTTTTGCTTATCAGCGTGGTGATTAACTGAAAGTTTCACCTTTCAAAGAACGCTTTTTCCAGAAATACCATTAATAACCTTCGCTGCTAAGCTCCTCCAGTGTGGGACAATTAGTAATCAACCATAAAGGGATACAACATAATCAAAATGGTCCATGACAAAATTATTTGTGTGGATTCTCTTAAAACATCCCTTTGAAAGGATGAAAATGCAGGATTCTTAGACAGGAAGATGGCAGCCTTCTCCTTCCTGCCTTTGGAAGTCAAGGCATGAGTGGGCAACAGGCTAGCAGGGGTGGCAGTTAGTGATAACTGCTCTTGGGTATATAGCAGGGTCTCCAAGGCTTAATCTTTGTTTCCTTAAGGAGGATACAGCCTATCTGGAGTCCTCTGGCCCAGTTTAGACTTTGCAGCCATGTAGGGGAAAAAACAGACCCTATTTGAAGGGTCAAAGAAAAGAGTATTCCCAATCACAGGACACGTTTCCTCTGCCACTCCTCACATACAATTCTTGCTTGGTTTGAAAGGTTATTTTCTTACCCTGGCAGCCTAAATGGTTCCCCATCAAACTGTTCCCCAGTAGTTGGGGTTTCTTAATCTACTGTCTTCTGCTTAGGAGAATATTGGTGTTTAATGGATTCCAATTACATTTAGAATAAAGCAAAATCCACAATCATTATCATGACCTGATAGGCTAATAGTCTGGGTTCATCCCACTCCTCCAACCTCATCTCTCATAACTCAGCCTTCCGGAGCACTTGTCTCCTTTTTGCAGCTGTGATATAACAAGTTTCCCACCTCATGGCCTTTACTCATCTTGTTCCCTTTGCCTGTAGTGCCCTCCCCTTTCTTCTCATTCGCCAGGTCTTAGCTCAAATGTCACCACCTCAGAGAAATCTTCAGTGACTACCCTTGCTTAAGGATCTGCTTCCCATCCTTCCTGCTACGTATCACAATCTATAATTCACTTTTTAATTGTATTAGCCCCACTAGAATGAAAATTTCATGAGGGCAGGGTCCTTCTCCTGTTTTATCTGCTATCACTTCCCCAACATTTAGAATAGGGTCTGGCAGTGTGGTAAAATTCAATAAAGATGTATTGAATTACAAATTGTAGAAAACTGCAAAGTACAGAAGAAATTTTTGTCCATGCTATTTATCTCTTGGATGAATTTTAAAGTTTCTTCTCAGTTTGAAAGAGGTTTCTATAAAGATAGAATAGAATAGAATAGAATAGAATAGAATAGAATAGAAATAGATATAGAATAGATATAGAAATCCTTTGTCATATGTGTTACATATAGCTTTTCCCACTTTCATATGTATTTGCTTTTTTCCCTAACACATTACCTTCATTATTTGGGGGGTAGGGGGCGGAAAGATACTTACCCCTTGTCAAAAAGAAGTCAAGTACTACACATAAAGAAGGAAGTAAAATAAAATACATCACCCTTAATCCCAAATCCCCCAAACCACTACTGTATACAACCTCTCCAAATATTACTTTGTGGAGTTTCACACTAGATATGCATAGTGATGTTCTCATTAAAATCCTAATAACATGATAGACATAAACTGTGTCTATCAATATTTTACTCTGCAATTTATTTTGCTTCAAAGCTTAGAAAATCTCCCATCCAGATATTTTCTAGTCAATATTTTCTTCCAGTTTCTGATCTGTTTCTTAAACACTTAAATATATATGCAATTTTGACATGGATCATCCAAACCATAGATAATATACAAATCTCCTTGACAGTAGTAAGTGAATTGCTTTATGGCAAGTCTTTAGATAAATTTTTAAAATCATTATTTAAAGAGTACTTTACTATATGCCAAATTCTTTGGCAAAGAGTCAAGGCAGGGAGGGAGGGAGAGAGGAGAGAGAAAAGGCATGCACTAAAGCAACTTGACCGTGTAAGTTAAAGGATGTTAGGACAGTGTGGTAAACTGAGCCAGGGACACATGTAGGAGCTGTGAGCTGCGTTGGGACACAGAGGTGAAGCACTACTGAATCCGGCTGGTGCTGGGGTAAGACATGGGGCAGGGGCGGGAAGGTTTCTTGGAGGTGAATCTTGAGAAGCACACCTGTTCACCCTTCCTGCCGTTCGGAGGACGAGTCCCAGACCATCCTCTCAGTAGTCCTCCCAAGACTGTCCAGAGAGCACCCACCAGCCTGAGGAAACCGCGGCAGTCCTCCCCCACCAGGCAGTGTGGAAATACTTCCTGCTGCGAGGCGGCACCGCATGGGCACTAACTGCCCCCACTTTGTCAATGGGTTTGGTAACACTCACTGCCCCGATGGAACTCCATTCCCGGTCCCCAGCCCGCTCCCCACCCCAACAATGACCTTGGCACCCCGACACGCCCCCGCGGAGCTCCCCTTGCCTGGACTTGCAGGTTGGAGCTCGGAGCCCTCCCCCAGAGCAGCGGTCAGGGGCTTCCGCCTCCCCTTCGTCTGATGAATTTGCGAAGGGGCACCCTGGGGTCGCCGGGACGCCCTAGCTGTCCGCTGGACCTTGGTGCAGTGAATTCCGCCCCGACGACAGCTTCCGCGGTGCTCAGCCACCTGCCCGAAGGCAGCGCAACGTGCTCCGACGGCTTCCCGGCGCACCAGGGTACCATCTAGTGGCAGCAGAGGCAGGACGCAGGCTATTTTTTACAGAATGACCTCCACTCTGGATTAGCATTCCTCAAGCATTTTTAAAACCTGTGTGTCTTTAAAATAATCATAAAATGTCACACTCTCGATTTTCTGTTATTTGAAATTTTAAAATAAAATTCCTTGTCTAGAAGCAAATCAATGCAGTGATGATTTGATGACCCTTTTTCATTTGGAAATAGTGGCCCTCCACTCTCCAGCACCCTTGAAGATCACCATTTTAGCCTGGGAGGATTTGCTAGACCGGTATTTATTGAGAGAAACCTCTTGTCTGAACCAAAAGATTCCACCTATCCAAATATTGCCAGTGAAGTCTTTCCAAATTGTAAGAAGAAATGAGAAACTGATAAGCCCTTAATGTGTATTATAATTTGCATATCCTTGGGAGGCCGAGACGGGCGGATCACGAGGTCAGGAGATCGAGACCATCCTGGCTAACACGGTGAAACCCCGTCTCTACTAAAAATACAAAAACTTAGCCGGGCGTGGTGGCGGGTGCCTGTAGTCCCAGCTACGCGGGAGGCTGAGGCAGGAGAATGGCGTGAACCCGGGAGGCGGAGCTTGTAGTAAGCCGAGATTGCACCACTGAACTCCAGCCTGGGCGACAGAGCGAGACTCCGTCTCAAAAAAAAAAAAAAAAAGTAATAATAATAATAATAATAATAATTTGCATATTCACCTAGGTCCTGTTGGTCTTACAGCTGTTATATTTACGCTCACATAAAATCATACCTGATAATGGTGGTTACCAGATTTGGAAATTTCACTGACCAGTAAAATTTCAAAAATAATTTGGGGACCCAACCAAGGGTTACATCAAATTTTTGTGTTGTCAAGGAAGAACATTGAAAAAAAAAAAAAAAGCGGTGGCTCATGCCTGTAATCCCAGCACTTTGGGAGACTGAAGCGGGCAGATCATGAGTTCAGGAGATCGAGACCATCCTGGCTAACATGGTGAAACCCCGTCTCTACTAAAAATACAAAAAATTAGCCGGGCATGGTGGCAGGCGCCTGTAGTTCCAGCTACTCGGGAGGCTGAGGCAGGAGAATGGCCTGAACCCGGGAGGCAGAGCTTGCAGTGAGCCAAGATCGCGCCACTGCACTCCAGCCTGGATGACAAAGTGAGACTCCATCAAAAAAATAAAAAAATAAAAACGCATCCTCTATTACCATCATTTCAAAAAAGAAGTCAATTCACATGATTGAATCATTTCACACTGTATACACATCAAAACAACACATTATACCTCACAAATATATACAATTATGATTTGTTAATTAAAATATTTATTAAAAGAAAAAAATAAAATAGCTCACATTAAAAAAAGAAAAAACAGCATTATAATACCAATTAAGAAAGTAAAGACATAAATCCCAGAATTAAGGTCTGACTTTACCAAAATCAAGGATATCTTTTAAAAATTTTCAAATGTGGATAAATATAATTGCATTTTATAATGTTACATTTCTTTTATTTCTTTTAATGGTCTTTTTTTTTTTTTTTTAGATGAAGTCTCACTCTGTCGCCCATGCTGGAGTACAGTGGCACAACCTCGCCTCACTGCAACCTCCACCTCCTGGTTTCAAGTGATTCTCCTGCCTCAGCCTTCCGAGTAGCTGGGATTACAGGCGCTCACCACCAAGCTCGGCTAATTTTGTATTTTTAGTAAAGGTAGGGTTTCCACCATGTTGGCCAGGCTGGTCTCGAACTCCTGACCTCAAATGATCCATCCATCACGGCTTCCCAAAGTGCTGGGACTGCAGGCGTGAGTCACCCACCCAGCTTTAACAGCCTTTTTCTAATAAAAATTATTAATCTGGGGGTTGACTGCATCAGAAAGTGGAGCTGAGTGTCCAACCTGTTATTATTCCAACCTATTGTGTGCACAATGAATGGCCATACTCCACATGGAAATGCTGTCTCAAGTGAAAGGGGCAATTTTCTGTAGTGCTATTTTTACTCAATATGGAATATTCTGGAAACTGAAAAAAGCTGAATAGTCCCGGCAGGGTGGCTCACGCCTGTAATCCCAGCACTTTGGGAGGCCAAGGCAGGCGGATCACAAGGTCAGGAGACCGAGACCATCCTGGCTAACACAGTGAAACCCCGTCTCTACTAAAAATACAAAAAATTAGCCAGGCGTGGTGGCGGGTGCCTGTAGTTCCAGCTACTCGGGAGGCTAAGGCAGGAGAACGGCGTGAACTCAAGAGGCGGAGCTTGCAGTGAGCCGAGATGGCGCCACTGCACTCCAGCCTGAGTTCAAAAAAAAAAAAACAGCTGAATAATAATAGCCACCCACCCCAAGCAACAGAGAAAGCTAATAATGGCCGACCAGGTGTCTAGCTAACAAGCCACATCTCTGCCCAGGGAACAGGGCTGCTGAGCTTTCCTGGCTCAACAAACTCACTCTAGATAGATGTTCACCCACCAGAAATTCACTTGGCAATGACTCCGTCAGTACTGGAGCACAAATCTTAACAGTGTATTTGATCAGCCTGCACACGTTGGTCTATTTTACAGAACTTGGAAGATAGTATGCATTTTTTGAATTAGTACAGTCTTGTGTTCAATATATTGCTTTTCAAATCTATGATTTACTTGATGATTAACTCCTGATCAAGAATACACGATACACTTTTAACACTGTTTCCACAGGAAATGATTACCAATTATAATCAACTCCTGAAGGATATTATTTCCAGCAATATCTTGCAGTGATAAGCAGGGATTGCTACTCTGTAGCATGGAGAAGTGAACCTGTGTAAAGAAAAAACACCACAGGATCCCTAATCCAGTCCAGGGCATTTAGGGAACAAGTTAGGAGACTTGGGGTTCTAATCCTAATTCTAGTAATATGGCCTCTGGGTCTTATGTGTTCAACTGATCTGTTTAAGAAAGAATTCAATTAAATGATCTCTAATGTGCCTTTCAGTTGTAACATTCTATAACCCTAAAAGCAAAAGGCATCAATGGCCACCATCCAGTATCAGAAAGAGCAACAGAAGTGACAGCATACCCAGAAAACCAAGTTGTTGCCCTAGAATCACAGATAGGGAAGAAAACTGTTCAGGAGAATAATGTATTCTGATAAAGACTGACATGAATAATCAGAGTTCATATTTTGAAAGTCTGTTCAGTCAGTGAGATCTAGTTTTGTGTTTTCAAACTCTATTAAAGCGGAGAATATAGAAACCAAATGAGAGAAGAGCAGAGTTCAGTGATGAAAGGAGTATATGGCATACTCAATCTATTTGGGAAATATGCCATGAAATACAAAAAAACAATTAACCACAAAAAATATTAAGTTCCAAACTAAAAGCTAAGAAAGCTCTGACTTGTTAAGCAGAAGCAATTAAAAGTAACCAGTAAGTAATCAACAATTGATAGTCATATTATGCAGTTACAAGATTGAAGACATAGAAGAACAGAACTGTCTGTCTCAAGTTTAGAATGAAAGTAGCAAAGAAAATTGAAAAGGTAAAGTCCTCAAGGGTTCTCAGGGGCTCACTCGTCAGAAGTTTTTACCACAATCCACAGCTGCATATTTATATATGATCAGATATGGTAAAGAATAGATAATTCTCACTAGAAATAAAAGGGAACTATCCTAAGAAGCTGATCTAGCTAAAAAAAATAGGGTGGCAAGCTCACAGTTGAAAAGGGAAGAGGAGGACAAGTGATTTGGAAGGATCTTTTTGTTTCATTAAGGCTGATCCTAGCTGAGCATCTTTCCAACATTGATCATGAGGCTCAAAAGTTTAGCCTGGATAATATGAAGAACTCATATACTGTGCAAACATAAAAAGGGCAGCATCACCTACCACTCCCTTCAAAGAAGATGGGTGGGAAAGGGAGCTGATGAATGGGGAGCACATTTTAAAAATCCATAATGCTTTTTTAAAATATAATTCTTAGACTTCTAGGAATTATCATAACTATTTCAGAAGGTAGGGTTACTGGCCAGGCGCGGTGGCTTGCACCTGTAATTCCAGCACTTTGGGAGGCTGAGGCGGGTGGATCACTTGAGGTCAGGAGTTTGAGACCAGCCTAGCCAACATGGTGAAACCCCATCTCTACTAAAAATATAAAATTAGCCAGGTATGGTGGTAGGCTCCTGTAATCCTAGTTACTCAGGAGGCTGAGGCACGAGAATCACTTGAACCCGGGAGGCAGAGGTTGCAGTGAGCCAAGATTGCACCACTGCACTCCAGCCTGGGTGATAAAAAAAGACAGTCTCAAAAAATAAAAATAAAAATAAACTAAAAAAAGAAGGTAGGTTACCTGGCTTTTCCTGGTTCCTTTTATCTATCAAGATACTGTTAAGTAATGTAATTGCCTGCTGCTTGTTTGCAGCTGCCCAAATATATTTCAAGACATAAAAGTATAAAAGTGAGGAAACATAAGAAAGAAGTTATAGGACCTCCAAAAAGTCTCAAAAAATTCATATTAGCCAGAAGAAAAGGAAAGTCTAAGGTAGGTCATCTAAGTCTTGCTGCTGCTTTTATAGTGATATAAAACAAAACAAAACAAAACAAAAACTATAGGAAAGAAACAAACAAAAACCTTGTTTGTAGCTGTGTCTGTGTTTAACATTGTTGGAATTCGGCAAGGTGCAGTAAAAAAGATCCTGCACTTTGGAAGATGCCTATCTGTAGTTCTAATCCTGAGTCACCCCTAACCCTGCTGTGCAGCCTGAGAGGTTACCACACCTCTCTAAATCTGTCCATGCACTGATGAAGTAGGGATAATAATTCCTATCTCACAGATTATGAAAATTTTTAAAACAGATATTCTAGATAACACATTTAACACACCACAGATGTTAAAAAAAAAAAAAGGAAAAAAAAGAACACTCAAAAATTAAGATCCTGCTATTACAAGTTATGGGCTATTCAGAGCTCAACATTTAAGGCACAAACCACACTCCTTAAAAATAGCTTTCAGTGTTTCTCACAACTTTCTGGTTCTGATTAACGTTTTCCTTGGTAGTGACACTGCCACACTAAGGTGATAAAATCAGCAGCTCCAAATCAAGATAGACATTTTTGTTAAAATTTTTTTTAAAAATGGTATCCATACATAATGAACGGGTAGATGTATCTGGAACATTAACTCCCATATTGGTTACTATACTAATTTTTCTTTTTCAATCAATTATTTCTTGGGCCTGATAATTTCAACAGAAAAATGAACAAAGTAGATGAACAGAGAAAGAAAAGCTATCAATAAACATGAAAAGTTTAAATCTCACTAATAATCAAAACAGAAAATTAATGCAAAGACATAACTTTCACTTGCCAAATTAGAAACGATGTTGTAAGTTATAACACCCAGAAATGGTTGGGGGGTTGGTCAATGAAATTTCATCTTCATACACAGTTGGTAGAGTATCAGTTGGTACAAACTCTTAGATGTACAATCTGAAATATTTATCTCAAGTCCTAAAAATATTTATGATATTTGTGGTTGTATTTCTACTTCTACATGAAATAAACACAAAAGTTTCTCTAAATCTTCCATTACAGAGTTATTATTCACTAAAGTAAAAAACAGAAATAGACTAAACACCCCCAAATCAAGTAATATCCTCCTTTTTCGTAATATTTAGATTGGAACTTGCTCACTATAAATACGAAAAGTAAAATAATTAAACATACAGGATATGTGCTCAATTTTTATACATGAATTGAAATAAATAGAATGAAACACATTCAAATATTAATAGTGGTTATCTCTGAGGTATGGGAATAAAGATGCTTTTTACATTTTTCAACACTTTTCCTAATTTCCAATAAAGAATATATTAATATGCTGTAATCAGGGATGAATATTATTTTATTTTGTTAGAGTTCACTTCTTGTTCTGTCAAAGTATTTAGTTCACAGGGAGTAGTTAAACATATCATAGAGATGTCAGTTTTTCAGCAAAGGCCTCTAACATAATCCTGATGGTGGGGTCTGGGTAAACATCCGCAGGTGCGACTGCCATACTATACACCATAGCTAAAGCAAATCTGTTTTCAAGTCCAAAAATTGGAATTTGTGGTCTGAAACAGGCGAGCATACTTGAAAGCAGGGCTGTCCCTGGAAATTCAAATACATCATCATCATAAAATGACTCCCACTCTACATGGAAATTTACCTGATCTCTGGGACATAAATAAGACTAGCCTAGTTTGATGATCTTTCCATAACTTTTCCTCTTACCTTTTAATTGTTGAGAGAGGGTTACAACAGACACAGTGACTTTCCCTGACTGAAGAAGATAATCAAGAAAATGCTGACTGCCCACTATGTGCATGGCACTGTACTCAACAAGGGGTACCTCTAATCTGACTCAGCAAAGTAGGTTTGTTAACACATTAATGAGCCTCTGTAGAAACTGCAGATGCAAGCAAAATTCTCCATAAGCAAGCTTAATTCTATAGTAAAGCGAGAAAAGGAGCCCAAGTAGCCCATAAGTGTTCTCCTGTAGGTGATAAATGACCTTTCAAGTCTAACCAAGTGCTTTCACCTAAAAGAACAGGTGAGCAAATGTTGCATTTACAATGAGCTTTATCTGTGTATGGACAATGTCCCTGACTGCAATTTCCTTTGCTAAGAGAAGAAATCACTATTCCATGTTAACAAATTAAACATAACCTAATTTATCCTAATTTGATTTCATTTCTATCTACTTAATACCATTTTGCAGAATGAAGATTACACAGACAAAAAACATTTTAATATGTACAGAAATTCCTTACTTTCAAAGAAGTTATAAAACATGGGTACATTTTAATTATTCATAATTTTAAAATATTTCTATTTAATGTTATAAGTGCACATGGCAAAAAAAAATAGTATAGGAAGAATTTAAAAGAAAAGCATCCATCTAGTGACCCACAACTCCCCACTCTCACTTCCCAGAGGCACCCACTTTTAACTATTGTTGTTATTATTTAGGACATTATGTTAGAACATTAATTCTAAAAATATATCTGATTAACCAATTTGAAACATAATCTGCTGACTTCCTGATCTGTATGACTTCTTAGTTTATCTACAGACTCTCCAATTTGGGGAGGAGAGCCGGGTTTATTGAGCTGTAATTTACATATAGCAATTATTACAGTAACTATTTTAGTATACTTGTATGAGTTTTGACAACTACAATTCCATAATCCCTCCTGCCAAACTTATACTACTTTTAAGACAGTTTCTCTCTCTGTCCCAACTGCTGGCAAGCAGTGATATTTTCTGTTCCTATACTTTTGCCTTCTTCAGAATGTCAAACAAAGGCAGTCTTTTGAGTCTGGCTTTTTGCATTTGGTTTAAGGCATTTGAGATTTATTCACCATGTTGCATACATCAGTAGCTTTTTTGAATGCATATACAACCGTTTGTTTATCCATTCATCAGTTTAACGACATTTGGATTTTTCCCATTTTTCTGGATTAGAAATAAATCTGTAATAAGCATTAATATACTGTTTTTACGTAAAGTAAGTTTTATTTCTCTTTGCTAAATATCTAGGAGTGGGATTACTATTTTGTATAGAAGGTGTACATTTTTTACATAGAATTGCCAAAGTGTTTTCCAAAGGGCTTGTATCATTTTACATTTCCATCAGTAATGTATGAGAGTTCCAGTTACTTATATATTTCATCCACTTCTTACTGAGTTGTTTCCTTATTATCGAGTTCTGAGTATTCTTTATATTTTTTGGATACAAGTGCTTTATAAGATATGTGCTTTGCAAACATTATTTCCTGGCCTGCATCTTGTCTTCTCATTCTCTTAACAGCATCTTTCAAGGAACAGAAGTTTGTAATTTTGATGAAGTCTAATTTATTCAGTATTTTTCTTTTACAGATCATGCTTTTAGTACCCTCATCTAAGAAATGTTGCCTAACCTAAGATCAAAATGTTTTCTATGTTTTCTTTTAGAAGTTTTCATAGTTTTAGATTTTATTCTTAGGTCCATTTTAGTTAATACTTGTAAACATGCAAGGGATTTTGATTTTTTTATTTATTTATTTATTTTTGCTTATGAATGTATCCAGTGTAATTTGTTGAAAAGGCTATTCTTTCTCCATTAAATTGCCTTTATAATTTTGTCCAAAAAATCAATTGACATATATATGTATGTGGGTCTATTTCTGGTTTCTCTATTCTAATCTGTTGATCAATGTGCCTCTCCTTTTGTCAATACCACACTGTCTTAATTATTGTAGATGTATAATGAATCTTGAAATAGGTACTACGAGGATTCCAATTTTGTTCTTGTTTTACAAAATTGACTTGGGTATTCTCATTCCCTTGCCTTTCCCTATAAATTTTAGAATCACCTTGGTGAATTCTACATAAATTCCTGCTGAGATTTTGACTGAAACTTTGCAATCTATAGACCAATTTAGAGAAAATTAATAAATTGACAACACTGAGCAATTGATTCTGTGAATATAGTTCAATACGCCCTCAATATCTGCAGGGAATTTGTTCCATGTCTTCTGAGGATATTGAAATCCATGGATGTTCAAGTCTCTTCTATAAAATGGCATAACATTTGCGTATAACCTATGGACATCCTCCCTTATACTTCATTTTACTTTTATTTAAATATTTATTGATACATAATGTCTTATGAGGTACATATCAGTGTTGGTTACACGCACAGAATGTATAATAGTCAAGTCGGGGTATCTACCACCTTGAGATTTATCATTTCTACGTGTTGGTAACATTTCAAGTCCCCTCTTCTAGTTACTTTGAAATATACAATATATTATTGGAAAGTACAGTACCCCTAATCTGCTATCAAACATTAGAACTTATTTCCTCTAAATAATTATAGGCTTGCACCCATTAACAAACCCCTCTTCAGCACCCCCTCCCACTTTCCCTCCTTCCCAGCTTTTGGTATCTATATCTATCATTCTATTCTCTATGTTCAGGAGAGCAAGTCTTTTAGCTCACACATATGAATGACATTCATCCACTGATGGACACTTAGGCTGATTCCACAATGTAGGTTTTGAGTAGTGCTGTGATAAATATGTGAGTGCAGGTATCCCTTTGATATAGTGATTCATTCCCTTTGGATAAATACCCAGTAGTGGGATTGCTGGATTGAAGAGTAGTTCTAATTTTAGTTTTTTAAGGAATCTCCATGCTTGTACTAGTTTACATTCCCACCCACAGTGTATAAGAGTTCACTTTTCTCTAGATACTTCGCCAGTATCTGTTGTTTTTTGTCTTTTTACTTAATAGCCATTCTAACTGGGATGAGATATTTCATGGTGGTTTTGATTTGCATTTCCCTGATGATTAGTGATGTTGAGTATTTTTTTCATATACCTGTTGGCCATTTGTATGTCTTCTTTTGAGAAATGTTTATTCCTAATCTTTCCCCATTTTTAATAGGATTATTTGTTTGTTTGCTTTTACTGTTGAGTTTGGGTTCATTTTATATTCTGGATATTAGTCTCCTGTCAAATAAGAAATTACTAATATTTTCTTCTTTCATTCAACAGGTTGTCTCTTCACTATGTTGATTGCTTCTTTTGCTATACAGAAGCTTTTTTTAGTTTAATATAGTCCCATTTGTCTATTTTTCTTTTTGTTACTTGTTCTTTCACAGTCTTAGCCATAAAATCCTTGCCAAGACCAATGTCATAAAGTGTTTCCCCTGTGTTTTCTTCTAGTAGTTTTATAGTTTCTGGTTTTACACTTAAATCTGTAATCCATCTTGAGTTGATTTTGTATGTAGCGAGGACTAGGGGTCCAGTTTCATTCTTCTGCATATAATTATCCACTTTTCCCAGCATCATTCATTAAAAAGGGTGTCTTTTCCCCCAATGTGGATTCATGGCAGCTTTTTTGAAGATCGGTTGGCTGTAAATACTTGGATTTATTTCTGAGTTCTCTATTCTGTTTCATTGGTCCAAGCATCTATTTTTATACCAATACCATGCTGCTTGGTCACTATAGCCTTCCAATGTGTTTTGAAGTCAGTTAGGATGATGTCTCCAGCTTTGCTCTTTTTTGCTTAGAATTGTTTTGGTTATCTGGGCTCTTTTTTGGTTCCATATGAATTTTAGGATTCTTTTTTTATATTTCTGTGAAAAATGACATTTGGTCACTATAGCCTTCCAATATGTTTTGAAGTCAGTTAGGATAATGTCTCCAGCTTTGCTCTTTTTGCTTAGAATTGTTTTGGTTATCTGGGCTCTTTTTTGATTCCATATGAATTTTAGGATTTTTTTTCTGTGAAAAATGATATTAGTATTTTGATAGAAATTATATTGAATCTATAGATACCTTTAGGTAGTACAGTCATTTTAACAATACTAACTCTTCAGATCTATGAGTATGGAATGTCTTTTCATTTGTTCGTGTCCTTTTCAATTTCTTTCATCAGTTTTCTGGTTTTTCTTGTATAGATGTTTCACATTCTTAGTTAAGTTTGTGTATGTATTTTTGTAGCTATTTTAAATGAGATTGCCTTCCTGATTTTTGCTTAGCTAATTCATTACTGAAGTATATAAATGCTACATATTTTTTAATGTCAGTTTTGTATTTTGCACCTTTACTGAATTGAACAGTTCTAGGAGTTTTTTTGGTGGAGGTTTTCGATTTTTCTAAATATAAGATCATGTCCCCTGCAAAGAGGGATGATTTTATTTCCTCATTTCCAATTTGAATGCCTTTTCTTTCTTTCTCTGGTCTGACTGCTCTGGCTGGGTCTTCCAGTACTATGTTGAAAAGGAGTGGTGAGAGTCAGCATTCTTGTCTTGTTCCAGTTCTTAGAGGAAAGGCTTTCAATTTTCCCCCATTTAGTATGATATTAGCTGTCGGTTTGTCACATATTACTTTTATTATTTTGAGGTATATGCCTTCTATGCCTAGATTATTGAGAGTTTTTTTATCAAAATGAGTTGCTAAATTTTATCAAATACTTTTTCTGCATCTATTGAAATAATCATATGATCTTTGTTCTTCATTCTGTTGATGTGAAGTGTAACATTTATCAATTTGTGTATGTTGAACCATACTTGCATCCTTGACATAAATCCCACCTGATCATTATATTTTATCTTTTTGATGTGCTGTTAGATTCAGTTTGTTAGTATTTTGTGAAAGATTTTTGCATCTTTGTCCATCAGAGATATTGGCATGTAGATTTCTTGTTTGGTTGTGCCATTGTCTAGGACTATCAGAGTATTGCTGGCCTTAAAAACTGAGTTTAGGAGAATTTCCTGCTCTCCAATTTTTTCTAATAGTTTTAGGATAATTGGTATTAGATCTTCTTTATATGTTTGGTAGAATTCCACAGTGAATACACCTAGTCCTGAGCTTTTTCTCACTAGAAGACTTGTCATTACGATTCAGTCTCACTACTAGTTATTGGTCTGTTCAGGTTTTCTATTTCTTTCTGATTTAATCTTGGTAGGCTGTATGTTTCCAGGAATTTATCCGTTTCCTCTATGTTTTTCAATTTGTTACTTTATAGTTGTTCCTAACAGTCTCTGATGGTCTTTTGTATTTTTGTGGTATCAATTATAGTATCTCCTTTTTCACTTCTGATTTTATTTGTGTCTTCTTTTTTTTTTTAGTCTAGTTAACAGTTTATCACTTTTGTTTATCTTTCCAAAGAGCCAATTTTTCATCTCATTGATTCTTTGAATTTTTTTGTTGTTATTTAGTTCATTTAGTTCTGCTGTGATCTTTATTATTTCTTTTCTTCTGGTAATCTGGGGTATAGTTTGCTCTTGAGGTTCATTGAGGTGCCTTGTTAGGTTATTTGAAATCGGGTGTGGTTTTTCTAGTGTGGGCATTTATTGCTATAAACTTCTCTATTAGTACTGCTTTTGCTATATCCCACAGGTTTTGATATGCTGTGTTTCCATTTTCATTGGTTTCAAAACTTTTTTTAAAATTTCCATCTTTATTTCTTCCTTGACTCAATGGTTGTTTAGGGGCATGTTGTTTAATTCCTATGTATTTGTATAGTTTCCAAATTTCCTCTTGGTATTGATTTCTAGTTTTATTCCACTGTGATCTAGAAGATATTTGATATAATTTTAATTTTATAAAATTTGTTGAGACTTGTTTTGCAACCTAACACATGATCTCTCCTGAAGAATGTTCCATGTGTTGATGCAGAGGATGAATATTCTGCAGTTGTTGGATAGAATGCTCTGTATATGTTTGTTAGGTCCATTTGGCCTAAGGTCCAGTTTAAATCCAATGTTTCTCTGTTCATTTTCTGTCTAGATAAACTATCTAATGCTGAAAGTGGGATGTTGAAGTCTCTCACTATTAATTGTATTGCAGTCTCACTCTTTCTCTAAAACTAGTAATATCTGCTTCATGAATCGAGGTACATACATACTTAGAATTGTTATATCTGCTTGCTATATAACAACATTCTTTGTCTTCCTTTTTACTGTTCTTGACTTAAGGTCTCTATTATCTGATATAAGTATAACAACTCCTGTTCACTTTTGGTTTCTATTTGTGTGAAATATCTTTTTTCATCCCTTTACTTTCAGTGTATATGTGTCTTTACTGGTAAAGTGCATTTCTTGTAGATAGTGTATAGTTGGATAATTTTTTGTATCTATTCAGCCAGTCTGTATCTTTCAAGTAGAGAATTTAATCCATTTCTATTCAAGGTCATTATTGATATGTGAGGTTTTGTTCCTGTCATATTGTTAATTGTTTTCTAGTTGTTTATAAATTCTTTGTTCCTTTCTTTTTCTCTTAATATTTGTCCTTGTGGTTTAGTGGTTCTATAGTGGTCCTATTTGAGTTATTTCTCTTCCAAATGTGTGTGTGTTTGTCATGTCAGTGAGTTTTATACTTTCATGTGTTTTCATGATGGTAATCTTTTCAATGATGGTTGTCTTTTTGCTTCCAGGTTTAGGACTCCCTTGAGCATTTCTTATAGTGGCGATCAATTCCCTCAGCATTTGCTTGTCTAAGAAGCACGTTATTTCTCCTTCATTTATGAAGGATATTCTCACTGGATATAGTTTTCTTGTGTATCAGTTTTCTTCTTTCAGCATTTTAAATCTATCATTCCATTCTCTTATGGCCTATAAGGTTTTTGTTGAGAATTCAGCCTTTAAAAAGATGGGAGTTCCTTTATAGGTTATGACATACTTTTGCTGTTTCTAGAATTCTCTTTTCTCTTTGACTTTAGACAGCTTGATTATAATGTACCATGAAGAAGACATTTTTGCATTGTATCTGTTTGGGGATCATTGGACCCTATATTTGACTATCTAAATCTCTTGCTAGAGTTGGGAAAGTTTTCATCTATTACTTCACTGGATAGGTTGTTAAACCCTTTTGGTGTCTCTTTGCCTTCTGGGATACTAATAATTTGTATATTTGGTCCCTTTATTGTGTTCCATATATTATGAAGATTTCATTCATTCTTTTTTATTATTTTATATTTTCTTTCTTTTTTTTTTTTTGAGACGGGGTCTCGCTCTGTCGACCAGGCTGGAGTGCAGTGGCTGGATCTCAGCTCACTGCAAGCTCCGCCTCCAGGGTTTACGCCATTCTCCTGCCTCAGCCTCCCGAGTAGCTGGGACTACAGGCACCCGCCACCTCGCCCGGCTAGTTTTTTTTTGTATTTTTTTTAGTAGAGACGGGGTTTCACTGTATTCACCAGGATGGTCTCGATCTCCTGACCTCGTGATCCGCCCATCTCGGCCTCCCAAAGTGCTGGGATTACAGGCTTGAGCCACCGCGCCCGGTCTTATATTTTCTTTCTGATCAGACTTTTTTGAAAGACCTGTATTCAAGTTCTGAGATTATTTCTTCTGCTTGATCTAGTCTTTTGTTGAAGCTTTCAAATGTATGTTGTATTTCATTCAGTAAATTCCTCAGTTCCAGGATTTATTATTATATCTTTGGTAAATTTCTCATTCATATCCTGAATTGTTTTACTGATTTCTTTGTACTATTTTTCAAAGTTCTGTTGTATCTCACTGAGATTCTTTAAACTCAACAATTTGATTTCTTTATCTGGGATTTGTAGAATTCCTTTTAAATTGGGATATATTGCTAGATAATTATTATGTTCCCTCGAAGGTGTCATATGTCCTTGCTTTTTAATGTTTCTTGTGTTCTTACATTGATATCTGCACATCTGATTTAACAGTTACTTCTTCCAATTTTTCAAATTTCCTTTTGTAGGAGAGGACTTTTTCCTAAAGATGTATCTATGGCATTGGTTGGGTAGGGCCCTTACTCTTTGATTTTGGGTGCATGCAGTAGTGTAGTCTCTGTATGACTTTTGTGTGGTAAATAGCATCAGTGGTATCTATGATTTCCTCAGTGAGTTATAGTATGGTTATGAGTGGAGGCTGTGGTAAAGTTGTGCTGATGACAGGAATTCCAGGTGGGCCAGTCTTTAGGCATGAGTGGTGGCAGCAGTGGGCTGAGAGTGCCTATTGTTAGACTCCAGGGTGGCATATGTTGACTGTGATGTTAGTGGGTCCAGATGGGTCCATTCTTGGGCCTCCGGTAGCTGCTTGGGATGCTGGCAGGTGGGTGGGTGGGTTCTTGGGCCCCTGGGCAATAGGCTTGTTGTGGGCAATGGCAATAGCAGTTGTGGGACAACTTTCTGGATCCTGAGCAGTGTGTGCTGGTGTTGGCAGTATCTGTAATGGGCTGGGTAGGCCAGTCCCCAGGCTCCTAGGTGGCATGTGTGGGTGTATTTTGTCAGGGGTGTTGACAGCAAGCTGGGTGGGCCAGCTCTTCAACTTCCTGAGGGAAGTGCACACATGCCAGAGGTGGTGAAATGGGCAGGGTGATCCCCATGTTCTCAGGCAGAATGCTTGGGCTCTGTGGATGTGGTGCCAGGGTGGACAGGTCTGACCTTGGTCCCCTGGTGGTATGCAGGGCATGGGCTGTAGTAGACAAGGTGAGGTAATCTGTGGTGAAGGCTGTGGAGAACACGACTCCAGGACCCATTCTAGAGCACAGCATTCACGCTATTGGGATAAATGGAGCTGCTTTTAGCAGTCCCCTGTGGCTAGCTCTCAGGGTCTGAGAAGTGCACACTTTGTCTCTGGCAATAGCAGCGGCCAGAGAAACGTGTGGGGAGCCTGTATTCAGGCCACACACTAGAGTGCAGAGGCTGTGAGACCACAATCCCAAACAGGGAGCTCTTAGTTCTAGGTAGCACTTACTTCAGCTCCTGGCTGCAGGAATGACTGTAATGTTTTGGGGGGTTAGTGGGAGGGATCCTGCCCTCCTTGCATGGACCCCAAAACAGAGGCTACATTGAGAGTGGGGGCTCAGTCACCACTCACAGCCCCAGACAGGCAGCTCCAGACAGGCAGCCCACTCCAGCCTCTGGCAGCACAAGGGCAGCTGTGGTGCAGTGGTATGAGTGAGGGACAGGATCCTACTTTTCTATGTGCTAGCCTGAGCACAAGGGCTGCACTGCCAGCAGGAACAGGATTTCTACTTCCAGTCCATCAGCGCTCAGGCTCACCCACCTCAGCTCCTGGTGGCAGCAACTGCTGCAGAAGTGTGTGGAGTTGGGAACGGGTCCCACTCTCTGATTACAAGCCCAACAACAGAGTCCATGCCACTGCTGGGGACAGGGTTACTTCTCACTGCCCCAGACAGGGAACTTTCAGGCTCTGGAAAGTATACACTCTGGTTTCCTTTGTCCCAGGAGCCACGTCCTTGGTGTGCTGCACAGTTCCTTCCCCAGAGAGTAGTACTCCATGTGGACTAGAGTACTAAGGACCACACAACACCTTTGGGTCCAGCTAGCACTGTGCCACTGTAGCCCTCTAGCTAGACACTGGGGAATGTCAGTGGAGGCTTCCAGAATGTAGAACTATAGGGCCTATGGTTACCAGGGCAGGATGAATCCAACTGACAGCAGAACTCTCACAATTATGCTGTTTTGCAGCTCCTTAGGTCTCAGGGAGGTGTGTGACCCAGTACAAGTTCCCTGTCTAGTGTAATGTCCACGAAGAGTCTCTAGATCATTGTCCATGTTAGTCTAAGGGTTCATACAGGTAGAGAAGCTCTCCCATGGCAACAGTCTAGTGGGAATATGGACTGCTAAGGGTCTCTCACTTACCCATTCCCTGCAATAGGAAGCCCCTCTGGGCTCCCAGCCAATCTCAGCCACTGGCTGCTCACTTCCTTCTTCTTCCGTGTCTCGGTTGTTTCCTATGACTTTTCTGTTGCTCTCCAGTGATCTCTCCTAGATGTTCTATTCAAGATGTGATTATCTCTTTGCAATTTTGGTTCTTCTTTCTGGGGAAGGTGAGTGTCTAATGTCCCTAATCAGCCATCTTAATGCCTCTATACTTTAAATAATCTCTAGATTACTTATAATACTTAATGCTACATAAATAGTTTTAATACTGTATTGGGTTTTTACTTGCATTATTTTTATTGCTGTATTGTTAATTTTTGTTGGTTTTTTTTCCCAAATATTTTCAATCTGCAGTTGATTGAATCTGCAGATGTGAAACCCGCAGATATGGAGGGCCAACTGTATAGGATTCCATTCATTTAGGTTTACTTTAAATTATTTCAACTGTGTTTTATAGTTGAGTGTTGTCATATTGTTTTAAATGCATCTGCTGATATTGTCATATGGTTTTTCTTTAGTCTGCTGAAATGGTAAATTGAAATATCAGATTTTTGAATGTTGAACTAGCCTTGCATTCCTAGGACAAACTCCACAAGAAAATAATGTATTATCCTGTTGTTACATTTTTGTTCAAGTTGATAACATTTTGTTGAGGATTTTTGCATCTCTATGAGAGATACTGGTCTGTAGTTTTCTTTCACTGTGATGTCTTTACCTAGTTTAGCTTTCAGTGTTATACTGGTTCCATAAAATGAACTGAAAGATGTTCCCTCCACTTGCACATTCTGGAAGTTTATGTAGAATAGACATTATTTCTTCCTAAAAATTTTGATAGAATTCACCAGTGAAGTCATGTGAGATTAGAGACTTTTTTGTTAGAAGTTTTCAAGCTTTGCTGCAAAATGAACATCTTTAATCTCTTTAGGACTATTCAGGTTATCTATTATTTCTTGATTAGTCTTTGGAAGTTTATATCTTTCAAGGAATTTGCTCATTTTACCTAAATATTTTAATTGTGAATAAAATGCAATATTCTTTTATTTTTAGTTTTATGTCTGTAGAGTAGAGAGCAATGTCCTTCTTTCATTTCTAACATCAGTAATTTGTGTATTCCCTCTATTTTCTTTGTAAATCTAGCTAAGGTGAACCACTTTGACCTATGAGTATTTAGAAGTTTGTTGCTTAATAAGTTCCTGTTGTTGATTTCTAGTTTGTTTCCATTATATTCAGAGAACATATTCTGCATATTTTAATTTTTAAAAAATTTATTAGGTTTGTTCTATGCCCCCACAATATGGTCTATCTTGGCTAATATTCTACATGTACTTTAAAATATGTGTATTCTGCTGTTGTTAGTTGGAATGTTACATAAATGTCAATTAGATCAAGTTAGTTAAAATTATTTTTTAGATTTTGTATATCCTTACTAAAGTTTGGTGTTTTTTTTTTTTTTTTTGAGACGGAGTCTCGCTCTGTTGCCCAGGCTGGAGTGCAGTGGCCAGATCTCAGCTCACTGCAAGCTCCGCCTCCCAGGTTCCCGCCATTCTCCTGCCTCAGCCTCCCGTTGGTTTACTTATTCTATCAGATATGAGTAAGGAGTTTGAAG
This sequence comes from Trachypithecus francoisi, assembly GCF_009764315.1. NCBI lineage: Eukaryota > Metazoa > Chordata > Mammalia > Primates > Cercopithecidae > Trachypithecus > Trachypithecus francoisi. The sequence goes on along the minus strand of NW_022681458.1, from coordinate 85,229,360 downwards.
ACTCAAAATATAATTAAAGATGTGTCTATTTCCCTTTCAGTTCTATCCATTGTTGTTTCACGCATTTTGAAGCTCTTTGGCTAGAAGCATACACAACATTATGATATCTTGTCAGTGAAGTGATATCTCTATTACTATGGAATATCCCTTGTAGCATCTTATCTTTTGATGTCTATTTTGTTTGTTATTAATATAGCCACCCCAGCTTTCTTATAATTAGTGTTTGTATAATTTTTTCCATAATTTTACTTTCAATCTATTTGTCTCTTTATATTTAAAGTGCATTTCTTATATTAAAGTGGATTTCTTATGATAGCATATAGATCTTGCTTTTTTACCTAGTCTGACAATCTCAGTCTTCTCATCACTATACTTAAACCATTTACATTTAATGCAACTATTGGTATAACTGAATTGAAATCTACCATATTGTTCATGTTTTCTCTTCATTGTTTTTGATCCCTTGGATATTTTATCCTCATGCTTTTGGATTAATTGAATGTTTTTATTCCATTTTATTTACATTATTAGCTTATTATTTTTACCATTTTAAAAATATTTTTGAGAGATGTTCTTGCAGCTGGGCACAGTGGTTCATACCTATAATACTTTAGGAGGCCAAGGCAGGAGGATCACTTGAGGCCAGGAGTTTAAGACCAGCCTGAGCACTGTAGTAAGACCCTATCTCTACAAGTAACAATCATACGAAAAAAAATACACAAAAAACTAGCCAGGTGTGGTGCATGCTTCTGAGCTTTTATGGGTTTTGTCTGTTTGTTTTGAGACAGGATTTCACTTTGTCAGCCAGATTGGAGTGCAATGACATGATCATAGCTCACTGCAGCCTTGACCGCCCGAGCTTAAGCAATCCCTCCCACCTCAGCCTCCCCAGTATCTGGGACTACAGGTGTCTACAACCATACGTGGCTAATGTTTTTCATTTTTTGTAAAGACAGGGTCTTGCTATGTTGCCTAGGTTGGTCTCAAACTCCTAGGCACAAGTAATCCTTCCACCTTGGTCTCCTAAAGTGCTGGGATTACATAAGTTCTTATTTATTGGAAAATGTCTATTTCTCTTTCAGTAAAAAAAAAAAAAACATGTAGTATGGAATATTGAGTTGGTAATTTTTTACTCACTGCATTTAAAGTTGTCACTTTATTGCATTAAGACTGTTCTTGTAAAAATATTAAAAATTTAAAAAATAAAATCACTCCATTGGTTTGTGTTTTACAGTTTCTGCTAAGAAGTCTGCTGCAATTCTTAACTTTGTTCCTCTTTATGTAAGAGGTATTTTTTAATGCAAGCTGCCTTCAAGATTTTCTATTCATCTTTGAATGTCATCAGTTAGAATGTGATGGATGTTGTCTATAGATGTAAGGTTTGGAAGTAGAGAAATTTCTCTGGATTGGGCTCTCCAAGCTTCTGTGCTTGGTGGTTTGATGTCTTTCATTATATCTAGAAATTATTAACCAATATCTCTTCAACTATTTATTTTGTCCCATTCTCCCTTTTTTTCCTTCTAGCATTCCATTTACACATATGTTAATATATTACTTGATATTACCCTATACCTCTTGGATGCTCTATTGAGTCTTTTTGCTCCTCCCTCTTTATTACCTTTGGACACTTCCCTCTTTAGTGTAATGGCTTTAAACAAGTATAAGTACACTATTATTAGGTAATTTCTAGTGATCCATTTTCAAATTTATGGTTCTTTCTTTGGCTGTCTCAGGTCAATTGATGAGCACACCAAAGGTATTCTTCATTTGTTTTTCATATTTACCCTTTCCTTTTGACATTTTCTTTTTTTTTTTTTTGAGACGGAGTCTCGCTCTGCCGCCCAGGCTGGAGTGCAGTGGCCGGGTCTCAGCTCACTGCAAGCTCCGCCTCCTGGGTTTACGCCATTCTCCTGCCTCAGCCTCCCAAGCAGCTGGGACTACAGGCGCCCGCCATGTCGCCCGGCTAGTTTTTTGTATTTTTTAGTAGAGACGGGGTTTCACCATGTTAGCCAGGATGGTCTCGATCTCCTGACCTCGTGATCCGCCCGTCTCGGCCTCCCAAAGTGCTGGGATTACAGGCTTGAGCCACCGCGCCCGGCCCCTTTTGACATTTTCTTACACTCTCTACCCTTCTAATGAAATGCTATATCTGTTCGTGCATATTTTCCACCTTTTCCACTACAGCTTTTAATCATAGTTATTTTAAATTTCTTGCCTAATAGTTCTAAAATCTGCATCATATCTAAATCAGGTTCTATTGAGTGCTCTGTCACTTGTGAGTAGGGTTTTTTCTTAAGTATCTCCTCATTATTATTGGTTGATATAAATATAATTATACTATTGGTAAATTTAATCATACTATCATAAGGTCTTTACACTAAAACTGGAGGTGTCAGGGTAAAGAGAGAAGCATGAAGTAAGAAGATTGAAGTGTCAGATGTGAAGAGTAATGAATGAAATGACACAGTATTGATTCAAAAGGAACATTAAGAAAGAATACAGTTAAACACAGAGCAACCACTTATAAATAATAATTAGAAGAGAGAGTTAAGAAAATCATAAAGTAAAATGAAATACTCAAAAAATTACTAGTAAAACAGAGGGCAAAAAAGAGGAACAGCAGAATGATAAAAAGAAAAATAAATAGGCTACAAATTACTATACTAATTGTTAATGAACTAAACACCTTAATTACTGTCCAAATGTTAAAAGGCAAAAGTTAAGAACTAACTATATGCTGTGTACAAAGGCTGCACTTTTGTTATAAAGAAGCTGATAGAAAGTAAAGGAAAGGGAAAAAATACACGCAAATACTAAACGTAAGAAAACTGGCATGGTTATATTACTATTAGAGAAGATTTCAAGACAAACAGTATTACTGAGATAAAGAGGGCCATCTTTTATTAATGAAATAGTCATTGCATCAGGAAGGCATGGAAATTGTAAATGTGTACGTGCCTAAGTGTTTCAAAATATATAAAATAGAAACTAATGAAACTAAAGGGAGAAACAAATACATGAGTATAGCTGCACACTTAGTAAGAAATACAGATGATGAGAACAACACTATCAATAAACCTCACCTAACTGGCATGTACAAAACAATACACCCAACAGCCAAAACTAATCTATGGTGGAGTAAAGAACAGCGGATGCCTTTGGGAGTACTGCTTTGAGATATGACTAGGTAGACATGAGGGAGCTCACTGTGATGATGTTTATCTTTAATATCTTGAAAGAGATTAGGTGAATGTATTTCTCAAAATTTCATGAGTACACACAAAAGACTTGTGAATGTCATTATATATAAATATTTTATCCAAAGAGAAAAGTGTTGAACTCTGTGTAATAATAGGCATGCTGAAGTATTTCAAATGAAGTATACTGCCATCTGTAATTTACTTGGAGTTGCATCAGAAAATAACATATATTAATGGACAGAAGGATAGATAAATGGATACATATGTGATAAGGCAAATATGATAAAATAATAATGGTATAATCCAATTGGTCAGTATATGGGTGATAACTAAAATTCTTTTAATTCTGGTGTATATTTGAAGTTTAAAAATAAAACTTAGGAGGAAAAGTAAAGCAAAATCAAACTTTCCCCAAACAAAAATGAATTAGAATGTGTTGCTATCAGAACTGAACTACAAAAATTGAAGGAAGATCTTCAGGCTGAAAGAAAATGACAACAGATATAAACTTGGATTTATACCAAGTAATGAAGAGTACTAAAAGTGATAAATAGGTGGGTAAATGTAAAATAGTACATTCATTTTTAAAACTTCTTTAAAGGTAACTAAATACTTAAAGCCAAAATAATAACTCTAAGTTTTATAAAATATTTAGAAGTAAAACATATGAGATTAATAGCACAAAAGACAAAGAGAGGGAAATGGAGGCATATGATGGTAAAGTTCTTAAATAAACTATGGTAATCAAAGGTATTATACATTTTGGAACAATCACTAAAAATAAAGAGGCATAGCTTAGAAACTAATAGTGAAAATAATATATAAAGCTAATATTTAGTCAATTTAACCAAATGAAGGCAAAAGGGGGAAATGAGAGAGGATATATAAAAATAAGATGACAGATTTATTACATACAACCATATTGGTAAATACATTAAATGTATATGTTGTAAATGCTCCAGTTAAAAGACAAGTATGCAAGACAGGATAAAAAAAGCAGGACCCAAACATATGCTCTCTATATAAGAAACACAATTTAAATATAAAGATATATATGAGTTAAGCATAAGAGAATGGAAAATTTATAACATGTAGACATTCAGCACAAGAAAACTGGAATAACAGAGTAACTATATCAATAGTTTTAAAAAGTAGATATATAAATATTAACCATAAGAAAGGTGGGATAGTTATATTAATATCAACAGAGTGGACCTCAAGGCAAAGCATATTACCAGTAAAAAAGATAAATGTCATAAAAACAAATATTACCAAGGATAAAGTAGGAGTTTTCCCAATCATAAGTATGAATCAAGAGGACATAATAATTCTAATTGTGTATGTACCTAAAAACAAAATTTTCAAATATAGGAAGCAACAATTAGAAAAAAACAAAAAAAAAGGAAATATATAAATCCACAAGTAAATTAGAGATGTCAACAATCCTTTCTCAATAGCTGGTGAAACAAGAAGAGAATCAGTAAAGATAGAAAAGACTTCAATAACACTGTCTAGCAACTTGACCTAAATGACACTTACAGAACACTCCACTCATCCAAAGGGAATACATAGTATTTTCAAGTACATATGGAGTATTCACAAGGTCAGACATATGCCAGGCTATAAAACAAACACAAATGAATTCAAAATAAATGAAATCATACAGATTATGTTATTTCATCCCAAATGGATTTAAAGTAGAATTCTGTAAGAAAAAAAACTCTGAAAAGTACTAAAATATTTGGCAGTTAAATAACAGACATCCAAATAACACACAGGCGGCTCCAAAAAATTACAAAGGAAACTAGGAAGTATTTTTAATTCAGTATGAATAAAAACACAATATCACAATTTCTGGATGAGCTGAAGCAGTTGCTGAGAAGGAAACTTAGCAGTTAAATACTTATATTAGAAAAGAAGAGAGGTCTTAAATTAACAATTTAATATGGGTCAGCAAACTGTGGGCCATTGACTATAAATAAGGTTTTATTGAAATGCAGCAACATCTATCTGTTTGTGTATTGTCCATGGCTGCTTTCACACTACAAAGGCAGGGTTAAGTGAATGCAACAGTGAGTATTCGTTTCACAAGCCTAAAATAGGATAAACTCTGACCCTTTGAGAAAATGTTGCCAACACTTGGTATAATGTACCTGCTAAAGAACCTGGAATAAAAAGCAATAAATTAAACCTAAAGAAAGTAGGTGAAGAAAATAATTAAGAGAAGAAAATAACTAAAAACAAATAGAGAAAATAAATAAAACCAAAAGCTATTTATTTGCAAGAAATCAATAAAACTGATAAACCTCCAGCTAGACTGATCACGGTAAAAGGAGAGAAAATTTAAATTCCCTATGTCAGAAATATTAAAGGGGCCATCACTACAAATCTTATAAATATTAAAAGGATAATAAGGAAATATGGCAAAAAGAAACCTTCATGGTAATGGCAATATCCAAAACATAGTTGAGTAAAAGCCATTCTGGGGAACATCATCTTGATTTGGCACAATAACTCTCTATACTTCTAAAGGGGTCCAGGTGTTTTAATGAAGTCAACTTTCTTCTCTCTACAAAAGGGAATGCCTTTTAATATAACATAGCTAAAGAGTAGCTGTAGGAAATAAAGATTTTCAAAAAGAGTTTCATTCAGTTACACATTTATTATTCTATAAGGAATCTTCTGCTAATTATATAATTATTCTGTATTCAACCTGTCAAGTTTTGTGTAACGTCTATTTTCTGGAAATACAAATGACAGATTGCAAGTAGAATTTAAGTGACAATGCAATCTCACCATGACTATCAGAGCAGGCAAATGTCCACAGAGTAGAATTTTTACTCTTGGAGAATGAAAATGGGGATGATAAAGAAAAAAAAAAATACACTTCCAGGGGAGTAGGCCAGGAAAATGTCATCAGATAAAGTTGTGAGACGTGATTAGTTAATACTGTTTAATATATTTTGGCTCTGTTGTAAAACAATCTTGTTTTTTTAAAGCTGTATTAATCTGGATTACCAGTTTCTGAATTAACATCGCTTAGATACGTATGCATTTAAAAAACTAAATATTTGTTGTTTTTAATTATTATTTTTAATTGATACATAATTGTATATATTTATGGGATACAATGTGATATTTTGATACATGTATACAATGTCCAGTGATCACATCAGGAGAATTAGCATATCCACCACCTCAAACATTTATCATTTCTTTATGTTGAGAACATTCAAAATCTGGTCTTCTAGCTATTTGAACACATCCACATCCTGATGAATTAGATTTTTTTCTAGTCCTGTTTTTGATCATAGAGTCTTTATTTCAGTCAATTATGGAGTTGCACACAAAAAGGTATAAGGTGCTTAATCAACATGCAGAGATGTAGCATCCATCCCTGTCTTTTTACTAACCATGAGATAAGAAAGACAAAATAGATTGGGAGAAAATGTGTGTTTCACTTTCAAAATGGGAGCATCCTAATGATTTTCTTGAAGTGAAAAGTTTAATGAAAAAGTGGATTGATCTAATTTGGGATGTTTAAGTCATTGGCAAATTTAAATTGTTTTAAAAAAATAATAATAAGCCAAGCTCTTGAGTCATACTGAGTGATTCACCCATGAATTCTTGAGATTAATTTAAAACAGCTCCAAAGAAACAGTATCTTTGCATGCCTACTCTCTAAAAGACAGAAGAGAACAACAGAAAGGAGAAGTTATTCCAGAGGAAAAAAAGTGAAGAATCAGGACAGAGCAGGGCTGTGTTAGCCTGGCTGGCCAATCAGAGCAGTGAATTCAAGGGGCACAGGATGAGGCAACGGTAGGCCCTGAGAAGTAGCCAAGTGTTGGCTTCTATGGAAATAAAGTCTTCCTTGTCTGTTTCATACTCCCACTCACCTCCTCCATCCTTTTACTTTCTACTGGATCCCTAAGTAGGAGGAGTAGTGATTTGTATTGTTCGGGTTTCAGGGAACCAAGTGGCCCACATGCTTTAGGGATCCAACTTTCAAATAATAAGAAAAACACAGGGCTCATGGTCATGGCCATGTCTCCCATCTTTTCCACAGCAAGTGTGGGAAGGGTACAACCTGCTTCCTTGGTAGAAGAGATCCCGCCACCTCTTTCTAGACTTTCTACTTTTTCCCTCACTTAACAGTTGCCCCTGAAATTATTGCCTGGAACTCCTGTTCGAGTTTCCATGAGAGCTGAACTAATGTGAGGTATTGTAAATAGAGGTCCCTTTCTCCACAACCTCTATGGCTTCATTTTGCCAGGACTGAATAGCCTTTCAGTGGTTTCCTGGAGTTAGGATCCAGGGTTCGGGTTTATCACAGCTCCTCTGCCTTTATGCTTGGGCTATTTAGTTGTTGAAAAGAAGAGTGTATTCAAGTTTGCCATGCTACTGGGGGCAAAAGCTCCAGGTAATATGAAAAAGTTACTTTGCCTCGTTTCACCTCCTTTTTCTAGATGTCACCTCTTAAATGAAGATGAGACTCAGAAGACAGTGTTTGGGTATTCCTAGGTCCCATTAGCAAAAGAGTCATTTCTGTATCATTTATGAACATACCGCAATTTCTTAAACATACTACCCCAATTTCTTAAACAATGTAAGGATAAATCTTGAGATTTTGACTATTGACTGTGAAAAATGTACGACCTAGAAGACCAAAGCAATGGAAAACCAAAAAGAAACCTCACAGATACAAATGATAAGGTGTAACTAATGACATTCTTCACAGAAATAGAAAAAAAAAAATCCTAAAATATATATGGAACCACAAGAGGCCCAGCATAGCCAAAGCTATCCTAAGGAAAAAGGACAAAACTAGAAGAATCACATTATCTGACTTCAAATTATACTAGAGAGCTACAGTAACCAAAACAGCATGGTACTGACATAAAAACAGACACATAGACCAATGAAACAGAATAGAGAACCTGGAAACAAATCCACCCACCTACAGTGAACTCATCTTTGACACAGGTGCCAAGAACATACACTGGGGAAAGGATAGTCTCTTCAATAAATGGTCCTGGGAAAACTGGATGTCCATATGCAGAAGAATGTAAGTAGACCCCCATCTCTTACAATATACAAAACAAATCAAATCAAAATGGATTAAAGACCTCAAACTATGAAACTACTACAAGAAAACATTGGGGAAAATCTCCAGGACATTGGTTTGTGCAAAAATTTCCTGAGTAATATCCCACAAGCACAGACACCCAAAGGAAACATGGACAAATGGGATCATATCAAGTTAAAAAGCTTCTGCACAGTAAAGGATACAATCAACAAAGTGAAAAGACAATCCACAGAATGGGAGAAAATATTTGCAAACTACCTCTCTCATAAGGAATTAATATCCAGAATATATAAGGAGCTAAAACAACTCTGTAGGGAAAAAAATCTAATAATCCAATTTTTAAAAAGGGCAAAAGATTTGAATAGCCATTACTCAAAAGATGACATACAAATGGCAAACAGCACATGAAAAGGTGCTCAACATCACTGATCATCAAAGAAATGCAAATAAAAATTACAAAGATATCATCTCGCCCCAGTTAAAATGGCTTACATTCCAAAGACAGGCAATAATGAATGCTGGCAAGGATGTGGAGAAAAGGGAACACTTGTACACTGGTTGGCAGGATTGTAAATTAGTACAACCACTAAGAAGAACCCTTTGGAGGTTCCTCAAAAAATTAAAACTTGAGCTACCATATGATCCAGCAATCCCACTGATGGATATAACCCAAAAGAAAGAAAATCAGTATATGGAAGAGATCTGCACTTCCATGTTTGTTGCAGCACTGTTTACAATAGCCAAGATTTGGAAGCAACCTGAGTGTCCATCAACAGATGAATGGATAATGAAAATGTGGTACATATACACAATGGAGAACTATTCAGCCATAAAAAGAATGAGATCCAGTCATCTGCAACAACATGGATGGAAGTGGAGATCATTATGTTAACAGAAATAAGCCAGGAACAGAATGACAAGCATCACCTGTTCTCACTTATTTGTGGGATCTTAAAATCAAAAAAATTAGACTCATGGTCAGAGAGAGTAGAAGAACGGTTATCAGAGGCTGGGAAGGGTAGCAGGGGGTTGGCAGGGAGGTGGGGACAGTTAATGGTACAAAAATAAAGACAAAATGAATAGGACCTACTACTTGATAGCACAATAGGGTGGCTGTAGTCAGTAACAACTTAATTGCATATTTTAAAATAAAGCATGTAATTGGATTGTTTGTAAGTCAAAGGATAAAATGTTTGAGGGGATGGATACCCTATTTTCCATGACGTGCTTATTTCACACTGCATGCCTGTATCAAAACATGTCATGTACCCCATACATATATATATCTATGATGTACCCACAAAATGTTTTTAAATAATTTAAAACTGTTTAATGATAAGGTATAATACATAGTACACTCCTTATGCTTAGAATTTTTCCTTTGTTTTGGTCTGTTTATGAATTATATGAAAATTCTCTTGTTCTATTATTTATTAAAATAAACTCTTCATATACATGTCGACATAATCTGTTTGAGCTTTGTAATGATCCATGCCTGCAGTTGTCCATTTAGAGGATACTACAGATCTCAAATTGAAGATAACATTAATTATTTGGTAGCCACATTTACAGGTCAAGACTAAGCTAGAGCAGGAACTAAACAGCTTCAGGATGATATTTATGTATCCAAGCCCCTTCCCCAAAAAACGTGTCATTGCTCTCTTAGGAACATGCTCTAAAACTTCAAACTACATTGGAGTAACAGGTCCCATAGGGCTCAGCAGCCTCCCTATTCCTGCCTCTATCCAATCTCCTCTCCTCTTAACCTTATTTATGGCAAGAGATGCAAGTACTGCCAAGAAAAGTACAACAAAGTGGGTCTTGGCCATTGCCTGAAAGCATTTCCCCTAAAAGAGAAACATGAAAGTTTATTCAAAAGGAAACTACTCCAAAACTGCATCTGAAAATAACCAGTTTCAAAATACAGCAAACTTGGGAAAAACCAACTGCTTTCATGCAACAATCAAGGGAATCAAGAGTTATTCTTGTTTTTTTCACCCATATTTTCATGTCTAGATACTCATGTAGGATTAGGAAAAGCTAGGCAGCCTTTCAGGTTCATACAGAAGAAGAGAGCTATGCTGTGCAAAGAGTTGGGAGTGACACATCCAGAGACGCACATGAAGACAGAAACAGAGCTAGAACAGGAGAGGTTTTTAGAGATGAAGGCTAGAAAATAGGTCTTCACTTCTCTTTTTAACAAAAGAGCCAGAAATATATGCATCAGCAACAGTTTATCTCACAACAGGATTTCATTTATGTTGGTTTGCAAGATAAAAGTACAGAACACCCAATTAAATTGGAATTAAACAGCAATTAATTTTTAATATATTTGTGTTCTATGTCATACTTGTGACACACTTACACTAAAGAGGTATTCATTGTTTACCTCAAATTCAATTTAACAAGGTATTCTCTGCCTTATTTGCTAAGTCTGTGGCTCTATTTAATGCGTCTTTGAAAAGTTATCGGTAAATGCCCTTGGCTCTCAATTTTTTATCATCAGTCCAGATTTATCCCCTGAACTTCAGACGCAGAAAACCAGCTGCTTACTTGACATCTCCGTTTCAGCATCTTAGAGGTATTTTAAACTCAACATATCCAAAACAGAGCTCCTGTATCTGTCACCATCAACCCTTCTCTCCCCACACCAGCTTTTCCTGCAGTCTGCCCCACCCCAATTAAGGGTCCATTCTTCCATTGCTTGGGTAAGTCATCCTTAGCTACTCACTTTCACAGCTCAAAGTCCTTTATTTTTTGTATGAGTTTACCAATTCAGAGGAAATCTCTAATCATAGTTTCTCCTGGGCCAGAGATGTCTTCCTTGGAACCAGGGAGCCTCTTGCCACACCTGTGTCAATCAACCAATAAATGACTATGCTTAAAGTAGGGTAGGTAAAGGTGGCAACATCTTTTGCATTTATAAACTCAGTCAGCCCTGAGCTTTCACTTTCACTTCCAGCAACACTGTGGAAAACTCTTAGTGGAAACTGCTAACTATTGTTTGCGGTGGTGGTGCAGGGGTGCAGGGGGATGGGGGGGGATGAATTTCATTACTTGAAACCCTCACTCTCACCCTGGTTATTAAGGAGATACTTATTCCATTTTTAGAGTAACAACATACGGCTTTCTGGACTATAATGCTTTCTGGACCAGAGGACAAAGGAATTTTAAGAAATTAGAATAGAATGCACAATATGTAAATCTATGAAACATCTAAATCACAGCTTCAAAGTAGAGAACTCCAGGACACTTTCTGCCACTTCTTTTTTGGGTACACATGATGAATGTTGTGAAGCCATGTCAGGTCTCTCTTATCAGACATCAAGGCATCCAGTACCTACATAATCAGAGTAACTCAGAGCAGCCTGATTTTTTCGTTTCTTTTGTTTTTAGAGACAGTGCCTCACTGTCACCCAGGCTGGAGTGCAGTGGTGCGATCATGGCTCACTGCAATCTTGAACTCCTGTCTCAAGCAATCCTCCTGTCTCAGCCTCCCAAGCAGCTAGGACCACAGGTGTGTGCCACCAGACCTGGCTAGTTGTTCTTAAATTTTTTGTAGAGACAGCGTCTCACTGTGTTGCCTAAGCTGGTCTTGAACTTGCTGGCCTCAAGCAATCCTCATGCCTTGGCCTCCCAAAGTACTGGGATTAGAGGCATGAGCCACTGCACCTGGCTAGCCTGATTTTTTTAATTCCAGTCCAGACCAATAAATAGTTTTTCTAAGTCTCCACCAGCTGTTATCTTCTGAGATTCTCAAAAAGGAGCAATGGACATCCCTCAGGTGACAACAATGTGGGGAATGAGCAACCAAAGTAAAAAAGGTTTACTGGTTTATCATGTGTTCAGATATTTAAAGTTCTAGGCCTGCTCTGCAGAGCCAAATGAAAGGTGGTGCCTTCTGTCACACCGTTTCACTAACTATGTCATTACATCAAGAACGACTTCTCATATAACATTCCAACAATGGCAAGTACATGTCATAAATAGCCAATATGATTAACAGTGTAATTTGTAAAAGTGACCAGGTAAAAATACAGTTGGCTAAGCATGTGATAAAACCAACTGAAAAAATGAAAAGCAAAACAAAACTACCTTGAATCTTTTTACCAATAGCCAGAGATTTTTACAAAGTTAAGAATAAATACTGTAAGTAGCAATATACACTGTTAATGTGGGACACAGAGGGGTAAAAATTTCTTAAGAAGATTTGAAAATGATTGCACCTGACATAGAAAAGTTTTTGTAAAAGTTCAACTTCAATAAATACGTCTCTACTATATTATTCCATATCATGCATTTTTCTTAGACTTCAAATTTTAAGTGAGCGACTTTGAATGGATTATCTTTTTTTATTTTTTGCATATTTCAATGTCAAAAGTTTCCACGCCTTTTCAAGAACATGAGGCATGTTGCTATGCTCAAGGTCTCTGAAATTTTCTAAAGATTCTGGATATACAACAAAATATACCCTTGAAGCTACATTAAAAAAATTGAATCTGTTTTTAAAATGTGTGCAGCCAAGTTATCAGCTCCTCCAAATAAAAAGAGTTGTACAGACAGCCTGCAGAGGCAGTTTCACCCCATCAAAACTGTGATATCTTGAAGACTTTTCTTTGTAAATTCTATTAAATTGTCAAGAGCACTTTCAGTATCCCAAGTTAGCAGAGTTTTCACCCACTTTTTAAAGACTTTCCCATAGTTGGTTTTCTCCCACTTATAAATTTATTAACTCTAAACGCTAATATTTCACTTTATCCCATTATCTTTCTGACAGTCTTGGGCTGTTTTCCTAAAAGATAACTGAAATGCTTTAATCCTCAGATTTTGTCAACAATCAAATTTGTATTTGAATATTGTATTTAGTGATTCTCTCAGGCCATCTGAAACACTGAAATCTGTACATGACAGCAATCACATCATTCAAATCATTCTGTTGCACATGTCACTAAGAGGAAAACGACCCACCAGGAATATAGCTATTAATGTCAAACAGATTGTCATCTGGGAAAACAAAATGCATCAAAATCAGCTTCGGACAAAACACAGCTCTACGGGAAAACACCATATTTTTATGTGCAAATGACTTCAATGTCTGATAGAAATTTTTAAAGAACGAGTTAGCAAAGAATCTGTTCCTCCTCTGCATAATCCAGGACAATGTAATGAAAACAGTTTTCTAGGTAAAGGGCTTTTAGTCACAGCATATTATGATTTTATCAAAGATGCATTTGCCCCACTTTCTAGTAAACATTATAAAGAAACGTCTGGCTTCTAGATTGGGTAGAGGGCTCTATTTAGCCTATCAAGGCACAGACCTGTTATAAACTCTGGGGCGCTTGCCAGAATTTTTTTCCCCAGAAACTCTGAGTAAAGATCGTACCTCGAAAGCAATGTGCGTTGCAAACCACACAGATTTAAGCTCCCACTCTCGCCTCCATAGCTTGGCATCTGCGGCTTTTGGGGTATTCCCCGCCTCCTAAAACTCAGACTAAATCATCACCTCCCACCACCACCATGCCACCATCCTTGAGCAGCTCTCAGGGGCTTAGCACAGAGCGCGTCCGACGCACACCTGCAGCCCTCCCGGTCCCTGCAGGGTGAACCCAGCTCCTAGCCATGCGCGCACCCACAAACGCTCTCCTATTTTCTCCGCTGCAAACTGCCCACAAATTAGTCACCCACCTCACCCCTACTACTTATTCCCCCACGTCCCTGCCGCCTTTTCTCTCTTCCGGTGGCTTCGTCCCCAACACACCTGTCTACCCCTACGGCTGCCAGACGTCAGGTGCCCACGCTGCACCCTATCCCGCGCCCCCTCAATCCGACTGGCGCTTCCCGGTCCGCCCCGAAGGTCAGTTTGCTCGGAGTACCCGCTGTCCCCCACCCCCGTGCCCACCCGCAGACCTCCCCCCAGCTCCCACCCTCGCGGACGCCGGGGGAGAAACCAGCAACGTACCTGCCGAGAGCTCGGCGGCCGCGGCGAGCAGCAGGAGAGCCTGGCGGAGCGCTGAGCGGAGCGCCCGGGTCATCGCCACCAGGCGGCCGCGCCGGGGCTGCGAGGCCCCAGAGCAGAGCGAGGCAGCCGGGGCAGCACGGCCCGCTTTGAAGTTCCCGGGCCGCGGGAGGGGAGCGCGGCACCGACACCCTTTTGAAGTGCGCGGTTGGCTCTAGTCAGTGTGGGCGCCCCCCTCCCCGGCCGCCCCCATCCCACGCCCCCCGCGGCTGGCGGTGCGCGGAGCTCCTGCCACTGGCCCCGCAGCCGGGCGGCGAGGGGGTGGTGGGGCGGGCGGCAGAGCCCGCCCCTGCCGCGCCTCCGCCCCCTGCGCCCTCTCGCAGCCGCCCGGGCCTGCTGCTGCAGGGCAGGCGGGCAAAGGCGGCCCTGTACCTAGCAGTGAGAGCCCAGAGCTGGGGCGAAGAAAAGGGGGAGGTGGGGAAGCGTCGCGGAACCTCCGGGACTAGATACTCCGGAAGGGGGCTCCGCACGAGAGGGAAAGCCCCACTGAGACTTTAGGGAAACTTCAACTACGTGGCGATTGCACCCTGGTGATCCGCTCTATAGCCTCCCGCAGAAGAGCCAGCCCCCTAGCTCTCCTGACGTTTGTTGTCCAGGGTCCTTAAGTCCAACCAGGCTGCGCTGTGAGAGCCCCGCGGGCTTTCTACTCGCTTGTCCCACCACTACGTCCTAGCCGTTTGCGCCTCTGGGGAAGGGCGCCCTCTCTGTTCATCCCTGGAAATGACCAGTTGTCCGACTGCCTTCTGGACCTATAAGCTTTGGTTTAACAAACTTCATCTCTTCTCGGGTGCCTTTTGGGAACTCTCCCCTCTATGAATGGCGACCAAAGTTGGACCACCTGCGCCAGGTGATGTGGCCATCTACAATGTGTGACCCAGGTCTGGTAGTAAAAGACCTCACTTATGGAAGATATTTCGGCAGCTACAATTTCAGCAATTGAAGAACTAAGGGAACACACATACACACACACACACACACACACACACGGATTAAGGGAAAGGGAAGAATTGTTTAAAGTAATATATGAGAAATTTGTTTGAGTATTGTTTAATCCCCAGAGGCTGTCAAATAGGTATGTTTCCCATGTGGATTGTGCCTGAAAATATAAGGACAACGGCAACATTACCAATTAATAGAAATTAACCTAAATTCAATTCACCTATGGAGTCTGAACATTAAAGTGAATGGGATTATTTCAACCTGAACAACACGAAAAAGCAAGAGTACAGTACTGGTATTATTACTACTGTTGGGGGTTCCTTGAAAAGTGATAGCATCATAAAAATTGCTTTAGAGTAAAACATTGCTTGCTTCTTCACTAGCTCAGCACTAAATTATACGCTAGGTGTCTAAGTTCTATGAAAGACTTATGGTGAAATGTTGTATATAATTGCCTTTATTATCAAAGGATCACAATATTGGAGATGAGATGGTCATTGGACTTTCAGATGCGGGTGGCATGCTGAGGATCCCTTCTGCCACCACCTTGGATAAGTCAAAATATTCCTAAGCACAAAGAAACTTTGTTCTCATTTTATCCTGGATCCAAACAAACAAAAAACTGGAGATGTGGGACAAATCTGAGCCCTTTCAGACACCCACAAAACAGATGCTTTTTTAAAAAGGCAAGAAAATGCTAGGACACATTATATTTTGTCTGGTTTGGCTTGCTCATTATTTGATAACTGCACCTTAAATTGTGATCTGCCAATAGATCATGATACCAGGAGCCTAAGAGCAGAATGTAGTGAACTTTCTGGGTCTGCTTCCTCAAAAGTAAATGGAACTTAATTCCTCCCTATTTCCCAGAATTTTGACCAGGATCAAAAAGGGAAGTGTATGAGAGAGCATTGTTAAACCATACACATTACAACAATGGCAGGGATTTACTCCCCACATACTTATTTTGTCTCCAATTTAGTAAGCAACATCCTCTGCAAGTTGTAAAGCTCTCATTTGCAAAAAAAAATTAACAATAAAAAAGCTTATTATTCCAAGAAGTCGAATTTTGAATAATTTCAATATTCTACACAAACTCAATGCTTAGTCTAATGGTGCATTATCAGCACAGTAGCCACTAGCCACATGTGGGTGGATATTGAGCCCTTGAAATGTGTCTAGACTGAATCGACATATGCTGTAAATAAAAAAGACATGCCAGGTCCAAAGATTTAGTACAAAAATAAGAATGTATCAGATACATTACTACTAATTTTATGTTGCTTAAATGTTGCAATGATAGTATTTTGGACATATTGAGTTGAATAAAATATATTATTAAATCAATATTACCTATTTCTTTTTACTTTTTAGTGTGACTACTAGAAAATTTTAAATTACATATGTGGCCCACATTACATCTCTACTGGACAGTACTGGTCTAAAGAATCCTCATCAGATGGCAAGGATCCTTACCTTGTCTTAAGAACAGTTTGTATGTATGTATGTGTGTGTGTGTGTGTGTGTCAGTGTGTGTGTGTGTGTGTGTATATATGAGTAGTTACATATCTTGTCAGTCAGTATATGGTCAGCCAATAAAGGAATCAGGATCTTTTAAATTCTTGGCTGAAAGTTCTGTAAAACATCAAGAAAGGTTAGTACATCAAAAACCTAAGTACTTTATTTGTAGGAATATTTTAAACTAGGTCTTTAAATACCATTTTCCCCATCCGCTTGTGCATGTTCCAATGTCAGTACTATGAAAACTTTGCAGTAAGGTGTTAACTACTCTCAGTGTATTGAATCCTAATAGCTAGCGAAGTATACTCTTAGGAAATTATAAATATTCCTTATATGCTTGAGTTCTTAATGCCACATTCATGGCAACCAAGAAAAGATCTTAATCCTTATAATGTGTCCCAATTATACTTTATTTACACACACACACACACCCCATGGAAATTAATCCAGTCTTAATCCAGTATCTTTTAAAATGAACCATTAATAAAAAATACTCTTTGGACCATATTTAGTTGTTCATGTTATTTAATATAAACAATATAAATGCATTATTCAAGATGTGATATAACACATCTTTCTTTCATATTTTTGCACATAACAGAAAAAGATTTACATGCAAGATTCTTTTATTTCACTGGAAAGAATTTACATGCAAATGTGTTTTTCAAGATTTAACACCCCCCCGCCACCTTAATCATCTATTTGTACATATTCATTGCCATAGCAACATTACATCATGACTCCTGTATTCTCGTAAACCAAAAGATAACAACAACAAATAATTGAGGGGTTCATAGCCCATCAGTAAAACAGATTTTGTCTGAGTAAATCTTATATAAGCAAGGAATCCAGGTATAGGAACTGTAAATTGTAAAGATTTGATACATTGCAGAATAACACCCCAAGTTCATAAGGCAGAGAAATGTGTGTAATAATTGAACTTTGAAAAAGACTATCTGTTGGGTGTGGTTTTTTTGCTTGGGATTTTTTTTATCATGCAGGTTCCTTTTATTATTACGCTTTCCAGAATCTCCAAACCCATGCATCTTAATTTCTCATTTCATCTTGGAACATGAATTTATCATGGAATGAGCATATGGTGAGGAGGCATGCTACAATAATTTGCTATGCACTATCAAGGCCTAATCTTTTCTCATTTTACTGCATTTTTCCTTCCCCAAACTCATATTACCCCTAAAGAAGTGCATGGCACACTCAGCTCCACTCATCTCATCTCATCTCTTAATCCCAGAAATCTTTGCTTTGGGAAATCTTGGTTTCACTTCTATTCTTTTTTACTTTTTTTTTTTTTTTCAGTTCTTAATTTCCATTCCATGAAAATACTCATGTGTTTCAGGACCTTTATTGAAAATTTGCAATATGTGTCCTCAATGCATCTACCTCATGAGGCAGGTCTGGTTTCATAAAGAAGAAAATATGGACCCCTCTGTGGACATGGTTAACGAGGAGATATCAAACTGTTTCTTAGCTCAACTGCTACTGCTAAATCTTAAAGTCTATTTTCAGTACTTACATTATCTGTTTTCACCACCTTCCAAAGTGGTTACACTCCTTCACTAATTTTCTTTTCTTTATTTTTAAATTATTTTTATAGATTCAAGGGATGTAAGTGCAGTTTTGTTACATGCATATAATACATAGTGGTCAAGTCTGTGGTTTCAGTGTATCCAGCACCTGAACAGCGAATACTGTACCCAATAGATACTTTTTCAACCCTTACCACCTGGCTCCTTCATCTGCCCCTCTTTTGGAGTCTTCCTATCTTCATGTCCATGTGTACCCTTTGTTTAGTTCCCACTTACATGTGAAAACATGCAGTATTTGATTATCTGTTTCTGAGTTATTTCACTTAAGATAATGACCTCCAGCTCCATCCATGTTGCTGCAAAGGATATAATTTCATCCTTTTTATGGCTGATTAGTATTCCCTGATGTATATATACCACTTTTTCTTTATCCAACCATCTGTTGATGGACACTTAGACTGAATCCATGACTTTGCTATTGTTAATAGTGCTGTGATAAATATACAAGTTCAGGTGTCTTTTTTGAAATAATGATTTGTCTTCCTTTGGGTACATACCCAGTAGTGAGATTGCTGGGTTGAATTGTAGTTCTATTTTTAGTTCTTTAAGAAACCTTCATATTGCTTTCCATAGAGGTCATACAAATTTACATTCCCACAAAGAGTGTATAAGTGTTCCCCTTTCTCCACATCTTTACCAACATCTGTTGATTTTGACTTTTTAATAATGGCCATTCTGACTGGTATAAAATGGTATCTCATTGCTTACTGATTTTCATAGCCTTTTAATACTGTTGATAGGGTATTTTCCCATAACTCAAATTTTGTCTGTTTTTTCTTTCACTGATCAATGTCAGTATGCTGGGCTGATAAGCTATATTCTATATAGGCCCTACAAAAGGCAGGTCAGAGATTCAGTTCCAAGTAAGCAAGTCACACCACTTGGATGATTTTCTTAGAATTGGCCCATAATTACACCCTACCCGAATGAGGTCACAAGGATGTAAGAGAATTAGGTGGCAGAGTATAAGTCTATTACTTCCTGGGAAGACTCAAAGAAGATAGTTATTAAAAACCCCAGACAAAAACATGAGGGTTCTGATGATCTTGACTGAAGTAAATGAGTAGTTTAAAGCTGCTGTGTCAAAGGTGGCAGCCACTAGCCACTTGTGGCTATTGAGTACTTGAATGTCACTTGTCTAATTTGATGTATACTGTGAGTATGAAATACAAACTAGATTTCAAAGACTTAATACCAACAAAAAGAAACTTAAGTTATCTCAATAATGTTTATATTAATTACATGTTGAAATGATAATATTTTTGATATATTGGGTCAAATAAAATATATTGTTATTAAAATTAATTTTACTTTGTTACTTTTTAATACAGCTATTAGATCATAGATGTTGCTTTCATTATATTTCTACTGGATAATGCTCATCTAATGAATCCTTATTCAATATTAAGGATTATTTTTCCTGTACTTGAAATGTACCAGCAGCAAGACTATATGAGTCCATTCTCACACTGTTGTAAAGAAATACCCAAGACTGGGTAATTTATAAAGAAAAGAGGTTTAATTGACTCACAGCTCTGCATGGCTAGGGAGGCCTCAGGAAACTTATAATCATAGCAAGGTCAGGCGCAGTGGCTCACTCCTGTAATCCCAGGATTTCGGGAGGCCGAAGTGGGCAGATCACGAAGTCAGTAGATCAAGACCAGCCTGACCAACATAGTGAAACCCTGTCTCTGCTAAAAATACAAAAAATTAGCTGGGCATGGTGGCAGACGCCTGTAATCCCAGCTACTCTGGAGGCTGAGGCAGGAGGATCACTTAAACCCAGGAGTCAGAGGTTGCAATGAGCCGAGATCACGCCATTGCCAGGGTGGCAGTGCAAAACTCCGTCTCAAAAAAAAAAAAAAAAAAATTCATGGCAGAAGGCACTTCTTCACAGGGTGGCAGGAGAGAGAATGAGTGCCAGCAGGGGAAATGCCAGACACTTATAAAACCATCAGATCTCGTGAGACTCACTCACTATCAAGAAAATAACATGGGGGAAACTGCCCCCATGATTCAATTATCTCCCACCGAGTCCCTCCCGCAACGTATGAGGATTATGGGATTACAATTCAAGATGAGATTTCGGTGGGGACATGATGCCAAGCCATATCAAAGGTCTTTCTTCCAATCACATTGCTCCAAATGCAGTTATCTGTTGCTCTTTTCATTTCTTCAATAGTAATTCATATTCTGTCAATAAGCAAGTCACATTTATTTTTGTTTTATGTTGTCTATTATCACGTTAGCTGTTATTACCATAGTTGGAGCCAGAGTAATTTCATACCCGAATTGTTGTAATTACCAACTAAATCAACTCTGTATCTTCATGTTATCCCAATCTTAATGTATCCTCGAGGTTGCCATGAGGACAACTTTCTATTAGCATGACTCTTACTATGTTATTCCTTGCCCTCCAGTCTTTGATGATCACCCTTGCCTCTGGAATCAAGGCAAAATTTTCTAGCACAAAGGTTCTCAAATTTTGTATATCATTATCCCTTTTCACACTTCAGAAATTTTAAGGATCCCAAAGAGTTTACGTTTAAGTGGGCTACATCTATCAATATTTGCTATATTAGAAACTAAAATTGAGAAATTTTTAAAACACAGGAATATATGCAAAGACATATTTCATTGACCTTCAGAGCAATGACGTGATTATACATCACGTAGTCTCTGAAAAATTTCAGTGTATACTTGTGTGAGACCAAGAGAGGAAAAGGCAAATAACATCTCGGTATTACTTACAGAAGTAGTTTTCACTTTGTGGACGCTGAAAAGGTCTTGAGCACCCTCAGGTGTATCTGGGCCACATCTTGTGAACCACTGCCCTAGCTCATTTCCATACATTCTTCCTAGATGATATCCTCCACTCCCACAACTACAGCTTTGATTTCTGTTATGTGCTTAAGACACCCAAATCTCTGTCTCTAGCCTCGATCTTGCTTCTCAACTGCAAATCTGTATATCCTATCATCTTTACCTAAATAGCCCAAAAGTAGTCAAACCGAACATGTGTCAAGCAGAACCCTGATCCCCAAACCTGCTCCTCCTCCTGTCTCTTTTATTTCGGTAATTGTCACTACTGAAGCCAATTACCTTATTTTTCTCCTTATCACTTTCCTCTCCCTCATCCCTCATATCCAGTTAATCAGCAGTTTCTATGGATTCTAGTCTCTATAAAAGTCTCTCCAGTTTTTTCACTTCTCTCCACCTCACAGCCACCAGCCTAGTTCCATAAAAGAGTCTTGCTCTATTACCCAGTCTGGAGTGCAGTGGCACTATCCAGCCTAGTTCCATGAAATAGTCTTGCTCTATTGCCCAGGCTGGAGTGCAGTGGCATTATACAGCCTAACTCCATAAAAGAGTCTTGCTCTATTGCCCAGGCTGGAGTGCAGTGGCACTCTCAGGGCTCACTGCCTTGACCTCCTGGGCTCAAGCGATGCCCCTACCTCAACCTCCCAATTAGCTGGGATCAGAGGCGTGCAACACCAGACCCAGCGAATTCTCCCTTTCCTGAGGCTCGCTCCCTTCTGACCCATTCCAGAGCCATAAGCCAGAGAGATCTTCTTTTAGCACAAATGTGAGCATATCACTAAAAACCATCTAAAATATAATGCCTGATCTAACACTGGCATTATTTATTATTTAGCCTCTCTAAACTCTAGTTTCCTTATCTGTCAAATGAAGGTAACATTTGTAGCTGCTTCCTCGGCTTGAAGTTAAGATTAAATGGCATAGCACGGAGATGCCAAGGAGCATCTGGCACATGATGAGCATCAATCCACTTTAGCATGTTGAGTTATGAGGGTGGTGTTCATGATCCTGAGGCCACTGAAGATCAACTTAAAAAAAAAAAAAAAACCCTTGTACCCCAAACTCCCAACTTGATCATTACATATTCTACACATGTAACAAACACTCATACGCAACCCATATATATGTAAAATATCATGTCTCAATAAAATAAAAACAATAACAAAAACATAAAACCTTCCATGGTTTCAGGTAAAATTGCAAACCTCCTTTTCTGGCTTAAAGGTACTTTAACATCCAGCAAAATGGGAAAATCATATTTTCCCACACAAAAAACATTTGATAATGAGGTGAGATTATGGGAAATCCTTTTTGAATTAAAAAAAATTTTGGACAAATACAAGAAACAGGTTCTTAATTACTTATGTGAGAAAAAGAGTAGAATACTAAATATAATTAAAATTTACAAGTATTCACTTAGGTGGTTGATAAATGTCTTTGAAAAATACTAGAATCTCTGTTTTCCTTTTCTGATGATAAGAGTTTATGTACAGGCCGGGCGTGGTGGCTCAAGCCTGTAATCCCAGCACTTTGGGAGGCCGAGATGGGCCGATCACGAGGTCAGGAGATCGAGACCATCCTGGGTAACACGGTGAAACCCCGTCTCTACTAAAAAATACAAAAAACTAGCCGGGTGAGGTGGCGGGCACCTGTAGTCCCAGCTACTCGGGAGGCTGAGGCAGGAGAATGGTGTAAACCCGGGAGGCGGAGCTTCCAGTGAGCTGAGATCCGGCCACTGCACTCCAGCCCGGGCGACAGAGTAAGACTCCGTCTCAAAATAAAAAAAAAGAGTTTATGTACAGATATTGGTTTCCACAAGTGACCCATTTCCAAATGAAAGGGACCACATAATTGTGTTTGCTCTCTTCTATTTGCCTGTTTTTGTTTTGTCCAGCAGAAACTTGGTTCTCCATGTTTTTCAAAACAAAATGTAAAAACTGAAACACATTATAAATATGAAACCTAGTAGGAAAAGAAACTGAAAAAAAAAAAAAAAAACAACAATGATAGAAAACACTACTACCTAAGGTTCCAGTGGTGCAAATTTAAGAATGAGGAGGAAGATGCTAAAAGATCTCAATAAAAATTCAAATCTAATAGTATGCTGTTGGATTATCATGTGACCCAACAGCTTTTCCCATTCTACTGCCGAAAAGGATACCTTTCTTCTAATGAGAGCCCCAAAATGTGTCTCTGCTCTTAGGAATTAATAAGTGTATAATAAATCATTATCAAATCACCCATTTTTATTTAGATGAGTCCTACATTAAAACGATGAACTACTATATACAGCACGCTCTGACATTTTGGAAGATGAGTATATTATTTACTTGCTCCTCTGTCTTTACCTGTTGCGTGGAGATGTAAAATAACTCTGATACCTATAGTCATTAATTCTCTGAGAATCAAGTTTTTCTTAAGAAACTCTGCTGTGTTTGGGAGAAAACATCACCCAATACTTGATCCATCACGCAAAGCCAAGTTAGCTCAAAGTTTATCACCCCTACACCTCAGCTACACAGGGCCAAAGGACTTGGGCCAGGGCCTGTTGGTCCAAATCTAGTTAAAAGAAAATATGCCTCACCCTATGCCAAAAAGTTAAGTAACCCTAGCCCATCTTTGATTCTTTCCAGCTTTACTTATTTCGTATTTTTTTACTCCTTCCTCCCACACAGTGGCCTCCTGATCTCTCACCCATTCCTCCCATTCGGACAAGAAATGTTCAGAAATCATATGTTTATTGTTGACCATTTATATTTCACAGTAAACAAGATTCTGTCAGACTATTACTATAGCCAGCTATTTGTACATTGTGTCTATAAGCTTGTTTTGAAGAAGGAAAATTTATTCTTAAAAGACTTTCAGGAAATAGCAATCCCATTAGAGAGAAATCTGAGGTCAATGGAGAAACTTGAAATCTCACTGTCAAGCAGACTCCAAAGGTATTCCTGTAAGAAGACCAGAATCTGCCTTAATCGAGTATAATATCTTCTGAGGTTTCAGTGCAGAGAATATTGTCCTGTGGGGGAGAGGTAGATAAATAGACTTCTCGATCATTCTACCACCAGTACATGAGCCCAGAGTGGGGACATGAGAGACCACAAGTAGAAGAAAATGTTCACCCTCTAATACTCCAGCTCCAATGTGGTACAAAATTGTTTTCTAAATTCCTAGTATTAGAGTTAACACGGGGCTGGAACATGTCAACAAACTCCGTTTAAAGCTCACAGATAATAAAGAGGGAAACAAAACCAGATAGGAACACATAACCAGGAAATATAGCTCATAAAATATAATTTTCTCATGTTTTGTCTTGTGTTCTCCTAGACAGGCATCTCCTCCCCTGCTCCAGGCTCATTCTCCTGTGGCCCAGGCAGCAGAGGCAGCCTCTACCATGAATTGGAGGCAAATTCCTGAGAGCAACAGGCATTCCCTCTTGCCTCCTTAAAGCCCACCTTCTAAATTCTCATCCTTTTCCAAGAATCTACCTCTTCACCACATGATTGGGCCCAAAAATATCCAACTCTCTCAAGTGAGACCCCTCACTCTCCATCACCCAGTGTGTGTGGCCTTACCACTTCATAGAAGAACCATATCAGAATAAAAGAAAAGAGCACCAAAAGAGGCTTAGGCATACATACCCCTCGCCCCCACTACGACACTCCCCATCACCACAGTAGCAAAGAACTCAATCCATTGCAGCACTAGATTTATGTCTTTGTGGATGACTGACAGTCAAGTTTGCGTGCAAAAGCACCAGAGATGAGTTGCCCCTGAAGAAGGCGGCCTGTTCCATCACCCTGGCGCAGCTGTCCCTTAAGAGTCCAAACCTAGAAAACAAGGTAGGAGCTGAGAATTGGACAATCGGCTGTCATCTGCTTCTTCAAAGTCCTGGAACATGTGCTATAGCACTGATACACCTGTCAAACTCTTATGTCTTTAGGAAAAAATGGAGAAAGAGGATTTTCCATATTCTTTTATAAACTTCAGAAGTCAAATTATTTGACAGGCCATGGCACAGAGGCAGAGAGAAAAATTATGGTTTTCTGTATTGATTTGATTAAGATTATTTCCATAAAGTCTTAAAGTCTTACATAAGTTTTCAGGGTCTTTATACATCTTTAGAGTATATTGAAACTGTATTGCTAATATCTTTCTTTTCTTCATTAATTCCATAAATGAAGAAATATTACTGTGTGAAGAGAATGGTTTCTTGACACACACATCAAACAGATTTAGGTCGTAGTGTCCCCTTTTGTTAACAAAATTTTTAAAAATTGATATAATTTTTCAGACATAGTTCTTGAATGTCTTCCACATGGAATGTGTTATCATAGTCCTGTCATCCACAAGAAGATATGTCTGGTCCTGTTTCAAGGCAGTGGGCTTATTTTTCTTAATATATTGAATTGTTGCCATCTCTACCATGTGATAACTGTGTAACTATGATCAGTTTACTCCTTGGGTCTTTTTACTTTCCCATGAATTCACAGTGAATAATTATAAGAATTACATTAGAATTAGTATTCCTTGAATTACTTAAAGGCCTTGTAAATTGCAAGCTCTCAATAAATATAAATGCTCATCCTCTTACTTCTTGGTTTTTACTAAAATTTGTGCTTAGAATTAATTTTCCTATAATTAAATAATAGTTAAAAGTAAACTTTTAATAATTTCCACAAAGTAAAATCATATAACTATTTAGAGTGGGATTTTCTAACTAATTCAAATGGGTCATCTTTTATTACATAATTTGTTTATTAATTTTTTTAACACCTACTATGTGAAATGCAATATTCCAGGCACTGGGTATATAGAGTGAAAAAGAGATGCCATTCACTGTTCATGGAATTTATGTCAAACAAAAAAGAAATATCTTAAACAAGTAGTTACATGATTTATTAAATTACAATAAGTATTACCAAGAGCAAATACAGGGTACTATAAAAACCATAATGGACTGAATCTGTCAGAGATGGCGTGAAAGATTTTTCTTAGGAAGTGAGTCAAATATATCTTGACAGTAGAACAGACATTAGTTAGGCATCAGGAGTGTGTGTGTGTGTGTGTGTGTGTGTGTGTGTAAATGAGTCAAGGAAAGAAGGCAGTTGGTTTTAGAGGAAGCTAAATAAGACCAATGTGGCAAGATATGAAAAGTGCTAGAGATGACTCCAAAAAAGTATTCAGATCAGGCAGGCAGCTTTTAGGCCATGTTAAGGATTCGAGTCTTAATTTTTAAAGTAATGGGAAGTCATTGAAGAATTTCAAGCAAGGAAATGATATAATTAGATGGAAATGTTAAAAATGTCACTCTAGCTTCTGTATGGAGAGTGGGCTGTGGCTAGGCAAGAGTGAAATCTAGGCCACTAGCTGGGAGGATTATGCAGTCATCTGGGGGAAAAAAGATGTTAACAGAAACCAGTATGAGCAGGGGTGATGGAGAAAATAGAATTATGTTAAGGGAGGGGGAGGAGGTAGGAATAGAGTAGAATGATTCAAGGTATCCCCCAGGATTCTAATGTCTGCACTAGGTGGACAAAGATGCCATTCACTCAAGAGGGAACACTGAGAAGGGTCAGGTTGGATGCATACAAATTCCTTTTCCAACCTTAAGTTTGAAAGGACTGTAGATGCCAAGTAGAGCTAAGTCAGTAGGTAGCTATATAGATCTAGGGCTTAGAGGATTGGTTGTGGCTGGAAGTAAAACTTTGAGAGTTCTTTTATACAGAAGGTAATTAAAGCCAAGATTATGGGTAAGATTTTCTGGATACATGTTTTTAGACTAGACATTCAATGAAACTGTCTTGAAGTGCTCCCTGATTTTTCAGTCTTCTAGCAAAGCTCACAATTGGTTCAACCTGACTTAAAACATTACCAAGACTCTTGCTATGGCATCAAGGTTTAGACTCTTAACCAATTACTTATGGTAACTGCATAAGACAATTTAAAACTCTTTCCTAAGAAAAATATTGACTGTATGTGTAGATACCACTGTATTGGCCAACACGTGTGCCAGCATGTTGATTTTTTCACTAAGAGAGACTTCAATTTCATGTACTCAAGGGTACATAACTGAAAGAGAACTCTGTCCCTTTAATGCTGGAGTTTAAACCTTATTACTTTCATTCTATTCACAACACAAAATAGCTACAATACAGCTACTTCCTAGAAAATCCAATCATGAAAGAAATAAATCTATTTTTGCTTGAGAATAGTATTTGTCTGGGAGGAGGGAAGCAAGATATATTCCTCTATTAGTTAAATAATCAGCAAGAAAAGTGGTGGTGATTGAAGATATTATTTTAGTCTATTATGTTGCCCTAACTGGGGATTGTTTCCTTGCATCATTGAAGGTTAAGTTATTAAAGAACAAACTTCTGCAAATTTCAAAAGCTCTGCCTCTTTTGAAGCATGGCATGGTAGAAGAGAAAGAGGGAGAAAGAGTTAAAATTTTAATTTGTATTTCTATTTGTTCCACAAAGAATTTGAGATGCTTTATAAGAATATATGGAATAAAATATATGTATGTATATTCAGAACAAAAGAAAATACAAATTGGAGTAGATGACTATGACTGAGGGGGAAGTGAAAATGCAACATGTAGGCCAAAGACTCCTACATAGGTACTAAAGTTGGATTGCAGATTTGAGTCTGAAATTTTGGCCTTTGAGTAAAGAGAAACACCATTGTATTCTTTATTATACATAAGGATTTTTTTTTCTTCTAAACACAATTTATTACTTGGAATTTTGTTTTGAAGACACTGAAAAATACGGTAAGAAACATACTCAAAAACATTCCTAAAGTAAATACAGTAGTAGATTTTGTATACCTTTTTCTGGTAGAGTTTCTTAATTCTAGACTCAAACTTGATTCCAAAACAACTTAATAATAACAATTCTGTGAGGTGAGAGGAGTAGAAAGAAGAGGCTCAGTGTGACCCAGTGATGTGACTCTATAACAGACTAACTTAATTCTGAGCTAAACCCCAGAAGAGCTAGATGACTGATTCTTTGTTGTTTCAGATGAGATCTTCTAAGGAATCTGATGAAAGCTATGGACCCCCAGAAACACACTCATATACACATATAGAACATAGCATATAAATGCAGATGATTCACAAATCCCTTAGAGCCCAGGTGGAAACATGTGATGTCAAGTCTCTATAAAAAGTAATTTAGAAGTAGTATAAGGGAGTACTTAAGAGTATATGCTAGGCATCCAACAGATCGCAGTCTGATTTTGGGTTTTGCCACTTGCTAACTGTAGAGCTTTAAGCAAGCTATTGAACTGCCCTAAGCCTCAGTTTTCTCATCCTTAAAATGAGGGTCAGTAATATTGTTTATCTCATTGGGCAGAAGTAAGGATTAAATGAGATAATGCCTATGAAGTGCTTTGCATAATGTTTTTAACATAGTAAGGACTTAATAGTTATTATTAGCTTTATGCATTCATAATTAATTGAAGCTATTGTTACTGGCTATTAGTTATGCTGTTTCCATTTCCCTACATGACCAAGAATATTAGAGAAGGGGTTATCAGTTCACAAAACACTGTGCATATAGGTATATGTAAATGTAAAGTACTCTAGGAAGAATATGTATAATCTCTTTCTGATTTTCAATGAGGCCCATGATTAAAAAATGTAATGACACAATGGAAAGAGGCAAACATAAGTTGGCTGTGTTCTTCATGAAGGTACTGACTCATAGCCACTGTTCCCCACTCTCAATTTAGAGAGAACATTCATGTGCTCAGGGCACGCATTTATCTTCTATGTTGTTCCCCTAAGAAATAATAGTGGCCTCATTGGCTGTTAATGGCCCTAAGCGTTTATTGTTCGGATTCCATTTCTGGACACTCCGTTGTTGACTTTAATGCTCCTGACTCACCCCTTAAGTCCTTGATTGAGTCAAAGATATGTTAATATTAGAAATGATAGAAAATTTCCCAGGTAAGTTACTGAGCTATGCAAAATCACTTAAAAATCCCTCCCAAAATGCCAGTAGTCACCAATGCTTCCTCTGTTTTTGTCTGCTATCGCTCTTCTCCTATTCCCTGAGTTATTTTTTCCCCACAGCTCTATTGACCTTATTTTGGCCTAACCTCGACTCCCCATTTTTGTCCTTTTTAAAGCTGGCATTTGCAATAAGAATATTCCTTTTTGTTGTAGTTCACCAGACAACCAATCAGAGTAAATCTTCAAATCTTTACTCTTCTTTACAGTGTTCATTGCATCATAAAGATTCTATTTGGTTATTGAACATACAGCATAGATTCTTTTACTCTTTTCCCAATTCAGAACCATTTTGGACACCCGTATGAGTCTCCCTGCACAGAGCCAAGAAGGTACCCTTTTGACATGAACATCATAAAGCTTTAGGAAGTGAAAACTTTTCAAAAGCCTTACAAAACTAGGGTTAGAATCAAGATGAGAATTGAGGATCTAGAGGTCAGTGAGCTTTATTTACTGGAGCTTTGCTTTACTAATGTGTTTACATATTACGTGGCTCCAATAAAAGCCATCTCAGGATAACACCATTGCTATTTTTTTCTTTGTTTCAGTGTCACAATTTCTGTTTTTAACATTTAATGTAAATATAGCCATGAATTTTTCAGCTCAAGTAATTTAATTGAAATAATCAAAAAATGTAATTAAAATAAACCAAATAATTTAATTAAATATAAATTTAATATTTGGACAATATCCTCACAGCAAATAAATCAAACCCCTTATAAGTGCCTATGATAAAGAATAAATATAGCACACACCATATGCTAGTGGCACGCTATGATGCTGTCATACATTATCTCATTTTACCTCAATCACATTCTCCTGAGGATAGTTATCCTTCCCGTCTTGCAGGTGATATAAACTAAGGGCCAGAGGATTTGGGTGACTTGCCCTTGCTCAGTGAGTGCAAAGTTTTAATTTTTAACTCAAGTTTGTCTGACTATAAAGCCCTTGCTTCTCTGACTAATCAAGAAGGAGCCAATTAATTTCATCAGAAACAATGAAGGAACTTTACAAAATTATGTATGCTGAGCTCTTCAAGCTTCTAGTTCAGTAGATCTGGGTGGAACCTGGACCTGGAATACTTGTAAGAACTCAATTAATAGTATCTATTGTTAGTTATTAGTTATGCTGCTTTAGTTTTTCTAATAGGACAAAGAACATTAGAGAAGAAGTTATTAATATTCAAAGCATGTTGTAAATATGCAAATGTGCATCTCTCTGGGAAGCATTCCATAACCTTGTTCAAATTCTCAGTGAGGCTTTTAAACCCAGAAGGTTAAAAACCACTGGATAGAGGCAAACACAAGTTGGTTTGCTCTATTTTTTAATGAAGGTTTCTACTTACATCTGACCACACCTCATTCACCATTTGAGAACATCAATGTGCTTAGGGCAGGCATGTTTATTTTATATATTGTACTCTAAGCTATATAGGTCACTAAATGTCTCTTAGCTTTTTTACTGTTCAAATTACAAATACCTTGGGCCATTCCATTTTTCACATTTGTGCTATTCATCCATCCATAGCCCCTTGGAATTTCTAAAGCCCATGTGACTCAGAGTCATAGCCAGGTTTGAGAAGAACTAGAATTTATTGAATATCTTGGTATAATAATAATCCTACTTATTAACTAAAATCTCTTTATTAACTGGCACCAGTTAATGGCCTGAAATAATGGAAATTTTTCAAAATGCATCCCATTTGTGCACAGATACTAGAGCAGTCTTTAAATAGAATATGTCTTAACACCACAACTGAATTCATAGTAGTTATCACTCCTGTGCATCTTCTATGCTCCAAGTTGTTTATGAACATGAATCTCTAATCTTTAGAAATGCCATCTTTGGTGTGAGATGGCACTCAACATCCTAGCACTAGGACCTGTTCTTTGAATTGATTTCTAGATATGACATAGCACACACTGTTGGTTATTTCCTCAACACTCACTACCCTCTCCTTTCTGATGTGTTGGTTACAATGCATTCAGCTCCATGGAATAAACTGCCATTGGTCCAATTCATTCCCTTTTGCCAATGGTTAGGCTTACGACACGGTTTTGTCCAATGATATATAAGGGGAGGGCAGCTAAGGCTTCAGTGTTCATCTTAGGTCCCTGATATGAGACTAATGCTCAAGGAGAAAGGTTCTCTTTGCCCCCACTCTCTGCCTTCCTGCCAGGGACATTCTCATGAGGAAGTAATGTTTAGAGCAAGGCAGCCATTCTGAGACCGTAAGAAGAGGCAATGCTGACCCACTGAGCATGGCAGAAGAAAAAGAAAAGAAAAAACTTGGTTCTTTATGACAGTGTTGATCTACCAAACCAACACTGAGAGTGCCCACTTCTAGTTTCCTGCAATAAATACTACATAACTATATAAGTTAATCTGCTTGCTTTCAATCAAAAGCATCTTAATTGATGCAAATAATGACAAACTATTTTGAAATATGCACATAGCTATTCACAGACATGCCACTTCTCCCCAAAATTGTGACCAACAAGACAGCCTGAATGAGGAATGTAGAATAGCCAGTGGACATATCGGAATAAAAAGGTCTTCTTAGAAATGGGATTGACAACCCAGGAAAGAAAGTGTTTTTCTTCCTAGCCCAATGCTTTAATTAGACCAACACCTACTAGATGAAAATTTACATTATTCAAGTCTCAAAACCTTTCCAGAAATCCAAGTTTAGAAACCTAGAAGTAATGGTTCAGAGTCCTGATTCCAAACATACTTTTCATGTGTGCTCTCTCTTTCTCTTTCTACCTTCTCTCTCTCTCTCTACCTTCTCTCTCTCATTCTCTCTCTCTCTCTCTGTCTCTCTCTCTCTCTCTGTCTCTCTCTCTCTCTCTCATCACACACAAACTTCTTAGGGAAGACGGTGGGACCGTATCTTGGTGGGACCCAAATATTATTTGAGCATAGATCCTACACTATGGGTCATGATCAGAACAGAAACTGCACATGTATTACCTCTATCCACTTGCCTGTCCCCAAGATAGACATTACTAAAAGATCACCAATTGTTTTTTCCCCTCAACCTGGGGAACAGTGTGACACTCCTCCTCAAATCAGTGTTCCAGGCAACCACCATTAAAGGATGGGAATTTGCCTTTCAGATATATTGCATCTACCATCCCAATAATAGCTGATTGAAAGCTAGCCAGAAGCTGTGGTTGAGCTCTGTATACAGACATTGGGGAAGCTTGTTAAAAATACTGTTTTGAATTTAGTACATTTGAGTGGGGCCTGAGATTCTATATTTTTAATAACATTTACAGGTTGCAAAATGGTGCCCACCATTTGGTTTTCACATACGTTTTATAGGATTGACTACGTTATTTTTATATTTTATATTTACACTATCCAATATCTAAAACTTGAGGGGAAATTATATAAAATCAAGAAATTTTTAATGTGCCTCTCTTTAAAAATTAGAAAATCCACAACACTGGGCTCTGTTCCAACATGATAACAACCAACTGGAGCTAAACAGAGCTGCCTTCTTCAGATGGGGCATGCACTTACCGTTTTGTCTTAGTCCTCTTCCTTCCCTGATGCCTCCCTGACACTGCAGATGAATATCACTGATGTTTACCATCGTGTTTGCTCTGTTATTTCCTTATACAAATAGTTGTTAAAAACAGGAAAACAAATGACAGACCCAAAAGGTCAGTCTAAAAGACAGAAAATTTAGTGATATTAGGGCATCAATCTCTTTCTCATGAAATTTCAAGAAGGAAGATTAACAAGGTCCTAGAGCAAGGGCTTTGCCAAACAACTGTAAGTCCATTTCACAATTTCAGTGACAGCAGGGAAACTTTATACTGCCACTGTTTTTCTTACATGTTAAAGAGCAAAAGCTCCGTAGGATTACAGCAGAGAAAGTCCATTCCAGACTGTGACACTACTTGCTGCATAGCAGAATTTAGTATGATGGGGTTGGGTGCAGTTTACCAGCAAAAATCACCTCATTATAACCCATGTCCCACTCTAATGAGGAGCTAGGCATTATCTTAAAACGTGCTGCAGCAAAGCCAGCACCTATATTTGGTGGTTTGTGAACAATCCTGTCATATGCCCTGAATATTTGTAATTTCACAATTGATTCTCCAATTGTATTCCGAAAATATAAATTATCCTCGGCTAAATTTTAGAAGCAATCACTCCGTTACACATCACAGCAAACAGTATTATGTAAGGTTAACCACGGCATCTTTTTTCCAGTTTATTTACGGAAGCACACATGAATACGTTCTAGTTATAAACGTTTTTAACAACAAAGAGGTACAGAGAATAAGAAGTGAAAATCTCTCATATTCTTTTACCTCCCCACTGCCCTGCCCTCCTTGCTCCACTACTCTCTTTATTAGAAGCATTCTAAATTAACACTTAGTTGTGTGTTTTTCCAGACATTTTTCTATGTTTATATATATATATGACATGTACTTTTGTCTGGAGGATTTCTCATCACTTATGACACTATTACGCTATACATTTCTCATCACATACATTTTGTTTTGCGACTTGCTTTTTAAAATAATAATATGCTTGGGAAATCTTGCCATATCAGAATTTACTACATACTTCTTAACCATTATATAGCATTCCAAATCAACCATTCTTCTATGGATGAATATTTAGATTGTTTCTTCTTCTTTATGATGTTGCAATTAATTCCCTCAATCATATATCTTACTGTACACACATGAGTATGTAGAAGAGATATCTAGGAGTAACATTTGTCTGTTCAAAGTATACATATATTATTAATTTTTACCTACTCCCAAATTGCATTCTACCTGCAATGTATGAATACCTAATTCCCCATGCTCTTGGTTAGTATAAATATTTAAAATATTTGCCTATCTGAAGGCCAAAAACATATCTCTATTTTAATTTGCATTTAAACATTTTCACATTATTTATTAGCCATTTGTAATTCTTTGAATTTCTATTAGGCTGTCTTTTTCTTCTTAATTTGCATGAAATCCTTAGATACTAAGGTGGTTATCTTTTTATGTATATATGCTGCAAAATTTTTTACCAGGTTGACAATTGTCTTTTAACTTTGTTCTTTGACATCAATTGCACAGAAATATTCTGAATTTTTAAATATTAAAATCTGTTGAGGCTTTCTTTTATAACTTCAGAATTTTTGAATTCCCAGGAAGGTTTTACCTACCTCATGGTTATAAATATATTCTCCTTTATTTTCTATACCTGTTACCCACCAGGCCTGCTGGCCTGGATTTGGATCTCACAATTAGATGAATGTGAGTCTGCAGGCTTCTTGAAAAGCTTGGTGGACACTGGGCATAAGCAGGACCCTTCAAAGTCAAATGATAATGTGCAATGCACAATTAGCAAACAAGTCCTAACCAGCTCTAAAATTTTGTGGCTTTTGTGGTATGGCATGACTAGAGACAACACCTTAGACAATAACATTCCCACTAAGTGCATCGTTTACACCTTAGACAATAACATTCCCACTAAGTGCATCGTTTTTTGTTTGTTAGTTTGTTTTGTTTTGTTTTTTTAGATAGCATTTTGCCATATTGTCCAGGCTGGTCTTGAACTCCTGGGCTCAAGAGATGCACCCCCCGAGGAGGCGGCCTCCCAATGTGCTAAGATTACAGGTGTGAACCACAATGCCTTGGCACTAACTGCACCTTTGACATCACTGAAATCCTCTCCAGATCAGCAGAGAAAGCTATCTTATTGAGACTCTACTGGCAATTAATAACAACACAGTATTATCAATTATTAACAAAAACAACATTAATAATAATAGTGATGAAGATAACAGCTAACATTACCACGTACTTACTATATACCAGGCATTTAGCATGTGTCATCTCACTTAATCCTCACAGCAATCTTACGATAGCAACATTACGACTACTATGGCCATTAGCTTCTGCTGAGATTTCCTGAAGGTGCCTCAGCTAGTAAACAGAGTTATAATTGAAATCAAAGTCTATCTGACTTCAGAAGTCACAATTATAACCAAGGAATTGTTCTCTCTCATACCAGACAGTTTGTGAAATAATCCTTTGGGAATATCCAAAAAAACAACCAAGGGAGACTAATGGAATGGCTGATATAATCAAATCCAGTAAATAGGAGTTTGTGTAATATAAGATGATCATTAAATCAGTATAAGTAGATTTAAAACTTGGTATGTAAAAATAAACCAAGTAGTTTTCAGATGCATGTGAGAACTAACGGAGAAAAAAATAAGCTATAGAAGTACTAAAAAGATTAAGTGATTTTAAAAAACAATTTGGAAGAGGAAATAAACTTTCAATATCAAAGAAAACTCAGAAAGCACTAAAAATAGATGATAAATTCTATTAGGTAAAAATGAAAACTTTTTTCATTGCAAAATAATCACAAAGCCAGATGATAAATGATAAATTTTGCTTGAAGGGGGCGGGGTAGGTGAATTTGCAATTAATATCACCAATAAAAGGTTATATGTGAAGAGTTTACATGACTCTTCAATGTCCAAGAAATGTCCAAGAATCAAATTTGGAAGAAAAGGAAAAAAAAAAAAAATATATATATATATATATGTATATAGAAAAGATAATACAAATGGTTCTTAAACACATGAATTATTTTTCAGCCTCACTGATAATTTTAAAATATAGAAAACAAAACCATAATGAGGTATCATTTTTTAATCTATCAATTTGGACATGATAAAAAGAGAGGGGGAGAGAGAAAGAGAGAAATTGTGCTGGACAATTGTAGGGAAAATGCTTTTATATATTCCTAGTACAAGAGTATACTGTTACAACTTCTCCATACAAAAGGTTTAAAATCTGAAATTTTCCAGAACAAAATTGCATATGGTTTTTGACCTGCCGATTCCACATACATCTGATACTATAGACATATGTTCATCTGTGAAAATGGCATATGTATAAGGTAATAGAGAAGATGGAAAACAAATTAATAAGGAGCTATTTAATATTTAATGGGTTAAATAAATTACACTATATCCATATGATAGAATACTTCATAATAGAAAGAAAAAAGGGATAGGCAGTTTAAACCAACTGATCTATTATTAAGTAAAAGAGCAAGGCACATAGGAGTGTATAGATTATGGTAGCCTATGTGCAGAGAAATTTTGTATACATATACATACACACTAAATAATCCCCAGAAGAACTCTTTAAAAGCTGAGTGGTTAGGAAATAGGAGTAGGAGGGAGATTCATTTCTTAACATATATGTGCATATCTTGAATTTTGAGTCAAGTATGGATTTAATCAAGTATAAAAATCAGTATTAACGTTATTGGGAGATCTATCAGGATCTTTTCACCAGGAATCATTTTATAGAAAATAATTTAGAAGATGATTTCAATATCTGTAAATAAGGAAATTATTTTTTAAAAGATGATAGATGGAATAATATGTAACTGTTAAAAAATTAATTTAATCTTTATAGGTGGCTAAATTTAAGATTTAGAAAAACAGGTTACCATACAGTAAGTATAATCTGATCTCAATGTTTATAAAACAAAATTAAAAATGTGTCTGTAGATGCATATACGTAGATAAGTTTGTGAAAGAGAGCATGGAATTTTATACACTATGGATATGTAAGAAATAGAGAGTGGAGGTGGGCAATCACTTTTTTAAATTCACTTCTGTGTTGTTTGATTTTTACAAAGTAATGTGTTACATTCATGGTTAAAAATGTATGTTATTCATAATTTAAGTCATGGAGACATTATTTGTATTCAGAGGATGGATAAGTTAGGGATCCAGTGATTATATAATATTATTATTTTTGTCTGAGTTTCCATGGTATTTTCTACTTGATATACTCAATATACTCAAACATTAGGAAATACATATCAAATAACTGAAAAATATTTACTTGCTTACCATATGTTAAAGTTTATATGCTGAAATCAACCTATAGTCAACATTTAGACCTCAATGAAAAAGAGCTTAAAATAAAAGACACTTGATTTGGTCTCAAAACAACAACTGGGATTTCAAATTAAGTTAAGAAAACAGCCTCAATTCTAACTCTGAATTTTTTAGTATGTATTTATTCTTTTGAAGCTCTATGTCAGGCCAATTTACAGATGGTCTGGTGAGCCACAGGAAAATAACCCTGTTTAGCTCATGAATCATAAAGAGTTACTCTAAATAGTTATTAATGCAACTTCTCAAGGCATCTGCCTTAACGCAAGGGAATATTTTACCCGTAAGTTTAAATCTTGCTCAAAAGCAAACAGGTAGATTGATGCTCTGCTTATAAGTGAAACTGTCTCATAATGAAGCCCTTTGGGTACTCCATAATCTAAATTCCTCACCACAAAGAAGGATTAAAATTAGTTCATTAAAACCAGATTCTGTTCTGTAATTAATAGAACTTATAAGAAGAAACATGTTCTTTAGTTTTCACAATTGAATACTACTGAGTACCCTAAAATACTAGGAGACCTTCCCTTCCATATTTTTTAGAATGTCAGCTATTAAGATGAAGAAAGCTTATTTTCCACACGTTCTTTAGTGTACTTGAATCTTTTTTTTTTTTTTTTTTTTTTTTTGATAAAGAGTCTCTTCTGTCGCCAGGCTGGAGTGCAGTGGTGCAATCTTGGCTCACTGCACTCACTCTGCCTCCCGGGTTCAAGTGATTCTCCTGCCTCAGCCTGCCAAGTAGCTGGGATTACAGGTGCACGCCACCACACTCAGCTAATTTATTATTATTATTTTTTTTTTTAGTAGAGACGGGGTTTCACCATGTTGGCGAGGATGGTCTTGATCTCCTGACCTTGTGATCCGCCTACCTCGGCCTCCCAAAGTGCTGGGATTACAGGCGTGAGCCACCGCGCCCAGCCTACTTGAATCTTTAGTTGTATTCAGCACATATTAACCAATAGCAATATTTCAGTTTTCAAAACAAGCAACTTATTTATCTTGTATATACCTAAAGAACTAATCATGAACTGGCATGGAATGGTGCAAGGATTGAAAAAGGCAAGCCAAGTCTCATTCAAAGTTACTCAAGCACCGTTCAACTTTGTTCTAGGGCTGTGAATATTTAAATTTATTGTTATTACATACTAGAAAGGTATACTATGATTTCGTGATATAACTCAATATTACTCAGTTATGAATGATATGAAGACAATAGGTATAAAAATACTGGACTACAACCCTTCAGAATTAAGGATGCTGGAGATAAAATGGCTTCCCTAAAAGGCTAAAAACGAATCATTATTCTACGCCATTTATGAAATATCTTGGTTAACAGGGCCTCACAGGTAGTAATGAATATAAAAATAGCCCTAGAGTCCAATTTCATCAATAGACTGAGTCTCCACTCCTACCAAACATTGTATTTGTGAAAGAGTGTAAAGCTTTGGTTTCTACCTTTTTTCCCTTATGAAGTGGACATTCTAGTGGAGATTAGATTACCTAGAAAATAGGGGATAAAGTATAATATTAGATCACTGGACTAAAAGTCAAAAAATGTGAATTCTAATCAAAATTCTATCAAGAATTGGTTGACTGTCAAAGGAAAGCCAGTTATTTTCAATGGGCCTCAGTTTGCTCATTTTGCAAAATGAAGGACTAAAATTAAAATTGCCTAATGTCTCACCAGGTCAAAGGCAATATAGAATAATGTTTAAGAAACTGTCCTCAGTTATATAAACTAGGTACATACATTTGGGTAAATTATCAAACTTTTTGCCTCAGTTTCATAAAAATAATCAAGATAATAATATTATCTACCTCATTGACTTGTTGAAAATCACCAATGAGTTGATATGTGTTAAGTTGTTAACACGTGCTCAGTAATAATAATGGTGTCTTTGTCTGTCTTGTGCTGCTATAACAGAATATCTAAGGCTGAGTAATTTAAAATGAACAGAAATTTATTGGCTTACAGTTCTAGAGGCTAGAAAGTCCAGTTTCAAGGTGCTGGCATTTGGCAAAGGCCTTCTGGCTGCATTATAACACGGCAGGAGACAAGAAAGTAAGAGAAAGCAAGAGGGTCAAAATTAATTATTTTATAACGGTATGAACCTCACCCATGGGGTGGAGCCCTCATGGCCTAATGTCTTCTTAGAGGTCCCCCTTCTTAATACAATTACAATGGCAATTAAGTTTCAACGTGAGTTTTGGAGGGGACAAACATTCAAACCATAGCAGATGATAATGATGGAGAAGGTGATGATGGTTGTGATGAAGGTAATTTTATGTACTTAATGTTATAATGGAAGACTGTAAGGTAAAGAAAGTATTTGGATAATTTACAAACTACGTAACATTCTATAAAAGTACAAAGTGTGATTAAATATGGTGGTCAAGAAAGAAAGTGAGTAAATAAACTTTGTTTTATATATCTAATGCATGTTTATCATTTTTAAGGCAACTTTTGCCTAAGGCGCTTAATCATCGGGTAAGTAAATCTCCATTTCTATGAATTTCTTTAAATATAAAATTACATCAAATTTAAACATTTGACTGCATGTATAGGCATTGAACAACAGACAAGCTTTTTATTAGAAACAGAGATTTGAGAGTGAAACCAAATATGTTATCTGTGATGACTAATACTGAGTGTCAACTTGATTGGATTGAAGGATGCAAAGTATTGACACTGGGTGTGTCTGTGAGGGTGTTGCCAGAAAAGATTAACATTTGAGTCAGTGGGCTGGTGAGGGCAGACCCACCCTTAATCTGGTTGGGCGCCATCTAATCGCTGCCAGGGCAGCTAGAATATAAAGTAGGCAGAAAAATGAGAAAAGACAAAACTGGCCTAGCCTCCCAGCCTGCATCTTTCTCCCATGCTGGATGCTTCCTGCCCTGGAACATCGGACTCCAAGTCCTTCAGTTTTGGGACACAGACTGGCTCTCCTTGCCCTCAGCTTGCAGACAGCCTACTGCAGGACCTTGTGATCATGTGAGTTAATACTTAGGAAACTCCCCTTTACATATATATATATATATTCTATTAGTTCTGTCCCTCTAGAGAACCCTAACACATTATCCCTTGTCTTGTTCTTATCCAGTGGTATTCATCATACCATGCTTCACTCACCGTCTTAACCCAGAGACGGATATTTCTCAGTAATTTGGTCATAAAATGTTAATCTTTGAAGAGTGAGCCACTCATCCAAATGGATTACAAAAGCATGAGACAAGCACATACAAACATGTAAATGCAAGTCAAGCGATCTGCATTGTATTTGCAGCTCTCCCCATTTTGTTACTTACTCTGCTACTCTTGGTCAAATTCTCAGTTGCTCTGTGTCCAAATATGGGATTCTTAAAAGTGACTAAAGCACTATATATCCCTTTCCTATATCACTAAAAAAGATCAGAAATTTATAATTGATATCTCATCTTTAGCATCTTTAGATTCAAATATATACTTTTCCTTAGGTAACTAACATATTATAATTGTTTAAAATGTGAAAATGAAGCCCTTCTTTTTTACTGCCTCTTTCCTCCCCTCACAAACAGAAATACCATTGGGTCATACTTTATAAATCCACTCTCAGAAATATTCCTAAAATATTCCTGCAATAAATATTCCCACATATTCCTACAATTAAAAAAACCCTTCACAAGTCAATGAAGTAACAATGTACCACCTGCAAAAAGAAGTATTTAATCCATAATTTCTCTGCCCAGGTGACCAGTAGCAGTTTCACCCCAGAGTTGAGTGTGCCCACTGGTTCCCCTACTGATTCATAGAGCCTTTTTCTCATCACTCTTGCTGTTCTCTGGAGAAGCCTCCTCTAGCCACTGACATGATGCAACTTAGGCAGGCCCCAGGAAGTACTCCTTTGCCAAAAAAATGGTGTAACTCCAATTTGAGATTTTCTATTTGAAGTCCAGATCCTTATTAAAGAATGGGGTATAAGATTAAAAGCCACTCTCTTTTGGTTTGTGGGAACTCTGTAGTTGGTACTTGACTGGACCTGTTATCAATGCACTAGAACCATTGTCAGTTGCACACACCAGTGGAAAATGAGAGGGGATGAAGCAAAGGGTAAGGGATGCAGTTGTTTTCAATAAAAGCTGTGGTGGCTTTGAAAACAGACTTAAGCTCAATCACATCCTTCATAAGAAAAAGTCAAATCAAAATTGTCTGTTTTATGCTTCTTGTATTTCTAAAAATGCATTTTCAATACTATCTCCCAATTCAAGTGAACAGAACCAGCCCTCAACAAAATTATTAGTATTTTGGAGGGAAATCTTATCTCTTCTTTTGACTAATGCCCAAGGATAAGTAGGTTTCTTTTTAAATCTGCTGTGAGCTACAAGCAGACACCCAAACACATTAAAATTTTGTGTGAGATAGGAGTAAATTGGTTAAAACAAAGGCCTGAATTATTTTTCTGCAACTAAAGCACATGAGCTTTAGTTGATAGACCCAGTGACTTCTATTTTAGATGCTCAGAGGCTTATTTTTACTTACTGGATTGCTGTTATTTTTCAAAATTTGAGATTCTTGAATTAATGAGCTATTGCACCTAATGAGCACATTTGTCATCACCCATACAGTTGTTCAGTCATCTCCATCAGTCTATTACGTCTGCCATGAAGTATGAAGATGCAGAAAGCATGGGCTCTGCCTCAGCTCTTTCACACAAGTCCTATGTGGCATAGGCCATGTGGCACTTCTACTACTAAGTAAAAGCAACAAAAGAGATTGAAAAAACAACTTGAGTTTGGAATAAAAAATGAAATCCATATCTTCCTGTTTGGCATAGAGTCCATGAGGCCCAAAACAGTGATGCATTTACCTTTGTATCCCCAACAAGAAATGCAGTGTTGGCATATTACACATTCATTGCCTTAGTCATTACTTGCTGAAAATAAATAAATAAATAAAGCCTTTAAACTCACTTATGAAACAATGCAGCCTGGTGGAATGATGGGAACAGCTTCCCTCTGTGAGTCCAGTTTCTTCATCCACAATTTGACTGGAATAATGCCTGTCCTACAAGGTAATGGTAAGGAGTTACTGAAATAACCTGTGCTGACACAGGACTTGGCCCATAGAAGGTACTCTGGAGCTATTTGTGGAAATAGAATCATAGATACTTTTAAGTGAGTTAATAGACAAGGAAGGAGCATGCGTTTCACCCATTCACAGAGTTTATTTGGATCGGAACAGCTCGCTACAGAAGGAGGAGGTAAACTTCCCTCCATATGGAGAACATTTATAGATAGCCCCATTCCCTAGATATGTAGACTGCATTTATAACAGTGAAGGATTTTGACAAGAGCAACATGCAACAATCCAGAATCTTAAATCTGTATAATTGTCCCATTCACCCTGTGCTCCATCAAGTCATTCAAGGGTAGTAAGGAATACAACTAAAATTTAGAATTGCAAATCTCCTTGGGTCAGCGTCTCCAGCCCTTCCCACCTGAGAGACTACTTCAATGAATCTACATAACCAGCTTCATATTTCAAGGGCCTGAATACCCACTTTGGAACATTGAAGTCTCTTTTGTTTCTTTTAGACACAATTTTTATTTTAATTGATTCATTTGAAACTGCTTCAGAGATATGGTAAAGTGAAATAAAGAAAATTTTCAAAACCAATCAAAGGTATTATTTATTAGCTATAGAAATGGTTTTAGTAAGGGCAGA
Organism: Trachypithecus francoisi; assembly: GCF_009764315.1. Classification (NCBI taxonomy): domain Eukaryota; kingdom Metazoa; phylum Chordata; class Mammalia; order Primates; family Cercopithecidae; genus Trachypithecus; species Trachypithecus francoisi. Next base: position 85,186,502 of record NW_022681458.1, on the reverse strand, counting down.
AAAAGGTGACATCAAAACCATGGTTTTTAATCCATTGCCATCTCCTGTTACAGTTATAAATTGAGAGTGCATAGGACTATTATCCTCAGGTTCCAAATGATACAAAGTGTACTTTTACGTAAATTAATATGGTAATACATTTAGAGCATGTTTTCCTCTTTAATAAAGGAATCTGAGCCCAAGGTTAGTGAAATAAAAGACTTGAGCAAAACAACAGCAACAAAAACAGGCAAACAAAACCAACTTCTGTGTCTTCCTCACTGCAACAAAATGTTTTAGGGATGGAGCTAATGATGAGATTTATTAAATTTCCTAGGTGGACACACTGGGTCTGTCCACTTGCAAAAGAGTACTCTGTGCCCTTGACTTTAGGTTTTATTTTGTATTATTTTGGAAGGGTAAACAAATCTCCTCCTCTAAAGGGGAACATCATGTGCTGCTGGAAACACTCTCTGCCTTACCACGTAACTAACTTACAGAATATTTCACAGCCCTTGCTAGTAATCACATGGAAGTTTTGTTTGATGGCAAACACTATCACACTGTTCCACTGCTCAACATGATTCTTACAGGGTTCCAGGAATTGTCCCCAGTGTGATGTCTCAAGAATAATAAAAAATAGCCTTCTTTTGCATGACTTTTTTTAAAAAAGTTAGAGCCACCAAAATAAATTATGAATAGCAAATGACAGCTTTTTAGAAATTCAACCCAGCCTCTCTTCCTCAAAGCTCAGAAACAGTGAAGTGGACAGAGAGTGGGGGTATTTTTGTCATTGCAATAAAATGGAGCACTGTGGTGTATAATAAAACAGCAACAACTTCTGACTAGCATCACTAATGCTCCACAGCCACTTCTGGGCTCAAAAAAGAAAAAAACATGCTCAGGGTTGGCCTCCTTGGCAAAGTACATGGCTGCTTAATGGTGTGATTTGAGGCATACTTAGAGTCCTTCCATCCTCCAAAATATTCACTTTGCCAATTTCCATAATCCTGAGATTCCATCACCAAGGCTTTATTTCTTGTGTTTAAAACATATAGCCTGTTAACGCAGTGATACTCCCAAAGCCCATTAATGTTAGGCCACCATCCAAACTATTTGCACATCCTAGAGGCAATGCATTATCAAGAGTGAGTTCTATTGGGGCCCTCCTCAGTCTCCAAAGATACTTAGATCAATGTTTCTCCAACATCGACATGCATATGAATCACCCGAGGATCTTATTAAAATACAGATTCTAACTTATTATGTTTGGGGATGGACCTAAGATTTCTGTATTCAAAGGAGACTCCTTCAGTCTGATGCTGCTGGTCCACAGACCACACTTGGAGTAGCAAACTCCTAGACTCTTCCCAAGATCTCCTAGATAAGGACTCAAGACCAGGGGTCAGCAAACTTTTATTGTAAAGGGTCAGATAGTAAATATTTTGGTTTTGTAGGCCACAGGGTCTTTGTTGCAACCACTCAGCTCTGCCATTATAGCAAGAATGTATCCATAGACAGTATGTAAATGAACGGATATGCCTGTGTTCCAATAAACTTTATTTACAAAAATAGGCTGCAGGCCAGATTTTGTCCACAGGTCGTGGTTTGCTAACCCCTGCTCTACCTATGCCTAATAAAGGTAAAGAAAAATACATTAGGAAGCCAAGAAAGCAATCAGAAAGCAAGCTGGGTTTGAGTATCTTTATAGGAAATTCGGAATCCCCTTCAAAAGCCAAAATTTGGTGCTCTAGACAGACAAGACATGAAAGGTGGAGGTGCAAGAGTATCAGTCACTTACCCTACTTCACAACTTTACATAGACCTTGACTGTGCTCATCTTGGGCTTTCCCTAGGGACCCTAGGAAAGGGAAAGGAATAAAGCAAGTTTATATTCTGTGAGTTTATATGCCAACAACTCGCCTTTTGTTAATACAGACAAAATCACACAACGCTTTTTTTCAGTAGCCAGGAGAAAAGGTATGCCTGAAGGGCAAGGTCTGTGTACAAGTAACACAGATGGCTCACCCCTTTGTCTCACTGTTAAACACCCTGTACCTATCCACTCCACTACTGAGGTCTTACAGGTGTTGATAATCTACTAGGCATTCTCATATGTCCAGATTTATTCATTTACTCATCAAATATTTCCTAAGCATCTATTTGATAACTGACAGAGCAGTAATTCCTGAGGAAAACATGGAAAAGACATCCCTGATCTTTGCCCTCAGAATCTATGCTATAGTGATGGCCTCAGACAAATATATGCACAGTTAAGCTTCAATGTGGAAAAAACCATGAGGGTAGAAATACTGGTGTCTGAGTGATGGTAGAACAGACATATAACAGAACCGTGCCATGACCTGAATAATGACTTGCCATTAGGTAACGTTGAAAGAAGATAAAAAATGACCCAGCAGGAGAGAAGAATATGGGCAGTAGACTGGAAGCCAAAAAAGAAGTATGTGTCAGGCATTTATGAGGCCAAAAACATATGAAAAAACGTTTGTCATCACTGGTTATTAGAGAAATGCAAATCAAAATCACAATGAGATACCATCTCACACCAGTTAGAATGCTAATTATTAGAAAGTCAGGAAACGGCCGGGCGTGGTGGCTCATGCCTCTAATTCCAGCACTTTGGGAGGCCGAGGTGGGCAGATCACAAGGTCAGGAGATTGAGACCATCCTGGCTAACACAGTCTCTACTAAACCCCATCTCTTCTAAAAATACATTAAAAATTAGCTGAGTGTGGTGGCAGACACCTGTAGTCCCAGCTACTCGGGAGGCTGAGGCAGGAGAATGGCATGAACCTGGGAGGTGGAGCTTACAGTGAGCCGAGATCGCACCACTGCACTCCAACCTGGGCAACAGAGTGAGACTGCATCTCAAAATAATAGTAATAATAATAATAATAAAGTCAGGAAACAACAGATGCTGGCGAGGCTGTGGAGAAATAGGAACAATTTTACACTGTTGGTGGGAGTGTAAATTAGTTCAACCCTTGTGAAAGGCAGTGTGGCGATTCCTCAAGAATCTAGAACTAGAAATACTATTTGATCCAACAGTCCCATTACTGGGTATATACCCAAATGATTATAAATCATTCCATTATAAAGACACATGCACACGTATGTTTATTGCAGCACTATTTACAATAGGAAAGACTTGGAACCAACGCAAATGCCCATCAAGGATAGACTGGATAAAGACAATGTGGCACATACACACCATGGAATACTATGCAGCCATAAAAAAGAATGAGATCATATCCTTTGCAGGGACATGGATGATGCTGGAAACCATCATTCTCAGCAAACTAACACAGGAAAAGAAAATCAGACACCATATGTTCTCACTCATAAGTGGGAGTTGAACAGTGAGAACACATGGACACAGGGAGGGGAATATCACACACCAGAGCCTGTTGTGGGGAAGGAGGCAGGGGTAGGGAGAGCATTAGAACAAATACCTAATGCATGTGAGGCTTAAAACCTAAATGACAGGTTGATGGGTGCAGCAAAGCACCAATGGCACATGTATAACTATGTAACAAACCTACATGTTCTGCACATGTATCCCAGGACTTAAAGTAAAACTAAAAAAAAAGAGTGTGTGTCAGAAGAACTGAAAGGCATTTAGTGATACTGGAGCAGAGTTCAGTTAGGGAATGGTGAGAAATAGGCTAAAAAGGTACGTAAAAACCCAGATGACAAAAAGCCTTATAAGTAGGGTAAGCATATAATCTATTGACCAGTCCTGGACACTTGTGAGAACTGTTAATAATTGTGCTGAAATAACAGGCACAAATTGAGACTTTAAAAGCATATAAAGAAGATAGGTCTATGTACAAAGGGCAATGGGAAGCTGTTGAATATTCAGAGTGAGTGGTGACATGACGAGATGTGTGCCTCAAAATGATCATTGTGTCTGCAGTTGCAGCAAAGCTGGACGGAGGAGATCATTAGGCAACTGCTGTAATATCCAAGTGCGAGAGGATGGTTGCCTCAAATAGGGTAGTGACAACAAAGATGAAAGAAGTAGATAGAGTCGAGAGCTGCTTCAGGCTTAGATCTGCAGAACTCAGTATCATTAGGCTGGCTGGGTGAGGTAGCAAGGGGAAAGAGGAAAGGAGGAGTAAGGATGAATTCTAGGTCTCCACCTTGAGCAAATGGATTCATAGTGGTGCCTTTCAATAAGATTAGGAAGCACGATGGTTGTTGTAGATAAGATGGAATAATTATGAATATAGTTTTATACATACTAAGTTTGAGAGGTCATGGAATATCCAGGTGGAAATACTCACAGGCAATTAGCTACATAGCTGGATCTGAAGCACGTGAGAAAAGGTCAGGCTGTAGAAATGATTGGATTGTCATTGGCTTGTAGATGGTAATCACCTTTGTAACCACAAGTTGCCCGTAGAGAATGTGCAGTATGAGAAGAGAAAGTACCTTAAGACTGAGCAGGTATGAATTTCACAAGCCCCAGACAAAGGCATGCAAAAATGTTAACTTCCTTTATTTTTAGAGGCATTGTATTACATTTTCACTGCCTCTCAGATGAATGTCCTTGGTAGAGTGAATTACTTTATTAAAGTTATCATTAAGTGTATATTCTGGCCGGGCGCGGTGGCTCAAGCCTGTAATCCCAGCACTTTGGGAGGCCGAGACGGGCGGATCACGAGGTCAGGAGATCGAGACCATCCTGGCTAACACGGTGAAACCCCGTCTCTACTAAAAAAATACAAAAAAAATTAGCCGGGCGAGATGGCGGGCGCCTGTAGTCCCAGCTACTCGGGAGGCTGAGGCGAGAGAATGGCGTAAACCCGGGAGGCGGAGCTTGCAGTGAGCTGAGATCCGGCCACTGCACTCCAGCCTGGGCGACAGAGCGAGACTCCGTCTCAACAACAAAAAAAAAAAAAAAAAAAAAAAAGTGTATATTCTACAGCAGGTGTTTACGTAGACTGGCACATAGTAGGCTTTTTATTGTATCTCTTATGCTAACAAATATCCAGACCACGTATTATTTACAGCAGTGGACCCAGTCATGATCAAATTAAAACTGCTAACTGAGGCAGATTCCTCCCTATAAATCTCTGAAACAGGGCCCACCACAGCAGTACTCAGGCCAGGAAGACTGTTACTGTGTAGTTTCTCATTTCTGAGTTAGATGCTTTGTTTGTCTTTAGCAAATCTGCTAACCTTTTGGACCCTACATTTCTGCAATGGGGAAACACTAATAAATAATTTTGTGATGCTAGTTATCGACTTAGTTCTCTCTTACCCTCTTTTACTTTCTGTTTCACTTCTAGTCCCCCCTTCTCTTGTTCCTTTCTTGTCAAGATTTGACAGAATCAGTGCCACATTTCACCCACACTGGGCAATTTGTCATTATTGTCCAAACCAATAAAACGTGAGTGTTGTGTATAATGACTCATATTTTAAAACATAATCCACGCTAATACCATTTATTAGGTGCTTAGTTTGCACCGGGTATTGACATGATGTAGCACAGAGTAGGCCTACATTACCATTTGATGAGCTTCACACAAAACTCTCCCGGCCATTCTTACCAACCTAAAAGAGAGTTTTATCTTCATTTCACAACCAGGGAAATTAAGGCATTGAAAGGTTATTTAACTTGTCAAAGTCAGAAGCTAGAAATGGCAGAAACATGTCTATGAGTCCCTGCTTAGGGCGTCTGATACACCAAGTAAGTAATTTTGTTGTTTGAGGTGTTTCTCAGTAACACTTACAGGAAACACTTAAAGGAACACTTAAGTAACACAGTAACACTTAAAGGAAACACTGAGAGTAACACTCTCTGAGGTAGTAAGTCCTTGTCTTCTAAATAGGTTTTTTTTTTTCTGTTCAATTGAAAGTTTTTGGCGCTCTTGATACCAGGTGCTATGACTAAAACAGGAGATTGGCACACCACGAATCCAAAGGCTCCTCTGATCTAGCAAAGTCATTACTTTATAATGGCAACAAGGACAAGGTTAATCAAAGCATATCAGGTAGAGCAGCAGAGAGAAAATGCTATACACAACTCACTTTTTAACAATCCATCCTTTATTAATTCAACAAATACTTAAGGAGTCTATTACCTACCAGGCACTATGCTTGGCACTGAGGTGCAGCTGTGAACAAGAAACAGTCCCTGCCGTCAATGGACTTCCAGCTCATTGAGGAAGATGGCAAGGAAACAGCGGACACAGCACAGAGTGGCAAGTTCTGTGACGGAATTAAATTTGTGTTGCTTTGGGAACATTTAAGAGGGGATACCCAGCCCAGTGTACGGGGAAGGAGAATAGTTCCTGATCTTGTCCCAGTAGTCTCAGAGACCACGCCCTTTGCCTCCTTTCTGTAAGATCATTTGTTTTAGATCACTGCCTCAGTTAACAGAAGTTTTATTCTGATCATGGCTGGGTCCACTGCTGGGAATAATACATGGTGCATATGTCCACTGCTATGTTCTCATAGAGGAAATCCAAATCCTTTTTATCTATTGGGCAATCGAGGGCACTGTGATACAGTTCTGAGTAGAAAGACATTTTTTTAAGACTTCAAGTTTTGTGGATTTAACCTTTTTATAAAGATCATTTATAATACTGTTTTAAAATGTGAGGCAATAAGAATTACTTTATGTTGGATCTGAGGAGCCTTTGGTAAAACAGTTTCATATAAAAGAAAGTGGCAATCCTCTTCTAAAACAGCAGTAACTGAAAATGAAAGTGTTAATTTTACCTTGTTTAAGTTATCAGGGAACTGAGTAAGTAATATCAAAGCATTTTATAAATGGCATCAAAGAAGAGTCAACAATGATCCAGTAATTCTATTTTGTAATATTGAGGGATAATTTTATTTTGTAACATTGAGGGTTATTAAACAGAATCATTCAGGACACTTTACAAACCTTTCTTATCTGGAAATAATGTCATTTATAAAGGGACATTTTTATGTTTTTCCCTTTTTTATGTTGGTTAATATAACACAAAGAGATGTTTAGGAAAATGCTTACTGATGAGGTTTATTCTATCTGTTTTGAAAGCACAGAGGTTGCATTCTAGATAACCTTGTTTATTAGCATGGCATATTTTAATCATTATTTGAGACTATACTGGGCCTGATTATTTTAGCTAAATTCTTGGAGATTGTGTGAGACAGGAAAGCATGCATCGAAAAATTTCTAACCACGGTTATTTAAGCATGATCTGAAAACATCTAGCCCAAAGGTAAGTTGCTATTTTCATCACAGTTGCCTATGCCCAGGGAATAAGCTGTATTCTTTATAATTGAATTGGTTTTTCCCGCTTCTAACTGGAAACAAAACAGAAGGGGTACCATAAATTTGAATAAGCAGAACATACTGTTCTCAACATACTGCAATCAAAAGGAGGAATTTCAGTGTGTCTCTGTGTGTGTATGAGAGAGAGGCTGTGTTCATGTGTTTCAAGGTCAGAACAGGTTTTTTTTCAACTTGGTCAGTAGAAAATGGACATCAAGTTTGAACAGATAAAGCACGGACAGCCTTTTGTTATTGAAATGCTTGTAGGTTTTGTGCCAATTTTCCACCACTGTTTACTTGGTTGCTATTTAAAACTGTATCAAATCTAACAGAAGAATAAATTATTTGTGATTAAAAAAAAAGAAATGAGAAGCTAAAGAGTAGAATTTGAGGTTTTCATTCTTTGTGCACGAAGGAGTTCTCACCAAGAATGGGCAGAATAAGGCCGGGTGCAGTGGCTCACTCCTGTAATCCCAGCACTTTGGGAGGCCTAGGCAGGTGGATCACCTGAAGTCAGGAGTTCGAGACTAGCCTGACCAACATGGTGAAACCCCATCTCTACAAAAAATACAAAACTTAGCCAGGAGTGGTGGTGTGTGCCTGTAATCCCAGCTGCTTGGGAGGCTGAAGCAGGAGAATCACTTGAACCTGGGAGGTAGAGGTTGCCTTGAACTGAGACAGTGACACTGCACTCCAGCCTGAGCAATAGTACAGACTCTAACCTCAAAAAAAAAAAAAAAGAATGGACAGAATAAGACTGTATATTTGAAATGTAAACATTTGGGTGTGTGCCTTGACAAATTCTTTACATTAAATCACGTGCAACCATTGACAGAGTTCCAATAGACGAGGCAACAGATGACAGACAGATTCTGGAGGCAATTAAAATAGCAATTTACTAGGTATGGAACACTAGAACATGAAATGGAAACAACAACTGTGATATTGCTGCTAAAGAATTTGGCCCACCTTTTTCTTCCCTAATTACTCACATTTCAGAATGAAAGAGAGTTGCATCCAAAAGTACTTCAATACACCGAATCAGCAAGCTTCATTCCAAATCGCCTTTCAACCACTAGAGTGGGCTCCTTTGATGTACTGGCAGGGTGAGCATCACTGATATGAAGATTAAACAGCTCCTCATTCCAAAATCTCTCCCCCAGATTATTTAGGGGTCTTAAAATATGAAAATATGTACTATTTGTTCAACTTTGTAAGAACTCTTTCAAGAAAACAATCAAAATAAGACAGAGTAGGTGCTTAAACATATATAGACTGAACAAATGCAATAATGAATATATGACTGACAGAAAGAAAGAAAGAAAGAAAGAAAGAAAAAGAAAAAATATTTTTGGCCAGAGTGAAGTATAACATAGTAAGGCAGAATATTAATTGTCCTAAGATCCATTTTACTCTCCTTCCTGTGCACATAGCCAAGATGTGGTCACAGCTAGATGAGACCATATGACCAAGTTTGGGCCAACTTCTGTGACATGCGCCACTCCCAGCTTATTTTTAACCTGAAGACAAACTACTTTCTTGATTTTTGACTTTTCTTTTTCACATGGGCTGGAACTTTGATATGACAATGACCAAGAGCTGGTAAAGCTATAATTAGAAGAAATGTGGATCCCTGAATGTCTTTGTGGAGCAGAGCTACCTAAACAACTTAGACTAACTATGAAACCATTATATGAGAGGGAGGGGAATCAACTAATATTTTATTTAGCCCACTATGTTCTGGGAGTCTCTGTTATACTAGCTAAGTCTTTACAATTTTACAGTAAGCAGCAGTATCAATGAAGATAGGGAAGGAGTTGAGGAGCATTGATGACAATCTTGAACTTTTTCACAAGTAAGCACCTCTCTAAGGTTCAAAGGAGACATAATTGATTGCAGTCATTTTCTTCACATACTTTAAAGCTTTGATTAGAAATAGAATGGGTGAGGACATAAAACGTTTTGAAGGATTTTGAAGAATCAGTAGTATTTTTGTAGGAGACTTTAAGTAGGGAATAAAATAAAGGTTCAAGATTTGAAGCTGGAGAATTGAGAAAGTAATTTTACCAAATGGGGAAAGTTGGGAAAGGAAGACAGCCAATTTGTGGCTGTCCCAAATGTTAACTTGGAGATAGGACTAAAAAAAAAAAAAAGCCATGAGAAAGGATTTCAAGATTGAGTTCCTTAATACAGTAGTTTTCCATACTTTTAATACACTAACGTGCAAGAGGAATCCCAAGAGGGAAGATACAGCATGATATCTAAACTTAGTTGATCACAGACCATCTCCTCAGAGAAGCTGAACTTGATGTTCCTTTTTTTTTTTTTTTTGAGACAGAGTCTTGCCCTGTCACCCAGGCTGGAGTGCAATGGCACGATCTCAGCTGACTGCAACCTCCACCACCTGGGTTCAAATGATTCTTGTGCCTCAGCCTCCGGAGTAGCTGGGATTACAGGTGCCCACCACCACGCCCAGTTAATTTTGGTATCTTTAGTAGAGAGAGGGTTTCACCCTATTGGCCAGGCTGGTCTTGAACTCCTGATCTCATGATCCGCCCGCCTCGGCCTCCCAATGTGCTGGGATTACAGGCATGAGCCACCATGCTCGGCCAGATGTTCTCTTGTTATGTTATGGCCTCTATCAAAGTTCAAATTTCAGATGCTGTGGTAATACCAGTAAAGAGGTGTGGGGCCTGGCTTTGAAAATAGTTGGATTGATTTTAATATAGTCATATTTTAGGAGACTATTCTAACATTCAACAGTCTCACTCCTGACCTTAAGAGAGCTATCCCTTTGTAAAAATTAGGCTGTGAGAGGTGAATGTAAGTATGGCAGTCCCGAGAAGACAACCAGGCAAGCTCCTTGATGGCCCAAAGTGGTATTGTAAAGCACCAGCTAAGGATGGACTTAGAATTTTCTGGAGTGATGAAAATGTTCTGTACCTTGATCTAGGTGATGGTTACATGGGCATATACTGTGTGAAAAAAGTCATCAAGCTGCACACTTAAGAGCTATGCTTTTTGCTATATGTTAATTATACCTCAATTTTTTTTCAAAAAGTAAGAAAAATGGAGGGGGGGCAGATTGCTTCTGGTGAATAAAGAAAGCATTTAAATAGATTTTATATAATGACAAAATAAGCAAACCTCACAGTCTGTGATACCTTCTCCCACTCAAGTCTCACACTTGATTACTAGAATGTCTAAAGTCACAAGGGTCTGAAGTTTATCACACATAATGAGATAGAGCCTGAATAGGAATGCTAATACAATTTAGTCTTTGGTCTTCAGAAAGAATTTATTGAGATCTCGCTACGCACCAAGGAATATAGAGTTTGGCCTAGATTAACTCATTTAATCTTCACAATAACCCTGGGATATAGGTACTATTACTGCTTCCTATACTATATTACAGATGAAAAATTTAAGATGCAATACATTGTCTACATTTATATTAAATCTAGGCAAACTGTCTCCAGAACTGTACTTTTTACCACTATGCTATATAGCCTCTCAATAAAGATGGTCATTTCTTTTGGAATCCAAATTTACATAGAACTATAACATTATCTTTTCAATGAGAAAGTTGAGTTTGCTTCTACTGCCTTCACATCTTCGTCATTTTGCCCCTGGATTGCTGCCACAGGTCTCGAATTGATTCTTCTATTTCTGATCTTGCCCTCCTCTAAATTTTAAAACATTCTTCACACTACTGTTATTTTTGTTTCACTTATCCATGTCTTCTAATCAGCCAACTTTAATCTTCTTAAGAACAATAAAGACCTTGCCTTTTTTTACTCCGTATCCTCAGGGTCCATCATCAGTACTTTGCACTTTATAAATATGCGATACATATTTGGTAATTAAACTAAAGCCGGAAGGTGAATGGAGCAGGGTGGGGAGAGAGAAGTTTGGAGCCAATAGCATTTAGTCAACTGTTAAAGGCGTGTCTCAAATGTTACCTCCTCTGCGAAGTATTCCCTAAATCCTGAGGCTGGAGGAATGTTTATTATTAGGTTGGTGCAAAAGTAATTGTGGTTTTTGCCATTAAAAGTAATGGCAAACAGTGTGATAATCTATATATAAATGTGTAATACCCCAAATCCAATCCTCCACCATTTCATCTATGCCAAAGTCAGTGACTCTTACTATATATACAAACTGAACTCAAGAAACAGGTTGTATATATAGTAAGCGTCTCAAAAAAAGATACATTTAATACATTGCTGACTCCAAATGCAGAGAAAATGTGTCATAACCAGCCTTGGATCCCAGAGCCTAGCACACCTGGAATATAGTAGATTCTCAATAAATATTTGATTGCTTAATGAGGGAAAACACTTTTGAAGGTGCTTGGGAAACTGTACTATCTTGTATATAAAATAGCAGCATTAAATTGATTGAACAGCAATCGAAACTGACAAATACACATTAAGATTAGTCATTGTCTGATTGCTAATTATCAGTCCGCTCTAATAGCCCTTGCATTTATTTGGCTAAGCAAACATTGTTTCCCAAAAATTAACTAGTAATTTTTGAAATCATTGACAAAATCCCCTCTATGAGTTCTTCCATCCATCCCCCCAAACTCCACCCTACAACCAACAATCTTGAGGAATCTATTAATGTGTTTCTTATTTTAACTTTTGCAATACTTGACAGAGTAAAGCATTTTATAATTTTGATTTCCTGTTTTTTGCAGCAACCTATACATTAGTGTTTAGATTTGAGTTCTGGATAGTTCCTTAGCCCAATCTACCAAATGTCCTTGTGAGAATTACTGGGGCTATACATCTGCTTCCGTGCTCAGGGCTCTAGCTGACCTTTTGAAATGATTCAGCCCTTTTCCCTAAAGCTTCTGAATCCTCCTCAACACATTATTCAAGACAGTCTCTACTAAATAACCAGTTGAAGCCTATGTGCTATTTCTTTCTTTTTTTTCTCTTTTCTTTTCTTTCTTTCTTTTTTTTTTTTTTGAGGGGGAGTCTCAAAACTCTGTCGCCCAGGCTGGAGTGCAGTGGCGCGATCTTGGCTCACTGCAAGCTCCGCCTCTGGGTCCACGCCATTCTCCTGCCTCGGCCTCCCGAGTAGCTGGGACTACAGGCGCCCGCCACCACGACTGGCTAATTTTTTGTATTTTTAGTAGAGACGGGGTTTCACTGTGTTAGCCAGGATGGTCTCGATCTCCTGACCTCGTGATCTGTCCTCCTCAGCCTCCCAAAGTGCTGGCATTACAGGCGTGAGCCACCACACCCGGCCCTATGTGCTGTTTCTGATGCCCAAGACCTATCTGTCCATACTGCCAGGTTTCCTTCCAAGCCATGTTTTTCCGGTCATTGTCTGTCTCCCTCTCATTCTTTCACATATACCTGAATCACCTAATAATGCTAAATTTGTAAAGTTGCCATAGTACTCAATGTTCTACTCCACCCCAGAGACTTGAAATTTTCTCTGCCCCTAAAGCTCTTGCAGGTCTGAAGGCCTTGGTCTTCTGGCTAGATTTTGAACCACTTGCTCCTTTCTCCATGAGTACTTTTTTTCCTCCTCACATGACATTCAGAAGATTCTATTCTTAAATTCATCAATTAAGGTCTTCCAGATTGAACTCAGTAAGTGCAATTTTCTATGCTTCTGAATCTCCAGGAAAAATAGAAAGTGTGAATACTCAGAAGAACCCTAGGAAACATTAACAAAGGGAAAAACCCAGAAAGAATCCTAAAAGATCCAATAAATCCTGTTGAACATAAAGTCTTCAGTCCCTTCATTAGCACACTATCATTGTGAATGCCAGATTTCCTAATGGTAATAACTGGAACTGGGTCTCCAATTAGTAACATAGTTTCATGAGTGGGGTTGCTGATAATGGAAAATTCCTAGAAGATGGGATAGTTTATACATAAATGCAGAATATCCCCAAATCCAAACCTCCACCTATGTCAAAGCCAGTGACTCTTACTATGTATACAACCTGAACTCAAGAAACAGATATATTTCATTGTTTATTGGCATAAATTAAGCCAAACTGAGTTGTTCCAAGTCTGTAACAACACTTACTGTCTCTCCATTCCTAGTGCACCTTTTCGCTAAGGAACTGCTTTTCATTTATCCCATGTGATCAAGGCCTGACCAGTCATCCTCTTGCTATCATTATTGGTCCACAAAGTAGGCAGTCAGGCAGTCAGAGTTCCCTCCAGACTTTTTTTTTTATATATGGGCGCTAAGACTGAAGCTTTTCTAATCTTCCAGTATGAAATCTCTGTATGGGCCACAGACTCAAGTTGACCATAATTCCCATCACATGGACAAAGTCTGACTAAAAGTCAAGGCAACACAGAGGAAAACAGATCCAGGAGATAAAGAAATTTCTGCTGACATTATCTAAGCATCCAGATCCATCCATATCTGACTCATTCTAACAATGACTTTGTCAATCACGTAGGCCAATAAAATTTTTTTTCTTGCTTAGAGTGTTTTAAGACAGGTTTCGGTCAACAGAAGAAACCTGATTAATATGTACCTGTATATAAAATAGACTTTATATATATGAAATATGATCTTGAAATTTGGGAAAACTAAACTGCATATTAAAATATACTCATTGGAGCTGCCACTATTCTAACTTGCTGCATCTAAACTACTCCCCTGAGTTGCTACCACCAAGGACCTAAGGATGAGCTAAAAACAAAAGCAAGAATGACTTCAATTTATTCCTCCTTTAGTTGGGTGACTCCACCTGCCTCTTGAGGTAGGTAGGTTGCTCTTCTTACCTCCTCTATATTACAACTAAAGCAATGCCATTAACATTCCTATCACTAACACAGCATGCACCCTCCCACTTTATACTCATATTTGTATATTAGATAGTCCCTCCTTAGCCCCGGGGGTCTTAGATTCCAGTGGATGCCTGAAACCATGGATAGCACCAAACCCAATATATACCATGTTTTGTCCTATCTATATACAATTATGATAAAATTTAATATATAAATCAGGCACAGTAAGAGAATAAAAACAACTAATAATAAAACACAACAATTATAACAGTATACTGTAATAAAAGTTATTTGAATGTGAGCTCTCTCTTTTAAATATCTTATTACAATGTACTTACCCTTCTTGCAATGACGTGAGATGATAAAAATGCCTACATGATGAGAGAAAGTGAAATGAGTGACGTAGGTGTTATGATATATGTAGTGTTAGGCTATTATTTACCTTCTGATGCTACATTAGAAAGAGGATCATCTGCTTCAGGTGATCCTGGGTCACAGAGCCATGACGATGTGGATGGTCGGATGTCAGGAGCAGATGATGTCGATGACTAACCGATGGGTAGCATGTACAGCGAGGATACGCTGGACAAAGGGATGATTCACATCCTGGGCGGGATGGAGTGGGAAGGTGTGAGATTTCACCACACTATTCAGAAGGGCACACAATTTAAAACTTATGAATTGTTTCTGGAATTTTCCATTTAATATTTTCAAACCATGGTTGACTGCAGGTAACCGAAACCATGGGAAGTGAAGCTGTGAACTAGGGGGACTACTATCCTATCTTTCTCCCTGACGAAATTGTGAGACCCTCAAGGAAAGAGACATATGTGTTTGGGTCCCCCAGAGCCCAGAGTGAAAGATCTGTCTCAAGAGTGTTTTCTGTGGATTTTTAAAAGTTGTCATGTGAAGTATTAGTTTTCCATACAGAATGCTTCAATGATTTATTGTGATTCTGGAGTTTCATTAGAGGCAGCAACTGCAAAGCAATCACTAAAACAGATTCTGGGTGAAAAATAGTTGCTGTATTGAATGTAGGCTCAAGCCTACAATTCTGTAGACTCAGCTTCTTCTAACTAAGCACACTCCCTAGTTAAATATTCTGCACAACTGTTCATTTACTTACTTCTGTGCCATAAAGCTAGAATAACTTTGAGAATTAGAACATTCTGGTGAATGTCTTACAGCTAACCT
Source organism: Trachypithecus francoisi (assembly GCF_009764315.1). Taxonomy (NCBI): domain Eukaryota; kingdom Metazoa; phylum Chordata; class Mammalia; order Primates; family Cercopithecidae; genus Trachypithecus; species Trachypithecus francoisi. The sequence goes on along the minus strand of NW_022681458.1, from coordinate 85,171,265 downwards.
GAAATACCTTCACATCTACTCTCACTGCTAAAACCTCTTCTGAAATGTCTGTTTCCACTTTACTAAGTACAGATAGAACATAATTTAATGTGTATTTGATATAATGTATTTTAGTGCCGTCAGGTCATCATTTGCAATATATTTTTTGTCATTTAGATCTAGAAAGTGTGGAATGTGGCCCCACATCTCTTCAGCCCCAGAACACATACCAGAATATTTATTTTTAAATTTAACTAAATGCCCAGTTGTTACTTTTGAATTTGTTTCTCTCACCTAGAAGCTGAATGCAGTGGGGAAAATAATCAAACCAGCGGAAAGATTTGCACTTCTACGGTACTGTATTTAGATGAAGTCAAAGTTTATGAATGAGGCCGGGCGCAGTGGCTCATGCCTGTAATCCCAGCACTTTGGGAGGCTGAGGCAGGCAGATCACCTGAGGTCAGGAGTTTGGGACGGGCCTGGCCAACATGGTGAAACCCTGTCTCTGCTAAAAATACAAAAAATTAGCTGGGTGTGGTGATGGGCACCTGTAATCTCAGCCTACTCAGGAGGCCGAGGCAGGAGAATTGCTTGAACCCGGGAGGCAGAGGTTGCAGTGAGCTGAGATTGTGCCATTGCACTCCAGCCTGCACAACAGAGCAAGATCCCGTCTCAAAAACAAACAAAGAAACAAAACAAAACGAACAACAACAACAAAAACAAAGTTCATGAGTTCATGAATGAGTTTTTCTTTTATATACTATACTGTCAGGCTTTGGTAACCCCTCATTTAAGTCATAATTGACACATTAAGAGACACAAATGCTATTATAGTATTTGTGTATACTATTGAGGGGCCCTACGTTTTCCAAGGCACAAGGAACAGTGGAATTGCCACTAGACTTAATCTGGTCAACGTCTATATTTGCTAGAGTAGAAGAAAAAGCAGACCTTCAAATACATGTTTACATTTCCAGAACAAGATTTGGTAAAAGATACCACAAACAGAAGAGATCCCAGCCACAGACTTTTGGAAACTGAAAAAGAGATGGATGACTTAGCAGACCCAAGAAACTAAATCCTAAACTGACAGTGAGGAGAAGTGAGAAGCAGCTCATTTTACACTGTAGAACTCCTGAAGACACAGGAATTGCTGGTGCTAGGTACCTCTGGAAGCATGAAGGTAAGATTAAAATCAGAATGGTTGGTTCTAAGTGTTTTGAAGAAACAGTCTCCAAGATTCCTTCCCTCTCTTGGGAGAAAAGTGGAGCTCATTCTCCAGAGAAGGTAAAATAGAAGGTTTTGGGCTGGGAGACTCTAGACACAATTGACAGTGGGTGCCCCAACCAGAAACAAAAAGGAGAGGATGCGTATAAGTTGGTATAGTAAATTTTGTGACCCTCCCAATCTTTGCCCCACTTGGATTCCTTAGTATTGGCAGCCTAGCATATACCCTTTAGGTCAAAGATTGTAACAGTTTTCTCTAGGGATCCGACCAGCGGCTTTGAAGAAGATGACATTGAAAGCTTTTTAATTAAATGGCTTAGCCATGCACAAAGAGCTTTCAATCAGCTTTTTGGGGTCCGACTCTTACATATAATCAGCAAACATTTGGAAAACAACTCTAATATGAAGATACAAGTTTAAATTAATAAGAGGATATAACAGAGAGGAAACAATGTATTTTTATGAAGAAAAAAATCTGGAAAATCACACGAGCCATAATTAATATCCAGAGAATTCAAAGACAAATAGTGCAACCATTGAACAAAAATAAAATGTGTGTGTATGTGTGTACATATGTACATGTATTATATATATTCAGAAACAACGACAATAAGAAAAATCCCCTGGGAATTTAAATGGCAGTAGAAATTCATAAAAGTCCAAATAACTCTAGAAGGTAGAGTTGAGAAAATCTTCCCAAAAAGTAGGCCAATATGACCTAGTATGGAAATAAGGGAGAAAACATAAGAAGATTTCAGGAAGAGTCCAGATGGTCTAAAATCTGATTAACAGGTGTTTCTGAAAGAAAAGACAGAGAAAATGAAGGGAGGCAACCATCAAAGAAATAATTCAAGAAAATTTTCCCAAACTGAACAACATAATTTTCCAGACTGAAAAGGCTCATCAAAAGCTCAGTATGATGGAAGCAAAAAAGACCCGCACTGAATCAGACACCTCTTGTGTATCACATCAGATCCTCTTGGTCCCCGTTGTCTCTCATTTCAGTTGCTGTGATGGCAACCAGATCTGCCAGGCTCTGCCAAGCTTCACATATATCTCAACTCATGCCAGCACTGCAGGCTTCTTGACTCTTGCCCTAAGGCTTTTGGTTGGCATTGAAAAGTGGGATGCCCCAGAACCCTATTTTACACCGCACATGTTCCCACCCTGAAGTTCAGGACAAATCTTTGACCAGTGGGAAGTGGCAGCTCAAGGAGGAACTTCTTTCACCTTTCTTACCTCAGGTAGATGATCCTCAGATGCACTCTGTCCTATAGGGATAGTTCCATGTTGTCAGGGCATTAGTCATTCATCTTCATATTGGCTCTACTTCTTTTCTGTTTCACCCTCCTTGTCCCTTACTCTTAATGTCTGGATTTGCATTCACAATAAAGTAATAGCAAATAACTCTTTGCCTCAAGTTTACTTTCTGGGAAACCAGTGTTAACATATATCAAAATGTATCATCAAGAAATTTGAGAAGATTAGAGATAAAGGAAAAAATCTTAAAAGCTTCTGGAAAGAATAAAAGATAGGTCACATACAGACAGTCGAGTATCACAATAGTAACACTGGAAAGCTAGAAGGAATGGAGAAAAGTTTTCCAATTTCTGAAGAAAAAAATCTAACCTTTATATTTATTGCTACAGGCAGAAAAGGCATTAGATGAAAGTTAACACTCATTTATGAAAAAAACACTTAGAAAATAAGGGGAGAAAATATCTTCAATCAGGTAGGAGGTATTCATAAAATGTAACCAGCCAAACTATTAATCAAATAGGCAGGTAAAATTAAGGCATATGACTTTTTAAAAAGCAAACAAATAAAAACAAAATGAAATAAAACAAAAAGACTTCTTATGTACCCATTCTCAGTTAATTGCCAGAAGATTTGCTCCACCAAAAAAGAAATAGTGAACCAAAGAAAAAAAATATGGGATATAGGTGGCCAGACACAGTGGCTCACGCCTGTACTGCCATCACTTTGGGAGGCCAAGCAGTCGAATCACTAGAGGCCAGCAGTTCAAGACCAGCTTAGCCAACATGATCATATCCCATCTCCACTAAATATACAAAAATTAGCCAGGCATGCACGTGCCTGTAATCCCAGCTACTCAGGAGACTGAGGCAGGCGAATCACTCTAACTCAGGAGACAGAAGTTGCAGTAAGCCAAGATTGTGCCACTGCACTCTAGCCTGGGAAACAGAGTGTGAGACTCTGTCTCATAAAATAAAATATGGGATATAGGGAACAGTGATAACCCAAGAGAAAGGCAGAGGTAAACCTTAGGATAATGGTAAACTAAGATGCCAAGAAAAATGTTACACCCAGGACTCAGAGGACAAGATCATGTTAGAGAAGGTGAAAAGGCTCTAGAAACTTCTCCAGTAGCATGATAGAGATAAAATATCTGAGCTGTTTGAACAAAATAAAGTACTAAAGGAGATTTAGAGATGAACTTTTCTAGTCCTAGAAAATTAAGTAAATAAAAAAATCAAAATAGTTATCAACTCCAGGGAAACTAAAAAAAAAAAGTATGTAATAAAAATATTATAGTATACCATGAGACTCAGCTAGGAAAAATATTCACATACCATAATAATGTATACTGACTATCTAACCAAAATAACAATATACTAATATTGAAAGGATGGGGGATGGGAAAAGTATATGTATTGGGTAAGTTTGGAGAACATGATAGAGAGTCAACTCTACGTTCCCTGGTAGGAAGTCAATGTTTAAAAGCTAAAGACTTGGCCAGGCACAGTGGCTAATGCCTATAATCCCTGCACTTTGGGAGGCCAAGGCAGACAGATTGCTGGAGCCCAGGAGTTTGACACCAGCCTGGGTAACATGGCAAAACCCCATCTCTACAAAAAAATACAAAAATTAGCTGGCCATGGTGGCACACACCTGTAGTCCCAGCTACTAATTAATAGAAAGGTCTAAAAGCGATTGCCTTTGGGAGTGAGCAACAGGATCAAGGACAAGGGAGTGTGTAGTTTTGTTTTGTTTTTATAACAACTTTGCAACACTATTTTACTCTTTAAATTATGTGTATAACTTTGGATAAAAATTAAAATTATGACATATGCTTCTGGCCATTAGGAAGAAACAAAGTTTGGACTTACTGCTAGGCCATAATCAACTAGAAAACTGAACAAAATATATGGAACAAAGGTTTTCAGAAACATACCAATAGGCAGCAGAGAAGGAGTGTGATGTCTGAGAGATGGAAAGCAAATTAGGTAAACCCTGTGAGTACCTAGGAGTCCCAACTAGAGGTAATTTCCAAAACAGTGCAGAAAGAGGAAACCCAAAGATCCTCCCAAACTCTCACGGAGTTGAAGAGACAGAGTTCAGCATTCAAGGAGGCTTAGAAAGTTAGAGTGTGCAAGGAAGAGTAATAGAGAAGAGAAAAAGCTTCAGAAATATATGGGTCCCCTTTAGTCTTTGGTCAAATATTAATCTGCACTTGTACTGGGTAAAAGTCTACAAGTCTGTGCAAAAAGCACTTCTGAAGGGAGACCAATTTCCAGGGAGTTATAAGAAGAGTAATCCTATGGTTCACATGTGATTGGGACTATTTGGAGCACACATGAGCCAAAGTGAAATGACCTTGTTAAATAGAGATGACATTCAGTAGAGAACACAGAAGGGTCAACCCTTAGTAATGCTAGCCATAAAGTTAAAACCTGCTATAGACATTCCCTAATAAAGGTTTTAAAAAATAAATCTGGAAAGATTAATCAAATTGATCTGTCAATAATCTAAATGACTGCCAGAACAAAGTCCAAAAACACTTTTTAAAGGAAGACAACAAAATCTAGCACTGAACATAAAATTTATAATGTTCAGAATCTAATGAAAAATTACTACAAATGTATAAAAAAGAGGAAATATATAAACAGAAGGAATGTAGTTCTATAGTAATAAACCTAGAAATTACAGAGATATGGTTAGTAGACAGGAACTTTAAAACATCTATGATTATTATGCTTTAAAATTAAGGAAAAAATAAATACAAACAAGAGGGAAATGGAAGATATATAAAAAAGAAATTCTACAGATGAAAAAATCTGAAATAAAAATGTAACCGGATAGGACAAAAAGCAGATTACAAACTGAAAGAAAAAAAAGAGTGGATCTGAACACAATACTAGATAAACTCTCCGAAATGAAGTGAAGAGAGGAAGAAGACTTGAAGAAGAAGAGGAAAAATAAAGAGGAGGAGGAGAAAAAGGAGAAAGAGATGATGATTCTCAGTGACATGCAGAAAAACATCAAGGTGTCAAACAGAGTATACATGTAATTAGAATCCCACCAAAGGGGAATTATGTAAAGTTATATTGCCAATATTTTTCCAAATTTGAAGAAAACTGCAAACCAAGATTGAAGAAGCATGATGATCCCCAAACAGGGCAAGCATAAGGAAAACCACAGCACATCATAATTACACTGTTAAAAACCAGTTGATATAGTTTGGTTCTGTGTCTCCACCCAAATCTCATCTCTAATTGTAATCCCCATGTGTTGAGGGAGGGACCTCATGGGAGGTGATTGCATTATGGGGTTGGTTTCCCCCCTGGTGTTCTCGTGATAGTGAGTGAGTTCTCATGAGATCTGATGGTTTTAAAAGCGATGGTTTCTCCGTGCTCTCTCTCTCATTCCTGCCACCTTGCGAAGAAGGTGCCTGCCTCCCCTTCACCTTCCACCATGATTGTAAGTTTCCTGAGGCCCCCACAGCCATTCAAAACTGTGAGTCTATTAAATCTCTTTCCTTTATAAATTACCCCATTTGGGGCATTTCTTTATAGCAGTGTGAAAACAGACTAACACACCAATAATAAAGAGGAAAATATTAAACCAGTTAAATGGAAAAATAAAGGTCATTATATAAAGTGGAACAAATATAAGAATTACAGCAAGTTTCTCATCAAAAATTGTGAAAGCCAGAAGACAATGTAACAATATATTTAAGTGCTGGGAGAAATTTTCAATTCAGACTTCTATGCCCAGAGAAAATATTTTTTAAAAATAAAAGCATTTTCATATAAGCTAAAACTGACTGAATGCATTGCCAGTAGAACAAGAAAAAATATGTATCAGATGATAATTTAAATCTACATATAGAAATAAGGAGTAACAGAAATGTTAATTAGGTAAATAAAAGATATATTTCTTATTTGAAAAATTTTTAAAGATAGTTGACTGTTTAAAACAATAATAAATAAATAAATAAATAAAAATAAAACGATAATGAAAACAAGGTTTATAATTGTATAGAAGTAAAATGTATGACAATGAAGCCACAAGAGATGAGCAAGAGAAAATAAATTGTATTGTTACAAATGACTTACAATATATATAAAGTTTTTCAACATTTGAATATGCTAAGTTTAAAATGCATATTGAACATCTTAGAGCAAATACTTTAAAAAAATGAATCAGAAGTATAGTTAATAGGCCACTAGTAGAAATAAAGCGAAAAGAATAAATGATTAATCTAAAAAAAAGGAAAAGAAGAAATAAACAAGGAACAAATAGGACAAATAGAAAACAAATAGCAAATTATTAGATTTAAACTCAAACATAAATGTGCTAAATGTAAATAGTCCAAACTCTTCAATTAAAAGGCACATTACTGAACTGAGTAAAATGCAAGTTTCAATTATAGGCTGTCTTAAACAAACTCACTTTAAATGTGAAGACACCAGTATACTAAAAGTAAATGCATGGCAAAGACATATATTGCAATTAATAATCAAAAGAAAGCTAGAGTGGCTAAATTAAAACCAGACAAAGCAGACTTCAAGACAAGAATCGTCAGAATGGATAAAGAGGATTATTTCATAATAATAAAGGAATCAGTTCTTCAAGAAAATATAATAATTCTAAATGTGTATACACATGACAACAGAACTTCAAAATATCTGAAAAAAAAGACTGAAAGAATGAAAAGGACAAACAGAAAAATCCATAATTACAACTAGAAGTTTTAAAACTTCTCTCTCAGTAAATTATAAAGCATGTGGAGTACTTTAACAACACTGTAAAGCAAATGGACCAAATGACATGAATAGAACATTATACCAAAAACTATAGAATACACATTCTTCTTAGATGCACATGGTAAATTCACCAAAGTAGACTCTAATGCAATACAATAAATGTCAATACATTTAAAGAGTTGAAATAATACAGAATATTTTCTCTGAAGAAAATGGAATTAAATTAGAAATTAATAAAAATTTCCCAATATTTGGAAATTACATAACACATTTATAAGTAACCCATGAGTTTAAGAAGAAATCTCAAGGGAAATTAGAAAATATTTTGAACTGAATGAAAATGAAAACAAACATAAATGTTTGTGGGATGGAGTGATATTTAGAGATGTGCTGTCTAATACAGTAGCCACCAACCATGTTTGACCACTAACATTTTAATTTTAATTATAGAAGACTGATAAAATAAAAATGCATGTTCTCTGTCACACTAGCCAGATTTCAAGTGCTCAATAACCATGTGAGGCTAGTGACCACCTTACTGAACAGTAAACCATCACAGAAAGGTCTATTGGTCAGCACCCTCTTAGAAGAAATTGTCAATCATCAAATGATAATTTTAGGGGAAAAGTCCAAAATTAATTACCTAAATTTAGCCCTTAAAATGCTATAAAAAGAAGAGCGAATTAAATTCAAAGTAAGTAGAAGGAAGGAATAATGGAGATGAGAGTGGAAATTGATGAAATAAAAAACATAAATAACAAAGAAAATGTGATGACATCAAAAGCTGGTACTTTGAAAATTTCAATATAATTGATAAACCTCTAAGTAAACTGCATAAATGAGAGGGAAGTTGGTAATGTGATACCTCTGGCTTTGTTCTTTATGGTTAGAATTGCTTTGGCTATTCGGGCTATTTATTTATTTATTTATTTATTTATTTATTGGTACCATATGAATTTTAGAATAGTTTACATTAGTTTTGTGAAAAATGACATTGGTAGTTTGATAGCAATAGCATTGCATCTGTAGATTGCTTTGGGCAATGTGGCCATTTAACAATATTGATTCTTCCAATCCATGAGTGTGGAATGTTTGTGTCATCTGCGATTTCTTTCAGCAGTGTTTTGTAATTTTCCTTATAGAGATATTTTACCTCCTTGGTTAAATGTAATTCCTAGGTTTTTTTTGCAGGTGGCAATTGTAAATGGGATTGTGTTCTTGATTGGGCTCTCAGCATGAATGTTATTGGTGCACAGAAATGCTAATGATTTTTGTGTATTGATTTTGTATCCTGAAACTTTACTGAAGCTGTTTATCAGTTACAGTTCTTTTGGCAGAGTCTTTAGGGCTTTCTAAGTACAGAATCATAGCATCAGTGAAGAGATAGTTTGCTTTCTTCTTTCCCTTTTTGGATGCTTTTTATTTCTTTCTCTCACCTGATTGCTCTGGCTAGGACTTCAATACTATCTTGAGTAAGAGTGGTAAGAGTGCACACCATTGTCTTGTTCCAGTTCTCAAGGGGAATACTTCAAGCTATTGTCCATTCAGTATGATATTGGCTGTGGGTTTGTCATGGATGGCTCTTACTATTTTGAGGTATGTTCCTTTGATGCCTAGTTTGTTGAGGGTTTTTATAATAAAGGTATGATGGATTTTATCAAAGGTTTTTTCTGTTTCTATTGAGATGATCATATGGTTTTTTAAAAATTCTTTTTACATAGTGAATCAAAATTTATTCAAGTATGTTGAATCAACCTTGCATCCCAGGAAAAAAGTTGGCTTGATCATAGAGTTACTTTTTGATGTGCTGCTGAATTCAGTTTGCTAGCATTTTGCTGAGGACTTTTCTGTCTGTGTTCACCAGGGATATTTGCCTCTAGCTATAAGAATCAAAGGGGAAAACCTAGGAAACACCATTCTGGACATCAGACTTGGGAAATAATTTATGATTAAGTCCTCAAAAGCAATTGCAAAAAAACAAAAATTGACAAGTGAGATCTAATTAAACTAAAGAGTTTCTACACAGCAAAAGAAAGTATCAACAGAGTAAACAACCTACAGAGTGGCAGAAAATATTTGAAAACTGCATCCAACAAAAGTCTAATATCCAGACTCCATAAGGAACTTAGACAATTCAACAAGCAAAAAACAAATAACCTCATAAAAAGTATGCAAAATACATGAACAAACACTTTTCAAAAGAAGACATACAAGTGGCCAACGTATGAAAAAATGTTCAACATCACTAATCATCAGAAAAATTCAAATCAAAACCATAGTGAGATACCATCTTACACCAATCAGAATGGTTATGATTAAAAAGTCAAAAAAAGAAAAAAAAAAAACAGATGCTGGTGAGGCTGTGGAGAAAAATGGAACAACTTACACTGCTGGTGCAAATGTAAGTGTAAATTAGTTCAACCCCTGTGGAAAGTAGTTTGGAAATTTCTCAAAAAACTTAAAACAGAATTACCATTCAACCCAGCAATCCCATTACTGGGTATATATCCAAAAGAAAATAAATCACTCTACCAAAGAGACACATACACTCATATGTTCATCACAGTATTATTCACAATAGCAAAGATATGGAATCAACCTAGGTGCACATCAATGGTGGATTGGATAAAGAAAATGTGGAACATATACACCATGGAATACTACGCAGCTGTAAGAAAGAACAAAATCATATTCTTTGCAGCAACATGGATGCAGCTGGAGGCCATTATTCCAAGCAAATTAATGCAGGAGCAGAAAAGTAAGTACTGCACTTATTTAGTGGGAGCCAAACATTGGGAACTCATGGACATAAAGATGGCAACAGTAGACCCTGGGACTACTATGTGGAGGAGAGGGGGCAAAAACGGAGAGAAGGGGGAAAAGGTTGAAAACCTTACTATGGGTTATTATGCTCATCACCTGGGAGACTGGATCTTTCATATGCCCAAATTTCAGCATCACACAATATACTTACGTAACAAACTTGCACATGTATCCCCTTGAATCTAAAATAAAAATTGAGATTATAAAAAAAGTAAAACTGTCTTTATTTGCAGATGATATAATTATATATGTACACATACTTCAAAAATCTATTATTATGTAAGAATTTCCTGCAAGTAATAAGTTAATTTAGCAAGGTCTCAAGAAGCAATATTAACACACAAAGAAATTTGGATTTCTATATACTAGCAATAAACAATTGGGATGTTAAATTTAAAAATAAAACAACAAAATATTTAGAAGTAAATTTATGAAGAGATATACAAGAAGCTAGGCACAATGGCTCATGCCTATAATCCTAGCACTTTGGGAGGCCAAGGTGGCACATTGCTTGAGCCCAGGAGTTTGAGACCAGCCTGGGCAACATCATGAAGCACTGTCTACAAAAAATGCAAACATTAGCTGGGCATGGTGGCATGTGCCTGTAGTCCCAGTTATTGAGAAGCTAAGGTGGGAGAATTGCTTGAGCCCAGAAGGCAGAGGTGGAAATCTGCCAAGATCGCACCATGACACTCTGCCTTGGGTGACAGAGCCAGACCCTGTTTCCAAAAAAAAAAGGACAGAGATGCAAGATGTCTACACTAAAGTCTAAATTACATTACTAAGAAAAATTAGATTATAAAAAGAGACTTATACCATGTTCATGGACAGGAGGAACCAATATTTTTAAGATATCCATTCTGCCTAGATAGATTTAATGCAATTCTGATCAAAATCACAGTGAGCATTTTTGTAGAAATTGGCAAGCAGATTTTAAAATTAATATGAAAGTGCAATGGACCTAGAGCAGCTAAAATACTACACTAGAAAAAGAAAAACAGGATTTGAGGGCTTTCACACTTGATGAAGTCACAAGAATCAAGAGAGCTTGTTATTGGCATCAGGATAGACGTACAGATAACAGAACACAGATAACAAAAAATAGATTCCATAAATAAGGTCAGATGAGTGTGACAAAGGTGCCAAAGTAATTCAATGCGAGAAAAGAAAGAGTTTTCAACAGCTGGTGCTGGAAGTAAGCATCTTTATGGAAAAATGAGATTCGTGCCTCATATCCTTTGAAACCATTAACTCAAAATGGATTATGGGCCTAAATGCGAAACCTAAAACTCTGAACACTTCTAGACCAAAAAAAAAAAAAAAAAATTGAGTGAGGAATGAGGAAGTCTTTGCAACGTTAGAGTAGGCAAAGTTTTCTCAGGACACAAACAGCATGGATGATAAAAGCAAAAATAATAAATTGGTTGTCTTCTTCAAAATTTAAAACTTTTACTTCAAAAGTGGCCTAAAGAAAATGATAAGGCAAGACAAAAATCAGGAGAAAATATTTACAGTACATATACCTAAGAAACATACTTGCATCTAAAATATATATCAAACTTATGCAACTAAAAACTAAGAAAACAACTCAATTAAAATAAGCAAATATTTTAACAAAACCTTCACAAAAAATATACAAAATGCCATTAAGTCATGAAATGATGCTTAATATTACTTATCATCGGAAAAATGCAAATTAAAATCACAGTGAGATACTTCCACTTCCTACCTACTAGGGTGGCTAAAATTAAAAAAAAAAAAAGAAGATTGACAATGTCAAGTAGTGGAGAATATGTATGTAGAGCAACTGAAACATGCATACTTGCAACATGTATTTGTCACAACGACAAATGTGACTCCAAGAATGCAACATAATACTGGAATTTTCTTATAAAGTTGAACATACGCTTAACATATGACTCAGTAATTCTACTCCTACATATTTACTCAGAAGAAATGAAGATATATAACCACAGAAAGACTTGTACATAAATGTTCATTGCAGATTTATTCAGAATGGTCCCAAACTGGAAACAACCAAATTTCCAACACCTGGTAAATGGAGAAACAAATTGTAATACATTCATACAATAGAAAACCGTGCAGCAATTAAAAAGAACAAACTGCTGGTGCACACAACAACCTGAATAATCTCAGAAACATTATGTTGAGAGAAAAAGCCAGGCAGAAAAGAGTACCTACTGTAGGATTACATTCATATGAAACTCTAAAAGACAAATTTAATCTATGGTGATAAAAAGCAGATCAATAGTTACCTATGCTATGTTTGCAGTTGGAGATTGAATGGGAAGAGGTACAAAACTACCTTTTGATACCTGATATAAATGACGAATTGATGGGTGCTGACGAGTTGATGGGTGCAGCACACCAACATGGCACAAGTATACATATGTAACAAACCGGCACGTTATGCACATGTACCCTAGAACTTAAAGTATAATAAAAAAAAAAATTGAAAAAAAATTGAAAAAAAAAAAAGACTACCTTTTGTGGTGATGGAAATGTTCTATATTTTGATTGTGGTGGTGGATCCATATGTGTACACATTTTTCAAAAGTCGTTGCCTGCACAGTAAAATGTATGCATCTATTGTATGTAAATTATACCTCAATAACATTGATTAAAGCACTAAAGTAAAACTAAAAGAAGGTAACAAATGGAGAGATAAGAAAGGAAGAGAAAAAGAAACTGAAATAAAATAAAATTATGACCAAGTTAGGAAAGGGAAGAGGAAAAAGAAAATTGAAGAAAACAAGGAGGCAAAGTGGAGGGAGTCGCAAATTAACTCTTACAGAGATCACTGTCACAGGCTTGGCACATTACTACTTCTAATACAACAACCTTGCAAATTAGAGATAATTGCCCTCACTTTATTGAGAGATCAAATAATTTTCCAAATTTTTATATTTTGTCAGTGGCTTCCAAACATTTTCTAAATTAATAATAGCCTTTGGAAGTCAATTTTCACAGGGTGAGTTCTCCAGATTCAGATGCAGAGATGGAGTTTGCATGCAGAGTATGTATTAGGAATCAGCCTCTGTGGGAGTGGGGCTGAAGCAGCAGGACTGGGCAGAGGGGCATGTCAAACTGCAATGCAGGCCAAGAAAGTCTCTGGCAATATAAGGGGGTCACTGAAAAGTATATGGACCCTCAGAGTGTTCCATATTCGAGCAAAATGGCCACTTCTTAATACCAGAGCTGTGATCAGTCATTAAATATGGGATGTCCCCGGAAGGGCATAACCTTGGGTGAGATGGTCCCTTGCAACTCAAAGGTGACAACTGAAGGGCATGTTCTTACAGCTGGGGTGACAAGTCCTTGTTTAAAGAAGGATTTGGATGGCCCATCTCTGTGTCTACCACAACACGAAAAATATTAAAAAAAAAATAAATGGCATAAGAGGGGAAATATTCAGCTTTTCCCAACAGAAAAAGGATTGGGGAAAATGAATTTGTGTGGTGACAAATGTGACTCCAACTTGGATGCCGATCTGCCATGGTGACTTCTGATTAGCCCCAGTCCTGACAATGCCTCCTGATTCCTACTTTATTTACTTTCCTTAGTGCAAGAACATGCCAACCTTGATGTTTTCACACAAATTATAGGTTATGACACATACAACATTCTCACCTGTTCTGGTGAGAACCTGTTCAATCAAATCTGTTCAATTAAATCTGCCTTTAATTGTCTTACATAGAGCACTTACATCCTTTTCCTATGACATATCAGCCCGGGGTCTAGTGGTAACAGGTGTAGAGATCTACCTGTCTTGCAGCTGCCCAAGAACATGCTTCCATCTCTAAGTTTCCCAAATATCCTTTACAGACAAACTGTATTTGTCTGACTCGTTCTTTTTTTTCCATCTTATTTGGGATGTGGGGGCTGCTTTGCATATACAGCCCTTTCACAGAACAATTTGCAACCATTCATGTCCTCACCTCCCCATGTGCTGTGGCAGCTGCTGTCATGCAGGTCTAAAGGGAGGCATCCTCTCCTAGACAATGTCCCCTTTCACGGGCATGATTCCAAGACAAGAAAGAAAGGAGACAAAATCATACCAATAACTGTAATGAGGAACACAGTTGCTAATATGTTTCACGTGCCAGGGATGGTCCAAAGCATCATACATGTTTTAACTCATTTCAAACTCATAACAACCCTCCAAGGTAGATGCCAATTTTAAATCTCCACTTGACATTATGGAAACTGAGGCAGAGAAAGATTTAGCTTCCAGCCTAAGGCCACACAGCTAGGAAATGTCAGGATAGTATCTTATAGTCTGGCTCCGGGAGGACCCACCTTCTTAGCCCCTTCCCACTCACCGCCCCCACCCCCCCCAAACCAACACGACAGTTATCCCAGCCTCATAAAGACACCTATCCTTTATTCAGTGACATACTCTAGATATTCTTGATTGAATGCCACCTGGAGTCCCACAGCTCCTCAAAAAAAAGAAAAAAACATAGCCACCCACCAAAGTCCTCAGGTTGCTCTTCCATTTGAAACAAGAGCCTTCTGATTAAACACAGTCTTTTTTCTTCAAGCAATCTGTTTTGACCCACTTGGGCTTGAACCAACAGCTTTGCACATAGGAGCCTCCTACAGTGGCTTTAAGTTGTGAGGGAAATGCTCTAACTAAAGCAAAGAGCCACCTGGAGGGAAAACAGAGTGAATTTACTTTGAATTTGAAATGAAAGGTTTTTGGGTACCGATACCCTGCCTCCACTAAGCCCAGATTGGTCTGTAACACAATCTGACTCTTGAATACTTAAAAATAGAGATAATTGAACACCCCACGCTGTGATGTGGGGCCTTGAAATTCAGTACTGAATTCAGTGGTGGGAGGGCTGATTTGCATTAACTTAGTCATGCCCACCTCATCAACTTAGATAACTGATGCTAAGTCCCTCGAGTTTCCTAGGAACCTAAATGTGCCTAAGAACACAGCAGACTAGGAATCAGACAAGGATTTCATTCCCAGTTCTGCATTTAACCAGTTTTGTAATCTTAGATAATTCACCCTGTGTCTTGGGGTTTCAGTTTCTTCATCCATAAACTTTGGGGCTTGGATTGGATAAGGTCTTTTCCAGGTCGTTCTGTAATTTTCAGAAATTGAGCAGAAAACTTAAAGATCTGAGTACAGGAGACACAATAATTTAATTGGAAACCGTCCTTCCCTAAAATGTTTTTCTGGGCTTTGCTTCCGTAATGCAGGGGCACATTTTCCGCTTTCACCACATAAGAAGCCTCTTAAAGTGAACAGTGTCCTTAACATTCCCATGTTGAGATAAATGAGGGAACAGACAAGCCACAAAGGGATCAGCCCATTTTCAGGAGGCGGCATGATTTGTGGGAAGAGCCAGGCTTGGGAGAGAACTCTAGTGTAGCTCTCCCATAACTCATCCTACCTTCCTCTCTGTTAAACACGCTTCGTAGTAACTGTATCCTCCTCCCAGGAAAAAGGATCAAAGAATGAGAAAAAAGACATAAAGAACTCAGAAAGTAAATGTTGCCTATAAAATGAAGTGAGTTCAAGAACAAATTAAAGAGTTTACTTCACTGAGCATGTAAGATGCATTTTGAGTCCCCTAGATTTTATTTCCAAAACCATAAGACAGGTATTGAATATGACTACCTCTACTTCGAAAGAAAATTAGAAGGATAAAAGGGAAAGTTAAAATAGGCCTTGTATAGACAAGCTTCCCTCATTTCACTGTTAAGGAAATTGACAGCCAGGGAGAAAAACTGACTTGTACAGAGTTACGCAGAAAATTAACTGCAGATCTATTACTAGAATCCGGGTCTATATTCGTCTATTCATTGAGCACCTTGATAGAAAAGAAACCATCCTACCTTTGTGAGTGGACAATCAAATAATTCCATCTATATATAGAATTAGAGCTGTGGCAAGTGACAAGTAAGGCACAGAATGGTATGAGAGTGCAGAACGAGAAGGGAGATTGGAGAGGCGTGTTGAAGATAGACCATAAAAGACCTTGTAGGTCATGTTCATTCATTCATTCAGTCATTCTAACATAATGTATTCATTCAACACATTTTTTTGAACACTCACCAAGAAATAGGTATTGTACGAAGCACCAAAGATTCAGCTATGAGCAAAACAGTCCCTGCCCTCATGGGGATGACATTCTAGTAGGAGGGAGTAAGAAGTAAATAAAAATTATAATGTGTCAGGTAGTGAAAGGTACCATGAGGACAAATGAAGCAGGGAAAAAGAAACGGAGAGTGGTGGTGTGAAGTGTTATTTTAGAAAGAGTGACTGGAAAAGCTCCTTTACTAAGATACATTTTGAGCAGACAGAGAAGTGAAGGAGAGAGCCATTCAGCTACAGGAAGTGTGCTCCAAGTGGAGGAAACAGCACAGGCAAAGGGTCTGAGATGAAAAAGATGCTTTGAATATTTAAGTAATAGCAAAGAAGCCACTGTGCCTGGAGCCCAGTCAGCAAGAGGAAGAGTAAGGATCTGGGAAGAGGACTTAAAGGGATAGGGTTAAAGAGCCCTGGGGCTAAAGACTTTGACTTTGACTTTGACTCTGAATGGAATGGAAAGTGATTGGAGCGCTTTGAGCATAAGAACAAGATGATCTGACTTACGTTTTAGAATGATCATCCTGGCTGTTCTGTGGATATAGACAGGAGGAGAGTATGGGCAGAAGGGGAGAAAATTGTTGGTAATACATTGTAATAAACCAGGCACAAAAAAAAAAAAAAAAAAAAAGATGATGTCTTGGATGAGGGTGGTGATGGAAGGGACAAGAAGTGGTCAGATTCCGGATGCATTTCAAAGGCAGACACTGCATGATGTACAGATGACTCAGATGAAGGGTGTTAGTGAAAAAGGAGTCAAGGAGGAATCCAAGGTCTTGGCCTGAATCCTGGTTAAATGGAGTTGCCATTTGCTGGACAAGGAGAGGATGCTAAGACATTTTAAGTTGGAGAGAAGGGTGACATAATTATACGGTTGAATGGAGTTGCCATTTGCTGGACAAGGAGAGGCTGCTAAGGCATTTTAAGTTGGAGATAAGGGTTACATGATTATATTTGTATGTCCAAAATATCACTCTCGCTGTGATATGGGGGAATGCATTGGACAATGGACAAGAGTCCAATGAACAAAAGTGGATATGAAGTTCTTAGGAGGCTATATAGGTTGCCCAGACAAGACATCCATTAATGGATGATTTATGAATATTTTTCCTATTTTAACAGCTTCATTTAGTAGTTATATGTAATATATGTGTGTATATATATACATAACTACTATCTATGAATGATATATATGTCTATCTATCTACCTGTCTATCTAATGAACATTCAAAAAAAGCTAGACACATCAAACGTGTGACTTCAGGAAACTGCTTAAGAAGCAGGGTAACATGGTGCCTTAAATTTTAAGTAAGAAATATATTTAGTAAATAATGACGTAGTTGTTACTTTAAAATGGAAAGAAGGCTGAGGCAGGAGAATCACTTGAACTCAGTAGGCGGAGGTTGCAGTGAGCCAAGATTGCACCATTGCACTCCAGCCTGGGCAACAGGAGCGAAACTCCATCTCAAAAGAAAAAAAAAAAAAAAAAAAAAAAAAAAAACTATGTACATACCTTAATTTAAGAATATTTTATCACTAAAAAAAAAAAATGCTAACAATCATCTGAGCCTTCAACCTGAGTCATAATCTTTTTGCTGGCAGATGGCCTTGCCTCAATGTTGATGGCTGCTGACTGATCAGGGTGGTGGTTGCCGAAGGCTGGTGTGGCTGTGGCAATTTCTTAAAATCAGACAACAAAGAAGTTTGTCAAATTGATTGACTGTTGCTTTCACAAATAATTTCTCTGTAGCATCTGATGCTGTCTGATAGCATTTTACCCACAGTAGAACTTCTTTCAAAGTTGGAATCAACCTCAAACCCTGCAACTTCTTTATCAATTAAGTTTATTGAATATTCTAAATCCTTTGTTGTCATTTACACAATGTTCACAGTACCTTCATCAGAAGTGAGTTCCATCTGAAGAAACCACTTTTTAAACTCATCCGAAAGAAGCAACTCCTCTCATCTGTTCAAGTTTTATCACAAGATTGCAGCAATTGGCCAGGTGCGGTGGCTCATGCCTGTAATCCTAGTACTTTGGGAGGCCGAGGCAGGAGGATCACCTGAGGTCAGGAGTTTGAGACCAGCCTAGTCAACGTGGCAAAACGTCGTCACTACTAAAAATACAAAAATTAGCCAGGTATGGGGGTGCATGCCTGTAATCCCAAATACTCAGGAGGCTGAAGCAGGATAATTGCTTGAACCTGGGAGGGGGAGGTTGCAAAGAGGTGAGATTGTGGCACTGCACTCCAGCCTGGGTGACAGAGTGAGACTCCACCTCAAAAAAAGAAAAACAATTGCAGCAATTCAGTCACATCTTCTGGCTCCAGTTCTAATTCTAGTTCTCTTGCTATTTCCAATACATCAGCAGTGTCTTCCTCCACTGAAGTCTTAAATCCCCCAAAGCTATTATGAGGGTTAGAATCAACTTCTTCCTACTGTGCATGTTGGTATTTTGACCTCCTCTCCTCTCATGAATCATGAATGGTCTTCATGGCATCTAGAATGACGAATCTTTTCCAGAAGGGTTTCCATATATTTTTTTTTTTTTTTTTGAGATGGAGTTTTGCTCTTGTTGCCCAGGCTGGAGTGCAATGGCATGATCTCATCTCACCTCCACCTCCACCTCCTGGGTTCAAGTGATTCTCCTGCCTCAGCCTCCCGAGTAGCTGGGATTACAGGTGCCTGCCACCATGCCCAGCTAATTTTTGTATTTTAGTAGAGACAGGGTCTCGCCATGTTGGCCAGGCTGGCCTTGAACTCCTGACCTTGGGTGATCCACCTGCCTCAGCCTCGCAAAGTGCTGGGATTACAGGCATGAGTCACCGTATCTGGCTTTTTTTTTTTTCTTTTTTTTTTTTTTGCCTAGATGCTTCAGAGGAATTACTATGGTGGTTGCAGCCTTATGAAATGTATTTCTTAAGTAGTAAGACTGGAAAATCTAAATTACTTCTTAATCTATGGGCTGTAGAATGGATGTTATGTCAGCAGGCATTAAAACAACGTCAATCTCCTTTTACATCTCCATCAGAGCTCTTGGGTGAGCAGGTACATTGTCAAGCAGTAATAATATTTGGAAAGAAATATTTTTTCTGAGCAGTAGGTCTCAACAGTGAGCTTTAAATATTCAGTAAACCATGCTATAGACAGATGTACTGTCACCCACAGTTTGTTGTTCTATTTGTAAAGCATAGGCAGAGTAGATTTAGCATAATTCTTAAGGGCCCTAGGATTTTCAGAATGGTAGATAAGCATTGGCTTCAGCTTAAAGTCACCAGCTGCATCATTCCCTAATAAGAGAATTGGCCAGTCTTTCGAAGATTTGAAGCCGGGCACTGACTTTTCTTCTCTGGCTATGAACATTCTAGGTGGCATCTTCTTCCAGTATAAGGCTATTTCATCTACACTGAACAGACATTGTTTAGTGAAGCCACCTTCATCAATCATTTTAGTTAGATCTGGGTACCTTGCTGCAGATTCTACATCAGCATTTGCAGCTTCACCTTGTGCTTTTATGTTCTGAATACAGCGTCTTTCCTTAAACTTCATGAACCAACCTCTACCAGCTTCAAACTTTTCTTCTGCAGCTATCTCACTTCTCTTAGCCTTTATAGAATCAAAAACAGTGACAGCATTGCTCCGGATTAGGCTTTGGCTTAAGAGAACATTGAGGCTGGTTTAATCTACCCAGACCACTTAAACTTTCTCCATATCAGCAATAAGGTTGTTTTGCTTTATCATTTGTGTGTTCACTGGACTAGTACTTCTAATTTTCTTCAAGAACTTTTCCTTTACATTCACAGCTTGGCTGTTTGGTGCAAGATTCCTAGCTCTCGGCCTCTTTTGTCTTTCAGCATACCTTCCTCACTAACTTTAAACATTTTTAGCTTTTGATTTAAAGTAAGAGATGAGTGACTTCTTTTCACTTGAACACTTAGAGGCCACTGTAGGGTTATGAATTGACTTAATTTTAATATTTTGTGTTTCAGGAAATAGGGAGGCCAGAAGAGAAAAAGAGAGATGAGAGGACAGTGGGTTGGTGGAGCAGTGAAAATACACACAACATTTATCGATTAAGTTTTCTGTCTTATATGGGTATAGTTCATGGTACCCAAAAACAATTGTAATAGTAACATCAAAGATAATTGATTACAGATCACCATAACAGATATAATAATAAAGAAAAAGCTTGAGAAAAAAAGCAAGTATTATCAAAATGTGACAGAGACACGAAGTATGCACATGCTGTTGGAAAAATGGCACCAAGAGACTTGCTCGACGCAGGGTTGCCACAAACCTTCAATTTGTAAAAACGCAAAATCTGCTAAGTACAATAAAGCAAAGTGCAATAAAATGAAGTCTGCTTGTATTTCCAGAAGTGAGATTGCTGAATCATATGGTAGTTCTATTTTTTTAGTTTTTTTGGAAAACCTCCCTACTGTTTTCCAAGCTGTACTAATTTACAATACTACCAACAATGTACAAGGGTTCCCTTTTCTCCACATCCTCTCTAACACTTATCTTTCATCTTTTTCATGATAACCAATCTAACATGTGTGGGATGATATCTCTTTGTGGCTTTAATTTGCATTTCTCCTATAATTAAAGATGTTGAGTATGTTTTCATATGTCTGTTGGCCATTTGTATGTCTTCTTTTGAGAAATGTTTAATCGGGTCCTTCGCCCATTTTTAAAGAGTTATTTGTTTTCTTGCTATTGAGTAGTTTGAGTTCCTTGTGAATTTTGGATACTAGTTCCTTCTTTGATAGATGATTCCCAAATATTTTCTTCCAGTCTGTGGGTTGTCTCTTCACTCTGTACATTGTTTTCTTTGCTGTACAGAACCTTTCTAGTTCAATGCAATCCCATTTGTCTATTTTTGCTTTTGTTGCTTGTGTTTTGGCGTCTTATACAAGAAATTACTGCCGAGAACAATGTCATGGAGGTTTTCCCCTATGTTTTCTTCTAGTAGTTTTATAGTTTCCAGTATTACATTTTTGTCTGTAATCCATTTTGAATTTTTCGTGTATAAGGGGTGAGGTAAGGGTCAAATTTCATTCTTTTGCATGTGAATATCCAGTTTTCCCAACACCATTTATTAAAGAGGTTGTTTCTTCCCCAGCATGTATTTTTGGCATCAAAGAAACAATTTTAAATTATTAAATTTTATTAAAGTAGGTTTAAAAATTAATTGCTAACATTTTTTAAAAATCAGACTACTTCACATAAAAATCATTATTGAATTCCCACATTGTAGAAGAACAAGTGAAAGCACATCAAATTGATAAGTCTATTTCCAAATGAAGTAGGGTTTTGATGTCATCTAAAAGTCATAATGTTTTGCTTAAAAGTTACTACAAAGCATTGCATAACTAGATTTTCCTCACCTCATCCCTGACCCTACCTTATCCCCCTCAGCCATAACAGTTGTCTCTCTTTCTCCCAACAAATGTCAGAGCGGGGAAGAAACTGTGGCTAACAGAATCATGACAAGCCTCAACCACAGTATATGAAACTGCTCACAGATTGTAAATTTTATGTCACTGATCTATTTCTTGACTACAGTGAAAAATCAGGTATTTTGTTTTTTTTTTTTTTATTGAGATGGAAAATATAAATGAAAGAAAAACAATGAGCCACATTGCTTGCTTGATATAATGGAATTTAACATACAGAATTTTGAAATTTTTCTCTTTTATAAAATAGCCCATTTGAGAAATAACGATCAGAAAATTTTTAATAAAATGTGCTTATTTACCCATAGTGAACTTGGAGAGAGATCGATCATAACTGCATCCAATGCTTGTGTATCACCTGTGAGGCTTTGGAGGTTGGAGTATTGCCTTTTCCCTTAGGGAGGCCCCAGAAAGTCCCAGAGTTCTTTGTTACTCAGGTACTCCTTTAGTAATGCATTACTACTACTACTACTACTACCACCACCACCACCACCACCACCACTAGTACTACTGCTACTACTACTACCATCACCACTGGCAGCAATCACTACTGTTACCACCACATATTGTGTTTTTATTTTGTGTGAAGTACATCATATGAATAATTTCTAATGTTCACAATCACCCTAGAAGGTAGATACTATTATAGTCATTTTACACATATCTCAATGAATACATTTTCTTGAGGCCACAGGCTAGTAATCATAAAAAATGGGACTGAATACAGGATTACTGGAGTCTTCTCTTTACACCATTTTGCTCCATATGACATCTACTCTCCCACCAAACCTTTCATCTCATGGCCCACTCATTTAGGACATACTTTCTTTGGTTTATTTGGTAGAATGTTGCAAACTGATGAAGATTTCAGTTGTCGTTTTTCCTTAGATAATATCTTAAATAAGACCTTCCATGACCTAACTCCCAGAAGTGATTAATGACAGGAATCTTAAGCCATTACTGTGGCTCTATTTTGGTATTATTTTCACCCCAGAGGCATGTAACACTCTGCTAAAGTCATGCTGTTTGTGGTCATATCCTCTATCAACATCAGACTGACTCAGCTGGCACAGTGGGCTCTGGAATCTAAAGGTGGTGTCAGCAGATTTTTTTTTTATGAAGGGCCAGGTGGCTGAGATTTTTTGGCTTTGCAGGCCATGCAGTTTCTGTTGAGACTTCTCTGCCATGACTAATGCACTCTGTTGCTGTAGGGTAAAAGCAGCCACAGAAAATAGTATACAATTGGGTATGGCTGTGTCCCAAGAAAAGTTTATTTATAAAAAGAGACAGTGGGCCATATTTGGTCTACAAACTGCAGTTTGTCTACTCTCGGTCTAAGCTTGGTGTCAGACAAGCTCTGTGATTCTAGGGAAAGATACTCAAACCTTCCGAACTTCACTATTTCTATCAGTAAACATGGGGATACAACTACCATATCAACAACTTACGAAGATGATAAGGTTTTATTGAGGATGAAATTAGATAATTTATGTAAAATTATTTGATACGCTGCCTACTGCTAGTGTAATTGTTAAAAATGAGTACACAACACATTGAGGCTTAACCCACTAATACCGGCCTCTTGTAAACTATCACCTTTATTTTCCATTCTTTTATCTCTCTACCCAATTCTCCATCTATTTTTCCCTGTTCACTCTTCCTCCTACACATATGCCCATGTATGCACATGCACACACACACACACACACACACACACACACACACACAAGTCCTACATCCCTAGTGCTATATTCTTACTTGCTCCAGCTATATCCTTAGGCCCTCTTTTCCCATCCGTTCTCCACTAGGCTTGATTTTTACATGCTCCCTCTCAGTTGTCCCTCTTCAGATTAGACAGAATAAACATCATAACTGGCCCAACGTTTTTTCTAAACGGGATGATTTATAGATAAATGGCTTATTCCATGATGCTCCTGGAGCAGCTCACAAGAAAAAAAAACTATCAATTCAAGTGGAGTGTGTGATTCTTTGTAGAGTACATTAGATTACTTCTGAGAAATTCACTTATGACCAAAAGCAGCAATGCAGCTCTAGAAAACCGGAGAAATTTGGGCTTAGAGGATGCCAAGCGAAGCCACTTCCACACCGGGAGTTGTGTTTATAGGGCAGAAGCCATGGACAGTGTGCAAAGACAATACAGCTAGAGAGAAAGGCTAAGTCTGAACTCACCTGCCAGTTGCTGAAATGAACAAATTTTTTAAAATAATGGGTTATGGTAGTGGTGTGCTGCTGAAATGGCTCCCTTGGGGAAAGAAAAGAGAGAGAAAGAGAGCAGCCTGATTTGTAGAATTTATTAACTTCCATGATGTAAATCGGGGTGTCCAATCTTTTGGCTTCCCTGGCTAGAAGAACTCTCTTGGGCCACATGTAAAATACCTAATATTAACAATAGCTGATGAACTATTTAAAAATCACACACAAAAACTCATAATGTGGCCAGGCGCAGTGGCTCACAACCGTAATCCCAGCACTTTGGGAGGCTGAGGCGGGTGGATCATGAGGTCAGGAGATTGAGACCATCCTGGCCAACATGGGGAAACCCCATCTCTACTAAAAAAAAAAAAAAAAAAAAAAATATATATATATATATATATATATATATATATATAAATTAGCTGGGCCTGGTGGCAGGCACCTGTAGTCCCAGCTACTTGGGAAGCTGAGGCAGGAGAATCACTTGAACCTGGAAGGCAGAGGTTGCAGTGTGCTGAGATCATGCCACTGTACTCCAGCCTGGCAACAGAGCAAGACTCCGTCTCAAAAAAAAAAAAAATCATAATGTTTTAAGAAAGTTTACGAATTTGTGCTGGGCTGCATTCAAAGCCATCCTGGGCCACATGAGACCTGCAGGCCGTAGGCCTCACAAGCTTGGTGTAAATACTTCCACTATGGCCAGTGTCAGGCTACCAATAATTTAATAACTGTTAGTTCACAAAATGGCTGAATACTTCCCAATCACTTGTTCCTGCCAGCTCTGACACATCACTAGCTCCATCCATCACTAGCTTCAACTATTGGGAAGTTTAAATGATATAAAAATTTACCTCTAATAGTCCCTAGAGGAATGAAAGCCCTCAAATTTTCTAACTCAGATCAAGTAAGTCCATAATCAGAACCTTTTCTCCATTTCTTAATTCTTGTTTCCAAGAAAATGCACAGATATTAATGTTTTCCTCTGAATAAAATAGCATAAATAGTTAAACTATTTCATTCATCTACACACACACATACACACACACACACACACATACACACCTTACTACATTTTTTATAGGTTAAAGATTCTTTTTCTCCCTGAAGTTATGCACTCCACATGTTCTTTTATACATGTTAGGAAAATTTTTGACAATTACAAATCTAGGTTCTTGCTATTCAAAGTGTGTTCCTTAGAGAAGGAGAAGCGCATCACCTGAGAGCATATTAGAAAACTGAAATTTCAGATTGCACCCTTGATCTAATAAATCAGAATATGCATCTTAACCAGATTTGTATGTGCATTAACATTTGAAAAGAACTGCTGTAAGCTCCATTCAACTTACACTTAGGAGACAGACAAAAACCCTGATGAAATTTGCTGTTGCTCATACTACAAAAACAAATAATCAGTCTTGTCGCTTGCAGTAATTCTTAAAATTCTATATAGATTTTTTTCATTTAAGACTTTAAAATATTCCAGAAGTAGTGAGATTTAAAACACAAAAGCAAACTGTCTTTTGCAGAATCATGACAGTGTGCTCCTAGGTAACTACCAAAAAAGAAGGCAAATTAGACAAATGTTCTTGTGTGGGTTCCAACCTTCCTCTTCAACCTTATGTCCATCATTTAACTGTATGCTGTGATAAAAAGAATAATGCTTCCCTAGAATGTCCACTCTTAGTCTCTGAAGCCTGTGAACATGTAATCTTATGTAACAAAAGAGACTTTACAGATTAAGTCAGAGATCTTGAGAGAAGATTACCCTGGAATATCCAGGTGCCCAATGGAATCACAAGGTCCTTAAAAGGGAAAAAAGAAGGCAGGAGGGTAAGTAAAGATGTGATCATGGAAGCAGAGGTTGAAGTAAAGTAGGAACACAAGCCAAGGGACATGGGTGGCCTCTAGAAGCTTGAAAAGAAAAAATACACATATAAAAACAATTTTCCCCTAGAACCTCCAGATGGAACATGATCCTGCCAACACCTTGATTTCACCCCAGTGAAATCCATTTCAGACTTCTGACCTCCAGAATTGTAAGAAAACAATGTGTGTTGTTTTAAGCCACTAAATTCATGAGAATGTGTTACAGCATCAACAGGACACGAATACAAATGCCTTTCTCCCTGATTAGACTGTGAGCATTTCAAAGGGATGACTGTATCTTGCATATTTTGGTTGACTCCAGTGTTTAGCCAGTAGGTTCTTAATAATGATTTGAAGAAGAAATGAATGAATGATGTAGCAATCCATTCTTCCACACTGCAGCTAAAACTGATCTCATTGTCTTACTGCCTAAAACCCTTCAGTGGGTGTCCATTACTCTTAGAAAAAACAAAACCCTTAACATGCTCTAAGGACCGGCATGACCAAACCCATGCCCATTGGTTTAGCTGTGCCTCCAGCACTCACCGTCAGCTCTGTTGACCATTTTTCATGTTGAATCCACTACAGCAAGAACTCTTTCCCTCCCCTTTGCTTGTAGCTCCCCTATACAGGTTAATACCTATTTCTTTCTTCAGATGTCTCTCAAACGTCACTTCCTCTTTGCTTCATAAATTGTATTCCTTTCTTTTTTAGGACTTGTCTTCAATCATAAATACAAAAAGTTTTTCTTCTCTACTAGATTCTAAGCTCTGTGAGAGCAGAGACTGTGTCTATTGTACATTTCAGCACTACTTCAGGGCCTGGCATAGAGTAGGAACCCTGTAATTATTTGTTGAATGAAAAATATTTGTTAAAAAAAATTAGTCATTGAATGTATAAAATAAAAAGAAAAATGCTTTAGTAATTTCTCAGCTTCTAACTCATAAGGAATTATAAGGTAGAAAAACAATTTTAAGAAAAACTGAACTTTCTGGAGTCCTCATAGTACACAGTACCATTTTTAGATTTCATTCTCTAACCCTGATTTAGAATCCTCCACATTGAGCTACTGCCCACATTTAACAGTAGTTGTCATCTTTCTGTTAGGGAGCTGTTAATGACTCCCCAGATTGGTTAAGGTCCTTCAATCAACATTTCCTTCTAGGGCTGTTACTCAGAGCCAGTGCTGTGGAGTCAATTGTATGCATCTCTTTCCAATTTTGTAGTCATTCCACTTTGGTATTTTGAAATCTGCTTTGGTAGGAGTATTTACACACCATGGAAACGAGCAAATGCTACAAATCAGTTTTTCTTCTCTTTTCTTTTATTTGAGCCAGTTGCTAAACATAAACCTACAGACCACTACCTGGAGCCTTTTATTTCACAGACTTATTAAGTGGTACAGAGCTGGATATATGAAGTCTTGAGACATTGCCAGGAAATTCTAACATGGGAGCACCAATTCTAAATTAATTGTGTCAGGTCAGGCTCTGAGACAGTCATCTTCCCTCAAACCTCATTCTGTCATGAGCTCCAACTTCTCCCCAAAGTCAGCTAAGTTTGAATGACCTCTGATTCCTCTTAAAATTAAGGATTCTTCAAATTCATACATAGCACTCTTCCTTGATGGAGCTGGGCATTACGTCTTCCTGCACTTTGAGGTTGTAGGGAGAGAAAGAAATTGAATGACAAATCCCAAATACATTACTTTATATTCACAACTCATATATTTCAATAATTTAATATTATAATCTCATGGATGCATGCTTATGGGCTCAAACAGTTTAGAAGGTGTAATAAAAGCCATCCTTAAGTATCTCAATCTACAATTCAATGAGCCTTCTGGTTTTGGCCAAGCAAAAAAGCAATATTCATTTACCTGCCTCATAAATGTCTTGAACACTCATAGGAGGATAGACAGGACCCTTACAGTGACCACCAGTTGAGCAATAGTCTTAAATAGTTACCTTCTCTCAAGGTGGAAAAGCTCATGAGGTGTTTTTTGGGGGCTTTTACTTACTAATGACTCAAATCCCATTTAACAAATGCTTAATGGGGTGATAAAGTCTCTCTAAAGTCTGCTTATCACTGTTCTACACACAGTAGGGTTTTGCTAAATGATGAAGAGTGATTTCAACCATTGTAAATGCCCATTAGCATCCATTAACATAAAAGTTAATTACACTAATGACACTTTGTTTTACCATTTTCATGGGGTTGAAAAGCTTATTCTTTCATCCAGCGTGTTTTGGATGCTGCTTTAGCTCTTAGCAATGGTTATATATATAATCCAATTCTAAAGGAATTAAGTATATGAAGGAAAAAATTGCACTAGTAAGAAATTAAGTTAATCAGTAGATAAAAGAGAACATATCTTAAAAGAAACAGTAAAATAAAGTTAAAATTAAAAAATGAATTCTGGAATCTGGTTCAAGATGGCTAAGCAGAAGAATTTCATGTCTGTCTCCTTCACCTAGAATCACCAGAGTAGTATATAGATAGTCAAACTTTGAGCACATTACCCAAGAGAAAATGGTGGAATTCAACAGGGAATTTGGGACAGGGGACACAAAGCATGGAAGGAGAAGGAGAGGCAGTCTTACTGGCTGAGATCAGCTGGGAGCCAGGAGCTCCCCGGGAAAGGGGTTGGTTAGTAATAGAATTCCAGCAGCCTGCATTCCCACCTGCAATTGTGCAATCCTGGACACAGGAGAACCCCTCAACTCTCCCAACTGCTGAAACTAACATAGGAAGCTGCCAGGAGTCTGTGGGACAGAATTGCTCGGGAGAGAGAGCTCATGCTGGGCCCCACATCTTTCGTGAGACTGAAGTAGCTACAGCAAGATGCCATTTTCAAACCATCTTCCGGCAAACAGCATGCGGTCTGAGGAACCAAAGGCACTGGGACTTGGGCATTACAGAAACTCAGATTGTCGATACTGGACTGCCACTAAAGAGGGTGTAACTCCCATTGGTGGACGTAACCTGAGCTGGCAGGTGGGCAACATGTACCCCTTTTGCACTTTTGTCCTGGGAGTCCCAGGGGAGTAAGCCAAGAGCACTCCTTAAGCTGGGGCCATAAAGCAAGTGTGGCAGGGATGCAACCCCTGAATCTAACATAGGGAGCTGCCATGAGTACATGGAATGAAACTGCTCCAGAGAGGGAGTGCATGCTGGGTCACTCCAGCATTTCTGAGACCTAAGTGGCTACAGCAAGGTGTCATTTTCAAAACTAGCTTCTGGCAAACTGCATACCGTCCTGGGACCCAACGGTCCCAGGACTGAAACTCAAGCTGTCACTCCTAGGTCAGAGGAAGGAGCAGGGAGTCATCCCACAGCTGGGAAATGAGTGGGGCTTGTGTGGCAAATGCCAGTACCAAAAAGCAAACAATGCGAGAATCTGAGACAAGGATGTGAGTGGGGATGAGTTGTCTCTGATAACTGGTTGTGAACTGAGTGTGAGCTCCTGCAACCATAGCAGGTAGGGAGAAAACCCTACCAGGAATAGCATGTGAAAGGGACATACATCCCCCACCTGCTGGTCCAGGCTATGGCCACCAATAGTGGCTCCACCCTCTTCAGTGGCAAGGCCTAAGTACAGCTCCTATTGCATCTCACCTGAGCACTCCTTCTGGGACCTGAGGATCACCTGGCTCCCACCCATCATGGATGGTACCTATGCTCACCATTGGTGGGCCAGAGAGCAAGCTTGCTCAGGCCAGCTTTGCCACCTACTCCAAGACATAGCATGTAGCCTCGGGTCCTGGGGATTGTTCAACCCAATCCGCTACCTTGGGCACCTAAGCACTCCTCCAAGGGACCTGAGGATGGCCTAAATTCCTAGCCACTATCACTCAGCTGGCTCCCACCTCCAAGTGCCACCTGTGGGCCTGGAAACTGGCTTCCTCAGCCTACCCTATCTACCACCACCATTAATGCACATGACTTGGGACCCAGAGCATCATCCCATCAATGCTACTCTCATGCCATGCTGGCTCCCCAGGGGCCTAAGAACCTGTTGGCCCACTAGGTCTGCTGTTACCACTACTGAAACCTGAGTAAGCCACATGGAGGCCCAAGAACAAATCACTGGTAACTGTTGACACAGGTGTCAGCATACACTGTCATGGGGCACAAAGATAGGCATGCTCAGCCCACCTCTGCCACCACTGAAGACTGAAGACTGGCACACCTGGCATCCCAGTGCCCAGCACAACTTCACCACAGCCTCCACTAATTGCATCCTAGCCCACTAAGGAAATCACAGACACCATTAATGCTGTTTACAGCCAAATAAATCATAAACTATATTATTACACGCACCCAGAATGAAAGACAAAATATCCTACCCAACCAACACCATAGATACAACTTCAGGAAAAAGTCCTACCCTGTGAAAGCAAATTGATACATAGGAAGAAGTGACTGTTACACTAGATGCTCATATATCAAAGTAGGGACACAAGAAACATAAAAAAGCAAAGAAATATAACACCTCTAAAGGAACACAATAATCTTCCAGCAACAGATATTAAACAAAAAGAAAATTTTTAAATCCCAGATATATTAGTTTTAAAGAACCTTGAGGAGATACAAGAGAACTCTGAGAAACAATATAAATAAATCAGGAAAACAATTCAGGATATGAATGAGAAATTTACCAAAGAGATGGGTATTTTTTAAAAGAGACAAATAGAAATTCTGGAGATAAAGAATTCATTGAAGAAAATACAAAATACAATTAAAAGCTTAAGGAATGACTAGGTAAGCAGAAGAAAGAATCTCAGAACTTGAAAACAAGTCTTTTGAAATAATCTAGTCAGATACAAATAAAGAAAAAAGAATAAAAAAGAATGAGCCAAATCTTCATGACATTTGGGACAGCATAAGGTGAGTGAATTTACAAATTATCAGTCTCCTTAAGGACAAAGAAGCAAAGAAAGGATTAGAAAACCTATTTAACAAAATAATAGATGAAAACGTCTCATGTGCAGCAAGAGATTTAGACATTCAAACACAAGAGGCTTAATGATGCCCAAAGAGATACAATGTAAAGGGTCATGCCCATGGCACATTATAATCAGATTGTGTAAAATCAAAGTTAAAAAGCAAATCCTAAAAACAGTAAGATAAAAGCATCTAGTTACCTATAAAGAAAACCCCATTAGACTAACAGCAGATTTCTTTTTTTCTTTTTTAAATTTTTTTATTATACTTTATGTTCTAGGGTACATGTGCACAATGTGCAGGTAGATTAACAGCAGATTTCTAAGCAGAAACCTTACAGACCAGAAAAGAATGGGATGATATATTCAAAGGGCTGAAAGAAAAAAAACATGCTATCCAAGAATACTATATCTAGCAAAATTATCCTTTATAAATGAAGAAAAAATAAAGTCATTCTCAAACAAATAAATGCTGAGGATACTTGTTACCATTAGACTGGCCTTACAAGAAATGCTCAAGGAGGTCCTAAACTTGGAAATTAAAAGATAATATTTACCATCGTGAAAACACACGAAAGTACAAAACTCATTGCTAAAGCAATCACACAAAAGAGTAAGAGGAAGGACCCAAATTAAACCACTATAAAAATCCACTAAGCCAAAACAACAAACTATAAGAGAAAAAGAAAAGAACAAAGAATATATAAAACAATCAGAATAAAGTTAACAATATGACAGGAACAAAGCCTCATATATCAATAATAACCTTAAATATAAACATTAAATTCTCCTTTTAAAGATATAGAATGGCTGAATGAATAAGACATGATCTGAATACATGATGCTTAAAGAAACTCACCTTACCAGTAAAGACACATGTGGACTGATAGAAAAGCAATGGAAAAAGATTTTCCACACAAATAAAAATCAAAAGTGAACTAGAGTAGTTATATTTATATCAGATAAAGCAGACATTAAGCAAAGGACAGTAAAACCAAGACAAAGAAGGTCATTATATAATGATAAATGGATCAATCCAGCAAGAGGATATAGCAATTCTAAATACATATGTACCCAACACTGCAACATCCAGATTCATAAGCAAATATTATTAGATCTAACTAGAGAGACTGCAATATAATAATAGTAGGGACTTCAACACCCTACTTTCAGCATTAGACAGGTAACCTAGACAGAAAAGGAATAAAGAAACATTGGATTTAAACTGGAGGTTAGGGAAACCATCATTCTTAGCAAACTATCACAAGAAGAGAAAACCAAACACCGCATGTTCTCACTCATAGGTGGGAACTGAACAATGAGATCACTTGGACTCGGGAAGGGGAACATCACACACTGGGGCCTATCATGGGGAGGGGGGAGGAGGGAGGGATTGCATTGGGGAGTTATACATGATATAAACGTTATGCACATGTACCCTAGAACTTAAAGTATAATAAAAAATAAAAAAAGAAAAAAAAATAAAAAAAATAAAAGGTTAAAAACAAAAACAAAAAAACAAAAAAAAAAAAAACTGGATGTTAGATCAAATGGACCTAACAGACATTTGCAGAATAACTTCTCCAACAACTACAGAATGAACATTCTTTTCATCAACACACTGAACATTCATTCTCCAGGATAGACCGTGTTAGGCCACAAAATAAGCCTCAATAAAATTTAAAAAATCAAAATCATACCAAGTATTTTCTCATACCACAATGGAATAAAACTAAAAATCAATAGCAAGAGGAACTCTAGAAAATACAGAAATACATGGAAATTATACAACATGAGGTGACTGAATTTCCTGAATGACCATTGGGTTAACAAAAAAATTATGAAGAAAATAAAAATAAATTCTTGGAACAAATAAAAATGTAAACATAACATATCAAAACCTGTGGGATATAACAAAAGTAGTGTTATGAGGGATATTTATAGTAATGAACACCTACATCAAGAAAGTAAAGAGATTACAAACCAATAATCTAAGGAGGCATTTCAAGAAACTAGAAAAGCAGGAGCAAACCAAATCCAAAATTAGCAGAAGAAAAAATAAAAATAAAAATCAAGCAGAACGAAATAAAGTGGAGACTTAAAAAAACACATACACACAAAGTTGGTTCTTTAAAAAGGTAAACAAAATTGATAAGCTGCTAGCTAGAATAACCAAGAAAAGCAGAGAGAAGAACCAAATAAACAAAATCAGAAATGAAAAAAGACTTTGCAAATGATACCACAGAAATACAAATGATCTTTAAAGACTATAGAGACTATTATGAACTATACACTGGCAAACTGGAAAGACTTGAGGAAATACATACATTCCTAGAAACACATAACCTACCAAGATTGAACCAGGATGAAATAGAAAACCTGAACAGACCAATAAAATTAGTGACATTGAATCAGTAATGAAAAGTCTCCCAACAACAACAACAACAACAAAAAGCCCAGGACTGGATGGATTCACAGCTGAACTCTACCAAACACACAAAGAAGAACTGATAATACAAATCCTCCTGAAACTATCACAAAAACTCAAGGAGAGGATTCTCCATAACTCCACTATGATGCCAGCATTACCCAATTCCAAAACAGTAAACAAAGAAAACTACAGACCAACATCTCTGATTAATATAGATGCAACAATCCTCAACAAAATACTAGTAAACTGAATCAAACAGTACATTAAAAAGATAATGCAACATGGTCTGGTGGGATTTATTCCAGGGATTAAAGGATGGTTCAACATAAGCAAATCAATAAATGTGATATAACACATTAACAGAATGAAGGACAAAAACCATATAAGGCAGAAAATGTAGTTGATAAAATTAAACATCACCTCACGATAAAAATTCTCAACAAACTAGGCATAGTAGGAACATATCTCAAAATAATAAAGTCCATATATGAAAAACCCACAGCTAATCATATTAAATGGGTTGAATGCATTTCCCCTAAGAACTGGAAAAGGACAAGGATGCCCACTTCCACCACTCCTATTCAGCATTATGCTGGAAGTTCTAACCAGAGAAATCTAGCAAGAGAAGAAAATAAAAGGCATCCAAAGTGGAAAAGTGGAAGTCAATTTATTTCTGTTTGCTGATTATAAGATCTAATACCCAGAAAACCAAAAGTCCACCAAAAGTCTCCTAGATTTGCTAAATGAATTCAGTGAAGTTTCAGGATACAAAACCATGCACCAAAATCAATAGCATTCTTATACACCAGTAACATAAATCAAGGCAGCAATCCCATTTACAATAGCTACCAAAAAATGCTATAAATAAATTTTAAAAAGGTACTGAAAAATCTCTACAAAGAAAACTACAAAACACTCATCAAAGAAATTGAAGATGACACAAATGGAAAAACAAACCAAGCTCATGGATCAGAAGAATTAATATTGTTAAAATGGCCATGCTTCCCAAAGCAATTTACAAATTCAATGCTATTCCTATCAGATAACCAACATCATTTTTCACAGAACTAGAAAAAACTACTCTAAAATTCATATGGACCCAAAAATGAGCCCAAAATAGCCAAAGCAATCCTGTACAGAAAGAACGAAGTGGGAAGTATCACATTACCTGATTTCAAATTATGCTACAAGGCTATAGTAATCAAAACAGCATGGTACTGGTATAAAAATAGACACATAAGGTGGCTGGCAAGATGGCTGAATAGGAACAGCTCGGGTCTGTGGCTCCCAGCGAGATCAATGCAGAAGGCGGGTGATTTTTGCATTTCCAACTGAGGTACCTGGCTCATCTCACTGGGACTGGTTAGACAGTGAGTGCAGCCCACAGAGGTCAAGCAAAGCAGGGTGGGGTGTCACCTCACTTGGGAAGTGCAAGGATTTGGGGAACTCCCTCCTTTAGCCAAGGGAATCCCTGAGGGACTGTGCCTTGAGGAAAGGTGCACTCCAGTCCCAGATACTATGCTTTTCCCATGGTCTTCACAACTCCCAGACCAGGAGATTCCCTTTGATGCCTATGCCACCAGGGCCCTGGGTTTCAAGCACAAAACTGGGCGGCCATTTGGGCAGACACTGAGCTAGCTGCAGGAGTTTCTTTTTATACCTGAGTGGTGCCTGGAATGCCAGTGGGAAAGAACTGTTTATGCCCCTGGAAAGGGGGCTGAAGCCACGGAGCCTAGTGGTCTAGCTCAGTGGATCCCACCTCCGTGGAGTCCACCAAGCTAAGATCCACTGGCTTGAAATTCTCACTGCCAACACAGCAGTCTGAAGTCAACTGGGATGCTCAAGCTTGGTGGGGGGAGGGCCATCCGCCATTACTGAGGCTTTAGTAGGCAGTTTTCCCCTCACAGTGTAAACAAAGCTGCTGGGAAGTTCGAACTGGGTGGGAGCCCACTGCAGCTCAGCAAAGCTGCTGTAGCCAGACTGCCTCTCGAGATTCTTCAGCTCTGAGCAGGGCATCTCTGAAAGAAAGGCAGCAGCCCAGTCAAGGGCTTATAGATCAAACTCTTATCTCCCTGGGACAGAGCACTTGGGAGAACAGGCAGGTGCGGGCACAGCTTCAGCAAGCTTACACATCCCTCCCTGCCGGCTCTGAAAAGAACTCAAGCTCTGCTGAGGGACAGACTGCCTTCTCAAGTGGATCCCTGAGCCCCATGCCTCCTGACTGGGAGAAAACTCCCACTAGGGGTCGACAGGCACCTCAGACAGGGGAGTTCTGGCTGGCATCTGGTGGGTGCCCCTCTGGGACAAAGCCTCCAAAGGAAGGAACAGGCAGCAATCTTTGCTATTCTGCAGCCTCCATTGGTGATACCCAGGCAAGCAGGGTCTGGAGTGGACCTCCAGCAAACACCAGCAGACCTGCAGCAGAGGGGCCTGACTGTTAGAAGGAAAGCTAACAAATAGAAAGGAGGGGCATCAACACCAACAAAAAGGACGTCCACACAGAAACCCCATCCAAAGGTCACCAGCATCAAAGACCAAAGGTAGATAAATCCATGAAGATGAGGAAAAACCAGCACAAAAAGGCTGAAAATTCCAAAAACCAGAATGGCTCTTCTCCTACAAAGGATTACAACTCCTCGCCACCAAGAGAACAAAACTGGATGGAAAATGAGTTAGACAAATTGACAGAAGTAGGCTTCAGAAGGTGGGTAATAACAAACTCCTTCAAGCTAAAGGAGCATGTTCTAACCCAATACAAGGAAGCTAAGAACCTTAAAGAAAGGTTGGAGGAATTGCAAACTAAAATAAAAAATTTAGAGAAGAATATAAATGACCTGATGAAGCTGAAAAACACAGCACAAGTACTTCATGAAGCATATACAAGTATCAATAGCTGAATCGATCAAGCAGAAGGAAGGATATCAGGGATTGAAGATCAATTTAATGAAATAAAGCATGAAGACAAGATAAGAGAAAAAAGAATGAAAAGAAATGAACAAAGCCTCCTAGAAATATGGGACTATGTGAAAAGACCAAAGCTACGTTTGATTGGTGTACCTGAAAGTGACAGGGAGAACGGAACCAAGTTAGAAAACACTTCAGGATATCATCCAGAACTTCCCCAACCTAGCAAGACAGGCAAACATTCAAATTCAGGAAATACAGAGAACACCACAAAGATACTCCTTGAGAAGAACAACCCCAAAGCACATAATTGTCAGATTCACCAAGGTTGAAATGAAGGAAAAAATGTTAAGGGCAGTCAGAGAGAAAGGTTGGGTTACTCACAAAGGGAAGCCCATCAGACTAACAGTAGGTTTCTCTGCAGAAATCCTAGAAGCCAGAAGAGAGTGGGGGCCAATATTCAACATTCTTAAAGAAAGAATTTTCAATCCAGAATTTCATATCCAGCCAAACTAAGCTTCATAAGCAAAGGAGAAATAAAATCCTTTACAGACAAGCAAATGCTGAGAGATTTTGTCACCATCAAGCCTGCCTTACAAGAGCTCCTGAAGGAAGCACTAAATATGGAAAGGAAAAACCAGTACCAGGCACTGCAAAAACATACCAAATTGTAAAGACCATCAACACTATGAAGAAACTGCATCAATTAATGGGCAAAATAAACAGCTAGCATCATAATGGCATGATCAAATTCACACAAAACAATATTAACCTTAAATGTAAATGGGCTAAATGCCCTAATTAAAAGACACAGACTGGCAAATTGGATAAAGAGTCAAGACCCATCAGTGCGCTGTATTCAGGAGACCCATCTTATGTGCAAAGACACACATAGGCTCAAAATAAAGGGATGGAGGAATATTTACCAAGTAAATTGTAAGGAAAAAAAGCAGGGGTTGCAATCCTAGTCTCTGACAAAACAGACTTTAAACCAACAGAGATCAACAAAGACATGGAAGGGCATTACATAATGGTAAAGGGATCAATGCAACAAGAAGAGCTAACTATCCTAAATATGTATGCACCCAATATAGGAGCACCCAGATTCATAAAGCAGGTTCTTAAGAGTCCTACAAAGAGACTTAGATCCTCAAACAATAATAGTGGGAGATTTTAACACCCCACTGTCAATATTAGACAGATAAACGAGACAGAAAATTAACAAGGATATTCAGGATTTGAACTCAGCTCTGGACCAAGTAGACCTAATAGACACCTACAGAATTCTCCACACCAAATTAACAGAATATACATTCTTCTCAGCACTACATCACACTTATTCTAAAATTGACCATATAATTGGAAGTAAAACACTCCTCAGCAAATGCAAAAGAATGGAAATCATAACAAACAGTCTCTCAGACCACAGTGCAATCAAACTCAGTACAAAGAAACTCACTCAAAACCGTACAACTACACGGAAACTGTACAACCGGCTCCTGAATGACTACTGGGTAAATAACAAAATTAAGGCAAAAATATATAAGTTATTTGAAACCAATGAGAACAAAGACACAATGTACCAGAATCTCTGGGACACAGCTAAAGCAGTGTTTACAGGGAAATTTATAGCACTAAGTGCCCACAGGAGAAAGCAGGAAAGATCAAATATCGACACCCTAACATCACAATTAAAAGAATTAGAGAAGCAAGAGCAAACAAATTCAAAAGCTAGCAGAAGACAACAAATAACTAAGATCAGAGCAGAACTGACAGAGATAGAGACATGAAAAACCCTTCAAAAAATCAATGAATCCACGAGCTGGTTTTTTTAAAAGATCAACAAAATAGATAAGACTGCTAGCCAGACTAATAAAGAAGAAAAGAGAGAGGAATCAAATAAACACAATAAAAAGTGATAAAGGGGATATCACCACCGATCCCACAGAAATACAAACTACCATCAGAGAATAGTATAAATACCTCTATGCAAATAAACTAGAAAATCTAGAAGAAACAGACAAATTCCTGGACACATACACCCTCCCAAGACTAAACCAGGAAGAAGTCAAATCCCTGAATAGACCAATAACAAGTTCTGAAATTGAGGCAGTAATTAATAGCCTACCAACCAAAAAAAGTCCAGGACCAGACAGATTCACAGCTGAATTCTACCAGAGGTACAAGGAGGAGCTGGTACCATTCCTTCTGAAACTATTCCAAACAACAGAAAAAGAGGGACTCCTCCCTAACTCATGAGGACAGCATCATCCTGATACCAAAACCTGGCAGAGACACAACAAAAAAAGAAAATTTCAGGCCAATATCCCTAATGAACATCAATGCGAAAATCCTCAATAAAATACTGGCAAACCAAATCCAGCAGCATATCAAAAAGCTTATCCACCATGATCAAGTTGGCTTCATCCCTGGGATGCAAGGCTGGTTCAACATATGCAAATCAATAAATGTTATCCATCACATAAATAGAACCAATGACAAAAACCACATGATTATCTCAATAGATGCAAAAAAGGCCTTCAATAAAATGCAACAACCCTTCATGCTAAAAACTCTCAATAAACTAGGTATAGATGAAACGTATCTGAAAATAATAAGAGCTATTTATGACAAACCCACAGCCAATATCATACTGAATGGGCAAAAGCTGGAAGCATCCACTTTGAAAACTGGCACAAGACAAGGATGCCCTCTTTCTCCACTCCTATTCAACATAGTTTTGGAAGTTATGGCCAATGCAATAAGGCAAAAGAAAGAAATAAAGGGTATTCAAATAGGAAGACAGGAAGTCAAATTGTTTCTGTTTACAGATGACATGATTGTATATTTAGAAAACCCCATCGTCTCAGCCCAAAATCTCCTTAAGCTGATAAGCAACTTCAGCAAAGTCTCAGGATACCAAATCTTGTATGTGTAAAAATTACAACCATTTCTATACACAATAATAGACAGAGAGCCAAATCATGAATGAACTCCCATTCACAATTGCTACAAAGAGAATAAAATACCTATGAATACAACTTACCAGGGATGTGAAGGACCTCTTCAAGAAGAACTACAAACCACTGGTCAACGAAATAAAAGAGGACACAAACAAATGGAAAAACATTCCATGCTCATGGAGAGGAAGAATCAATATCATGAAAATGGCCATACTGCCCAAAGTAATTTATAGATTCAATGCTGTCCCCAAAAAGCTACCAGTGACTTTCTTCACAGAATTAGAAAAAAACTACTTTAAATTTCATATGGAACCAAAAAAGAGCCTGAATAGCCAAGACAATCCTAAGCAAAAAGAACAAACAAACTATAATACAAGGCTACAGTGACCAAAACAGCATGCAACTGGTACCAAAACAAAGATATAGACCAATGCAACAGAACAGAGGCCTCAGAAATAATGCCACACATCTACAACCATCTGATCTTTGACAAACCTGACAAAAACAAGGAATGGGGAAAGGATTCCCTATTTAATAAATGGTGTTGGGAAAACCGGCTAACCACATGCAGAAAACTGAAACTGGACCCCTTCCTTATACCTTATACAAAAATTAACTCAAGATGGATTAAAGACGTAAATGGAAGACCTAAAACCACAAAAACCCTAGAAGAAAACCTAGGCAATACCATTCAGGACCTAGGCATGGGCAAAGACTTCATGACGAAAACACCAAAAGCAATGGCAACAAAAGCCAAAATTAACGAATGGGACCTAATTAAACTAAAAAGCTTCTGCACAGCAAAAGAAACCATCATCAGAGTGAACAGGCAAGATACAGAATGAGAAAAAATTTTTGCAACCTATCCATCTGACAAATGGCTAATATCCAGAATCTACAAGGAACTTAAACAAATTTACAAGAAAAAAGCAACCTCATCAAAAAGTGGACAAAGGATGTGAACAGACACTTCTCAAAAGACGATATTTATGCGGCCAACAAACAGATGAAAAAAAGCTCATCATCACCGGTCATTAGATAAATGCAAATCAAAACCACAGTGAGATACCACCTCACGCCAGTTAGAATGGTGATCATTAAAAAGTCAGGAAACAACAGATGCTGGAGAGGATGTGGAGAAATAGGAACACTTTTACACTGTTGGTGGGACTGTAAACTAGTTTAACCATTGTGGAAGACAGTGTGGTGATTCCTCAAGGATCTAGAACTAGAAATACCACTTGACCCAGCAATCCCATTACTGGTATATATCCGAAGGATTATAAATCATTCTGCTATAAAGATACATGCACACATATGTTTATTGCAGCACTGTTCACAATAGCAAAGACGTGGAACCAACCCAAATGCCCATCAATGATAAACTGGATAAAGAAAATGTGGCACATTTTATACCATGGAATACTATGCAGCCATAAAAAAGGATGAGTTCATGTCCCCTGCAGGGATGTGGATGAAGCTGGAAACCATCATTCTCAGTAAACTATCACAAGAACAGAAAACCAAACACCGCATGTTCTCACTCATAAGTGGGAGTTGAATAATGAGAACTCATGGACACAGGGAGTGGAACATCACACACCAGGGCCTGTTGAGGGGTGGGAGGAGATAGGGGAGGGATAGCATTAGGAGAAATACCTAATGTAGATGACGGGTTGATGGGTGCAGCAAACCACCATGGCACATGTATACCTATGTAACAAACATGCATGTTCTGCACATGTATCCCAGGAAAAGTATAATAATAATAAAAAATAGATACATAGATCAATGAAACAGGATATAGAACCCAGAAATAAAGCCACATATTTACAGCCAACTGATCTTTGACAAAGGTACTAGTAACATGCATTTGAGAAAGGACACTCTTTTCAATAAATGGTGCTGGAAAAATTAGATAGTTGTACACAGAAAAGTGAAACTGGACCCCTGTTCTCACCATATATTAATACAAAAGTCATCTCAGATGGATTAAGGACTTAAACATTAGATATAAAAACTATAAAAATATTAGAAGAAGAAAACCTAGGAGAAACTCTTCTGGACATTGGTCTAAGCAAAGAATTTATGACTATGACCACAAAAACACAGGAAACAAAAACAAAATCAACAAATGGGACTTAAACTAAAAAGTCTTTGCACATAAAAAGAAACAATAAACAGAGTGAAGAGATAACTTGTTGAATAGATAAAATATTTGCAAACTATTCTTTTTTTTTTTTTGAGACGGAGTCTCGCTCTGTCGCCCAGGCTGGAGTGCAGTGGCCGAATCTCAGCTCACTGCAAGCTCCGCCTCCTGGGTTTATGCCATTCTCCTGCCTCAGCCTCCCGAGTAGCTGGGACTACAGGCACCCGCCACCTCGCCCGGCTAGTTTTTTGTATTTTTTAGTAGAGACGAGGTTTCACCATGTTCGCCAGGATGGTCTTGATCTCCCGACCTCGTGATCCGCCTGTCTCGGCCTCCCAAAGTGCTGGGATTACAGGCTTGAGCCACCGCGCCCGGCCAACAAACTATTCATCTGACAGGGACTAACATCCAGAATATAGAAGGAACTCAAACAACTACACAAAACTCCCAAATAATCCCATTAAAATGTGGGCGAAGGAGATGAATGGACATTTTGCCAAAGAAGACATGAAAATGGTGGACATATTCAACATTGCTCAATACCACTAATCATCAGAGAAATGCTAATCAAAACCACAATGAGATATTATTTTATCCTAATCAGAATGGCTATTAAAAAGACAAAAAAAAAAAAAAAAACATGTTGGTAAGGAT
Organism: Trachypithecus francoisi; assembly: GCF_009764315.1. Taxonomy (NCBI): domain Eukaryota; kingdom Metazoa; phylum Chordata; class Mammalia; order Primates; family Cercopithecidae; genus Trachypithecus; species Trachypithecus francoisi. The sequence continues at coordinate 85,129,515 of NW_022681458.1, read as the reverse complement.
GCAGAGAAAAGGGAACTCTTACACACTGTTGGTGGGAACGTAAATTAATACAGCCTATATAGAAAACAGTATAGAGATTTTTCAAATAACTAAAAATATAGCTATCATTCAATGCAGCAGTCCCACCACTAGGCCTCTACTCAAGGAAAAAGAAATCTATGTATCAAAAAGTTACCTGCACTTGTATGTTTATTGCAGCACTATCCACAATAGCAAAGGCATGAAATCAACCTGTGTCCATAAATGTACAAATGGTTAAAGAAAAGTTGGTATACATATACAATGGGATGCTATTTAGCCTTAAACGAGAATGAAATCATGTCTTTTGCAGCAACATGGAGGGAACTGCAGGTCATTATCTTAAATGAAACAAGCCAGGCACATTTGTGTCTTCCAAGGAATTTGTTCATTTCACTTTAGTTACCATATTTATTGGTATAAATGTATTCACATTTCCTTACTATCATTTGAATGTCTGTAGGATCTCTCATGATATTCCTTCTTGCATTCCTGATACTGATAATTTGTCTTATTTTTTTCTTGATGGTTGTGAACTATCAATTTTATACATTTTTTAAAATGTTATGCATTTTATTGTGTTTTTCAAAACAGCAGATATTTTCATTTTGTTTGTTCATTGTATATTTTACTGATTTCTGTTCTTATATTTATTTCCTTTATTTTTTACTTTGGATTTAATTTGCTTTTCACCATGTTGGCCAGGTTGGTCTTGAATTCCTGACCTCAAGTGATCTGCTTGCCTCGGCCTCCCAAAGTGCTAGGATTACAGGTGTGAGCCACCATGCCTGGCCTGTTCACAATATTTTCTACTCTTTCTTGTGATTTCTTCTTTGATTTATTGGTTACTTGGTTGTTCAATTCAAATTTTGGTAATTGTGTTAGTCCATTAGTGTTGCTATAAAGGAATACCTGAAGCTGGGTAATTTATAAAGGAAAGAGGTTTACATGGCTCATGGTTTTGCAGGCTGTACAAAAGGCATGACAGCAACATCTGCTTCTGTGGAGGGCCTTAGGAAGCTTACAGTCATGATGGAAGGCAAAGGAGGAGCAGTTGTGTCACATGGCAAGAAAGTGAGCAAGAGAGGAGGAGGTGCGAGGCTCTTAAGAATCAGAACTCACATGAACTAACAGAGCAAGAACTGACTCATTACTGCAGGGAGGGCACCAAGCCATTCATGAAGGATCTGCTTCCATGACCCAAAACCCACTACACCACTAGTCACCACCTCCCATTACATTTTGACATAAGATTTGCAGGGGACAAATATCCAAACTATTTATTACTGTTTATTGGGTTTTGTGTTCATTTGATTTCTTAGGGTTTTTTGAGCTTCTTAGATATGTATGTATATAGCATTCATTATATTTGTAAAATTTTTAGTCATTATTCCTTCAAATAATTTTCTTTCTCCTGCTTGCATTCTGGGACATCAATGACAGGTCAAAATCACTGAGGCTCTCTTCGTGGTCTCCAGTATTTCTTTCCTCTCTGGACTTCATTTCATGTTATTTTATTGTTATGTTTTCAAGTCCGCTAACTTTTATTTTTACTGTCTAATCTGCTGCTATCCTAGCCTGTACATTTTTTCATTTTATATATTGTAGTTTTCATCTTTAGAAGTTTCATTTTGTTCTTTCCATATCTTTCCTCTCTCTCATTATGTTCACATTTTCTTTTAAATTCACAAACAAATCAGACAGATTTAGAATAGCTGATTTAGCATCCATGCCTCATAATTCCATCATCTCTGCCATTTCTTGGTCTATGTAGGTTTCTGATTTTTTTCTTGGTAATGGAGCACATTATCCTGTTCTTGGGTAACAGATCACATTTTCCTGTTTCTTTGTATGTGTAATTTTTTACTTTATGTAAGATATTGTAAATTTTATGTTGCTGAGTGTGAGATCTTGAAAGAATTTTGAACTTTGACCTGGAGAATATTTATTTGTGAAACAGTTTGCTAATTAGAATGCTTGTTTTTATTCTTTAGAGTAATCCCACAAGAGCCTTTATTCTATGGTTGATTTAGCCCTGCCACTAGGGTGTAACCCTTCTGGAGGATCTATGGAATGTTTCATGAATTCAATGAAGATTCTTCAGGCTGGCTGTTGTGAACAAAGCTTAGGGAATTATTGGGCTTATAAAGCTCCCCTATGATCATTTATTCCTTAGCAGTTTTTATTGTCTAGTCTCTTTGGGTTTTAGCCTAAACATGTGCAAATTGTTCTTTACCCAAAGGTTCAAGCACATCCCTATAAACATTTCTGGTGCTCTTTCTCTGCATAGTTCCTTCTTCACCATTACTGCTGCCTCACAAATTCTGGATGCCTTGGTTTCTCCAATTTCCTCAACTCAGCAATATTGTGAACATATTTTGAGTTCTCCATTTCTATATTATAGAAATATGGTGTATGTGGGCTTACCTGATTTGTAAGGCTTACCTCATTTGACGTTCTGCTTTCTACAGCAGAAAGTGGGTATGATTATAGGGCTTACTTCATTTGTTTTCCTTCCTTAGCGTGTCACAGTCCTGTCTGATGTTTAAAACTGGCTTTTCATATATTTCATCCAGTTTTCTATTTATGGCAAAAGATTAATTTTGAACTTTATTATTAAATACTTTCTCATAGTCAGAAGCAGAAATCTACCGTGTTTTAGGTGAATTTTACTAACACTTCAAAACAAGTCTAATTTGACAAAATTGACTAATTTTAAGGTGTATTAATTTTCTACCCACTGCCATAACAAACTATCAAAAATTTATTCACTTACAATAATACAAACTTATTACCCCACAATTCTGTAGGTCAGAAGTTCAGCACAAGCTGGGCAAACAACGAGGTGTTGGCAGCATTGCAGTCCTTTCTGGAGACTCTAGGAGAGGATGTTTTCTTGCGTATTACAACCTCTAGAGACCCACTTCCTCCATCCACAAAGCTGTATTACAACTTCTAGAGACCCGCTTCCTCTATCCACAAAGCTGGAAATATTGTGTCTCCTGTGCCTTTCTTTCATAGTCAGATCTCCCTCTGACTCTCTCTTCTGTCTCCTTCCAATTTTAAGGACCTTTGTGATCCACAGGGTCCATGTGAATAATCCAGAATAATCTCTCTATTTTAAATTTAGTTTATTAGGCCAGGTGCAGTGGCTCACGCCTATAATCCCAACACTTTGGGAGGCTGAGGCAGGTGGATCACCTGAGGTAAGGAGTTTGAGACCAGCCTGATCAACACTGAGAAACTCCATCTCTACTAAAAATACAAAATTAGCCAGGCATGGTGGCACATGCCTGTAATCCCAGCTACTTGGGAGGCTGAGTCAAGAGAATCGCTTGAACCTGGGAGGTGGAGGTTGCGGTGAGCTGAGATCATGCTATTGCACTCGAGCCTGGGCAACAAGAGCAAAATTCCGTCTCAAAAAAATAAAATAAAATAAAATAAAATAAATTTAGCTGATTAGCAGTCTCAATTCCATTTGAACCCTTAATTTCTCTTTGTCATGCCATGTAACCTAACATATTGCCATGTAACAGTTCTGAGAATTTGAATGGGGACATCTTTGAGGGAAGATATTAGTCTGCTTACTACAAATGGTGCTTACCGTCTTAAAAATATCCTTGGCAGGCCGGGCGCGGTGGCTCAAGCCTGTAATCCCAGCACTTTGGGAGGCCGAGACGGGCGGATCACGAGGTCAGGAGATCGAGACCATCCTGGCTAGCATGGTGAAACCCCGTCTGTACTAAAAATACAAAAACTAGCCGGGCGAGGTGGCGGGCGCCTGTAGTCCCAGCTACTTGGGAGGCTGAGGCAGGAGAATGGCGTAAACCCGGGAGGTGGAGCTTGCAGTGAGCTGAGATCCGGCCACTGCACTCCAGTCCGGGCGACAGAGCGAGACTCCGCCTCAAAAAAAAAAAAAAAAAAAATCCTTGGCAATAAACTTTCTAAAGCACAAAATTAATTTTCATTTTGTATTTTTGTGAACTAGATGTGAAAGTGAATTTAAAATTCCCATTTATATATTTCTATGTTGGTCAGTTATTCATCTTAATATATGTTATAGCAAATAGATAGATAGATAGAGCTATAAAGAGAGTCATTATAGTTCATCTCCTGTATGGTAGCCACAGATTTTACTATAAAGCCATGTGCTTAAACAGATGCACATCTTCATTTCTAAGATGTGGGATCTTTCTGGTTTTTATTTGGTTATAATTCTCCTTTTCATACTAATATCTAATGTTTTAACCTAGGTCCAATCTAGGGACAATATTCACAATTAGGAATATGGTCTGAGAATGATGTTACTTGGAGGCCATATTAAGTTTTCATAATAGTTGGTAAAAGCTAATAAGGCTGAGGTCTTGTTAAGTATTAAAACAAGGGGAGAATATTTGACTTTATGTTTTGCAATATTACAGATTGCAATAGAGTGCAAAGTAAATAAGTGTTCATATGTGAGGCAAAACTGGCAGAGACTCTCAGTCAAAAGTCAGAATGCTTGCTTCCTTCTCTGATTTCTCTCATCTCCTCCTTCTCATTGTGCAACTTCTTTGAGTTTGCTCCCCTGTGGCTGGCTATGTTTTCTTCCCAAGCCAATTGTACATTTCTGAAAAGATAGACAGCACTTTTATTTCTTCTTACCTGTTGTTCCTCAGAAGTTACTTATGACTATGCCTAGTGCATAACAGGTGTTGAAGAAACAGAGAATCAGCAAATGCTTCTCATTCTCCTGAAGATGGTGCCATCCTCCAAAATAATCTTAACGCATTTCATATGAATGTATGATATTTTCAAAATCATCCTTGTGAAAAATTATTCTTTCAAACCTTGTGTACTGTTGTGGGCTTGTAGTAAACATTAATAATGATTATGAGTGTGACTGCAGGCAAAAGGAGTTTCTAGAAAACATTTCCACAAAGCAGCAGATGCCCCAAGAAGCAACTCAACAAGGACATTCCCTCTAACTCCAAAACAGATAAAGTTGCCACCCTGCCATTTTGACACCACAATGACAAAGCATCACACTTTCTTAGCTATATCCTATGAACAGCCACTTCAGTGACAGAATGCCCTGTTTGGGCAGTGTGGAGATTTTCTAGATTTTATCCATCATTCCAGAGGTGTTTTCATTGGTCTCCATTTTTCTCTAGCTCGTTCTCTCTCCTTTTGAAATCTTTGCCTGTAAGTTGACTCATCTGAATGTATCCCATTTACTGGTTTCATGACGGCTTCATCTGATCTGGTCTGTTACTGGATATCATCATAAACTACTGTTTTTGAGTGCTCAATTTGTGTGTCTTTATATAATAAATCATCTATAAAACAAAACTGTGATTTACCTTTCTTACAAAGTAAAACATGTGGAATTCATATAGAAAATTTGGACCTCAGGGCCAGGCGCAGTGGCTTGTGCCTGTAATCCCAGCACTTTGGGAGGCCAAGGCGGGTGGATCACGAGGTCAGGAGTTGGAAACCAGCCTGGTCAACATAGTGAAACTCCATCTCTACTAAAAATACAAAAATTAGCCGGGCGTGGTGGCACACACCTGTAGTCCCAGCTACTCGGGAGGCTGAGGCAGAAGAATTGCTTGAACCCAGGAGGCAGAGGTTGCAGTGAGCCTAGACCATGCCATTGCACTCCAGCCTGGGTGACAGAATGAGACTCTGTCTAAAAAAACAAAAAACAAAAAACAAAAAAAAAAAAAAAAGAAAAACAAATTTGGACCTTGGATTTTCTGGGATCAGCACAGTGTTTTTTAAATAGACAAATTTTACATAATAATCCAGATTCCTGACTTGTCTTGAACAACTAGAAAATTTGGCAACATGGGGTCATCATCATTTTTGCATGGCAGCAATTAGCTGGAAGTGAACAGCAGCTACCTCCATTAATTAGACATATACTCTCCAGTGTATCTTAGGCCCCACCACTCCCTCTTGTCTTACCCTTAGCCTACCTGATTCATTTAAATGTAAGAATGCTGAACCAGACAAAGCTGCCAAATAACGCTGGTACTATGTGAAGGTCCAGCAGCATTTATGACACCTTCAATCAGTATCTACTATGGGGAGAAAAAAAATAATATTTATTAGGTATCAAGTACATGCCAAATGATTCCTGCTGTTAAGTGACTCACATTCTAGAAGAAGACAAACAACCCAGGTGTAATAAAATACACACCAGGACCTAGCTAAGGTACAGTTTCTTGTTTGCAACTAGTATTCTTCTAGGCAGACACTGAGTGATTGCAGAAGCAAGAAAATATACACTTAGACATGGAAATCTGCATGTCCCCAAACTCCAACAACCAGAGGAGACTGTCACTGCAAGGATGGGGATTGTCTAAATTCTCCATACCTCAACTTCCTCATCTGCAAATGGAGATAGTCTCTCATCAGGTTGTTGTGAGAATTAAATGAGTTGAGGTATTAGATGAATTAATGGTAAGCCCTTAGAGACTGTTGGCATATATCAAATGGCTTATTAATATTAGTCATTAAATCACAATAATCATACTATAGTAACCTTTAAGACAGGGCTCTAAGGTAAGAACTTGATTATGGTGGTGGTGAGGTCAGGGAATGTGGGGACAGCAGATGAAGGCAGACTTGGTTACAGGGAACATGTGCAGAGTTCAGTGACTGTACCCAGGCAAAAGAGGCTGTACATACCTTGCCAAAGCAATAAAGAGCCACTGGCTCAGGACTCCTGATACACAGAGAGTATCCTTTACATTTTTGCATGGCTGTCTCCTTTGAAAGCAGCAAGGATACTTCTTGTTTTATGTCTCCTGTACCTCCTACAAGTTTGGCTCTTAGTAGATCATCATAAAAGATTATAGAAAAATGAAGTATGTGAACAAATGAGGACAGTTCAAACTGCACTGACACCATAGCCTTGGGAGTGGCTGGGCTGAGCCTAGAGATTAGGGTAAATGAGCACCAGCTAGGGGAGTAAACAGCTCTATGGGGGAATGATATATGGTAGCTATTTATTCAGTTCCTAAGTACTTACAACTTTGGGGCGGGCAATTATATCAATTGGGGATGCATATATCATCCAGCCATTAGTAAAATCCGTTTCTTTTTATATATATTACATCACTTTCTTGCACTATACAAGGTGTTTCTCAGGTTACCAATCTTTCCTTCCTAAATTAGGGTCTGATCAAGGACAGTCCCCTTTTTTTTTTTTTTTTTTGAGATGGAGTCTTGCTCTGCCCCCCAGCCTGGAGTGCAGCGGCGCAATCTCGGCTCACTGCAAGCTCCGCCTCCCGGGATCACGCCATTCTCCTGCCTCAGCCTCCCGAGTAGCTGGGACTACAGGCACCCGCCACCATGCCCGGCTAATTTTTTGTATTTTTTAGTAGAGATGGAGTTTCACCGTGTTAGCCAGCATGGTCTGGATCTCCTGACCTCGTGATCCGCCCGCCTCAGAGTTCCAAAGTGCTGGGATTACAGGCGTGAGGCGTCGTGCCCAGCCAGAGAGCCCCATTATTTTAAAATGAATAATTTTACCCTGTGGGAAGAAACAAACTATTTACAGAAACAAAGAGAGTAGTAACTTTTGTCTCCTTTTCTCTGTTCTTCTTGTCTCATGCTTGAATGACAGGAGAGGAGGAGCCATCATGTGGCCAAGGGAGACAGATCAAGAGGCAAGAGTGAGTCCTTTTAGACAAATCTGCCTGTCTGGGAAGCTGGCCCACTGCTGTTAAATGGCCATTTTTCTCCGGAAAAATGCTTTTGCCCAACATTTTTGCAACTCTTGTCCAATACATGCTGCCCTATGGCATGGACTCCTCTCCTCTTTATTGATGCTGCCAACTTCCCCCTGTGGAGCCAATAGCCTGTTTACCAGACATGGCACCAGGAACTAAGAAATCCCAAAGGCTAGGGACATGGTCCCTGGGCAGTCCCTTAGCTTATTAGCCTTGAAAACTTTACATGCACAATAGAATTAGTTACTGTTAGTGCTGAACTTTCTCATATCTCCCATACTCCCTCTGCTATAAGCGGGGAGGGGATTTGGAACGAATTTTTCTAACCAAAAAACTTTCCGAGAAGATGTTTTCTATTCCCTATATTCTCTTCAGCTTAAGTAACCCCTATCTTCAATTATCTGCCTGATTAGGGCCAACCTGGGTGCAGGTGAGATTGGCAGCTGCCTGATTATAAGGATTCGAAGGCACTTAAAGTGTTTTCTAAGACTCCTTCCCCCACGTACTCAAACTGTGCTTCTAAAGCACTGGTTCTCAAACTTTAGCACTTAACAGATTTATCCAGAGGGCTTGTTAATAGACATATTGCTGGCTCTACATTATGCCTCCTCACCCTGAGTTTCCAATTCTGTATGTCTGAATTGTGACCTAATAATTTGCATTTGTAATAAATTCCCAGGTGATACTGATACCATTGACTAGCAACCACATGTTGGAAACCACTGCCCTAAGGTGTCAACTCAAGATCTGAAAAAGTAATCACTCAGTATCACTCAAAACAGTACAAAGATTTCAAATGGGACTTTCTGCAAGCAAAGGCCTATAATTGTATGCACAGTATTCACCTGGGCACTAATCAGTATGTGTGTGAAGAAATTATCTAGAACAGGCTTAGGGGCTCATGCCTGTAATCCCAGCACTTTGGGAGGCCGAGGTGGGTGGATCACCTGAGGTCAGGAGTTCGAGACCAGCCTGGCCAATGTGGTGAAACCCCATCTCTACTAAAAATACGAAAAAAAAAAAAAATAGCCAGGTGTCGTGGTGGGCGCCTGTAATCCCAGCTGCTTGGGAGGCTGAGGCAGGAGAACCACTTGAACCCAGGAGGCAGAGGTTGCGGTGAGCCAAGATCATGCCATTGCACTCCAGGCTGGGCAACAACAGTGAAACTCTGTCTCAAAAAAAAAAAAAAAAAGAAAAGAAAGTATCTAAAACTGAAGAAGGAACAACCTGAAAGGATTATAAGCAACTGCCCTTAGTCTTCATACAGGGCCAGGAATAGTTTTGTTTCTATCAGGTAAAGTTGAAAAACTCATTGTTCATGGGGCACTGGCCAGATTGCATAGAACAGTTCTTGCCTTAGCAGTGGAGAATACCCCTAGGCTGAGCACTGCTCTAGTCCCACCTAACAAATCATAAAAAAAAAAAAAACTTAAAAAATCTTAAAAGCAAGATTCAAAAGGACCAAACTTTCCCAAGTAACTTAATTGTATTCTAGAAAAAAGTTTAGAAATATTTATAGAAATACAAAAATATCTGACACCCAGTAAGGTAATATTCATAATGTCTGGCATCCAATAAAACATTACCAAGATTGTAAAGAAACAAGAAAATATAACCTATAATGAGATCATTAAAAGTTATTATAACTATATTCCACATAGGCAAAACTTTAATTGGAGACATGGAAGATATTTTTTAAACATTCAATTTGAGCTTTTAAAGATAAAAAAAAACTCCTGCAATATGTGAGATGAAAAATACATTAAATGAGATTAATGGCAAATTGGACACAGCAGAAGAAAAACATTAATGAACTTGAAAACACAACAATAAAAAAAAAATCCATAATAAAATAGAGGGCAAAAAGACTTTTTTTGGGGGCGAAAAAAGACTTTTTTTTTTTTTTTGAAAAGGTCAGAGTATCAGTAAACTGTGGCAAAACTTCAAGCAGCCCTAACATCTGTGCTCCCTGATGAAAGTCCCCAAAAGAAAGAAGATGGGAAACGAAAAAAAAAGATGTTTGAAGAAATAATAAAAATGTTCCAAATTTGATAAAGACTAATACTCTCAGTTCCAAAAATCTCAAACACCAAGTACAAGAAAAATGAAAGAAAAAAAACCTCCAAAACACTGACACCAAGGCACAACAAAATCAAATTATCAAAAACAGTGAAAGAAACACACTCTTAAAAGCAGTCACAAGAGGGGCAAAAAGAGAAAGGAAGACAAATAAGAATGGCAGCAGATTTCTCACAGGAAACAATGCAAATGAAAAAACAGTGGAACAGCATATTTAAAGTACTGAAAGAAAAACTGTTAGTCAAAAACTCTATACTCAGCGAAAACATTTTTTCTTTTTTCAAAACTGGGGCTTTAAGACATACATAAGCTGGAAGAATTCATCGTTAGCAGGTGCACACTATAAGAAATGTTAAAGGAGGAAGGAAATTGACACCAGATGAAAGTATGGATCTACACAAAAAGAAAAAGAGCACTGGATATGGTAGCTACAAGGTTGAGTACATAAGATTTCAAAATTAGCATTTAAACTATTAAAACTTACCATTCAGCCTCTCTGGGTAACTAGGAATTATCTGGATGAGTTCTTTTTTCTCAACTTCTCACACCATCTCAGAAAAAAAGAAGAAGAACAAAAGCCTGGAAGACTGATAGGTAACATAAAACCCACCTGCCCTTGTCTTTTCAATGAAACAGAAAAAATTTCAACACGGAGTCTTAATAAATTTTTATCAATTTATAAATAAGGGTTGTGTTTTAATAAGACATAAGAGTCACAATGCAGTCAGCTTTTACATTTAAACTGACTTTTAAGAAGCTGCCCACTTTCTGGAGGGTTTCAGGTATGCCTTGTTACTCTTCTGGGAAAACTGTATTTTCCTCTTGCTCAGCTTCTTATTTTAGGGCTATCAAATCATCCTTTGTCATTAATTTTCCAAAAATCTTATGTCTGTATTATCCACATCCAAATCTATTTTATAAACAAAAATTGTTTTAGCCGCTTGTTAAACAACCAACTATAGAAAATCTAGAATTATTAAATGCAAGGTTTTCTCATAGAAAAACAAAACAAAAACCAAAAACCATTCATGATGATTCCTGAGGATTTATTTGGGTTCCCTCCAAGCCCCAGAAATAGCCAGAATCACATTATAGAAATAATCATTGCCTTCTGGATGCAGGAAATTGCCTCTTTCGGTCTAATCTCTGTTATCATAGCTCCCTTCAAACTTTCCCAGTCTATCCAGAGTTCTACAAATTACAAAATGACAAATGTAAAGGATCCATCATTTGATAGATAGGAAAGTACATTTTTAAGCACTCAGGCTTTGGACTCAAACTGACCTAGGTAGCGAAGGCTCAGCTCAGCCATTTAGTAAAAGTATAATCTTCAGCAAGTTCCTAACCTCTCTGAATTTGTTCTTTCATATGTAACAGAGGACAGATGGGAATTCATGAGAATCAAATTAGAAAGTCTAAAGTGCACTCACAGTTCCTATCATATGGTAAGTACCCAATAAATGGCCACTATTACCATATTCCTGCTCAAACAATGTCCAAAATCCTAACTTTAGTATATCTTTCTCTCTTTTGAACCAAGACAAAGCCATACTTAATCATATCTGACAAATCACAACTTAAATCTTTTTATATCATGTGACATTTACAATGTACCCCATTCAAAAGGCAACTTTGGACACAAATGTTGGAAGTGGAATGAGGTAAATAGTCTATGTGTATGATATACTCTAAAAAGTCTAGGGGCCGGGCATGGTGGCTCACGCCTATAATCTCAGCACTTTGGGAGGCTGAGGTGGGAAGATCACGAGGTCAGGAGTTCAAGACCAGCCTGGCCAACATGGTGAAATCCCGTCTCTACTAAAAATACAAAAATTAGCCAGGCATGGTGGCACAAACCTGTAATCCCAGCTACTTGGGAGGTTGAGGCACTACAATCCCTTGAACCTGGGAGATGGAGGTTGCAGTGATCTGAGATCACGACACTGCGCTCCAGCTTGGGCAATATAGTGAGACTTTGTCTCTAAATAAATAAATAAATTAAGTCTTGGGTCAGCATTATTTACAATAGCCCAAATGAGGAAACAATGCAAAAATCCATCCACAGAATGACTACACAAAATATAATACATACATACAATGGAATATTGTTCAGTCAGAAAAAGGAAGAAAACTCTGACATATGCTATAGCGTGGATAATTTACGTTAACACTATGCTAACCAAAACAAGCCAGACACAAAAAGACACTGTATGATTCCACTTATGTGAGATACCTATAGTAGTCAAATTCATAAAAACAGTAAAAGTAGAATGGTGGTTGCCAGGGACTACGGGGTAGAAGGAAATGAAGAATTATTGTTTAACGAGTATCGAGTTTCAGTTTTTCAAGATAAAAGGAGTTCTGGATATTGGTTTCACAACAATGTGAATGTATTTAACACTACTGAACTGTACAATTAAACATGGTTAAGATAGCAACTTTTATGTTACATATATTTTACCAGAATTTTTAAAAAAGGACTACATCCATGACCTAGCTGAATTTGAAACATTGTTAAGTGAAATAAGCGACACATAAAAGGGCAAATATTGTATAATTCCACTTATATGAGGTACCTAGTATAGTCAGATTCATAGAAACAAAGCAGAATAGTGGTTCCGGGGGTAAGAGGAGAGGGAATGGTGAATTATTTTTTAATGAGTAGTTTCTCCTTGGAATACAAACATTCTGGAAATAATACAAGTGGTTACACAACATAGAGAATGTACTTACTGCCACTGAAATATACACTTACAAAGAGTTAAAATGGTATAAGTTATATATATTTTGCCACCATAAAAAAAGCATATGATTTTTTTTTCCATTTTCTAACCAAAAGGATGCTTATAATAGAAGAAATTTAGGTGTTATATATTTTATATTTAGTGCTTTGTCTTTTCTAATTTTACATGTTGATCTACATACAGGGTTGCACATTTACATTTTTATCTATTAAATTCTTAGCACCTGCCCCAATTTTGCCCTTCTTGAGACTGGTCAATAATAAATTACACCTAATGGCATTTCCCCCTTTTCCTGGCCAAACAGCAGCACAAAAATAAATTTAGGCTGTTTTCTTAAGATGCATTTATTTTTGCATATTATTAGATTGTGCCTATAGAACTTTTTGCTAGAGTCTTTATAGAGATGGATCCAGTGGCAAGGACAGAACAGATTTCTTCCTAAGAAGGTACTTTGCTAATGAAGGTTTAGGAAGCAAGCACTTTAACTGATGGAGAGAAATAATATGAGAGAACAAAGTTTACTCCTTTCCTCTTGATCAAACAGACATTTATCTCTTGTGTCTGCAACAGCTGGAAATGAAGCTAGGGAAAAACTAAAAAAAAAAGTCAAAATGAATCAGCAAATCCCAAGAAGGCAGCTGCTTTCCTGCAGGCAGTTGTTTGCAGAGATCCTCTGAGTATCTCATGACCTTGACCACCCAACCACAGTGGCATGAAGTCCTTCGCAGTTCTTCAGAGTCCATCATACTTCTTCAAAGTACAGTTGTAGTTCTTCTAAGAACCAAATGAAAAATTCATACAACTGCTATACTGTAAGAAATATAAGATACAAAGGATAAAAGAGGGAACAGGATTTTATGAGTCATGATGGTCACTGAAGAGTACAATTTTTCTCTTCAGATGCTCTATGCCAACCACAGTAATCAAAACAAATGGATTGGTGGTGGAGATTATGGTATATTTAGTTTGCTGACTATTTGGTTTAAAAATCTGCTACTGGGAAGTATAGCAGTTAAGGGTCACTTAGACTCAAAGATTGGCTGTATGTCAGATTTCTGTATTTTATAGGCCTCTTTCTGCAGATGAAGCCTCAATTTAGTTTCTGTGGAGTTAATCAGGCCCCTAACTGAACTTCAGAGATACTGCATCAATACCTAGTTGGGTATACAATTTCTCCCTGTATTTTTCTAGCTTACTTCTAGTCATTAAGCATAAACTCTCTACCATTGCTGGCTTTCTCTAACTCCACCTCGTCTGCTTTTCAACCTCATTACAGTGACCCTCACATTTTCATTCCTCTCCCAAGCCTCTGGGGCTCTATATTTGTTCTTCCTTCTTTCTAGGATCCGTTGAGCTCTTCCATATAGTTTGTTTACTCAGGACCCTGCTCAAAAATCACTGCCTTGACCAATTACTGTCAATTTATACTGCTAAACTGGCATATATGCAATGTCTCTCAATTGAAATGTTTAAAAATCTACCATTGAGCAACAAAAGGTTGATGTCACTAAATCCAACTTAGGCTCAATTTCTGACTGTGGACTGACATACTGGTTAACTCTTAGGGATTATTTTCTCTGGACCTGAATTTTTACATTTTTATAAGGATAGAGATCATCTTCTGTTACAAACATCCTGGGCAATGAAAACGTTAATTCCAATAAAAAATTTTCAATCCATCGTGGGAAAAAGAAAAAACAACTTCTGCCATGTGGGTGACTAATGGAATGCTAGCACTGCAAAAGACCTTCAGCTAGATCACTTCTCACCCAAACTTTTCACTTGACTGAATAGAGACATGAAGAGAAGTCAAGTGCCTTACCCAGGTAAGTAATCTGGCAAGGAAATACTTGAACTTGAATTTCCTTATTCCACCTAATGTTCTTTCCCTACCACTTGTTCCAAAATGAATGTGGATGGCAACCACTTTCTCTGAATCACTACGGTGAGTCAAAAATTACAATCTCCCAGGCTCTAGCCAGAATGACGTATCTGGCATTCTTACTAAATAATCCACATTTTTAAGTCCTTAGTTCCAGAGAATCCTGATGTGCAGCTAAGTTTCCAACTACACCCTCCTGACTGCCTGGGATCTGAATTAGTTGACCCAGTGATGATGAGAAAGAGTCCCCAAAATGCAGGCTCTGGGGTCCATACATCACAGAGGTATACACGATGAACCACTGGGGGATGGAAAGAAATATATACATATATTTTACATCTAGAAAAAAAGATTTTAAGCATTACTAATATTAATCCAGGGGTGGGCACTGATAGCCTTACTGTGTCATATATCAGACAAAAAGAGAGGGTGATCTCCAATACAGATAAAGGGGGAAAAAAGAAGAATCCTGAAGAAGTGGAAACAAAAAAGGACTTAAAGAAGACTTTTAAAAAATCTGTGACATTCTCAGAGAGCTATATGAAGATGTAGCATCATATAACAAGAACAAGAATCTTTTAAAAAGTCCTTTCACAGCTGGGCATGGTGGCTCTCAGCTGTAATCCCAGCACTTTGGGAGGTCAAGGTAGGAGAACTGCATGAGACTAGGAGTTTGAGACCAGCCTGGACAAGATGGCAACACCCCATCTCTGCAAAAAATACAAAACATTAGCCGAGTGTGGTGGTGCAAGCCAGTAGTCCAGTTATGCCAGGCTGAGGTGGGAGGATCACTAGAGCCTGGGAAGTTGAGGCTGTACAGTGAGCCATGATCACACCACTATACTCCAGTCTGGAGCACAGACTGAGAGGCCCATCTCTAAAAATAATAAAGGTAAAATAAGAAGGTCCTTTCACAACTTTTGGAAATTAAAATATTGTTAAGAAATTACACACTAGGAAATAACATATATATGACTAAATATACAATAATAATGTAATAAGGTAAAACTGAATATTAAGAATAGCTGCGGTGGCTCAAGCCTGTAATCCCAGCACTTTGGGAGGCCGAGACGGGCGGATCACGAGGTCAGGAGATCGAGACCATCCTGGCTAACACGGTGAAACCCCGTCTCTACTAAAAAAAAAATACAAAAAATTAGCCGGGCGAGATGGCGGGCGCCTGTAGTCCCAGCTACTCGGGAGGCTGAGGCGAGAGAATGGCGTAAACCCGGGAGGCGGAGCTTGCAGTGAGCTGAGATCCGGCCACTGCACTCCAGCCTGGGCGACAGAGCAAGACTCCGTCTCAACAACAAAAAAAAAAAAAAAAAAAAAAGAATAGCTGATATTCATTGAGAATTACTAGGTGCCAGGCACTGTTCCAAGTACTTTACAGATATTAACTTATGCAATCCTCATAACTATATGAAATAGGTACTATTCTATATCCTCATAACTATATGAAATAGGTACTATTCTATAATTACCCTCCATTTTAAAGAGGAAGAAATTAAAAGCTTAAAGAAGTAAAGTGACTTGCCCAAAGTTAGACAGCTACTAAGCAGCAGGACTAGGACTATAATCGCACCATTGTTTTGTAGAGTCAATGTTCTTAATCTTTATGCTATACTGCAAACATAAAGATCTGGGAAACAGAAGAGATTTTCTAAACATTAGAAGATCAGCCCAGAAGTTCCAACATCCAAATAACAGGAGTTCCAGACTGAGAGAACTAGGGCTCTATTCTATATCCCACTGGGGATACATAACTAATTAGTTGTGAAGGTAAAATAAAGACATTTTCAGATCTGAAAGGTCACAAAGGATCTTACTGGAACATGCGCTTCAAAAAAACAACAGAGTAAATGATAAGGAAGATATCAGAAACCATATGTTTTCTATGTTTGTTTCCTACATAGAAACAAACCAGGGGAATTGTTTGGAAAGTGTTTGGTCAGGAATTAATGACAGTACAGTAAAAACTTAGCAACTGCAAATAAAAGAAAATGGCCAACTGCAGGGAAGACAAAATGCCTGTACAGGAAAGGAAATGTAATCACTAGTGAATTAATATTTACTTGGTGACAATAAAATAAACAGCAGACATTGACTTAACTCACAATTATACTCTGCAACGTTATCTGAAGGAAGAGATTTTTACTTGTTTTGCTCACTGCTTTTCTCTTGGCAATCAGAGCTGTGCCAAGCACATAGTAGGTGCCCAATAAATATATGTTGAATTTAAGAATAAATACAATGAGTCTGTAAGAGAGAGGATGTATATATGTGTGTAGGATGAGGGTGAGGAAATGCTGGTAAAAGAGCTCTATTAATGTTTACAACTCACAAAAAAAAAAAAAAAGAAATAGAAGGGTAATTATGCTATTTTGAAAAACAAAGCAAAGACCAGTAGAGATCATTTAAAAAACAGAAAATGTTCCAGGCACCACTGGGGTAGAGAATAAAATACCTAGGAATATAACTTACCAGGGATGTGAAGGACCTCTTCAAGGAGAACTACAAACCACTGCTCAACGAAATAAAACAGGACACAAACAAATGGAAAAACATTCCATGCTCATGGATAGAATCAATATTGTGAAAATGGTCATACTGCCCAAAGTAATTTATAAAGTCAATGCTATCCCCATCAAGCTACCATTGACTTTCTTGAAAAAATTAGAAAAAACTACTTTAAATTTCATATGGAACCAAAAAAGAGCCTGTATAGCCAAGACAATCCTAAGCAAAAAGAACAAAGCTGGAGACATCATGCTACCTTACTTCAAACTATAATACAAGGATACAGTTACCAAAACAGCATGGTACTGGTACCAAAACAGATATATAGACCAATGGAGCAGAACAGAGGCCTCAGAAATAACGTCACACATCTACAACCATCTGATCTTTGACAAACCTGACAAAAACAAGCAACAGGGAAAGGATTCCCTAGTTAATAAATTGTGTTGGGAAAACTGGCTAGCCATATGCAGAAAACTGAAACTGGACCCCTTCCTTACACCTTATACAAAAATTAACTCAAGATGGATTAAAGACATAAACGGAAGACCTAAAACCATAAAAACCCTAGAAGAAAACCTAGGCAACACCATTTAGGACAGAGGCATGGGCAAAGACTTCATGACTAAACCACCAAAAGCAATGACAACAAAAGCCAAAATTGACAATGGGATCTAATTAAACTAAAGAATTTCTACACAGCAAAAGAAACTACCATCAGAGTAAACAGGCAACCTATGGAATGGGAGAAAATTTTTGCAATCTATCCATCTGACAAAGGCTAATATTCAGAATCTATAAGGAACTTAAACAAATTTACGAGAAAAAAAAAAAAACCTCATCAAAAAGTGGGCGAAGGATATGAACAGACACTTCTCAAAAGAAGACATTTATGCAGCCAACAAACATATGAAAAAAAGCTCATCATCACTGGTCATTAAAGAAATGCAAATCAAAACCACAATGAGATACCATCTCATGCCAGTTAGAATGGCAATCATTAAAAAGTCAGTCAACAACAGATACTGGAGAGGATGTGCAGAAATAGGAATGCTTTTACACTGTTGCTGGGAGTGTAAATTAGTTCAACCATTGTGGAAGACAGTGTGGCGACTCCTCAAGGATCTAGAACCAGAAATACTATTTGACCCAGCAATCACATTACTGGGTATATACCGAAAGCATTATAAATCATTCTACTATAAAGACACATGCACACGTATGTTTATTGCAGCACTATTCACAATAGCAAAGACTTGGAACCAACCCAAATGCCCATCAATGATAGACTGGATAGAGAAAATGTGGCACATATACACCATGGAATACTATGCAGCCATAAAAAAGGATGAGTTCATGTCCTTTGCAGGGACCTGGATGAAGTTGGAAATCATCATTCTCAGCAAACTAACACAGGAACAGAAAACCAAGCACCACATGTTTTCACTCATGATTGGCAGTTGAATAATAAGAATACATGGACACACAGGGAGGGGAATATCACACACTAGGGCCTGTTGCGGGATGGGGAGCTGGGGGAGGGACAGCATTAGGAGAAATATCTAACGTAGATGACGAGTTGATGAGTGCAGTAAACCACCATGGCGCATGTATACGTATGTAACAAACCTGCATGTTCTGCACATGTATCCCAGAACTTAAAGTATAATTAAAAAAAAAAAAAAAATAGAAAATGGTTGCTACCGGGGAAGGGGAAAATGAAAGCAGAAAATAGCCCAAGATCGCTGCTTTTTATTATAAACCTTGTAGAACTCTATAGACCACCTGACCTCCCAAATCAGCACAAAACTGCCATAACTTCAACCTTCCAAAATACATTCTCATTTTAGAAAGATGGAAACCACAGAATGTGTGAAGAAATAACACAGAGCAACACCATTCAAAGATAATCATGTTAAATATTTTGGTATAACTGGATATTTTTTCCTAGGCATATTTTCAACAACTGACTTCATATCTGGCATGTAAATTGGTATCCTGAATTCATTTATAAAAACACTGAAACTAAATAAGAGGAAAAGATCATTTGCTGGAAAAAGAAAGCCAACTTCTCCCAACTCATAACACAGCAATTCAGTACGCATATTCTATTGAAAAGAAGTCAGTAACATTTTCACCCAAAAAAAAGGAGAAAAAAAATGTGTCATCTCTTTTAACAAACAGCCACATATTAATTAAGAGTCCAGGTGCTAGAATAGTCTACCTGGGCTCAAATTCCAACTCTACTGTTTTTGTGGTTGTGTGATGGGCACTATTATAACCTCCACAAGCCTCAGTTTCTCTAAATGTAAAATAAAAATAATAATGGTACCTACCTCCTAATATTTCTATGAGGAGTACCTGTTCAACAGTAAGCAAATAACCCAGCATGTTGTAAATGCTCAGTAAACATTAGCATTGCAATTATTATGATGAGTAACTATCTAATGGGTGAGACACAACAAAAATATGTAAGACCAGCAGAATAAACAAAGGGATTTAACAAAGCCAAACGCAAAGGGTCACCAGTGTGAGAGGAAGGACAGGACAGAAGCCTCTCCTCTCTGATATTTGACACTAAAATTTATTTGTCAAATAAGCAAATCATGGATGCACTTTAAATTTCAAGCTGAGGAGTTTCCGAGCAATTTTAGTGACCTCATCCAATAAGAGAGAGTTGCATGGAGAGGGTAACAGCTATTCAGGGTGATTCGGCTAATGAAAACTGTCAAAATGACAGTGCAGTGGGTCACACTCTAGAGTACAGGTCTTGCACAATAGGACACTCCTCAAAAATGTGAATTAATTAGGTTTTGAAATACAGTTGACCCTTAAACAACACAGGTTTAACGACACGGGTCCACTTATATTCACAAATTCAATCAAAAACACAATATTCGCAGAATGTAAAACCTGCATATAGGGAGAGCCAACGTTTCCTATGCAAGGGTTCTGCAAGGCCAACTGTGGGACTTGGGTGTGCATGAATTGGTGTCCTGGGACCAATTCCCTGCGTATACCGAGGGACAAGTCTACTGCATCCTGGGTCCCTGGCAGAGGGAGAATAAGAGTCAGAATGCCTTGAAAAGAAATCTTGGGAGCCAAAGAAGTGCTCACATATAACACAGGCCTGTACCGAATGAGAGAGTCCTTCAGGGCATTCCAATTTCAGTGAAGAAATGATTATTTTGGGATGCGGTGAGAGGAGACAGGAAGATCATCCCTTCTTGTTGCGGAGTAAATATTCTAGAAAAAAAAAGAGATTTGCCCAGGACTTGTGTCACTTGATCTTCCTGTGAAATATAAACACGTTAAGAAATAAAACAACAAATGTCGGGCCAAATGCCCTTTATTTTCTTAGTCCTTCCCCTAGGAAGATATATAAACTGAAAGGCAAGGGTGGGGATAGAGGTGAAGGAGTCACAGGTAACTAAGAGAGCTCTAGCCTAAAAACATAATAATTTTCTGTAATAATTATCTGATTTTAGTTCTGCTACTAATTAGCTGCACAATCACACTTCATCACTGCGGCAGTTTTCTGGTGTGTAATTTGGGGATATAACATCTGTTCTACCTACCTTAACAAGTATCATGAAAGAGATAATGAATGGGATAATGCTTTCATCAGTCCAAGTCCAGTCAGGTGACAGATACTACATCAGTTTTTTGTTATTTTTCAGTAGAGAGAATAGTTGACTAGCAATAACAAATTACTAATTATGTAACAGAAAAGGCCAAAAAGACATTAAAGTGGCATGGAGATAGCTGGGCATAGAGGTACACGACTGTAGTGCCAGCTACTTAGGAGGCTGAGATGGGAGAATCAGTGGAGCGCAGTTTGAAGCTGCAGTGAGCTGTGATTGCACCACTGCACTCCAGCCTGGGCAAAAGAGTGAGACCCCATCTCAAAAACAAAAACAAAAAGTACCACAGAGGAATCAGCCAGAGACAGCAGCTTGGCATTGTTGTGTCCATACCAAGATTTCCCCATGCAAATCTCAGCTTGAATTGTAGTTTCCATAACAATTGTAATCCCCTTGTGTCATGGGAGTGGGAGAGACCTGGTGGGAGACAACTGAATCATGGGAGTGGTTTCCCTCACACTATTCTCATGACAGTAAGTTCTCCTGAGATCTGATGGTTTTATAAGAGGCTCCCCACTTTGCTCAGTTCTCATTCTTCTCCCTGCTGCCATGTGAAGAAGGATATGTTTGCTTTCCTTTCTGTCATGACTGTAAGTTTCCTGAGGCCTCCCCAGCCATGCTGAACTGTGAGTCAATTAAACCTCTTTCCTTTATAAATTATCCAGTCTCGAGTATATCCTTATAGCAGCATAAGAACAGACTAATATACAGCTACACCAAGGCTAAAGGAACAAAGGGAAGTGGTTGGAATTACCAGAACTTTGAGGTTTAAAGGGGAGCACCCAGAGAGCTGATCCTTGGGCCTCTGAGGAGGAGGTCCTGTTGAGCTGATACTGGTGTCTCTGAGTTTGAGGGCAGGGCAGCCCTCTGGGGTGTGAACCCTGGTCAGTTGATACTGGCATCTCTGAGGTAAGGGTACAATAAAGGTGCTTCTGCAAATTTTAGAACTGCAAACTAGATTCACCTACTGCTACTGCAAAAAATGGCTGTTGCTGGGGTTAAGAAGGGAGGCTGGGGTAAGGCTGACAGAATAGGAAGCAGGATGGAAGGGCCAAGTCTCTTCAAAAAGACTCGCTTGAGGGGAATGACAAGAGCTCTTTAAATAGAATCAGTTATTCACTGTCTCTCCTTTGTGTCTTTGTTTTGCTGAAATGTGCATAATACTCAACAGAAAGACTAAAATGAAAAGTAAAAACATACTAAGTACTGTTGAAGATGGAGAACCAGAACTCTCATGGGCGGCTAATGGGAATAAACACTGAATAACCCTTTGTGAAGAAGACGGTTTGGTAACATATACTAAAGCCTAACATACACTGGACCCTGTTACCCAGAGAGTGCACTCCCGCATGTACACATCTTGTATGATTCCATTTATAAAGTCTTCAGTAAGAAATGAATATGATCAATGCTCTTAGCCGTCAGGAAGGTGGTTACTCTTGGGGTTGGAGAGTGAGGTAGCAGCAAGAGGGAGACTTCTGGCATGCTCTGCTTCCTCATCTGGGTGCTGCTTCCATGGATGTAATAAATTCATAAAAATTCATAGGGTTGTACACTTTTATATATGTATACTTTGGTGTGATTATGTAATATTTTAATAATAGTTAAATGTAACACCATTCCGCTTCTGGGCACATACGCAAAAGAGTAGAAAGCAAGAACTCAAAGAGACATTTGCATACTCATGTTCATGGCGGCATTATTCACAAAAGCCAAAAGATGGAAGCAACTCAAGTGTCCCTCAGTGGATGGATGGATAAGCAGTTTCTATATACAAATGTGGAGTATTATTCAGCCTGAAAAAGGAAGGAAATTCAAACACATGCTACAACATGAATGAACCTTGAAGATATAATGTTAAGTAAAATAAACCAGTCTCACAAAAGGACAAATACTACATGATTCCATGAGGTGCTTAGAGTAATCAAACTCACAGAGACACAGAGTAGAATAATGGTTGCCAGGGACCAAGGAGGGAGGAATGTGGAGTTATTGTTTGACAGATACAGTTTCAGTTTCACGTGAGTTCTGTGGATGGATGATGGCGATAGTAGCACAAGGTGAATGTAGTTAACGTACACTTTAAAATTAGTAAATTTTATGTTATCTGTAACACAAATTAAAATTTTAATTTTTAATTTAAAAAAAGTGATTCTAATATATACCTTCCAAGTAAATGCATGCATCCTAATGAAGTTATTAACTTACCTCTGGAAGACATTCTAGCACGTTCACACCTCTTCTCTTATTGGGCTACTGCTAACTCTACCTTTTTAATCTTGTGTACAAGAAGTGAAAAAATCAAGAATGGACTCTCCCAAGCAGTAAGGGGGGATGCATAAGATCACTTTACACTCACATGGAACCTTTCACTAACAAAATGCTTTAACATCCTCCTTCCCGTTTACACTCACTACACCCCCCTGCAAGAAAGGCAGGTCAGAGATATCTGTTACCCTCACCTTACAGCTGGAGAAACTGACTGAAAAAGAAAAAACCAAAAAATCACAGCCAAAGGAAGAAACAAATTTTCTTTTACCAAATTCAAGCTGTAAGACATCCTTATGATGTCTTACGTAAGTGCATGAGTAGATTTAAAAAGCAAATTCAATTTACAAATTAGTTTTGTGCTTCTGTTGCTCCCATAGTAAAATGCGTAATGTTACACAGATCTTTTTTATATTTTGAAAAACAATTTCACTGTTTGACTTGAAAACAGTTTATTTAATTTATACAAATAACTACTAAATACAAAAAGTAGATTAAAACAAAATAGTTATTTTTTTCTGGCAGAGTTTAAATGCACATAATGGATAATTCTGAAGAAAATGCATTTTCCCCATAGCGTTCAGGACTAAAATTCTACTGAAATCTTTGCTTCTAAATCAGTAATATATTCGGTGGTGTCACGTGGGTAATGGCTAAATACGTTCTGCATATGAACTGAAAAAAAGTTACAGTCTACACACATACAAATGTGAAGCACTTAAAATGTGAATTTAACTGATAATAAAAGAAAATGTCCATTTTAGAGTATAGTGTTAAAAACATTTCGGTAATAAAATCATAAGACCACATAAAAATAAGCTTTAACATATGCACGAAGCAGTTTTGTAAAAACTACCAAGTGCACAAGTAATAAATAATTTGCAAAGTTGTGTATAAACAATTCCTAATGTTCGGCATCATTGTAAACATCAGCACATGTGTAAAATGCAGCAAAGTCTGACATTACATTTTGTTTTGCCAAATTGAATTCCTATTATCCAAAGACAGACCAGTGGAGTACGCAGCCAACATTTTGGCAAGTTGGGTCTTTAAAATTAAGAGTAACAGTGCAAGTAAGGAATGCAAAGAATTCCTAGTGCAATAAAGAAGAGAAGCACAGGCAATATTGCTGATTAAAAATTCACCACCTCCTTGAGTTTCCCGTGGGGAGTGTCTAGGAGACTTGTGAAAGCTATGCAAAGCCACTGTCTTAATGCCCAGATCTCTTTTAGGATTTCTCTGTGTTCCTCCAGTCCCTACCTTTGCAACAGTGTCTGTCCAACATTAGTCTCTGCAGTGTGAACAGTTCGTGAAATGCCCAGTTCACAGTCATCGAGCGAGGTTAGGGTGGTTTTGATGTCTCCCCAACACATGGCTGGGTACGATGTCTGCCTTGTCAAAGCAGCCATTTGGGGAGGGAGACAGATGGATTCTGTTCTGACAACCAGTCAGGCCAGCATTAGGTCCCAGCTGGACAATGACAACAACGTCAAATCTTCCTTCTTGACACTATGAAAATGTCAACAGTCAGTTTTCAATTTGTCGAGGGAATTATCAATTTTGGTCAGAGTCTTTTTGATACGCAGTGCTGTGAGTCTTGCGGATGGATTTTGATACCAGCATTCTTTCATTAGCTTGGCCAGAGAGGTTAATGTCTGAGGAGAGAAAGAACAAATACTATAATGGCAAACTGGCTTTTTAGTGGCTCTGGAAGCTGGGCTGATATCATGTCAACTATTCTGAAGAACTCGCAGGTCTTGTGAAATTCGTGTTATGTTACTGTCATCTTCTTTAAACAAATATTCAAGCTTTAACCACTGATAAAGAGGCCACTCGTAGAGTTTCATGAACTCTGTCCTTTGGACTCTTAATGCTACCAATTTACTTTATCAGATAAATGACATAGGCCAGATTGGACCCCTTAATGATTTTATGGGTGCTAAAAGCAGCAATACTAACCTAGAGATAATCCTGAAATTTCCAAACAGGGTCATTTCTCATTGTTTTATATCTACTACTACTTATGAGTAGCAATACAGGATCTTCAGCATTCAGCAGCTTGTGTTTGGGATTTCAGATATGCAGAGATGGGAAGGAGGTTAAAAGCTTCACTTAAAGTCTCTTGGTTTACATATGAAACTGCAGTCTTAGGGCTAGTAGCGGTAGTCATGAGTCTCCCGATTCTTGGAGCTGCTCATTCATAGAAATTCTTACAAATATGGTCATTCACTAGCAAACCCTATCAGATATGGCTTCTTCGAGAATGGGAGTATTTGTCTGAGCTTACTCTACTAGATCTAAACCCTTCTACATAAAATAGGAAGAGAAAACAACAGATACACAGGACAGATCACTCAGATGCTATACCAGTTGAAACTCAAAGGGAAACAAATAGCAAACAATGGAAAAGAGCTCTAAAACTGAGACACTGGCATTCTTACCGGATCTGAGAACCATCTGTTGGGTATGTTTGGCCTTTGTTGATCCACACAGACTACTTTCCTCATATCTTCAAAACTTGGGTCATTGGGAACCACGTCGTAGAACGGTGGCTTGTAATCCTCCACTATACCTGCACACAAGGACAAGAATTGTGTTGGGTTAGCAAGAGAGTACAGGTTCCCCCAAGATTTCACTGATGGGTGTCACAGGTTATAATGTGACAGAAGAAAATACTAATCACCTTCCTCATACCTCAGGGCAGTCCTGGAAGCTAAAGGTAGGTCCTAAAACAGGCGGAGAAAAAGGCAATAAATATACACCCTGCAGGGCTACTGGAAGAAGGATAATTGTTAGAAGGAAATATGTGAAAACTTCTCATGTAATCATAACTATTAGCAAAATTCTCCCACAGTGTATATTAATAGCCCTGTAATGCCCAACAGGGCACTGGAGACATAGAACAAAAATTCCTTTGGTGATCAAAAACACCCAAGCCACCTAGGGAAAGCACATGAATCTAGTGGCTTCAAACCATAAATAGAAATAAAAAGTTGTCCACAAACTAGAGCTAGGGAGTAATAAACCAAGACCATCATCAAAATACCCCTTTTTTGTTATAAAAATATTTTGTTAAGAAAAACATTGTTATACATTAATCTCTTCCATTAGGAGGGATGCAAATAATATAATAGGAAATACTCATTTCCTCATTAATTCATTCTACATGTACTGAGTACCCACTAACTGCCAGGCACAGCTGTCTGACTGATGGTTCTATTATTTACAATCATATTGAAGGTATAAAATAGAATGTAAAGAGGATAGCCACGTGGGAAGGCAGAGGAAAAGAAGGATAAATAATGAGCTCTTCCTCTGCCCGAAAGCAAATGTGAAAAGTAGCTAATTTCAGCTTCTGCCCCTGCATGATTTCCAATGGCCTGGGAACCTTTTCTTTTCCAGCAGAATTATATCAACTCCTTAAACAGAAAAATGTTTAACTTCATTATTTGGAATTAGAAAATGGATTCTTCCCCTTCATAGACATAAAACCAAGACATCTATTATTTCTTTTCCCTCAACAAAGGGTTCAAACAATGAGGTAATAACTTGGTTTACTGCTCTCTCTTTTCTTCCTCCAGGTCTTTCTTCTATTCCTAAATACCTAAAAAGTTGTTGGAGGGCACAGAAGGAGACAGTGAGGCAAGTTGTAATTCAGTTGTTCTAGTTCCTAGAAGCCACCTGAAAAGCTTCAATTCCCTTTTCATTTATCATAGAAATTACTAACAGTGGGAATCTATTCTTACAAATTCCATACAAATACAAACCATTTATGCAAAAGATTAGCTATGATAAGGAGCATCTTTTCAAGAAATACTATAGATCTTTTTAAAACTTCACAAATTTGGCTAAATAAAGGTTTACATTTGAGATGGAAACTAGTCTAAATTATATTTTTAAAAAATCTAGGCTGGGTGTGGTGGTTCACGCCTGTAATCTCAGCACTTTGGGAGGCCAAGGCGGGTGGACCACTTGATGTCAGGGTTCGAGACAAGCCTGGGCAACATGGCAAGACCCTATCTCTACTAAAAATACAAAAATTAGCCGGGTGTAGTGGCATATGCCTGTAGTTCCAGCTAACTCAGGAGGCTGAGGCACAAGATTCGCTTGAACCCGAGAGATGGATGTTGCAATGAGCCAAGGTCACACCACTGCACCCCAGCCTGGGTGACAGAGTGAGATTCTGTCTCCCAAGAAAAAAAAACAAAACAAAAAAACTAGTTAATTCCAAATAACTTACCCACATTGTGTAACTGCATTTGAAATGCATATCAGTCAGTGGATTAAAACCTTCCTGGCAAATCATAAACAGGCCATACTGGGTATAAACTGCTACTCTCAGAAGTCTTGGAACACCTCATCTTAGAGGCCCTTCTTCTCCTGTAAGAATCCCAGGAAGCATTCAAACAAATATCTTTTAATTATTTTCAGTACTAACAGACACCATCTAAAATACAGCTGAACATGGACCTAGAGAGATATTTTATATGTTTTCTAGGGTCACAAAAATTTACAGAAAACAGTAAGACATGTGCCCTTCACCATCTCTCAATTTTTCTGAAAGAGAGTATATTTAATAGCCTACCTTAATATTTAAATATCTAGCATAACAGCCATCTATTTGGAGTAATTTATCTGTTGAGCTTAGAAAGGGTTATGTGAATGTGAACAGTAATACAAAGTTGAAGTTTTCTATAAATGCAAAAGAAAACAAAGCATGGCTGGATTTTTAAAACATGAGATCCGGTGATACCAAACAATGAATTTCACTATACAAAGCTGAAATTTACCCTTTTGTTTCCGTTTCCCATGTTTTAATTTTATTAAATGTCCCCATGTTTTAATAAAAGGAGTCAAGTTATTTTTAAAAGACCATTTAATTGATTATCCCTGGGACTTAGTCAAGCCTCTTTTTCCTCAATCATTGGCCAACTGTTGATTGTTTTCACCCGACGCTGGCCATACTTCTCCAAAATAAAATAAACCTGGGATTAAGCTCGAACAGTCACTAGGAACTCCCTCTGATCAAGGAAAGCAATAAATCAGTTGAAAGTGCATTACTACTATGGTGGGATGCCGTATTAAATGCTGAGAGTGATAAAAATATAAGACATGCTCTTGTTTTCCAAGGAAATCAAAATCTAGTGGAAAAGCAGGACAAGTCTCTCATTTTTTTTCCCCTTAGACAATGGAAATCTTGTCAAAAAGAACCTCAAAATATTTTTTTCACCCATTTATTTTATATCTTGAAAGGCAAAACCATATTAGAAATTCTCATTCTACTTTCACTCTGAGATCCTAAATTCTCAATGACCATTTTGATTAGCTGTGTGTGCCCGAGACTGCGCTTGGCAGGAGGAATAAAAAAAATGAAAAAAACAGTGGCTCATGCCTGTAATTCCAGCACTTTGGGAGGCCGAGGTGGATGGATCACACGGTCAAGAAATCAAGACCATCCTGGCAATATGGTGAAACCCCGTCTCTACTAAAAACACAAAAATTAGCTGGGTGTGGTGGCATGCGTCTGTAGTCCAGGCTACTCAGGAGGCTGAGGCAGGAGAATCGCTTGAACCTGGGAGGGGGAGGTTGCAGTGAGCAGAGATAGTGCCACTGCACTCCAGCCTAGTGACAGAGAGAGACTCTGTCTCCAAAAAAAAAAAGAAAAGAAAAGAAAGAAAAGAAAAAGATGCAGTGTTGGTGATGAGAATAATGAGAAAGGTGAAAGAAAAAAAATTACAGACTAGCTATAGAGGGAAGAGCACAGAGAAGACGGTGGGGAGGGACAGTGGCACTTGGCAGTGCTCACAGGAGAAAACACCTCCATGGTATCCCAAGTCCCCATATATAAACTGGGTGCCGTGGAAGCACAGGTAAGCTTTCCAGGAGGGAAGTGGGGCATGGGCAGAATAGAAAGATCAAGAGTTTGCAAGGCAGAAAAGATGACAGGGAAGAGAAACCCCCACGGAGTGGGTGCATTCCAGGCAGAGGGAGGTTATGGGGCAAGGACAAGAACTGACAAACCATCCTCTGATGTTGGAGAGATGGAGAGAAGTTCTCTGGGGCTGAAATGGGTGCATGTGGTGGCAGGAGAGCTGGGGGAGAAGAAAGGGACAGGAGGTGAGGCCAGGCTGCGAGGTGACGCATGTTGTCAAGGTAGGAAATAACTGATTGACAACAGTGCCTCATTTCTGCCAGAGAGTGATAATCAGCGTAGCCAGGCAAAAAAGTGAACTCTAAGTCCTTTAGAGGCAGCACCCAAGAAGTTACTGCCAAATCGTGAGCCAGCAAAGAGCACAGCATGAATTCAGGCAAGTAACTAAAAATACAAAGCACTTCAAGTGCCAAGTGAGCAGTACAAACAACAAACGACACAGGAAGGCAGGGGAAGAGGCGCTCTTAAATGGTGGCCAGGGACGGAACAGACTGAGCCAGGCCTCGCCTCCCATTTAAGGCGGTCAGCGTGACTCAAAGGGCCACGAGAAAGAAATCAAAAACATTATTCATAACCTACGCCCCCACAACTTTTGACAGGGGTGTCTGATTTATACAATAGTTTTTTCCTGGGCATATATCTAGTTGAAAGTTTTCTCTTTTCTGGGGTAAGCCTATCTTCATCAACCAATATCCCTCCCATTAGTTTGCTATACGGCTCTGAGTAAACCCCTTAGCTGCCAGGCCTTAGTTTTCCAATACCTTCAAACACACATCACAAAGCCAACGTGCAGATCAAATATGTCCTAGATATGCACTTCGAAAAGCATGAAACACCAGTGGCCTCACAAAGGTCGAGAAACAAGTCCTCCCTCAAGATCTTGCCCCCGAGGCCCCGAACTAGACACCTACTTTCTTTCCGCTTGACAGCTGCATGTGGGACACACAGGTCTCTCTACGTCGGTCCTTCCCTGCCAACCTCCACCCTATCCCACTGCCCCCAGTGAGATCTGTAGGAGAAAGTTGAGAAAGGAGCTCACCATGCCCCTCCTCTGCATGTATTCCATCAGTGCCGTCCATGGGAGCCCACTCCTTTCCCACTAAAGTCCATTCCCCACCACTGTATTTCACATACCTGGACATCAGCCACACCAGAATTACTTGTAGCTCCATCAATAGGGCACCTTTATGGGATCCTTCAGCTCTACCTTTTGTCTGACATACCAATTGTCATCATGGTCAAGTTTTATTTCTCATTCCCACCTGCACCTCACATCCTCCCAAGCTTGTCCAACTATGTTCTTATTCAACCCACGGACGACTCAGTTCATACTTCTCACCTTCCAAGAAGACTGTCCCATCCTGCTACCACAACGCAGAGGCTTAAATGCAGTTTAGTGCCCTCACCCCCATACTCAGTCACCTTCCTATATACCTCAACCACAGTGGCTTGATCTATTTATTTATAATAATTTGACTCTTCAACAAGAATGTAAGCACCTTTTAATCAGATATTCTGGGGGTTATTTTGCTCAAGTGCTTGAGCCTAACACACACCTAGTGTATTACAGACACTAAATACACAAATAAATGTTGATTATATATGTCCACAATCCTTTTTCAAAACTCTCAAGGTTAGATGCATTTGCCAAATTTGGAACTTTTAACATTTTATAAATGTAATAGCATACCCTATATTTTATGTGACATCGCCTCCAACTTGGGTAGTCACGTCAGATATCCAGGTAATAAGGACAGACTCTCTGGCATGTATATCCATACAGAGAGCTATTTTTAACAATTAACTCCTACAGAAGTGCTGAAATCCTTCAGAGAACAGAACATTAGAAGTATACTATTTTAGAGAGGGAAAAAAAGAAAATGGCCCATATCTGGCATCTGAGAGGACTATAAGTGAATACAGTGTTTCCTTCAGGTGTGGCACGTGAGAAAATTTGGTATGGTTCATGGACTAAACTTTTTCATCTCATTAGTTACACATTTATTTTCATAGTTACCTTCCATTTTATGCCATGTGATACTGGTTTTCCATTTCCAGCAGTGATAATAATTTCCTTTCAAAACAAAATTAACTTCAAAAAGAGCCAATTTGAAGGAAAAGATTCTGTAAATGATGGTACAAAGTAGCATTTGGATATGGAAAAAAATGATGAGGGCAGTATGAATGAATGAATCTTGGGAAACACCGAGTTCACAGAAAGGCATCATTCTTCCTGGTGAGACATGATTCAAAAAGGTATATCCAATATTTGTGTTACTTCACCTAACAGACCTCACAAGAGGGCTTTGAGATATTTCTCATCCCATGGCACAGATAAAATATGACTGATGAATAAATGGATGAGGTTGTTCATGGCAGAGGGGATGACAGCCCGAGTTCTGGCCCCTCGGCCCTGCTGCACTGCCAGAGGGTTATGAGAATCAGTACCTCAGGCATTCCTGTAACTCATGGCAGGCACTTCTTCCTGAAAGCAGGAGTTGGAAAGACAGCCTTGTCCCATGCTGGGTAAAGTACATGCTGTGACAGCTGTGTCCTGCCCCTCTAGCCCATTGTAATTCATGGGCTTACAGAACCATGTACATTACTCAAAGTCCAAACTAACTGCATTCTCAGGAATCTGTTAAAATTATAAAATTAATTTCTATTGTTGGAATTCTCATCGATGTAACATAGCAAAAGTAAATGGTTTATAGATTACTGTGTAGTTGGACCCTACTAAAAACATGTGTCAATATTACTGTAAGTTGCCAAAGGAGAGGGCAAAAAGCCTAGAGATGCTGCATGGCTATTCCCTGAGTTAAACTATGAACAAGACAGCCTTAGAGCTTGCATACCTCCAAAACTGAGAAAGAGAGGAGTACCACAAGAGTTCCAAACATTTGGTAGCTATGAAGGAAGGCTTCTTCAGAAAAATGTATCATTCACCGAATGTTGTGGCTGTTATAAGGCTTATGATACAGATATTTGTCTTGGTGGAAGACTGCTTTTAGAGGTGTGTCAAGGCAAAGAGACTACTAGTCAGTAAACAGCAGCCAATAAACTTTTTCAGCCTTTAATTTATTTTGTCATGAGGTTAGTTGACTACTCTCCTCTGTTCTGGATCTCTAAATCAGGCATATGAAATTCCAGGAAGTCGGGGAAAATAATTCTTCCCTCCCACCCCACCTCCATATTCCTGCCCCTAGTCACGTCCTAAATTTTAAAACCAAAACAAAAAAAAACAAAACTGAAATTAATATGAAAAATTGGCCCTAATATGATTCATCCTCTTATGCAAACCTTAATACACACAAAAGTAGGTAATTAACGTCATGAAACATGTTGAATATTGAGTTGCTGACAAAAATAAGAGTTGTCATGGTTTCCATACACAAGCCCCATTGCACTTAGGAGCAGAAGCACATAAGCAGCTCCCTGGCTGGCTCAAAGATTCATTAGAAGAGGTTCTTTTATCAAAGTAAGTGCACCAAATATAAGCTTATTCTAACAAGTATGTCCTAGTCCCTACCCCATAAGAGGCGCAGCTTGGCCAGCAAGGATTTTTCTATGAGATACAAGTGGTTTTTGATACATTTTAACCCTGGATTCCATCATAAAATAACCAAAGTCAGTAATAGTGAAAAAAGAGTATGTCCACAGAGCCTTCCTGTGGGCAGTGAAGAGGGGAAACAAATGTACCAGGGCCAAGAGGTAGCAAAACAAGAGGCAGAAGATGGCCACTGTGATCTGCAAGCTCCCGGGTGGCCTTCATCACCCATTTTCCATGGAAAGGAAACCGGACCAAAGCACTTTCTTCTTATACCAGACACACGGGATGCTTTACATATACGATCTCATTTTAATCACCATAACCCTTTAAAGTAGATATACATATATATTTTTTAATAACGAAACTGATGTAAGTCATTGAGTCAGAGAGTATGACGTCAGACCCTGGAATGTTAGTGATTCCATTTCACTGCCTCCCACAGACCCAGCACAAACCCCACACAGTTCTAGAGGGCACTCTTCACACAGGCTTCTTCTGTGTGCAGTGCAATGGCCCTAGGAGAACCACAGCAAAGAAGACAGAAGGACATCACGCTAACGTGTCCAACCAAATTGGTGTTTGTCTATTCAATCTGGGCACACTGTCTTTTTTCAAAAACCCTAGTGTGTATTTGGATGGGAGCCTTGGCATCACATTTTCTTACCTTAGAACTACCAAATCAGAAATGCTAGGGCTGGGCCCCAGGAATCTGTGTCTTAAGCACTCTAGGTGACTGTGATGCACATTCCAGTTTAAAAACTATTGATCCAAGTGAACCCCTGTCTTAAGTTCATATAGAAAATTCACACAGGGAAGGGAAGAAAACCATTTTCTTTCCTACCAATTCCAAATTCAATGTCAAATTAAACACCAAAAGTAAATTCCAAAGGACATTATTGAGAAATGTTCAGACGCAAAAACGGACTCAACTCTCATTTCCTGTAAAGAAACAGCATGAGGTTTATTATTAGTAGCAAATAAATGTAAAACTCCAATAAAAAATAAAAAATGCAACATATTTTTATGCTCATGGTTCACTTGAGGATCATAGTACTCCAAGAGAACTATCTGGTCATCAATTTTTATAATGGATTCAGAAACTCCAAGGATATATCATTATAATGACCTTCCTCACCGAAAATATTCATATATTTAAATGAGATACATTTTATATGCAATAATTTCAAAAATATATATTCTTTTAATGACAGTTCCTAAAGCTGGTAAGAAAATGAAATAAGTACATCACACCCTAGGGTATGGGGGATATTGTAAATTAGTACAGCTGTTATGAAAAGCAACTTGGCAATATGTGTCAAGCCATAAAAACACCCATATTCTTTGACCTATTAAGTCTACTTCTTTTCAGATTAAGAATCAGTTCCCCAGACGAAATCATCATATGCACAAAAATGTCTACAATAAGCCCCAAATGGTAGAAACAGGATATCTAACAATATGGAAATGGTTAAGCTAATAAGATGTCATGTGACCATTTAAAATAAAAAGAGACTATTAAGCAACATTTAACAAGCACGAATAAAAAAGATGATACGGAATTATATCTATATATGATTACAGCTACGTTTTAAAAATGAGTGCATACAGAAGTAGAAAAATATGTAAATGTTGAAATTTGAAGGCAAAATTTCTCTTTCTACTCTTTTTTTCTGTTTTGGGAGAGTAATAATTAAAAGATTAACAGTAGTAAAAACAGGTTTGCAAGCAGCATCGAATACTTACAGGTTTAAGTTTAGATAAACTGATTTGTGGGTGAGGGAGTATACATTGTGTGTGTACACACGTGAATGTTCATAGAAGAGGGAACAGAGAACAAAAAGAGAAAATATCAAATTAGTCATTGCCAAAGGACAGTAGATAATTTTAAATGAGACAGGAGATACCCTTACCGCCCCTCTAAAAAAATCAAACCACATCACAGCACAGAAGCTCAACCCACAACATTCTGGCAACTAGTTAACAGTCTTGGTGATGATGCAAGGGAGAGATCAATAAATCAGAAAACAATCAAAACATTCTCCCTTCCTCTACCGTCCTTTTTTTTTTTTTTTTCAAAAATAATGTTAAACACAGGCACTACCAAGCAAGCCACCATTTGTTGAGCTAAATTTTAAACTGATGACTCTGACTTCAAACTGACTACTATTAATCACAGCTGATCTTTAAAAGCCACTTGCGTTTATGCCTGCAACACAAGGAGCGGGTTTGCAACACGAGTTCCTACAAAGCCTGAATCCCAAGTCTCTGCTGAGCAGGCCTGCTTGGCTCAGCTCCGGCACCCCCACAGCTGGAAATGCTACTGTCTAGCTATGGAACGCCAACTTCCTCTTCATCTGGGGCAAGTTCCACATCACACAGTTTATTTGGACACCAATCCTTCTCTAAATTGTTAAGATAAACTAATCAGAATTAAAATTTTCAGTCTGAAGGTGTTCAAGAATGATTGGGGAGGGGGTGAGGAAATGGAGCTGATGTGCAATTTCAGGCAAAGTTCAGAACTTTATAAATCTGCAAAACAATTTCTCTGTTGCAAACAATTCTCAAGGGGCATCAAGGGCACAAACTGCAAGGCAGCAGCTTCCAATGGTTGAGAAACGATTACCAAGAAAACGTTCATATAAAAAAAAAAAGAAAAAGAACCGTCAATTTACAATCCATGTATGTTTAATCTGAACACTTACTTTGATATCCTCAGATGGTTTGTTCAAAGCAGATCCACTCTGCTATTAGAAAAAAAAGCCACCTAAAGGCATGCCAATTTTAATTATTGTACACCAAAACTATATAAATTACCCCAATTCCACTACCTCACAGAAAGTCCTCATCTCTGGCTGTGCTATTCACGAAAACTATGATTGTCCCACAAACCTCAATCCTTAGAAGAAAACATCAGTGGAACGTGGAATGGAAAACAGCTATTAGAGACTTCATGCATTATTTCTTCAAATCCAGGATTCCAGTGGGTCACAGGAGGCTAAAATGTAAAGCATCTTTTGGAAATGAACATTAATCTAAATATATGGCATTTTCTTCTGTTTTCCTGGAATAGTTTCAGACACATGCTCTGTGAAATAAGATTTTCAGTTGTGAAGATATGAAGAGGTTCATCTAGTTAATTCAAGGGATTTTGCTATAAAAACCACTTTGTGGGTAGTTGGGGCATGCCCAATTTGAAAGAGTATACTTAGTGCTTTCAGAATACAATGTACTGAAAGTAAAGTTCAACAGTATATTCGTGGCTGATTTGGGTACATGAAAGGCAAGGGTGAGAGCGCACTGTAGGGAACACAGGTTAAAAATGACAAGTGCTTCTTTAACTGCTAAGGCATCGCCATTTAATAAAACTACTTACAAGCAGATCAACATGGGCCATCTATCCAGGGTTTCCTGCATTTAAATTTGACTCGTTCAGTAGGTACAGTCTGCTCATTATAAATAAGTGACTTCTGAATGCAAAAATTGAGCCTTTTCTCAACAATCCAAACTTAACAAGTAAAAACACCTAAAAAATAGCAGAATTCACCCTTAGATTTACTTGATCATTCTCCTCAAGTTAAACCTTCCTTGTGAGAAGAGCAAAAAAGTAAGGAGGGTGGGAAGAAAGGTAAAATAGGAAGATGGAGGAAGACAAGAATGAAATACGAACCAGTCCACTCACTATCCCTGATGTCTATAGGCATGATCAGAGGGGTCTGAAAACAGGCCTGCCCCACTCACCACTAGGGCCCAAGCATGCCATCTGGAGGTCTGAAGAAAGGTTTCCTCCACCAAGAATCACCACGTGCAGTGCCTAAGCACAACTTCCAAGGGTCTAGGGATGAACTTGCTCCACCCATCACAGCCTGCACCCATGTGCACCAATGGGAGGCCTGAGGACAGGTTCATCCCACCCAGTGCTGCCCCTGTCAGGGCCCATATGCATCATCTGGGGGCCTAGGGATTGTCTGCTCAGCCCCCTGCCACCACCAGTGTGTGTGTATACCTTCTGGGGGATTGAGGATGAGCCCATCCACCCTGCCAGCACCCGCACACACATCATCTGACAGCCTAGGGAGTGACCTGCCCTGCTGGTCACCACTGGGGCCTGCGCATGCCTCCTGGGGACCTGGCGACTGGCCTTCCCAGTTGGCTGGTACCCAAGCTTGCTGCCGGGAGGCCCAATGGCTGGCCAATTCCACTACTGCCATCATCAATGCCACACATGCCACCCAGAAGCCTGATGACCAGCCTGTCTACCTAACCCACTGCTGCCACTGCTGGGCCCTAAGCAAGATGCCTGGAGACACAAGGATTAGTCCATTGGACTTGATTCCACTGGTGCTCACATATGCCACTGAGAAGCAAAGGATCAGCATGCCTGGCTTGCTGCCATAACCACTTGTCCCAAGGACCAGTCTTCCTGGCATCCCCATTCCAAGAAAAGCCTCACCATAGCCTCCATTAATCTCAGCCTAAACTAAAAAAGACTCACAGACACCCTGGCGCCAATAACAGCTGAAGTAATCATACGGATACTACACTAGTGAACCTACCCAGAATGAAAGCACCCTACCAACCCAATATAGGAAATAGTCTTTCCCTACAAAAACCAAACCATAAAACTGGGAGAAACAAAGGTTACACTAGATGTGCTGATATCAATGTAAAGACACAAAGAACATGAAAAAAACAATTAAACACGACACAGTAAAGGAACACAATAAATCTCTAGCAACAGATTCCAATGAAGAAAAACTAGGTAAAATGCCTGAAAAAAAATTCAAAATAATATTAAAGAAGCTCAGTGAGATATCAGAGAACACGTTAAAAATACACAAAGAAATTGGAAAAACAATTCACAATCTGTGGCAAATTCAACAAACAAATAGGTATCATTTAAAAAAATCAAACAGAGGTTAAGGAAAAGATGACAGATAGGGGGCATGACTAAATTGCAGCTCCCACTCGGACAGAACAACGTATGGAGACTCGCACCATAAACCTTTGCTCCAATAACTACTCCAGGAATATACCAGGAAATCTGAAAGAATCAACGGACCCTTTGAAGGAAGTGGATTGCTCCTGCAGGACCTGGGAGATAGCCCAAATACTCTGAGGGCCCAAACTATTAAAGTGGGAAAGGAGGACTGACTGTCCACCCCAAACACACACTCTCACTGGGGAATCTGAAGATCCAGATTATGGAAGAAGGATTTGACCTTACCTGGAGCTGAAACAATTGAGAGAGCTGAATGAAATACAGGGGCACGGGAAGCAGCGGGAAATGCCCTATGGGCTCTCGGTCCCCAGGGAAGCCATTTCTGACTTGCCTTACAGTGGTCCTTGGGAACAGCTGCTGGAGGAACTGGGAAAAGACCACAGGGAGAAGGAAACCTCCAGCTGAACTTTGTAAAAATTCCAACCGAATGCAGTTTCCTTGCCCGAACTCAGGGGAGGGCATGAATCTGGTGTCCAGACTCGACAAGTGGGAAGGCATGCAAGCCCTGCTTGCTTCCTCAGCCGGAAAGCTGGTAGCCTGAAGCAAGTTCTCAGCCCTGCTGGCCCACTGCCTGGAAACAAACTTGGTGCTGTTGAGGGGGTGGGGAGCATGGTGGGAGTGAGACATGCCTTTTGGGTTGCGTGGGAGCTGGGTGAGGCCTATAACTGCTGGCTTTCCCCTACTTCCCTGACAACCTGCATGACACAGCAGAGGCAGCCATAATACTGGGAACAAAGCTCCACTGACATGGGAACCACAACCCCATTCCCCACAGCAGCCACAGCAAGCACCACCCAAGGAGAGTCTGAGTTCAGACACGCCTAACCCTGCCCCTAGCTGATGGTCTTTCTCTACTCATCCTAGTAGCTGAAGATAAAGGTCATATTCTCTTGGGAGTTCTATGGCCCTGCCCACCACCTGATGCTCCCCTATACTACCATAGCTAATACTCTCTTGAAAGCGCCACCTCCTGGCAGGAGGCCAACCTGCACAAAGCTAGCACATCAAATAACAACAACTAAAGACCCTCACAGAGTCGACTTCACTCCCCTGCCACATCCACCAGAGCAGGTGCCGGTATCCATGGTTGCGAGACCTGAAGACAGTTCACATCACAGGACTCTGTGAAGACACCCCCCAATACCAGCCTGGATACTGGTAGCCCTGTGTGGGTGGCTAGATCCAGAAGAGAAATAATAATGACTACAGTTCGGCTCTCAGAAAGCCACATCCCGAGGAAAAGGGGGAGAGTACTACATAAAAGGAGCACCCTGTGGGACGAAAGAATCTGAACAGCAGCCTTGAGCCCTAGACCTTCCCTCTGACATAGCCTATCCAAATGAGAAAGAATCAGAAAAACAATTCTAGTAACATGACAAAACAAGGTTCTTTAACAACCCCCCAAAATCACACTAGCTCACCAGCACAGAATCCAAACCAAGAAGAAAACCCCTGAATTGCCAGAAAAAGAATTCAGAAGGTCTATTATTAAGCTAATCAAGGAGGCACCAGAGAAAGGTGAAGTTCAACTTAAGGAAATCCAAAAAATGATACAAGACCTATCAGATTAACAGCAGATTTCTCAGCAGAGATCCCAGAAGCTAGAAGGGATTGGGGCCCTATCTTCAGTCTCCTTAAACAAAACAATTATGAGCCAATAATTTTGTATGCCCTGAAACTAAGACTGATAAATGAAGGAAAGATTCGGTCTTTTTCAGATAAACAAATGCTGACAATTCGCCACTACCAAGCCAGCACTAACAAGAACTGCTAAAAGGAGCTCTAAATCATGAAACAAATCCTGGAAATACATCAGAACGGAACCTCTTTAAAACATGAATCTCACAGGACCTATAAAACAAAAAAATATATAATAAATACATTTTTTAAAAACCAAGGTATTCAGGCAACAAATAACATGATGAATAGGAATAGCACCTCATATCTCAATACTAATGCTGAATGTAAATGGCCTAAATGCTCCACTGAAAAGATACAGAATTGCAGAATAGGTAAGAATTCACCAAGCAACTATCTGCTGCCTTCAAGAGACTCACCTAACACGTAAGGACTCAAATAAACTTAAAGGGGTCAAAAAGATATTCCATGCAAATGGATACCAAAAGCGAGCAAGGGTAGCTATTCTTATATCAGACAAAACAAACTTTAAAGCAACAGCATTTTAAAAAGACAAGAGGAACACTAAATAATGATAAAAGGCCTTGTCAGCCGGGCGTGGTGGCTCACGCCTGTAATCCCAACACTTTGGGAGGCGGAGGTGGGCAGATCACGAGGTCAGGAGTTTGACACTGGCCTGGTCAAAATGGTGAAACCCTGTCTCTCCTAAAAATACAAAAATTAGCCAGGCCTGGTGGTGGGAGCCTGTAATCCCAGCTACTCAAGAGGCTGAGGCAGGAGAATCGCTTGAACCTGGGAGGTGGAGGTTGCTGTGAGCCAAGATCGCACCACTGCACTCCAACCTGGGTGACAGAGCGAGACTCCATCTCAAAATAAAAGCCTCGTCCAGCAGGAAAATATCACAATCCTAAACATATATGTACCTAACACTGGAGCTAGCAGATTTATAAAACAATTATTACTAGACCTAAGAAATGAGACAGACAGCAACACAATAATAGTGGGGGACTTCAATACTCCACTGATAGCACTAGACAGGTCAAGACAGAAAGATAAGAAAGAAACAACGGATTTAAACTATACCCTAGAACAAATGGACTTAACATATTTACAGAACATTCTACCCAACAACTACAGAATATCCATTCTATTCATCAATGCAGGGAACTTTCTCCAAGATGACCATATGATAGGCCACAAAACAAGTCTCAATAAACTTAAGAAAACTGAAATTACATCAAGTATTCTCTCAGACGACAGTGAAATAAAATTGGAAATCAACTCCAGAAGGAACCTTCAAAACCATGCAAATAGATGGAAATTAAATTGCCTGCTCCTGAATGATCACTGGGTCAACAATGAAATCAAGATGGAAATTAAACATTTCTTTGAACTGAATGATAATAGTGACACAACCTAACAAAACCTCTGGAATAGAGCAAAGGCAGTGCTAAGAGGAAAGTTCATAGCCTTAAATGCATACATCAAAACATCTGAAAGAGCACAAACAGGCAATCTAAGGCCTCACCTCAAGGAACTAGAGAAACAAGAACAAACCAAACTCAAACCCAGCAGAAGAAATAACCAAGTTCAGAGCAGAACTAAATGAAATCGAAACAAAAAATACAAAAGATAAATGAAACAAAAAGCTGGTTCTCTGAAAATATAAATAAAATTGATAGACCATTAGCAAGATTAACCAAGAAGAGAGAAGATCCAAATAAGCTCAATTAGAAATGAAATGGGAAATATTACAACCAACACCACAGAAATACAAAAGATCATTCAAGGCTACTACGAATACCTTTAAGTGCACAAACTAGAAAACCTAGAGGAGACAGATAAATTCCTAGAAATATACAATCCTCCTAGCTTAAACCAGGAAGAATTAGAAACCCTGAACAAACCAATAACAAGCAGCAAGATTGAAATGGTAATTAAACAATTACCAATGAAAAAGAAGTCCAGGACCAGATGAATTCACAGCTGAATTCTATCAGACATCCAAAGAATTGGTACCAATCTTACTGACACTATTCTGCAAGATAGAGAAAGAAAGAATCTTCTCTAAATCATTCTATAAAACCAGTATCACCCTAATACCCAAACCAAGAAAGAATATAACAAAAAAAGAAAAGTACAGACCAATATCCCTGATGAACATAGGTGCAAACATCCTTAACAAAACACTAGTGAACCAAGTCCCACACCGTATCAAAAAAATAATCTACCATGATCAAGTGGGTGTCATACCAGGGATGAAGGGATGGTTTAACATATGCAAGTCAGTAAATGTGATACACCACATAAACAGAAATAAAAACAAAAATCACATGATCATTTCAATAGATGCAGAAAAAGCATTTAACAAAATCCAGCATCCCTTTATGATTAAAACCCTCAACAAAACTGGCATACAAGAGACATACCTCAATTTAATAAAAGTCATCTATGACAAACCTACAGCCAACATACTGAACAGGGAAAAAGTTGAAAGCATTCCCTCGGAGAATTGTAACAAGATAACAACGTCCACTCTCACCACTTCTATTCAACATAATACTGGAAGTCCTAGCCAGAGCAATCAGACAAGACAAAGAAATAAATGGCACGCAAATCGGTAAAGAGGAAGTCTAACTGTCACTGTTTGCTGATAATATAACTGTATACCTAGAAAATCCTAAAGACTCCTCCAAAAAGCTCCTATAACTGATAAAAGAACTTACCAAAGTTTCTGGGTGCAAAATTAATGTACACAGATCAATTGCTCTGCTATACACCAACAGCAACCAAGCTGAGAGTCAAATCAAGAACTCAATCCCTTTTACAGTAGCTGCAAACAATACAATACAATACAATACAATACAATACAATACCTTAGGAATATACCTAACAAAGGAAGGGGAAGACGTCTACAAGGAACTACAAGACACTGCTAAAAGAAATCATAGATGACACAAACGAATGGAAACATATCCCATGCTCATGGATAGGTAGAATTAATTATTGTGAAAGTCACCATAATGCCAAGAGCAATCTACAAATTCAATGAAATTCCCAAAAAACTACCACTGTCATTCTTCACAAAACTAGAACAAGCAATCCTAAAATGTATATGGAACCAAAAAAAA
The DNA here is from genome assembly GCF_009764315.1 of Trachypithecus francoisi. Classification (NCBI taxonomy): domain Eukaryota; kingdom Metazoa; phylum Chordata; class Mammalia; order Primates; family Cercopithecidae; genus Trachypithecus; species Trachypithecus francoisi. The sequence continues at coordinate 85,087,389 of NW_022681458.1, read as the reverse complement.
GCCGACATAGCCAAAGCAAGACTAAGCAAAAGGAACAAATCTGGAAATAATGTATTACCTGACTTCAAACTATACTATACAGCCATAGTCACCAAAACAGCATGGTACTGGTATAAAAATAGGCACATAGACCAATGGAACAGAATAGAGAACCCAGAAATAAACCCAAATACTTACAGCCAACTGATCTTTGACACAGCAAACAAAAACATAAAGTGGGGAAGGATGTCCTATTTAACAAATGGTGCTGGGATAACTGGCAAGCCACATGTAGGAGAATGAAACTGGATCCTCATCCTTCACCTTATATAAAAATAGTTAAGGGAGTGAGGAGCAAGATGGCCGAATAGGAACAGCTCCAGTCTCCAACTCCCAGCGCGAGCGACACAGAAGACCGGTGATTTCTGCATTTTCAACTGAGGTACTGGGGTCATCTCTCTAGGGAGTGCCGGACAATCGGTGCTGGTCAGCTGCTGCAGCCTGACCAGCGTGAGCTGAAGCAGGGCCAGGCATCGCCTCACCTGGAAGCGCAAGGGGGAAGGGAATCCCTTTTCCTAGCCAGGGGAACTGAGACACACAACACCTGGAAAATCGGGTAACTCCCACCCCAATACTGTGCTTTAAGGAAACAGGCACACCAGGAGAATATATCCCACACCTGGCCGGGAGGGTCCCACGCCCACGGAGCCTCCCTCACTGCTAACACAGCCGTCTGCGGCGATCTATCCGCAAGGCAGCAGCGAGGCTGGGGGAGGGGCGCCCGCCATTGCTGAGGCTTAAGTAGGTAAACAAAGCCGCTGGGAAGCTTGAACTGGGTGGAGCTCACAGCAGCTCAAGGAAGCCTGCCTGTCTCTGTAGACTCTTCCTCTGCGGACAGCGCACAGCTGCAGCCCAATAGGGGAAAGAGCGGGGGCCGGTGCAGACGAGAACGACTCTGTCTGACAGCTTTGGGGAGAGCCGTGGATCTCCTAACGTGGAGGTTGAGATCTGAAAACGGACAGACTGCCTGCTCAGGTGGGTCCCTGACCCCTGAGTAGCCTAGCTGGGAGACATCCCCCACTAGGGGCAGTCTGACACCCCACACCTCACAGGGTGGAGTCACCCCTGAGAGGAAACTTCCAAAGAAAGAATCAGACAGGTACACTCGCTGTTCAGCAATATTCTATCTTCGGCAACCTCTGCTGCTGATACCCAGGCAAACAGGGTCTGGAGTGGACCTCAAGCAATCTCCAACAGACCAACAGACAGTCCTTCTGACTGTCAGACGGAAAACTATCAAACAGGAAGGACACCTATACCAAAACCCCATCAGTACGTCACCATCATCAAAGACCAGAGACAGATAAAACCACAAAGATGGGGAAGAAGCAGGGCAGAAAAGCTGGAAATTCAAAAAATAAGAGCGCATCTCCCCCGCAAAGGAGCGCAGCCCATCGCCAGCAACGGATCAAAGCTGGTCAGAGAATGACTTTGACGAGATGAGAGAAGAAGGCTTCAGTCCATCAAACCTCTCAGAGCTAAAGGAGGAATTACGTACCCAGCGCAAAGAAACTAAAAATCTTGAAAAAAGAGTGGAAGAATTGACAGCTAGACTAATTAATGCAGAGAAGATCATAAATGAAATGACACAGATGAAAACCATGACACGAGAAATACGTGACAAATGCACAAGCTTCAGTAACCGACTCGATCAACTGGAAGAAAGAGTATCAGCGATTGAGGATCAAATGAATGAAATGAAGCGAGAAGAGAAACCAAAAGAAAAAAGAAGAAAAAGAAATGAACAAAGTCTGCAAGAAGTATGGGATTATGTAAAAAGACCAAATCTACGTCTGATTGGGGTGCCTGAAAGTGAGGGGGAAAATGGAACCAAGTTGGAAAACACTCTTCAGGATATCATCCAGGAGAACTTCCCCAACCTAGTAGGGCAGGCCAACATTCAAATTCAGGAAATACAGAGAACACCACAAAGATATTCCTCCAGAAGAGGAACTCCAAGACACATAATTGCCAGATTCACCAAAGTTGAAATGAAGGAAAAAATCTTAAGGGCAGCCAGAGAGAAAGGTCGGGTTACCCACAAAGGGAAGCCCATCAGACTAACAGCAGACCTCTCGGCAGAAACTCTACAAGCCAGAAGAGAGTGGGGGCCAATATTCAACGTTCTTAAAGAAAAGAATTTGCAACCCAGAATTTCATATCCAGCCAAACTAAGCTTCATCAGTGAAGGAGAAATAAAATCCTTTACAGATGAGCAAATGCTTAGAGATTTTGTCACCACCAGGCCTGCCTTACAAGAGACCCTGAAGGAAGCCCTAAACATGGAAAGGAACAACCGGTACCAGCCATTGCAAAAACATGCCAAAATGTAAAGACCATCGAGGCTAGGAAGAAACTGCATCAACTAACGAGCAAAATAACCAGTTAATATCATAATGACAGGATCAAGTTCACACATAACAATATTAACCTTAAATGTCAATGGACTAAATGCTCCAATTAAAAGACACAGACTGGCAAACTGGATAAAGAGTCAAGACCCATCAGTCTGCTGTATTCAGGAGACCCATCTCACATGCAGAGACATACATAGGCTCAAAATAAAGGGATGGAGGAAGATCTACCAAGCAAATGGAGAACAAAAAAAAGCAGGGGTCGCAATCCTAGTCTCTGATAAAACAGACTTTAAACCATCAAAGATCAAAAGAGACAAAGAAGGCCATGACATAATGGTAAAGGGATCAATTCAACAGGAAGAGCTAACTATCCTAAATATATATGCACCCAATACAGGAGCACCCAGATTCATAAAGCAAGTCCTTAGAGACCTACAAAGAGACTTAGACTCCCATACAATAATAATGGAGACTTCAACACTCCACTGTCAACATTAGACAGATCAACGAGACAGAAAGTTAACAAGGATATCCAGGAATTGAACTCAGCTCTGCACCAAGCGGACCTAATAGACATCTATAGAACTCTCCACCCCAAATCAACAGAATATACATTCTTCTCAGCACCACATCGCACTTATTCCAAAATTGACCACATCATTGGAAGTAAAGCACTCCTCAGCAAATGTACAAGAACAGAAATTATAACAAACTGTCTCTCAGACCACAGTGCAATCAAACTAGAACTCAGGACTAAGAAACTCATCAAAACCGCTCAACTACATGGAAACTGAACAACCTGCTCCTGAATGACTACTGGGTACATAACGAAATGAAAGCAGAAATAAAGATGTTCTTTGAAACCAATGAGAACAAAGATACAACATACCAGAATCTCTGGGACACATTTAAAGCGGTGTGTAGAGGGAAATTTATAGCACTAAATGCCCACAAGAGAAAGCAGGAGAGATCTAAAATTGACACTCTAATATCACAATTAAAAGAACTAGAGAGGCAAGAGCAAACACATTCAAAAGCTAGCAGAAGGCAAGAAATAACTAAGATCAGAGCAGAACTGAAGGAGATAGAGACACAAAAAACCCTCCAAAAAATCAATGAATCCAGGAGTTGGTTTTTTGAAAAGATCAACAAAATTGACAGACCGCTAGCTAGACTAATAAAGAAGAAAAGAGAGAGGAATCAAATAGACGCAATAAAAAATGATAAAGGGGATATCACCACCGACCCCACAGAAATACAAACAACCATCAGAGAATACTATAAATGCCTCTACGCAAATCAACTAGAAAATCTAGAAGAAATGGATAATTTCCTGGACACTTACACTCTCCCAAGACTAAACCAGGAAGAAGTTGAATCCGTAAATAGACCAATAGCAGGCTCTGAAATTGAGGCAACAATTAATAGCCTACCCACCAAAAAAAGTCCAGGACCAGATGGATTCACAGCTGAATTCTACCAGAGGTACAAGGAGGAGCTGGTACCTTTCCTTCTGAAACTATTTCAATCAATAGAAAAAGAGGGAATCCTCCCTAACTCTTTTTATGAGGCCAACATCATCCTGATACCAAAGCCTGGCAGAGACACAACAAAAAAAGAGAATTTTAGACCAATATCCCTGATGAACATCGATGCAAAAATCCTCAATAAAATACTGGCAAACCGGATTCAGCAGCACATCAAAAAGCTTATCCACCATGATCAAGTGGGCTTCATCCCTGGGATGCAAGGCTGGTTCAACATTCGCAAATCAATAAACGTAATCCAGCATATAAACAGAACCAAAGACAAGAACCACATGATTATCTCAATAGATGCAGAAAAGGCTTTTGACAAAATTCAACAGCCCTTCATGCTAAAAACGCTCAATAAATTCGGTATTGATGGAACGTACCTCCAAATAATAAGAGCTATTTATGACAAACCACAGCTAATATCATACTGAATGGGCAAAAACTGGAAAAATTCCCTTTGAAAACTGGCACAAGACAGGGATGCCCTCTCTCACCACTCCTATTTAACATAGTGTTGGAAGTTCTGGCTAGGGCATCAGGCAAGAGAAAGAAATCAAGGGTATCCAGTTAGGAAAAGAAGAAGTCAAATTGTCCCTGTTTGCAGATGACATGATTGTATATTTAGAAAACCCCATTGTCTCAGCCCAAAATCTCCTTCAGCTGATAAGCAACTTCAGCAAAGTCTCAGGATACAAAATTAATGTGCAAAAATCACAAGCATTCTTATACACCAGTAACAGACAAGCAGAGAGCCAAATCAGGAATGAACTTCCATTCACAATTGCTTCAAAGAGAATAAAATACCTAGGAATCCAACTTACAAGGGATGTCAAGGACCTCTTCAAGGAGAACTACAAACCACTGCTCAGTGAAATCAAAGAGGACACAAACAAATGGAAGAACATACCATGCTCATGGATAGGAAGAATCAGTATCATGAAAATGGCCATACTGCCCAAGGTTATTTATAGATTCAATGCCATCCCCATCAAGCTACCAATGACTTTCTTCACAGAATTGGAAAAAACGGCTTTAAAGTTCATATGGAACCAAAAAAGAGCCCGCATTGCCAAGACAATCCTAAGTCAAAAGGACAAAGCTGGAGGCGTCACGCTACCTGACTTCAAACTATACTACAAGGCTACAGTAACCAAAACAGCATGGTACTGGTACCACAACAGAGATATAGACCAATGGAACAGAACAGAGTCCTCAGAAATAATACCACACATCTACAGCCATCTGATCTTTGACAAACCTGAGAGAAACAAGAAATGGGGAAAGGATTCCCTATTTAATAAATGGTGCTGGGAAAATTGGCTAGCCATAAGTAGAAAGCTGAAACTGGATCCTTTCCTTACCCCTTAGACGAAAATTAATTCAAGATGGATTAGAGACTTAAATGTTAGACCTAATACCATAAAAACCCTAGAAGAAAATCTAGGTAGTACCATTCAGGACATAGGCATGGGCAAGGACTTCATGTCTAAAACACCAAAAGCAACGGCAGCAAAAGCAAAAATTGACACATGGGATCTAATTAAACTAAAGAGCTTTTGCACAGCTAAAGAAACTACCATCAGAGTGAACAGGCAACCTACAGAAGGGAGAACATTTTTGCAACCTACTCATCTGACAAAGGGCTAATATCCAGAATCTACAAAGAACTCAAACAAATCTACAAGAAAAAAACAAACAACCCCATCAAAAAGTGGGCAAAGGATATGAACAGACATTTCTCAAAAGAAGACATCCATACCGCCAACAGACACATGAAAAAATGCTCATCATCACTCGCCATCAGAGAAATGCAAATCAAAACCACAATGAGATACCATCTCACACCAGTTAGAATGGCAATCATTAAGAAGTCAGGAAACAACAGGTGATGGAGAGGATGTGGAGAAATAGGAACACTTTTACACTGTTGGTGGGATTGTAAACTAGTTCAACCATTATGGAAAACAGTATGGCGATTCCTCAAGGATCTAGAACTAGATGTACCATATGACCCAGCCATCCCACTACTGGGTATATACCCAAAGGATTATAAATTACTCTACTACAAAGACACATGCACACGTATGTTTATTGCGGCACTATTCACAATAGCAAAGACTTGGAATCAACCCAAATGTCCATCTGTGACAGACTGGATTAAGAAAATGTGGCACATATACACCATGGAATACTATGCAGCCATAAAAAAGGATGAGTTTGCGTCCTTTGTAGGGACATGGATGCAGCTGGAAACCATCATTCTTAGCAAACTATCACAAGAACAGAAAACCAAACACCGCATGTTCTCCCTCATAGGTGGGAACTGAACAATGAGATCACTTGGACTCGGGAAGGGGAACATCACACACTGGGGCCTATCATGGGGAGGGGGGAGGAGGGAGGGATTGCATTGGGGAGTTATACATGATATAAACGTCATGCACATGTACCCTAGAACTTAAAGTATAATAAAAAAAAAAAAATAGTTAAGATCGATCAAGGACTTAAATCTAAGATCTGAAACATAAAAATTCTAGAAGATAACACTGGAAAAACCCCTTTAGACACTGGCTTAGAAAAAGACTTCATGACCAAGAACCCAAAAACAAATGCAATAAAAATGAAGATAAATAGGTGGGACTTAATTAAACTAAATAGCTTCTGCACAGCAAAAGCAACAGTCAGCGGGGTAAACAGACAACCCACAGAGTGGGAGAAAATCTTCACAATGTATACATCCGTCAAAGGACTATTATTCAGAATCTACAAGGAACTCAAACAAATTAGCAAGAAAAAAACAAACCATTTCATCAAAAAGTAGGCTGAGGACATGAATAGACAATTCTCAAAAGAAGATATACAAATGGTCAACAAACATATTTTAAAAATACTCAACATCTCTAATGATCAGGGAACTGCAAATCAAAACCACAATGTGATACCAACTTACCACGCAAGAATGGCCATAATCAAAAAATCAAAAAATAACAGATTTTGGCGTGGATGCTGTGCAAAGGAAACACTTCTACACTGCTTGTGGGAATGTAAACTAGTACAACCACTATGGAAAACACTGTGGAGACTCCTTAAAGAACTAAAAGTAGAACTACAATTTGATTCAGCAATTCCACTACTGATTACCCAGAGGAAAAGAAGTCACTATACGAAGAAGATACTTGCACACACATTTATAGCAGCACAATTTGCAATTGCAAAAATATGGACCTAGCACAAATGCCCATGAATCAACAAGTGGATAAGAAATTGTGAGATATCTGTCTACCTATCTACACATATAATAGATATATATATATATATGTGTGTGTGTGTGTATATATATATTTGAGATATATACATAATGAGATATATATATATATAATAGAATACTACTCACCCGTAAAAAAGAGTGAATTAATGGCATTCACAGCAACCTGAATGGAAATTTAAAAATGCAATCCAGGCTGGGTGCGGTGGCTCAAGCCTGTAATCCCAGCACTTTGGGAGGCCGAGACGGGCAGATCACGAGGTCAGGAGATTGAAACCATCCTGGCTAACACGGTGAAACCCCGTCTCTACTAAAAAATATGAAAAACTAGCCGGGTGAGGTGGCGGGCGCCTGTAGTCCCAGCTACTCGGGAGGCTGAGGCAGGAGAATGGCGTGAACCCAGGAGGCGGAGCTTGCAGTGAGCTGAGATTGCGCCACTGCACTCCAGCCTGGGCGACAGAGCGAGACTCTGTCTCAAAAAAAAAAAAAAAAAAAAAAAAAAATGCAATCCAGAGACTAAATCAAGCAGAAGAAAGATTTCTGAACTTGAAAACATGTCTTTTGAAATAACCAGTCAGGCCGGGCGCGGTGGCTCAGGCCTGTAATCCCAGTACTTTGGGAGGCCGAGACGGGCGGATCACGAGGTCAGGAGACCGAGACCATCCTGGGTAACACGGTGAAACCCCGTCTCTACTAAAAAAAAAAATACAAAAAACTAGCCATGCGAGGTGGCAGATGCCTGTAGTCCCAGCTACTCGGGAGGCTGAGGCAGGAGAATGGCGTAAACCCGGGAAGCGGAGCTTGCAGTGAGCTGAGATCCGGCCACTGCACTCCAGCCTGGGCGACAGAGCGAGACTCCGTCTCAAAAAAAAAAAAAAAAGAAATAACCAGTCAAACAAACAAACACTTGACCAAAAAGGAATGAACAAAGCCTACATGATATATGGGACATCATTATACAACCAAATATTCAAATTTTGGGTTTTCCAGAAGGCAAATAAATGGGCAAAGGCATAGCAAACTTATCCCTACCTCCCCAAAAAAGCTGAAACTTCCCACATCTTTCAAGAGATATATAGACATTCACATAGAGGAAGCTTAAGGATCCCCAGAAAGATTCAGTCCAAAATGGTATTGTCCAAGGCACATTATAGTCAAACTTTTAAAGTCAATGACAAAGAGAAAATTCTAAAAACAGCAAGAGAAAAGCATCAAGTCATATATAAAAGATTTCCATCAGACTAACAGTGGATTTCTCAGCGGAAATCTCACGGGCCAAGAGAGAATGGGATGACATATTCAAATGTTGAAAGAAAAAACAAAACTGTCAGCCAAGAATACTATACTCAACACAAAGCTATCCTTTCTAAATGAAGGAAAAATAAGTTACTTCCCAGATAAGCAAAAACTGAGGGAATTTATCATCACTAGACTGGCCCTACAAGAAACACATAAGGAAATACTATATCTGGGTGATATATGCCATCACAAAAAGACATGAAAGCAGAAAACACTGGTAAAGCAGACACAAAAATAAGAAAGAGAAAAAATTCAAATTTAAGGAGAAAATACACAAACCACACACACAAAAAAACAAACAGTAAAAGGAGAAGAAATGTAGGATATACAAAACAACCAGAACACAATTAACAAAAAGGCAGAAATACGTTCTCACCTATAAATAATAATTTTGAATGTAAACAGATTAAACCTCCCCAATTAAAAAATATAGACTAGTTAAACAGATTAAAAACAAGACCCAACTACATGATGTCTACAAGAAACCCACCTCACCTGTAAAGGCACATACAGACTGAAAGTGAAGGGATTAAAAAAGGTATTCCATGCAAATGAAAACCAAAAGCAAGCAGAAGTAGCTATACTTGTATCAGATGAAACAGACATTAAGCCAAAAACTGTAAAAAGAGACCAAAAAAGGTCATTATACTGTGGTCCCTCAGTATACATGGAGGATTGGTTCCAGGACCCCAGTCTAAACCAAAATATATACATACTCAGTACCACAGTTGGTCCTGTGAAACCCACAGATACAAAAAGTAGGCCCTCTATATACTCAGTTTTGCATCCCACAAATACTGTATTTTTGTTGTTGTTGTTCACGTGTGGTTGAAAAAATCATGCAGTTCACACCTGTGATGTACCAGGTCAACTGTATAATGATAAAGGGAGAGAGAATATCATGATTCTAGATATATATGCACCTAACACTGGAGCATTTTTATACAAAGCAAGTATTATTAAACCTAAAGAGACAAACAGACTCCAACACAATAATAGTTGGGGACTTCAACATCCTACTCTTAGCACTGAACAGATCATCTAGACAGAAAATCCAAGAAACATTGGATTTAAAATGTACTTTAGACCAAATGGACCTAACAGGCATTTACAGAACATTTTATCCAACAGCTACACAATATGCATTATTCTCATCAGCACATGAATAGACCATATGTTAGGCCACAAAACAAGTCTCAACAAATGGAATAAAACTAGAAATCAATAACAAGAGAAACTCTGGAAACTGTACAAACACATGGAAATTTAAAAACATGCTCCTGAACAACCACTGGGTCAATGAAGAAATTAAGAAGGAAATAAAAAAAATTCTTGAAACAAATAAAAACAGAAACACAACATACCAAAGCCCATGGGACACAACAAAAGAAGTGATAACAGGTAAGTCTGTAGCAATAAACACCTACATCAGAAAAGTTGAAAGATTCCAAATTAAAGATGGGCCTCAAGGAACTAGAAAAGCAAGAACAAACCAAACCCAAATTTAATAGAGTAAGAAAGGTCATAGCAAAACTAAACAAAATAGAGACCAAAAAGTAATAATCATACAAAGGATTAATGAAATAAAAAGTTAGTTTGTTGGAAAGGTAAACAAAAGTGATAAACTGTTAACTACACTAACCAAGAAACAAGGAGAGAAGACCCAAGTAAATAAAATCAGAAACAAAAAAGAAGACATTATAGGCGATACCACAGGAATACAGAAATCATCAGAGATTATTACAAACAAATTGGAAAACCTAGAGGAAATAGATAAAATCTACCAAGATGGAACCAAAAGAAAATTTAAAAACTGAACAATCCATAAGTAACAAGATTGAGTCAGTAATAAAAAGTATCCCTATAAAGAAAACCTCAGGATTGGATGACTTTACTGCTGAACTCTTCCAAACTTAAGTAGAACTAACAGCAATTCTTCTCAAACTATTCCAAAAAAATTGAAGAGCACTGAATTGTCCCTAACTCATTCTGAGTCCAGAATTACCCTGATACCAAACCAGACAAGGACACCACAACAAAAAAAGAAAACTACAGGCCAATATCCCTAATGAACATAGATGCAAAAATCTTTAACACAATACAAGCAAACTGAATCCAACAACACATCAAAAAGATAACACATCATGATCAAGTGGGATTTATCCTTGGGATGCAAGGAAGGTTCAACATATGCAAATCAATTAATGTGATATATCACATCAACAGAATCAAAAGACAAAAACCTTATGATCATCTCAATAGATGCAGAAAAATTCTGTATCTATTCAACATCTCTTCATGATATAAACTCTCAACAAAGAGGTATAGAAGGAATATACAAACTTCAACATAATAAGGGCCATATGCGGCAAACTCACAGGTAAATTTATACTGAATGGGGAAAAGTTGAAAGCCTTTTCTCTAAGAACTGGAACACGACAAAAATGCCTACTTTCACTATTCTTATTCAAAATAGTACTAGAAGCCTTAGCCAGAGCAATCAAGTAAGACAAAGAAATAAAAGGCATTCAGTGTGGAAAAAGGGAAGTCAAATTGTCCCTCTTTGCAGATGACATAGTCTTTTATCTAGAAAAAACTAAAACTCACCAAAATATCTTAGAACTGATAAGTTCAGTAAAGTTACAGGTTACAAAAATCAACATACAAAAATCAGTACTGTTTCTATATACCAATAACAAACTGGCTGAAAAAGAAATCAAGAAGGCAATCCCATTTACAATGGCTACCAAAAAAAAAAAAATCTAAGAATTAATTTAACTAATGAGGTAAAAACCCTCTACAAGAAAAACTACTGATGAAAAAAGTTGAAGAGGATACGAACAAATGGAAAAACATCCCATGCTCATGAACTGGAAAAATGAATATTGCTGAAATGACCATACTACCCAAAGCAGTCTACAGATTCAAAGCAAACTCTATCAAAATACAAGTGACATTCTACATAGGAACAGAGAAAACAATCCTAAAATTTGTATGAATCCACAAAAGACTCCAAATAGCCAAAGCAATATTGAGCAAAAAGAGCAAAGCTGGAGGCATCACACTACCTGACTTCAAAATATATTACATCAAACTATAGTAGTCAAAACAGCATGGTATTGGTATAAAAACAGACACATAGACTAATGGAACAGAATAGTGAAACCAGAAATAAATCCACATATTTTTCAACAAAGGCACCAAGAACATAATTCGGGGAAAGGATACCCTCTTCAATAAATGGTGCTGGCAAAATTGGATAGCTATATGCAGAAGAATGAAATCAGACTCCTATCTCCTACCACATAAGAAAATCAACTCGGCCGGGCGTGGTGGCTCATGCCTGTAATCCCAGCACTTTGGGAGGTCAAAGTGAGCAGAGCACGAGGTCTGGAGTTCGAGACTAGCCTGGCCAACATGCTGAAACCCTGTCTCTACTGAAAATATAAAAAAATTAGCTGCGTGTGGTGGCACACGCCTGTAATCCCAGCTACTCAGGAGGCTTGAACCCCAGAGGCAGAGGTTGCAATGAGCCGAGATGGTACCACTGCACTCCAGTCTGGGTGACAGAGCGAGATTCTGTCTCAAAAAAAAAAGAAAAGAGAAAAAAAAAATCAACTCAAAACCAATTAAAGACTTAAATTTAAGACCCTGAACTATAAAAATCCTAGAAGAAAGCACAGGGGAAGCACTTGATGACATTGGTATAGGCAAAGATTTTATGGCTAAGACCTCTAAAGCACAGGCAACAAAAACAAAAACAGACAAATTAGATTAAACTTAAAAGCTTCTATACAACAAAGGGAACAATCAATAGAGCAAAAAGACAACCTGTAGAATGGGAGAAAATATCTACAAACTATTCATCTGACAGGAGGCTATTATCTAAAATATAGAAGGAACTCAAACAACTTAACAACAACAAAAAAAATAATTTCATTAAAATATGAGCAAAGGTTCTCAACAGATATCTCTCAAAAGAAGTCATATAAATGACCACCTGGTACATGAAAAAATTCTCACCATCACTAATCATCAGAGAAATGCAAATCAAAACTACAATGAGATATCATCTTACCCCAATTAGAATGACTACTATCAAAAAGACAAAAAATAACAAATGCTGGTGAGAATGCAGAGAAAAGTGAACTCTTACACACTGTTGGTGAGAATATAAACAAATAGGCTCATTATAGAAAACAGTATAGAGATTTCTCAAAAAACTAAAAATACAGCTACCATAAGATCCTACAATCTCACTACTGGGTATTTATCCAAAGCAAAGGAAATCAGTATATCAAAGAGGTATCTACATTTCCATATTTATTGCAACACTCTTCACAATATACAAGATATGGAATCAACCTAAGAGACCATCAATGGATGAACAGATAAAGAAAATGTGGTAAATATACATTAATAGAGTAGTATTCAGCCATCAAAAAAAGAATGAAAGCCTGTCATTTGCAGCAGCATGGATGGAACTGGAGGTCATTATGTTAAATGAAATCAGTCAGATACAGAAAGACAAATACAGCCAGTTATCACTCATATATGGGAGCTAAAACGTTGATCTCACGGTGGTAGAGAGTAGAATGATAGTTACCAGAAGCTGAGAAGGTTGGGGAATACGGGTGAGGATGGCAGTGGGATGAAGAGACATTGGTTAACGGGTACAAACATAGAGGTGGATGGAAAAAATAGGTTCTAATGTTCAACAGCACAGTAGCATGACTATAGTTGACAATAATATACTATATATTTCAAAATAGCTAGAAGAGACTAGTTGAAATGTTCCCAACACAAAGATAAATGTGATGTACAGCCTAAATACCCTGATTTGAGCACTACATATTACATACATTTATCAAAATATCACATGTACCCCATAAATGCAAGTATTATGTATCAATTTTTTAAATTTAAAAGAAAAGAAATATGAAACAAATCCAAAGAAAAACCAAGGAATGGCTGGTCTCTCCAGAAATACTGGTTTCAACCATCACTTACTGTGGTGTATTTCAAACATAAAAGTCATTACACTCCATCTACCAGCCATAAATCAAATACGAATGCCTGTAACTTGACAAATATGATTCAAAGAACAATGTGAACTTCAGTAGTCCCTTCAGTCCTTTTAAAGGTAGCTGGATCAAGAGAACTTGGATTAAGACAATATTAGATTAGATACCTACCATTGCTCACCATCCGCCTGGCCACTTCCCACAAAACAAGTCCAAAGGCCCAAATATCGACCCTCTTGTAAGAATCGAAACAATCCACCTGAATGGTTTCATCTAGAACTTCGGGGGCCATGTAGCGCTTAGTACCCACACGGGGATTGTTCCCCACATCAAGCTGATTGGTGCTCTGGGAATGCATGACTGCCAGGCCTGAAAGGAAGAAGATAACAATGTAATCAAACCACTTCCTTTCTCATAAGGGGCTGCTGAAGGATTTTAAACCAACCCCAATCAAAAGTGCCCTCTTGTGGATCCAGGGTCACTGTTGCATTACACTCAGAATAATCCCTAGAATGCCCTTTGTGATTATTTCTGGGGTGAGAGCAGAAAAGGGACTACATGTCAGAAACATTCTGAGGCTATTAGGTTAATATATGAACCTCGAAGAGACACAAAGTTTTGGGTATATGGTAGACCAATGCACTAAACCAACGTGGTCAGTGTTTGAAGTCCACAGGAAAACAGGCTCACATGTTAAATGTGAGCCTCTAAGTGGCTTAACAAGCAGCAAATTAAGCTCTCAAGCTCCACCACTGCTCTTACTAGTCTCCAAACACAAATTTCCAACAGTGTGAGATAGAGCATTTAAAGTAATTTATCACTACATAAAGGGCAGATTGCTATAAGCACTGCTTTATTCCTAAAGGAAGAGCTGCTCATCTGAGCAATGATACTGACCAAACCCACAAGCCTTTCTCTAGAATCATGGAAACAGACAGCATTTAACTGGACCTCAGCTGAAAGTACAACTCTGGTTACATGAAAGGTTAAATGGCTTTCAAATGCTTTCTTAAACCATGACTCATTCCAGAATTCCTCAGTCAATTAGGGAGACAGGCTTTCTTCACTGGCCAGTGGGGAGACAGATACATGCATGCTGTATTTGTGGATGACTTTATGTTATTGATGCATACACAGACTGACTGAAAATGATTCCTATAACATTTGTTGTAATGAAAGTGCCAAACTGGAGCAAGCAGTCCCTGTAAACCACTGCAATGCAAATATCCCTTGGTGATCTCTCAAGCTGACTACAGAGAATGCTTCACCTTCCACTCCACGGCTTTGAATGTGCAGGATGACAATTTCATATAACATCAGGGAGCCAGCACACCTTATCTCATCCTTAATAATTAGCAAAGATACTGGCAATTGCATTAGACTAAAACAGACAGTGTTCCTCTTTCACCTGTTTTTATAATCAACCCCAAGATTCTGTGGACACTGTGAACATTTCCCAAATCCTATGCAATAGTCCCCGCCTTATCCTTCAGTTACCCACAGTCAACTGCAGTCCAAAAATAGGTGAGTACAGTACGATTAAAGTATGTTGAGAGAGACCATATTCACATAAATTTTATTATGGCATACTGCTATCATTGTTCCATTTTATTATGTTATTGTTGTTCATCTTTTACTGTACTTAATTTATAAATTAAACTATAGTAGGTATGTAACAGGAAAAAACATAGTATATATAGAATCTGGTACTATCCTGGGTTTCAGGAATCCACTGAGAGTATTGGAAGGTATTTCCCATGGAAAAGAGGTGACTACTGTATGCCCCTCCACCATCTGCAGAACCAAACAGTCAAAATATCAGAATATTTAAAAGGTGCAGGTTAAATAGAACATGGAGATATTCGGAAGATGGGAGAAACTTCAAAGACCTTGTGGACATATTTTAAAGCCACCACAGCTAGGATCTCCAGGTGAGGCATAATTCCCCATCCTTTGAGTGTATGTTGGACTATTGAATAGAATGTGGCAGAAGTGACAGTGCATATCTTCGCAATTAGAATATAAAAGACATTATAAAATTATAAAAGGCTTCCTGTTCAGCTCACCATGCACCTCTCAGCTCACCACGCACCATGTTATGAAGACACTCAAGCAGCCCTGTGGAGAGGTCCCCCTGCAAGGAACTGAGACCTGCTGCCAATCATGGCTGTAAGTGTGTCGTCACAGAGTTGGAACCTCCAGCTCCGGTTGAGCATTCAGATGACTGCAACCTCCATAAGACCCTGAGCCAGAACCACACTGCTAAGTCATTCCAAAATTTCTGACCCTGAAGGGACTGTGTGAGATAACAAATCTGTGTTGTTTTAAGCTGCTAAATTTTACAAGTAATTTCTTCTTATAATAAGTGATTTTTACACTAAACATGACAAAACAACCAGATGCAATTTGTAAACTTTGGCTGAGTTCTTCTTTGAAAAAATTGAAAATATCTGAAAATGAATATAAAATGATACTAGAGAGTTATCAATAATTTGTAGATATGATAAACTGATTATGAAGAAGATGCATTTTTAAGTATTTTGCAATTTTGGGATAGAATAAAAATAGGGATGAATTTTGAAGTATTGAGATGCCTGTAACACTTTATTTTCAAATGGATTGGCAAAAATATACACACAGCCACAGACTGATAAAGCAAACATGGCAAAGTTTTAACAATTTTTGAATCTAGGTGTTTGGGATTTAAGTGATCATTGTAACATTTGAATTTTTTAATAATAAAAAGTTAGAAAAATAGGCAAGGCACAGTGGCTCACATCTGTAATCTCAACATTTCGGGAGGCCAAGATGGGATTGTCACTTGAGCTTAGGTGTTCAAGATCAGCCCGAGCAACATAGTGAGACCTCATTTCTACTAAGAACAAAAGTACTTAGCCAGGTGTTGTGGTGCACATCTGGAGTCCCAGCTATTTTGGAATGCTGAGGCAAGAAGATCGCTTAAACCCAGTAGATCGAGACTGCAGTGACCTATGATCAGCCTGGGCAACAGAATAAGATCCTCTCTCAACCAATTAATAAATAGAATACTGACCTTTTTGCAGGATTAATCATAGAACACTATTTCTAATATGTGATCCTTAATTGCTAGGTATACACTGAAAAGTTATATACAAATCATGGTCTTACAAGAGTTGTTTCCTGTACTGCACTGTTTACCATATCCTGAATAATAACTCCTTAACAGATTTTTATACAAACCCATATATCTAATTGGAAGGTTACAAGCCAAAACAAATGTAGTTGAAGAATTAATTAGCTGGACTTACTGCAAAGTTTCCCTCAACTCCTTCCCTACCAAGTCCCATAAACCAAAACCAAGAGCCACCTTGATTTGTCCACCCTCCCCAGACCACTGGATTATAACAGAAGCTACAACTTGAATCCTTATTATTACCAGACATTTATAATATTTCTGGGCCTTACCAGAATCCTGTGATGTGGGCTTATTTTTTAGTTATATGAGTACTATACAATCACATTGGTTTTTTTTTTTCTTTTTTTTTTTTAGACGTAGTCTAGCTCTGTCGCCCATGCTGGAGTGCAATGGCACGACTTCAGCTCACTGCAACCTCTCTGTCTCTCGGGTTCAAGTAATTCTCCTGCCTCAGCCTCCCCAGTAGCTGGGATTCCAGGCACGTGCCACCACGCTCAACTAATTTTTTTTTCTTTTTTTTGTATTTTTAGTAGAGACAGGGTTTCACCATGTTCGCCAGGCTCGTCTTGAACTCCTAACCTTTCAAGTGATCTATCCGCCTCAGTCTCCCAAAGTGCTGGGATTACAGCCGTGAGCCACCATACCCAGCCACGATCATCACACTGTTACGAAAGTTTCTAATAACGCAGAAGTACAGGGCACAGTGTCAAACCCTGGAGTTCCTCTTGGCTAACTCCCAACCCCACCTGCCTTCGCCCTCACTGTCCCTGTCTCACTGAGTGAAAGCAGTGTCAGTACTCGGGCCAGGTAAATAGATAAACAGACTTGCACAAATATACAGGGTTAGTAATTAAGAAAGCCAGAATTTAAACCCAAATCACCCTGGCTCTAAGAGCCATGAAATAAGCCATAAAAGTCCTCTACACCACAACTAAAAATGCCTGCAAAAAACTTTAGGGCCATGCTCTTTCAATGCTTATCCTAAAATCTTTCTTCTCCTGCTTGGGAAACATTGTAATTTCTCAATGTAAAAGCAAAGACTTTAAAAGGATTCAAAGGAAGTAAATTTTCCTAACATGTCAAATCCCTTATGTTTAAAAACAAACAAAAATAAACGTTGTTATTTACATAATTAAAGCTATTTTTGTCTAAACCTTTATCAGTCTAACAATAATTGCAATAATATGAATATCATATAAACCATGTTTAATCAAGTAGAAGGCCCTGAATAGTTCACTGAATTGAATATAGTTATTACAACTCAGTTCTCATTAGCACAATTATTCAGTCAATATTCCAGGAATCCAGGAAGAACATGGTTTTATATAAAATGCCACTATACATGAAAATACTCTTATTTATAATGCAATTAAAACTACATTGAGTACTACTCTAACACCATAAGAATGAGCTATCCTAACAGGGGAAAGAGTGAATCCATTGGGGATTATTTTCCTATTTCTTAACTTGATTCTTTTGCCTTGGTTACAGAATGATTTTAGAGACCACTTTTAAGACAAACTAATTATACAGAGTATTTACTGTGCACCTACTTTATGTGAAGGTTTGTGAAATCAGAATGCAAAAGTACTGGTTACTTCTGAGGTGGGGTGTGGCAGGGACTGACTAAATTAGAGTGAGGTAACTGTCAAGAGTAATGGGAAACTCTGTATCTCAACAGGGATTTGGGTTTTACAACATTTGTCAAAACTCTCAGACAGTATTTAAAATTTGTATATCTCTCAGTATATAAATTTTACCTGAAAAAAGAAAAAGCAAATAATGCATTCTTGTCAATGATCTACTAGTGTACACGCCGAAATCATCAGAAGAAAGAATTCCTTTGTCTGCAATTTACTTTGAACTCTATCAAAGGTTGAGCTGGACTGATGGATGGGAGATTAATAGATTAATAAATATGTAATAATGCTTAAGGATAGTAAAATGTTAATGCGAGAATCTATGTGGTGGGTATAAAGGTGTTCATTGTAAATGTTCAACTTTTCTGCATGTTTGAAATTTTGCATAACGTGTTGTGGGGGAGAGATGCAACTCAGCTAAACATGGAAACAAAAGTAAAACTGGTAATGAAAAAATATTTTTAGAAATTTACCCAAATCTGCTATGCAACACTGTCCATTCTTCTTAACCAGAATATTTTTGCTCTTTAAATCTCGATGGGCAATGGCTGGTTTCCCTTGGGTCCCAAATATCTCTATGTGCAAATGTGCAAGACCACTAGCTATGGACAGCACTATTCGAAGGCAGCTAACTGTATCCAGAGTAGTAAGCTGAAGATAGTCGTACAACGATCCCATTTCGTGATAATGTGTAATTAACCACAGCTGGGTACTGGAGTGTCTTGATGTCATATCTGAAGCAATGAAACCTGAAGAGACCAAGAACAAAATTAAAATACACATGAGAATTCCACATTATAACTTTAAGTATTCAGAAACAGCAACCTACACAGTAAATGTCATCTGTAACAAAAAGTAATTAAACTGACCAATTGCCCTAAGAGGGGGTTTACAGAAGCATCAACAGAGAAAAATAATAGCATTTATTCCTTAAAAGGGCACTGCTAATAGGAAAAGTTCATATTCATTTCATTATAAGCAATACTTTTAAGTATATTTTACGTTCCTTAAGATTCAGATAGCAATAATATCTTTGTGCTCACCCATAATGACAGTGCCAAGCCCTTCAGCATGTTGATGTTTTAGGAACAGGCCATTCATCAACCATCCTAAAAGAACACCAAACCTAAAACCTGAGTACTGTATTCTAGTCCTGACTCTGCCTGTGATTTACTTGTGTAATACTGGGCAACTCAATTAGGCTCCCTAGCCTATGTCTGCTCAAATGTAAAATAAAGGGGGCGAGTTTACATTAAATGATTGACTGATTCACAAAATAAAAAAAGAAACCAACCAAATATAATGAGCATTTATGATGCTCTCTGTCAGTCACACACAGAAAAACCAAGATGATAGTGTTTGTTGGCCGAAGACAGGTGTAAAAATGAAAACATTACAATAAAATGTGAAAAGTACTATAATATATATCTTCAAAAGGCAACGTGAGCCCAGAGCAGGAAATTATGGTAATTCAGACTAGATGTTACAATAGGCTTCCATTAGGAAGTAGCGACTCAACTGGTCTTGAAGTAAAGTGAGAGACTGACAAATGTGGATGAAGAAAGTGGAGGAGATTTTTCTTTTTCTTTTGAGATGAAGTTTCACTCTTGTTGCCCAGGCTGGAGTGCAATGGTGCGATCTTGGCTCACTGCAACCTCCGCCTCCTGGTTTCAAGCGATCCTCCTGCCTCAGCCTTCTGAGTAGCTGGGATTACAGAGGCCCACCACCACACCTGGTTAAATTTTTATATTTTAAGTAGAGATGAGGTTTCCCCATTTTGGCCAGGCTGGTCTCAAACTCCTGACCTTCAGGTGATCCACCCGCCTTGGCCTCTCAAAGTGCTAGGATTACAGGCGTGAGCCATCGCTATCAGCCCGGACAAGATTTTTCTAGACATCTGGAGGGAGCTTTTGAGCATGCAGAAGACTGTCTGGAAGTTAGGGGCACTTCCTAACTTATGAAATAAATTGCGACGTGTGCTTGCCTTTTCTGCTACAGAGGTGCCTTTCTAGGATTATTCTCACATATATGATCCACGCTGGTAGACAGTGAAGTTTGGGACTTAAAAAGAAGTGAGAAAAAAAAATTTTAAGACGGATATGGCTTGAGGAAGAATTAAATGACTTATGAAAATGTAAGAGAAAATACATTAAAATGCTTTATACTTGCATAGTACTTTATATAAAATTTATGTCACTTTCACATATATTTTCTCATGAGATTTTTCTCAACAAGCTGGTAAGAAAGACATCATTATGCTCATTTTACAGATAATAAAGTTGCTGCTGGGAGATGCCAAGGATCACATAGCTATTTAAGTTGCTATCAACTTTGAATTTGGTGCTAGCTGTCCTGATACCTTGCATAGGAAGGCTCTGTGAGCCAAGAAAGGTCCCCTATTTGATCATCATCATCTTCATCATCGGCAACCACAACAGAAGCAGTTAATAATTATTGAGTACTATGTGCCTGGAACTTTATATGCAATCCTTCAAAAACCACATGAAGTAAGTAGATCACATCATTGACATTAGATTCCTGTAGGTCTGATTCTAGAACCCAGACTCTTACCGACTACGCCATATTGCCCCCAAACAAATGATTTCTACTCAGAGAAAAAATAATTTCACATTTTCGCCTGAGGGACATATGCAAAGCAAACTGAATAATATTTTAGCACCTTCACCCTCTACTTCTTTCTCTCTCTTCCTCTAAGCCTATTCCCATGGCCAGCCCTGAGTCTCCCACTCCTTGCCTACTCCCCAATCTGCTTTTTCCCCTTGAAGCTGCTTCTCTTGGAGCCCTTAGCTGGCCAAAACATGCATCAAAATGTGTTCTTGGACATTAGTTATTCTTAATAAAGAAAATGTTTCTGCTTTAACAGTTTATGAACCAGATAATACTAATCTTTCATGATTTTCTTAAAAAATACCCCCAACTCTAACAGCACCACTCAAAAGAAATTAAATTACTGTTATATATCTATGTAGCCTCTACTGATTTCCTCCCCCAAGAAAAAGGAGCTTCTCATTAAATAAATAAATAATAAACAAATACATTTGTATTATCTCACCTTCACTAAGCCCCTTAGGTCTTAGGGAAGAATTTTATCTGTCCCATTAATTATGCTCTAGACCATCAGGAAAAAAATACTTTTAAATAATCAGGTTTTTTCTTTTTAACTGTTTATCTCTTAAGCGTGAATTATATAACTTCGTTTGCTTCACGATTCTAGATTACTTTCATAGAATGTTTGTGTTTTGAGTACAAAACTGTGGTTAAGAGTTAGGCTGCCTGGTGTAATTCCCACCTCCACTATTTCACCTCTCTGTATATATTGGTTACCTCAACATTTAAAACTGGGAAAATGAGAGTGTCTATTCTCTTACGGTCATGGTGAAGATTCATAACAAAATGCACATAATGCACCCGTGGTTACCGCGTAGTAATGATCCATTACATGTTTGTTGTCACGACTGTTGCTATTCTTGTTACACAGACATTTAACTGCAACACAAGGCAGTGTGTGGTAAGAGTTAGAACAGAGATACAAAGTGAGGGAATGCAAAAAAGCACAATTAATTCCACAGGGCAACACTAAAGGGGGCCAAGAGGTTTTGACGGAGGAAGGAATGGTTGGAGGATGTGAAAGGGATAGTGAGTGATCAAGAGCAACCTGAGGAAGGACAATGAGACCTAAATGTTTGTGGCAAGCTCAAAGAACGGTCAGTATTAGTAGTAACAGAATGGGGCATACTTGTAAAGGATGGTTAAGTGATTCCTTGGAGCCCCAAACCAGGGAGTCTTGAATACCAGCCATCAAAGACACTGAACAGAATTATCTCTGCTCCCCAATGGAAGACAACTCCAAGTGGAGAGATGAATTGGAAAGGGAAAGCTGACAGCTGAGGTGAGGAGGATTAAGTGATGACTAGGACCCGATGGGTAAGCAAAAGTGAGAAATCAACTACAGAAACTGAAACAATTTTGAGATGGAACATCACTACCACACCACGGAAGCAAAGCTTTGAAGCTTTGGACAACTGTCAAATCATTATTTGCAGACAACTTGACTCATTTAAATACTAAATTGGCAGTGCTAAAATAGAAATACATTTTGGCAATGGCCTTCCTATGAGCCAGACCTAATCCAATAGCCATAAGGTGGCCAACACCATTCTATACAGAGTTAAATTCTATATAAACTTTATATCCACTACTGAAGAAGCACTCCAGGCAGCATTCACCATACATGTATCAGTATAAACACATTTGGAGAAACTTTTCAAAAATATAGAAGTCAATGGGCCTAAGGAGTGTGCTCACCCTTTATACTGCCATAGCAGTATTTCAGCGGGCACTTTACATATTTCACAAATGTTGCTAAGCTTTAGTTTCTAAATTAAAATGTATCCTGAATCCCTCTGAAAATCTGGGTTTTAAAAATGATGCCTAGTTTGAGGGAATGTGCATTTAATTACGATATCCCTGGGAGCTGTGAATCTCTAGGAAATAGTCCAAAGATCTTTCTTAGTTTGATTCAAGTAATAAATATTCAAAAAGGGTGGGGTAAGTAGAACAACCAATGAGCCTTGAAGTGAACAATATGGGGCAAATTTTTTGTTATTTAAATAACGATCTGCAGATGTAGGAATAAGAATTAGCACTAGTGGATTTCCTTTTCATCATCCAGAGAGTCTTAAACTTATTTGCAGATTTAAATAAGAAATTGGTGTTTGAGAAAATTAAATAGCATATAAATGCTAAGGATCCCTATATTGCTTTTTAGGAGACACTCTCAAATTCACATTCACCAAAACGGAGAGAGCAAAGGCGGACAATTATTTCTCCCTAGATACAATTAACGAGGGGGTTATCCTTGTACTTACCTAAGATATTTTCATGCCTCAGCATCACAGTGTTGTACAATTCCGTTTCCCTGAACCATGACTTCTCATCACGGGAAGAGAATATCTTCACGGCAACATTCTCCCCTTGCCAGCTGCCCCTCCACACCTCACCATACCTGCCTTTCCCTATGGAAAACAAAACATAGGTGACACAGAACAGTAGGCATTTTGGAGGTGGCAGCCCATCATTAAGAATAAGCCAATTAATTTAGTGCCTGCAACTCTTAATCCCTCCCACTGCTTACTGGAGAAACTCAGCTTGGGAATATAAATATCACAACCTTTATTTTTTAGTTTTTTTTTTTTTGGCCTATAAAGACATACAAAAATAAGGTGGAAGCTGCCCCTCTCATCTACCATATTGTGATAACAAACTGCCTTCTGTATCTGCATTGTATAATTAGCTGCTAATTACTCAGTGTACATTTAAATTCCTCTGTTGAAAGGTATAAAATGCATATGACTTTTAAAACACTTGAAAGTAAAACTTATGAAATGGTACAGATTATTAAATTTCAATTGTGTTCCGAAAGCCAAAAAAGTATACATCAGTAAACTGAATTCCTTCCTTGGTTCCTTCCCTTCACAGAGGATCAACATAGGCACTGTCCAAATTGGTGAATTTAGATATGCATTTTTTCCACAAAGGAGAACAATTAAGTTTAAAATGTGTGTTCGAAGGATTAAAAAACAAAAACAAACCAAAACACAATGCTGTGTAGGAGATCGACAAGCAGCCACTGCCATCCATAAAGATTTCTTGGCGGAAGATATATTTCAAAAAAGAGGATTTGCAAAGTCTTAAATACATAATCCCAGAACAGTTTTGACTTCTTCTGATACTGGTCATGGGTATTTGTTTGTCAGACAGCTCCTGTGATGCTACAGATGGGCTACACTGAAAAGGCTACTTGGAGAACACATTTTGGAAAACGTGGCAACTCTACTTGTGATCTAATCTGTTTGGTGCATGGCCCCCTCTTGCAGCAGCAACACACTTGTCAGCTTGTCAGCTATATGTTCCCTCTTCCATTCGTCTCTTTAATTATAGGTAGGGGTGAACAGGGAGGTTGGAGGAGGAGGTAATTACCACAAGACTATGAGGATCAACAAGGGGTATAATCAGCCTAGGTAACAAGGCAAGAGATCTAACTTGGAGGGCAGTGGGGCTTTCTACCCAGGCAAGTGGCTGCTGGAATCACACAGCTTCTAATAAGCAGCTGCAGCACCACCTGCATATACAGGAATACAGTTATTTGCTAGAACACTAAGCCACTGAAAACCCAAACATGGAGAGAGAAGCAGGTCTGTCCAGGAGATACACCTGAATCATAATCACAACCACTAAATCTAGATGACCTGACAAGAAAATAATGTCCCTATTAAATACCAACAACTAACCCAAAAGGATGTTGAATGTGGCTAACAAGTGCTCACTGTGGGCCACTGTTGGGTCACACAAATATAATTTAGTACAGGATTCCTTTTAATAAAGTCATAGCAATTTGCCCAGCATTTACAGCTCAAGATGAGGGCTAGTGCTAAGATACTACCAATACTGGCTGCCAGAAAACGATATGCTAACCTTTTCCTGTCTTTGGTTCTATTTTGTATCTTTATTTTCCCTTTGTCCTCATTTTGTCATTAGGGATGACAGCAAAATATCCCAGGGAATTGTGGACATAAAATTATCTCACATCCTTTTTTTGGGTGATGTTTTAAAGAAAACAGGAGATGAATGTCGAGGTAGGTAAATTAAAACAGAAATATTTTTCAATGGTTTTCAAATGCTTTTAAGTTGTTAAATGCTTTTTGCAAACTCATCATTATGCAGAAGCCCCTAAAACAAAAGCAGAGCTGCTCAAAAACCCTGGCCATGAAGCCCCACAAAAAGGCTCCCCTAAGGTACCTGTAAGTTGTAGTTTCACTGATCATCATCCAGAAATGACTCCCCTACCCCAACTTCCCATGTTTTTGAACCAAAAATAACACACCATCCATGCAGTTCATCACATATATTTTTACTAAAAGCTGTACCGCATGAACACACTAACTACAAGCTAATGAAAGGCACTGCTTTTATTAAAGTCTTTAGTCCTAACCCAAGAAAATGCAACAATGATGTTTATACTGTTTCAAAAAAAAATGCTGAGGAGTATCTATAGAACCAGAAACTACATATTTTAAAGGTGCATTACTCTTTTGCCATTTGGACTCTGGAGCCAATCTCTGAAGACTAATCTTGCGATAGCTTGCATGGAATAGGAGTAGACAGGGGAGACGAGGCAGGGAAATGTACCCCCTCAATGCCTTCCCACCACTATCCAGATAATTTTGTTCATAATCAAGTAGGATACTAGTTGTGTAAGAGGACAACTCTGGTTGAAATTAATGAGCTCATTTGGGGCTTTTCCATCTTTATTTTCTCTGCTCACAATCTGCCGTGGAGAAGCAAGAAGTGGGAAACAGTGACAATAGCTATAGACCTAGAGAAAGGACAAACAAGCTCCTGCTGGTTACTCCTGTGCCTTAGGGTGGTAGCCACTGCTCTTCCTACCTCTGCCTTTCCCCCTTTCTACTACTCAGATTGGGGGTGTCCCTCTTTCCAAGAAAACAAGAAGAAAATCTGGAGAACAGCAGCCAAGTGATGGGGGCAGCTTAGAGGTCACCTCCCAAAAGCAAAAGATGCAACGGCAGGAACTGCAAAATCCAGCCCTCGGAAACCATGAACACTAGGAAGAGGGTGTGGAGACATTGCCAACCCATGAATGCTACGGTAGCCATCCCTGCAAGTCGTCTAAAAGAGAAAGTTAGGAAAATGATTATGGAACTTGCAAATACCTGCCACATAAAAGCAAAGCTAACAAAAATCAGGAAATTGGTACTTTGTACCATCTTCCTAGAGAGCCAATCAGCAGCATATAAAACAAACTATTAAAAAGAAATTACAAATTTTGACCCAGGAACCCCCAATTCCTGGGAATTTTTTCTGAGAACTCAAAGGAAAGAAGCAATGTGTGCAAAATCTTTTTCAAGCAGTATAGTTATAGTGACACTGTCATTTCATGGACAGCTACATAATCTTCAAAAATATTTGTGACGTGTACAAACATGAAATGTTCATGAGCTTAAAACTGAAAAAAGGGACATAAATTATATGTACAACATGATTATGTCCACATACAAACATGTTCATGTATGGGGAAAATGTGCGAGGTCATGGAGAAATGTATACAGCTCATATTTAAATAAAGGAGTTATAAAGATCCCTTTGCTAGAATTAGTTTCATTAATTATTTTCATTAATTATTCCCATCAAAAAGAAGAAAAGAATGAGAGGAATTAAAGAATTTCAATAAACAAGTTTATTGTCCAAAAGCCTACTTACTTCAGATTATCCAATACCTATGGTAAGGAGCAACCATATCAATTCATTTCTTAGGCATTCTCTCACCATCCCAAAGGGTCCACTTACAATTGAAAGCTTTTGACGAGGCATTCTGTGTACTCATTAGTGATGGACTCCTTTGATAAGAGCTTAAACAAGTTCAGGTGCTCCAACATGAGTCATACAGAATAGAGACCACATCTCATAAGTTTAATAAGGAAACAACTGGTAACAAAAAGCAGATTTTCCAAGTTCCATCTTTTACTTCAAATACACAACTCACACTGCATATTACCACAAAGAAAGGAAAAAAAAGAATTACCGACACACTCCAACAGTGTAATCTGGCGAGCCACTGTTCTTTGTACCAGAAAAGGAAGACCAGAGCCACTTCCTGATGTACATGAATGATCCAGTAAATCCTGTGGTTTAAGACAAGGGGGAAAAGAAACAATTGACCAATATAGCCCCCACTTTGGAATATTAGCATGCATGACATTGTAACTCACATGAAGGGCGGCAATCCGGGACACATGGCCTGTTAGTGTACATGTAAAGCTCCTCTGGAACAAGGAAGAAGGATTGGTTTTATTTCTTTTTTTTTTTTTTCCCTGAGACGGAGTTTCACTCTTGTTGCCCAGGCTAGAGTGCAAAGGTATGATCTCGGCTCACTGCAACCTCCGCCTCCCGGGTTCAAGTTATTCTCCTGCCTCAGCCTCCCGAGTAGCTGGGATTACAGGCATGTGCCACAACGCCCAGCTAATTTTGTATTTTTAGTAGAGACGGCATGACTCCATGTTGGTCAGGCTGGTCTTGAACTCCTGACCTCAGGTGATCCACCTGCCTTGGCCTCCCAAAGTGCTGGGATTACAGGCATGAGCCACTGCACCTGGTCAGGACTGGTTTTATTTCTTCGGAATGCTAGAAGCTAGCACTTCACCTAATATATGATAGGTTTTCCCAAAGGATAAGTAGTCCTTTCTTATATGCAGAGTTTCCAAATAAAATATATAATGAAAGAAGCTGAGCAGACAAAGTTGAAGGTGTAAATCAGAAAGCCCAAGAAGCAGAGATGAGCACAAGAGAAGCAGTAGAGAGAATAGCAGGTGGAACAGAAAGAGGGGGGACGTCCCTTCAACTTCAAGAACTGGGTATAATTTACCATATTCTGCTATTCTCACTAAGTATCTGTCAAATGATTCACTTTAGTTGCCATACCAACTAAGGAACTCTAATTAGGAACAAACAAACTAGGAATAAGGAACAAACAACTCTAATGTGATTTGTAACGAAAAGACTCCAATGACCACGTGGATCATTAAATTGGTAAGCTCAGGCAGCAATGGGCTGCCTGGCTGGAGGTTTCCTTTTAGGTAGGTGAGGAGCAAAACTATATTAACACTTACTTGTCATTTCTTAATGTGAATCACTCACAAATCAGAGAAGAAAACAAATAAAGCTTTCATTGAAAACATAAAACCAGTGCCCCAAGTTAATGTCTACAAATGAAGGTGTTGGCAAAAAGATTCCCAGTTAGTTCATTGATAAAGTTTTCCTTCTTACTCTCAACATAAGCCAAGAAGCAGGTATCAGGCACAGGTTATTTGTAATAAACAAGATTGTGCCGATGGGTGATAAAGGTAGGGTTGCAGTAATATTGAGTTAATATTTCCCAAAGCTCATCCTTTCCCAAACATTTTGGCTGGCCTACTAAAGCAATACATTGATTTGTATGAATTTCATCTTCTTTCACTTCCTCTGAGCACCACTGTGAAGTACTGTTGATCGGCAAAATTACCAAAAGCTGAACATCCAACGGAAGAAATTTAGAACCCTTAAAAACCACAAAAGGGATAATCAACAAGAAAATGAGTGTAGATGAAGCAGAGTTTCATATCTCCCTAACCATTTTCTCTCTTGCGGTTCTTTTTTCTCCTTATTCATTCATTCTTTTTCGAGAAGAATAATTCTTAAAATTAAACTAATGTGTTATTTTTTTTCATAATATATGATCCTGCTTCTAAACCCTGTTCATAGACCTAAGGAAGAAAAAAATAAATAATCAACCCAAGACTAACAAACATATATCTCAACTCTCAGATGCCAAGCCTTCTTTTTGTTCTTTTCTTTTCTTTAATTCAAGACAGAGTCTCACTATATTGCCCAGGCTGGTCTCGAACCCCTGGTCTCAAGTGATCTTCCCCCTTGGCCTCCCAAAGTGCTGGAACTACAGGCGTGAGTCACCATGCATGGCCAAGGCTCGTTTTTCAATGTAGATGTGCAGCTTAGTAAAGGTATGCTTTGTTGAAACATGCAAATGAGCATATTGCTTAAATAAGCGAGTATGTAGACCAATAATCACAACTTGTTTGCAATAGCATTCTATACTGTGTTATGATATCGTGATACACTGTCACATGACATGGTTGAGTTTAAAGGACTATTTTGGCATATGCTCCACTCCTCTCTCAAAATTCTAAAAGCTATTTAAACAGTAATTTATACCAGATATTCCTATTATTGCCCTTGGTAATTAGTTATGTTAGCAGCTCTGAGGAATGAAGTTCTAACTAACCTATTTTAGAATCTTGCTTTGCTAAAGCTTTGTCAGGATTCATCCTCACATCTTCTTGCTACTAACTCAATAAACTCATTTAATTTTCCTTAAAGCTTGAAATAGACTTCTAAGTATATATCTAACAAAAAAAAATTGTATTTCTCTACTTTTTGAAATGAAATGTCCTTATACTGCATTCTCTTTCCCCAGTTCCACCGTACCACAGTTTAAACAGTAGGTAAATGGAAGCTACAGAAGGTGACTTCCCCCTTTTACACACCAAAAAGTGGCCCAGTGATGGGGCAGGTGGTAGAATGGGATGTTTCCCAGCCCTTATCAGGCACTACCAAATGTTTGTGACAACCTGCCAAAGGTGGGTCCTGCAATTGTCC
This sequence comes from Trachypithecus francoisi, assembly GCF_009764315.1. Taxonomy (NCBI): domain Eukaryota; kingdom Metazoa; phylum Chordata; class Mammalia; order Primates; family Cercopithecidae; genus Trachypithecus; species Trachypithecus francoisi. Next base: position 85,057,808 of record NW_022681458.1, on the reverse strand, counting down.
AGGTGTAGCATCTGTGCTACCCAGATGGCCACTGGTGAGGGGAAGTCTTCTCCAGTATAAAGGGAGCTGCAGGGCAAGTGTAACTGCAGAACTGTCAGACACCTTGAAGCTTGTTGTCTAGCAGAACAAGACTTATTGCAAAATGATTTTAAATACGCATGGGCAATGGCATTAAGTAACACTGAATCACATTAGAAAGTTATTACTTTGATTGCCTTTCAATTTATCAGATTGTGACAAGGAGAGAGTCTCGAATTGGTATTGGCATGTCTCTTGCACTCTCTTAACACCCACAAATCTCAAATTTTTTCAAAGTAAGCATCAGACTCAGCATAATATCCATATAGAATGCTATTATTTTTTCTTTTGCACTTTATGATAACCTTCTATTTAGAGCAAGTGATACCCTTTCCCCACTTAAAGTTCAAAGCGTCCTTAAAATGAACACTTGGTAAGCAACTTTAAAAGGTAAATAAACGGAGACAGTCACTTTTTAATGTGATTTTATCATTTAAAAATATGCAGAAGAATAATTTTTTAATGTATAAATACAATGGTTTCTAACACTGTGCAGTCCAATGAGTAAGTCACTAGCCACACATTGCCATGAGCAAGGAAACTGTGGTTGGTGTGAATTGATATATGCTATAGGTGTAAAATACACACAAGATTTTGAAAACTTACTTCAAAAGCAGAAAGAATGTAAAATTTACATTAATAATTTTTTAATCAATTATACGTTGAAATGACAAAAATGGTAAATATTTGGTTGAATATCTGTTAAAATTAATTCTATTTTTAAGAAACTTTTTGGGTTTTTTCATTTGTTTGTTTTTAAGGTGGCTATTTGAAAATTTTAAATTACATAGGTGACACACATGCTTCTTCTATTGGACAACACCGGTTTAACCAAATGACTGCACTCCACAAGGGGGCACCACAGGAGCATACAAAATTTAAAAGCTGCTTTTTTTGGATGTCAAGTTTTTAAGCCTTAAATTACAGGGTGTTGAAATAATCTAGAAAGGAAATTAATCTTTAATATTAAGCAAAAGGTGCCTTTTTCAAAGAGCACTTTTATGGCTTAAAATAGAGTACCTGAAGACCACAAATGCCAACCCTCCAAAATTGGAGGCAACCATTCTTTTTTGCTTTACTCCTCAGAGAAAAGTAACTAACTACCAACACTACTAAAATAAATCCCATCCCTTATTTAAATGTCTGTCTAAAATGGCTGTTCTGATATGGGAAGACTACACAGGTGCCAGCATGTGCTTGTTTAGGACATAAGTAACCAACAGCATGTGTGTACACTGTTCAGTCACTCATTACTGGTTAGTGTTTCATGTTCGAAATAAGAACGTGTCTCCAGACATCTTCCTTTTGCTTGGGATTCCCTGTGGGGTCATGACTTACTGCTAAAGTGCTGTCTCCAACATTGGTGGTGATGAGCCCTTCAATGGTGCCATACTCCACATCTCGGGGATTGAGGCGTTCTTGGTTGCGCCTTTTAAATTTTCGGAGAGCAACTCCCAGCAGGCAGGCTAAAAGACATACTGCGAACACTACAGAGAGAATAATGAGGCCGACCTCCAAGTGGAAATTCTGTGTTCCAGGGAAGGATTTTCCTGGAGTTGTGGGGGAAAAGGGGAATTGGTTGTAAGGATCACTGCTTACTTATTATTAACATAACCAATATCCTAACAAGTGGCTCCTGATTCTGACCACACAGTCTCACAACTCACGAAGTATTAAAACTAAAACACTTCCTAATACCTGGCCAATGGCCCAGACATTTTAACCATCATTCAATTAGACACAACTAGAACTTGAAAAAAATTCCACTGAGAATCAATTGTATTAATGCATGAATGTGAGAGTGCTTTTAAAATATAAAGTACTGTACAAATCTTTGACATTACTCTTAATAACTTGGATTTGGTATGTTTCACCATCAAGCCCTTACAGACACTGTCCTATCCTTAAGAGAAAGGGCTACCTGAGCTAAAACCAAATTACCCATCTGTGGTCTCTGTCTTTCACATATCCTGGGTGTCTACTACTGATTTCTCATTCATTTTTTCACATCACAATTTCTGCCTAGGAACCCACTCATTCCTCTCTTCGTTTACTCACTTATTCATTCATCACTGATTCACTCCCTCGGTTCAGACCTCTTCATGACATTATGTCATGAGGTCCTGTTCTTCCCTACACAGGCCTTATCCATTTCCGTATTACTGGTCTCTTCAGCCATCCAATCACAAGCCTAACTTCCCTTACATATTTCTTTAACTTTCCAAGACCAACTAATCAACAGCTTGACATACATCATACTCCATGGCATATGTCATTCATATGAGAAAGTGCAAAACTAACAAAATGCAACATGGAACTACAAATACTGTGGCCACCCTAATCAGATTAGAATGTCCTTAAACTAAAAAAAAAAAAAAAAGCTTCTATTAAAACTCAAGGTAATCTGCAGATGAGAAACTTCACACTGTTGGTATAATTTTTGTATGAATTCAGACATTTGTTCATGTCTATCCACCCAATTAATAAAAATTTAACTCACAAAATATAACAGTAAATTTTATTCCATCAAGAACCTTTTAGTTTTAACCATGTAAATACTTGATCTCTTTTAAAACCCTCTTTGATTATTCAGTCCTATTTGCTTGTCAGAATTTAACCTTTTCCATATGCCTTAAAGTCATCACCATAACTTCAAAATTACTAGAACATGATCTTGCATCAGCTTCTTTGTTCTTCTGCCTCCTTCCTTGCTGGCTGACATTTCTAGTTTTGGATGCTCCTTGTTACCTCTCCTCCACTTTTTGGTTTCTTTCTTTTTTCTGAGTACAAAATTAAATAACTAAACCTATTAAAAATGTGCTATATGGTAAGAGAATAAATTTGGCTTAGAATGAGTCTACATTAATGTTTGCAGAGACTTTAAGATTGCAATTTAGGGCTCATTTAATAGGGAAACAGTTTCAGAGGTGGACTGGTTTTCTTAGCATATGCAATCTGTACTGGTGGTAGAGAGAAGATTCCACATAAACTACAGGGTTTGTGTGAAATCTCATCCTGCTTCAAGTTTCAGTGATAGGGTCATTGGGCATCAGATATGGGAGAAGAGATCAGTGAGCCTTCTTTTGTCTCCTTCCTCATAAAACAGTAAAGGCATTCCACTCAGTCATCAGTCCGTTCCGTTTTCCTCCCTACACATTTGATATAGAGATGAGTATTTACTAACAGAATTGTTTCAGAAATTATGAATGACATCACAGGTCAGTAACCTAAAAAGGTATTGGGAGCTGTTCACCTGAGTCACAGCAACCAAGAGAGAGCTAACTGGTCAGCCAAGCTGTCCCCAAGATGGACATCACCTTGCTTACATTCCCCCAAAATGCCCATCCTTCTTTTAGATGCCAAAAGGCTGGTCCTTTCTCTTCTTCACCCAGGGCTACCTTCCTTTTAGCTCTTCGCCTCTGATTCACAATGTAGGTGGAATGCATCATAGCTACTTAGATCTTTAACCCACACAGACTCAGGACAACACTAACAAAACCTCTTGATCTAGAAATAGAAAAGTCTATGGGAACCTTTAGTGGGCAGCTGGGCCGTGATGTTCCTGTTACACCAGTCCCCTTGGCAGCACTCCACAGCTTGCCCAGGGGACGGCGGGGTCTTACAGGTCATCTTTCCCTGCTCATAAACCTGGAAGCAGCCTTTCTGGTAGACGTGGAAGCCATCGTTGATGCTCAGTGAGGAAAAGCACTGCTGGCCTTCACAGTGGTCCTCATTACCGCAGGAGAGACCTTCACACACACACATGTAGAGTTTGGGGTTGACCTTGGGCTTCTCATCTGCAAGGGAGAGAAAGGAAGGGAAAAAAAAAAAGAATTACTGTATGAGTTTCGCCTTCATTGAGGGAATGACCATTCCAAACACTTCTATTGAACAGAAAGTCAAGTTAAGCATCACCATCAACCACGAGGTCCACATTCTGTGATCTTGTCACCTAACCAACCAACAAATAATAATTGCCTCTCAACATAGCGATTCATTTATATAAGCTGTGCACCCTCTTGGATCATATTAGGACAAAGACTGGCTATCATCTGTCCACAGACTTCTGAAAATGAGCCTCTCCCCTGTGGTGTTCATATAACCTTCATCTTGATTGGCTCTCAGATCCCAATTATTGCATCAAAATAAAATGTTTTACTGGAACATAATGTCGATCACCTTTATTCTATTCAAAAAAAAAACAGCTCCTAAATATACGGCAGCTATTAATACCAATTCTTGCTAGCTCTGTACAAATCCCCATCAACTAGTAACACAAGGAATGCTGACATTCTTGCAGCTACATGGCAGAAATATACCACAAACTGAGTATCCCTTACTCAAAATGTTTGGGACCAGAAACGTTTCAAATTTTAAAATTTTCTGGATTGGGGAATAGTTGTATTTATCCCGGCTGAGCATCTCAAATCCAAAAATCCAAAATTCAAAATGCTTCAATGAGCATTCTATTGAGCATTGGGTCAATGCTCAAAAAGGTTTGGATTCTGGGGCAGTTCAAATGTCAGGTTTTGAGATTCGGGATGTTCAACCTGTAATATAATAAGAGTTTGTAAGGCTGCACAATCTATCATTACAATCCATGGTACCAATATTTCCAGCTAGATACCTAGACTAACTTTTTCAATAGTGGTTACACTAAAGTTTACATAGATTATAGTGGGAATTAATAGCTGCTTAAGAATTTTTGGCTGGCAGAAAAAAAAAAATGGTGCCAAACATGGAGAATGAGGACACAAGGAGACAAAGAGAACCAAATAATGTTTGAACAGTAAGGTGACAGGTGGGACCACCGGAAGAAAACACACGTGGGAAGTTCAAGGTGCAATGGAAAGAGGCAGAAATGGATGATCAGGGAAGCACACCTAATCATTCCGCTTAATTGTCTCTGAGAATACTTATTTGCAGTTTCATTTTCACATTACTCTTTTCTCTTCCCTTGTCAGTATGATTAGTTTAGACTTGCTGGTCCCACAGTTTCTACTAGTGGGGAAGGAAAGAGAGGATAAAATGTAAACAGCCAAGTCCTAGAGGCCACTGATTAGTTAGCTGAGACCTCTTTTGCCAAAGCACTGCTCATATAAGGAAATTCCGTTTTCAGAGCTCCCTCCAAAGGTCTATGGCACATAGAGGCTGCCTTCTAATCCCTGAACCCTCAGTAGTGGGTCTGTGAGATAAATGCTTCTTTCTTAAAATAACAGGTCGGGTGGCTGTGCTTTCCAGAGGAGACCTTAAGGTAAGGTCTTTGAAAATGTCAAGTTCATTTACACAGATTTGTGTGGGTGTGTGTAGAGATGTGGGTTATCTCAAAAAGAGAAAAGCATTCTTAATCTTTCTTCTTCCCTCTTCAAAGAAGTGGAAAAATAGTTCACTGCCCACTGTAATGTGGGTGCCTCGTCCCACAGAGTAAGTGCATGCAGACACACAGACACAGCCTTCTATTTATAATTGACTTGCTAGTTCCTTTGAAAACCACAAGGGGCTCATCCAAGAGCAAAGACATGCCTGAAAGCACAAAATCCAAAATAGCCGCTGACAGTCTATGTATGTCACCAGTCTCACCCCTGAGAATCAAGAGCCGTCAAACATTTTTAATGAGCAAAAGTTTTAATGAGCAAAGAGATAGTCTTTATGTTCCTTGCCTGGAGAAATCCGAAGGAAATACCAGCACCAATCTATTTCTATGGGGATGAGAAACATGTATATCTGTTGACATAATCCAGCAAAAAGTTTACACTTGCCAAAAGAGAGCTGAAAGATAATATTTCCAGGGAGTCTAGACATGCTTGCCACTCTTGAATGGCACAAAGCAGGCTGAGGGCTGCCAACTATGCTGCCCAACAGGTGATGATTCTTTGGAGGGAAGTGGATGGGTGGGGTGAGGGGGAGAGGTCATAGTGTCAGACTAATTTGCTTGTGATCTATGGCAGGGAATTGAAAAGTCTATGCTAAAAACTGAAATAATGCAATTTATGTAAATTTGAAACACAAACATATATTTTAAAATCCTGAGTATTTTTAGAAGATCATAGATACCCCAGGATATACACCTAACCCACTGAAGAGTATGTGCCTGTTGACACTGGTTTGGGGATAAGGGGTTAGTGCTGGGATGAAGGAGCAAAATAAAAATAAAGTAGGAGGGAGCTGTTCATGGACTGATAATGAATTGACGAGTATGATTTACTCAGTTCGCTGCACGTATGGGCTGTTAAGAATAACAATAAACCAGCAACGCTACACTAGAGAGAGCCTGCTCATCATTGGTCCTGAGGAAATGGACGGTTCAGGGAACCAAAGGATTAAGGACACCAGTGCTTGTAATTTTAAAATGCCAAATTTTAAAAAAATAAAGTAACAATAACAATCATTTCTCTAATGTGCTCTCAAAATAAACTCTGTTTTTAAAGTTCCATCCCAAACTAAATTCTAAGTACACAGATGCAGGAAGGGGCATTGTTTTTCCAGGGTCTCTAGTTATTGATAAGCTGCGCAGAGAGCCTGACGTTTGTACTATAACCTAAAGAGTTTTGCCAGACGTGACAGCCTCAAGTGAATATCACCTTCAGTAAAATTCAACTCACTGCACCTAACTCTGTGGTATACCTAGGCTTTAATCCTGCAGGTCACAAACTAAGTCAAAGGGATTCATCTGTTTATTAAGCACTCTCCTTAATTCTTTATGTACTTCCTGTAGTTGCATGTAGACAACCAGGGATTAACTACCTGTAAGTTGATGATTCTTTTCAGTAAGATGTCAAATACCAGGGTTTTTATAACCTACCCTCCACAATCGGGGGAAAAAGGCAAGGAAAGACAACTGTTAATGATATGTAATAATTAACTCAATCTCTGATATGAAAGAACCCTGAGCTGAGTCCAACAGTTAGCTAACGGGGAAGTACAAAACCTTCCCTAACTTCTCTTTCCTATTTTGTTCCTCATCCACCATTCAATCTTCTTACTTTCTGTATTCCCACATAACTCATTAGCAAAGTCCTTCATCATGTATTTATTTTTTATATATATCCAAATATAAATGAAGACCCTAAATTCGTAAGAATGACAAAATGATCACACAGGTGAACACATATGCAGGCACACATTCACATTCGCTACATGCCACTTTGGCAATTTCATCTGACAGAGTGGAGTAGATGGAAGTATTTTCTGAACTAGAATTACTAAGTCAACAAAGAAGGTTAAAAGCAAGGTAGTAATAGCATTCTCAGATCTTAATATCCACAATTCTAAGGAAGACAGCAGGACTCAAAAAGCCCATGACTCACTTTTTCAGTCTTGTCAAATTTAGGAATAAGCATAACATGTGTGGGCCTGTGATATTTTATTTGGTGTGGGAGTGGGGGTAGGGTTCGAGAATGATCACAAAACCCCTTTCAGGGCCACAGGTATGGGTGTGTAGACTCCTAATCTTTCAGACTGTGATATAAATACAGCACACATCAAGGAACACCAAGGAACAGATAATCACATTCTGTGACTGATTTTCAACAGTACTGACAGGAAGCACCGTATCTGATGTAAAGTATTTTACACTCGCCTGTGCGAATATCCAGGAAGTGCCCTGGCAGAAGGCAGAAAGTCTACTCCACCTAATTGACATTCATTTGAATAATTCAGTAATTTAAATGTCAAGCCAGAGGTATTCCCTCTCTGCAGAGCTCACCCACATTGTTTGTTCTAGAAGGCACCTCCCGGCATTACTCAGTGTTATGGCTGGCACTGCGTGCCCTTTGTATCACCAGAGCCAGAGCCGTGTGAAAACACTCGCAGCCTGGGCTGGCTGGGAACAGCAGGGAGTTCTGACCACAAACAGAGACTGCCTCGGTGCCACCAGGGAGAATGCGGGGCTGACTCCACAAACCAGCGGTGCAGGCTGGGAATCCCAGGAGTTCACCATGGCCAGCTCTTTAAAAAGATTTGTCCTGCTCTGGATGATACTCAGTTCACCATCTGGGCATATCTCCTCCGAGTCTAATGCTGGACTGGCAGAGAGAGAGGCAGACCAAAGAGCATCGTGGACTTTTAAAAACTGTCCACAGCCTGGTATAATCTTGTATTTCATGATAAAAGTATTCACATTTATGTTTAAGTGGGACTTTAGTAATCACAACACTGTGGACTTACCCATTCACACCTGCCCAGTCACGCACTCTGCAACGCTTTAAGGCATTGAAACTGAGTATCACTCTAAATGGTGCACAAAAACCAACATTTCCCACTAACGGCTTTGACAGAAAAGACAAATAAGAAGATGCTACAAGTAAACTGGCCCATGGCCATGATCTGTCCTAGAGGGCAGCAAAAGGAACAGGCTGAATTTTTTACAAGTTCACCTCAAAGTAGCACAAATCATAATGCAGAAATTAGACTGTAATTATAAAAGTCCAATAGCTTAGAATTTGTATAGCTAAAAAAGGAACTCAAGCATCCCTGGACTCCTTCCAACACTCTAAACAATTCATTCATTTGAAATGGCAAGCTTATATGAGGTTTATAGATTATAGGAGTCCTTCCATCGTCTCCTAATCCGGGAGCACAGTTTGGCACCTCTCCAGAATCTGAAAGCATTTGAGATCTCTGGCATTAAACAAAGGCTTTAAGAAGGATTTTGCAATGCTAGGTATCATTGCCAGCAAGCCTGCTCCTAAGACAGAAACACAAAGGTCTGTCTGGAATGCCTAGTGAAGGGCATTTGATCCTCTGACAAGAGGACAGGCTATACTCTCAGGGATAAAATACACCCAGTGCCTAAATAATCTCTCATTATAAAACACTCATTTAGGGAACTCAAATCATTTTTTTCCCCTTATCCGAGAGACTGACACTTAGTTAAGTTGTAAAGTCAAGAAGAAAATGTGTTTCAGCAGTTATGAAGGCAAATAGAGGCATTCAAATAAGATTGCATATAAATTGAATATCAATAACAAAAACTTCCATGATTTTGAACTCCAGATGTATTCTTCCTCCAGTGTTTCCTGCCTCAGGAAATGGCATTCCCATTCATTCAGGTACACAAGCCTGACTCTCTTGGCTTCCATCACGCTCAAAGTGGAGACCAGTCATTAACCTGGCCTACAAGTGCTGGCTGACCTGATCCCTGCATGCTCTTCAGCCTCCTCTTCAGTTATTGAATGTTCTTAAAAGGCCTTAGGGATCTCAGGTCCTTTTAAGTATGGAATTCCTTCCATGTTGAATGCTTATCTCCCTCCAGCCAACACCGCTCCACCTAGTTAGTGCCTATGTACTGTGCAGATTTCACCTTACATGTAACTTTCCCAGAGAAGCCTTTGTCCACATGTCATCTTTCCTGTAGATTGTAAGCACCATGAGGGTGAGTTGCATCTATTAATACTTTGCTCACCGTTCATTACATACCCCACAACAGCCTCAGTGGCTGGCAGGAGTGCAAGCTTGATGAGTATTTGCTTCAGAATGAATTTTCCCTTCACAGAAAGGATTTAGAGGTGGGGAGAGACCTGAGGCTGGTTTTCAGAGCAGGCCGAGCCCATAAAGTCTTTAAATGTCAGCACAGATCTTAAGGCAAGGCTTAGTCACCAAGCCGGCATGCCTGAGCAAACCATTTCTTCCTAGAAGAGCTTGCCATACCATCACATCTGTTCACCTACTTGGGCTCACAAATACAGAAAATTAGTACTTTTTGTGGTGTGGTAGGTTTTTTGTTTGCTTGTCAGTTAAAAGAAACAGGTAAAATACAAGTGTTCCTAAAAAAAATTGAGGAACTATTTAATACGTTAATAGAACAGCTGGGCTCTGTGGGTGGTCCTTCTCTAGATGGTTGATTTGAGGACTCTGGGCTATAGTGATTAGAATCATCAAAACACAACACATGCCTGCAACTCGTCAGCTTGGAGGGGTCAGTGCAGGACTTGGCTGCCTAGTACAGAAAAAGCTGCCCCTGCTCTTTGCTGTCATTTTTCCCTGGTCTTCGCTGCCATATTTTTTCCCTATCAGTGAAATAATGGCACCTTCAGTAGGGAGTGGGGAAGAGTGAATGACATCATTTTCCCCTTCTTGCTCTGCTGAAGGTGATAAGGATTCCTAAGTCATCCTGCATTTGAACTGCTGAAGCTGAGAAAAAAAAAAAAAAAGTGCCATCTGTTTATTTTGTGTCTGGGCTGACTCCTTGTCTCTGAAATAATCCCTGTAAATTAAGCCTATTGCAGCAGCCACACCTTCTATTTAGAAGCCAAAAAACTCAGCCTGTGTTCAAGTGACTAACAAATGAAAGAACACTGTGGGGTAATGACCTAAGACAATATTGGTCTGTCTTTTCCATGCTTTTTATGATCCTCTGAATGTTGCAAAGACTTGGCTTTAACAAATACAGCATGTCCGTAAAACAACTCCTTAATATGGGAGAAAATAATGACCCCTTTCTTCATTTTGTCTTCAAACTTCTTGAATCTCTGCTTCAGAGAAACAAAGGCTTACAAGGCCTACTGGGAATTGCCTACTGAGGAATACTTTAAAGCCAAAAAATACCGTCTCCTCAGCATATGTGCTAATGGCCATGTCTAAGTGGAACTCCAGTGATAGGGAGAGTAATAGAGAATAGAATAACCTGGAGGAAGAGGGAAGAAAATCCCAGTGAATTGTAAACATTTCAGAAGTCATTCCTTGTTTAGTCTTAGGAGAGAGCCAGGAATGTGGTTCCATCTATTGAATGTCTCAGGCTGGAAGGTCTGTTCAAGCCACAGGAAGAAGTGTTGACTCTGAGGACTTACTTTTTGTTGCTTCCCCCACCTCCTTGGGCTAACCAGAGAGTATATGGCATTTCAGTGAGGATTTCCCACCTGGGCTCTACACTGAGAATTTTGGTTTTACAGGAAATATTTAACGATGGGCTCTAGGTGAGACAGAGCAGTGGAGAAAGAACCAATGGGTAGCTTTTGTGCTTAGCTCTCCACTTCGATTTCTCTCTCCTTGCATCCTACTTTACCTCTGTCTCTGGGATGCAGGGACTGGACCTCCTCCAAGGTTGCCAATCTTGGCTCTGGTTGCCATCAGCAAGCCTCTACCACACCCCTACAGCCTTTCTGGAAGCTTTCAAACCACAGAGACAAACCTTTCAAAAGTTATACAGGGCTCCAATTTGTTTAACAAGTCTTGAAATGCAACCTTTAGGCACTGTGGCACCCACAGCTAAAGGTGAAAATGTCCTGAATTAGTTAAACTCTCCTTCCTAGCTCCACAACCTATCCTACCCTAAAGAAAAGCACAGAGGGAACAAAGTAACTTCCAGACTACAGTAGTCCCCGCTTATCCTCCCTTATCCACCATTTCACTTTCCATTATTTCAGTTACCTACCATCAACCACAGTCCAAAAATATTAAGCAAAAAATTCCACAAATGGATATTTCCTAAGTTTTAAGTTGTGTGCTGGTTGAGTAGCATGATGGAATCTCATGTTGTCCAGCTCCATCCTGCCCAGGACATGAATCACCCCTTTGTCCAGCGTACCGACATTGTAGATGCTACCCTCCTGCTAGTCACTGAGCAGCTGTCTCGGTTACCAGATCCACTGCCATGGTATTGCAGGTTGCATTCAAGGAACCGTTCCTTTACTTAATAACTGCCCCAAAGCAGAATAGTGGTGATGCTGGACTATTGTTATAATTGTTCTATTTTACTTTAAGTTATTATTGTTAATCTCTTCCTATGCCTAATTTATAAATTAAACTTTATCCTAGACATAGGAAAAGATATAGTATATATAAGGTTCAATACCATCTGTGGTTTCAGGCATCCCCTGGGGGTCTTGGATCATACTCCCCACGGATAAATAGGGGGCTACTGTATTTACCTCCCATCCTAGATGAAGCCAAAGCGATTTTAAAATAAAAGTCAAAAGGGTAAAAACTTGGGGCAGAGTCCAAGCCCCTGATAATACTACTTCCCTATCCTCCAATTTCCCCATTATTTCCCAAGGCCCTACCAAGTCCAGAACTCCATGAAAGGTTAATGAAGAAAGGAATCCCATGTCTTCAATCCCAGGAAGACATGCTTGTGCCTCTGTATACCAGCCTTTATAACTCGATCTTTGCTTTACATGTCTTCTTTCCCCATCAGTCTAATTAATATGGTCCAAAACAATTCATTAATTCTCAGGTTTAACATATTGAACAAGATTGGCTTATCAGTCATAGAATAAAGATCTTACAGTCACGATGAGACCGTTACATTTGAGTCATTTTGAGTTTGTTCTTTTGTACCCCTGGGCCCACAGAAAGGCTCCAGGTGCCTACACTCCAGGTAGAAACAGAAAGCATCCCATTTGAGTGCTGTGAACCAGAACTGGTTTTTCAAGCACACAATCCCTCCCCCTCAAACTGTGCCATGGCAAACCATTCCCAACTTCCACAATAATCTTGGACTTTGGCAGAAGATAGCCAGCTAAATCTGAGATGTGTCACGAGGCCACTGGCCGGGGAGCAAGAATATCTAAACACAAATCCAGGCGAGAGCAACAAGCAAGAGTTTCCGCAGATTCCCTCTGGCTCCTGTAGCTGCAGATCACTGACAGCCTAAAGATAACCCAAGTATCTACAAAGGGTCACTTTTAAATAGTAGCTTTAATGCCACCAGTCATTTCAGAAGCATTTCCTTCCAGAGCCTGCTTCCATCCACACTGGCCACCAAGTCTGTCCAACAATGGCAAGCTCACTGAAGAGATTAAAGTCCAGAAGGAAATGGAAGAAATCCCAAAAGGGAACAGACAGCACCTGACATGCTGGGATTCTATTCTGTGATTCTACTTGTGCCAACATTTGGACTACTGAGAAATAATAATGTAGCAAAGAGACACCTTGTAGAAATGACTAACAATCACGGGGGTTTAAAGAGCAGGTATAAAATGAAACAAAATAGTTTAACTCCAAAACTTTCTAAAGCTGAGGCTGTATAAACCATGGATGGCTACCCCTAGGAGACTATTAGGAAAGCCTTTCCCTCCAAGAGAAAACTTACTTAGTTTACTGAACTGCTGTAAGGAGAACAATATGAAGTCTTCAGACACAAACTATACATACATAGCCAGTGTGGACACCCACTAACCACAGAAGCAACAAATGGAACTTCTCAGAAGCCTGCTGCTTTTTGTCTTCCTTTCAAGTAGGGCCAAAGTTCCCAAGATCTTCCTAAGAACCATTAAAATCTGCTCAGCACCTCACCTGTCTACTAAGTAAGTCCACAGTGTCCAAATGGCAGTCAGCCAGGGGCTGGTGTACAAGGGACAGGTGCTCAGTGGGCTATTTTCAGTTGCTATCAGCTCAGTCAGGAGCTGCACATGCTCAGTAGGCAGGCAAGTTTTGGTTCTGTTTCAAACTCTGGGCAGCCAAGAGACATACACCTTCACAGCTGCCAGGGCAACCAGCTGCCCAGTGCTCCTCCCAAGACGGGAGCAATGAAAACAGTGTAACCTGGCCAGCCAACATGCCAGTGAGCAAGCTGTACCTCTCATTTCACTGCCTGGGTTATTCTGAGCTGGGCTTATTGACACACCATGGCAACACAGGAACAAAGGGCCAGCTAGAGGGATTTAAATGTCCTGCAAAAGTTGCTAGGAAAGTCAGCAGCTCTGGCTTCTGCTTTCCTAATAAAACTAGCAATAGCATTATTATTAGATTATTGTTGTTTTGTCACTGTTGTTGTTATCATTTGTGAGCCACCTATAACAGTTCTACTTTTGCACTAAGGCTTTGTTTTTGTTTTGTTTGCCACCATTTAGTTGCTACAGTTGGGATGCCTTTGAAAATGGAGTATGTGTGCCTACCTGTCCCTAAACTGCAGGAGGATTAGTTTTTCCCATCCCTTTACTTCTCATCTTGCCACACTCTATGATCCACTTTCACCACACACCACTCTTTCAAAACACACAAACTGCACCTACTTAAGTTCTCCACAGTTCTCCATTGCCTTCGGGATAGAAGACAAACACCTCAGCATAAGGCTCTGCCACGCTTGCAGGTCTCAACCCTCACCCTAATTCCGTCTCATGACTTGGTGACCCCCCCATGGTCTCACGTCTCTGGTATTCACCTTTCCCCTGCATGCAACGTCCTTCTTAGTCCCTCCTCTGCTGGTCTAATGGCTATTTATCCTTCAAAACTCAGCTTCCCTGCATCACCAGCCCCAAACCCAGCTCCATGTGGGATGCAGGCCTTTCCTGTCCATACCCCTCATGCTATGCTGTGACCTTTGCTATACCCAACTGGACTGTGACTTCTTGAACCAGGAACCATTTCTTGCTTATGTTTACAACACCAGTGCCTACCAGTATTGTCAACTGGTACTCCTGTTAATTTAAATTGACTAAAAGAATATAAGTTTGTCTTATAACTGATTCACTTTTCCCAAACTCATAATAAATTATTTGAAAGAGTACATGTGATCAGCCCAGATCAGTCCCTCTGTCTCTTATAATATTATCTTTTCTCTATTACCATAATTACTATTGTAGCCAACATTATTCATTTGTCAAATATTTATTGAGCACCAACTGCATACCAGGTAGTGTCTTAGACACTAGGGATAAAACAATGAATACCTCCACATTCTGGCCTCTCACACTCTAGTGCTCACTATGTGCTGGGCACTCGGCATGTAGTCTCATGACTCCCCACAACAAGATGGGTACCATTATTGTTTCCATAGTACCAGGTAGCAACAAGCACAGAGAGATGAAGGAGAATATACGCAAAGGCATAGTAAAACAGAAGATGACCAACAATGGTGTTTTGGCCCTGTCTCTTTCCCAAGAAAGGCTCGATTTCTATGCATGGCCAAAGCCTTCCTTTCAGAACACATTCTTTGACTCTGACCATCAATACTATGTCAAACATGATCCTAATCCTTTGCAAAACTGAAATTGTGAAGCATATGAACTGAGACGTGAAGTTAAGGATAAAAAGAAGTCATTACTGTAACTCTACATGGCATGCTGCAGTATTATACATATATTAGAGGAGTCAAATTCTAAACTGGACTATTGGTAATTTTTTTCTATGTAACTTTTCTGAATGAATCTCCATTTTGCTGTTGTTTTTCAACTGAAACTATTTTGGTGTGGGTACCATAATTCAGAAGACAAAACAAATGCAGCAAGAAATAAAACGAAGGAGCCATCCCCACCCCAATCCCCCAAATCGTCAATTTAAAAAATACTGGCAGCCAGGCGCGGTGGCTCATGCCTGTAATCCCAGCACTTTGGGAGGCCAAGGTGGGCAGATCACGAGGTCAGGAGATCAAGACTATCCTGGTTAACATGGTGAAACTCCATCTCTACTCAAAATACAAAAATTGGCCAGGCGTGGTGGCGGGTCCCTGTGGTCCCTCGGGAGGCTGAAGCAGGAAAATGGCCTGAACCTGGGAGGCGGAGCTTGCAGTGAGCTGAGATCGCGCCACTGCACTCCAGCCTGGGTGACAGCGAGACTCCGCCTCAAAAAAAAAAAAAAAAAATATATATATATATATATACACACACACACACCAGCAGGTTGTTTTTTTTTAAGGTGAATGTCACCACCATGTGCCCAAGAGGAATTTCTCATTCTTCCTTTTATTGTTTCTCTTCTTCCCACATCTCTCCTCCTCACATCCCATATACATATTCTCAGCAATGTCCATGTTCTGTTCTAGCCCATAACAAAGAATTAGATGTAGCATTAACCATGGCTCTAGGAAACACCCTGCTTGCAGGGCTCAGATTCAGCTGATGAGAATCAGGCTGCAGGTGCTCCAGTGTTATGATCCAGGCTGAGAAGGTTCACATGTAAACTTCCCTCTTCCTGCCAAATCACTGACTTAGAGAGAAAGGATGGTCAGGCTACATGGAGTTGTGAAAAAATAAAAGGTTCTAGACCGGCTTTGTTGAGGAATACACCAGATGACCTATAGTCAGGTGTCAGAGCTGTCACATGAGGGCAGTAGGAACTCCTGTGTAGTGAATCCTTGAAGCAGACTGGTGTTGTCTTTTTTAATTTCAGTATGGGGTAGGACCCACTATTGGGTAGCAAAATCAAGTTAGTAGTTTAAAACAAGGTTTCTTCCTGTCTTTTTAAGTGAAATAAAACTGAATAAAAATTTAAAAGACAAGAAATAGGTGCACATTAAACATAGTAAGAGTAATTACTGTTTCATGAAATTTTCATTTCAGATGTGTGTGGGCACTATCCATGCAGTGGGACTTACTCCAAAATGCTTCTTGCTGTGAGTCACAGTCAAAAGTTTGAAAGCCACCTCGCCTGTGTCTTACACTATCTTGGAATGACATGAGTTCTGAGTCACTATGGCTATTAGGAAAAAACATTATGTATGGAATCTTGCCTGGGGTCATCCCGGGCTGCAGAGGAAAGTTCCGCAGGACAGTTTGCAGTGTTTTAAGAGTTACAAATTAATTTTTAAGTGTGTTTTATTGTCCCTGGTGTTTTCCTTTTCAAGAGTGAAAGCGGCCTATATGACATGCCTACAATCCTTCTGCTTTTTTTCCACAAAGAGCATATGGCATTAATCCTCTCACTCTGGAGACCTGTCTTTATAAACGGGGACACTTAGAAGTGACTGCACTGCACACTGCTGACCACAAGGAAATCATTTCATGAGCTTGGGTGTGGAATTTGTTTTCTCCTCTATTTAATATTTGACTTTCTTTGAATGAATGTTTAGCATCCTCCCACACCCTACTGCTATCCATACCCCTCTTCTACTGTCCACTAAAAAAAAAAAAAAAAAAAAAAGAATATGGCACTAGTTTAACTACTCATGGCTGAAACAAGCACTTCCCAGGAACGAAAGGCTGAAAGGATGCTTTCTCACAGCTCACCTTGCATCAACTAGTATAGGATCATTTTGTAAAATAAGAAAACTTGATAATAAAGAAGCAGTGTCTTAAAAGTATGATGCTTCATCAGATATTTACATTCTAGTTCCAGTAGTAGCAACTGGCTTAGTATATGTCATCTCTCTCCCTAAAAACATCTTCCATTTGATGATATGCCAAAGAAAAAGATTTTATTCTGAACAAGAGATAAATTATAGTAACAAGAAGAGAAACAAATGTAATACTAAGACATTTCTCTTACATTCATTCACCCCTTCAAGAACTTCCTGAATCCCTAATAATGAGAAAATCAAAGAAAGGCTTACTCTATTCTTCCCCCCCGCAGCAGCAAAGAGGGGCACCTTTGTAACCCTAACAAAAAGTCCACTGAAATTATCTCCTTCCTTCCCTCATTGGGTAGTGGGGCTGGAAAGTCTGAGTAGTGATGGCTTTGGAAATACTAAAATCAAGTTAACTCAGAAAATAATTTAGTACCTAGCAGTCTTCTCTAGAACAGGCCGAAATCTCTTGCGAGAAAATTCTGCATAAGTCTGGCCTTCGTTGCTATAATAAAATCTAACTGTGGTTTACAAATTTAATAAAATGTGGGTCGTCTCAGCTTTGAAATATTTCCAAAGGAGTAATATTCCCTTTAAAGTAATTGTGTCATAGTCTTCACCTGCAAATGCATACAGGGACAAAAGAAAAATCAAACATGGAGGTTCTGCCTTCACCCTGGTGGTATAATAGTAGTATTAGAGCATGATTAGTCTTATTAACGGGAAGGAAAGGGAAGGATATACAGGTAATTAGGACTCAAGTGCTCTTCTCTATGAGAGCAAATAAAACTCTTCCTGCAGCTAGAGTTGTATATATAATGAATATGAAAAATGATTACTGGTAGGAGAGACAAGAAAAGTAAGAAACACAACCCCAGGTGAAGGGGCCTCAGCATTTGCTATTACAAACTCTCTTCTCACGCTCTCAAACAGACTGGATTCAGCTGGATTCTAGCATGCACCAAACATAATATGAATGTGGATGTAGCTAATTTAGGGCACAAAAAAAAAATGCAAAATTTTGAAGAGGACTGATAATGACTGGAGCTCTTGAACACCATTCCTCAAAGTATATGATGCCTTTTGTTGGCTGTGTAACCTTAAGCAAGAGCTTTAACCAATCCAAAAGCATATCCAAAGAAAATGTATCTTATGAGGGCATTTGTGAGGATTATAGGAAATTTTGCATGAAAGCTAGCCCAACATCTGGTGCATATTAAGCACTCATTAAATATTACCTATAATCAGCAAATAGGTCATTATATTGGAAAGCATTTTCCAAATATAAGTGGTGAAAAAATATTTTATTGCCCAGAGCATTTAGGATTCCATAGAACTTGAGAAATACTCTGAAGTACACTCAAACTCTACCAAAAAAAAAAAAAAAAAATCACTGTTTGGAACTAATATTTGAAATATTACCACTATTTCTAATCGATATTTATGAGACATTTGAGAGACAAAGGGGTAAAAGTTTTTTTTTTCATAGACTAAGAAGAGTACACTACTCAACAAAATGTATTAGAACAAAATCTCATGACTCTCTTATTTATGTCCCAAGAATGTGATCTAGCTTCATTAAAGCATAATTAATAGAATGCCTTAGCTGTTCTATAAACATCAAATATGGGTCTATTTCCTTTTAAGCTTAGTAGCTAAATAACCTCTTAATGCCACAATGAAGACATGTAAAACATGTAAAGCTTGTCACTCAGCAGTAGACAAGCTACAGAGATATTACAGATTTTTGTGATCGGCCCCATTATTTACCTCTTTTGGTTAAGTATTTGTACTTAATATTTGCTTTTTAACTAATGCTGAGGATACTAGAGTGTCTTATAAATAGGGTTTCTCTTTGGTTTTTATAATTTTCCTATTAAATATATAAAAACAAAATGCCTTCCATAGAACATACACACACACACAAACGCATAATAGGGAGCTGAGTCACAGAAGAAAGACAGCACTAAGGCAACTGCTATTATGATGAGAGTACGCTAGGTTATAGCACTCACTGGATATTCTATTTTAAAAAAAAAAAAACAGCCATTGCGATTAAAGGATGATATGCTCTTTTCCATACTTGCAAACATCCTAATGGTGGTGACAGATTAAATAGCAAAACCTTAAGTGTCGATCTACTTCCATTTCCACTTCAGCCTAAACTAATTTTTACATGTTTTACATGTCTTCATTGTGGCATTAAGAGGTTATTTGCTGGATTCTTGGACAGCTTAAGAGCTGAAAGCAGGGGAAAAAAACAACCAATAGCATGGCTATTAGCATTGCTCCATAACTGTCCTTTTTCCGCCCCACTCTTTTCCCCATTCTCTCTCCACCTCTCCTTCTCTCCTCACACTACATTTCCATTTCTCTGTCTCTTCCTCTCTCTTTTTGTATACCTTGCCTACATCGCAGGTCCACCCATGATACCATCTGAACTGCCTCATACCACAGAGGCAGGGTGCGGTGGCTCGTGCCTGTAACCCCAGCACACTGGGAGATAGAGGTGGGCGGATTGCTTGAGCCCAGGAGTTGGGAGACCAGCCTGGGCAACACAGTGAGACCCCAGCTCTACAAAAAATACAAAAACTAGCTAGGCATGGTGCCCTGGGAAGCTGAGGCAAGAGGACTGCTTAAGCCCAGGAGGTTGAGACCACAGTAAGCCAGAACCGTGCCACTGCACTCCAGCCCTGGTGACAGAGTGAGGCTCTGCCTCAAAAAAAATAAAATAAAGTAAAATAAAAATAAAAGGCAAAATATCACACAGAATCGATGGCCAGCCAAGGTGGCTTAAGCCTATAATCTCAGCACTTTGGGAGGCCAAGGGGGTGGATCACTTGAGCTCAGGAGTTGGAGACCAGCCTGGGCAACACAGCAAAACTCCATCTCTACCAAAAATACAAAACAATGAGCTAGTTGTGGTGCACAAGCCTGTGGTTGCAGCTACTCAGAAGGCTGATGTGGGAGGATCGCTTGAGCCTGGGAGGAGAAGGTTGCAGTGAGCTGAGATCGCACCACTGCACCCCAACCTGGGTGAAAGAGACCCCGTTTCAAACGACAACGACAACAAAATAGCAACAACAAAAATATCATACAGAATTGATATGGTAACTAAGGAAGAGAGTGAAATTTGGAGGGACTTTAATTCTCAACATTCCTTAGATTTTTAAGTAATAACCGTATTATTTACCAACTTAAAAGAGGTAAAAATATACTAGAAACTTGACTGTTAGAAATATCTCCAGCAATTGTCAAGTATCCCCTGGGTGATAAAATTACCCCCAATTGAAAACCACTGTTAGCTCATCAAATCCTCCCAGCTTTAATATAAGCCCATTTCCTCGTATTAATTCCTTCAACATTGCCACTCAGGATCCTTTTCCCATACCTTCTTGGCACTAACTGACACAACTGCCATACTATGGGAATATCTTTAACAACACTGCTCAGGAGTGGAATATAAACTAGGTATCTAAATGGTCTATAACCGCACTGGCCAACAGAAACAAAATGTGAGCCACCTAATGTAATTCTAAGTTTTATCACAGCAGTAGGAAAAAACAGGTCAAATTTACATTTTTATTGTGTTCAAACTCCAGCTTGTATCTTACATTTACAGCATATTTCCACTCATATTAGCCACATTTCAAATGCTATATGTTACTATCAGCTACCATATAGGACAATGGAGAAGTATAATATATGTCATTAAGTATGGGAAGGAGATAGGAACAAATCAAATATTATGAATCTAATATATAATGAAATAGACATAATATTTTAAGTACTGATTTTTTTCACACTGTTGGCTATACTAACTTGTCAAATTATATGCCTCCTTGAAAACTCATCAATTATATAAAGAAGACCACTATACCCCGAAGAGCCTGTAACAGGGGCATTAGTCTTACTGTCCCATGTGACCATAACAAGGCCAAGATTCCTACAATAAGCACCACTCTTTATGGAGGAACACTTGTAAAATAAAGTGGGTGCTGCTCAATGCACAATAAAGTAGTGTTTAGGCTTTCTATATCCAGAAAGATATATATCAACATGTTAAAAGCAATTACATGTAAGCGAAGGGAATTATGAGTAACTTTTACTATCTTTCTCTCTTGATTATCTATTTTGTCCTTTTCAACAAGGACAGGACCATCCCTGAGCAACTTTTTGGAAATGAGGGGATGGGAAGGTGAGTAATGAAAGTAAGTAAGCAAGGGTCAGAGACGCCAAAGGCACTGAAAGCCTGGATGGTGCCACACAACTAAGAATTAGCCTTCTATGGCCTGAATGTTTGTGTCTCCCCAAAATTCATGCCACTATCATAACTCCCAAGGTGAGGGTATTAGGAAGTAGGGCCTTTTGAGGTGATTAGATCATGGGGGCAGACCCCTCATGATTGGGATTTGTGCTGTTATAAAAGAGAACCCAGAGAGCTAGCTAGCCCCTTCCACCATGAGACAACACAGAGAAGGCACCCTCTATGAGGAACGAGCCCTTACCAGACACTGAATCTGCCAGCACCTTGAACTTAGACTTCCCAGCCTCCAGAACTGTGAGAAATAAATGTTTAGTTTTTGATCCACCCAGTTTCTGGCATTTTTGTTATAACATCCCAAATAGGCCAAGACATAGCCTTTGCCCCACAAGTATCAACTATCCCACTGAGCATTCATTTTCATGAATAATCTTTGTAGAACTGAAACCAGTACCTAACTCTGTCATACATAAAAACACAAAGTATGTGTGTCTCACACTGTCTTAATGTATACTAAATATTCCAAAAATATAACTAGTAGATAAATCAAGGGCCAACGGTTCTGGTTTTTTTTAATTCCACCAAAATCTGTTCACCAATTCATAAAATTCAATCACTGAAGGTAAGAGACCACTTATGACAACTAAGCCACCAATATAACACACCAGTACCAATCTATTTTCGAAGATGTTGAAGATTATTACCTATATACATGCAAGCATGTATTACTTCATCATATCTTCTTGTAGACTCATGCCTAACTACACCATAATATATCACATTTGGGCTTTTTTTCGGGGGGACGGGGGGTGGGGGTTTGAGATGGAGTCTTGCTCTGTTGCCCAGGCTGTAGTGCAGTGAGTGATGTGATTTTGGCTCACTGCAACCTCCGCCTCCTGGGTTCAAGCAATCCTCCCACCTCAGCCTCCCAAGTATCTGGGATTACAGGTATACACCACCACACTCAGCTAAGTTTTGTACTTTTAGTAAAGATGGGGTTTCACCATGTTGGCCAGGCTGGTCTTGAACTCTTGACCTCAAGTGATCCACCTGCATTGGCCTCCCAAAGTGCTGGGATTACAGGCATGAGCCACTGCACCCAGCCTCGCATTTGTTTAAACATATGCTTTACTGTTAATTACAGAATTTTCTCTTATTTCTCCTTATTTATTTATTTATTTATTTATTTAGAGACAGAGTCTCACTCTGTTGCCCAGGTTGGAGTTCAATGGCACGATCTTGGCTCACTGCAACCTCCACCTCCCAGATTCAAGCAATTCTCCTGCCTCAACCTCCCAAGTAGCTGGGATTACAGGTGCCCACCACCGCGCCCAGCAATTTTTGCATTTTTAGTAGAGACAGGGTTTCACCATGTTGCCCAGGCTGATCTCGAACTCCTGACCTCAGGTGATCCACCTGCCTCGACCTCCCAAAGTGCTGGGATTATAGGCGTGAGCCACCATGCTTGGTCCTATATTTATTTTAAGTAGAAAATCAGGTTGAATTTTTAAAAAAATAGGTGTATGTAAATATTCAGATATAATGTATATAAGAATTTCACTTCAAAATAGTCAATAATCACCAAATATTTATTATAAAAAGAGTGTGTTAACTTTGATAGGCTTAAGAAGTAGTTTATAGTAAGCCAAAAAAAAATTCACAGTATACTTATCTTAACCCAAAAAGATGTGAGTCACTTACCTTCCATACTAGGGGAGGGGAGAGCAATCATGATAAGCACAGGAAGAATCATCACTCCATCTACCATTGTCCAACTCTAAAGGGAAAAGAAGAGATGTAAGTAAAGCATAAACATCTAACTGCAGGAAGACAAATTAAATTAAGCATACCACCTTCAAACTGCCACTCAAGGCCCTTCTTACGAATCATCCTCAGATATATTGCCTTATGTATTACTACATTTAAACATACACCTTTTATGTGGACCTAAACATATCACCTTAAAGAGTTAGACATACTCACTTCCAACTGGCAGTCACTCCAAGGGTACTTTCTCAGAGTCTACTCTCTTACAAAGAAATCAATAAGGAAACGAAAAATTTTCAGCTATAAAGTGAGGCACGTTCCAAAAGATTTTAGGTTTGAATTTTATCTTACCCCATTTGAATGCAAAATTGGCACTAAATTAAAAACCCTGAGAAGCATGAATAGACTATTTTAACACGATGTTAAAGATTAAGCGACTGAATAATTCAAGCCAAATTACTATGCTAGAGTCTCATTTCTCCTTTAAAAGGACTGAAGGTAGAGCAACCTACATCAACATACAGACCTAAAGCAAAAACAAAGAACAAAAAAATACAAACTTTTACCCCATCTAAGGCAAAGCAATGCATTTCTCCATTAAACAAATTTAACAAGGATAGACAACAACTAAAATCATGTAAAAATTTTTTTAAAAACTTTTCCATTTGAACAATGTGAAATATCAGAATGTGATGGGAGTTTGGTTAGCTGTAATTTTCTGGATGGTAAAATAAAGAAAAAGCTGGCAAAGTTCTTTAATGATAGGTTAGTGTGCTTGTACTCTTTCAGCTTTAAAGCAAAGAGTGAAAGCCCGTTGCTATCTAGCATGTCTGGAGTGTTGACCTTTAAAACCAAATTATTTAGGCTGGGTGCGGTGGCTCACAGTTGTAATCCCAGCACTTTCGGAGGCCGAGGTGGGATGATCACTTGAGCCCAGGAGTTTGAGACCAGCCTGGGCAACACGGTGAGACCCCATCTCTATTTGTTTTTAATTATTTTTAAAATTAAAAAAAAATCAATTTTTTGGGCTGGCAGTCTGTTTACCATCCATACCTCCATCACATCTTACCACTCTTCACTTAAATTTATTTCTCTTTGGTTCCATAATTATATTTCAGTCAATCCCTTTCCTAAAAGCAAGGTAAGGAAGGAAGTAAAGGGGATTTTTATGTACCTTCCTTTTCTATTTTTAAAAGCATATGAAACTTGAGCAAGATCCTAACTACTGTTGTTGTTTTTGTTATTTCCAGGTTCACATAGATCTTTCCTATAAGTGAGTCCTTTTGGGGACATACAAATCCTTCATCTTGGCCCCTCACAACCAGAATGTGACTCCTCCAACACATCTCTGTACCTTTGGACATGAATATGCTTTTTGTTCCCCTCTGCTTGAACTGCTCTGAGCCCCCTCCTCCACCCCTCTCCAACCCCATTGCCTCCTCCTGTCATACATGATTCCAGCTCAAAGGTAAGTCCTTGGTGAAAAACCTCTCCCTCAGCAGTGGTTTCAGCCCCCAGCATGGACTCATAATCATCTGTCTAGGGCAGTCTCCAGCACTGGTCCACTCATCTCCAAAACAGGTATGCACATCCAAGGAGCAAGCAAGGGTCATTCATTGAGCTATGGAATGAAATTATTAAACTGCTTTTTCATAAGAATGTTTTAATCTAATAAAGTAGAAAATAACTTGAGACTTAATCTGGTCTCTGTCTCAGTTCTCTATGACAGTCTAGTACAGGAGGTATCTTTCAGAAAGACTACGAGTTACATAACGTTAGAGTGGACATGATTTGCTTATAGAGTACAACCACGTACTTGTAGTTTTGAAGGTCCGTTCAAGTGGAATTACAGGTTACATTGGCTACTTAACAGTGAAATGAGCCTTCCCAAATGGCAAGTGTTCTAAAACCATTAAAGAAACTAGAGATTGCACATATTATTAATGCAAGCACCAGAGAAGAGTAAGAAAACGGTAGACTTAACATCACTTATTTCTACTGGTTCTTCCTTAACCACTTTACTAGAGAAAAGTAGTAATATTCAGTTCAATCTGACAAGAAACAGTCTCCCCAAATTCAAAATTTGAAAACATTTGAAAAATGGATTTGCAACTACTGTCATAGATAGTAAACACTATCCTGAGTGGCTTGAGACTTTCATTGATGATAACATTATTCCACTGCCATTGGCAACACCTTAAATATTTTATGCTTATTTAATTGCTATTTTATGTATGTTTTATAATATGTACTTATTTATTTTATGTAAAATGTATAGCCAATTTACATATTGCAGGTGCATCAAAAAACTTTCTATGGTATATGTCATCACAAACCATTGAAAATTGCTGAACTAAACTATTTCTTATCTCAGTCTTATCTGAATTCCCAGTCCTTCATTAACGCATTAATGCATTCAAAAACTACTCAAAACCTACTATGTGCTACATATTAGAAGCCTAAAATGGCAAATACAAACAGGGTCCTTGCTATCGTGGCACTTACAAGATATGTCTATGGTGGTAATCAAATAATCATCAAAAGATTGCATAATTAAAAACTGAATTAAGAGTTGGGAAGAAACATAGTTAAAATAACCGTGTTAACAAAACAACTTGAGACTTTCTGGAGGGTGCAGAGGTTCCCTGGGGAGGTAACATCTGAAAAGGAATCAGAAATCAGAAGGATGAGTAGAGGTCCGAGGAAAAGGGTAAATGTTTTGGGGAATGTGGTGGGAGAGGGTAAACAAAGGACACAGATAGGGTAATACTTAAGGGAAAAGGCACTTCTATTGAGGTGCCTGTGGCCAGAGGAAGCATGGTGTGTCCTGAGGACTTAAGGCAAACCTCAGGACTGAAAAAAACGCAAGAATGGCCAGGACACAAAGTGTCTGGAAGAGTTACAAAAAGTTGGAGAACACCCAAGAAGGCTAGAGAGGAAGGCAAGGGTCAGAACAGAGGTAAGGCACTCAAGGCCCTCTACTTACCTAACTTCATTGCCCCCTTGGCTCTCACCAACATTCTGCAGTTCCTCTGTCCCCACTATCCACTATTATCACCCCCACCAGGCCACATTCTGCCTATCTCTGGACATTTTTACGTGATGCTCCCTATGATTGGGCCCTTCTTTCAGGGCCCAACCTACTGAATTCCTACTCACCCTGTAAGTCTCGATGGCTTCTCTAAAGGCTACCACCTTCTAGAAGCCTGTCTAAACCCTTAAATACTCTCTGCTCATTCGTATAGACCACTTTAAGTTTCACTCATACAAATCATCCTAATAATTATGTATTCACACCTGTGTGTGCTTTTGAACATCTGTCTCTGTCACTAGACTGTAAACTCTATGGGAGCAAAATCTATAGTCTATCTTGTTCATCACTGCCAGAGCCAAGTAGGTGCACATTTAATAACAGTTTAATTAGAACTTTTCCTGAATTAATCAGCT
The DNA here is from genome assembly GCF_009764315.1 of Trachypithecus francoisi. Taxonomy (NCBI): domain Eukaryota; kingdom Metazoa; phylum Chordata; class Mammalia; order Primates; family Cercopithecidae; genus Trachypithecus; species Trachypithecus francoisi. The sequence goes on along the minus strand of NW_022681458.1, from coordinate 85,031,313 downwards.
CAATTTAAGTTTGAATTCTAAAGAATTAACAGCAGCCCCTCCCTACCATGTACACAGACACACACACAGAGACCTGCAAAGGAATGGCAAGATTAAGAGATTTATCATCTCTATAACTTTAATCTGTAGAATTTAGCTAAAGTAATAGTAAAAGTCAACAGTTAACAAGCTTCAAAATCAAGACTCCTTTTAATATTAAAAAAAAAAAAAAAAACTAAGAAACAATCACCACTGGCAATATTTTCCACGTCACAAAGCCAGCAAAAGCCCACGTCCCAAATACCTATTAACAGATTATCATTGTGTGAACAAAATTAAAACAATAATTTAGGCTCATAAATAGAAGACAGAAAAAGAATTATAAATTCAGACCTTCAAACAGTAGGGACTAATTCCGTCTCCAGTGTTTAAAGACAGCTCAAAATCTGCCAAAAATCTTTGGGAAAAAAGTCAACTTACTGGTTGCCATTTTGTTCAGGGTCTGCAGTGCTTCTCCTGATCAGTAAACTCAGCTATTAAAAACAGCACCCCCAGCCGGGCGCGGTGGCTCAAGCCTGTAATCCCAGCACTTTGGGAGGCCGAGACGGGTGGATCACGAGGTCAGGAGATCGAGACCATCCTGGCTAACACGGTGAAACCCCGTCTCTACTAAAAAATACAAAAAACTAGCCAGGCGAGGTGGTGGGCGCCTGTAGTCCCAGCTGCTCAGGAGGCTGAGGCAGGAGAATGGCGTGAACCCGGGAGGCGGAGCTTGCAGTGAGCCGAGATCCGGCCACTGCACTCCAGCCTGGGCGACAGAGCGAGACTTCGTCTCAAAAAAAAAAAAACAGCACCCCCAAAAGGAAAGAAAAAAAGAATGTAGAAAGGGGAATGTTCTGGTATTTCCTGACTATATTTCAATTATAAGAAACATCAATATGCTAAAATCTCAACTTGAAGTCCCAAGGATCTATTTTTAATTTTAAAATATACCAAAAAGAAAATATCATTTTTTAAAGTAAAATTTCAACTCTCCTGCTCTCAAATATTGTTGGCTAAGGAGTTTTCATATGTAAGTTGGCAAGAAAGAGAGACTAATAGTGGAAAATGGGAGTGGCAATAACTCAATAGTTCTAGGATTGCCTTACTCCAGTATTTTTAAAACTTTTTTGGTCTCAGAATCTCTTTAAACTCTTGAAAATTACTGAGAAACATGTGCAAGTAGGCTACATCTCTTGATATTTACAGTGTTAAAAATTTAAACAGAATCTTAAAAATATTCTATTCATAATAAAATAACAATAACATACTACCTTTTTTTATTTTAAAAGAGCTATGATGTATTTTTTAAAAAACATGTTGTGAGAAAAGTGGCATTGTTTTCCTGCTTTTTTGAAAATCTCTGATTTAATAAAAGACAGCTGGATTCTCATATATGATCTACATTCATTCTGTTACATCATGTACTGGCTGCAGTATACATAGAAAATCCAGTATCACCCATATCATTGGAAGAAGGAGGACCTTGTGAAACCCCTGAGAAAGTCTCAGGCGCCTTTGGAGTTCTTGGACAACACTTTGAATAACTTAGTCCTTAAATGTTCAGTCTTTGTACTCTATCAGATAACTAGATGGTACCAGATATTTTAGACTTAGCACTTACTAGATACCTGACAAAAATGACACTGTTCTACAATTTTAGAAATTTCATTAACCTCTCTAACATCACAGACGTCAACAAGTCCAACAGTCAAGGAAGAAAGCATTAACTTTTTTTTAATGTTGGAATAATATTTTATGTATACAGCTAAATATTTTTGAAATGGGATATAGACTTGTATGAAGGTACTCACAGCTGCTTATCTTGCTTGGGTTCAACCAAATCCTTGTGCAAGGCTGTAATGCCAAAATCTCTAACCGAAAAATCACAGGCTACTGAGGACTGCAAAATATTATCTGAAGTGTTCAGAGTATGAATCCGTGCCTCTCACGTACACACATCTCCCTTCTGTTCTTGGATAAGACCCTCTACCCCAGTAACTGGTTTTCATATTTCAGACACAAGAAAAATTGCTATTCAGAAAATGGTTAGAGACCTCCTGACTTAAATAAGGTACCCTCTTTTAAACCGATACTGTTTCTTACAATGTCTCAGGCCTACCTTCTTAGAAGACAGAACATTCCCATGATATTCTACTAAAAACAGACACATCACCAGGTCAGTACAAAACGACTTTCCAAATCCCACGGTACTTTTCAAATTCCACTTGAAGATCAGATTGTATGTAGTTAAGGAGCTAGCATTTAGCTCAATTTCTAATGTATGTGGGCTTGAAACCAAGTTTGGCACTTTTTTTGCTCATCACAATTTTACAGCTAGGTAAAGCCACAGATACCCCACAATGTACTACCCAAAAAATTACTGTGATATTGGTCACAGAATAACTGAGAATATAATACACTTCTATATACAACTTTCAGAATCCATATTAGGCAATCTAAGTGCTAATCTGCAATACAGCTATAAAGGATGTTTCTGGAAACTAGACTTACGAGTAGCATACACTTTGTTAACTACAATATTCAGGATGAGAGGAAAGTTATAAGATGAACCCTAAAATTCTTTCCCATTGGAAAATTTGACAAAATGTTCATTTATCTGGTCTGATGGTCTAAACTCATTCTTCAATACATATGTTAGTGACTACCTTCATTCAATAAGGACATTCTTGATACCCTTCTCAATTCAATTTCTAACAATCTGTGAATTAGAAAGAATCTTGGAAGACAGGTCATACAATCACCCACCCCTATTTTGAATGACTTTTACATTGTCCACGTGTAGACACTTTCTAACCTATGCTTGCTCACCATTGGTAAGGGCTCTCACTACGATTCTATGACAGTTTTTTTCTTTATGTATCTTTAGACATTCTGTACTATGCCTTCCATAAGGAAAATATAATAATTCTCTTTAATATAAAAGGCAGAGGCAATGTGGAAAAATAATTTGTGGAAACCTGCTTTTTCTTAGTCATCTAGGAAGGCAGAAGAAACTTGCCTAAGGACACAGGTCAAACCGCAAACCACCACATCAGAGCATTCAGGTCTTAACCAACCACTACTCTACACAACTTTCACTTAACTAGCCAGCCACAGTTTAGCAAACTTGTTCTGTCATCCTTAACAGTTTTTTGTTTGTTTGTTTTTGGGGTTTTGTTTTTGTTTTTGTTTTTTTGAGGCAGGGTCTTGCTCCATGGCCCAGGCTGGAGTGCAGTGGCGCAGCCTCAGCTTACTGCAGCCTCAACCTCCTCGGCTCAAATGATCCTGCTGCCTCAGCCCCTCAAGTAGTGGGGACTACAGGCACATGCCACCATGTCTGACTAATTCTTTTTGTATTTTTTGGTAGAGGTGGGGTTTCACCATGTTTCTCAGTCTGGTCTCGAACTCCTGGGCTTAATCAATCCCCCTGCCTCGGCCTCCCAAAGCTCTGGGATTACAGGTGGGAGCCACCAACCTCTACCATCCTTAACATTTTATTCAAGCCTCAATTCTTCTGAACTTCAACTGAAAATCTTGATTTTCCTCTTAAAGAACAACCTTTACTCATGGTTATTTAATACACCATTCAATCATGCCTTCTTTCCATTTCTCCAACCTTAAACAATTTCATATTACTCTGTGATCTCCAATTATCTCCTCCCTCCCTCTGCCCCCAGAAAAGATGTTGACATCATAGAAAAAAACAAGTCTCTTTGATAGTGCATCAGTGGTTTCTAGCTCCCATCTTCCATCCCTACTCTTCAGTTCTCTTGTAAACTCACCCTTCAAAATAAACGGAAATTAGTGTAAGACACATTTGGGGGCAAAGTTTGGCCCAGCAAGGCAAATTCTAGACATGAAACTTTGAAGGAAAATAGACTTACATCAGCCATCACCGAGCAGGGCCAAAATCAGCCACTGCAACTGATTAGATAATACAAGAACAGTCACATCTCTTCTATGCTCAAAAGGCAATGAGCTAACCCAAAGGCAGCTTGTGCCAAACTACCTGGGCCTTTGGGAGGAGTGAAATGAGACATGGGCTGTCAGTAATAGCTGCAAAGAAAGGTTAAACCGAAGTTATCATACCATATAAGTTAAGTCAGGGTCTTTTCTACAGTTCAAAATGACCTGTTAAATATTTTTAACACCACACTCTGTCTGAACTGGCAATGTGCAAATTGCCAAGGCTAGGTTTTATATAGACTTCACTGCTGCTGGAGGGTTTCTGGCGGGGTGTTACTTTCAGAATATTAGCATGTAATTTGATCTTTCATGATAGATGAATACAAATAGCTTCTTGGACAAGTCCTATAGAACTGAAAACCAGGCCCTGGATCGGTTTATCCTGTAGTTAGAGGAAATAATTATGGATTATTTCAGGAAAGAATGGGTTTTGACTGAGTTACACTATAAACATTCCAGCTGTAACAGATGGACCCTAGATATGGTTTGGGAAGGAAGGGAAGCAAACAATATGATCTGTAAAATGAAAAAAGATGAAAAAAAGATAAGGCTTAATGTGAAAGAAAGTGAAAGGTTTAGCTTAGGCTACTATGTAAGAATCAAAGGTTCCCCAATAAATTTATTTTAACTGTACACAGAATGAAACAGACTTTGCTATACCCCTTCCAGATATACACGAATACCTACGTTAAACTTCTAAGAATCCAGTGTTTTGATCACCTGCTGCGTGCCTTACTCGTACCTCAAAACTAGGTTTTATTTCCCCAGGTTTGACTATATGGAGACTGTCCCTCATTTTCCACTTCATTCCTTTGTTTCAAATAGCCATGGTCCACCTGCTTTGTTTCAACTGATAGGACTCCATCATCTCCCTGCTGTTTTGTTACATTCTCCATTGCAGCTCACAGCTCACTCCCTGTCCCTTGTTTGCAAACTGTGACTAGAACCTTTTTTTTTTTAACCTATTAGTAGGAAAAGCCCCATTATTCCTTCCCATAAAGCTCATCTAGACATGTAACTCTGAAGTTCATTTCAAATCCCACTTCTTCCCAAAGTCCTCAGGTAGACACTGTCTCAGTGCTCTGTCTCATTTCTAGCTGTGCCTGATCTGAAGCTTCCCCTCTAACCTAACAGTGTAGACCTTTCTATCCCTCCCATGACTTACAAGTGGTGTTAGAAGCACTGCCCATCTGACACAGCTGTCCCAATTCTCAGGCTAATGTGATTAATCTATAATAATTTTTGGGTGGTGGGTATAAGATGAAAGGAATGTCAAGGCCAGAGAGGTACATTTCTCTCTCTCTCTCTCCCTCTCTCTCTCTGTCTTTACTGAGAGACACTGGAGCACTTTTCTGTTGTAGTGAGAAACACCACACTTTATACACTGGCCTAACCAAAGCCTTCTGTCTCACTCCCACACTCCAAGCCCATTCCTGTTTCAGACCTTCTCACCCGCCCCCATGAACTATATTACCCCACCATACCTTCTTCATAGCACTTAACAACTAGGTGAAATTTGCCACTTACTTACTAGTTTATTTATTTTTATTGTGTTTCTCCCTCTTCCACACACCAAAATGTAAGCAAATGAGAGTAAGAACTCTGCCTGGTTCATGGCTACATGCTCATGCTTGGCACCTACCAGGAGCATAATAAAAATTAAAACATACTCATTTTAACATTTTAGCCTTGGCTACACTTTGATGTGGAAAGAGGAAGGTGAAGTTTAAGTTTTATATATCCTAGCAAGGAAATGGGGGGGAGGGGTGGGTTTGTATGTCCCCAATTTAATATAGTAGCAAGCAGATATTTGAGATAAATTAAAAGATATCATTTGTAACTTGGATTCCAGTTTTCAAGGGTGTCATCCAAGAGAGGCAGCCAAACAAAAAGACGGCTGGCAGACCTCGGGTGTACCAGACAACTCCCTGGTGGACAATATCCCAGTTGGAAGGGATTGCTTGGATCTCTAGTTGCAGACACCAGCTGATAGGCCCAGAGCCATCCCTAGTGACCTCTGAGACAGCGTCTGTCTCTTGAAAATACATCTCCTACAAGTCAGAAATTGACATATTATCTCCCCTGAAGGCTTCTAACATTTATTGACGCTATTTGGAAAGCCATGCTTCCATGCCTATTAATAACCTTCAGAAAGAACCCCAAGGAAGTGTCAGGAGAAAAATAGATCCAGCCGATGAAAGCCAAAGACTTGACCAGAGGTTACAGTCAGTAATACATTTAAAAAAAAAAAAAAAGGAAAGTTGTAACCTTTCTGAATTAGATGTTATCTTTTCAGGAGGCTTAAAACAAAATACTTAGCCAATGAATTACAGCAATGTGAGGCAAGAACCCTGGTCTTTACAAAAAGGAACTCTTGAAAGACCCCGTATCTATTTAAATAGACCAGCAGCAGCAACTAACTTTATCTGCACATCAATTATTCCAAGGAATTTTGCCTACACGGCTGTTATCATTAAACCTTTTATAGTTATTTTTACAGTTATTTAAACTTTGTAAAGTTTCTCCAAGTGACGCATTAAATAGCAACCAGATCAACCTACTCTAAATAATGGAATCACTAATTAACACTAATCTTGGCAAAGAATTCTCTTAGTGGTCTTTCTCCTCTCCCCTCCCCCAAATAGAATGTGATTAATGGAATTCTCTCACAATTTAGCTTGAAATATGCTTTTGCCAGTCAAGCAGCTAAAGCAGAATCAGATAATTGTGGTATGACTCAACAAACACACAGCTGTTCATTTAAATATATCCATCAAAAGTATAAATATGATCATGAGAAAGAAAACGAGCCATGTACCAGGGTCAGTGCACAAGTTGAATGGGTTAGCATCCAAGTAACCACAACAGAAAACAAGAAGGAGACGGGGAGAGGAGGCAGGGAGAGATTCTGGATGGACACCGGGTGGAGAGAGACTGGAGAACGGATGTAACCAAAAAACCACCCACCCAACCAGAAACACTCACTGAACTAAATAAGAAAACAATGTTAACAGTAAAAATAAATGCACTCTATGAAGTAGGGAGAAAGAATGAAATCTTAAAAATAGGTGATGCACCCAAGAACACAAAGGTAGAAAGTCGATAGAGTAGAAAATGGTGAATTTGGTCTGTTATTAAAAATAAAATGCAGTCCGGCACAGTGGTTCATGCTTGTAATCCCAGCAGTTTGGGAGGCTGAGGCAGGAAGACTGCTTGAGCCCAGGAGCTCAAGACCAGCATGGGCAACATAGTGAGATCCCATTTCTACAAAAAAAAAAAAAAAAGAAAATTGGCCAGGAGTGGTGGCGGGGGCCTGTAGTCCCAGCTGCTCTGGAGGCCGGGCCAACAGGATCACTTGAGCCCAGGAGTTCAAAGTTACAGTGAGCTATGATCATGCCACTGTACTCCAGACTAGGTGACAGAGTGAGACCCTATCTCCAAAAAATATGTAAAATTAAAACTAAAAACAAAACAAAGACCCCAAGGCAGTGGCAAATAGGAGAACAGTATTCTCACCTCAGTCCTTGTCCACAACCTTCAAACACTCTGATTATGAAATCACTGTGGAAACATGGGTATGCTTCCAATAGTCCAAAAGTATGACTGAAAAACACCACTCTGTAGCAGGATATCCCTTAAGGAGGTTCTACATATACAAGACTGCCATTTAACATGAGGCAAGGAAATGGAGAAAGAGCAAACTGTAAGAACATGATGGGGGACAGGTGGCAGGGAGAGTTCCCTGCATCCAGTGTGCCAGGCCCCATTCCTTCTTTCTTTCTCAAGGATGGGTCAGAAAGGCCCAATAAGAACTTGAGAAGCAAAGGCACTGAGAAGCTCTTGAGGCTTCTCCTCCCTTAATATGTAATTCAAAATGCTAACAAGTGAAAGAAACATCTAATCCATGATAAACATTTCCAAGCTTTCCCTGAACCATCAAAAATCTCTCTTTCCAAAAAATAATCTCTCTGGCAGTGGCGGGCCTAAGCACATGTGTAGCCAAACTGCTCAGTTATCCTGCACTGAAAACGATCCACACCCTTCCCATCTATAGGCAATCTCTCTGACATCATCATAGCAACAATTTCAACTACCACTACCTCCTTAGCCCCAAGGTCCCCAGTATCCACCCTCTTCATCCTTTCACCGAACACTTTCTGGAACAGCAACTACACAGGCTTCCTCCATGTCGCCCATCCAGTCTTCGGTCCACAGTGTTCTGTCCTAGTCAATGCACTGAAATACCCCTTGTTAAGGTTCTACCTCGTTTTAGTCTTTTACCTTATCCTTCAGGTTCACAAAGGAGCTTCCTCAAAATATGGATTCCCAAGCCTCACCCCTTAGAGATTTTGATCAGTGATGATGAGGCCTAGGAATCCCCCACCCCACAACCCCCACCCCAAATCCGGTGATGCTGAGAATGACAAGGAGGTCTCACTCACTTATGAGGTAGGATGTGGGGTTGTGACCACCTTCTTCCCTTGGCTTCCTCCCTAGCTGGGATTTGTGGGCTGCACTCTCAGGTATCTTTACTTTTAATGCTTTGATCTTTCTCAGTTTCCTTGCATGGAAGCTTCCTCTTCTGTCACTCATGCCTTAAATCTTGGTTTAGGCCCACAGCTCAGCCTTTACTTTTCATTCAAGATGTTACTTGTTTTCTTAGACTCAGGAACCACTGTAGGCCACCAGGCTGGACTACCAGGTTGAGAATGAAATCACCCATTCTTTTTTTTTTTTTTTTTTTTTTTTTTTTTGAGACGGAGTCTCGTTCTGTCGCCCGGGCTGGAGTGCAGTGGCCAGATCTCAGCTCACTGCAAGCTCCGCCCCCCGGGTTCACGCCATTCTCCTGCCTCAGCCTCCCGAGTAGCTGGGACTACAGGCGCCCGCCACCTCGCCCGGCTAGTTTTTTGTATTTTTTAGTAGAGACGGGGTTTCACCGTGTTAGCCAGGATGGTCTCGATCTCCTGATCTCGTGATCCGCCCGTCTCGGCCTCCCAAAGTGCTGGGATTACAGGCTTGAGCCACCGCGCCCGGCCAAAATCACCCATTCTTTAGTCATTCCCCCCTCCCTATCTATTCCTTCCTTATTACCCTCCTCCCCATATGTTCTTTTCTTTTCACTGTTTATAAAATTAATATTTAAATTTTTTATTACACATAGTTCAAGTTACAAAGAAACAGAAAGCATAATATGCCTCCTTTTAAAATCTTCTAGTTTCAAAAATAAGCAACATTCTACCCCCCGTTTCAAAAATAAGCAGCCTTATTTCCTCCATTCCCATTTTCTTCCTGAGGTATTTTAATAAGAATCACAGATGTCATATCATTTCACCCACAAATTCTCTGACAGATAAGGATTTTTTTCTAAACATAACTAAAACTTCACATCTCACCCAACAAAGTTAAAATTATTCCTCCTTCAAATATCATCTAAGAGCTAATCAGTGTTTAAATCTGCTCAATTTTCAACAACTAAAACACCCTCTAACAATGACAACAACAACAACAAAAAAAATTAAAAGGAGAATGGAAATAGCATTCTATTTCAACAAAAAGAAATTGTTTTCAGTTTTCATAACTAGCGGTATAGTGTTAGTATTGTGGCACTACTGAGAATACTGTGTGTATAATGTGGAAGAAAGCAAATGAGTATCTATGGACTATTCTGACTATCATCCCCTATTGTGTTTGAGGACTAGAATTCTGTGTCAAATAAAGGAGATAAAGATGTTACACAGAAAAGGTTAAGATAAAACCTTTTAAACTGAATTTGAATCACAAGTATCAGAATGAACTCACGAAGTATTTTATAAATATTTAATTCCTGGTTCTGTCCACTAAATGGGCATAGAAATAAGGACCCACTCAGCAGCAGTGAGCATCCCTGGTGTCCAGATTGTGGTGTTAATACAACATATGCCACTAAAAGAAAAACAAATTGAACCATGTGGATGCAATCACCAAAATCTAGCAAGTAAGAAGCTGGAGGTCAAATGGCCAGTTTCTTCAACAGAGAAACTGTAAGGGAAAGAAAGGGCTGGAGGTGGAAACCCCAGGTTTAAGAGACTTACAAAACATAAAGAGCTAATACGAGACCAACCTATAGGTCTGAACACCTGGTTGATGGACCCACATAAAAAGGCAAGGAGGCAATTACTACAGTGTATATACTACATAATATACTGTTTCTTGGCCTGCATGGTGATCACAAAAAATATTCACCTTGTAATTAACTAAACTATGTACGCTTCTTGTATAAATTTGTGTTTTATTTTACATTAAAAAAGGTAAAAAGGAAAGGACAAAAGCTGAATACATGTTGTTAGAAATATATACACACATACACATACACTAAGCAAGTTATAAGCACTGTGCATCATATATATGCCAACAATTAGCCCAGGTTTGTATATTACAAATAAGTCTATGTGATAAACTTCTGAAACATCAACTCTTCCTTATCTTCAAACTGAAGAAATTGTTTTTACAAGTTCCAAGTTTATTCCTAAAAGAAAAGCGAAATAAGTATGTTTCCTGGTCATAATCAGAAATCATGTATTGAAATAAAATTAACATATCATATAAAGTGGTCCTTCCTCCCACGTACTTCAATAAGTGTCACAGGTCAAAGGATATAGAAAGTCTAGGGCTCAGATCAGTGTTTCTCAAAGGAACTGTGCAACACTACGGTCAAATAAGAAAAATTAACATCATAAAGAGTGAACCTTCACTAATGAAGTCTATACATTTAACAAAATCCCAAAAATAATAGGTTTTCTTCATGGGGGAAGAGGGTGGTAACTGGGTATGATTCTTTTAATGTTCATATTTTTAAAACACACACGCAAGTATTAAAATTCTGTGAAATAGGACTTAAAATGGGGAGACTTACCCCTATGAAAAAGAAAATAAAAATAAAAATAAGCCTCAGAAAGTTAAAACAATGCGATTCTGCTGCATGAATGGGCAGATAGATTAATGAATCTAAACAGTTATCCCAGAAATAGACCAAAATCTACATGGAAATTTATACTATAAAAGAAACGAAAGGAGAAAAGTTGGGATCGTTCAGTAAAATTGGAATTTTAAGCCAAATCTCTAGGTAATATGGCAGAGACTGCTAATTTTCCACCAAAATCCCTTCTTTCCTTCTTCTTGGGTACAAGGTGGCCAACACAGACTTCACTTTTCAGTCTCCACTGCAGCTAGATGTACCCACATAACAAAGTTCTCATCACTATAGTTCTCCTCTGTAGTGATGTCTGCAGTTTCTTCTGATCACTAGCCCTGGACTTTCTCCTTTGCCCTTCCCATAGAGGGGACCCAGATACAGCAGCAACTCAGATAGGATCATGCAGATAACCACAGCAACAATTACTAGAGCCAAAGGACAGAAGGAACTCAAGCCTCCAAATGACCAGTGGATATGGGCGGTTCTGCTGATCTGTTTTGCTTACATGGGGACTGTTAAGAGAAGAAAAAATAAACTTCTGTGTTCTTTGAACCACAGCATATTTCAGTCCCTTGGTTACAGCAATTCAACCTAACCCGAATTAATAGAGCATCTAGAGAAAAATTCATTTGAATTCATACCTAACATTTCAGATGGATCAAAGACTTAAATCTAAAAAAACCCCACATGACATTAGAATGAACCAGGAGATGGTAGGTCTTGAAATCTAAAAATGAAAGGAGGTCTTTTAACTACAACACTATGATATTGACCATTTCCTCCGATGTAAGTAAGAATGTAACTTTCGCTGTGGAGCAAGAATTGGGGTCTGCTTTTTTACTACTGTATAGCCTGTTGCCTAGAACAAATTCTCATACACAAGAGGCATTCAATAAATAATTGTTGATTGAATAAATTGGCAATTTTAACTATATAAAATTTGTAATAACCTGCACAACAAAATAATAATTATTTCTATATAAATGGCCAACTGAGAAAAATATAAATAGCACATATCACAGGGATAAAAAGGGGGGACTGATAATTTTGATGTCATATTTTGATAATAAAAATCATAACCCAACAGCAAAATAGACAATGAACACAAACATAGAAAGAAGATAACTAGAAATAAAAGTGGCTTTTAAACTCGTGAAAAGATGCTCAATCTCAATCAAACTAAGAAAAATGCAAATTAAAGCACATTAAACTGCCATTTTTTACCTATTGTACTGTTAACCACATTAGAAACTATGAAGAATTTTAACTCTGTTTCATAATTATCACAGGGGTAGCAATTAAATACAGCCATCATCTACTTCTCCCTCAAATAAATATATACAGAAAATAAAGATGGTCTCCTACTACCATCTCTGTTATTCATTACTTCATTACTTCCTCTTAAAACTAATTCAACCTCACACCACCTTAAATGGGCATAAAAGTGTCTCAAAATGCTCAAAGGATGGTAGCCAGAACTAACAACTATGCTAATATATTAACAGCCTCCAAAAAATAAAAATTTCCCAAAACTGACACCTTGGCAACAACCCCAAGCAGTGCATCGTCTGCCTTCGAAAATAAAAACACACATCCTTAGTGACCAAAAGTCCAATGTCAACAGTCATGGCCTTGGTTTTGTCCATAATGTGAAAGGCCTCTTGCCTACCCCCTTTAAATTATGGACTAACCTCTCACTTGAGGACTGGTGATTATTATGTTACAGCCACATAAGGGACACTAAGCAGGGATTACTCACCCTGAGATTAAATTCTGCTTAAAAGGAAAAATATCCACAATATACCAAGTCAAGCCAAAAAGCAAGTTATAAAATAGAATGTATGCTCATGTTCCACCAATTTTTAACATAATTAATATGCATATTTGTTTGTGTATAAAAATATCTGTAAATGAAAAGGTTTATAAACGGGAAAGTTTATATTCCAAGATTTTAGCCAAAGGTGAAAGAGAGAAGGGAAGAACTTTTATCTTTATATATGGCTATACTTTATACTGTTTTGTATTATCTGAAATGAAATAATCAAAATTAACTTTTACATAAAATATAAAGCTATGGGGGACTAAGGCAGGAAGATCACTTGAGGCCAGGAGCTCAACACCAGCCTGGGCAACAGAGTGAGATCCCGTCTTTAAAAAAAAACAAACAACAACAAAAAATAGCCAGGTGTGGTTATGTACATCTATAGTCCTAGCTACTTGGGAGGCTGAGGCAGGAGGATCCCTTGGGCCCAGGAGTTTGAGGCTGCAGCGTGCCATGATTGCATCACTGCTCTCCAGTCTAGGCAACAGAGTAAGACCATGCCTCAAAATAGTAATAATAATAATAATAATGACTGTTTTATAATAATACATTGGACTTTCCTTTAAAAAGAATGCACCTAACAGCCATATCAGAGACTTTCCTCAAAAGTATTAAATCTAAGAAGGCTGCATAGACCAACCCTGGCAGAATTTAATCCTCAATTCCTTGCTTCTGTCTCCACATACATGGTTCAAACCATATCTGAGCAAATTAAGAAAGACACACACATCAACGTTTTGCACTTCAGGCTTCCCCTCACAGAAACATCTTACTGACTCTATTCCAAGTAGGTATACATATTACCCCCATAACTTATCACACCCTTAATATCGTTTCATCCTGGATAGCGAGACTTTTGGGGTTTGTTTGTTTGTTTTTGATACAAGGTCTTGTTCTATCGCCCAGTCTGGGCTGCAGTGGTGCGATCACAGCTCACTGAAGCCTCAACCTCCCAGCTTCAAGTAATCCACGTACCTCAGCCTCTCAAGTAGCTGGGAATATGTGCACCTGCCAAGACGCCTGGCTAATTTTTTTTTTTTTTTTTCCTTTTTTGTAGAGACAGGGTCTCACTATGTTTTCCAGGCTGGTCTCAAACTCCTGGACACAACCGGTCCTCCTCCTTTGGCCTCCCAAAGCACTGGGATTAGAGGCATGAGCCACCATGCCTGGCTCAAGGCTTCTTTATGCTTTCAAAGCACCCCACGGGAAATGTATTATTAAAATGTAGTTCTAGAAAAGGTAAATGTATGGACACAGTAAAAAGCCCAGTGATTGCCAAGGGCTAGTGGGGATGGGAAATGAATAGGTAGAGCACAGAGATCTTTAGGGCACTGAAGCTACTCTGTATAATACTGTAACAGTAGATGCATGTCATTACTCATTTGTCCAAACCCACAGAATGTACAACACCAAGATTGAGCCTAATGTAAATTATTGCCTTTGGGTGATAATGATGTGTCAATGTAGGTTCATTGATTGTAGTAAATGTACTACTCTGGTGTGGGATACTGACAGTAGGGGAGGCGTTGGGGAGATAGATGAGAACTCTATTTTCTGCTCAATTTTGCTGTGAACCTAAAACTGCTCTAAAAGAAATAAGGTCTATTTTAAAGGAAAAAATTAGGGCCGGGCACGGTGGCTCACACCTGTAATCCCAGCATGTCAGGAGGTCAAGGCAAGGCGGATCACAAGGTCAGAAGTTCGAGACCAGCCTGGCCAATATGGTAAAACTCCATCTCTACTAATAATACAAAAAAAAATTAGCTGAGCGTGGTGGCGCGTGCCTGTAGTCCCAGTTACTCAAGAGGTTGAGGCAGGAGAATTGCGTGAACCCGGGAGGTAGAGGTTGCAGTGAACCGAGATCATGCCACTGCACTCCAGCCTGGGTGACAGAACAAGACTCCGTCTCAAAAGAAAAAACAAAAGAAAAGAAAAACTTAATGTAGTGGCCCTGTAAGGTGAAAAGGATGGCAGGGGCATTTTATAGGTAGGGAAACATTGGCAGTATTTATCTGAAAAACTTGGCCAAATTTAAAGAATAGCTGTGCAGATCCACCCAACAAAGCCTCCTATGAAAGCAACGTCAGAACTAAGAACTATTAGGCTGGTCCTAACTTTCTTATGTTGGATTCATATAAAAAAACAAAATAATCATTTGTGGCAAAGAATTTACCCTGTAGACTTGATCTCTGCCAAAGAGTATTAAAAGAAGTGATTTGTTGAAGTGGCTGCACTGCTGGTTCTGGCAACGGCGCTCTGAGAGCTCCTGGGTAAAGCTGACTCAGCTACCTTAACGCAGGCTCCTGGTCACATCTGCCCAAAGTCCTTCAAGCTGCGTGCCCTCGTTCAGGGTTTCTCTCACTCTGGTCACTGGGGTACTCGGGGAGTAGAAGAGGCGTTCCTGGGATTATGAGTTCTCCAGCAGCTTTCACTTTGGCAGTGTGAGGCTTAACAATGCTCCAGGCTGCAGAGGGAAAGAAGAAAGAAAACCAGCTAAGCAGAAGAAAATCCTGTAGTTGTGAATGTGGTGGCTAAAGGAAGTGCACATTTGGCACGTCTTTCAGTTTGTACCACAAAACGAAGCCCATCTACAAGTGCAGCAAGTACAGAAAAGTTTGAAAACACTGATAGGAAGAGTGTGAAGGTCATGGATCTATACTGGTCTTCAAATATTTTTCTAAACAACACAAAAACCAGTAAGATCTGCAGTCGGCACATTTCAAAATCAAGTTCCTTTAAAGCCTATACACTATGTACTCTAGCCCTTTCCTCTCCTTCCCTTGCCACACACAAAATCAAACAAAAATTTTGACTCTGCATGTACTAACTATTATGTGCATCTGAGGCAGGCGGATCATGAGGTCAGGAGTTCAAGATCAGTCTGGTCAATATAGTGAAACCCTGTCTCTACTAAAAATACAAAATTAGCCGGGTGTGGTGGCACATGCCTGTAATCCCAGCTGGTGGGGAGGCTGGGGCAGGGGAATCACTTGAATCTAGGAGGCGTAGGTTGCGGTAAGCCAAGATCGTGTCATTGCACTCTGGCCTGGGCAACAAGAGCAAAACTCTGCCTCAAAAATAGAAAAAAAATAGTTTGAGCAGTACAAACTATAGAATGAAAAGTCTTCCTCCCGTTCTAACATCCCTGGCCTCTCCTAGAGGTATCCAGTGTACCAGAGTAACCAATTTCTTGGATATCTACTCAAATATATCTGATTTTGGCCTATTTTCAAGCAACAATCTCTGGCATAGACAGATCTGGTTCAAAGGCTCATAAAACAATGGTGGGGAAGGAGCACAAAGCGGAAGGGAAGAGGAGCGGAGCTCTAGATAACTAATAAAAAACAAAAACCCACCCAGGCCCCCTTTTCCTTTAGGAAGACTTGAAAAACATCAACACTTGCCAAAGGAAGAGGAAATTTTTATTAGAACCAAAGGAAGAGGAAATTTTTATTAGAACCAAACTTTCCCATTCAAATTGTTAAGTAATACAAAACACTGATAAACTTACTGCTTTCAGAAAACAGCACCTTTTTTTTAACCTCAAGGAATATTTTGCCAAGAAAACCTTCACGTAAATAAATCTAAGCAGAAAACAAGCCCCAAATGCAGCATTCTGCAATAATTATGGGGAAAAATCTTCCCATCCACCTTGGAATTCAGGGGAACTGTTTTACAGATACTATCAAACTGTTCCTCACTTCAAATTAAATTGAGGCTCACAATCTATTTGAAAATAAAATCTAGACATATAATAGGCGCAGTAAGAATAAGACATGTAAAACTATCTTCCATAGAGAGGTCAACCAGAAATTTGTCTTTTTCAGCAGTCACTTAGCAAAGTTAAAGAGCAAAAATGCATTTCTAACGTGGGCATCCTTAAAAACAAACTCATCAGCTGAGCTGCACCCACAAACCCTTGAGTTTCAGAACAAACTGTTGAAATACTGGTATTTTCCAAGACGCTGGGGCCAGGGAAATTTGGCAGAGTCACACTAAAGCTGCTTTCCCCTCTGCCAAAGACTAACTGCATTTTAAGAGGAGGCCAGTGTTCAGCTGTCCTGCCTAGGGTCAACCATGTCTTTTAAGTGAGAGTTACTGTATTGGTGGGAAGAAGTTTAGATAAACCAGAAAATAAACACCGGTACGTATTTTTCTGATTCTCTTTTTAAAAATCAGAGACTCTTCTTTTGTTTTTTCCTTATTATAAAGGTGCTTCTGATTTGACATCCAACATCCCAGCCCCATCATCTTCACTGCATGGAATTCCTTCTCATCCTTCAAGACAGTGTTTGGGTTCCCCTGCCTCTGTCCAGTCTTCTCTAAAGATTCTTATATTTCCCAGATCTTTCTAATTCCCCTGGTATTTATATTCTATATGACGAACAACCTGGCATTAATTCCCTGCCATGCACTGGGTTTCTCGAAACCAATTTAAAACTAGATAAAGATCACACATTATTCTTCAGTGTTTAGCCCTCGTTCATGATACTTAGCATATACTTGGTGCTCAAGAGTTTAACTAAATCTCCAAGTTAAATATAATTTAACATTTGTTTTAAAATTCATTGGGCTCTCAAACAAACCATGGACTGAAATCAAAACTGTGGTGCACTATAAGAAAGACCAGGTTGGTAAAATGGCAAATAACGTGTTGAACTGGATACTTAACTCTTCAAATGTTCTACTTGGCACCCATCTCCCAACAAATACCCTTCATATCAATAGGCAAGCTCGGCACACCTGAAAGGTAGCTAAAAACTGTTGTGTTCAAAACCCCAAGAGGGACTGAAAATATAAAAACCAACTCCCCAAAAAGATATACTCACTAATTAAAATCAGTGCTATTGTTCAGGTGCAGTGGCTCATGCCTGTAATCCCAGCAGTTTGGGAAGCCGAGGCGGGTAGACCACCTGAGGTGAGGAGTTCAAGACCAGCCTGGCCGACATGGTGAAACCCTGTCTCTACCAAAAATACAAAATTAGCCGGGCATGGTGGCAGGCACCTGTAATCCCAGTTACTCGAGAGTCTGAGACACGAGAATCGCTTGAACCTGGAAGGTGGGGGTTGCACTGAGCCAAGATCAGCGCCACTGCACTCCAGCCTGGGGAACAGAGGGAGAATCTGTCTCAAAAAAACAAACAAACAAAAATCAGTACCATGAAATAAATATCTATATAATAAACTCTAGCAAATTTTCAAAAACCATTCATTGAGCTGAGTTTTTTCCAAAAATTTGCCAACTTATTTGGCAATGGAGTTTCAATTCTTGGCAGCTAATCAAGCTGTGTAAAAGTCTGACCCTAAAGGGTCAAAGGCACATTCCTGAGCAGGGGGTTGGAGGATGACAATGAAGAAGGAGAAGGAAAATCCAATCCAATTTTCTAACTCTAATTTTGGGCATTTAACATTACAGTACAGTTTTCTTTAATCCAGTTTAAAAGAACATGCATAGTTTCTTAAAAGTTGTTGCAATATGATGGGACCTGAGTAACAGGCAAGCATAAAAAGCGCTTAAAATCAAACAAGCTCTTGGCAGTCCACAAAGCAGCTAAGCAACAGGGGAAAAAAAAAAAATCAAGACAAGTTTTCTCAGTTCTTTAGTTACATATCCTTGGCTTTTAGAAACTGTGGCTTCTAACATTGCAAATCCTTACCCTTTCAAGAACCATTCTATACTCTCCCTGTCTGTTCACCCAGTCCATAAACCAAATAAACCATGGTGTATCTTGCTGTGGAATTGCCATTAACCAGAACTACTTCAGAAAGCAGGATATGGTAGCAAGAATATAGACTTAGGAAGCAGCCAAACTCAGTTTTCCAACCTATTAAATGTGACCTCTGCAAATCATTTAACCTCTGAGTTTCAGTTTCCTTTTCCATGAAATGGGGTAAATACTTCCCATCTAGTTACTAATTATAGTAGCTATCATTTAGTGAGTTCTTAGTTCTATAACTGTGCTAACCACATTACTTGCACTGTCTGACTTAATCCTAACAATGAAATTGAGAGGTTATATTGTTCCCAAATTATGCATAAGAAAATGTGAATGACCATGAGAAATGCGAATTTCCAGGAATTTCTCCAGAATATATTGTTCTTAAAATACTTTCATTCTTTACTCATGATTATAGATATCCAAAAACATTGCTAAATGGGAACTATCATACTTAGTAGTATTTACAAAGAATTGTAGCCTATAGCAAATACTAAGATCCTGGAAAATGCCAGTGAACATTATTGGATGTTATGCCAGTAGCGAGCAAAATTCAGCCCACAGTCTGGATTTGTAAATAAAAGTTTTATTGGAACAGACACACTTGTTCATTTTAAGTATAGTCTATGGCTGCTTTCACACTGAAATGGTAGAACTGATAGTTGTAACAGAGTCCGTATGGCTTGCAAAACCTAAAATATTTACTATCTGGCCCTTTAGAAAGAGACTTTGTTGACCACTGCAATAACCTACATTCAGATCTACAAGCAAATTAACAGTACGACACAGACTCGTATGTTGAAGTTGCCAATTTAAAGACTCAGTTTCTTGTAATACCAAGCGTAGGATATGTATACAGTATGCTATGCATATAAACTTATTTTATTTGCAAACATGACAGATCGATGGTAGTAGCAGATTGGGTCACAAAGACACATTTTTAACATGGCAACAGCGAGAAGAAATCATGACCCATTCTCTCCCACGTGCTCCTATCCTGCGCTGGCTCCAAAAAAGGTGGATCTTATCCTTCAACTCCACAAGTCAGCTTTTCCTGTTCTTGCTTTCAGCTTGACATCAGTGAATTCTTTCTACTGTCATTGTGTTGACTCATACAATTCTCACAGGAGAATTATAACACTTTTTCCCATTTACCTCATAAGTGATGTTTCTAGGGATTTGGAAAAACATATATATTTCCCAAGAAATCCTGAGATGGAATTCTGCGACAGAAACACTGTTCTCTCCTGGTGTACATCTCCTGGTGTACATCCTACAGAGTAGGAATCATATGTTAGACTTCTAGAGAGTGAAGAAAAAAAAGCTGGGGAGGGAGGGCAGAGCATGAGGAAAAACAAAATCTCCAAGATGTTTTAAGGAAAAGATTCAGGTCTGCCTTACAGCCTAGAAAGAAGACCAGGCCAAAGTGGAAATACAGTGAAGATGGGTTTTCCTAATGCTTTGGCTGAAATATTAGACCACCTTTCTCCTCCAGAATTTAACGTACAATTTGGCTAAGACAAAAGGGGCCCACTGTGGATTACTTAATTATAGAGTGTAATTAAGTACCAGACTACACTTCTAAAGATAATCTGCCTACACTCTGTAACCCCGAAACCCTCAAGTGAAGTGGTTTGGTGATCCATCAAAATCCCTTTCATTTGTCCAGCCAAAGATTCATTTACTCCTGCCAGAAATATAAAGTAAAGGAATCAAGGAGAAAACTTGAGGCAACAAAGGCAGTGAGTGGGCTATAGCAGTATAAAGAAGAGTTCCACGCTTGAACCATAGGGTTCCGAGTTGGATCCCGGCCGTGGCCCATGTAATCTTTTCTGACAAAACAGGCGTCATGACTTCCTTGCAGAGTCGCCATGTATGAAGCACATGGCACTCAGTGTATGCTAACAAATGGTAGCTAATGTTGTGAACTCAATATTTAAGGAGCAGCTATAAGAAGAGAAGTGATGATTACCAGGGTTGAATTATTAGGTTGAATCCTATGCAATTGCTGAAATTTGACCATTTTGACTTATCAAAATAGCAATTTAGGGCCAGGCACGGTGACTTATGCCTATAATCCCAGTACGCTGGAAGGCCAAATTAGGAGGACTGCTTAAGCCCAGGAGCTGGAGACCAGCCTGGGCAACATGGTGAGACCCCATCTCTACAAAAAATTTAAAAATTAGCCAGGCATGGTAGTGCACACCTGTAGTCCCAGCTACGCAGGAGGGTGAGATGGGAGGACTGCTTCAGCCCAGGAGGTCGAGGCTACAGTGAGCCATGTTCATGCCACTGCACTCCAGCCTGGGCAACAGAGCAAGACCTGTCAAAAATAATAATAGCAGTAAGAAGCAACTTTGAAATAAATATTACAAAGGGCTCCACAGGAAGCCTGAAAAGAGAGACCATGAAAGACTAACAGCCCAATACTCATTCTTCCACTGGTGATGACTTAGAAAAAATCCAGACACCAAACAGGAAGGCTACAGACTAAAATAGAATACCCCCTTAAGTCAGCTTCTCACCAGATATGAGGTGTGACTTCAGAGAAGATCAGATTCCACAAAAGACAGACACACATACACTCCTCACTCATAAGTAACCCATATCACTCACTCCTTTCTCTTTTTTTTTTTTTTTTTTTTTTTTTTGAGATGGAGTCTTACTCTCTCACCCAGGCTGGAGTGCAGTGGCACAATCTCCACTCACTGCAACCTCTACCTCCCAGGTTCAAGTGACTCTCCTGCCTCAGCCTCCTGAGTATCTGGGATTACCGGCATATGCCACCACGCCTGGCTAATTTTTGGTGGAGATGGAGTTTTGCCATGTTGGCCAGGCTGGTCTCGAACTCCTGACCTCAAGTGATCCGCCCATCTCAGTCTCTCAAAGTGCTGAGATTATAGAAGTGAGAGATTACCACACCCAGCCACCCCTTTCTCTCTCTCTTCTTTATTCCTGCTCTCTCCCTTTTCTATCCTGATTTCTTTCCCTATGCAAGGCCCACTGAAATCTTTGATTAACCAGTTTAGGAAGGAAATAAACACAGCCTTTCTGGTTAACTGATGTTACCAATTACACAGAAGGCCTTTCTATAAGCTTTTTAGAGCAGCCAGTAGCTCAATATAGACATCCAATGGATCCATCACACTTTCTCCCTATTTTTCTAATTGTCCTTCATTTTTTTCAAGTCCCATCAGCCTTCACCCAGTTAACAGGTCTGTGGTGGTTCTATGGAGTCATATCAATTCTTGAGTGAGAAATGAGTTTCATGACAATCCCCAGGCCAGCGGTCCCCAACCCCCAGGCTGTGGACGGGTACTGGTCCATGGGCTCTTAGGAACCTGGCTGCACAGCAAAAGGTAAGTTGCTGGCAAGCGAGCATTAGGCCTGAGCTCTGCTTCCTGTTAGATCAGATCAGCCGCGGCATTAGATTCTCATTGGAGCGAACCCTATTGTGAACTGTGCACGTGGGGGATCCAGGTTGCACTCTCCTTATGAGAATCTAACTAATGCCTAGTGATCTGATGTAAACAGTTTCATCCTGAAACCATCCCTCTTCCTCCCCACTACTCCATCCGTAGAAAAAATGTCTTCCATGAAACCAGTCTGCTGTCCTGGGCTAACCCCAAGTAGCTTTATTACAGCCATATATACATCTCCAAATGGTTCTCAGAGAAGAATCAGAGCACCTTGCGTGAAGAGGGATTGAGAACAAGTGGAAGGGCAGAAAGGAGGAACTGGTCATTTCTTCCATTCCCCCAACACACGACTCCCTAAACAGAATCAGACTTCTCTGGTAATCAGATCACCTTTCTGTCTGTTTGGCTCAGCTTTCATGCGTGTACACCCCATTGCAGCAGCACTCCAGCTCTCCTCATTACCATGAGACATCCGTGTTGTAACTGTTGTCTGGCAGGAATGTGGTAATCCTTGGTGATTACACTCACACATAAGACTATACAGGCTTTCATCAGCTCATGATCTCAGGCACTTTTATAAGAGTTCGCAAGACTGCCACCCACCAGGCCAGGACCAGATTTTCTGGTTTTCTAATGGAGTGTCTGGCATTTTGTTTCACCTAGGCTGTACTATTTACCTTCACTAGACAGATATTTAGCAAAATTTCAATGAGGAGTCTCTTGAAAGTAGGAACTCTGTGTATTCAATGTGCTGCTATATCTCCAGTGCCTGGTCTAGCATCATGCCAGACTATTTAAATATTTGTGGTGTAAATGAAGTTTAAAATTGCAGAAAAAACAGGCTGGGCACAGTGGCTCATGCCTGTAATCCCCACACTTTGGGAGGCCAAGGCAGGAGGATTGCTTAAGCCCAAGAGTTCGAGACAAGCCTGGACAATACTGTGAGACTTCATCTCCAAAAATCTAGCCAAGCATGGATGGCACATACCTGTAGTCCCAGCTATTTGTGAAGGTCATGAGGGGAAGGATTGCTTGAGCCTGGGAGGTGGAGGCTATAGTGGGCTATGGTCACACCACTGTATTCCAGCCTGGGCGACAGAGTAGGACTCTGTCAAAAAAAGAAAAAAAAGAACAAAAAGGAAAGGAAAGGAAAAGAGAGGGAAGGGGAGGGGAGGGGAGGGAAGGGGAGGGGAGGGGAGGGGAGAGAAGGGGAGGGGAGGGGAGGGAAGGGAAGGGAAGGGAAGGGAAGGGAAAGGAGGGGAGGGGAGGAAGGAAAAGAAAAGGAAGAAAGAAGGAAAGAAAGGAAGGGAAGGGAGGGAAAGAAAGAAAACGAAAGAAAGAAGGAAGGAAGGAAGGAAGGAATAATTTCAAGCTAATAAGCTTGGCAAAGAAAAAGAAACTTCTCTATCACTAAGTGGCTAAATTTCTACCCTAGGCTTAAATTAAAAGCAGTAGCAGAAAGTACCAAATACCTTCCTGCAAGTATTTATGTCATTACCAACCTAAGAAAAATTTTCACCAGATCACGCTTCCTAATTACGATTGAACAGGAATAAACTGAACAAAAGACAATCAATACTATTTTTTATTGTTTGGTTCCATTTATTGTTTGCCCACCAGCATATAGGCATTTCTAAAGCTAGTCTAGAAACTGCTTGCCCACTGTGCAGAGAGAACAAGGTAACAAGCAAAAAAGCAAAACAAAACAAAACAAAATCCAATAAAGTTAGGGAAAAAAGAAAAAAATGAACAATGTTTTATGTGGCCTCATTTTCTCATTGGTTTTGTGTGTGTATATACTACATACCTATAATTATGTCAGACAAGTCATGAATTTTATAAGTATTTGCCAGTCCTGTAATGAGTTAACCTGAAAAATTAACCTGCACACTTCTTGAAGAGAAAAATAGCCTCTCATTTATCTTTGATTGTGTAATAATTGGGATAGTATCCCTTCCATACTAACTACTCAACAAATACTTGTCGGCCTATGAGCAGTGAGTTAATTTAAAATAAGACTAAAGTCAAGAATTAGGCAACTCTGGGTCTGCCGCTGACTTGGTGATCTTGAGCACTAGTGTCTCTCAACTCAGCTCTATTGGCTCTATGGGATTGAGCAGGGAGTCATCCAGGTCGATGGAGATAACACTGAACTGGTGAGCTAGACATGACCCTGCACCACTGCTGTGTGACACTCAGAAGTCACTAACCCTTCTCACCCTTCTCTGTTATCCTTTTATACTAACTATAAAGACAGAGCAGGCCGGGCACAGTGGCTCACGCCTGTAATCCCAGCACTTTGGGAGGCCGAGGCAGGCGGATCACGAGTTCAGGAGATCGAGACCATCATGGCTAACACGGTGAAACCCTGTCTCTACTAAAAATACAAAAAAAAAAAAAAAAAAAAAAAATGCGCCGGGCGTAGTGGCGGGTGCCTGTTGTCCCAGCTACTCGCCAGGCTGAGGCAAAATGGCCTGAACCCGGGAGGCGGGGCTTGCAGTGAGCCAAGATCGCGCCACTGCACTCCAGCCTGGGCAATAGAGCAAGGCTCTGCCTAAAAAAAAAAAACACAGAGAGAGAGAGCAGTGGCCCAAGTCATTAAGTCTCCTAGCTCAAAGATTCTGCTTAGATATTTCTTTCGTGATTGTTACCAGGATTCCTCAAGAATTATGCTAACGGCAAGGGGTATTCTTTAATTAAAGATTTTTTTTGGGCCAGGCATAGTGGCTCACGTCTGTAATCCCAGCACTTTGAGAGGCCGAGGTGGGCGGATTGCTTGAGACCAGGAATTTGCTGGGCAACATGGCAAAACTTAATTTCCACAAAAAAATACTAAAGGCCAGGCGTAGTGGCTCACGCCTATATTCTCAGCATTTTGGGAGGCCCATGCAGGCGGATCACCTAAGGTCAGGAGTTCAAGACCAGCCTGGTCAACATGGTGAAACCCCGTTTCTACAAAAATACAAAAGAAATTAGCCGGGCATGATGGCAGATGCCTGTAATCCCAGCTACTCAGGAGACTGACGCAGGAGAATCGATTGAACTTGGGAGGTGGAGCTTACAGTGAGCCGAGATCGCGCCACTGCACTCCAGCCTGGGCAACAGACGAAGACTCTGTCTCAAAAAAAAAAAAAAAATTAGGTGGACATAGTGGTGGGTCCCTGTAGTCCCAGCTACTTGGTAAGCTGAGGCAGGAAGCTTGCTAGAGCCTGGGAGGCAGAAGCTGCTGAGATCATGTCACTGCACTTCAGCCTGGACAACAGAGTGATAGCAAAACCCTGTCTCAAAAAAAAAAAAAAAAAAAGACAGCTGTCCAATGTACCTCTGTACTGAGATGGCACCCAGCCCACTAATTAAAGAAAAAATGTAAAAATAACATAACACTTTTTATGTAGGAGTTTCATTCTTTTTTTCTTGAGACAGAGTCTCACTCTGTCGCCCAGGCTGGAGAGCAGTGGCACAATCTTGGCTCACTCCAACCTCTGCCTCCCAGGCTCAAGCGATTTTTGTGCCTCAGCCTCCTGAGTAGCTGGGATTACAGGTACCCGCCACCATGCCCAGATAATTTTTGTATTTTTAGTAGAGATGAGGTTTCACCATGTTGGCCAGGCTGGTCTCGAACTCCTGACCTCAAGTGATCCACCCGCCTCGGCCTCCCAAAGTGCTAGGATTACAGGCGTGAGCCACTGTGTCTGACTGAGGTTTGCCCTTAATTTAATTTGCTCACCAATCATTTGCTCGCCAACTGAAGGGCAACTGAGTAAGAAAATGTACAAACAGAAGTAGAGTAACAGTGCGTCTATTAAGAACAGTCTCTCAAGGGGGCAAAAGAAAACATCCAGGTTCCCAAGACTAAAGGCATCCTGTCCATGTCACCCACCATCCCAAATCTACTAATCTTTCTTTATGCCCTATCTTCTGCAATGGAACCACTGAAGAATCTTGTAGACAAAGCCAGAAACCAAATTCGCCTTACAAACCCCACCCCTACCTACATCTCAGCCCAGGA
The DNA here is from genome assembly GCF_009764315.1 of Trachypithecus francoisi. Taxonomy (NCBI): domain Eukaryota; kingdom Metazoa; phylum Chordata; class Mammalia; order Primates; family Cercopithecidae; genus Trachypithecus; species Trachypithecus francoisi. Next base: position 85,005,407 of record NW_022681458.1, on the reverse strand, counting down.
CCTCTCCTACCAACAGCGCTCCAGCTGACCCCTTCATGGTCTCTTCTACACCTCTGCCATCAGTGTAGTAAATCGTTCATTGAGTAAGGCACAGTAGTGCCTCTCCTCTGCTTAAAGCCATCAATGGCTCTCCTAGCTCGTGTAGATTTCCTGATTGTCACGATCTGTCCCCAGACATCTCCAACATCATCGAATTATCATCTCATAAGTACCCTCATCCTAATTGTATCTTACAGCTCCCTGGGGACACCATGGCCTTGTTCACCTTCTGCCTTTGCAGTTGCCTGCCTGAAATGTCTTCTTCCATCTGGCAAACTCCTATGCTTCAGGATCAGCCCCAGCATCACCTCCCAAAGCCCCCATGTCTACATCCTGTCTGAAATATTAATACATGCCCCCTCATCTGTTGTTCCCAAACTTAACTATTGTGCCCCTTAAAAGTGCATTTCAATTTTTAAATTTTACTATTTCCCTGATGAGTCCAGGGACTCCTCAAAGGTAATCAGTATTTTTCACCTCTGAAACATCAAGGACAGTCATATAAATAATAGGCCAAGAGGCTGGGTGCAGTGGCTCACGCCTGTAATCCCAACACTCTGGGAGGCCAAGGCAGGTGGATCACCTGAAGTCAGGAGTTTGAGACAAGCCTGGCCAACATGGTGAAACCCCATGTGTACTAAAAATACAAAAATTAGCCAGGTGTGGTAGCAGGCTCCTGTAATCCCAGCTACTTGGGAAGCTGAGGCAGGAAAATTGCTTGAACCCAGGAGGCAGAGGTCGCAGTGAGCCGAGATCATGCCATTGCACTCCAGCCTAGGTGACAAGAGCAAACTCCATCTCAAAACAAAATAAAATGCCCTTAATAAATATTGATAATAAATGGTGTACCCTGATAATGGATTCAAAGCATAAGAGGTACCATCCAAGAGAAATAGGAACAATTTAAAAAATGACAGAGAAATAATTAGGCTAATGGCAAAAAAGGAGGTAGACCTACTAGAACCCATTTTCAGTGTTGTCATGGCTTTTAACTCAAAGTAAAAAACAAAACAAACTTCCCCAAACCCTCAGTTATAGAGACAGAGAACTACCAATGTTTCTGATTTCATACAAAAAGACAACATGTAAACTAAATGTATATATTCAACCACAGCTTCCTCCTGACTTATATTTGAAAACAAAGTATTCCCTACTCTAACATTTTAGGACATAATCTTTTTTCTAAATTTTATATACACACAGAGAGAGAAAACAAAACTTGAGAACAATACTTAAATACCATGCTAACAATGTAATATTACTGGAAACTAAATTGTTACCAATAAAATGTAAGAAGGGAGATGCTTTGTTTCACCAAAAAAAAAAAAAAAATGTAATTTTTTCCCAGAGAATTATTCCCAAGATGGACTCATGCCCCCATACAATTCCCTTGGCTAAGCTCTCGCTGGCTGGCCTGCTTCCAGATGTTGTCAGTCAAGGTGACTGAGGGAGCTAAAGTAGGAAAAAGAAGTGTTCTTCCTCTCACCATGACAATATTACATTTGCTACATTTTTTGTCTTAGAAACAGGGTCTCACTCTGTTGCTCAAGTTGGAGTAGAGTGGCAGAAACATAACTCACTGTAACCTTGAATTCCTGATCTCAAACAATTCTCCCACCTTGGCCTCCCAAAGCACTAGGATTACAAGAATGAGACACCACACCTGGCCTTTACCTTCTTAAAGGTTTTTCCCCACTCCACTACCCATTTTCTCAGCCCCGGCCTGTTTATATCACACTGGGAAGAAAAGACAAATAACACACATTGCTATATAATGTTATTCAATTTACTTTAATAAGCATGAAAAAGTTAACAGAAAGGAGGCAATGGCCAAAGACAAATGTTAAAGAAAAGAGTAGGAAGATCCAAGGAATAATAAATGGCTGTTATTAGCATTTGCTGGCTGGGATCACTTTAACCCATGAAATCACTTAATGTGTGAGTCATGTGAACTCATGACTGCGCTGAATCATGTCATGTGTTCAACCAAACCTGCAATGAAAATAACCCAGAAGTCTTGAGATGCCAATGACTCTCCAAGCAAAATAATGTGGGTGGCAGATCTACCCTAGAAAAATAAAAAAACATAAATAGGTGCTTAGAAAAAAATTTTAAATCCTATTGTTTTCATAAAACAAGTGGGCAAAGGGAGATTTTTTAGTTTACCAAAATTGGGACTGGGTTAAAATTTCAAAAGTTGAGAATTCACTGTTCTAGAGGATTCTGTGAGAGTCAACACTGGTGTCTACTGTGTGGCCACTGCAGGGTTGGACCAGGAACTGGGTTTCTATCCTCACTCAGTTCACAGGATTATCAGGAGAGCCCAATCCTTGGCTTCTACTCCAATGTTAGCTTTCAAATTAGTCTTACCTGCTAATAGTTTCTCTGTCAGGGTGGTGAAAATGTTCTAACATTAGATAGTGGTGTCAGCTGAACAGTTCTGTGGCTGCACTAAAAACCACTGAATCGTACATTATAAAACGGTGAACGTTTTTGGTATATGAACTAACTCAATAAAACTGTTATTTTAAAAATCAGTTTGAAAGGTCTTACAGCCTTTTTTCCGTACAACTTAGACCTCGAGTACATTCTGGGCTGTGCCTCTTCACCACCTGGACATAGCTTATCTCTCAGTTAATTTTTGTGAAAAGAGCAAAAGCTCTGGAATCACACAGCTTGAGGAATGAACCTAGGCATGTAACTTCCCAGGCACTGGTATCTTAAGCACATTACTCTCTGCCTGTGTCCCATCCATAAAACAGGCAGACACCACCCCCCAGTTAGATGAGAACTACTACTGAGAAACTGCAAATCACCGCCGACTTCAGACTAAATTAGTAAATTGCAGATGATTAAAATGAAATGGCCTCTACCAAAGGACACATGAGGTATCAGAAGAAAATAACAGGAAAGACAAAAACGAGAAAGGATGATGGCAAGTCAAGAGTTAGGACTGAAGCCAGCCTACCTGAAGCCAAATCCTCTTTGGGATTCCAGTGATACTTTGGAGTAGGGGTGATGTGGGGTGGGAAGATGGGGACGGGTCTGCTCCCAGAATTATGTGCTATTATCAAGACAACCTTGTCTATGATGCATAAATCTCGAGACTCTTTAACGCAAGATCTTTTATATGAGTAACTACAAAACAGAGACATTTTCTATACTTTACTCTCCTCAAGTGTCACTCAGCATTCAGTTCACTAATGGAATTTTAGCCTCTTGATTTGGGTTACTATTAATTAGAACACACAGTTTTGGATCAGGATTCATTTTTTATAGGTTAATTCTATAACATAAAACATGCCTGAATTTGACTGTGTTAGGAGTCTTTTCATCACAAGCCTCAAGATTCCACACCTGTGATTAATTTACATAAGCACAAGTTGAAACATCAGCTTTTTGATCATTTGTGACATTGCAACTCTTAAGAAGCAACTCAACCGACAATTAATACAAACGATCTATATTTATCATCAATAACCCAAATTCCCAGAATTTGGGCCAGAATTTCTAATGTGAAATTAATTCTTCATAGCCATTTTAATACCATTCTCATTTAAAATGTGCTCTATTTATCCGAGCAACAATGAAAGGAACTTTCATTGTTCAAAAAGACTTAAAAACATCTATTTTTATATATAAGTGTGTGTGTGTGTTTATACGTGTGTGTACAGACACACACGTATAAACCTTTTGTCACACGTTTCTACCCTTCAAAAGCAATTCAAGAAGAGCTAGAGACTAGCAAATTGTCAGCCCTATCCTTCCTCTGGTAGAGGTGATACTACAGCCAGCTGAATTCTCTAAGTAAAAGTTCCTCCAGAGATCAGTAAGTTAACAAACTAGTCTCCATACTGCACAGGTTGGCTTCCTGTATCTTTGCATCCCTGATGTTCAGCATATACTTGAGCTTTGTGGACTGAAGAGAAAGGGCAGACAAGCATCACCCAACACCCCAGGGTTAAAGGACTAAATGAGCCCAGTTGTTCTCACCCTTGGCTGTACATTAAAAGTGCCTGAAGAGTGCTCTCTGGTGGAAATGGAGGATGGCCATTGTCCCAACTCTCCAGGTGGCTCAAATGAGCAGCTGGGAGTTGAGTATCACTGAGAGAGACAAGGTAAGAAACAGTTAATACTTTCAGGATTGCTTCAATGTGACAGGACATGAAAGTACAACACACATATAAAAAGGAAATAAAACGTTAGCAATTGTCTGTTTACCATTCACACTGTCAACAATTACGAGAAAAATTCAACTGAGTTTCGGGTCACTAAACCCTAGTCCATTTCAAAAACATCTGTCTACCTAATTTTGCTTTTTTACTTTCTAAATCCAAGAGGGAAATGATAATCTTCTGTAAGTTTTAGAATGGCTTATTTTCTAAAACTGTCAGAAAGGAAAAGGTTAGCTCCTGTTAGTTTTAATTTTGAATGCATTAAGTATTGGTGGAGGTAACTCTTAGATAACAGCTTTTTTAAAAATCCATTTTAGTTGTTTTATGGGCAGTATTTTTGTTGGTTCTGCCAGAACTGCTGTGCACTCAGGCTTAAGACAACACATACTAGTATGAATTCAACTGAGTCTCTTATAACTTCTAACCAAATTTAGACTGGTTTAACACAACCATGAGGTATCCTTCCACTGTTTTTCAATAATACTTTGGACATACAAAGGGCAGGTCACATACATGTCTAGAAGCTATTTTCCTTTAAATATAATTTTGGATTATATTTAAAATCACCTGTCGCCCAGGCTGGAGTGCAGTGGCGCGATCTCGGCTCACCACAACCTACGCCTCCCGAGTTCAAGCAATTCTCCTGCCTCAGCCTCTCAAGTAGCTGAGATTACAGGCGCGTGCCACCATGCCTGGCTAATTTTTTGTATTTTTAGTAGAGAGGGGGTTTCACCGTGTTAGCCAGGATGGTCTCAATCTCCTGACCTCAGGTGATCTGCCTGCCTCGAACTCCCAAAGTGCTGAGATTACAGGCATCAGCCACCATGCCCAGCCTGGTAATTTTTTTTTAAGAGGCAAATAAATGTGAATGCTCCACAGAGGTAGGGGCATTCCAGGGTTGAAAAAAGCTTCCATATGTGATTATGCTCTTTCTCTAGAGGTAGATGGGTGGGTCCCAACTGTGGGGTTTACTGTATTAACACATCAAACAGCAAGAGTAGGGAGCTACATATATCACACACACATGCCATTCGTACTGCCATTTCTCAAATACAGTATGATTTCATGTAGATGTATATCAAATAAACAAATATATTCATATATAAAAAACATATAGTATAGGACTACATATATTCAATCCATGCTATGGTCTAAATGTTTGCATCCACAAATTAATATGTTGCAACTAATCACCAATGGGATGACATTAGGAAGTGAGGGTTTTGGAGGTGATTAAATCATGACAGCAGGGCCTTATGGGATGAGTGTTCCTGTGGATTTAGTGGCCTTATAAGAGAGACCCCAGAGAGCTACCTTATCCCTTCCACCATGTGAAGACAGAGAAAGAAGATGCCAACTATGACCTAAGAAGCCCTCGTCAGACACTGAATCTGCCAGTGCCTTGATCTTGGGCTTCCCAGCCTCCAGAACTGCGTAAAATAAACGTCGGGTTTTTATAAGCTACATAGCCTCTGGAATTTTGTCATAGCAGCCCAAATGGACTAAAACAATCCATATATACTAAAAATGCAACTAAAACCTTTAGTGAAGGTCCTGATGTTTCCTTTTTAGGAAAGTGCCAGCACTCCACACCCCACCGCACCATACCCCATGTGTCCTCAACCACTATGCCCCCTTCCTCCCCTACACTGTGGTTAAAACCCAGAACTGAGCCAGTCAGAACTGTGGTCCTGCCACGTGCTACCTTTCAGGCCTCAGGAGCTAACTTAATGTGCCTCATTCCCTTCATCTGAAAAGTTTAGATTACAAATTATACCTTCCTCGCAGAATTATCCTAAGAATTAAATGAGTTAATATATGTAAAGCACTCAGAACAGAACATGATATAAGCACCATTAAAGGGTAAGTTATTAATATTATTGATGCTCTTATAACCATAATGCTGACTTCTGTGATACTCATTTCTTTCCTTTCCTTAACAATTTTTCTTTTTCTTAATAGTGTATTTTACTAATTAAAACATACAGTACTTTGACTTGCCTTTGAGTTCCATTTTTTTCTCACTCTGAAAGACATAATGGAACGCATGGGAGAGTATTGTGCTGAATCAGCTCCAATGTATGTCAAAATTTCTTTACCTCAATAATGAATAATAAATTACTTAGCAATACTCACAATGGACTGCAGGGTAGCTCTGCCCCACAGCAGGGCTGAAAACCAGTGGTTAAAAACAAGGATCTGGGCCGGGCACAGTGGCCCAAGCCTGTAATCCCAGCACTTTGGGAGGCCGAGACGGGCGGATCACGAGGTCAGGAGATCGAGACCATCCTGGCTAACACGGTGAAACCCCGACTCTACTAAAAAAATACAAAAAAACTAGCCGGGCGAGGTGGCGGGCACCTGTAGTCCCAGCTACTCAGGAGGCTGAGGCAGGAGAATGGCGTAAACCCCGGAGGCCGAGCTTGCAGTGAGCTGAGATCCGGCCACTGCACTCCAGCCTGGGCGACACAGCGAGACTCCGTCTCAAAAAAAAAAAACAAGGATCTGTTAACCAGTAAGGTTTATTGACAGAACAAAGGGAAACCTTCAGATTGATAACCAGTATGAAGATTACATCCTCCAAGCATCATCTAGTGAACAGAAAACAGAAAGCAAGTCACCGCCAACCAACCAGCCAATAATCTTTAATTTAATATACTCTACTGTTCTTCATCAATATGGACGCAGACAAGCATCTATCAAGAATACCATGGAGCCTTTCAACTACTATGAAATGTAAAAACGAAAACCAAAGTGTTACACCTGGAATTCACCCAAATCTTTTAAACATATAAAATTAACAGTGACGACCTGACATTTAGAAAAAGACAAGCTGGCACAGTAATGCATGCATGACATGTTAAAGGCCATTCAATATCTAATATTCATCATGGGGAGTCGTATTTCCTCAGAGCAGGCTCCCTACTTTGCCGTGTAAATTAAAACTGTGTCAGAAGAGGCAAATACTTTTTTGGAAATGCCTAACATAAAGGCTTTATCTGTAAGAACAAGGTTTGCCCATGACCTTACTTTGTAATCTTTAGTGATGAGAGAAGAAACCAGGTTGAGATACTGTGGCCACTGGCCACTTAGCGTGGCCTGAGAGTGAGAGGTCTGCAGTCAGGAACCTTGAGACAGCTCACAATTCACATGGGGTCTCCAAAAAGGAAACACAGGTCGTACCTAAAAGCATTCCTTATTGCTCCTTCCTACACATTTTATCCACCACCTTATATCTGCGCACAAAGTCCTCCATTTCAGGAAGAAAACCTGGACAAGTGTCACTCCCAGCTGAGCTCTTTGCCAGGTACTTTTCTCAAGATTCATCTCCTCCAGAGTACTTGGATACCCACCCTTGTTCTCCCCTCCCACGGCTCTGCCCACCAGGAAATCATCACCACCTTCTGACAACAGAAGGACTTTGTCCTCTTTAGCACTAAGTCCCCAGTCCCTACCAGGGTGCCTGACACAGTAAGCACACTCAAGGGGGTGTGCTGCAAGATAAATGAATGTCTCTCCTCCTTTATGAAGCCTTCCAGGATTTATAAGGCTTCCAGAATTTAAAAGTAGTGCGTGCCCTTACCCCATGACACCAGCATTCTGAAGGGACTAGATAAAGAACACTCCATCTCCTCTTCTGGATGTCTACTGTAATTAGGTGCAATAAATACCAGATGAATTGGTTCATATCATGTCCTTCATTACATCTGCACCTATGAACAGGAAGAACAGACTTTGCAGCCTTGAGTAAATGAGCTCCTTAAGATTTACATTTCTTTCGCCTGTAAAATGAGGCTACAGATACCAACTTCCTAATATATATAAAGTTTGTAGCACAGGATGTGGCACAAAGATAAACACTCAAATATATTTTCCCTTCCCCATGTATACTATGAATAAAAGTCAAAGTAATTTAAATTTTACACTCACGTGTAACAGAGGCAGAGCTAGGTAATCAGCTCATCTCTCTTTTGAATTTACAGGGATGCTTTGCTAAACCATTCAAACAGCATGTCTTTCTTTCCCTTTGGAGATCAAAGGATTTACCTGACCAAGAGACAGTAAGTTCCCAAAGTCAGGTCTCCTCTGCACATAGCCTTACCTGGCCCAGAGTCACAGAAGAGAGCTTCACTCAGAGAAAGGGTTCAGGAAGTACACATAGAATGAAAGCTGACTAAAGCAAGCCTTTGCCATTTTCCATTATCTTCTAAAATGAGATGCTTTAAAAAAAAAAAAAAGTTTTAAAATTTTTAATTTAATTTTGAGCATGGAAATTTAAAGATATTTGAGGGAAAATAGAGCAGTACATCTGTGATAAGTGACTGTTCTGTCAAACTTTAAGGACTGTAACCCTTAGATACATTTTACACAAAATAACAATTTCTATTGTCACAAACTCAAAGGAAACCAGACAAACAGGCTTGGAAACTACCAGCCAACTTCATTCTGTGAGTAACCATTAAGTTTTAATCAGATGTGGTTCAATTTCTGGAACAGTGAGCATTAAGAGGGGCTCATCAAGGAAAATGGGCAAAAGTAGGAGGAGAAGGAGGAGGAGGAGGAGGAAGAGAACAAAAGAACTGCCCCCCAAGCCAGTCATTGAACGTGGACTCTTGACTCGAATTCTCTGCCCCTCTTTGCAGCTGTTGTCTCCTACAGTTGGCACGAAGCGTTGCCAGTCTGGGACCGGCTTCCAGTGAGGACAGCATTGTTTTATTGGCTACTTAGGCAATGCACACACCATTAATGGAGTTTTTATCTCTCCATTTTCCTGTCAGTACAGAACCAGCCAGTCTGACTCTGTTATTATCATCAAGAAAGCTTTTTTTTCCCCCCTCCCCACACACACTCTTTAATCCAAACAACATCTGGGAACTTCAGCCTCTATCATGTAAAAGCGAAACAGATTTAGAGGGAGAGCAGGAGAAAGTACAGTTCCAGCCACACTGAACAACAAACGAATTCCAACAGGCGAACTAACCTTGAGCCACCCAATATCTCTGAAACACTATTTGCTTCAAAAAGGCAAGGTACTTCCCGCTGCATTGCTTTAAACTTCCGATAGACCCTTGCTATCAAGAGGTGGGGGAAAAAACCCACAGTGACAAGCTGCTTATTGTACAAAAAGAAAAACAAAATGTTGGTACTGTTTTCCTACATGGAAAGTCCTGTTGTGAAATAAAAGTCAAGAATAATATTTAGAAGGTGATTTTTTAAAAGAATGTCTTTTTTTTTTCAAAAAGGAAAAAATAAAGACCCTTTAGCAGACATTACTAGTAAGTACATTTCTAGTGTACAAACTATTAGGAAAAATGTGGCGCCATTAAACGCAGAAAATATGTCCTCCTGTAACAGACAGCTGTCTCCTCTGTAGTTTAAGTATGCTTTCTGCTTAGCTCATGCTCTGTGAGTCATGGAATCAATACAGGAAGCACACAGAGCCAGCCACACTGCAGATTCCGAGGAGGGTCAAGCCACACAGCTCCTCTGTTCCTCTCCTCCGCTTGCTGCATGGCTCTTCCAAGTATGTACATCTGGGGAGAACGCACAACCCCATTTCTACTTCATGTTTAAACCTGCCTCATAAGGGTCTCCAATACTGGTCCTTTCAGCATTGTTTCTAGGTAGGTAGAACCAAAAATTACAGCCCTCCAACATGCAGGTGTCAAGCAATCCATCCTGCCCCTCAGCCCCACTCCTTTCTGAGTTTTCTGCAATGCACCAATAACTATACTTAGGTTAGAAGGGATTTACTTCCCCAGAAATGCTCATCACCCAGTAGAAGACACAATCAGAACTGAACAACTGAGTGTCAGCAAAGGTTAATGGTTTATTTTTAATTTATTTATTTTTGTTCCATTCAGCAAAACAGGGGAAAATCACTAACTGTCTGAGCCACAGGCTCCTGCTCACTGGAAGCTGTGCCCAGAGCCCCTTGCAGTCTGTTGTTAATGACAGTCTCAGTAACCTGATCCTCTCACAGTGGGAGACTTGAGTAAGCACTGGCCTCTCTCGGGTCTTGCCTTTCTATTGTCCCACCCTGCAGGGCCAGCTGTTTCTGACAGCCAAATTGCTGCGTGCTAAGCAATGAATGCTGTCAGAGAAGGAATTTTCATTTCTATAATGCATAGGCCTCCATGGACAAATTATACAGCTTATGGTGCTGGCTGCAGGATGCTGCTCCAAGCCTGAAGCACTGCCAAAACGAAGCCTGTCCTCCCCTCTCCCCAGCCCCAAGCTGACAAGACAGTCACCAAAATGAATCTGAACGGTCAGAGAGAAATGGAACACGTGTTTTCAGAGACAAACAAAACATATGTTGAGAATAGCTGTCCAGCAACACTCTGTGATGTAATGGTGTACAGGGAAAGCTAATTGATCTAATGTCACAACACACAACTACCTGGGCATGGCATCCATTATGACCTACTGTAATCTGGTATCCTGCAGTGAACATCCCAAGGGCATCAGCAGAATCACTGGCTCCCTGCTTCTGGGGGATGCCAGACCTCCCCAGAAACCACACAAGAACTTAGTACTTTTTGAGAATCAAGCAACACTGTATGAGGTCCCAAGAACAGTGCTCTGTTATGAGAATGAAAGTCCCCAATATGTGCTTCACGGAATCATTCTGTAGAAACTCTATGCTTCCTCAGTTCCTCCCCCTCTCTTTCCCAGCAACAACTCCTGAACTGGGTCTGGGATACACCCCCTCGTATTCTGCGTGCTGAGGTGTGGTTGGAAACCATCACACTGCAGTGGATTGCAGGGTGTGATGTGACCTGAGCCCACCCAATCAGAGTGACTCTTGGGATTTTACAGGAACTACTAGAAAAGAAAGTGTGGTTTTCTCATTATACTTGAATGTACGATATGCCAGAGCCATTTTGCTACCATGAAAGGAGAACCTGCTGAGAATGGAACTGACAAAGGAAGAACTGGAGGGGAAATCATAGGGCTCTAGGGATACTGCTTGAGCACTGAGTCAACCCAGATCTAAAACCTATTTTACCCTGGACTGCATAGAATGGCAACCATTCCATGTTCATCTTACTAAGGCTCGTCTGGGTTGGAGTTTTCCATCACCTGCAAAAGGAACTGAATGCATAAACTATCACTCCACCATTAGAGCATCCAAGAATCAACATAAATACGCATATCATACATTGCTATGAATGCAAGAAAAAAGTTTTCCATTCTTGGTTATTTCTTGTGAGAACTTATTTTTTCACCTTTTCCTTCCAGTCCGTATACCTTAACGTGAGCTAAAAGGTGCAAAGTGTCACCTGATCTTGGCCCTTTTTACAAGGCAAATCTAGATATTCGACCTGAACTCAGAGAGAGGAGGAAGCTAAATTCATGACCTGTTATAAATCTTAACCTGACATGGCACATGTGGAATAAAGAAAGTGGACTCTGGTTAGCGAGTGGTCCATCAGCTCCATGTCAGTGAAGCCAGCTCAGAGAAAGGCCAGGAAGCCAGCATGGGGGCAGGGAGCACCTGCTCTCTGGCTGGGTTCAGGTCAGCCAAAGCACAAGCACCTGCAGGCTGTGAGCCGCCAAGGCCATCACGCGCCACATCCTGCAGCCGTCCACTTTATCATTAACTACTGTCTGGCCAGCAAGGGCAGGGTCCGCTTCAAGAACAGCGGGAACTTTAAGGCAGGAGGCATATTCAGAACCATGGTGGGCTCACAGCCACTCACTGCAGACTATAAATAGCCTCCTGGCTGTGATCCTGATGGCAACCACAATTCCTGTTCCCCTGATGGTAACAGAACTTCAGGCCTTTTGCCCAAGAAATTCAGCACAACCCACCAGGTATGGCAAAAATTATGAAATGTACATACATGCTTACTCAATGCCCTGGCCACTCTCCTCTTGTCCATACTTGGCTTCTAATCCCCAAAGATCAAAAAGTGGGGATATTAAAGTTGAAAAAGATATAAATAAGATTTCCGTTTGATGCTGAGAAGCAAAAAAAAAAAAAAAAAAAACTATAGAATACACAGGCTCAAAATTGACAAGGAAGGTAGGGAGGAAAATAAGACCCACTCACTCTCAACCCTTCTCCTTCAAGACAATCATAGGGATTTCAAATCTTTATAGTCATTATTTTATCTGAAGTTATCAGGGGATAGGATGAAGCAGGGGGAAGGACTTGCCCTAACTTCTAACTTGGGAGGAGCAAAAGGAAGCCCAAGAAGGCCACTAAGACTGCTTAGACATGTATTTTAACGACCGCATTTACCTAGCTGCTTCTCAGGGACAATAAAATGAACCAAAATTGTCAGGACTGACTTAAACTTACGGTTCAAGATCCACCCAGAGCTGGGAGTGGTGGCACACACTTGTAGAGCCAGCTATTAGGAAGGCTAGGACAAGAGGATCACTTGAGCCCAGGACTTCAAGGTTGGAGGCTATGGTGTACCATGATCTTGCCTGTGAATAGCCACTGCATTCCAGCCTGGACAACATGGCAAGACTCCATCTCTTTATAAAAAAGAAAACTGGCCAGGCACAGTGGCTCACACCTGCAATTCCAGCACTTTGGGAGGCCGAGGCAGGTGGATCACGAGGTCAGGAGATCGAGACCATTCTGGCTAACATGGTGAAACCCAGTCTCTACGAAAAATATTTTTTAAAAATTAACCAGGCGTTGTGGCGGGCGCCTGTAGTCCCAGCTACTCGGGAGGCTGAGGCAGAAGAATAGTGTGAACCTGGGAAGTGGAGCTTGCAGTGAGCCCAGATCGCACCACTGCACTCCATCTCAAAAATAAATAAATAAATAAACAAATAAATAAAAATAATCCAATCCCCTGAACTCAGGGATCACTCTGCTACTTTAGTGGGAGTCATACTAGGGAAACATCCCTTATTACAATCACTGTCAAAAGAAAAAGTAGAACCCCCAACAGTCCAATACTGAAGAAGACCTTGGAAAAGGTTTTTATACCATCTCATCTCCAGGACTGGCACAGTGCTGGCACACAGTTGATGTTCCAACATGTGGATGGATCTCTCTTCCAACCAACTTCCTGACCCTTAGCAAAGGCCAAGCCAGAAATAAACTGCACAAAGTACAGAGTACAGAAAGTGTTCTGAACCACAACAAGTTCACTACCTTTCCTTCCCATATTCATTCATGCCCTTGGCCAGGAGGTACTGAGCACCTACAATGAGCCAGGTACTGTTTAGGCACTGGAGGTATGACAGCAAATGCAATCAAGTTCCTGCCCTCAGAGTTTACATTCAGGCAGAAGACTCCACATGGAAGTTCTTTCATGCATCTAGCCCTGTATCTCCCGCTGTAAGACTCCAAATCTTAGAAGATTTCCTCCATGTATGAACACATGACCCTACATAAGGAACTCTTCAACTTATGAATCAATGAACTCTGGCAAAGTCTTCAACATCCAATTACATCATCAATATTTAAGGTTCAAAGATGACACAATTTACTCAATTTCTAGCATTTTATGTTCCTGCTTCCCCCATCCCCGGAAAATTTCAAAAATAATCTGCTACACAGAGGAATTTAAGGAATGTAATTTTAATCCAAAATATTAACTCTGGGCAGGGGACTGACTGTTCTAAGGTTCACCTACTATGATTTTTTTCTTTGATCTGAAAACCAGCAAGGCAGTGTACAGATTCCAGGTTTCCTAGCACAAAGAATGTATTTAATACATCTCTATTATAAAAGCCATGTGATACAGAATAAACCTCTCAGACTTTAACAGTCACAAAATTATTCTTAAGAATACAAATTTAACACTAATAATTAAACCATACTCTAAATTCTATCCTCCCATTGAGTTTGGAGGTAAAGGCCTTGAACTTAGAGGAAGTATAGCTTTACACAGCCAGCATGATAAATGCTTCAGATCAGTAAGAAAGTCAATAAGTGTGCTTTTATTCATGTCATTTGTCTATCTTTCTGCAAACTAACCAAATAAATACCATAGAGCCAGATTGTAGTAACTGACATATTCAATACTGCAATACTCAACACACTAATGGTCTGTTTTCTAAATCCCACAAGTTAGGCTTTTACTGTGGGTGACTTGGAAACATTCCATAATTATCGCTAGTGCCTTGGTTTTCCCTAAAAAATGAGTAATAATAATAGCCACAGTTTTTTGAACACTTCCAAGGTACCAGACACTACTGTGACAGAGATTTGCATCCATATTACCACACTCAATCCTCCCAACACACATAATGACATAACAGCAATTATCATCTCCATTACGCAGACGATAAAACTGAAGCTCAGAGAGGAAAAGTAACTTCCCTAATGTCACAAAGCTGGGATGTGACAGAATGAGATTCAAACCCACACTTGCCTGACACCACAGGCCATTCTTACACATTATGTTACAGTCTCTGCATTCTTTTCCAGCCTTTCTTTTCTCCCATGATATCATGGGAAAGGATTAACATGTATCTTCTAGGCCAACCCTGCAATAGAATACTGGCACTGTAAGTAATGGTTATGTTGCACAGACCTGAGCAGTTATATTAGGATTCATGGATATAGTAAAACTCCAAATGAAGATAACCATTGAATATTAGCCTGAGCATACCAAAGGCTGAAAATCAGTCACCTTCAAATGCTTAATACAAAAAACATGAGAGCACTACTTAAACTTTAATGGGGTTAGACTGCCAGCATCCATTCAAAGACGAAAAAGAAAAAAGGAGCTATTCGCAGATAATCTTGAAATTAAGCCAAATAAAGAAAAGAGAATAATTGGGAAAACAGCCTAAGACCCATGCTCACTGGTAAGCTTCAAAGAGCAGCTGTGCTTACAGGGCAGGCAAAGGAGGCCCTGTCATGCAGAAGACATTGTGAAACCATCATCTCCTATGGAAAGCAAGGCTGGGGGCCGCCCTCAGCATGGCCCTCCAATTGTGCTGTGGGAGATCAAGTTCCAGTGCTCACAAGAGTGTCTTCCAGGTTTGTAGAACCCACTGGAAAGGATTCCAGTGAGGATCAAGACTTCCAAGAGCCCAGGTAAGACAAATTCCCAAGTAACAGTGACGGTTCGGCCCCCAAGCCTTCCAAGCTGTATCTGGCCGTTCTCCAAACCCACCCTGTCCCCACTGGGTTTGCGCTTCCCTGCAGAGGTCTTTCTCAGCTTGGCTACTCCAACATCAGCTCTGCTCCCTACTCACTTAAGGTTCCAGACAATCAAAAGCGGTTACTCCACACCAAAAGTAAAGTACCAGCAATTAACAAACAAAAAAGAAACTTGCGATGAGAAAAATCACCTGTGATATTTCAAAATAAAATTCTGATAATCACACCAGGATTTTTACTTGACACCTTTCATTTTATTAAAAAAAGAAAAAAAAAACAGTTGATCATCTGATAGATGCTGCTTCTGAAGCACTACAGGGCTAAGCACCCTGCTAGAAACTGAGAGTTTCAGAGCAAAAGAAACCCTTTTGACCTCAAGGGCTGCCGTGGTCTGAAGGTTGATGCCCCCGCAAGAATTCACACATTGGAACCTAATACCCAATGAGATACTATTAAGAGGCAGGGAGCCTTTGGTGGGTGATTAAGTCTTTAGGGAGATTCATGCTTTTATAAAAAATAGAGCTCCCTGGGCCCCCTTTCCACCATATGAGAACACAGCAAGAAAGTGCCATCTTTGAAGCAGAGTGAGCCCTCACCAGACACTAAATCCTGCCCACACCTTGATCTTGGAGCCTTCAGAACTGTAAACAATAAGTGTCTATTGTTTATAAATTATCCAGACTAAGGGATTTAGTTATAGCAGCACAAATGGACTAAGACAAGGACTTATGGTTTAGTGAAAGAGGTGAGAATTATCCAAAAATAGTAAGATAGAGATGATGGGTTCCCAATAAGTTGTGTAGGCATGCCAGTCATGTCAAGAGGTCACAGAAATAAGTTACGACTGCTGACTGAGGTAGTGTAGTGGGTTGAACAGTATCCTGCCAAACAATTTGTCTGCGTTCTAACCTTGGAACCTGTGAGTGTGACCTTATTTGGGAAAAGGGTCTTTACAAATGTAAAAAACTTAAGAATCTTGAGATGAGATCATCCTGGTTTCTGTAGGTGGTACTTAAATTCAATGACAAGCATCTTTATGACAGACGCATGGAGAGGCACAGAGAGAAGGTCATGTGAAGATGGAGGCACACATTGGAGTTATGCTGCCACAAGCCAGGAAACACCTGGAGACACCAGAAGCTGAAAGGAGCTAGGAAAGAGTCTCCCCTAAAGCCATCAGTTACAGCATGGCTCTACTGGCACCCTCATTTCAGACCTCGGGCCTCCACAGCTTTGGGAGATACATTGCTGTTGTTTGTGGTAATTTCTTATGGCAGCCCTAGGAAGCTAATACAGATGGTTAGGGGGATGCTGCTGAGAAGGCCTTGAAGGGAGGGTAAGGGCCCCACAGGCAGGAGGAAGAGTCAGAGCAAGCAAAGACAAGCCGATCATGGGGGCAACAGTGAGAAAACACATGCTGCTGCATCCATGATGAAAGAGAAGGAGAAAAACCTGAAATGTGACTTGGGGTTAAATAGCCACCTGAATGTCAATCTAGGCCCTAATAATTGTATTAGCCAATGGGAAGTCACCAAAGATGTTTGAGCAAAGAAGTAAAATGTACAAGGTGCTGTTTTAGAAAAATTAATCTAGCATTAAAAAGGAGAATGAACTAGCAGGAAATATACGGCAGACCTTCCCTTTATGAAGAAAGATCCTTGAAAAACAAAACCAAGTATCCATGCCCTAATCCCCAGAACCTGTGAATGTTACCTTATGTGACAAAGGGACTTTGCAGACGTGATTAAATTAAGACTTTTGAGATGAGGCGATTATCCTGGATTATCCGGGTAGGCCCTAAATATAATCACAAGTGTCCTTTTAAGAAACAGACAAGGAGATTTAACTTCAGAGAGGAGAAGGCAGTGTGACGATGGAAACAGAGATGGAAAGAAGGTGCTTTGAAAATGGAGGAAGAGCCACAAGCCAAAGGAAGTGGATTCTCCCGAGAGCCTCCAAAACTGGAAGAAAGTAAATTTGCACTGTTTCAAGATACTAAATTTGTCATGATTTGTTACAGCAGCAATGGCAAACTAAGTTGTATGTTTTCCCTTCTGAAATTCAAATAAACCTTGCTTCTCCTGAATTCTTCGTGATGACTCCTCTTTGCTTTTCCCCTTGTTTCACTCAAGCTCGTCCCATTTAATTCTGCCAAAGCTCACATTCAACATCCCATCTCCCTGTTTTAACACTTTCTAACTCAGTTGCTTCAGACCTCTGCGATCTTCAAAACTAAACATTATTACCATTACCTACATATGCCATATGAAGGAATCAGAGAGAATCTACTAATTTACTCACACCACCATACCACCACCTTGTTCCAGAAATAATTTAAGAATAAACTGACCCCTTCTGGATGGATGAAACTGTTTCTACATCTTCATCTGCAGTGATACTTATAAGGATAACTACAGATGCAAAAATTTATTGAGTTGTATACTACAGATTTGTACACTTCACTGTATGGATTCTATACTTCAATAAAAACATAAAAGAAAAAAGAAAAGAATAAGCTAATTCCACCTCCTGGCCTCTTGAGGGCCGGAGAGTAGGTGTAAAGTCTCCAAAGGAGAAGAGAAAAAGCAACATATGTTATTCTGGGAAACTAAGATTTATTATAAAAAGAGGCTAGATAGGTAAAGATTAATAGAACATGTGTGTATGGTCCCCAGAATCAATATGTACATACATAAGCCCTCAGAAAGGACACCAGAAGAAATAAGCTAAAAAAGAAAAAGCCAAAGAAATGAACCAGGACATCAACAGTTTAGAATGAAGTTCCATAAGAGAGTATCTTTCAAAGATTTTTAATACTTATTTTATATTTGAACTTACTATACACATGCATATAAAACTGAAACAAAAATTTCATGAAACAATTCTTACCCTTGCAATTCATAAGCTTTATTCAAAACTTCAATTTCCTTTTATTTCTAGTCTTGGGTGTGACTCCCTAAACTGATCCAGTAATGGATTGAGATCTAAAGTTCACAAAAAAAAACACTAGGGCATGCCTATCAGAGATTGACCTGAGCAGGAAGATGTTGATAATATCAAAAACCAGTTAATCTCTTTTAATTTTATGGCCAAAGGAGAAAAAAATTAGAAGTTTAACTCTACAACAGAGAGTTCATTTCAAAAGTCTTAAAATACAACATCAGAAACTATGTTTTTAAGGAATGTTTTAAATTTTCTCATTATATTTTCTGTTTAACCACTGTTCAGTCCCAACCCATCTGGGTATCAGATGTGAGACTCAGTTTGATATTGAAAGTTCCATTCAAAAAACTTACCTGCTATGAGATATGCAAAGGTAAGCAAGACATGGTTTTTACCTTCAAAGAGTTTATAATCTACCAAGAAAGAAAAACACTGAAAAATGACCACAGAAGAATTACAAACAGTAATGCTATGGGAACACAGAAGAGAGAAAAACTGATTTTAGCCAGAGGATGAGACATGACAAAGACTGCATGGAGAAAGAGATGGAGTTTGAACTGGGGAGGGGGTGAGGAGTGGAGACAGAGAGCAGCTGATAGAGAGACTCAGAAAGACAGAGAAGACTGGTGAATAGTAGGATGTGGCCATTTAAAAATATCCTCCCACCACCCCATTTGATTTTTTTTAAATGGCCCCCAAATTCTTTGGCTCTCTTCCCATCAAGAGGTGGGATCTGTATCTCCTCCTCTTTAATGGGGCTCTGTGACAGCTTGACCAACAGAATATGGTGGAAGTGACACCGTAACAGCTTCCAGAACCAGATCTTAAGAAACTGGAAGCGGCCGGGCGCGGTGGCTCAAGCCTGTAATCCCAGCACTTTGGGAGGCCGAGACGGGCGGATCACGAGGTCAGGAGATCGAGACCATCCTGGCGAACACGGTGAAACCCTGTCTCTACTAAAAATACAAAAAAAAAAACTAGCCGGGCGAGGTGGCGGGCGCCTGTAGTCCCAGCTACTCAGGAGGCTGAGGCAGGAGAATGGCGGGAACCCGAGGGGCGGAGCTTGCAGTGAGCTGAGATCTGGCCACTGCACTCCAGTCCGGGCGACTGAGCGAGACTCCGCCTCAAAAAAAAAAAAAAAAAAAAAAAGAAACTGGAAGCTTCCACTTCCTGTCTTTTGAGACACTTGCTCTTGGAACCCAGCCGCCATGCTCTGAGGAAGCTCAAAATAGCCCATGCAGAGAGACCACATGTAGGTGTTTCAGCTGACAGCCCCAGCTGAGCTCCCAGCCAACAGCCAGCATCAACCGCCAGACATGCGAGTGAATGAGCCTTTGGATGATTCCAGCCCCCAACCTTCAAGAATTCCCAGCTGAGGCCCCAGACACTGTGGAACAGAGACAAGCTGTCCTTGCTATGCATGTTCCAAATCCCTGACTCACTAAACTGTGAGCACAATAAAATGGTTGTCGTTTTATGCCATCAAGTTTGGGGTGGTTTATTATGCAGAAAGAGACTGACTGGACCAGCAGGCAGTCTAGTTGGGCTATTGTCAGGAGCAACAGAGGATATGGAAAAGAGTCTGAAAGAAGACGCACCTCATATCTTAAAAGTCAACCTAAGCAGTTTAATATTTTTTTTTATCTATAATGGTGAGCAGTTGATGGTTGAAAGTCAAGGGAATTACATGATTGGATTAGAAAGATGGTATTAGCAGCAATGAACATAAGGGATTTCCAGCAAGCTCAAAGAAACATCTGACACAGCTACAACAAAAATGAGTGTTGCTGTCATAACTACACCCATTTTACAAATGAAGCAGTTTAGAGGGAAAGATAATCTAGAATAATCTATCATCTAATCTAGTAGCAAATCCCATTGGCTCTATCTTCAAAGTATATCCTGATTCCAACCAATCTCTTCTCATACTTCCAAGTCTGGTTCAAGAAATCACCACCTCTCACCTAGACCAGTACTTATACAACTAAATTACTATCTGTAATGGACCAATACTTTTGTAAAACTCCTTGTTCGGTGGGTTGAATCCACTGATCACAGGTACTGATGGCAATGTCAAATTACCACAACAGTCTCTAAACACTATCTCAATTTCTGTACCTATCATATTATCAAAAGAAACAAGGAGTTCTTTGGACAAGCACTATGTACTATTGTTTCAAACTATCAATATCAATATTCAAAATTTGAGGGGAAAAAACTGTAATTTCTGAAATCATAAACTATTTTTCAAATACTTCCAATACTGCTTATTCACTATTATAAACATCTTTTTAAATTGTTTTATTAAAAATGTGAAGTATAGTAGTATATATCAAAACTGTAGCTCACAGAAAATATCCAAACACTAGGAAATGCCTACAAACATTATTATATAGTATTTGAATAACCTAGCAAGTTTAGCAGTAGTATACAGAATCAGGCGTAGAAACTGCCAATTTAAGAACTTACTTTGTTTCCAAAGCACACTATCTTTTGGCACACTACACATAGGCTTTTATTAAAAATACTCTACACATATATTTATTAATATTTACTTTATTTGCAATAATGACTTATTGTTAGCAGGAGACAGGGGTCAGGAACCTATACAGATAACCTGGCAACAGCCAACAAGCAAGTGTAACTAGTTAAATTGTGGCCACTTTCGTGCTCCTCTCTCCATTCCTGGAATAGTCAACCTTAACCTTCTACCCAGGTATCAGTGTTTCCTATTCTGGCTTTCAACTTGAAATCAGTAGATTCTTTAAAGCCAGTGACATTTCTATGCTAACTGTGGCTAGTAGCTACCTTACTGGACAACGTAAGCATAGAGAATCTTAAAAGACGCAGATTGAAAGAGAGAGGAAAAGCAATCTCAGAAAATTCCAAAACTTGGGGAAAAGAGGTCAGCAAAGAATGAAGTCAGAAAGGAACAAGATGCTTCAGAAGATGCTTTAGAAAAATTAAAATGAGAAGGCCGGGTGTGGTGGCTCATGCCTGCAATCCTAGCACTTTAGGAGGCCGAGGTAGGCGAATCACTTGAGGTCTGGAGTTCAAGACTAGCCTGGCCAATACGGCAAAACCCGTCTCTATTAAAAATACAAAACTTAGCTAGGTGTGGTGGCGCACCTGTAGTCCCAACTACTCGGGAGGCTGAGGCAGGAGAATCATTCAAACCCGGGAGGTGGAGGTTGCAGTGAGCTGAGATCATGCCACTACACTGCAGCCTGGGCAATAGAACAAGAATCAGTCTCAAAAAAAAAAAAAAAAAAAAAAGAGGGAAAAATGCCAACAGACTACATAGACTCAGAACAAGTCCCAGGCAAGACTTGAGAATGGATTTTAAACACTTACAAAGTAGTAATCCCTGTGAACCCTAATAGTAGGAACAAATCATACAAGATTAACCCAGTTTCCTTTTCTCGTTAAGATTCCTAAACTGGCAATTCAAGGGAACATACACATCTAGACTTGACAACATGTCTTATGAAATATTTGTGATCAAGATAAGTAAAAAGTTAAAAGAAAAAGAAAAAGTTTACTTGGCCATGGGCCGTGGCTCACACCTGTAATCCCAGCACTTTGGGAGGCCAAGGCAGGCAGATCACTTGAAGTCAAGGGTTCGAGACTAGCCTGGCCAACATGGTGAAACCCCATCTCTACTAAAAATACAAAAGTTAGCTGGCTGTGGTGGTGCATGTCTGTAATCCCAGCTACTCAGGAGGCTGAAACACGAGAATTGCTGGAACCTGGGAGGTGGAGGTTGTAGTGAGTCGAGATCGCACTCCAGCCTGGGCAACAGAGTAAGACTGTGTCTCCAAAAATAAAAAGAAAAGTTAACTTAGCAGATCTGTTAACAGATCCATCTTAACTTAACAGATCCATCTTAACTTAACAGATCTATCTTAATAGATCAGATAGATCTGTTAAGTTACTACATTCAAAGGGTACTATTTCAGAAAAACTCCTATCTTCCCTAAAATAACAGAAATGGAATCCAATGCAAACTGCTATGGGCAGGACCTAGCAAACTGAAAGTTAACTTAAGGTAAATTTAAGATCCCACATGCAGTAAAGGGAATAAAAGACAAAGGTATAAGCCGACAAGGAGAGGCTGAGGAAGACAGGACCTAGCAGTATCATCTATGGAAAAAAACTGAGATTTCCGTTGGTGATCAACTCTCCAAGTAGAACCATGTGGCCATCTGAAATATAGCAGTTTGGGCTGCATAATACAAGCATGGAAGTCAAAAAATCAGAGGAGAGAAAACCCAGTCAGGAATATTACAATCAGCTCTAGACACCAATTCTTAAAGACTCAATCAAACAGAAGTATAAGGAACAAGGCGGGCAGGATGGTGAAGACCCATGGAAGCTATGAAGACATGCTTAGAAAAAAGATATTGGGGGTGAATATGACAGTTCAAATCATGTAAAAATACTATTATACTCTATATTCTGTATAGCTGAAAAGAACTGTGATCAAAGGATAAATAGAAGCAAAATTCATTATAGACCAAAAAACCCTCTGGCAGTCAGATTAGTCCAAAGGCAGAGTGGGCTCCTAGTAGATATTGCATCCCCTAACTTTGTAGAATTTCAGTGAAGGCTGAGGATTCACTCAGAGGGTATAATGCAGAGCAACTGCAGGCACTGGAGAGATGGGCTAAATAACTCCTCCCAATCTTGTGACCCTACCACTAAAAAGAGGCCTCCTGGGAGGGAAACAAAGATAAACACACACACACCCTAGTCCTGGCGTTTGGTAGGCACTTCCAAAACCTTTAGGGAGCAATGTAAGATTATTATGTTCTGAAGAAGACTACAGGCTGAAGAGGCAAGAGCATTGAATGTGGATTCGTTTTTTTAAATGCTTCCTCAGGAAGGGGCTTATGAGAGGTATAGGCGTCAAAACACTTTTTTTTTTTTAAAGAACAGAATACCTAAGCCTATTTCTAAACTCAAGAGAAAAGGCCAATAAAGAGGACAAATTAGAGAGAATTGGGGAGAAAGGACAGAGTTTAAAAAATAAAGAATAGGCCAGGTGCGTTGGCTCATACCTGTAATCCCAGCACTTTGGGAGGCCAAGGCGGGTGGATCGCTTGAGCTCAGAAATTCCCGACCAGCCTGGGCAACATGGCAAAACCCTATCTCTATAAAAAATACAAAAATTAGCTGGGTGTGGTCCCAGTTACAGGGAGGCTGAGATGGGAGAATTGCTTGAACTAGGGAGGTGGAGACTGCAGTAAACAGAGGTCATGCCACTGTACTACAGCCTGGATGACAGAGCGAGAGCCTGTCTCAAAAAAAAAAAAGAGCAAGACCTTGGGAAAAGAAAGGGAAACTAGATTCAAATATCGGGCACAAGTTAAGTGCTGGATAAAATGTTTAAGACAGATCTTCAGACATAAAAACAAAACTATGAAAAATACTCTCTTTTAAATAGTTATTCAAACATACACAAGATAGGTACCAATTTCATCACAAACATCATCATCTATGGCATAGTTTTATCTGCCATAGTTACATGATCCTCTAAATGGTATTAATTCCCACAGAACTCCTAAAACCATATATAGAAGATTCCTTTAAAACACTATAAATATCATAGTATCAAAATTAGATAAAGCAGAGGGCTAACAGATTTAACACTCAGGCACTAGGTACTGAGAGTTCAGCTGTACCAACCTGCTTACCGGAAGACAATGAAAAGACCCAAAGCCTCTATAGTGAAGAGAATCAGTGGATTACTTTAATAAAAGGTAGGATGTGGAGATGTTCAAGGGTGAAGGTTCTCTCATAAAACTTATTATAGCTAGTAATATCCTAACAATAAGATCTCAAAACTAGAAGTTCAGTTATAATGATTTGTTCCATGGCCAAATATTCTTAAAACAGAAGAGAGTAGCCAAATTATTGCTACTTACTTGAATTACTATAATATTCTTCCTGTTCCTAGTTTCACAATTACCCAAATAATAAATAGATTGTATTAGTCTACTCAGGCTGCCATAATAAAACATCACAGATTGGATGGCTTAAACAGAAATTTACTTTCCCACAGTTCTAGAGGCTAGAAGTCCAAGATCAGGATGCCATGGTCAGGTTCTAGTGAGGGTCCTCTTCCTGGCTAACAGAGGGGCAGCCTTCTTGCTGTGTCCTCCTATGGAAAGAGACAGCAAGTTCTCTGGTATCTCTTCTTACAAGCTCACTAATCCCATCAGGAAGGTCCTGCCTTCATGACCTCACCTAAACCTAATTACCTCCCAAAGACCTCATCTCCAAATAGCAGCACACTGAGGGTCAGGGCTTCAGCACATGAACTGGGAAGGACACAATTCAGTCTAAAGCATAGATGAATAGACACCACTGAAAAAGAACATTCTTATAGCTGCTGCTCATAACTGTTCCAAAATCCAAATCTAATCAGATCCTTTTCCTGCCTAAAATCCTAGCTAGCATATTTCAGGATAAGACCTGAATTGTTTAGGAAGCAATAAGTAGTCTTCATGACATAGCCATTACCCACCTCTCCAGCCTTATGTCACATCAATTCCCATAGGCACCCTAAGCTGCAGTTCAACTAAACCACCTGCATTCCCAGCTTGTACTATGCTCTTCTTATGCCTTCTATCTTTACAATGAAGTTTCCCTATGCTAAAATGCCCTTCCTCTACATTACCAGGCTAACTTCTACTTATTCTTCAAGTACTCACTTAATACCTTCCAGGATCAGAACCTTCCCTACATCCTTCTCCCCAACGCAGGTGAGGTTTCCCCCTCTGGGTCACTGCTGTACATTGTGCACACCCGCATTTGCCAAGCTGTACTGTAACCACTGATTTACATGTTCCTTTTACTAAGCCATGAATTCTCTTGAAGCCAGGAATAGCACCTTTGGTCTCAGTGTCACCAATACATAATCAACACAGAGCCTAGCACGTAGTTAGTATTCAAAAAATTTCAACAAATAAAAAAGCATGAATCAATCAGACCCTAAAGGAGTTAAAAAAAAAAAAAAAGTTAGGAAGAAGCATTTTCTTTTTCCTAACATTTCATATCTATCTTCCACACACATATTTCTAGTTAGTTACCTCTCTTGATTTGCACAAAGACTTGGTGATAATTTGATACCCAGCAAAATGGAACACAACATAAAAAAATCACTGAAAGATCAAGAACAGAGATACAGGAAGACAATGACAGTGTTCTGCCATCATATTGACAAATCCAAAATGAAAAAAAATGTCTATCTTTTTCAGGCCAGGTACAGTGGCTCACACCTGTAATCCCAGCACTTTGGGAGGCCCAGGTGGGTGGATCACAAGGTCAGAAAATGGAGACCATTCTGGTCAACATGGTGAAACCCCATCTCCACTAAAAATACAAAAATTAGTTGGGCATGGTGGTGGGTGCCCGTAGTCCCAGCTACTCAGGAGGCTGAGGCAGGAGAACCGCTTGAACCCGGGAGGCAGAGGTTGCAGTGAGCCAAGATCACACCACTGCACTCCAGCCTGGCAACAGAGCAAGACTCCATCTCAAAAATAAAATAACATAAGTATGTAAGACAAACCTCACACTCTCCCAATGTTACAGGCTAGTTTACTACCTTTTAGCATTTTTCAAAAATGCCAACGAACTGGCCAGGCATGGTGGCTCACATGTGTAATCTCAGCTCTTTGGGAGACCAATGAGGACAGACTTCTTTGAGCTTAGGAGTTTGAGACCAGCCTGGGCAACATGGTGAAACCTCGTCTCTAAAAAAGAAAAAAAAAAAAAAGAAAGTGTGTGTATATGTATATATACACACACACAAAAATTAGCCGGATGTGGTGGCTTGCACCTGTGGTCCCAGCTATTCAGGAGGCTGACATGGGAGGATCACTTTAGCCCAAAAAGTGGAGGTTGTGAGCCAAGATCGCGCGACTGCACTCCAGACTGGGTGACAGTCCATGTCATTGTCAATGAATAACTGATGGGCCCTCACAAAGGAAAACTCTGTCCCATTCGGATTACAGATGGCATTTTTAGGTTTTAAATCAAAGCACCTTCCCCAGAAGAATAACTCACTTGTGCCCCCCTCATCAGAAGTGCCAATGTTATACAAAGAGTCAGCAACACTGTAAGTGGTCTTCAGGGGGAAGAGCTTTATAAACTGTGAAGTCTGCTTCAAATGCCAGTGGTCATCACTGTCTGAATTACACTTGCAGGGTCGATGGTCCTTCAGCAAAAGGGTGGCTGCATTGAGTGGTGGGAAATGACTTGATGTTTTGTCTGACTCATATTTTGCTTTTTTCTCCTCCCAAGAGAAACATGCTCCTCATGCTACATTTTCTGATGACCAAACATTAACTCATCCGCCTAAATCTCTTCAATGACTAAAAAGTTCCTCGCTTCATCATGAAATAGTAGCTTGAAATTTTAATGTAAACACAAGGAATCAAATGTTTATTCCTCTTCCTCAACCTGCGACACCCCAAAAACTTAAAAAGAAATACATTTCAATGTAGTCTGAAGTGCAGATTCTCTGACAAGACTCTACGAGACAGATTATATCCTCCTAGCCCTTAGTAGAGGTAGAAACAAAGTGCTATAATGTGCTTTTGTCCTGTGGCTATGATTAAAGTTGAAAAAAAGCCTTCAGTTTCCGCCTTAAGATATCAGCTCTGCATTACTCCTGTCTCATCCTCATATCCCCGTGGTCTGCTGTCTTAAAAGTGCCTCCACCTATTTCCAGTTTCCCCTGAGCAACGCCTTCCCGCTTTCAACTATTCACTCACTCAAAACTTCTCATCTCTTGTCCTAAAACTTGCTAATTCCATTTCTGTATTCTCTTTCATCATTCCCCTTCCCCAAATCCTAGTGCCATATCTTTAATGACTCATGGAAAAGATCATTACAAAAAATTAAAAATTGTCAGTGGTCCATTGTGATAAATGTGGAGAATGTTTAACACAAAACAACACCTCCCTCAATTCAAACTAACAAGTATTTATTGAGTGCCTGTGGTGTGCCCTGTGGTGGTTACAAAACATCGTCTTTACTGGACTTGAGCGTTGTTAGAGGGGCTGGTTCATTTTCATGTCCTTCCATGCACATACAGAGAAGGGTCCCTTTGAAGTCGAGAAGTTTGGGCCACTTCCACTATAGATGATTTCTGGTATCAAAAAATGTTTTTTAAATATAAAAACAGGATGACAAAAACTGTGTATGTTTTAAATATATACAAAACATGCTAAGCAATACTATTGGGCTGGTCTCAAGATAATTACATGGTCCAATACTGAGACACAAGTTCAAAGTTATATGATCCATGCTACCTTCTTTCAATCCTGTTGAAAATACACAATCCTGGGCCAGGCACAGTGGTTTATGCCTGTAATCCCAGCATTTTAGGAGGCTGAGGCAGGCAGATTGCTTATGCTCGGGAGTTCAAGACCAGCCTGGGCAACATGGTGAAACCCCGCTTCTACAAAAAAATACAAAAATTAGCCAGGTGTGGTGGCACGCACTATAGTCTCAGTTATTCAGGAGGCTGAAGTGGGAGGATCACCTGAGCCCAGGAGGTTGAGGCTGCAGTGAGCCATGATTGTGTCACTGCAATCCAGCCTGGGTGACAGGGTAAGACCCTGACTCAAAGAAAAAAAAGAAAGAAAAAGAAAATATACAATTCTGGATATTTCTGGGACTCTGTGATACAAAGGTAATATCAAGACAATGTGAAGTCCTTGTGTGTGGTAAAGCTTGGACCAAAGGGCTCTCCTACCCATCACCAACATCCACAGTCTCAACAATGAACACATGGTCCCCATCCTCAAGGAAATTATAAACTGATTGGAAAAAAAAAAAAGAAGACACCCTTCCCCCACCCTCCTCCACCATAAGGAAGAAATACTGTACCAGAGAGACCAGAATTGCACCCTGGATCCATCACTAAATCATTCATCATTAGCAGGTCCTCCTTAATACATTTAAACCTCAAAGGCTTTTTTCTCCCTGTAAAATAAAATAATATCATTTTCTGCCCTGCCTCCTGTACAAGGTTATTAAGAGGATCATGTAAAATGCAGTGTTGCTTTGGTAAACTACAAAGCCTTCCAGAAATGTGCACCACATATAGACAAAGGTTGAACACTTAATCACAAGCAGCCTTATCAGCACCATAAGAAATCCTAATGACATTTACAAGAATATCAATTCAGAAATTGAGATTGTTGTGTCTAGAGAATAACAAAGCAAACTTTAGGGAAGATGGGGAGAAAAGGTGAGAGATTACGATTTGAAAATAAACGGATTTTATGGAGCCCCAGGTAACTCTGGCACTTTTTCTGTGAATATGTGAATGTTTCTTGTAATTTTTTCTTCCTTGTTGACATAACTTCATGAGTAACCAGAAGATGATTACTCCCCAAAGAAACCCATACTTATTCCCTAAGGTTCCCACACTATGCCAGGCTTTTTCTTCAGTAAAAACTTAAAAAAAAAAAAAAAGTCACTTGATCTAGTGGTCTCCTCCCTCTCAACCCACGAAAAGTTGGTTTCCTCCTTTATGCTAAACTTACAAACACTACTAATGATGACTAACTTCCAACAAAACACCCTCCTGAGCTCTTCTCTTACTGGGTTCTCAGGGCTACCTGGGAGGAGCCTTCCCTTCCTCTCTATGATGACAGGAGCCTCTCTTCAGTGTTCCTCCTACCTCTCAGGCTGTTCCCAGACTCTTCTCTCAACGTCCTTCTCCAAGAACTCATCCCTTGGACCGAGGGGACAGATCCACCCTCTCCCCTTTCTCCAGGGAGATTCTGATCCCCATTTGAACTTTACTGCCTCCTGTACCAGGAAGTAGAGGCTCTCATCTCTATCCAGCCCTCTCCTCTCTAAGCTATTAAATATTAATTGTTTTTCTTCTTTTTAATTTTATTTTTATTTTTTGAGACACAGTCTCGCTCTGTCACCCAAGCTGGAGTGCAGTGGCGCGACCTCGGCTCACTGCAACCTCCATCTTGCGGGTTCAAGAGATTCTCCTGCCTCAGCATCCAGAGTAGCTGGGATTACTATTGGTTATGGATTACATAACCATTACGCCCTGCTAATTTTTGTATTTTTGTCAAGACGGGGTTTCACTATGTTGGCCAGGCTGGTCTTGAACTCCTGACCTCAGGTGATCCCCCAGCCTCAGCCTCCCAAAGTGCTGGGGTTTACAGGCCTGAGCCACTGCACCTGGCCTATTTTTAATTTTTTAAATAGAGATAGGGTCTTGCTATGTTGCCCAGGCTGGTTTCCTACTCCTGGCCTAAAGCAATCCTCCTGCCTCAGTCTCCAAAAGTGCTAGAATTATAAGCATGAGCCAGCATGCCCCGTCTGTTTTTCTTCTGACAACCCACCAGACAGCTCTACTTGGACATCCCAAGTCCTCTCAAATACAGCCTGTCACCTTGCTGCATTCCCCACACCTTCCTGCTCTGTTATGCGATTGTCAGAGGCATTTGAATCAGAGCAACTCCATCTTGAATAGGGGCTGAGTAAAATAAGGCTGAGACCTACCGGGCTGCATTCCCAGACAGTCAGGCATTCTAAGCCACAGGATGAAATAGGAGGTCGGCACAAGATGCAGGTCATAAAGACCTCACTGATTACTGCAACCACGGTTGCAGTAAAGAACCCAGCCAAAACCCACCAAAACCAAG
Source organism: Trachypithecus francoisi (assembly GCF_009764315.1). NCBI lineage: Eukaryota > Metazoa > Chordata > Mammalia > Primates > Cercopithecidae > Trachypithecus > Trachypithecus francoisi. Next base: position 84,975,477 of record NW_022681458.1, on the reverse strand, counting down.
ACGGCAATGAGAGTGACCTCTGGTCATCCTCACTGCCATGCTCCCACAATGACGGTTTACAAATGCCACGGCAATGTTAGGAAGTTACCCTATATGGTCTCAAAAGGGGAGACATGAATAATACACCCCTTGTTTCACAAATAATTCAGAAATAACCATAAAAATGGGCAACCAGCAGCCCTTGGGGGGCTATGCCTACGGAAGGGCCATTCTTCCTTTACTTTCTTAATAAACTAGATTTCACTTTATAGACTCACCTCCAATTCTTTCTTGCGTGAGTCCAAGAACCCTCTCTTGGAGTCTGGATTGGGACCCCTTTGCGGTAACATGATCATCATGTACCCCCAGGTTGCCTGCAGTTATCAGATTCTCCTTTTCCTACTCTATTCCACCCTACAGACCACATCAGTCACCACATCTCATGGGCTCAGACTCCCAAACAGCCCTGAAATCTGCAATATCGTTTCCAGCCACACCACTCACCAAATAAGCTCCAGCCCCTAATTTTTGCCCACACTTCGATTATTCCCCTAAGTGTTTCCCAAAGTGTGGAACATGTACAACTGGTGGTTGCCTCACATGCTGCTAGGTGATTCTTCAACTATTTTTTTTCTTTTTAATGGTCGTTTTTTGTGTTATATATTAAAATAAATTCTTAAGTAGCATTTCAAGACTACGTTTTCACAGGTATAATTGCTTTGGACAAACTTTCATGACGTTTGAATAACCTGAGGACTTTTTGAAAAGTCTCCCTCATACCCCAAGGGCCAATGCATACCCCAGAACAATTAAATCACAACCTCATGAGGTGGGCACAGGCTCAGGTCTGGAAACTCCCCAGGTGCTTCCAATGCAGACAAGTTGGGGGACCAGTCCATGAAAATGAGACTAAAACAGGCATTGAAGGAAAGAAGGCTGAGCCCACCTAAAGAAAATAAAGTAAATAGTAATATATGTGGTAAACTGCTAGGAAGGGTACCCAACTCCACCCCAGTTTGCCCAGTTTAGCAGTGAAAGTCCGGCATCCCAGGATCTCCGCTAAACCTGGACAGTCAGTTACCCTACTCAGATAAGGCAAAGTGTCTAAGGTTTAGGAAGCAGCACTAGCATTTTCCAAAATGAGTTCAGCAGAATGCTATCCACCATCCCTCGGGTATTAACAGCTGTGAGGCTACAAAGAGTTCCACTGTGGAATAAATGTGGAACACCCTAGGGATATTCCAGGATAAGTGGTTAAGTTAATGGTTTTCTTCAAAGTTAATTTCTCAAAACTTTCAATTTACTATGATACTTTATATTGTCTGAGAGAAGAATATAATATCCTGCATTTTTCAAACTTATTTGAGGACCTTTTTGGTGAAGCACCTTATATACAATTAAGGTTTCAAGAAACATTCTTGGCAGATGCTACTCTATATGTACTTCCAGACAATTTTTAGAAAGTATAAATCTGATAATGTCACTTCTCCATGATCAACTTTTTGCTAGAAAAAAAAAAAATCCAATCTCCTTTGCAGGTGGTCTACTTTCCAAGCCCTCCCATCTTTTACCCCTTCCTATGCTCAAGTCCAATGTTTCTCAAACTTTTGGAAGCATTCAGATCACTGGGGGATATTGTTGCAAAGCTGATTCTGATCCAGCAGGATTTCAGGCAAGCCTAAGACTCTTTATTTCTATTGATGCCATCACTGCCGACCCAAGGACCACACGCTGAGTAGCAAGGTTCTAGCCAAACTCAGTTTTAAAGGTTGCTGTCTCTACTGAAAGCCTCTGTGCCTAGAAGGTCCTTTCCCTACCTGATAACATCCTACTTAACTTTGAAGATACTCAAGAACATCCGTTCCCTGAGATGACCTCCAGTGCCCTCAAACAGAACTGTACGTCTCAATTTTACGTTTAGAGCTCTAATGTGGCGCTTCACTCTACTGTACGTTGGCTATTTCTTTTTCTGCCTCTGCCAAGCTGAGCTCTCTGACCGTCTGTCTACATTCTCAGTGCCTGGCACACAGTAGCTACTTAATAAATCTCTATGGAAGGATAGAATGGCCATGAAAAGGAGATAATATGTGAACTTTGTTGAAGGAGCGTTCAGAAAATAAGGATGTTATGCAACACCAAGTCTGTCAGTTTGGAGTTATGTGGTTGGAGACCTTCAGCAGGAGACAGAATGAGATTCTACGCTATCACTGCATAGAGTCCTATCACAAAGGAATAGCAGCACACATTTTTTACACTATATAAAAATAAAATAAAATTCCCAGGTTTCTTGACATGAAAACTAAATCCAGGTAATCTTCTGTTTAACATTTAACAGATGAAAAATCAACAGGCACAGTGGGAAATGAACCACCATTTCACCTCTAAATCTGTGTTCATCCACTTTATGGAGAATCCTTCTGACAATTCTAAGTTTAAACAAATCTTTGTGAAAAGAGTATTCCAGCAGATTTAATGTAGTCACAGCTGTCAAAATCATGGGCAATGCATCACACTTAAGAGTTGGAAATGTGTCAATAATTATAATTACACACTTGTAGCAGGTCTAATATACTTTCACCACCCTTTAACTTCAACTGATGTGAAATTAAAGCCAGTTTCTTAAAAGTGCAACTCTTAGATCATAATTTAATCCTAAAGTAGATATAAAACCTGTCACACTACAGAGATACAGTACATTTTACTCAAGAGGAGAAAAGGCCATGGTATTGTAATATATCATTTTAGGTAAGGTGACCACCTTTAATGTGGAAAGGGTAAAATACATTATCAAGGTGACATAATCTTCAATATTTACTTCACCCATTTGTATTTAAAGATTGTCTCTTCAAAATTAAGCGTGACCCACAGCACAGAGGTAACAGCTAAAATTTAGGATTATTTCCTACCAATCTTTTTTCCTCTACATCCATATATATATGTTAACTACAAATCTGAAAGTGTACTATGTTTATGTTTATGGAACTATACTACAGAACTGTACATAATTTATATGAAAGGAATTATACTATGTTTTTAGTGTCCTGCTTTTTTCACATAATATTATGTGTACTCTCTACAATATTATGTGTACTCTCTATGGTCATTCATTCATTGCAACAAGTTATGTGTGCCTCCTATGCATAAGACAGTATAGTAGGCATAGGATAAACACACACACACAGTACAAAATAGACATACCTTGTATTTACTGATAATATATATCACACACATAGTACAAAATAGACATGCCTTGTATTTACTGATAATATATATAAGGTAGTATATGTAAGATACGGAAAATAATTAAGGCTCAAACTAGATGGAATAGCCAACAAAAGCCTCTTTGAAAAGGTAACTACCTTTAAAATGAGATCTGTCTCTGAATATTCATCAAACATAGTGTTTTTAGTGATTACATAAAATTCCATTCTGTGAATATATGTAAACCTAACCTCTGCTGTAGAACATTTACCTTTTTTTTTTTTTTTCAGAGAGAGTCTTACTCTGCCGCCCAGGCTGGAATGCGGTGGCATGATCTCAGCTCACCGCAACCTCCATTTCCCAGGTTCAAATGGTTCTCCTGCCTCAGCCTCCCGAGTAGCTGGGATTACAGGCGTGCGCCACCACGCCTGGCTAATTTTTTTATTTTTAGTAGTGACAAGGTTTCACCATGATGGCCAGGTTGGTTTTGAATTCCTGACCTCAAGTGATCTGGCCTCCTCTGCCTCCCAAAGGGTTGGGATTACAGGTGTGAGCCACCATGCCCGGCCTGTAGAACAGTTGAATTGTTTCTTTCTTTCTTTCTCTCTCTCTCTTTTTTTTTTTTTTTTTTTTTTTGAGGCAGTGTCTCGCTCTGTGGCCCGGACTGGAGTGCAGTGGCCAGATCTCAGCTCACTGCAAGCTCTGCCTCCCGGGTTTACGCCATTCTCCTGCCTCAGCCTCCCGAGTAGCTGGGACTACAGGCGCCCGCCACCTCGCCCGGCTACTTTTTGTATTTTTAGTAGAGACGGGGTTTCACCGTGTTAGCCAGGATGGTCTCGATCTCCTGACCTCGTGGTCCGCCCGTCTCGGCCTCCCAAAGTGCTGGGATTACAGGCTTGAGCCACCACGCCCGGCCAATTTTTTTTTTTTTTTTTTTTTTTTTTTAGCTACTCTACACCTAGTTGAATACATTTATATAGTTAAAAAGATTTAGGCAGGGTGCAGCAGCTCAGGTCTGTAATCCCAGCACTTTGGGAGGCCGAGGCTGGTGGATCACCTGTGGTCAGGAGTTCGAGACCAACCTGGCCAACATGGCAAAATCCTGTCTCTACTAAAAATAAAAAAATTAGCTGGGTGTGGTGGCACATGCCTGTAATCCCAGGTACTCAGGAGGCTGAGGCATGAGAATCGCTTGAACCCAGGAGACGGAGGATGCAGTAAGCCGAGATCACGCTACTGCACTCCAGCCTGGCAACAAAACAAGACTCCATTTCAAGGAAAAAAAAAGAGACAGAGAGAGAGAGAGAGATTTTAGTAAGTGATTTTCCTAAAATGAGTAACTAAGGGCTCAAAAATTTTCCAGAAGAAATGCATTTATATTAACAACCCAAATTCCAAGTCTTTTAACTTGGAATCCAAATACATTGCTTAATGTTGCAGGAGCCAATTCTTTTTTTTTTTTTTCCTGACCTCGTGATCTGCCCACCTCGGCCTCCCAAAGTGCTGGGATTACAGGCGTGAACCACCGTGTCCAGCCTTACAGGAGCAAATTCTAAAGAAAAAATACAGTATAGGAAATAAACATAAATTTATATTAATTTTTTTTGAGACGGGGTCTTTGTCACCCAGGCTGTATGGGATACAATGGCACAATCATGGCTCACTGCGGCCTTGACCTCCCTGCTCAAGCAATCCTCCCACCTCAGCTTCCTGAGTAGCTGGGACTGTATACAGGTACATGCCACCACATCTTACTAATTTTTAAAAAATTTTTTTGTAGAGACACAGCCTTACTATGTTGCCCAGGTTAACCTCAAACTCCTGCACTCAAGGAATCCTCTTGCCCTGGCCTCCCGAAGTGCTGTGATCACAGGAGTGACCCACTGTAACCACACTGGACACCGCGGTTGGCCAAATGCCCATGAAACTTTGTTTACTTGGGTTTCAGTTTTTAAATAGATCTAGCTTGATAATCACCAGGTAATCCAATCATCTTTTTACACAATACTGGCTAAATATCTCAAAATTTCCAAAAATTCCTATTTTACCTTCACATTACAAAATATCAAAAGCTCAAAAGATCAAATCCAAAAGATCAATTCAAAAGATCAAAAGCTACCTCTTCTGGTCTGTCCCAAAGTCATAAATAAAATTTTGCTGTTTCTTAAAAACTGTCTATCATAGCCCTACTGCTTTTTTTTTTACAGCTATTATAAAAATAAAACTTTTTCCTTAAGTCTAAAAATCCACTGCCTCCACTCTTGATCAATAATAAAAAGCTGACTATATGAGTTTCCTGGTCACTAACTGCCTACTTACCACTCACCATATTTTTTTTTTTTTTAAAAAAAGGTAATCAGCCATATAAGCTCTGCTTTTAACGTAAAGCAACACACCAGACATAGTGCTTTAAAACAATCAAAGTAAAGCTGTGGTTAGCAAGGCTTCCAAAGCCCAGAGTTCTTTACAGACTCAAACTTACACAGAAAAAAAAAAAAAAAAAATCATAAAGCTCCATTTACTGGAAGGACCAAAAAAGAGTGAGACTGAGAGAATCAACAAATTACTAAACTTTAGAAATAACTAAGTCTGTGCCCTTCTTAACAAATGAGGAAAGGAAAGCACCACAAAGACAAAGGTTAAGAAAACGACTTTCTTGGGCCACACAATTGGTTTACACCAGAGAACAGATGAGCATTTGAGTCTTAGGGTCATCTCCACACCACATTGCTTCACAGATACAAAGCAAAAACCCAACTCATGGCACAGCCTACACTGAAATTTAAAATGCAACTATCCCTTGATTCAGCAATTCCAATCCTTGGTATTTATCTCCAGGTACACAGGAGATAGATTATAGATAGATAGATAGATAGATAGATAGGTAGGTAGATAGATAGATAGATAGATAGATAGATAGACAGACAGACAGACAGGGTGCGGTGGCTCACACCTGTAATCCCAGCACTTTGGGAGGCCAAGGCGGGCAGATTACCTGAGGTCAGGAGTTCCAGACCAGCCTGGCCAACATGAAGAAACCCTGTCTCTACTTAAAAATACAAAATTAGCCTAGCATGCTGGCGGATGCTTGTAATCCCAGCTACTCGGGAGGCTGAGGCAGGAGAATCGCTTGAACCCGGGAGGTGGAGGTTGCAGTGAGCCAAGATCGCACCATTGCACTGCAGCCTGGGCAAAAAGAGGGAAACTCCATCTCAAAAAAAAAAAAAAAAGAAAGAAAAGAAAAAGATAGATAGATAGATAGATACATAGATACATAGATAGATTTCTGTAGGCATGGGGATATGTTTCAAGACCCCCAGTGAACGCCTGAAAACTCAGGTAATACTGAACTCTATCTATGGACAGTCCCTGAATTAAATGGTTTTACTGTACACCCTTCCTGTACTTCAAATCTTGTATTGTGCACACATATTACTGTCATAATACGACTAGTATCAAAATTAAAACAACATAATAAAATTATTTTATTTCTAGGAAAAAATGTATAAGAACTCATATTACTGTGCACATGTAATGAAATTGAGCTATCCAGGAACGAAAAATAAAAACACCAATTTGAATTAAACTAAAAATGTCAGAGTTATATGGCCCCAAAAGGAGACAAGTCTCTATGAGAACAAAAGAAATGCCCTCCTGGAAGATTTCCATGTACAACACTCACATCTGAGACAGATTCACCCTACTTGTGCTTAGAATGTCCTAAAACAATAAGACCTTTAGGGATCAAAAGGGAACCAAGTAGGAGAAGACAGAGGAGCTGAGGTGGACATAGCTGATTAAGAAACAATACGTTGGAGGGAATCCTAAGCAAACAAGCCAAGGAGGAAAAAAAAAAAAAAAGCTTCTCTGAATTTGAAAAGGACATTCCATTCTAAACTGGTTAAAAGCAAGGATAAATCTCAAGCACAGAGCATTCTCTTCTGGCATTTTTTTCCCATCTTGGGGCTCCAGCAACTTCTTTTTCACATTTTGTATCATCTATGATACCAAGAAAAGGTCACTATTAGAATCAGTTTTACCTTAATAAGGCTCAGTGAAATAGGCACAGACATAAGTTACAGGTGTCACCCATCAAACAGCATATCTGCCTTTGATTCTCCGAGCAGAGGTTTTATCAGTTGCCATGTTCAAAAGTTAAAGACTGTTATTTTACTCCTCTATTCAGATAAACAGTTGATTTATTTGCAAGATAAGGCACTTGACCCCAAAAAGTCAATATGAGACTTTGAACTGTTTGTAGCTGGTTCATTGTTTCATTCAGACCTCAACCCACTTCTTCCCATTTCCAAAAGGAAGCTCTCCCCCAGGGCATGTTCATTCTCTCACCAGTACAAATCCAACAGTCAATACAAAGCCAAAGCCCCAAACCCTTATCGCCAGAGTTCAGTACCATAGTCCCAGCCTCTCATAGGGCTCATGCAAGCATTCTTCTGGGTTCTTGCTCTACCAGAACCTCAAACCCAACACCACAATCCATTCCAAGCCAGGTCCTCTTGGCAACCTTCCATTTTCTTTTAAGAGCAACACCGTTCTCCCCGTCATCCAGGTTCCAAAAGTCATATGTTCGCCCAACCCTCTCATCGCAAAAGTAATTTATTCACCAAGCCCTATGGCTTCTCCAGCCCAAGGCTAAAACCCCAGTTCCATCTATTCTCATTTTCTCCTGGCTTCTGGGCTTCCCACTCCACTAGAACAATCATCCTTGACTAAGAGAAGGCTATGTGCCAGGGCCTCAAACTCTTACACCTATAGGGTCAATCCAGTTAGCCTACAAGAACCAGGTAGGCGAGGAGTTTAAAACAAACAAACAAACAAACAAACCTGTCAGTGCAAGAACAATAAATAGCAACTAACACCGAACCTCAGCGTCTGGGAGAAAACAGGATGAACTGAGACAGTAGCAGCCACAGCACACACGTCTCCCTCAGACAGACACGGTCAAAAGAAGATCTGGCAGTTTCTTGTAGGAAGGAATACCGCCCTGGGCTGCCAGAGTTTTCAATGTTGCAGGAGCTGCTGGACATTTTGATTTTTTTTATTTTTATTTTTATTTTTATTTTTTTATTTATTTATTTATTTATTTTTTTTGAGACGGAGTCTCGCTCTGCCACCCAGGCTGGAGTGCAGTGGCCGGATCTCAGCTCACTGCAAGCTCCGCCTCCCGGGTTTACGCCATTCTCCTGCCTCAGCCTCCCGAGTAGCTGGGACTACAGGCGCCCGCCTCGTCGCCCGGCTAGTTTTTTGTATTTTTAAGTAGAGATGGGGTTTCACCGTGTTAGCCAGGATGGTCTCGATCTCCTGACCTCGTGATCCGCCCGTCTCGGCCTCCCAAAGTGCTGGGATTACAGGCTTGAGCCACCCCCATTCTTACATGTTAGCAACCATGTTTTTTAAAAAATGTCTTAAATACAGTATCAAACAGGACAGAACTCTGAGGTATACTGAGCTCAGAGACCACCAGTTTTCAACCTCTGCTCTGGTGCACACTGATGGTGATGTAGGAATTTACAGCCTGAGTTAAAGTTCAGATGTGTAACCTTAGATATTTATATCACCTCTCTAGGCCTCAGTTTCTCCCTCTATAAAATAGGCATAAGAGTAGGTGCTTTAGCTGGGCACGGTGGCTCACGCCTGTAATCCCAGCACTTTGGGAGGCTGAGGCGGGCGGATCACAAGGTCAGGAGATCAAGACCATCCTGGCTAACACAGTGAAACCCCATCTCTACTAAAAATATAAAAAATTAGCCGGGCATGGTGGCGGGCGCCTGTAGTCCCAGCTACTCGGGAGGCTGAGGCAGGAAGATGGTGTGAACCTGGGATGTGGAGCTTGCCGTGAGCCGAGATCACGCCACTGCACTCCAGCCTGGGTGACAGAGCAAGACTCCGCCTCAAAAAAAAAAAGAAAAAAAAGAGTAGGTACTTTATGGAGTGTGAGTGAGCATTAAATGAGATAATGCAAGAGGCTAGACCAAGGCCTGTTTTCACCCCATATCTTAACTTCCAGCCTGTCATTCAAAGTAAACCATAATGTGCCTCCAAATCTCCCTTTCTAAGCTTGCTCCTATGGTGCTCATCTTGATGTGCTCTGTAGAGTCAAGCCACATCACAAAGCACTTTTAACTGTGAACGTGCTGTTCCTTTCAGTTGTCTAAGGTCTTGCATGTTACCCTGAGAAGCTACATCCCAGGACACAGAGTCTGAGACTAGTGATTAAAAATATGTGCAACTGCCAGGCACAGTGGCCCACGCCTGTAATCCCAGCACTTTGGGAGGCCAAGGTGGGTGAATCACGAGGTCAGGAGTTCAAGACCAGCCTGGCCAACATGGTGAAACCCCATTTCTCCTAAAAATGAAATAAATAAATAAATAAATAACTGGACATAGTGGCAAGTGCCTATATCCCAGCTACTCAGGAGGCTAAGGCAGGAGAATCACTTGAACCCAAGGCGGAGGTTGCAGTGAGCCGAGATCGCGTCACTGCACTCCAGCCCAGGCAACAGTGCAAGACTCCGATTCAAAAAAAAAGATTTAAAAAGAAAGATGTGCAACTATCTTTTCTACAACTTGGCCTCTAAATAAAAAACAACTCCCTTATATTTACTTGTCCCATTCTCTCTTTTTGGTTTGTTGCCTATGCTACAACCTATACACGTACAGATACCTCTCAAAATAACATCCAACTGGTACCTCTTTCAGAGGCCAAACAGCCACCTCCTTAAAGGTGTAGGTTGATCCTTATCCCTCTGTAACTTGTGACCAAGATATTCAGAGTTCTGCCACTAATAGTTAGACGTGTAATTATTCACTCCCTTACTCAAGTGAACCTTAATATTAACTTGATATTAACTGAGCTTTCTATGCCCAGCCTCACCTACAGGAAGACTAGATAAATGCTCAATAAATAAAGGACAAAGAAGAGGGGAAAAGACGAAGGAGGAGGAAAGCAAGATTTTAATGATAAGGACAATGACAACAAGTAAGCTCTTGTGTCTTTGAATGCAAAGAGCTGTCCCTACTAATGATTTGCTTTCATTTTTTATTTCTGAACAATACATGGGGGTCCTCTTCCCTACCTCCCTCTCATCCTTTGGGTGTGTGTAACCTTGGCTTCTCCTTATTCCTGAAAGTCAACAACCTCTTCAAGTATAATCTAAATAAACAGGGAGTTAAGTGGCTCCTGCCACCATTCTAAATGAATCAGTCCCACCTTTGATGCTGATGGGGATCAAGATGATGATGATGATGATGCACACTGGAGCTGGTCCAAATCACATATTACTTTAATCTGATTTTGAAACAAGTAAAGACCCTTACACAGAAAAAATAATCTGGCGAGGGAGAGGGGCATAGGGGTATGAACTTTCTGTAGAATGACAGAAATCCACACAAAAAGAAAAACAAAAGTCTCATCCAGACTAGCAACTATTCAATAAACAAATTAAGGCTAATTTCCACAACACTTAGAATAGTTTTTTTCTGACTGCTTATTAGGACTCATTAGCAAGTTGTAAAATCAGTTTAATATATAAAGACTAGAATTTTTAAAATAAAAATTGAATATTAATTAAAAAGCATTATAATATTTTTTGTAGAACTTGTAATTCAGCTTTATTTTTAACACCCGTGCACATGCATGTATGTTTGTGTGTGTACCAGGTCATGATATAAAATGTACTGCTGAGTGTTAAAATGTTTTGAAAATACTGAAATAGAACATTTATGTTTATATAAAGTAATCTCTGCTGACTGAGCTTTTCTGTTTTTTACTAGGCCATCCTCGTAAGATATTTGTTCTTGCCACCTATTGTTCACAACAACTTGGGTTCTTCAAGTTCAAGATAAGCATATGAAAACTGTATGAAAAATAGCATTGGGCACATGTGCCCCTTACTCGTGAAAAGGAAGGTGTCACTCTAGATAACTACGTACACTTTCACTCGTGTGCATATTTCTATCTTGTGTAAGTCCCTGACATCAGGACAAGGGATATTCTTCCCTAAGCTCCAGCCTTTATGGTCATGTTTGCTTATACACATTAACTCACTACTTACAGAGAGTAAATCAAGCACATCTTACTTTCACTCCAAGCGTAGTCAACACTCATTAATAGTTGCAATAGTGGAAGTTTCGGAACTTGGTTTAAAACATCACTTCAACCCATCCCTTCTATTCCAGAATGCTCAAGTTCTTCTTATTGCACATTTTCCTCAGTACCCACTTTCCAAACTCCCAAGTATCATCCCACTTCTAACATCCAACTTTGTCCAAGATCACCTCACCTTCATTCTCCCCTCTGCACATTTCTAAAGTTCAAGGTTATATTTTTGGAGGGCCTATCAATATTCTTCCATAACTGGCTAAAAAGGAATCCTCCAAACCAGAGCAACCTTGCTTTTCGATGGCATGGTGATATTAATAGCCAATTTGGCTTGCTTAGATGAGCAAAAACACACAGCCATCAAGTATTGAAGATGAAAAGTTACATGTGGTATGTCCACTGATTTCAGCCCTTAAAATCTCTCAAAAGAGGAGTTTACTTTGGATTCCATCCATTTTCCAAGAGGTCACCTACATTCTTCCACCGCTCACACAAGCATTGCCCACCACTATATTTTCACTGTCAACTGTTTGGAAACATACGCAACAGGAAAAAGTCCAAGTAAAGTAATTGATTCACTGAGTGTTTGGGTCCTAACTATAAATAATGAAGGATTCCCTGCTCTGTAGGATATAAAAAATTAGTGAGATATTCTTCCCAAAAATGGAGGCATCATCCTTAAATATAAAAACAAAGAAAGAAACATATGCTGAAGGGAACACAATAAATGTTTGTGGAACTGACTGAGCACAGGTTATAACATTAAGCACTAAGAAGAGGTATCAAAAGCAGTTCCTTCTACATAGAATGTCTTTCATTCCCACTTTCCAAACTCGTCCTTACAGACCACAGTGACTGGTATCATCTTGTCCCCGATTTCCCTGATTCCCTAGAGGACTGGGTCCCTTTGCTCCCTTAACATGCAATCATCCCTTCATTCTCTCGGCAATTCAAAAACGATTTATTGACCATGTGGTCTAGGCCAAGCATTGTGTTAGGTGCAAAAGTTACACAAAAGATGAATAAAACAGTACCTTGCCTCCAGGAGCCTAGGGAGAGAATTTGAAAGGTTTTAAATTGGTGAAGGGCAATGACTTGTGCAGAAAGAATCAATGGAGGAATGAACAACTTGAAGTCTTTGCCCTCAGAGAGATCAATCACATCCCAGAATAAGAAATGGGGATGATAAAACCTAGGAGACTGTCGAAAGGCAAAACGGCAAAATCCAGAAAGCAGTCTTGCTTAGTAAGATTACTCTGAGCCTTGAAGAATCTGGGTCCCCCAAAAAGGAGGGAAGTGGGGGGCAATGGAGAGACCAGAACAGCCAGGGTTTGGCCTCAAGATGAATGAGAACTGACCTTGGGCGATCCCTCAGGACACCTATGCTAAAAGTCTCACCCGGATCCCCCCTCTTCAAAACAACCTTCACCTACTGCACAAACCTCCACAAACTTTAGGAAGACTGAAATTTAAAGTTACTTTCCCAGTCACAGAAATAAAGGCCAAATACCCAGAGTCAACAATGAAGCAACTCTAGTGGGCAAAGTGGAATGTTGGTCAGAGAGTGAAACCCAAAAATCAAACAACTGAAGAGCAGTGGCTCTGGAAAACAAAGCTGACAGATCACATAAGAGCCTTCATACATATAAACAATCTCACATTTCCAGAACTAGAAGAGCACAGGAATAGTATTCGCATATGCGGTCAGTTTGAATATTAGGGGCAGAGGGTGTATTTGTGTTAACTCAGAAAAGGAAGCTGCCGAATCTCTTATTAGTTAATTTTGAGAGTGTGAGTTCAAGCAAAACTACCTCCCATCTGAACCAAAGGCTGTGATGTGCCAACCACACCAAATTGATGAGGCTCTTTCAAAAGCAGTCTTTCATTTGAATGTCCTTCCAACAGACAAATCCTAGTTTAGAACTTCTGATTCTGAAACTTAACATGGCAAGCAAGAACACTCCATGGTCAACTGCTAAAAATGAGGAGGTAAATCTTCCATTTGGTTCTTCTGAGAACTGGAATTGGCCACAGAAAGAAACACAAAGTTTTCACTCCAAAAGATCAAAGAAGGCATTTTGTACCAGGAAACCCAATTCCAAATCCTCATTTCCAGGAATAAAGCCACAGTGCCCAGTGCTTGCTTGGGAAAATAAAACAGGAGATTCTGCGGATTCCAATTAAAATTTCTGATGGCTTTATTTCCCAGCCTCACCAGTTTAATGTTGCTAACATTTCATCCAGGCCCTGCTTTAACTTAAATACTGCTTCCAGCTCTGAATGGTCACACCTTACTACTGGGTAAAAAGGAAAGTGTCTTAACACTTCACGACAGCATTCTTTGCCCCATCCCAAGTGCTAGATATATAAGACAAGGTGATGCTGAAAAGTGCTAGCTTCAGCCCAGGCTGTGTCTCCCATAACTACAGCCAGGTGAAACCTCACTGCAGCCCACGCTATTTAGTTGCAATATTGGAAAGGAGAGTAGAAGCAGGAGAAAATAGGGGAGGAGGGGGACATACCTCAACCTTATTCAAATATAACAAACAATGAGCTTGCTTTACAATTATTTCCTGGGGTCTTGTCAATCAGCCAATAGTTCTTGTGTGCCTACTGCATACAAGGCACCAAGCTAAATCTATAGTCAGCATAGTGCAGTAAAATATTCCTAAATAATCATTATGTTAACGGTTATGTGTTTAATTTTCTTTATCATTTTACAAAAAAAGTATCATGTATGTAGGTTATAAAGTCTAAAAATAAAATCAGCACCTATGAACCCATCACCCAATCCAAAAACCAGAACATCACCAATACTGTATCATCTACCTACCTCCTCCATTTTTATTCCAGGTCCCTGCAACATACGCACACTCCACATAATCTTAATTCTGAAGTTGGGATTTCAGTGCAAGTACAAACACATATTTATGACTACCTCCTATTCCTAACAAGTGAGTTGGCTTTCCAAATACGGTAGTAATACATAATTTCCTCTTTTAAAAAAAATGATGTCTTTAGGTTCTTTTCTTTAAGTAAATCGTTGCTTTAAAGAAAAATATTAATAGAGTAAGTGGGACTCAGCCATGGTAAACTCAGGAAGACAGTATGTGAGTGAATGAAGTTTGACAATCACTGACAAAAGTGGCCAAGAACATGAGTTCTGAAGTCCTGCAGACCTCTGGTTCAAATCCCCATTCTACCACTGAAATTTGCCAAGCTTCAGTTTCTTATTGTAGAAAGGTAAAGTAACAATAAGACATACGGTATTTGTGGAAATGTCATGAAAAAGCACCTGTAAAGCCCAGTGCCTAGCACATATCCAGCACCCCTAAACTATCCTGTCATTAAAGCCACCCAAACATATCAAAGAGTTTTGCCACCATCAGTGGTTTGCTTCTCCAGAATTCCTACTGAGTTGGGCATGAGATCTCTTCACATAAAAATAAATCAAGATGCAAGGATCCAAGAGCAGAACAAGCCACAGACGACAGCTCCCAGTCCCAGCACTGATTCCATCTTCACCTCATGACCTTGAAGAGCAGGATCATTTTTCAAGTCCATTTCTGTCCTGTCCCCTCTCCCTCAGAAGACTGGACTACTCAATCCAAGCCTGAGAATTACCTAGAAGCCTATCATGACCATCATGGGACTAGTTCAGTCCAATCTAGGGCAAGATAGAGGCATAACCTCTATCTCCTGACTCAATCTCTGTTATACCTTTCTTGGACACATGAAGAAAATCTGGCAAATCACTACTTTGAAAAAAATCCATTACAATTCTATTAATCAAATTAAATTCCTCACTTCTGAAAGTAATACATTACATTCCTGAATATGGCATCTTTACTCTGAATCCTTAATAGTCCTTTAAATTCCTCACAGATAACAACAAACTTGCTTGGATTCAAATGATCACTCTCTTTCAAGGTACAAAAGTTCTAAGACTACTATCTAACTCAGGTTTTATTTAAAATCACCCTCTCCATTTCAAGTAAAACTCTACAACACAGCTGGAAAGGGAGGGCATGAACCCAATCTATAATCATCCCAAATCCTTAGTCTTTGTCACTTATCCGAAATTTATCTATACATCATTCACCACCTGTGAGTACCCCCATAAGGGGTAACAGTAGAAGTGCTATTATCCAACACCCAGTTACATCAACTTAAGGCCTACATTTCAGCTTCAAAAGAATTCCGTTTTTTAAAATTCCAAGACAGAAAATAAAAACAAATGAATCACAAAACAAGTGATCGAAGTCCCATCCAGGCATAAGATAACCTTCTGACCCCTATGTCCCCATCAGTGAAATGGATGAGGCCCATATTCCAAACTTAAGCAGTCTGCACACTACAAAGCTGCATGGAGAGGCCGATGTCTGAGGTCAGCACAAGTCTAGTGTCTGCTGGCTGCCCAAGCCTGGGCCCCTGGCCAGCAACCCACCTCCAGAGACAAGTGCCAGGACATACTATAGTGTTTCCATTTAAGGCCCGCCACTTGGATCAGCCCATCTCTGAAATTTCTTAACACCACCTTTCCAGGAAGAATTTTTTTGGGGAAAAGGGAGGTGGTGTCTATTTTTTGCCACCGCCTTCCCTTGGGCTGTCAGAGCAATCTGCATCTCTGGGACAGGATTCTTTAAAACCACTGGGTTATGTCTCAATTCATGGGGCTCTTTTCAAAAATATGTAAAAACACGTATGGAACGGCCCCTTTGCCCATCATCTAACTCTTATTATACATCCCTCAAAAAAGAAAGAAAAGCCCAATAAAATTGACAAGTCCATTGTATTACCTTGCTGCCTCTCCCCAAAAGTCAAATTCATGACAACTTTTTAATCAAGACTTTTCTTATGTTACTAAGTGGAACGTTTTCTTCTCTAAGTAGCTTCTCTTCCATGCAAGCGGCGTTCAAATCTCCAGGGGAAAGGAGGGGAGGGGAGGGGTGGGAGACTATCTGGCACAAACTGGACAGAGCCGAGCCAGTCTAGAACCCGACGGAAGTTACTGAATCCAGCGGCCCCAGAGGCCCACATCTCTTCTTAGGGCGCCCAAGGTTCTAGCCTCACTGTTTTGGTTACAGTGCTGAAGGAAGGGTTTTAAACTTGGCAAAGTACCGTGCAACATCTGTAACCACATTTGCCTTCTGGGGATCGGAAGATGAATCCCACATTCCTGGCTTTGAAGCTTTTTGAAACTGCAGCTAGGAAGAACCGAGGGAGGGAGGGAGTTGAGCAGAGTTTATTGGCTGTCTCTCCAGCAGAAAATTCCTCTTGGAAGAGATGGATATTTTGAGGGTGGGGGAAATTCGCCTATCTATCTCCTTACTCTCTACCAAGCTCAGCTAGGAAGGTGAGCTCCGTGGCCCCGCGGCCAGATCGATTTACAAGTCAGAGTCGCATACCCTGAAGGAGTTCACAACACACACACACGCACACACGCACGCACACACACCCCAGTGCAAACCTGAGACCCCAGCTCCACGCCTCTGCCCTCCCCCCCCCCCATATCCCACCAGCAGTTCAGGCCCAAAGCAAGACAGTTTTGTTTCGCGGCTGCTTCCCCCACGGAGTGGGGATCAAGCTTGGGGGAGAAAGGAATGAAAGCGAGGGGGAGGCACCGCAAACGCCCACCCTGCCACCCCCGATCCCTGCCTCTTCTCCCGCTAGGCTACCTCCTCCCTCGGTCCTCCCGGCTCCAGCAGGCGCGGCAGGCGACCTGCGCTCACCTCGGGTCCCGCCGCGGCCGGGGGCTGAGCCGGGGGAGGCGGAGTGCGAGGCAGCCGGGCGCTGCAGGTCGGCGCGGCGCGGGGCGGCGCGGGGCGGGGCGGGGCGGTGCAGCCGGCGAGGGAGCCCGGAACTCTGCGGGGCCGGCAGCCGGGGACCGAGGGCCGGCCCAGAGCGGCGGCGGCTGCGACTGCGGCGGCTGCAGCGGAGCGGTGCGTGGGGCTGGGGGCTTCCCAGCCCTGGGGCCGGCGCGGCTGGCCGAGGAGCAGGCTGGCAGCGGCAGCGGCGGCAGCGGCAGCCACCCGGGGGAAAGAGCCGGGGGAGGGCGGGAGGCGGGGTGAAGAGGAGGAGGAAGGGGAGGAGGGCGGGCGGAATAAACTTCCCGAGGCGCAGAGGCTCGGGCTGGGAGCACGGTCGCGGGCGGGGCGGGCGGACCAGCGGGACTTGCCCCTGGGGGCGGTAGGGGAGACCGTCACAGAGAGTAGAAAAGTTCCCCCAGCGCCGAGGGGGAGGCTGCGGCGGCGGCGGCGGCTGCAAAGAGCAGGAGCCGGAGCGGGAGGAGCGGGAGGAGGAGGAGGAGGAAGTGGCTGCGGAGCGCTCGGCCAATGAGTGTCTGGAGCTGTGATTAACCAGGCAGCAACACATCATTTCCTCCCGGCGCGGATCCAGGGAGCCGGGAGGGGAGAGAGGAGGCGGCGGGGCGGGGCCGTCCCCGCGCCCCCTGCAGGCGCCGGCCGAGGGCGAGCCCGCAGAGTCCCGCCGAGCCTGACCGCGCCGCCCCCGGGGCGCCTGGCGCTCTCTGGCCGGTCGCTCGGTCCGCCGGATGGAAGCTACAAGCGCGCCGCCAGCGGGGCTCCTCGGAGGCGGCGGGGCAGGCCCGAGCTGGGCTCCTGTGGCCGGGGTGGGAGGAGAAGAGGCCGCGCGGCACGGGTGAGTGCCCAGGTAGGCGCGGGCGGGGCCGTCTGGACAGCTCCCGAGGGCGCGCGGGGCAGGCGGGCGGACGGGCAGGCATCCCAGGCCCAGGGACTGCGGGCGGCGACCTACTCGAGCCCTGCATGTCAGACTTGGGCTGGATTCTCAGACAGAAGCCTTAACATTCTCATCCAGGCCATCTCTGACCTGCCTTCAAATCCCCTTCCACTTTGCTCATTTCCTCACAAGGTCTAGGGTTATGCAAGAGCTTGCCATGTTCGCCGTTGGCTTCCTTAGTAACAGAAATAAGCATGGAGGGGCTTCTGCAGTGATCTAGCCCTGTCCTAGGCGCCATGGGAGCTTACAGTGGAAAAGCAGGAACATTCTCCGCTGCAGAGAGGCTGATAACCTCCGTCCTTAGATACACAAAAACGCCCCAGTGTGCTAATATTACCCAGAGCATCAAAAAGGCAAGCAGGGATCAAATTTTGCATGGTTCCTGCTGAGTGTAAAGGAAAGCACTAAGCCATTTTCTCTGCCCTCTAGAAGCTTATAATGTACAGTCCTATCACAAAGCAAAATAAAAACATGAAACCTATAAATGGGAATGCCATAAAGTATTTTTATCTCTACAGGTTCATTCATGCAGAGGGCATTTATTGGGTGACTGCAGTACTGCAAAAGGTTGCAAAGGAAATGGAAGATCTGATCCCTGCAGGTTGGGAGTTTACAATCTAATTAGAAACACAAGGCATATATACGTGAAAAAACTAGAATCCCCAGCTGTAAGCAAAAAGATGGAGTAGGTGGGGGCATTTTTTTCATAAAGAGGAGGGCTTTGTACCTGTACGATTGGTGAGGATCAGGAGAGGCAAGTTCAGTACCAATCAAGGCAAGAGCACCTATATGTGTCCCTGCTCTATACAATGATATAACAGGGCCCTCATTGTCACTGGGCTGAAGTGTCAGCTCTGCCACTTACAAACTGTTTTGACCTGGGGCACATTTTTAACCTAAGAAGGGAATAAAGGTTGTCTCGTGAGGTGGTTGTACAGTTCAAATGAGATTACAAACGTGAAAGCTTGTGAAGCTCAATCATGTACATTCATGGAGTCCTCTTTGTACAAACTAGCCCCTTCTTGGTAACCTTTAGAGTTCCCTCCTAGGTTGTAAGCTGCAAGAGGGCAGGGACCAGGTCTGGTTGTATTCATCATGTATCACAATGCCTAGCAGAAGGGTTCATGTGGGTGTTCAATAACATTTTGCTGAGTAGGTAAATGAATTAATGAATCCCGTTATGCTTTGAACAGTTCCTATTATTTGCTCCTTAAGCAGTTCTTTCAATAGTGGTCTTATTGTGTGGCTGGCTCAGTGAAAAACCCTCTAACTCAACCTCCTGTGACTAACTGGTGTGCGAGGAGACTGGGAGAAGTCTGGATGGTACTGTCAGAGGCATTCGAACCAGAGAAACTCCATTTTGAATGAGGGCTAGGAAAATGAGGCTGAGACTGGCTGGACTGCATTCTCAGAAAGTCAGGCTTTCCTAGCCTCTAGACGTTTACAGCTAAGGGAACAAATTAATAATGTTTACTAAACAAACCCAGACTTGGGAGTGTCCAGATATCCCGATATCTGGAGAACAAAGGTATTCCTAATTTTGCTTTAAAAGTAATATTGATTCTTGCAAAATATAGTAATTAAGTTATTTATCACAAACTCTTATAGCAGAGCACATCTCCCGGTATATACAAGTGATGTACCTAGCATGGAATCGTTCCTCCTCTTACTTTCAGCAACATCCTATTTTGTCTATGGAGTAGGTGTCCTTTCACCACTTTACTTTCTTAATAAACTGGCTTTTACTTTACACTGCGGACTCGCCCTGAATTCTTTCTTGCATGAGATCCAAGAACCCTCTCTTGGGGTCTGGATCGGGACCCCTGCCCTATAACATATACCTGGCAACCACAGATGGGACTTCAGTGCAGAAACCCTGATCCAGCAGCTACCTTTGGGTAAGTGTTGGGGTCCTGTAACAGTACTGTGGCCTTTTAACATAAAGAGAGAGTGTGTGTGTTTGTGTGTGTGTGTGTGTAAAGCAAGAGGCAAAAGGCTTCTGTACTCCTCCACCAGGATACAGCCTTCCACACAAGCCCTGTGCACACAAAGATACAGCCCTTTGGCTTGGATACCTTAATCCGGGGTTTCTCAGCCTTAGCACTATTGACATTTTTGACTGGGTAATTGTTGTGAATGCTGTCCTGTGCATTGTAAGATGTTTGGCAGCATCCTTGACCTCTACTCACTAACTGCCAGAACACCCTCCCGTCACAGTTGTGACAACCAAAAATGTCTCCAGACAGTGCCAAATATCTTCTGGGAGGGGGTGCCAAACTACCTCCTGTTGAGAACTGCAACCTTACTCTAAGATCTAATTCACTGATTGAACTCTGGTGGAAAATCACACTAGTAAAGTTACTTGGAGGAAATACATCTTCTGTTATTCTAAGATTTTCAGATCTCCTCAATCATATGTTTCAAGGAGCACGACTCTTGCTAATTAATTGCCTGCTGCATTGTGAATTGGCATCTCTTCTGTTTTCTGCATATCCTCCTCCTTTACGCCCAGATCAACATGTTCATTTCTAAAAGTCAACAGCTTTCAAAAACTATTAAGAAACAGGGTCTTGAGCAACATAAGAGTCCCGTATGATATTTTTCTATAAAATTGGGGGAATTTATTTTATAAAATTTTGCAGACAGCTTCTCTGTCACAGTGTGTTAAGCTTTTAGACTTACAAACAATAACCACATCCTCTTTGTACTCAGATTGTGATACAGTAAGTATATGTCTTAATTTTTTAAATTATTTTATTTAACATATTTAACCTCACTGAGTACTTTTCTTTCATCTTGGAACCATTTCTTTTTGGTTTCAGAGAGAGGTTTTATTTCATAATGGGATAAAAACATGTTTTCTTAGCTGGGTGCAGTGGCTCACGCCTGTAATCCCAGCACTTTGGGAGGCTGAGGCGGGTGGATCACTTCAGATCAGGAGTTCAAGACCAGCCTGGCCAACATGGTGAAACCCTGTCTCTACTGAAAATACAAAACTTAGCCAGGCTTGGTGGCACGTGCCTATAATCCCAGCTACTCAGGAGGCTGAGGCAGGAGAATCACTTGAACCCAGGAGGCGGAGGTTGCAGTGAGCCAAAATGGGGCCACTGCACTCAAACCTGGGCAACAGAGTGAGACTCTGTCCCAAAAAAAAAAAAAAAAAAAAAAAAGCATGTTTTCTTAAAATGTATAACACAAAAATCAGCTTAATTATCAACTTCCAGAAGCAGATTCTTCAGAATATTGGTGGGATATTTGAGAGCTGGTGATAATTCATAAAAATCCTGATGGATTGATGTGCTGTTCAACTTAATAAAGGTTTCTTAAAGAAAAATAAAGATTAATAGTGGAAGGAAGGAACAAACAAATCCAGATAAGTCTATTCACTAAGTAATGGGCATGTAGAACGAAAAAAAAAAAAAATCCCTCCTTATAGAAGACCATGTTTGTGATGTGAACAGATTTTTATTCAGCAAACAATATCATCCGTCTTATTAAATAAGGTTATTTGAAGCACAAGTTTTATATAGTTTTGTTTATATTTAGTTTTAGTTTCATAGTTATATAGTGGTTACAATATATGCAGATGAGTTTATACGGGTGGGCATCCACACAACCTAGAAAAATGGCAAAGGTTGAGGGTTGAATGTGGTATATGGTTAAAATAATTTTCCAATTTCTATTTTGTTAGACTAGAATAATGACATATACTCCTAGGGAGGTCTCCAGGTTCTCTATGAATTCTTGAAATTTGTGCTTTTGCATCAATCACGTTTTCACAACAATATATTAAAGAAATTCATATTGTGTATATTGTGGAGCATATGAGTGTCTACCATGCAACTATGAATGACCCCATTGCCTTTTTTGCTATGTGCCTAAAAGGACATCCACCTTATTTAAATGATGTTTTAATAAAAATAAGGCATTACTGAAGGTTCATGGTCATTAAAAAAAAAAAAAGGTACATACATTTTAAAGCTATGTATATCACTCAAGTGTGAGAAATACTAGCCCAGATGCATCATAACTGTTCTTAGAGAATAATGAATTAAAAGGCCCTGAGATCTGAAATTTAGTCCTAATCCTGAGGCCCTAAGAAACCAATATTATATTCTAAAGATCTAAGCAACTCGATCAAAACAGTGGGGGGTGGAAGAGAAAATCATAAGCAGAAAGGATCACTAAAAGCCCTGTCTGGCTTGGCACCCTTTTTCTCAAAAGGTAAACATTTAAACCAGTCAGGACAGACATCTGTTTATCTTCCAAGTTAAACTTTCCCAGGTGTATCAATGACTCATTAATTGTGCATTTCATATAAGAGTTCACTGGCCACCTACCATATTCAGGGAACTGTGAGAGTTATACACAGAGTCCTCAAGCTGCCTATAGTTGAAATGGGAGGTCAATGCAGTCACTTCTGGCATGGCAGACTACATACAAACCACTGTGTGACTATGGGCCAACAGTGTGATATAAGAGGCATTACAAAATTATGCCAATTATTTATTAAATGGTATTGAGGCACTTGGAAAAAAAATTCTGTTAGTGCCTCCCCTCAAGCCATCCCTGAAAATATTTCCAAAAGGAATAAAAAGTTAAATATATCTACATATATTTAATCATAAAATTAACTCAAAGCAAATGTAGGTAAATATTTATCTTTAGATGGGAAAAGAACTTTCTAAATAAAAGCAATGGAAGAAATAAAGGTTGATTTGCTTGACTACAGGAAAAAATTTCCCTAACATTTTGATTTTTGTCCAAAATGTTCCCTAAAAATTTTTAAGGAACAATCAAACAAAAGAAGATATTTTCTTTTTTTTTCTTTGAGATGGAGTCTCGCTCTGTCACCCAGGCTGGAGTGCAGTGGCATGATCTCGGCTCACTGCAAGCTCCGCCTCCTGGGTTCACGCCATTCTCTTGCCTCAGCCTCCCAAGTAGCTGGGACTACAGGCGCCTACCACCACGCCCAGCTCATTTTTTGTGTTTTTAGTAGATACGGGGTTTCACTGTGTTAGCCAGGATGGTCTAGATCTCCTGGCCTGGTGATCCACCCACCTCGGCCTCCCAAAGTACTGGGATTACAGGCGTGAGCCACCGTGCCTGGCCTTTTCTTTTCTTTGTATTTTCAACACATGCTCAAAGGGTTAAAATCTTTAATTATAAAAAATTTCAAATAAACAAAATGTACCATCTAATAGAGCGTTAAGCAAATAGTATGACTAGACAAGGAAAATTTAAATTATTACATATGAGATTTAGGAAAAAAGTTTACCCTTTCTAAAAATCTAAGAAAAGATAATACATACAAACAAAACAGAAAAAATATTTAATATAATTATTTCACACAATTTGTCAGCAATTAAACATATTCTGTATTGGCGAAATTGACTTTATAAAGGACATAGTTGCTATGGAGCGTGTAAACTGGGAAACAATTCTGGAAGATAATTAGGTGATATGTATCAAATATTTTAAAAGATTTGTACCCTTGGACATTTTAATCCCATTTCAGAAACTTATGCCATGAAAATAATTATTATTGCACAAAAATTTATGTAAAAGAATAATTACTATCTAATAACTTCTGAAATTCCAACAATAAAGCCTAAGTTGAAAAAAAATAAAAAACCAAGGTAGTATTCCAATTCCATAACCCTTATAAGCACATTCCTCCATCAAATGTATACACAAAGAAAATAGAAGGAAATATTCCAGGATGTGCAATACTTACATGAGTTATGACTGACTTATTTTCTTCTTTACACATCTATGTGTTCCAATTTTTCTATAACATACTACTTTTATAAGCAGAAATAATAAATTATAAAAATAGCAGTGCACATATTTTTAAAGGGTCTGACAATCATGGGACAAGACCTAACTGGTAAGGAATGCATATGGATTTTTATTTGTGAAGTGGGAGGTGCGGTGTTGTGAATGGAATTCAAATTTGACATTTTTGTTCTCTGATAGTAGATCCATCTCTTTCAGAAGAAATTTTTTCAGAGAACTCATAGACCTTTGACTTGCCTCTTTTGCCTGCATCTCAGGTTCTTTGTGACAACCTCCTTGTAGCCTCAAGGGATAGATGCCCATCAGGACTGTCCATGGCCTTGCTCACATTCTGAAGCTTCTTGAGTTTCTAATTTACTTAATTACGTTAATTTAGCTACGTTGTTGAGATGTGGATTTTAAAAGCTAGTCCCATGGCGGGAAGATCAAATTAATTTCTTCCTGAAATTAAACAAATGTCTTTCAAATATAACTGTGTGGCTCTTAGTAGAATCCAGCACTACAGTGGCTTTTCAGGTTTAGGAAGCATTCTTTTTCCTGATGGATCTTCTGAGCAATGGCATCATGAAGACATTTTCATGGATAAGAAATCAGATTAATTTTCTACGTCCTAATGTAGCCCCATTCTACCAATATCTAAAATCCAAAGGCTTCCTTTTTATTAACCTACTTTTGTTCAGTGAAACTCCAGAGAGCAACTGCTAAAGTTAATTACATATATGTAGTGGAGAACTAGGTGTGTGACCCTAGGCAAGTAACTTCAGATTTCAGAGCCTAGTTTTTCCTCAGGTGTAGAGTGAGGGGTAGGTTGCACCTTGGAGGTCTCTGCATTTTGAAATCCCTCAAGTTAAGTTGGAATTCCTAGGAAGTTAATTGTTTGAAGTTGCTGATACTGCATTTGACGTTTCTGAGGAAGAAAAGCTTAAAATTTCTAGAAAATTACAGAAGACCAGTATTACTAGAGTGAAGTGAGCATGTGGTGAAATGGCTATGGAGGAGGATGAGGTAGCCTGGCCAATTATGCAGGTCTCACAAGTCACCATCAAGCGAAGTGATTAAAAGGGGCTAACACCTGTAATTCCAGCACTTTGGGAGGCTGAGGCGGGCGAATCACCTGAGGTCGGTAGTGCAAGACCAGCCTGACCAACATGGAGAAACCCCATCTCTACTAAAAATACAGCCGGGCGTGGTGGCCCATGCCTGTAATCCCAGCTACTTGGGAGGCTGAGGCAGGAGGATTGCCTGAATCCGGGAGGCGGAGGTTGTGGTGAGCTGAAATCACACCATTGCACTCCAGCTTGGGCAGCAAGAGCAAAACTCCATCTCAAAAAAAAAAAAAGAAACGGGTTTAAGCAAGGAAGTGAGTGACAAATTTGCTTTACATCGCTTATCACTATACCCAGTACATCCGTATGTCTCTATTAATCATGTTTTTTCCTAATAATTATTTTACTGTTTAAAAAAAGAAAGGCTGGGAGTAGTGGCTCACACTTGTAATCCCAGCAGTTAGGGAGGCCGGGTTGGGTGGATCACCTGAAGTCAGGCATTCAAGAACAGCCTGGCCAACATGGTGAAACCCCATCTGTACTAAAAACACAAAAAATTAGCTGGTCATGGTGGTGGACGCCTGTAATCCCAGCTACTTAGGAGGCTGAGGCAGAATTGTTTGAACCTAGGAGGTGGAGTTTGCAGTGAGCCAAGATCGTAGCATTGCACTGCAGCCTGGGCGATAGAGCAAGACTGTGTCTCAAAAAAAAAAGAAAGAAAGAAAGAAAAAATGCAAGTATGCCAGCGCAGTGGCAGATGCCTGTAATTCCAGCACTTTGGGAGGCTGAGGCAGGAGGATTTGCTTGAGCTCAGGCCTTGGGCAACATGGCAAAACCCCATATCTACAAAAAATACAAAAATTAGATGGGTATGGTGGTACCAGCCTGTAGTCCCAGCTACTCGGGGGGCTGAGGTGGGAGGATCACTCGAGCCCTGGAGGTCAAGGCTGCGGTGAGGGAAGATCATGTCACTGCACTCCAACCTGGGCAACAGAGTGAGACCCTTTCTCCAAAAGAAAAAAAGAAACGAAAACGTACAAGTACAAAAGGATATATTGGATTCAGAGTCCAGAGTGCTAACTATTACACCATGGAACCCACAAAAGGATATATTGTATAGTGAAAAATAAATTCCAGAACCACCATTGTTTCTCAACTACCCATTTCCTTCTCAATAATGCCAGCTTCTATGTATCCTTAAAGAGATGTTCTAGACATATGAAAGTATACATGTATTCTCTTTTGTCTTAACACAGATGGTATGCTATCCACACTCTTCTATCCTTTGCTTTCTTTTTTTAAAATTAACCTAAAGGTTTATCTTGAAGATTAGTAGTTCTCTATTGATAAACAGTCTTCATTATTTCAACACAGTTGTTACATCCAAGCGTGTACTGTTGTTATAGTGCCACCTCCCTCAAGGAAGCAGAGAACTCTATAGACTTGGAAGGGACAGAAGATCTCATTTAGTCCCAGCCTGCCTTTTACGCAGAAAAAGTTTGTCCCTGAAAATCAGTGTGACTCTTCAGGTTCCATAGCAGGTTACGGCAAGGCTGGAACTAGAACTTGGTTCTTCTGTGATTATGAAGTTATACATGTTGTAATAAAAAATACTTTTTTGTTGTTTTAGAGACAGAATCTCACTCTGTAGCCCAGACTGGAGTGCAGTGGCGCTATCATAGCTCACCGTAGCTGCGAACTCCTAACCTCAATTTATCCTCCCAATTCAGCCTCCCAAAGCCCTGGGATCACAGGCATGAGCCACTGTGCCTGGGCTAAAAATACTTCTTAAATGGTATGCCTGGTAAGATTTAATTTTTGTTCTTTAAACAACCATATATGATGCGTACAAATGAGCTTGAAAGGCTATATGCCAAGATACTGACAGTGGTAATCTTGGGATGATGGCAACGCTGATGATCTTATACTCTTATACTTTTCTGGGCGTTTTTCTTTTTTGACGGAGTCTCACCCTTGTGCCCAGGCTGGAATGCAGTGGCACGATCTTAGCTCACTGCAACCTTCACTTCCAGGGTTCAAGCAATTCTCCTGCCTTAGCCTAATGAGTAGCTGGGATTACAGGCATGCACCACAATGCCCAACTAATATTTTTTATTATTATTTTTGGTAGAGATGGGGTTTCACCATGTTGGCCAGGCTGGTCTCAAACTCTTGACCTCAAGTGATCAGCCCGCCTCAACCTCCCAAAGTGCTGGAATTACAGATGTGAGCCACCACTCTCAGCCTCTCTTTTGGGTTTTGACAGCAACTTTATTGAGATATAATATACATATACATACCATACAATTCGCCCATTTAAAAGTGTACAATGGTTTTTCACATATCAAATAGTTGTGCAACCATCACTGCAATCAATTTTGAAACATTTTCATTACCCCAAAAAGAATTCCTGCAACCATTAGCAGTTTCTCAACATATTTATACATCTTTCCACAATTTAATTTTTTTATTTGTATAAATTTAATGGGTACAAGTGCAATTTTGTTACATGGATATATTGAGTAGTCATATGTTTTTTATTCATATATTGTATTTCCTAAAAGTCTTGCAATAATTGTTACTTTATAATAAAAATAAACATGTTAGAAATAAAGTTAAAATAATGCAACATATACTATAAAAAATAAACATAGGCTGTGCACAGACGCTCATTCCTGTAATCCCAACACTTTGGGAGGCTGAAAAGGGAGGACTGTTTCAGGTCAGGAGTTCAAGACCAGCCTGGGCAATATAGTGAGACCCCTGTATCTTCGAAAAAAGAAAAAGAAAATTAGCCAGGTATGGTGGCACATACCTGTAGTCTCAGCTATGCAGGAGGCTGAGAGACTGAGGCAAGAGGATTGCTTGAGCCCAAGAGTTCAAGGCTGCAGTGAGCCAAAATTGTGCCACTAGGCACCAGTCTGAGCAACACAGTGAGACCCTGTCTCAAAAAAAAAAAAAAAAAAAAAGTATTTCAATGCAGGCAAAACTGATTTTACTGTCCAATGTAAGTAGATATGATATTTTAGATAAATTTATCTTGCTTTTTTCATTATTCACATGTTATATGTAAATATAAATACACATGGTTTTCTGTGACTCCTCGAGTTTTATTGTGAGCATTGTCCCAGATCATTAGATAGTCTATGAGAGTATGGTGGTGATGGGGAATCTCACTGTTTCCTTAGGATACATTCTTTTTTTTTTTTTTTTTTTTTTGAGACAGAGTCTTGCTCTGTCACCCAGGCTGGAGTGCAGTGGCACGATCTTGGGTCACTGCAACTTCTGCTTCCCAGGTTCAAGTGAGTCTTCTGCCTCAGCCTCCCAAGTAACTGGGATTACAGGTGCGCACCATCTTGCCTGGCTAATTCTGTATTTTTAGTAGAGACGGGGTTTCACCATGTTGGCCAGGTTGGTCTTGAAATCCTGACCTCAAGTGATCTACCCGCCTTGGCCTCCCAAAGTGCTGGGATTACAGGTGTGAGCCACCGTGCCCAGCAGGATAGATTCTTAAAAATAGGACTCCAGATCATATTTCCAATTGTCCAGTAATAAGAACTCTCTGCAGTGGTTGTCCATCTTACCACACATCTTTGTCACCACACCTTCTATTATCATTGCCAGTTTGGAAATTTTAAAAGTTAGTTACTTCAATCTGAGTATTTGATTGCTAATGAGATTGTACCTTGTTCATAAATATATGTTAGCTGTTTATTTTTCTAATTTTCTTTTTCATTAAGGCCCTTTGCATACTGTTCCATTAGCACTTTAGTATTATTTTTGTTGAAAATAGTATAAAGTGGTTTGAGTTTTTTTTCCTGCTGAGGAAATTCTGACCAGGTAGAAATTCTAATCTGTAAACAACTTTTAAAGATTAACTTAGTTCCCACTTATTAATTTTCCCATCTTTGCAGTGGGGCTGGCTCCCTTTCTCTTGGGAACTCTTTTCATTTCCATTATACTGAAGGAGTCACCAGTGATGAGGGAGGGAACAGTCTGAAAAGTTTGTTTTATTTTGATAAAATGGTTGTTTGCCAATTTTATTCTAAAGCTTCCAAAATAATATTGTATATACTATCAATAATATAAAAACTGCATTAAGTAATGTTTGATTTTCCTAAGTAACCAGAAAAATTGAGATCAACCAAATTCATCTATCCCTATCAAGGTTAACATCAACACTGAGTCAAATAGTACCAGAGTATAAAATTTACCAAATCTTGCTTTACTTTTCTCTTTGACGAACATGAATTTTTAAACCAATGAACAGTCTGAAGTTTGACTATGACTCAGTTCCTCCTAGTGCTCTACCACAGAGTACAAAAGGTTACCAAATCCTCCAGTTTCTAACACAGAAATCCAATTTGGAATGAAGGAAATAAACGTCCCACTCTTTAACAGCTAAAGATGTTACTGATCACATCTAAGAATTTAGAGTTTCAAAATGTGAATTGTGAAAACATTTTAATCTCTTCATAATGGAAAGGACTTGGAAATGGAAAAGAAATACGCATACAAGAAGGAAAAAAATGTTGGTGCCAGTGGTTATTCCTAGATAGAAAATGGCCACATAATCTATTTGGTGATAAAGGAGAAGAAAAAGGCAATTTATTGATCTGGATGAACATGTTCCACACGACCTCTCGTAGAGCTGAGATGAGCTTGCAATTCGAAAAGCTTACTCTGTCGCTGCTAAAGGTCAGAAGTTCCCTGTTGGCAAATCAAGTGTGGATTTGTTGACAAATCAAGTGTTCATCAGAAGTTTTTCTGCAGTGAATTTTCTGCTTCCACTTGATTCTCAATTAGATAGATATTAGGCACCAGTGAAATTTCATAATCATAACACAGTTTTACTTAGATACTATTTGATCTTGAAAATAAAACAAAAATTGCTTTAGATGTTTACAATTATCACTGCTCAGTCTTTGAAGTAGAATGGTGGAATTTTCTATTTTGAAGAGAATTTTGAACTAATTTAATACAGCCCTCAGTTTTTTTTTGAAAATTTGATGATATTAGGGTTTCTGTTTAATGAAGTTTCAAACATAAGCAAAAAGAGAAAAAATAGTGTAATGAATGCCATATATCTATCACCAGGTTGAACAACAATCAATATCAAGCCAGACTTGATTTACTTGATTTGTCTATTTCCCACTTTCTCTTTTTTTTTGAAAGTATTTTGATGTGAAGTTTAGCCATCATGTGATTCCATCCTGACATCTTTCACTAAGCATGTCTAAAACATATGGACACCTGGGCGCCATGGCTCACACCTGTAATCACAGAACTTTGGGAGACCAAGATGGTCAGATCCCTTGAGACCAGGAGTTCAAGACCAGTGTGGCCAACATAGTGAAACCCCATCTCTACTAAAAATACAAAAAATTAGCTGAGTGTGGTGGTGCACACCTGTAGTCCCTGCTGCTTGGGAGACTGAGGCATCAGAATCACTTACACCCGGGAGATGAAGGTTGCAGTGAGCCGAGATAGGGCCGCTGCACTCTAGCCTGGGCTACAGAGTGAGGCAGTATCTTAATAAGTAATAAATAAATAAATAAATAAACAAGCATATGGACATTTTCTTACACAACCATAATGCTATTATCACATCTAACAAAATTAATGATTCTTTGGTATCCTCTAATCCCCAGTTCAGATTCTAATTGCCTGAAGTTTCTCAGGAAAGTCTTTCGTCAAGTCAGAATCCAGACAGTGATCACTTACTGCATTTATCTGTTTGGCCTTTTAGGTCTCTTTTAACTTTGAGATCAGTTAGTCCTCCCTATTCCCCTAACCCTACCCATATTTAGAGTTGTTGTTGATGATGATCATGATGGCAATGCTACTGACTTGATGAAACCAGGTCAGTGGACTCCACCTCCATTTTACTTTTTTTTTTTTTTCAATTGCTAAAGAAATGGAGGCTTAAAATTTGAATTAATTCCTCCAAAAGAGGTAGTTACCCAATGCAGAGTAGAATTCGGGTTTTCTAATTCCATTCTATCATGCTGTTTTCTATAATATATCATACTGCCATGCCATAATTTTACATTTTAGTGCTATGGTGGTTCAGAATATATTGAAAACATTTTAAACACTCCTTCTTCCATATTTGTTTACATTTACAATTCCTAGTATTTTCCAAAAGGTAGTCGGGATTTAGAATTTGCAGCTTGCTTTTCCCCAAAGTCTGACCCATTGAAGTTACTCTTTCAATGTTACTTTCTGAAAATATTCCAAAATTGATAGAAAACCTTAAGTTTTCCAAGAACCCAAATAAATAATCTCAGAGTAAATCAATAAAAAGTATTAGTGCTGTCACTCAGATTTTGTAGCAGGACTAATTAAAGAGTATGCACCAAAACTTAAGATTAAGCATTATCAACTTAGAAAAATTCAAAAACAAATGGGAGTTTTCATTGACTTACTGTATTCTATCTTAGTTGAGCAGGGCACATAGTTTTCTGTTGGTGATACAATTAGTACATGAAATAAAGTATGGTGTGTGAAATAAAGCCTTTCTGTGTGTCCAGGAAGCACAAAAGTGGAAAGGACACAGAGGCATTGAGGAGAGAGAGAGCAAATCCTTCCTCATCCGTTTCTTAAAGTCTCCAGAGAAGACAGGGAGAAGCACAAACTTAAATTCATTTAAATGGTTCCAGTTTTGCCCTTCTGGACTTTAAGAAAATCAACCAACAAATTATTTTTTAAAAAAACAGTTTTAACTAACAACTTTTATTTGCATATGCTCTATTTTTTTTAAGTCTGTGTTCTAGAATTCTGATTGTTGCTTTCAAACACCATAACTTTCTTACATAAAAATGAAAAATTATTGGCCACACTTTTCCCCTCAGTCGTTATAAGGCTGTTAAACCAGGGATCACCTATCATTCCCTGGTGTGTGTTTGTTTCAATCCCCAGATATATCTTAAGAGATTTTAAAACGTTATTTGTTATTGTGGAATAGCTAATAGATTCTGTATGGTTGTGGCTGAATCTTTTTATTTCTTTGAGAAAGAAGAAGAAAAACCACATTGTTTTGAAAAACATGTTTTAAAAATAATTTTATAGATTGCAGAGTTTGTAAATGATCATGTTAATTGTTGGGAGGGGGTTCCCAACCTTGTTAATGTCCTCTTAGCATTAGGCTTTTGTTCCCCGGTATTGAATATGTCATTTTCTCCCACAGACTGCATTTCTAGGGGTATAATTGCTGTCTCCATGTAAAAGACAACTCATGTGCATAAATTTCCACTCGCTGAAACAAGACTCTGCCTCCCCTCATTTTAATGCAGATGTGATCCAGGGGGTAGAGTTACACTTACTTCCCCAAGCAAATGAAACAGATTACACATTAAATATTGTCTTTGGAACCAGGTGCACAGAAACAACCAATTACCTAGACAGCTCATCAAGGCCTGATATGTTTACCACATTGTTTTTGTTTTCTCTTTAAACATTTGGGGAATTATTCTGAGGCTTTCATTTCTCTATAATGAACAGAATATGTTTATTAATAAAGGCCCCCTTTGTGTGATTCACTAACAGTTGACTCACAAAAGCCTTTAAAACCATGTTTGAAAGTTTCTGAACTGAACTTGAGTTCCTGTGAAGACAAAGCCTCATTACTACAAAGAAGATACTGCTTCTGGTTCTTCTTGGCTAAATAATTGATATCTAAAATGACTTAAAGCAGGGAAAGGGTCATTAATTTGTGAAGAAGAGAGAGAGAGTGGGGAATGCTTGTGTTCCCCCTTTAGATATGTTTTCATTGTTTGTAAAGGACAGTATCTATATAAATTTATGAGATTTTGGCCACTGCCAATTATATAATCTTGAGTTTTTATGCATATCATTGTTTCTTTAGGGATTTTAATTGGCCTAAAATGCAGATGAACTCAAGAGCTCTTTCAAGACTTGTTTCTGTTATTCTAAGAGACTTTTACCACTTCCTGAGGAGGGGCTGTTTCAGATTTCCACAAAGTCATTAACCTCCCAAAGAATGAGAATAGTAAGTGGAGTGGCAGGGCCCCAAAGATGTAGTTGGTACAAACTATCAGGAATGCTGGAGGCAGGGGTTTTGCAGTGGAGATGCCTGACAGTGAGCTGATGGAGGGAGGGTTGGCAATGGGGAACAGGGAAATGGTATCAGAGACCCCCTTGAAAGACTTCGTGGTAAATGGCTTGGAGCTGCAGCATCGGCTCGTTGAGTGGTTAAGCAAGACTGACTTGCTGATAGAATCCCAAGCCCTTAAACCATTTATCCTCATAGCTTCCTTTCAAAGTTGGGGGAGCTCTAAGCAAAGTAGGTAAAAATGTAGAACAGAAAAAAATTCTGTATGTGTGTGCATGCCGGTTGGAGGCAGGGGAGAAACTGGTTGTAAGACTTTTGGTTTTCTGTTGTTATTTTTTAGAGTTTTTTATAGAGACAGTTGGAGAAGGGTATTGCTGTGTTGCCCAGGTTGGTCTTAACTCCTGGCCTCAAGTGATCCTCTCATCTCAGCCTCCCAAGTAACTGGGATTACAGGCACAAGCCACCATGCCCAGCTCTTCGTTTTTCTTTTTAGAAAAGCAATTTAAGACATTCTAGAGAGGACGAAACTTTTAAATGTGAGAGTAGAAGAAGACCTTGAAATCATCAAGAATACTGCAAGTTACTCTTGTACATTGTGGTCAAAGTGGAAGTTGATACAAGGTCCATGGGAGGCATTTGACATTCTTTTGCAAAATTATAAATTCACATACACTTTGACCTTGGAATTTCATTCTAGGAATATTTCCTACACATATACTCACCCAATTCTGAAATGACAGATGTAGGAGGTTTTCTTTGCAGCACTATATATAAAAGCAAAAGATTGAAAACAACCTGCCTATCAATAGGATATTGAGTCAGTAAATTATGAAACATTCTTAAAATGGAACACTATGAAGCCACTTTTTAAAAATAATAATAATAAAGATGTTTTCAATGTATCGATATGAACTGAGCTCCTCAATTAGCAGTAAGTAGGAAAAAAAATCCTGCAAGGTTCAGCAAAATAGATCGTATGCTACCATATGCTATCATTTAAATAAAAAAAGAGATACACGTCTATGTTGGGTAGTATAATTGGACACAAATTCTCAGAAGTGGATGGGGCTTTGAACAACGAGAAGGAAGGAAAGGACAGGGCAAGATGTTTCACTATTTTGAACAGAAAAAGAAAGACTATGTGAACGAATTACCTATTCAAAAATTGAAAAGAAGAAAAAGTTGTAGGGTCTGGAGTGAGGCAGTCCTGGTTCTGTATACTAGTTCTAGCACCTTTATATATATATACACACACACACACACACACACATATATATGTATATGTATATATTATTATTATTTAGAGATGGAGTCTCACCGTGTTTCCCAAGCAAAGCTTGAATTCCTAGGCTCAGCCAGTCCACCCACCTCAGCCTTGTGAGTAGCTGGGACTACAGGCACATGGCACCATGCCCATCTGGTTCTAGCACTTTCTAACACCATAACCTCAGAGTCCTTTTCTATAAAGTGGAGTAGATAATATTACCTGCCTCATGAGCAAGAAGGCATGCATATAGCATGCAGTGGAGGTGGCACAGTACCTGGGTCCAGTAGATGCCAGGCATTACCATGATCTTTCTGATTAATAGTATCACCAACCTTCTCATAAATAACTGGGTACTTGAAGAACAGTGCGCACTATTGTGGTGGGAGTTATGGAAGTGATTACTTAAACATTTTTCAGCTCCAAAGACATGCTGAAGGAATCAATATCATCAGAAGCATGTATAGACCCCCCTGTCTGTACCTAGTGCTCTTCTCTGCAGAATTAACAAACAAGCACCCCCACTGAGTTTCATGTCGTGTACCTCTCTTTCCAAGTTCTGATGTAGAAAATGGAAAGATGGTGATTGGTCTGGTTTGGGGTAGGTGCCTGTCTCTGGACAAGTGAGAAAGAAATAGCAATGCTCAGAGGTGCAAGCTGTTGGAGTGAGGAGGAACAGATCTCAGTGGATGAGGAGGTGAACTGGGCAAACACAGCAACTGATCCTGGCTACTGATATTTTTGTAGTGTCTCTGTTTTTGAAAAGGCGAAAGTGGGGAGGTGGGTTGGGGGTGGATATTTTCTGTACCATCTACATGATCCTAGGCAGCAGGCTGGATGGTGCCTGCAGTGAGGGAAGATGCTGTTCCTTGCAGAAATGTAGTAGGTGTGACTTAAAGGCTCAGCTGCTGGCTGGCCTGCGAGCTTAAGAAAGCAGAGAAGCAAGTGGACACAACCTTGAATGCACCTGAAACTTCCAGAAGCTCACAGATATACTCCAAATGGTCCTGAAAACCCAGAAATTCTATGTAAGTTTGTCTGTATATGGGAATATACATTTTTCCAGGGTAACCCACAACTTTCATCAGATTCTCAAAGAAGGCTACTATCCATTAAGGATTCCAAGCCCCTGCTAAACCAACAATGATAGCATATGCCATGACCCAAGGATTATGATTAATCCAACCCTGAGAACCAGAGGCCCATACCATACAGTAAAGCTTCCCACAAACATAAAGAATATAAGAACCACTGCCTTGATATAGTTGCTTTTTAAGCACCCATTCTTGTACTCTCTGTTTTGCCATATTCACTTTTATTATTTACTGAATATTCCTCTTTAAATTTGTTCACTTTTTAAACTTACATGCCCAGTTTAGCCTCTACTTAAGCAAAAATAATTGTGAAATCAGGGGTATATTTTGCTATTGCCAGTTTTCTTCCTAATGTATATTAGAAGAAATTTTTTACTATTATTACTATTAAAATTTTTTAAATTATTACTATTAAAATTGTAAAATGTTTGTATCATTTCCAAAATTATTTAGTGCATACAACAGAGATGGGCTTATGGCACTCGGGAAAACACTGTCTCTAAATATTCCTAAAATTCACTTCAGGCATCCCTTTCATAGAGAAGGAACCTGAGGCAGGAGATGATTAATGTAACTTATTAGAGATTCTAAGCAAATGTGGAAAAACTTTGTCAGGTATTGGGCAACATTGTTCCTACTAATGACTCAGCCCTGCCTTACTTTATTGCAGACAGTTTGAAGAGATTTTTTAATGGTCTCACGTTTCCCTACTACCCCATAAAGAGAACCAACTAGACAAGAGTAAAAACTTGATCGATTTACTACTCTGGTAATGATCCCAGCAACTAAGGAAGGGGGCTGTGGTGGGGAAAGCCAGTGAGTTTCTTTCTACTCAAATTCCATCTCATTTTTATTTTCTCTTAATGTTTTTTTGAATCCCAAGTTCCAAAACCTGTCCCCTATTATGCAGTGCAAACGAGAACAGATGGGGAAAAGTTATGTTGGAAAGGGCTTTGGAGGGCCACAGAGAAGAGAAATATGACTACTCAATGTGTCACACACCAACTTGCAGCTGCCACCAGCCCTTCCACACAACGAGCTGCGTATGGAACCAGCCCGGGTGCTCAGGAGGAGCGGGCTTACTGCAGGAAGGGAGCGCAATTAGAGAACATTCGCTTTGCTTGTGTTTCCTTGAAAATATGAATAAAGAGCGTAGCAGCGGCACAGCCAACAAAAGAGAAATAAATCCAAAGGCTAGCCTGGCAAATGGTTAGCTGTACCTCAGAGTTTCCCAAATGTTAACCGATCATCAGCTTTCTTCAGCCTTTTATTTCAGAGAAATGCCTTTTCATGTCTCAAAGTCACCATTCAGTTGTTCTCTCTCTCTAGGAATTACTATTCTAGAAAGGTCATACTAGCTTACATGCATGATGTGGCCTTCCAACCAGTATTTTTCAGTATTCACAAGGCGCTTATGAGTTCACTAAATATTTCAAGTGTGAGGCAGGTGACCTGGTTTTAAATGGCAACTCTGCCAGTTACTAGCTGTGAGGCTTCAGGCAAGTCGCCTAGCTTCTCTGAGCCTGTAGTACCTCCTGTCCAAAACAGAGCTCGCTTGACTGACTTCTTTCAAGGCTTTTTGTTTTCAAGGTAATGTATATAAATGCCTGACACAAGAGCAATGTTTAATATATAAAAACTATTATTACTGTGATTACCAGAAAGCACAGAAAATGTTATTCTCTTTCCTTTGACTATAATATAAAGATACGAAGAATATATATAACACCATATATGTAAAGATAAATTATATATATTTGGCTAGGAATCCCTAAGAATCTATGCTGAAAGTAATTGTTAGGTTAATGTGGTTTAAATTATTTGATTCAAATAGTGATTCAGGTCATATAGACAGTATCTTTGAACAAATATCAGTGTTGTAAACAGTCGTGTTATTGAGTCCCGCAAGGACTTCTTCTGAAATTTTGCCTGTCTTTGTAGAGTGAGTGTGCAGGAATTTTTCTATCAAGGAATACTGTTTTTCTTCGCAGGGTAATGTATAAATTACCTAGATCAAAATCTTTACAGGAGCATGTTAAAATGCAGTTTCCAGGGCCCATCTCAGACCGTATTTTCAGCATCTCTAAGGCATATAGTTCAAGGATCTGCATTTTATTTAAAAACGACTGGTAATTCTTTTTTTTTTTTTTTTTTTTGAGGCGGAGTCTCGCTCTGTCACCCGGACTGGAGTGCAGTGGCCAGATCTCAGCTCACTGCAAGCTCCGCCTCCCGGGTTTACGCCATTCTCCTGCCTCAGCCTCCTGAGTAGCTGGGACTATAGGCGCCCGCCACCTCGCCCGGCTCGTTTTTGTATTTTTAGTAGAGATGGGGTTTCACCGTGTTAGCCAGGATGGTCTCGATCTCCTGACCTCGTGATCCGCCCATCTCGGCCTCCCAAAGTGCTGGGATTATAGGCTTGAGCCACCGCGCCCGGCCAACTGGTAATTCTTAAGCACACTGAAGTTTGAGCACCACTTCCTTAAGGAATGGAGATAGTGATAATTCTAATTCTGAGTGGTTTTCAGCTACCTTCCTCCTTTCGCCACACACACTCAGGCCCAGAAATACAACAACTGCTAGTGAGACAAAAAGGTTGGAATCTGGTAGATTTAGCTTCTCTCCCCCACCACCTCTGTTCTCTGTCTAGTTAAGACTGGACTATTCTACTCATACCTTCCTTGTCCATAGGAGACATTAGGTTGACTATAGCTTTTTCTAAATGGGTGGTCATACATCCCAGTGTTCCCAGCATAATTATTAATAGCACTCTTTTTCATCTCAAAAGCATTTGGATGATAGATTATATACCATTACCCTAGGCCTAGAAGACATTTGATTAACACATGTAGGACATGGATGAGGACTGGCAAAATTTCTAAGATACGTTATTCATGAGTTATTCATGAGTATGGGGAAATATACCCAGATACCATTGACAACAATGAGAAGATGCTTTGGGAAGTGACATAGGAATGATCAGGGAAAATTACACTCTCACGTTATCCCATAAATTAGCAGCAAGAAAGCAGGACATGGAAAAACTAGGACGTCTAGACAGGTTAATATCTCCTCTCTCACCAAGCAAGTGAGCCCCCCTCCCCCCGCCAAAAAAAAGCATGAATCTCGGCACCGTACAGTTAGTTATTTTCCTCCTTTCTGCTTAATGGCTATGATCTTGGGCAAGTTATTGAGTATCTCTGAACCTCACTTTACTCATGCATAAAAAAGATAATAAGGCTTACTTCAGTTTTGGGGAGTTAATGAAATATGTGTGTAAACCAGCTGGCACTGTGATTAGGTGCTCAATGATGGTGGTTCCACCATTATTCTTTCCATCGTGGCCACTCTGCACTATAGTTTTACCAGAGTCACGTGACTCTTAAAGTGTTCTTGTGAGAGGAGCCATGGGGAGGCTGTGGAAATGGGAATTGATTCTTGGGTGTAAAGACTTTTTATTTTTGTTTTTGTTTTTGAGAGGTCTTGCTCTGTTACCCAGGCTGGAGTGCAGTGGTATGATCATAGCCCACTGCAGCCTCAACCTCCCGGGCTCGAGCAATCCTCCCACCTCAGCCTTCTGAGTAGCTGGGACTACATGTGCACCACGCCCAGCTAATTTTTGTCTTTTTTGTAGAGATGGGGTTTCACCACATGGCCCAGGCTGGTCTTGAGCTCCTGGACTCAACCAATCCACCTGCCTCAGCCTCTCAAAGTGTTGGGCTTGCAGGCATGAGCCTCCACGTCTGGTCTTTCTCTTTCTGTCTTGCTTGCTTGCTTGCTTGCTTCCTTTCTTCTGTTCTTCCTTTCACTGATTCTTTTTTTGACAAACTCAGTCATAAAGTCTTTGGTGAATGGAAAAGAAAGTGAAAGACTAAAGGGAAGAGCAGTAACTGAAAAACAGGTGCCATGGTGTACCTGTGTAGTTCAAGCTACTTGGGAGGCTGAATGGGAGGATTGCTTGGACCAAGGAATTCCAGGCTGCAGTGAACTATGAAAAAAAAAAAGTCACTGAAGATGGATCAGAAATAGATTTATAGACCTATCTGAGGCAAAAAAAAAACAGAAAAGAAAAGGAAGGAAGGAGGCCAGGCGTGGTGGCTCGTGCCTGTAATCCCAGCACTTTGGGAGGCCGAGGCAGGTGGATCATGAGGTCAGGAGATCGAGACCATCCTGGCTAACACGGTGAAACCCCGTCTCTACTAAAAGTACAAAAAATTAGTTGGGTGTGGTGGTAGCGCCTGTAATCCCAACTACTCGGGAGGCTGAGGCAGGACAATCACTTGAACCCGGGAGGCGGAGGCTGTGGTGAGCCAAGACTGCGCCGCTGCACTCCAGCCTGGGTGACAGAGTGAGACTCCATCTCAAAAAGGGAAAGGGAAAGGGAAAGGAAGGGAAGGGAAAGGAAGAGGCAGAGGAAGGGAGGGAAGGAGGGAGGGAAAGAAGAAGGAAGGAAAGAAAAAAAAAAAGAGGTGATGAGCTGTAATCTCTAGTCAACAAAACCTGATTAGAATGTTGCCTGATAACGTCTATAAAGGGTCCTGCAGGTTTTTTGAGGGGTATGGGTTGGGTGGGGAGTAGCCCATCCTATGGAAATGATAGTACTGTTCATATAACTGTTGCCTCTCAGCCATCTAGACTGCTGTTTGGGTGGGCGGGATGGAGAAATACTATTCTGTTAAAACTAAGAGCTTTGAAGTGGAGACAAACACAATCTGGTAGTATTACAGAGGCATTATTCACCCTGATGACTCACACTCTGGCTCCCACACAGCAGAGGCAAGAAGTAACATTAGTGACCTTGAAGATGTTGGCCAAGTATAGACCCAGCCTTAAAACCTGAGTTTTCAAATGAACACGTGTGTGTGTGTGTGTGTGTGTGTGTGTGTGTAGAGAGAAAGAGAAAGAGAGACTAAGAGAATGCATATTAAAGAGAATGTATAGTGAACAATTCTAAAAACTAGTATAAAAACTTCATATTTAAACAGCTAACTCAACTAAATAATAAGTACTTACAAGGAAATAATCATTATGTGAGTGGGTCTCAGCTCAAAGCATTAGTTGTTCAGAGCGAGAACATTTAAAATCATCATTGCTAGTGAGGAGGTAAATAGGAAATCCAGTCCCTATTCCTGGGCTCAAATCTCCCTCATCATTTCCATTCATCATGACTCTTTATGAATCCAGTTTGCTGAAAGTAATGTTTTCTGAGTTCCCAACCACACACTGCTCTATGTTCGGAGCCCTACAGACAAAATTCAAACAGATGCAGTCCCCAGGCCTTTGACAACATGCAATCGAAAGACAATAATAAAAGAATGCATCAGAACCTACAGATGTGCAGGCAGCTGCACAAATGGCAAACAGAGTCATGACCTTAGACCAGATGGTCCCTGTGGCTTGGTAAAAAATTATCAACATAGAACCCAGTCACAGTTTCAGGTTGATAGAGATAGCTAGTTCCTGGAACTGTACATTGAAACCTCAGAGAAAAATAAAAGCAAAACCAACCATGAAGTCATTTAAAGCTGACGAGAAGAGAGAACTTTAGGAGTTAGGTACTAAACAGCTAGAATAGAAAGTGTTTCCAGTTATTGAGTTTGCCACATGGAAAAACCAGGGGATGACAGAGGAGCATGCCATTGTAAACAGTGAAGAATCTCATGGGTCACCATGTTTGCATGGACAAAAGAAGAGGACTGGATTGCAAGGGATGTAGAGGATGGCTTAAAGGTAGACTTGAGACAACTGTACTCAGAGTTTGTTTCTCATTTAAGTTTCCAAAGGTTTTATGGTTATGTTTTGGGTTATATTTGTCCCTCAGCATTTCTTTTCTTTTTTTTTTTTTCTTTTTTGAAATGGGGTCTCGCTCTGTTATCAGGCTGGAGTGCAGTGGTGTGATCCCGACTCACTGCAACCTCTGCCTCCCAGGTTCAAGCAATTCTCCTGCCTCAGCCGCCCAAGTAGCTGGAGTTACAGGCACATGCCACCATGCCTAGCTAATTTTTGTATTTTTAGTAGAGACAGGGTTTCACCATCTTGGCCAGGATGGTCTCGATCTCTTGACCTCATGATCTGCCCGCCTCGGCCTCCCAAAGTGCTGAAATTACAGGCGTGGGCCACTGCACCCGGCCCTAATTTTTAAAAAGTGTTTACTTTTCATGGGTGCATATAATAGTTACAGGAAGTAAGGTGTGGTTTGCTCAGAATTCATAGCTATAATTAAAACAACAACAACAAAAAACCTCTTAGGATCTTTTCTCTGCAATTAACAGTAGCCCAACTCAAAATAGCCTAAGGAGAAAAGACTATCATAAGAAAATCCATGTGTTCCCCAGACTCCAAGAACTGGAATGTAGGTGGGTCACACTTAACCACACTTAAATACCACAAGCACTCTCTGTCCATCTTTTGTCTTTGTTTTGCCAGTCGGCTTCCTTCTTTGCTCACTGCCAGCTAACCTGCTGTAGTGCTCATGCGTGCACATGGGAAATGCAACTGCCAATAGGCCACA
Organism: Trachypithecus francoisi; assembly: GCF_009764315.1. NCBI lineage: Eukaryota > Metazoa > Chordata > Mammalia > Primates > Cercopithecidae > Trachypithecus > Trachypithecus francoisi. Next base: position 84,933,634 of record NW_022681458.1, on the reverse strand, counting down.
TCTTTATGTTTCTTCCTTTTCAAACAGCAGCAAGACTGGCCTGAGTCTTAGTCTAATTCCAAACTCCTGGGAAAGGGTTAAGATTGATCCCATTTGGGTCAGGTAGCCACCCCTGAATGAATTAATGGTAGCCACTGGGTCACAATGTATTAACTCAGCTCCCATCGCTGCCATATTTGTAAACATGTGAAGGGGACAGTTCCTAGGAAAGAATGGTACTGACTAGACAAAGGGTATTTATGTATCAGGATGCTTCGTGGCTGGGCACAGTGGCTCACACCTGTAATCCCTGCACTTTGGGAGGCCGAGGTGGGTGGATCACAAGATCAGGAGTTCAAGACCAGCCTGGCCAAGATGGTGAAACCCCATCTCTACTAAAAATACAAAAACTAGCTGGGCGCAGTGGCAGGCGCCTGTAATCCCAACTGCTTAGGAGGCTGAGGCAGGAGAATTGCTTGAACTGGGAGTGTGGAGGTTGCAGTGAGCCGAGATCATGCCACTGAACTCCAGCCTGGCCGGCAAAGCGAGACTCCATCTAAAAGAAAAAAAAGAAAAGAAAATGCTTTGGGCTGGGTATTTATTATGTCACATAACAAAAAGTCTTGCCTGAAATTTAGTGAGTCTGAGATTCAAGTCAATGCAATTTAACCAGTACTTATTGAGCACCTACTAAGTGCCAGGCACTGCTGGTGATGTATGAGGCAGGCAATAATCTCTGCCTTCAGGGAGCTTATTATATTCTATGGTTGGTCAATTCTGTGACTCGGCAGCATTAACAAATTCTCAGATTTTTTATTTGTTTGTTTTAATTCTGCCAACCCCAGCAAGTCAGGTACAACAATCCCTGACAAGAGGAATTGAACCAAGACACATAAAGTTTTAGTAACTTACCTAAGATCACACAAGAGCCTATGGAGGAATAATGAGACCAGACTCTTAACTGAAATACAGTGCTGGTCTTTTGGCTCTGGGGCTGGAGAAGGGCCCAGCCTTCCTGAAGCATGTGGCTACCTGATGCCTGAACAAAATCAGGGGTCTATGACCCAAAAATGGGTGGGGATGACTTCTAGAGGGGAAACTACTGCGACTTCTATAGCCTGCTCATTGGGACCGATGTATCTTCAAATCTGAGAATTGACTGAGTTGGTAAAAACCACTGTATTTATAGTTAGACGCTCTCCCTGAGGTCGTGGTTAGGAGATCAGGATAGAACTGGAGGTGGCTTACGTAGAATATAAGGGGCTTGTAAATCAAGTTTTCTATTTGCAAAGATATTGATAGCACAGAAGGGATAGAACTGATGGTTACAGCAGGGGGCAGTCTCCTAAACTGCAGAAAAGACACTTTGATGTAGCAGAAAGTATATGAAGTCTAGAATTTAGAGACTGTGGGTATCAATCCCTATAATGTAACAGCCAGAAAATTCTTAAGGTATGTTGGGGTATCATTTTAGCAGAGGTTGAGGAAAATTGTCTTCATTTGACTTTAACCAGGAAAGGTGCTTTTGGATCCCACGTGGGCAAACCTGCTATAGCTGATTGCCATTCAGTGTTGGAAACTAGGAACTTCTGGAAAGAAAAGGCATAAATTTAAACAGAATTTCTATAAATCTGAGTAACGTAGAAAGAAGAGGAGGAGGATCATAGATAATTACTCCTATGAAATACAAACTGGAGATATAACATCCTATATAAAGAGAATAATAATAAATCTTCATATTAAGAAACAAGGGAATTGCTGGGTGTAGTGGCTCATGCCTATAATCCCAGCACTTTGGGAGGCTGAGGCAGGTGGATCACCTGAGATCAGGAGGTCGAGACCAGCCTGGCCCACATGGTGAAACCCCACCTCTACTAAAAATACAAAAATTAGCCAGGCATGGTGGCAGGCGCCTGTAATCCCAGCTACTCGGGAGGCTGAGGCAGGAGAATCGCTTAAACCTGGGAGGCAGAGGTTGCAATGAGCCAAGATCGTGCCATTGCACTCCAGCCTGGGTGACAGAGCAAGACTCCATCTCAAACAAAAAAAAGAAACAAGAAACAAGGAAATCATCAAGAATACTGATAAATACACAGATAGGACTTTGATTGTATTGGCTTTCTTTTTTCTTTGAGACGAGCTCAAGTGATCCTCCCACCTCCGCCTCCCGAGTAGCTGGGATTACAGTACAGGCTCACACTGCCATGCTGGCTAATTTTTTTCATTTTTAATAGAGACAAGAGTTTCACCATGTTGCCCAGGCTGGTCTCAAATGCCTGTTTTCAAGGGATCCACCTGCCTTGGCCTCCCTAAGTGCTGGGATTACAGGTGTGAACCACTGCGCCTGGCCTATGTTTACAATGTTTTATTTCATAAACTGAGTGGTGGGCACATGAATGTGTGTTTTATTACTCTCTATGTTTTTTTTTCCTGGAATATTTCGTTAAAAAAAAAAAACTTGGTATCATTTTGCCTTTTTGGAATCTGTCATTTGTAATTTGATGCACTGTCATTAGTGAGTGGGGAGGTGCAGAAGAGGAACTGAGTTCCGATGTCTTCTTCCTTCCAGAAGGAAGGACCAGATCTGAGATCTTAGACCATCAAGAATATTCCTCATACCATGTTTGCGGTCATGGCACTACCCTCCCCTCCCTTTCTCCTGCCCCCTCTCAGTTTTTTCCTTTACATTCAGGAACTCAGTTGCATCCTACAATTTGCCACTGCCCCAGTTGCACCAAGGAGTGGGTGTAGTAGAAATTCAATATCCACTGGTATGTGTCATTGTTCCTGAGTCAACTTTGCTTTTCAAAAACACAATATGTTATTAAACAAAATCTCCCCTCTGTTCTGAACAACAGACTAGCAGTTGGTTTTTTTAATACATACTTGACAAAAGTATACATGCTTAGTCCACTCTAAGGCTAATCACCTGCCAGGGTTTATTGGGAGTTGCTGGGGTGGATGGGACCCACCCACCCCTCACCACCAATTCTTGAGTCACACAATGGCAACATTTTGCTATAAAAATGCTAACTTCTCTTCTGTTGTACTTCTGCTGTTATTCAAAAACAGCCAAATGGATGTTATTGAAATCCGGTCCCAAGAAAGGTTGAAATTGCTCCCCAGCTGGGCCTGAGACCTTGTGTGCCAAATTTCAGCCTAAAGAGAATTCTTATATTTGAGTCACTCTGAGCAGCTGAAAATATGAGGTTTGGGGTGGAAATGCTAACAGACTCTTAACTATCATTTTGCAAACCATGTGATTATAACACAATGCAACCCCCCTCTGGAGCAGCTCTCTGGCAAAAGCAACAGAAACAAGACGTCTGGGCCCGAAAGTTCTGCCTTTACAAGCTTCTGCTAAGCTAGCAGCAGGCAGGGGAAGGCTAGTGATGCCATTGTCGACATTGCTGTTCTAGCTGACGTTAAAAGATGGGCCTCACTGGTGAATTTCTGTTAAATAGCATGAGCGTATACAGCTCATTCCTTTACAGGGTGCCTTGGAATGCAAGTTTATGGTCACCCTTGCCTGTTCTGGAAGTGTTATCACCAACACAGTGCTTGATTCCAACCAGACACGAATTGTTTGCCACCTCTAGTCCCATTGGCTTAGTCACACTTGCTCCCATTCCAACTTGGCAAAAATGCCTGCACTGCTTGGCCACTTGCTTCTATCATCTGGCATTTAGATGTGGGCTGAATCTCTCCTCAGTAGCATTCGGGGCCACAGAGATGCTTTGGTTCCAGGCGCCAAACACATGTTCCAGACAGTGGGTGTCCAAATGTAGGTAGAGTTTCCATGGGCTGATACATTCATGCAACCCTCACAGGATGGAGGGGCAATCAGGGTTTCCTGAAGGCAGCCCCCTAGAGCACTATTTCTAGAAGAGTCTCTCAACACACCTCCCAGAACATTCAGCCCTCTATAGGGCTGTGACAAAAGGTAAATTTCTCCCAAGGCCCAGTCAAACTGTGGCTTATCTGTTTCTGCCACTCACTAGCCAGTCTACTTTGGGCAAAAAAATTACATGCATTGATGGGTAAATCTCAGTTTCCTAAGGGGCAGAACCTGCCTTCTGTCTGTTTGTGAAGATCGTAGAATGTGAAAGTATTTTCTAAACTGCTATGCACCATATACATTTTTGGCCATGATATCTCCAAAATTGCATCATAGCTTCAAAATTCAAATTTCAGCTAAACTACAATTGAAGTCAATAGGAGTGGATTTTAAAGATCTGCTTCCATTAGAAATAGCAGGCTACAGGTTCTGAGAATTAGTATTTGTCAGGTGTTTGATACATACTCAGTTCTCTGTTAAGGACTGTGAAGATGGCTGGGTGTGATGGCTCACACCTGTAATCCCAGCACTTTGGGAGGCCAAGGCAGGCGAATCACTTGAGGTCAAGAGTTCAAAACCAGCCTGGCAAACATGGCAAAACTCTGTCTCTACTAAAAAATAGCAAAAATTAGATAGGCATGGTGACAGGCGCCTGTAGTCCCAACTACTCAGGAGGCTGAGGCACAAGAATCGCTTGAACCTGGGAGGCAGAGGTTGCAGTGAGCTGAGATCGCGCCACTGCGCTCCAGCCTGGGCAACAAAGCAAGACCCTGTCTCAAAAAAAAAAAAAAAAATGGACCGTGAAAGATACATGGTAAGTGAAGACATGATTCCTAATATTAACAAGATTATGATTTAACATAAAACAAAAGATACTTTGATAATTAAGTGAGAGATGCTCTAGATACAGTAACAATTCAAAAGTAAAGAGGAGCTATGAGGGCTGAAGAAATGGGGTAGCTTCATGGATAATGCATGTGATAGATTCTGTCATTTGTGTCTGTCAAGGACCCTTTTTTAAGGGTATCTTAGTCCATTCTGCAATAACAAAACACTTTAGACAGGGCAATTAATAATCAACAGAAATTTATTTCTTACAGATTTAGAGGCTGGGAAGTCTAAGGCAGCAGTGGATTTGGTGTCTGGCAAACACTTGCTGTCTGCTTGAGTGCAGTAGCACAATCACAGATCATGGCAGCCTTGACCTCCTGGGCTCAAACAATCTTCCTACTTCAGCCTCCCCAGTAGCTGGGGCTACAGGCACAAGCCACTACGCCCAGCTAATTTCTGTATTTTTTGTAGAAACAGGGTTCTGCGGCCAGGCGCAGTGGCTCACGCCTTAATCCCAGCACTTTGGGAGGCCAAGGCAGGTGGATCACTTGAGGCCAGGATTTCAAGATTGGCCAACATAGCGAAACCCCATCTCTACTAAAAATACAAAAATTAGCCAGGCGTGGTGGCACATGCCTGTAATCCCAACTACTCAGGAGGCTGAGACACGAAAATCACTTGAACCTGGGAAGTGGAGGTTGCAGTGATGGCGCCACTGCACTCCAACCTGAGCAACAAAGTGAGACTCTTGTCTCAAAAATGAAAGAAAAGAAAAGGAGAGAGAGAGAGAAAGAAAAGAAAGAAAGAAAGAAAGAGAGAAAGGAAAAAAGAAAGAGAGAGAAAGGAAGGAAGGGAGGGAGGGAGGAAGGAAGGGAGGGACGGAAGAAAAGAGAGAAAGAGGGGAAGGAAAAGAAGGAAGGAAGGAAAGAAAAAAAGAAAAAGAAAGAAAGAAGAAAAGAAAGAAAGAAGAAAGGAAGAAAAAGAAAGAAAGAAGAAAGAAAGAGAAAGAAAGAAAGAGAAAGAAAAAGAGAAAGAAAGGAAAGAGAGAAAGAAAGAAAGAGAAAGAAAGAGGAAGGAAGGAAGGAAGGAAACAGGGGTTTGCCATGTTGGACTGATCTCAAACTCCATGCTCAAGATGATTCACCTGCACCCTTTCTTAAGAGCCCTACCTCTTTTTTTTTTTTTTTTTTTGAGACGGAGTCTCGCTCTGTCGCCCGGGCTGGAGTGCAGTGGCCGGATCTCAGCTCACTGCAAGCTCTGCCTCCCGGGTTCACGCCATTCTCCTGCCTCAGCCTCCGGAGTAGCTGGGACTACAGGCGCCCGCCACCTCGCCCGGCTAGTTTTTTGTATTTTTTTAGTAGAGACGGGGTTTCACCGTGTTAGCCAGGATGGTCTCGATCTCTTGACCTCGTGATCCGCCCGCCTCGGCCTCCCAAAGTACTGGGATTACAGGCTTGAGCCACCGCGCCCGGCCCCTACCTCTTAATACTATCATGTTGGGCATGAGGTTTCCGTTTTTTGTTTGTTTGTTTGTTTGTTTCTTTAGTGACGGAGTCTTGCTGTATTGCCCAGGCTGGAGTGCAGTGGCAGGATCTCGGCTCACTGCAACCTCTGCCTCCTGGGTTCAAGCGATTCTACCACCTCAGCCTCCCGAGTAACTGGGATTACAGGCACCCACCACCACACCTGGCTAATTTTTGTATATTTAGTAGAAATGGGGGTTTCACCGTGTTGGCCAGACTGGTCTCGAACCCCTGACCTCAATTGAGCTGCCCACCTCGGCCTCCCAAAGCGTTGGGATTACAGGTGTGAGCCACCACGCCCAGCCCTGGATTAGGTTTCAACGCAAGAATTTTAGAAAGACACAAACATTCAGACCATAGCAAGGGGATTTGATCTTCCACACTCCATGTGGTTTTAATGGGTTTGACAGTCATAATACTGTACCTCCCTGGCTACAGATGTGGGCATATACCCTGGGCTTAGCTATCATAGTACCCCACCATTCTAGATGAAATGAATGAACAAGAAGATGCCATTTGATCCAAATTAGGCCAATGAAAACCCCCCCCCAACCCCCGCCCCGCAGGCAAGATATTACAAATGGAGGGTGGGAGAGAGGAAGTCTTTTGTGGGTTATGCATAAGATGTTGTAAGTGTGGAGCTTTCTGTGACCCTGTGCTGGTCCTTCAGTATGCAGGCATGATGTCTATAGAAGGAGAGAATACATCCAGTGCAGGGTAAAGTGAGACTGGATATGAGAATAGGAACCTAATAGCACTGTCTAGGTCCCTGGCATCTCTGAAGCAAGCTGTTCTGTTTTTCATAAAACCAAATTTCCTTTTTGTGCCATAGAAGTTTGCTTTGGATGTTCTTTCATTTGACCCAGAAGGAGTCCTAACTTTTAGAGAATGGGATTTGACTTGTGCATTTTAAAAATGGGCGGGATTTTGATGTGCCCAGGGAAAATGGTAGGGTATTCCAGGCAAGTAGAGCCGCTTTAATGAAGGTCCAGAGATAAGAATGAGCATGGTATATTTGGGGAATCTGAGAAAATCAGCCTGAATAGAGCAATTTCAAAAGAAGTAAATTGGGAATAAGTAAATTAGGTGGGTTACAAAGGAAGAGGTCAGTTTGGGAGTTTGTTTAAACTAGATAAGAGTTGAGGCTTGATTAGAAGGAAACAAAGAGTTTCTAAAATTAAAATAAAGAAAAACTACATCTGTTTAAAGGCAAAATTTTAAAAGTCTGTTGCATTAATCTGCTTAGGCTGCCATGACAAAAATCTCACAGACTGAGTGGCTGACACAAGAGACATTTATTTTCTCACACTTCTGGAGTCTAGGAGTCCAAGATCAAGGTTCTGGCAAATTCGGGTTCTAGTAAGGGCTCCCTTCCTGGCTTATGGCTGGCTGGCTTCTCACTGTGTCCTCATATGGCCTTTCCTTTATGCACACATAGTGGGGAGAGGGTGGGAGTTGGGTGGAGTTGTTGGGGGAGCTTTAGTGTCTCTTCCTCTTTTTATAAGGATACCAATTATATAGGATTAAAGCCCCACCCTTATGGCTTCATTTATTTTAATTACCCCCATAAAGGCTGTATCTCCACATGCAGTCACATCGGGGGTTGGAACTTAATATATAAATTTTGGAAGGACACAATTCAGTTTATAACATCTGTCAAAACTAAGAACAGGAGAAAATGAAGGTAATGGAAACACTGACATACTAGTGGGAAAGTAAATCATCACAGCTACCTAAGAGGAAAATCTGGCAAAATCTATTCATGTTGGAACATGTATGTCCAAAACCCATGAATTCTACTCTGATTTTGGGAAACGTTTTACAGCTGTGTACCATGAAGTACATTCAAAACGATTTTTACAGCATTATTTTCAAGAGTCCCTAGATCAAAAGCAACCTAAATATCCATCAAAAAAAAAAAGGAAAAACAAATTATTTAATTAATTTTTTCTGAGACAGGGTCTTGCTGTGTTGCCCAGGCTGGAGTGCAGTGGTGTGATTATAGCTCACTGCAGCTTCAAACTTCTAGGCTCCAGTGATCCTCCCACCTCCCACCTCCCACCGCCGCCAGAGTAGCTAGGACTACAGGTGTGCACCACCATACCATGGTAATTGTTAAACTTTTTTTTTGCAGAGAAGGGGTCTTGCTACATTGTCCAAGCCAGTCTTGTACTCCAGAGTACAAGTGATCCTTCTACTGCAGCCTCCCAGAGCACTGGGATTACAGGCCTGAGCCTCTGTGTCTGGCAGGGAAAATAAATTTTGGTGTATTCATACATTCAACCCTACATAGCAGTAGAAATGAAAAAAAAAAACAAAAACGAAAACAAAACAAAACTAGACCTATGTGTATCAACATGAACAAATCTCAAATATAATAATGTTGAGGAAAAAAATCAAGTTAATGAAGAACATAGAGCATAATAAATCAGTGGGGTGCCAGAGCTGGCTCACATGTATTGGGGTTGTCTCTTCCTAACTTCTTTTTTTTTTTTTTTTTTTTTTTTTTTTTTTTTTTTTTTGAGACGGAGTCTTGCTCTGTCGCCCAGGCTGGAGTGCAGTGGCCGGATCTCAGCTCACGGCAAGCTCCGCCTCCCAGGTTTATGCCATTCTCCTGCCTCAGCCTCCGGAGTAGCTGGGACTACAGGCGCCCGCCACCTCGCCCGGCTAGTTTTTGTATTTTTAGTAGAGATGGGGTTTCACCGTGTTAGCCAGGATGGTCTCGATCTCCTGACCTTGTGATCCGCCCGTCTCGGCCTCCCAAAGTGCTGGGATTACAGGCTTGAGCCACCGCGCCCGGCCCTAACTTCTTCTTCACTGACACAATGTGGTCATTTGAATTTGGCCTTTGGCATTGGCATTAGCCTAACTCTGGCTTTGCAGCCATTCTTTACTGACTGCTTATGGTGGGAGTATGTAAGCATGGAAATTGGTAGATGCTTTAAATTAAGTTGTCTTTTTTTCCCTAGAGAGCCTGTTGTTAAAACCAGGATATCACTGGATAACGTTTTTTTAGATTATCTCATTTAATCCATATATCAACACTACTAGATATTATCACCATTTCACAGATGAAGAAACAGGCTGAGTGTTGTAACTTGCCCAATCCACACAGGTAATAAGGACAGACCAGAGATTATTACCTCATAGTTAGAGTTTACATGTATATACCAAATATACACATATTACATACCTGACTTTTTTTGGGTTTTGACCATACTTTCTGACTCTCACTATTACTCTGTTCCTATTATAGCTGCTACATACGTATGTTTTAGCATTTGCCATGCTGAATTGCAATCATTCAATTATTAATACTCCCTATTCAATTATGAGCCTCCAAAGAGAATGGATCATACCTTATTCTTCTCTATAGTTCCAGAACACAGGCTAGACATGGCACATCTACATAAATTCCTTGTTAGTAGCCTAACTCTGGCTTTGTAGCCATTTTTTAATAACTGCTCATGGGTGATGAATATTACAGGACCATTATTGAACGATTAGCCATTTCTTTTGCTCCAAGATCCCCAAGCAACCACCATCACAAGGCAGGCTCAGCAGGGAGAATATTCAATACAATCAACCCGTGTTTGTAGAGCTGTTCCTCATACCTTGAACACCAATATTGTGATGTCTAGGGCTTTGTGAGTTTAAGAACTGCACTCACATCAGTCTGTCCCCAGCAGTTCACACACATTACAATAACTAAATGACAGGATAGCACCATATTCATAGAATATACAAGAATAAAGGAAAAATATGAGACAATGTAGATCAATAGCATAAGATAAAGTCTTTCCAAAAGCTATCTTTTTATTATGATACAGCCATTGGGTCCAGAGGGGCAAGACCACACAATTCAGAAGCTTTCCCACACAAGAAACTAACAGAGTTGGTTGTTGATGGCATCTGAGGCATAACATTTTAAAAAATTTTTAAATTCTTAACAAAATATACCATAATATCATATAAATACAAGTATTTGGTATAATAAATACCACATTCAGGATAATGATTACCTCTTAAGAGGAAGGAAAGGAAGGTAATTAATGAGGGAAACAGAAGAGCTTCAGTTGAATTTGAAATGTATTTCTTAAGCTGAGGAGCAGGTATGAATTAGTGATTGTATACTCTGTGCTTTTTGTTTTTCTAAAACATTTAGTAGTAATTCAATGAAATATGGCAGCCAGTTCTCCCACAGAGTATAGAGTTGCATGGGTGGGGTGGGAGGAGGCACCAGACACAGTCTCTATCCTTATGCCATCCCACTAGCTCTGCAGTCAGGGGTAGTTCTACGGCTCCCAGATTTGGCCATGGAGGTGGTGGGGGAGCAGGAGAGTTTTTAGTATCTCTGGGGCCACATGCAGTTGCCACATTTGGTTCTGAGTTTCCGAAAAGAAAGAAGGAGTAAATACCCACACGATGGGGAGAGGAGAGAATCAGGAGAATCATTCAGGTGGTAAACACGACCATTTTAGGATGACCCTTCACCTCCACCTGACCTCTCCAGGCTGCCTGGCAGGCAAAGGGTATATTTGGTTACAGACAACAGATAGAAGATATATTATACAGATGCCTATTTCTAGTCAACTTGGGTCATAATAGAATTCAAGTTCTCCTAGAAAGGGGCACAAGTAGGAAATGTTAAGGGCAAATCTACAGCTAACTAACATTGATCAAGAGATGCTAGGAGGGGAGACTTAACTCCTAAGGGAAAGATCCTTTAGCCCTGCTGCTGGGGTAGGTGCCATGTTTTCATTCCTAGGTAAGGTGGTCTAAAGTACTCTACTTTAGTTCCATTCACTTGGCGCTTGAAAGCAAGTTAATAAGGCATTTATAGGCTGGTCTGGATTTTGTACCTCTTCCTGACCTCCCTCCTCCCCTTCACATTTGTGATACTTAACTATACAGTAAACACATCGTGCTGTTTCTACACATGCTGTTCTCTCTGCCCCATCACAGTCCTCTTTCTTTAAGTCCTTTCTCTTTCTTCAAGTCCTTTCCCTTTCTTCCTGTGAGAAAACTTCCCCTCTACCTCTCCACATCAACAGATGCATCTCTGTCTCCTCTGGGTCCCCTTCCTAGGACATACCTTTATCGTTTCTTTCTATGCACAGTATGGTAGTTGCTGCTTATATGTTGCATCTCCCCTGCTGCAGTGCTGAGCTCCTTTGAGACAAAAAGCCTGTGTTACTTTAACTTTGTATCTCCCAGGCCTACCACAGACCTGGCACAGACATTGAGTAGGTGCTTAGTAAAGGAGAGAAGAAAGAGAAGGGAAGAGAGAGCAGAAAAAATGACCTGACTCTTCTTTTCTTTAGACATCCTCTCCTTCACTCTATCTTTCCTTTTTTAAACTATCTGCTAACACTCATGCAGAGTTCAGTTGTAGGCAGAGAAGCAAGGCAGGAAGTATGGGGTATGCCAAAGATAAGGAAACTGACACTAGTGGGCATAAGAGGTCTAATTCCATTCTTTGGTGCAACTTCATTTTACATAGTGCTGTTTGTGGGAGATTAATGACCCTATATACAAAGGCTGGAGGTGCACAGAAGGCAGAGGTGAGGGATGATAACAAGGGTCCTGGTACCTTTTCTTCCCCCTTAACTGTCAACCTCTTCTGCTCTGTGTTTTTTTGTTTTTTTTTTTTTGGTCTCCTGACCTGGTCTGGGATCTCCTGAATTGCTGTCAACAGCTAGCAATTTCATGTGTGTTATGCCATGAATTCTATTCTGAATACAGCCATAGTAGGTTCCACTAATTAATTAAATTGTACTTCATAGACTTGGAGTCAGGTCTCTTGAATACATGATGCAAATTTATGCAACATATGCAAATCACTCATGTTCTCAAATTCCATGAACAAAATCTGGTAGCCTTGAGATAAAAAAGCCCCTGCCAAGCATCATCTCTCCTAATTATTGCTTAATTTCCTCCTCCCCCCACCCTTTAACATTGAACACTTTCAGGCTTGGCAGAAACTGGAAGAAAACACAATGAGAGCTGGTTAATAAACAGGAAGTTCCTCAGGGGCAAAGACCCTGCAATCTATTTATTTTATGCTCTCCAGTGGCTCCTAATATACTGCTGAGCACACACAGTCTTGCATAGGGAACACCACCAGTCCTGACTATCAAATTATGGATATTTCAAGATGAACAAAAGTTGAGAGCCCTGAAGGCTTTGCAAAACATGCCATTTAACACTAGAAACAGGAAATTGATGACCTGTACTATATAATGCATGTAGCTATTAATCTATTTAAATTAAATAGCATTTAAAAATTTTGTTCTTGACTGGGTGTGGTGGCTCATGCCTGTAATCCTAGCCCTTTGGGAGACCAAGGCAGGAGGATCCCTTGAGCCCAGGAGTTTGAGACCAGCCTGGGCAACATAGGGAAAACCTGTCTCTATTGAATAATTTTTTTAAAAAAAGTAAAAGGAAATAAAAACTTAAAATTTAGTTCTCAGTCAAGCCACATTTCAAGTGTTTAGTAGCTAGATGTGGCTAGTGACTTTCATATTGGGCAGTAGAAGTATAGAACATTTCCATCATCATGAAAAGTTCTATCAGACGACACTGATTTAGACACTTGGTATTCAAAGTCCAGTCCTTGGAGAGCATATTGGGCATGTATTGAGAGCATATTGGAAATGCAGAAACTCAGGTCCTACCCCAGATCCACTGAATCAGAATCTGCATTTTAACAAAATCCTCAATTCATTCACATGCACACAAATGTGAGAGAGGCATTGGTCTAGATCTAGAATAGAAAACAGTGGTTCTATGGCCGGGTGAGGTGGCTCAAGCCTGTAATCCCAGCACTTTGGGAGGCTGAGACGGGCGGATCACGAGGTCAGGAGATCGAGACCATCCTGGCTAACACAGTGAAACCCCGTCTCTACTAAAAAATACAAAAAACTAGCCGGGTGAGGTGGCAGGCGTCTGTAGTCCCAGCTACTCAGGAGGCTGAGGCAGGAGAATGGCATAAACCCGGGAGGCGGAGCTTGCAGTGAGCTGAGATCCGGTTCTGTACTCGCTTCAGCAGTATATATACTAAGAAGATTAGCATGGCCCCTGTGCAAAGATGACATGCAAATTCATGAAGGGTTTCATTAAAAAAACTTTAAAGAAAGTAGAAAGGAAACAGGGGATCTCCCCAGAAATAAAGCCACACATCTGCAGCCATCTGATCTTTGACAAAGTCAACACAAATAAGTAATGGGGAAAGGACTCCATATTCAATAAATGATGCTGGAATAGCTGACTAGCTATATGCAGAAGAATGAAACTGGAGCCCTACCTTTTGCCATACACAAAAATTAACTCAGAGTGGATTAAAGATTTAAAAGTAAGACCTCAACCTATAACAATCCTAGAAGAAAACTTAGTAAACACCATTCTGGACATCAGCCTTGGGAAATAATTTATGATTAAGTCCTCAAAAGTAGTTGCAACAAAAACAAAAATTGACAAGTGGGACCAATTAACTAAAGAGGTTTTGTACAGGAAAAGAAACTATCAACAGAGTAAACAGACCTACAGAATGGGAGAAAATATTCACAAACTGTGCACCCAACAAAGCTCTAATATCCAGAATCTATAACAACCCCATTAAAAGTGGACAAAAGTCATGAACAAACACTTCTCAAAAAAACACATACAAGCAGCCAACAAATACATAAAAAATGGTTGATATCATTAATTATCAGATGAATGCAAATCAAAACCACAATGAGATACCATCTCACACCTATCAGAATAGCTATTACTAAAAAGTAAAAAAACAACAGATGATGGTGAGGCTGCAGAGAAAAGGGAATGTTTATACATTGTTGGTGGGAATGTAAATTAGTTAGCCACTGCTGAAAGCAGTTTGGAGAGTTCTCAAAGAACTAAGAGCAAAACTATCATTTTACCCAGCAATTCTATCACTGGATATATATCCAAAAGAAGGATAGGGCGTCATGGCTCACATCCATAATCCCCAAACTTCGAGAGGCTGAGATGGGAGGATCGGTTGATTCCAGGAGTTTGAGACCAGCCTGGGCAATGTAGTGAGACCCCATCTCTTAAAAAAAAATAGCCAGGCATGGTGGGCATGCCTGTAGTCCCATCTACTTGGGAGGCAGAGGTGGAGGGTTGCTTGAGCCTGGGAGGTTGAGGTTGCAGTGAGCCATGATCACACCTCTGCATCCCAGCCTAGAAAACAGAATGAGACCTTGTCTCAATAGAACAAATACAAAAACAAAAACAAACAGAAAACAAATCATTCTACCAAAAAGACACATGCACTCATCACAGCGCTGTTCACCATAGCAAAGACATGGAATCAACCTGGGTGCCCATCAAAAGTGGATTGAATAAAGAAAAGGTACATATACATCATGGAATACTACACAGTCATAAACAACAAAATCATGTCCTTTGCAGCAACATGGACGCAACTGGAGGTCATTATTCTAAGCAAATTAACCCAGGAACAGAAAACCAAATACCACATGTTCTCACTTATAAGTGGGAGCTAAACATTAGGCACTCATGGACATAAAGGTGGCAACAACAGACACTGGGGACTACTACAGCGGGGAGGGAGAGAGTAGGGGAAGGATTGGAAAACCCTTTGCTCACTACCTGGGTGATGGGGTCCTTTGTACCCCAAACTGCAGCATCATGCAATATACCCATGAAACACACCTGCACATGTACCCCCGAATCTGAAATAAAAGTTGAAATTACAAGAAAGAAGGAAAGAAAGAAAACAAGAAAGAAAAGAAAAGAAAGAAAGAAGAAAGAAAGAAAGAAAGAAAGAGAAAGAGAAAGAAAAGAAAGAAAGAAAGGTGGGAGGGAGGGAGGAGGGAGGGAGGAAGGAAGGAAGGAAGGAATCAGTGATTTTCTAATTTTAGTATATTTCAGAATTATCTGGGGTACTTATAAACACAGATTGCTGGGCCACAATATATGAGTTCCTAATTCAGTAGGGTGTGTTAGTTTCATAGGGTTGCCATATTGAGTTACCACAAAATAGGTGGTTTAAAACAAGCTCCTATTTCTGGATGCTCAAAGTCTGAAATCAAAGCATCAGCAGGGCCACACTTCCTCTGAAATTGGTAAGGAAGATCCTTCCTTGCCTCTTCTTAGCTTCTGGTAGTTTGCTGGCAATCTTTGGTGTTCCTTGATTTACGGGTATATAACTTCAGTCTCTGCCTCTATCATCTTATGGAGGTCTCCCCTTGTGTATCCGTGTCTCTCTCTCCTTTTCTTATAAGGACATTAGTCATACTGGATTAAAGGCCCACACCACACGAGTACAACCTCATCTTGGCTTATCTAATTACATCTACAATGACCTTATTTCCAAATAAGGTTACATTCTGAGGTACTGGGTGTTAGGACTTCAACATATCCTTTTGGGGTCACAGTTCCACCCATAACAGGAGGGCTAGGATGTGACCTGTTTATCTGCATTTCCAAGTTCCGTAGCTGGTGCTAATGCTGCTACAGGAACTACACTTTGAAAACCACAGGTCAAACAATTAGCAAAACAGGATTACTTGGAACAAAAGTTGGATTGTACCATGGAAGTAACTGTTCCACTTCCCAAATGTGCAGAATTCCATGTTTAGGCATACTTGGGAGATGGTCATCCAGCCATTGCATGAATACTTCCAAAGACAGAGTTCCCATTACTAGCAGTGCAGCTTTCTTGATGGCTATGCTCTTGAAATTTGTGCCCTTTGAACTTTCCGAATATCTGATACATCTAGCTGATGTATGGCAGCAGAAAGTCTCGATATTTTTTCTGATGGCTGCACAAAGTCTCAGTATTGAATTTTACATTTCCTCTTTGTGACAGTTCTCCAAATCCTTTAGATTCTGGTTTGCTCTGAAAGGCACACTTGTTGAGGTTTTCAGGGGTGATAATCATGTCCCCCCACCCCCGGTTATGAGTTAATTAGAAACAGATATAGGAATCCAACAGATGAAGATCAAAAGATCAATTATATTTCCAGTAAGCATAGATTGGAGGGTAGAAGTTGGACCTTGACCACAATCAGCCTTCCTATGAACCCCCACTTAATTGAATTTATGTGATAGAGTCACATACAAAGAAGCAGGACAATTGACTCCACACCACTGTGCAAGGTTTTAAGGGTATGAGTTACAGCTATTGCCACATAAAGAAATGTAACAGCACTAGGAGAGATCAGGTTTTCCTGGAAGAGAGAAAGGAAAGATGTCTACTTTCTCTTCCATCAAATCCACCCATCCCAAGAGACTTCCTTCTCCCAGGGTTGCCTCCTTAGCATCCTTCCCATCATTTTCCTTTTTTCAAACAGAACCCTAATGTTATCTACAAAAGCCCCACCGCAACCCCTTTCATGTCTGAGGAAGCCAGCGCTATCCTCAACTGAAGCCAATCCTAGTAACTCTAATCTCCTTGCTAGTGATCGGTTTCAGAATTTAGGCTTCAGCCAATCAGCGCATGGCATGACTCCCAGAGCTTGCTATTGGATGAGAGATGGACTAGTGATACAGACGAGCCTAATCAGACTACTTTTGTTCAAAGGTGGGAGGAAAGATTTTTTTTTTTTTTGACATGGAGTCTCACTCTATTGTCCACGCTAGCGTGCAATGGCGTGATCTCAGCTCACCGCAACCTCTACCTCCCAGGTTCAAGCGATTCTCCTGCCTCAGCCTCCCAAGTAGCTGGGGTTACAGACATGCACCACCACACCTGGCTAATTCTTTTGTGTTTTTTTTTTTAAAGTAGAGACAGGGTTTCACCATGTTGGCCAGGCTGGTCTTGAACTCCTGACCTTAGGTGGTCCGCCCACCTCAGCCTCCCAAAGTGCTGGGATTACAGGCGTGAACCACCGCACCTGGCCTGGAAATAATTTTCTAATGAGGAAGCATGCTGTTCCAGGAGCTGATGGCAGTCACCAGGAGGAAGCAACCTGAAGAAAACGCCCCTATCTGGAGGACAAAGGAGCTCAAAGAACAGCAAAGCAATAAATCCCCAGCCCCAGTTATGACACTCTACCTTTGGCTTTTGTTGTTGTTATTTAAAATAATACTATTTTTTTAAATTGTTTAAGCTGGTCATGTCAATGTCTCTGTCATTTCCAGCTAAAATAATTTCTACCAATAAAATACTCAAATATTTTTTCTATGATTTAGTAGAAATTGCCTCATGGGACTGGGCACGGTGGCTCACGCCTGTAATTCCAGCATTTTGGGAGGTCGAGGTGGGGGGATCACCTCAGGTAACGAGTTCAAGACCAGCCTGGCCAACATGGCGAAATCCCGTCTCTACTAAAAATACAAAAATTAGCCAGACGTGGTGGCGCAAACTTGTAATCCCAGCTACTTGGGAGGCTGAGGCATGAGAATGGCTTGAACCAGGGAGGCGGAGGTTGCAGTGAGCCGAGATGCGCCACTGCACTCCAGCCTGGGCTACAGAGTAAGACTCTGTCTCACACACACACACACACACACACACACAGGAAAAGAAATTGCCTACACACACACACACACACACACACACACACACAGGAAAAGAAATTGCCTCATGGAAAGCTGAAGAAATAGGACTAGGTTTCCACCCACCAATCCTCCAACTTAATTGATTAATGTTGCTCTTAAAGTATGTGCCACTAAACGGGCAGATTACTCCAGACACTGTGGTACCATTAACTCCCACCCAGCACAGTGCCTGCCATGGAATACATGCTAAACAAGTATTTGTTGAACAAATGCAACTGGAGACTACACTAACATTTTTAGCGGATGCATAATAATTATATCAGTTCAGGGGAACTAAAAATCCCTAGAAAATTGTAATACAATTTTTTTTTTTTTTGAAACAGAGTCTTGCTGTGTCGCCCAGGCCGGAGTGCAGTGGCACGATCTCGGCTCACTGCAAGCTCCGCCTCCCGGGTTCACGCCAATCTCCTGCCTCAGACTCCCCAGTAGCTGGGACTACAAGTGGCCTGCCACCATGCCCAGCTAATTTTTCGTATTTTTAGTAGAGACGGGTTTCACCGTGTTAGCCAGGATGGTCTCGATCTCCTGACCTCGTGATCCACCTGCCTCGGCATCCCAGAGTGGTGGGATTACAGCACTTTGTAAAAAAAGTGGTGGAAAAAAGCCACCGTGCCCGGCCGTTTTTTTTTTTTTTTTTGAGATGAAGTTTCACTCTTGTTGCCCAGGCTGGAGTACAGTGGCGCGATCTCCGCTCACTGCAACCTCTACCCCTCAGAGGTCAAGCGATTCTTCTGCCTTAGCCTCTCAAGTAGCTGGGATTATAGGCACGTGCCACCACGCCCAGCTAATTTTTGTATTTTTAGTAGAGATGGGGTTTCGCCATATTGGCCAGGCTGGTCTCGAACTCCTGAGCCCAAGGGATCTGCCTGCCTAGGCCTCTCAATGTGCTGGGATTACAGGCATGAGCCAACGTGCCCGGCCATATTTTAATATAAATTGATGCCATCACTGTTGTTCTTCACTCTGTATCTAAGCAATTGCATAGTGTATGAAGTTTTCCTTTAAAATTTTCTTTTAACCTAAATAATTGAGTTTAGGAGACTCCAGCATAGGTTGCACTCAGCCGAGGTGATTTTTTTTTTTCCACTTTTTTTTTTTTTTTTGAGACGAGTTCTTGCTATGTTGTTCAGGCTGATCTCAAATGCCAGGGCTTAAGCAATCCACCCACCTCCTCCCAAAGTGCTAGGATTACAAGCATGAGCCACTGCGCCCGGGCAGGTGAGGTGATTTTTAATTTTCCATCATTTGTCATGTCAGTTATTCTTCCTATTTTGGTAAGAACCTCAAAAAAGCTATACATTCCTTCTGTGCCTTCATATGCATCAAATAGCAAAATGTTGACTGTAACAGCACAAGCGGAAAGAACTCTAGGTTACCCTATTGTTTGCTAAAAGGAATCACTCTGTTCCCCTCTATGCATTCCTAACTTGATCCATGAAATAAGACCTTCTGCCCTTGCAGAAATGTCAGGATCATAACTTCTACTGCTTCTAGTTCACTCCTTCTACCTCCAAATTGGTGAATATTGGAGAAGGAACTGAAGCTGCCTCAACAAGCCCTCTCCGAATTCTTTGAAGTTGCCTCTGTGCAGGACACCTACATTCTCCTCTTCCACCAATCACTGAGCTGCCCCTGAATGCGAGGCCAGAGGCAGTTCAGCTGTGCCTATGACTGGAGAGGGATATTTAACTGTGTCAGGCCTGGAATATTAGCAAGGATTAAGGGCCAGGTTGTAGACACACAACAAGCCACTTTCTCTTATCAGTTTAATCAAAAGCAGAGGTGAGGGTTTTTTTCCCCCATCTGGTTGACACCTGTGTTTACTTATTCATTGCTTCAGAACTTAGATGGGTAAGAGCAACTTGTTATTAATGGACTGTTCCCAAAGCTCAATCTTAACACTCAAGATTGATTGTTCAACAGCTTAAAATCTATCAAAACACATTATTGAGGCCTTCAACCAATTCCAGAAAAAGTAAGTCTGTCATAGTCCCCTAACCTGACAACTTAATAGTCCAAACTAAAAAAGGAAAGGTAGTGTTTGGTTCATTTTGGTTCAAAAGTATGACTTATTTTGAGCAAACTGATCATAATATGAAGTGATTGTTATGTTTCTTTTTTTTTTTTTTTTTTGAGATGGAGTCTCGCTCTGTCGCCCAGGCTGGAATGCAGTGGCCGGATCTCAGCTCACTGCAAGCTCCGCCTCCCGGGTTCCCGCCATTCTCCTGCCTCAGCCTCCCGAGTAGCTGGGACTACAGGCGCCCGCCACCTCGCCCGGCTAGTTTTTTGTAAGTTTTAGTAGCGATGGGGTTTCACGGCCGGGCGCGGTGGCTCAAGCCTGTAATCCCAGCACTTTGGGAGGCCGAGACGGGCGGATCACGAGGTCAGGAGATCGAGACCATCCTGGCTAATACGGTGAAACCCCGTCTCTACTAAAAAATACAAAAAACTAGCCGGGTGACGAGGCGGGCGCCTGTAGTCCCAGCTACTCGGGAGGCTGAGACAGGAGAATGGCGTGAACCCGGGAGGCGGAGCTTGCAGTGAGCTGAGAGCCGGCCACTGCACTCCAGCCTGGGCGGCAGAGCAAGACTCCGTCTCAAAAAAAAAAAAAAAAAAAAAAAAAGATGGGGTTTCACCATGTTAGCCAGGATGGTCTCGATCTCCTGACCTCGTGATCCGCCCGTCTCAGCCTCCCAAAGTGCTGAGATTACAGGCTTGAGCCACCGCGCCCGGCCTATGTTTCTTTTAAAACCTTTTTTTTTTTTTTTTTTGATGGAGTCTCACTCTGTCACCCAGGCTGGAGTGCAGTGGTATGATCTCGGCTCACTGCAAGACCCGCCTCCTGGGTTCACACCATTCTCCTGCCTCAGCCTCCCAAGTAGCTGGGACTACAGGTCCCCGCCAGCACGCCCAGCTAATTTTTTGTATTTTTAGTAGAGATGGGGTTTCACTGTGTTAGCCAGGATGGTCTCAATCTCCTGACTTCGTGATCCACCCGCCTCGGCCTCCCAAAGTGCTGGGATTACAGGCGTGAGCCACTGTGCCCAGCCTAAAACTTTTAAAAAGTTATAAATTAACTGTTGATTAGTAAAATCTAGATGAGTATTAAAAAGAATTGGGGGCCAGGCACAGTGGCTCATGCCTGTAATCCCAGCACTTTGGGTAGATCACATGAACCCAGGAGCTCAAGACCAGCCTAAGCAACATGACAAAACTCTGTCTCTACAAAAAATGTAAAATAATTAGCCAGGCGTGGTTGCGCACTTGTAGTCCCAGTTACTCAGAAGGCTGAGGTGGGAGGATCCCTTGAGCCCAGGAGGTTGAGGCTGCAGAGAGCTATGATTATACCACTGCACTCCAGCCTTGGCAACAGAGTGAGATCCTGTCTCCAGATAAATAAATAAATAAATAAAAATAAAATAAAAAATAAAGAACTGGCCTCAAACCTCAAACTTACACATTTGTACTTTCTGTGATTCCCACTTTTTCTCCTTTCTGAAAAGCAGACTACTTACCCATTTCTTGTCTTTGGAAACCACTCCCATGAGCCACACTTCCTCTGAGATTGCCCATTGTAGTAGTTATATGGTACCTGAATTTCCTTCAGAACCATGGAGTGTAATTCTCAAGGTCTAGACACTGGAACTCATAAAGACCACCAGGTGAAATCTTGTCTCTCTTGGGCAAACTAAAACAAACTATGGCAACTGTCATGCGTAGTTTTCAACTATGAATAGACTCAGAAATACATGGTAGGTAGTAATTTGTTATTTTGCTGAGGCATTGGACTCTGGCCTACTGTCATAATTGTAAGTGACATAAGCATGCCTAGCTGAGCCCAGCCAACTGCCTAACATGCCCGTCTCAACTGTGTGCTTCGTATTCTTACTCTTTTCTCTTCACAGTGATTATGTCTTTTCTGTCTGTATGAAAATGATGCTGAACAGCCAGGCGCAGTGGCTCATGCCTGTAATCCCAGCACTTTGGAAGGCCAAGGCAGGTAGATCACCTGAGGTAAGGAGTTTGAGACCAGCCTGGCCAACATGGTGAAACCCCGTCTCTACTAAAAGTACAAAAATTAGCTGGGTGTGGTGGCGTGTGCCTGTAATCTCAGCTACTCAGGAGGCTGAGGCAGGAGAATCACTTGAACTCGGGAGGTGGAGGTTGCTGTGAGCTGAGATCGTGCCACCACACTCCAGCCTGGGCGGCAGAGCAAGACTTTGTCTCAAAAAAGAAAAAAAAGAAAAAATTATACTAGAAATCCTAGGAGAAGAGAAAAGGATGCTTTAGAGGAAAGAGAAAAAGAAGAGTTAGAATTTGATGGGTCCATGACGCCCCTCTGTAGAAGCAGCAGCAAGACTGTAGCAGGTGTGGTTTCCAGCCTCACTGAATCCTTCTGACAAAGAGAGAGCATCAAGCTTCTATGGACCATGTGGAATGAACGAGAAGAATAACAGAAAAAACCATCTGACCCAAAGATTAGATACATTGGTACAGATTGCTAAATTTTATCAATAGATATTTCTCTTCAGTGGGCACATAGTTAAATTCTATTTCTCTGCCAGCCTCCTTGTATCAACTTACAGCTAAGTGGTTGAGTCTGACTGATTGAATGTGGGCTAAAGTAATATACCACTTTAGGGCCTGATTCATAAATATATCCTCATGATCTCTCTATCTCTACCTCTAATTCCTTTCCAGTCAGAGTGGCAGGAAGCAAATGATTTCAAAGCCCAGATAATGACAGAGCCCCATGATGGAAGGGGCTTGGATCTCTGAGTCACTGCTTGGAGAAGAGCTGCCTGGGATGACTTCCTGATCATGAACATCCACGTTGGACTTTGAGCAAGGAATAAACATCCTATCTTAAGACAATGTGATTTGGAGTTTGTGGCATATGACCAGCTTCAATTACCCTGCATAATGTACACGTCTTTTCCCTCTTTCTCAGGTAACTCATATGCCTCCCAGATATTTATATTTGGAAGGAGGGAAGAAGACCCAAATAATAACTGAGATCAAATTTCTCACCAACTCATTGGGACTCTGAGAGATGCATTTCATTTGATTTAAAGAAAATAAATTACTTTGAAACTAGATTTGACATTATTCCTCCATCTGTATTACTTTTGATTTATGGGCAGGACATAAATTGAGTAATTTTGGACTGACAGACAAGGTTCCCCAACATGTACCTAATGGTGGTCCCTCCCACCCAGATAAGTATTGACTTCTTGACCTTTCACTCCCATCCTGTTACTGTCAGACCTGCTCAGCCCATCCTCAGTATGGTCAGGAGTCTTGAAGGTCTGCATAGCAAAGAGTTAAGTCCTTCTTTCAGGTCTTTTTCTCCTTCAGTCGATTAATTAGATTGAAATTTCTTTTTTTTTTTTTTTTTTTTTTTTGAGATGGAGTGCCGCCCAGGCTGGAGTGCAGTGGCCGGATCTCAGCTCACTGCAAGCTCCGCCTCCTGGGTTTACGCCATTCTCCTGCCTCAGCCTCCCGAGTAGCTGGGGCTACAGGCGCCCGCCACCTCGCCCAGCTAGTTTTTTGTATTTTTTTTTTTTAGTAGAGACGGGGTTTCACCGTGTTAGCCAGGATGGTCTCGATCGCCTGACCTCGTGATCCGCCCGTCTCGGCCTCCCAAAGTGCTGGGATTACAGGCTTGAGCCACCGCGCCCGGCCATTAGATTGAAATTTCAACTTCAAACTGCTCTGCTGGTCTCTAGCTAATGCTGTCACCTGAAATACTGCCCACCACACATGAGCTTTTGACAGCAAGAGCCGCTCAAAAGCCTCTTCATGCCTCTATTCCAGGAATAACCCAAGGAAAGGGTAGATATCTGTGAAAGCTGAGTACTGAAGCCCTCTCTGTCCACCGCTTCAAAAGAATAACTACCATCGGTCTGCCTTTATTTTGTATTTTAGTTCCTCTTTGTCAATGAAAAGTTCCTGCTCTCTATTCATTATAAAGAATAAAGAGCTTTTCAAGTGTGAGTTGCTAAACCCAGAAGGGAACAGAGCTATTTTTAAGAGGGTTTCAACTCTGAGCTGTTACATCGACCAGCCTGCCGGCAGCAGAGGTCTACCAGGGAGGCTGAAGGCAAGAGCAGCTTCTCTTCAGGTGGGCATCTCAGGGAGGAAGCTCCTGGGGCTGAAATGGTCTAGCTCTTTGGCCCACAGGCAGCCCTGGTGCCTTCGAACCTGGCTCCTCAACACAGAGCTTGCAAGGGGGTCAGGGGAGTCACTGTGATTCTCACCCATTTGAGGTCTGCCTGCTGCCTTGGGTTTCTCATATCCACTTCCTCCACGTAGGAAACAATCTGCTTGATTCTCCTCCGGGGGCACAGGGAGGAGGGGGTGTCTTTATGTCCTCTCCTATCTTCGTCAAGCCATATGCAACTGGCAGCCAGCATGCTTCTCTCTGTGGGAAGAGGATCATCAGAGCTGGATTCCTGACTGAAAGGAGGAACATGCAGAGCTGCCTGCCTCCTGGCCAACAGGAGTGAAATCCTCTTGGCTTGGGTCTGTCCAGAGCTCTTCTGAAGTCCATACACTGTAGGGGCATGGATGGGCTCTCAGATTCAGAGTTAGAGGACCTGGATTCAAGTGTGACCTCTCTGAGCCTCAGTTCTCCGAGGTTACAATGAGGATAATGGTACTTTGCTATCAGAGGTGCTGCAGGGAGGATGACCCATCCTCACACGTGTATGGATAGTCTGTGGACCCTGCAGTGTCATGCGTGGTGATCATTGCTCTGAGGGTCAGTGAGATACGTGTTATAGTGTCTTTTAAGGACAGAAAATGATGCCATTGGATGACAGAGGAGATATTGAAAATTTGATAGAAACAACTAATGATTTGGAGGAATGAGAGTCTGTTTTCTATCCTCCCATTCCATTCAGTTCCCCCACCAGAGAAAAGGGGCAGGGAATTAAAACGATTGCTTTGCTCTGATAGCTTTTGGAAGTTAAAGATGGGCATATGTACTAAATACTAAGAGGGAACCAAAAGGATCAATTAATTTTTTACAGAGTGGCTAAAGATAATAGAGAAACCTACATGATTATATTGCATCTTGTACTACAGAGGATTTATGAGAGCTTACAGTAAATTTTTAAATTGTTATTATGTATTTACTTTTATGTTTTTAATTGATATATAATAGATGCACGTATTTCAGGGGTACATGTGATCATTGGATGCATTCCTATAATCACATCAGGATAATTAGAATATCCATCACCTTAACTATTTTTCTTTATGCTAGGAACATCCTAATTATTCTCTTCTGTTTTGAAATATATGAGATTAATGTTAACTATAGTCACCCTACTGATCTACAAATTACCAAGTCTTATTTCTTGTATTGTACTGTGTATTTGTATCCTTTAATTACCCTGTCTTTATCACCCCACCCCTCTACCTTTCCTGGCCTCTAGTAATCACCAATCTACTTTGCATCTTCACGAGATCTACCAGTAAGTTTTTTTTTTTTTTAAGGAAAACTTATAGACATAAAAATGTAGGCAAAATAGGATGATTAGGTCCAAGAGAAAAGATACTGCACATATAAACAGGTGACAAGGATCTACTGTTACAAAAACAGGGCAGCCAAGTAGGCTCTGAGCTTCCAGGAGGCCAAAGCAAAAAGGGAAATATGATCTGTCACTGAATTTATATCTTTCTTGAGGAACCCCTTCACCACAACCAATTTCTCATCCTTTTTTATCATAAGACTTATAAACGTGGATATTTATCTTCAAGAAGAGAATACTTAGGGAGTTTCATTATGGCCTTCCTCAAGTATTTGATGGGCTTCCAAGTACAAAAAAAAAAAAAAAAAAGATTGCTTTGGGTAATTCCAGACCACAAAACTAGAATCAATGAGTGTAAGTTAAGGGGAACAGATTTTGGTTAAAAATAAAGAACTTTCTAACAATTAGAGTTGTCCATAAATGGAATGAGCTGTCTGGCAAAGAAGTGAGCTCCCTGTTACTGGAAGTGATCAAACAGAGGCTGGCTAACCATCTGTTAAGGATAAGAAGGATTTGTGCATAATGAGAGAATTATGCAACAACATAATACAAGGCTCTTCATGACAGTTTTATTTATAATAGTAAGGGAAAAAATAGAATCAACCTAAATGTCCAACAAAAGGGGATTAGTTATTTATGGTACTTTCCTATGATTTTTTTTTTATAGATTTTTCAAATATTAGAAATCAGTACAGCTGATGATCTATTGCTAAGTGAAAAAGCAGCCTACTAAAATAGCATGCATACTGCGATACAACTTTGTAAAGAATATTTTTGTAAACAAATACACATTTTTTCATTTTGTTATTTTTTTCAGTTTATAAAGAAAGATCAAATTAAAGAAAGTACACACATGAAAACATTAATAGTGATTATCAGTATTATTTGAATTATGGGTGATTTTTCTCCTCAGGGCTTGTCAGCGTTTTCTGAGTTTTCTACTTTGAGCACTTACCATTATGTAATTAGAAAAAAAAATTTAACAAAAATCCCAGAAGAACCCTTCATTAGTCATTAGTCTATAGTTTTAACTAGTTGATCCCTGAAGTTTTTCAAACCTAGTATTATATGATTCTCATTTTATACTTAGGTCATTTTTTTTCTCTTATAAAATAACTTGTTTTTCAAACAGAACTCAATCAAATATAAATACCTCCCCAACAAATAAATAGTGGCTTAAATTATGAGGCTTAGGTACAATCTAATGCATTTCTGACTGCTAGAGTCATTTTCATCTGAAATCTCTTTTGAAAATATGTTGAATATAAATCCAAAAGTCTGTACAATAGAGTAGAAAGAGCTGAGACTTGGAGTCAGACACACTTAGGTCTCAAATTTTGGCTCTGCTACATACCAGCCTTAGTTTCCTCAACTTTAATGTGTGATAATAATAACAGCTAAGATTTGTAGAAAATTCAGTGTGTGCCAGGCACTGTTTAAGTGCTTTACATGCAATGGGATCCTCAAAACAATTCTTTGAGGTGAATTCTATTGTTATTTTTAGATGAAAAAATTAAACACAGAGAATTTCAATGTTTTGCCAATTTCATGCAGCTAGAAAGTGATGGAGTAAAAATTCAACATCAGACATGTTAACCTTAGGATCCCTGGCATTAACCACTATACTATACTGCCTTATAGAATGGTGGAGGGATTGATTAAATTAACATACATGAAGTGCCTGCTTAACAGAAATGTGGGCAGTCAGTACACTAGTTTTCTCCCTAAACTTTTCCATGGCTATTTGGCCCCAGGAAGACTTTTGATTACCTTCCCCAAGACTGTGTATTCCACCAATACACTGGGGGAAGTCTGGCTCTGTGGTAGGTAGTTTTACGACAAATTTATTGTCAATGGTATTCATGTCAAACTCAGGGATATTAGAAATCATGTCCTACAGGCCTGCATTCTGGGGCTGATTCTTTAATATTTCATCAATGATTTACATGGATAGAACAGAAAATAAGCTCCTAGAGCTGACAGATGATAGCATGCTGTTAGCAGATGACACCCATCGTCAGTTAGGAAGGCGAGCATCCAGGACAGGATTAGAATTCCAAATGGTCTGGCAAGATGGGGAAGAGGTGGAGGCAGAAAGAATGAACTTCATTAGCAACTATCACAGAGTAATACGTTTATTAAGAGGGAAAAACAGATTATACCAACATAGCAAGAACAGTGACTAGCAATGAATGATTATTGCTTGAAAGAGTTAATGGTGGAAGTTACTCATAACTGGAAATGAGACAGAAAGTCAAATATGTTTCTAGAAAAAGGACCAACAAATAGGAGTATGTCAGAGTAAATCAATTTTCCCAATATATACTGTATTTTTAAAAATCCCTTTTTGAGTGCTGTTTTTTTCTCAGTGTTGTTCTGGACATCTTGGAAAAGGCACACAGAAAGCAAAAGAAGTCTTTACAAGTGCAGAATGTAATCTGGGAGGATGGTGAAGTCACCAACATCCTTTAATTGAAGATGAGTCAGTTGCTGGCAATTCATTTGAGAATCATTTACTGAGCACCATCTATGTGCCAGCCTTTGTGCTGGGCGCTGGAGACAAAAAAAAAAAAAAAAAAAAAGACTTGATTTCTACCCTTGAGGCACTCCAAGGGAGGAGGATAATCACTTTTAAGTTTATAAAGACTGGTTATTTAGAAAGGGATGAGAAATCTGATGTGTGTCGTTTATGGCCAACTCCTATACATCTCTTTCTTTGATCTCTTCTTTATTCCTTTCTTCCCTACTTTCCCTTGTTTTTTTCTTTCCCTTCTTTTATGTAGTCTTTAGATCTGTGATTGGAGCCCCTGGCATGGCAAGTTGGCCAGATGTGTTCAATGGAGTCCCATCTGAGACTATGCCAAGACACCAACACCTTTCTTTTGCGTTTCAGGGTGTTTTTAAAAAGTTAGTTTTTGCCCTCCATATACTCTGATTAAAATGCAGACAATGAAGCAAAACCTGGGGAGAGTAGAGTCGTTTCCTAGGATGCTAAGCAGATCAGTTTGGCTGGAGAAAATGCTAGACTATACATATCATGAATTGAATCATATTAAGGAATTTGAACTTTATCTTGTTGATAATAGAAAGTCAATGAAATTTTGTGAGAAAGGATTTGTGTTGTTTTGTTTACATTTTCTGTAGAGACAGCGCCTCACTATGTTGTCCAGGCTTTTCCATTTAAGGAAAATATCTTTTAAGTTCTGAGTCACATGCTAGACCCATTGTGAGTGCTTCTCTGACCTCGTATTTCTTGTTTCTCTTCACTTGTGTTGCTTGCTTTGAAATGAAGGTTTGTGAGAAAGGGAGTGACAAGATCAATATAGGGTTTTAGGAAGAGTAACCTTATTGTGGGAGATAGAATGGGTTGTTAGAGGGCAGCCTGGCAGCAAGGGTCCTGTTAGGAAGTGATTACTAAGCTATAAAAAAAATAAGGGCCAGAGTTAGGCAGCAGCAGTTAGATGAGGCAGAAGATTTGTGGATGTGAGAAACGCTGTAAAGGAAAAAATTAATAAGATTTGGTGCCTAAGTAAAGATAAGCATTAAAGGAGAAAGGAATTGAAAACAACCTATAGGTACTAGACAAGGACTTTGGAAAATGAAAATGTCATTATCCAAAATAGAGCAGTGGGAATGTGAAGGTGGTTTGTGGCAAATAAATCATGATAGGTTCAGGGCTAGACAGGTTGTCTTTGTTTTGATGGGATATATAAATAAAAGGCATATATCCAACAGGGATCTAGGAATAGATTTCCTAGGAGATCATTCTCACAGAGGTAATAGTGTGTTTTGGACCTTTCCACCTGTATATCCCACTGACACATCACAGTCTACATGCCTAAAACTGAGCTTTACTGTCATTCAGAAATGCAAAGCTCAATTTGCATTGCTCTTCAAGGTGAATCATACTTTTAAGTACCCAGGCTACCAAACTCAGAGTTACCTCTTCATCTCCCACCTGCCCCTCTCCCACAAGCAATTAGTCACCAAAACAGTGGATTCTAAGAGTCAAATATGTTGTGTGTCAATTCCTATTGCCATAATTAGTACTTCCATGATTTGTTCCCTTGGCTATCACAACAGTTTTTGTGTTATTTTGTTTAAATTTTCTGTAGAGACAGGGTCTCACTTTGTTGCCTGGGCTGGTCTCAAACTCCTGGGTTCAAGTGATCCTCCTGCCTCAGTGTCCCTAAATGCTGAGATAAAAGGTGTGAGCCACTGCACCTGGCCCACACCAGTTTTATAACAGATTTTCTTGCCACATAAGTTTATTTTTCCACTGCTTAGAGAATGTAATTCAAAGTCTTTCTGGAATGAACCTACCTGTCCAACCTAATCCCTGAGAATCTTTATACAGCCCCAACACAAAAGCCCCACCAGCTTCTTCCTTTTCTCTCATGATGCCTGGCATATCTGTGCCTGGGGTGCCTCTATTGATGCTGTTTTATTATTTTGGAATACCTATTTCACTTAAGGAGAATATCTTTCAAGTTCTTGGTCACATGCTAGACCCATTGTGAGTGCTTCTCTCACCTCCTATTGCTTGTTTCTCTTCACTTGTGTTGCTTGCTTTGAAAGCAAGAGCCTGAACCAGAGAGGTGGGAATAGACACGGGAAGAAGCAAAGGGCATAATAAAAATCTAAGCAAAGAATTGTGGGGCATAGAGAAGGAAGAAGTCAAAGAAAAAACATGTCAGTCTTGGCTGGTCTTGGTTGACTGGGAAGAATTATGGTGTACCAAAACAAACAAAACAAAACAAAAAGAAGGAAAGATTAGTTTGGCTCTGAGCAAGTTTGGGATGAGATATTAGCAATGAATGTAAATTGGGCTAACTGATAAGTGAAAAGTTTTACAGAAATGAAAAGGGTGTTTCAAGCCAGAAAATAATATTTGGAAATTATATGCAAAGAGGTGGTACCAGATGTGTGATCTTCAAAGAAGAGCCTGTTAGAAGACCAGGTCTGAGGAGAGAGCTATAAGCATGTTATCAATCTCAAAGGTGAGAGGAGGAAGTCCTATCAGCAAAAAAGCCTGTCATAGACTAGCCATGGAGGTGAAATGATGAATGTTTTAGTTTTCTTAAAAAGTGAATCCAGGAGGCGGAGTTTACTGTGATGTGAGCCGAGATTACGCCACTGCACTCTAGCCTGGGCAACAGAGCAAGACTCTTTCTAAAAAAAAAAAAAAAAAGTAATTGTTTTGTTTTTTAAAATTGTATGAGAAATTTCCAATTTCTGAGATGTTGTGCTTTTCGTTTGAGGAAACTGCTGATTCTCTGCTCAAATTGAGATTCTTTTGATTGTAAATCTTAATAATTAGTGGTATGAAATTCATTGTTTTTCTTTCAAAAGAGGTACTCCCTTCTTAAGTGAAGATATCTAACTAAAGTTTTGTAAGAAGAAACAAACCAAAACTAACAACCATCAAAAATTAGGCCATAGCCGGGCATGCTGGCTCATGATTGTGGTCCCAGCACTTTGGGATGCTGAGGCGGGCGGATCACCTGAGGTCAGGAGTTCGAGACCAGCCTGGCCAACATGGCAAAACCCCGTCTCTACTAAAAGTATAAAAATTAGTTGGGTGTGGTGGTGGGCGCCTATAATCCCAGTTACTCAGAAGGCTGAGGCAAGAAAATAGCTTGAACCCGGAAAGTGGAGGCTGCAGTGAGCTGAGATTGCCCCACTGCACTCTAGCCTAGGCAGCAAAAGCAAGACTCCATCAAAAAAGAAAAAAAAAAAAAAAAAATTAGGCCATAGAATTTAAAACAGAGTTGGTTAGTAGGGGCTGTTTTTTCACATGATCTGTAACCTACAGGGGCAGGGTGGTGGGCTGGAATAAGATGTGTTAAGAATTGATTCAATTTGGTCAAACCAGTTTCTGGAAACTCTACTGTGTTTTTTTGTTTGTTTGTTTGTTTGTTTGTTTTAGATGGAGTCTTGCTCTGTCACCCAGGCTAAAGTGCAGTGGTATGATCTTGGTTCACTGCAAACTCCACCTCCCAGGTTCAAGCGATACTCCTTCCTCAGCTTCCCGAGTAGCTGGGATTACAGGCATGTGCCACCACACCTGGCTAATTTTTGTATTTTTAGTAGAGACAGGGTTGACCAGGCTGGTCTCGAACTCCTGACCTTAGGTGATCCACCCACCTCAGCCTCCCAAAGTGCTGGGATTACAGGCGCAAGCCACTGCGCCTGGCCTGAAAAGAACCTCTTTATAGCATGGGATTCTTTGTTGTTTTTATAGATTCATTGAAATAAAAAAAATGTAGTTTACTATTATTAAAACTACCTATTTTTATTGAATATTGACAAAGAAATGTTAAAAAAACAAAAAATAAAAAACATGTTTGTTGTAAGAACAACTTAATCCACAAATATGGAAGTAAGCCTCACTACTATATACCATTTGGAACACATCCTTTTAGAATTTTCAGAATACATATACAATCGTATATGCATATACCTTTTCTGTAAGTGATTTGCCCAACTCCCACCATCTTATTGCCTATTTTCTGCTAAAAGTAACAAGCCACAGCAATTAACAACGACATTAATAAAGGTTACATTTGTACAGCACATCCACACATATTATATTTCACAAGTGTTACAGGTTGAGTACCCCTTATCTGAAATGCTTGCAACCGAAATTTTTGGGTTTGAGATTTTTTTCCAATTTTGGAATATTTGCATGTACATGATAAGATATCATGGGGATGAGACCCAAGTCTAAACACAAAATTCATTTATGTTTTATATACACCTTATATACATACCTGAAGGTAATTGTATACAACATGTTTGATCATTTTTGGGTATAAAACAGTTACATTGAACCATCAGAAAGCAAAGGTGTCACTATCTTATGTGGACAATATGTGGTTTTTTGGCATCACCATCATTCTTAACTTTGATTTTATATGCTACTGATAAGCAATTGTTTTCTTACACTTATTCACACATACATACAGGAAAAAGTATGACATACAATTAATACAGGGAAAAAAATGATGTGTTTGGGCTAACTGAGCAGCACGGTGACATCATCAGGATATTTGTATCAACTGTCAAACAACAGCAAAACAAACAACTGTGGGCTTTCTGTCTCCACCTACAATTAAAAGGTTTGGATTAACAGGTTATAGAACACTGTACTTTTTTTTTTCAGGTAAGAAGAAACATCAGAAGCAGTTGGAAGTGGGTCCTCTAGCAATGAGGAAACTTTCTGCTGGATAGCTTTTTAAAATGTTTCCTCCAAAGGCATCTGCCTCATTAACAATGGTTTTTGTCTTAGAAGCCTCTGATTTTATTAACGGACATGACTTCTTGTTCTGTTATGAATACATGCTGCTTTCATCCTTCAATAAGCCCATCACACATTTTCAGCATGCTGCCTATAGACACTTTTTCTGTAATGTTAAGATCAACTTCATTGTCACTATCATCTTTTTGTTGTTGTTGTTTCTTTAAATTTTCTTTGTAGACACAGGGTCTCACTCTTTCATCCAGGCTGGAGTGCAATGGCTTCATCATAAATTATAGATCATAGCTCACTGCAGCCTTGAACTCATGAGCTCATGTGATTCTCCCATCTCAGCCTCCCAAGTAACTAGGACTACAGGTGTGCGCCTCCATGCCCAGCAAATTTTTAATTTTTTGTAGAGATGGGAGTCTCCTATGTTGCCCAGGCCAGTCTTGAACTCATGGGCTTAAGTGACCCTCCACGTTGGCCTCCCAAAGCACTGGAATTATAGGAGTGAGCCACCAGGCCTGGACTATAACCATCATACTGATTCAGAGTCATTTCAGCTATTTCACCATTGGTTGATAAGTGAACAACTGGAGACTCATTATCCATGTTAAAAATGTCTTCAATATCCGCTTTTTCCAGCTTACTTACAACAGCCTCTGAAAATATATTTTTTTGTATATGTAAGAAGGTCAGAGACTTTTTTTTCTCACTCGACATGTGGAATGCTTGAAAGTCACCACTTTGTTCATCATCAACTCTGAACA
The DNA here is from genome assembly GCF_009764315.1 of Trachypithecus francoisi. Classification (NCBI taxonomy): domain Eukaryota; kingdom Metazoa; phylum Chordata; class Mammalia; order Primates; family Cercopithecidae; genus Trachypithecus; species Trachypithecus francoisi. The sequence continues at coordinate 84,900,362 of NW_022681458.1, read as the reverse complement.
TAGTTGCAGGCCAGAGGTTGTGTCAGGCATGTACACTGTGCCTTTAGTCATTGTTTATTGCAAGTGTTGGCAACAGCATATATGTCATCTTTCATGCTAAACTCCTCTTGAAAATCTTCCACACCCACACCTCTGGTCACTGCTGCTAGCATATTGTTCAAGAAAATGTTTTTGGCCGGGCGCGGTGGCTCAAGCCTGTAATCCCAGCACTTTGGGAGGCCGAGACGGGCGGATCACGAGGTCAGGAGATCGAGACCATCCTGGCTAATACGGTGAAACCCCGTCTCTACTAAAAAATACAAAAAACTAGCCGGGCGACGAGGCGGGCGCCTGTAGTCCCAGCTACTCGGGAGGCTGAGACAGGAGAATGGCGTGAACCCGGGAGGCGGAGCTTGCAGTGAGCTGAGAGCCGGCCACTGCACTCCAGCCTGGGTGGCAGAGCAAGACTCCGTCTCAAAAAAAAAAAAAAAAGAAAATGTTTTTATATTTACTCTTCATTGACCTAAAGATACCTGAGTCACATGGCTAAATTACTGAAGTCACATTTGGGAGAAAGTACATGGTATAAACATTATTTCTGGCAAGAATTTCAACTGAGGATGAGCAAAACAGTTGTCAAGGAACAGCAAAATCTTGCAGTCATCATCTAATTCAGCACAAGCCATCTACAGTAAGCCATCCACAGTAAGCACAAGCCACTGGTACAAAGTGTTTGTGAACCCAATCAGAAAAAGATTCCATGGTGATCCATCTCTTTTTGTTAATATGATAATGAACCAGTAAGAAATTCACTCCTTGAAAACAGGAAGGATGTAAGCTTTTGCCTATCACGGTAACTTTACACTTACGCACGCCTGCCGCATTAGCACATCCCAGTACAGTTATTTTGTCCTTGGCAGCCTCAATTCCTGTAAGTGCTGTCTCATCAGCTGTAGTCAATGTCTTTCTGGGACAATGATGCCAGAGCAGCGATGTCTCATCAGCATTATAGACTTGTTCCGGCATCCGATTTTCATAACCAATGACCTTGGCAAACTCATCAATGAGTTTCTTCACTGCTTTGTGATTAGCAGGTGCTTTACCATCATAATTTTTTTTTTTCTTTTTGAGACAGAGGCTCACTCTCTTATGCAGGCTGGAGTGCAGTGACGTGATCTCGGCTCACTGCAACCTCTGCCTCCCAGGTTGAAGCGATTCTCCCGCCTCAGCCTCCCGAGTAGCTAGGATTACAGGCATGTGCCACCATGCCTGGCTAATTTTTATATTTTCAGTAGAGACAGGGTTTCACCACGTTAGTCAGGCTGGTCTCAAACTCCTGACCTCAGGCAATCTGCCCGCCTCGGCCTCCCAAAGTTCTGGGATAATAGGCACGAGCCACTGTACCTGGTATATCACCACAGATTTTCAAAAATTTAATGCTATGTCTTTTCTTAAAGTTCTGGAGTGAATTTCTTACCAGTCCATTATTATGCTAACAAAAAGACATGGATCCCCAGGGACATCATTGTTGATTGGTTTCATAAACATTTTGTACCAGTCTGTTGAATATTCACCAGTTCCTTTCAATTTTTAGTTTATCATGAAAGATCTTCACTTGTTTTATGATCAGCATATTGTTAAGTGGCATAAGTTCACTGTGACACTGACAGACCTACTCTTTCAATACATAATCAACATCTTCATTTTTAGCTTTATGCAGTGTTTTTCTATTTTTCATTAACTTCTGTTCATCGCTTCAGCATAGAACTTAAACAGTTTATCCTTCTTTTCCTTCAGGTCACATATGGAGGTCATTCCAACACCATACTCTTGTATAAGACATTTCACACTTACACTGCTGTCCAGTTTCTCCAACAGGTTGACTTTCTGTGTGCTTTGGATAAACATAAATGCTTCCTCTTTTCCTTATCACTGTTACCCAAAGGAGTATCCACAGGCACTTTTGACATGTTCAACAAAGTTTTACACCACAGAGCAGAGAATAAGCAAAAACCCACAGTGAGTAATGCGTGTAGGTTTTGGCCTTGTGTAGGGCATCATGGGGAACCTGCCATTGGCGTGTCTGGCCTGCACATGTGCCATTTTATGAACCTTGGTGGGTGTGTTTGTGTGGGGAAATCTGGGCATGTATAGAAAAGATGTCACAGTTAACAAGGGGCTGAGAGAGTCTTTTTTCCTTTGGGAATACTGAAAAACTGTGTGTTATGTGCCTGTGTTTTCACCATGACCAATCACATGAGGTCAGGTGTGGAGTTTCCATTCATGGTGTCATGCCAGTGCTCAAACAGTTTCTTATTTTGGAGCATTTCAGATTTCAGATTTTCAGATTAGGGATGCTCAACCTGCATATCATAGATCTTCACTCTGATGATCAGAAGTAAGTGGGGTGGGATTATTCCCATCATTTTATAGAGGATGTCCCTTCCCACAAGTCTCATAGTTACTTGTGTTGAAAAGGTTGCCACTCGACTCAGGTTCTTCACACCAAACTCTGAGTTTATTTTCTACATCACCCCAGTTTTTACAGGGCAGTTTCCACAGTCAGGTCTCCCCAGTCTCTACTAAGGTATTCTGCAGAGAAGGTCAGCACAGGATTAGGGTAGAAACTGAACATTACTATACAGTGGCCTAGTGGTTTTTTTTAGCTAGGAGAAGGGTGACCTTCCCAGCTTGATCTGCCAAATATCTGGATCACATCTTGAAGTGATGACAATGGAAGGTACAGTAAGTGCTACAGGACTCCAGACTGAGGTATCTGTACATGATCTAGCTAATAAATAATGCTGGCAATGGGCACATCTACCATTGGACAATGTGCTAATGAAGAAAAATTTGGGGGGAGATACATGATGTAGTATAGTGGAAAGAGCACTATTATATTTTGTTTCTGAGACATACACTTTTTCTCAAGTTTTAATGCTTGAAAATAAGCATTACAAATCTTACAAATCCATGAGTCTTTGATTTGGTAAAAAGCAGTAAATGGAAACTCATTAAAAATAGCTTCTTTGTCTAAACTCTTACATTTCCCCATCTTGGGGAGGCCATTTAACCTCTCACTGCTGTGACACGAGGTGACATATATAAAGCTCACTATGGGCTACACAGGAGGTGCTGTTAATAATAACTAACATTTATTGAGGGTTTACCCTGTTCCACTGACTATTCTTAGCACTTCGAGAGGATTTTCTCATTTAATCCTCACAGCAAAACTCTAAGGAAAGCTCTATAAATATCCCAGTGTTCTACATGAGCAAAGTGAGATTTAGAAAGTTCAAATGAATATAGCTATAGGTTAAAAGCTGGTAAGTGGCTAAAGTGGGAATTGAACCAGGTAGTACCAGGCCAGAGGCTCCCTCACAAACTCCAGTGCTGTTTCCCTACTTGCTATGTATTAGTTCCCAGCAGTTTCCTTATTCCTTTCCTACTCCTCTGTGTGTTTGCTAGCTGATTTTGATTTATTACAAACCCAGATGCCCTCGGGATTATAAACATGGAGCTGGTAAGGGATGGTAAACATTAGGGATGGTAAACAATATGGACCTAATTCAGTACACACACACACACACACACACACTCTAGACTGACCTTTGGATTGCCTTTTGCACAGTGGCAAAAAATTAAACGAAAAATCAAATTAAACAAACCAAACAAGAAAAAACAAAACAAAACAAATAACATCGCATTGGCTGTTTATGAAGTAAAACAAAGAAAAGTATGAAAAAAGAAAGCTAAGGATAAAACAGTAAAAGTAAAGCAAATTAAATTTATTTAAAAAATCTTGTGATGTCCCAACAAATGTATTGACTTCAGCTGCCTGTTTGGGAGCTTTCCTTAAGTCTCCAGTAAGAATCCTCATCCTAGATTCCTAGCTTGATCACAGAAGTACCTGCAAAAACTTAAAGGCAAAGGAGATACTAAAGGGAAGGAGAAGGTAGCCCAGAAGGGATTTGTAAATTCCCAAAGAGATCTCCACCACAACATTTTTACTGAGTACTTCCTGTCAAATAATGGATACTTTCTCTGCCATTGTCTTTACCTTATCTCTGTGGAGAAGGAATTGAGAGTTCCATTTTACAGATTACTGGATAAAGCCTTTAGGTAGTGAGACACTTGCCCAAGGGCTTTGAAGCCTAGTTTTTCCAGTATACTCAGCTGAGGGTAGACATGGATATGTTGCAAAGCCTGTCCTCAGTTGCACTAGATCTTTCTGAAGCCCGGAACCTGATTTTATTCATAACATTCTGTTTCTTAATTTGGGGAACCCTCCGAACTGTATAAATGTAATGCCCCAAAACCCAGATCCACCCCTGTATGAGAGTCAAAGGCTGTGATAACATGCTATCTTGAGCAAGTCAACCTCAACTATTCCTCCAGGTGTGGAGAATGGCAGGAATGCAAGGATCTCTGGCCAGCTTCAACGATAGCAGGACTTCCCCGCGTTTCACCTGGATGTCCTTCCTGTAAACTTAGCATTTAATGATCCTACACTGGCTCAACTCACAGAGTTGCTTGGTGAGCAATGTTGATGATATTTTTATAGCTCTGGTTTTTCTATTAATTGCAAAGTTATCCCTAGTCTGCAGGAAATGAGATGCCAAAAGGAAGAGGAGTGGATCCCTTCCAGACCTCCACAACTCTTAGATTATACTAAACCAGGAGGAAAAACCCTCTTTAGCATATGAAAGGGAAGGCAATTGTATTACTAAGCCTCACTCCACCGCCTCCAGACTTTTCTCAGCCGGAGAACAAAGGGCAAAAAGCAAACACCACTTCATACCCCTATTCACTGGAGGTTAAAAGAGACCTCCCACAATACAAAAGTGCTTCTAAAGGTCAGTTTGGGAGTGTATTGAGGAGGAGGGCACTGGCTGGGGAACAAAATGTTTACCATCACCCTCAGGCGGGCTGCTTCTGTTTTCCTTTCACCACGTGCATGGGGTCCATCAGTCAGAATTGGACATTTTCATCCCTGATTAGCTGCTGGTGGTCAATTTATACTTCCTTGGCCCTCTGAAGTCTTTTTCTGATTCTCAATTCCAGTTGAACTAAGAAAGTGGGGCCACCCTGAGCCAAGACAAATCCCAGGGAACGATTATTCATTCATATTCATTAAGTCAACAGGTACTGATTGAACAGCCTAATGTCCATCCAGCACTGTGCTAGGCGCTGAAAGGATATAACAATGCACAGAGCCGATACAGTTGTTTGTATAACTTCAGTTCAATTGGGAAGACTGACATTGAATGATGAAACACACACTTCATTATTTAAATACAACTGTGATAAATGTTTAAAGGAGCATGATGTGCAAAGAGAGCTTAACAGGAGAGTTGCTAATGTCAGTTGGGCTGTGAGAGAAGGGACTTTTTTTGAGGAAGCAAAAGAGTAGGAGTTAGCTATGTGCCAGGGCAGTTGCGATCATGCTGGGTATAGGGGTGGGCAGCAGGCAAAAAGGCCCCAAGTTGGAAAAAATATAGCCTGGCACAGGAATTGGAAAGAGACTAATGTGGCTGGCATCCACAAGGGAAGACAGAATGGGGCTGGAGACTAGGCAGCGGGGGAACTTCCGCAGGGCTTTGTGCTCTGTAGGCTTTTGCATTCTGTCTCTAAAGCAATGGGGAGCTAGTTATGGACTTTAATGAGGGAGGTGACTTATGAGGTTTGCAGTGTAAAGGAAAAGTTTTAGGGGGCCAGAGATTTACTTTGACATAGTAAACTATGTCAAAAGACGAGAAGAGATGTTCTCAAATTTTAAAGAATTTTGCCTGGGGACCTTGTTAAAATGCAGATTTCTGATTTAGTGGATCTCAGGTAGAGCCTGGGATTCTGCATTTTTAACAAGCTTCCAGGTGCTGTGCTGCTGGTCCACACTACAAACACTTGAATCACAAAATTTTAGGTCAGGGTTGCAATGGAGATGAAGAAAAGCAGATAAATGTGAGAGTTATTATGTGGGAAGTGAGTGAAAATATCAAGATATCTTGCAGGTCTCTAACTTGGGTAACTGAGTGGAAGGGGGTGGTATTCACTGAGCTAGGAGTCACCAAAGAAGAAAGAGCAAGTTTGGGTGGGAGGTGAAAAACTCAGTTTTGGATACGTTGACTTTGATGTGTCTTAGGAATATCCAAGTAGGCAATGGTACATATGGATCTGAAGCTCAAGGCAGAGGAGGAAGCTGGAGATACAAATTTAGGAGTCATCAATATGTAAATGGTAATTAAAACTATAAAAATGGATACTATCAGCCTAGGGAGCATACAGCAGGGGTTAAAAACTCAAATTTGGCCTGTTGGCCATCTGTTGGCCTTCTTTTAAATATCTTGGAAAGAGAAGAGGACCAGGACCAAGCAAGAATTTAACATCTCAGTGGGATGAGGATGTCAGCAAAGAAATCTAAGAAGATACCAAATTGGAAGAAAAGCCATGTCAATATCCAAGAGTTGTTTCCTTTCTTTCTCGCTAACAGAACAGGTTTTAGTCTTGAAGATGACTTTAGATCCAGGAAAGTAGATCCTTCCTGTAGTCCCAGTAGCTGAGTCATGGTTATCTAAACCATGCATGATCATCTCATTTCACTTTACCTGAAATTCTTTCAGTAGTGGGATCTGACCAAATTCTGACCAATGAGACAAATAAAGGAAGTAGGCTTAGATGAGTAAAGATTCAAGGAAGTCATTTTTCTTTCCAATAAAAAGGAGAAAACAAGCGAAGGGCTTCATGGTGCCACTGCTGCATGCACCACCCCCCCCCCCAACACTTTTCTTCCTGCTTTGAACTCAAACACAATGTCAGAACAATGTCAGACATCCTAGGACTGAGAAGAGATAAGATAAGGGTGAAAACAGCTAAAGGTTGACAGAATAAAAAAACTGAAGAGTACCTGTGTTGCCATAGCTGAGCTACTGACTTGCTCTGGAACTACCTCTCTTCAGTCCATGGTGTTAAGTGAGATGGTAAATGCCTATACTGCTTTAGCTACTGGTAGATGGTTCTGTCACTTGCAGCTGAATGTATTTCTTATGTTAATTAGTACATATCTTATCATGACATTGAATAGTGTAGTTCTGGAGCTAGATAGACATGGTTCAGAGAGATACAGTGTTTTACTTTGGACATTTTTTGTGTTTCCTCAGTTTCCTCACCTGCAAAATGGAGATACTAAATAGTATCTCTCTCAAGAACTCTCATACACTGTTGGTGGGAGTGTAAATTAGTAAAGCTACTTTGAAAAGTAATTTGGCAAGATTTCCTAAAACTGAAAATATATATAGTCTAAGGCAATTCTACTTCTAGGTAAATCTTAGAGAGACTCTTGCACAATGCCTGGAGGGATGTGTGCAAGATTATTCATTGAAGTTATTATTTTTTTTTTTTTGTATTTTCCTAATACAAATTAGAAACAGTCTAGATATCTGTCAGGAGAAAATACCTAAGTAAGGTACAGTATATTGATATGATCATATACAATGGAGCAGTTTAAACAGATGAACTAGCTCTCTCTATATATATCAACGTGGATGAATCTCAGAAACATAATGCTGAGTAAAAAAAGCAAATTGCAGAGTGAGACATACAGTATGATTCATTTATATACAGTTTAAAAGCAGACACTATACTACATATTTTTACGGATCTGTAAGTCTATGGAAAGTAGATTGGAAGGACACACATTAGATACACTTGGGGATGAAGGATAAAGAAGATAAGAAAAAACGGGGATCATGTCTAGACAGATGATTATATCATGCCTGTAACGGAAAAGAATGACTGATTGAATCAATTCAGCTCTGAGCCTCTGCAGCTCAACCTTAGATACAAAATAAAACAAAACATAATGGTATTGCTCTTCCAGGATTAAGTGACATAATAGTCCAATGTCTGGCACACAGTAAGGGTTTAACAAATGGTGGTCATCATTATTATTATGCTCGCCCGCTGTGCTCTACCTTTTTGCTTTCCATAAGCTCTTTCTAATACAATAATCTTAGAAGGGGAGTGTGGCTGGGTACTTCTCTATGCACCTAAATTTCCAGTTCTCATTTATTAGTTTGAGGGTTATAAAAGCCAAAGGCTTGGTTTGGGGCCAGGTATTGATGTGCATTGAGGCTACTCTAATGGGTTAAAAAAAGTGCTACCAGGCAGATACACAATGGCAGCCCACATCAATTCACCAAATAACCACAAGAAGAGAAACACCTTACTAGCATAAGTCCTTGCATTTTGCATAAGTAGCTTATATTAATCAGGACTAGATTGGGCAAAAACGGAAATTTATTGGTGAATATATGAATTGGGAAGTTCAAGAAAAATAACTGGCTTCAGCTTTCTAAACTAAATTGGAGAATTCTCATTGCCTTGCACCTAATTCTGCTATTTCCACAGCAAAGTTCTGTTGCTTGCAGTGCTCACTCCCAGGTACCATTTCTGAATCAGTTCTGCAAGAAACTGAAAGAAGCTCTGACTCACCTAGATGGAAAAAGGAATTTATTGGAAGGACGCTTTATAGCTCACAGAATTGAAGGAAACACTGATGAGCCAGGTCTTGGGAAGAAAGAGGAACAGGAAGCTACCGAATCTTAGTCAGAAATATACATTAGGTCTTTCCTTAGGTCATGTCATGGAAATAACCCCATTTCACCCACCTAGAGTCTCTCTGTCATTCTCCCTGGAGAGTCTAATTGACTTGGTTTGGTAGAGGGCCCTGTGCTTGACTTTTTTTTTTTTTTTTTGAGACGGAGTCTCTCTCTGTCTCCCAGGCTGGAGTGCAGTGGTGCGACCTTGGCTCACTGCAAGCTCCGCCTCCCGGGTTCACGCCATTCTCCTGCCTCAGCCTCCTGAGTAGCTGGGATTACAGGTGTGCACCACCATGCCCGGCTAATTTTTGTATTTTTAGTAGAGACAGGGTTTCACTATATTGGCCAGGTTGGTCTCGAATTCCTGACCTCGTGATCCGCCTGCCTCGGCCTCCCAAAGTGCTGGGATTACAGGCGTGAGCCACCACACCCGGCCTTGACTTTCCTATTAAGACTGCCTAGATGGGTGGATCATCTGAGATCAGGAGTTCCAGACCAGCCTGGCCAAAATGGTGAAACCTCGTCTTTACTAAGAATACAAAAATTAGCTGGGCACGGTGGTGGGCACCTGTAATCTCAGCTACTGGAGAGGCTGAGGCAGGAGAATCATTTGAACCTGGGAGGCGAAGGTTCCAATGAGCCGAGATTGTGCCACTGTGCACTCCAGCCTGGGTGACAGAGCGAGACTCTGCCTCAAAAAAAAAAAAAAAAAGAAAAGGCTTCCTAGAATTGGAAAGCTGCTTCCAAAATAAGGGGTAAGGATGCTGGTTGTCTTAGTTGGCTTGGGCACCAACTATAACAAAATACTATAGACTGGTTGTGGTTTAAACAACAGAGACCCTTTTCACAGTTCTGGAGGTGGGAAGACCAAGATCAGGGCGCTGGCATGGATGAGTTCTGGTGGGGACGCGCTCTTGACTTGTAGAAAACTGTCATCTCGCTGTGTGTCCTCACGTGGCAGAGAGAGCACTCTGGTAACTTTTTCTTCTTTTTATAAGGGCATTAATCCCATCAAGAAGACTCTATTCTGATGACCTTATCTAAACCTAATTATCTCCCAAAGGCCTTATCTCCATATACCATTACATTGGGGGGTTAGGGTTTCAACAAGTGAATTTTGGGAGGACACAATTTAATCCACAGTACTGGCCTAGCAAAAACATTAGCTGCCTACTACATTGCTAAAGTAGTCTGCATCTTATCAGAGAGTTCCAAAGGTCACAGACTGAAAGATATATTATAGTTTCTTTTTTTTTGAGACGGAGTCTCACTCTGTCGCCCGGCTGGACTGCAGTGGCCGGATCTCAGCTCACTGCAAGCTCCGCCTCCCGGGTTTACGCCATTCTCCTGCCTCAGCCTCCCGAGTAGCTGGGACTACAGGCGCCCGCCACCTCGCCCGGCTAGCTTTTTGTATTTTTTAGTAGAGACGGGGTTTCACCGTGTTAGCCAGGATGGTCTCGAACTCCTGACCTCGTGATCCGCCCGTCTCAGCCTCCCAAAGTGCTGGGATTACAGGCTTGAGCCACTGCGCCGGGCCGATATATTATAGTTTCACTATCAGCTTACTTAGTGACTTGGGGAACTTAACATCACAATTCTATCTCTTCCTTCTTTCACGCTTGCAAAATAGTGTTTGAGACACATACTTTTTTTTTTTTTTTGAGTCAGAGTCTTGTCTGTCACCCAGGCTGGAGTGCAGTGGCATGATCTAGGCTCACTGCAACCTCTGCCTCCCAGGTTGCAGTGATTCTCCTGTCTCAGCATCCCAAATAGCTGGGATTACAGGCGTGTGCCACCACACTGGGCTAATTTTTGTATTTTTAGTAAAGACAGGGTTTCGCCATGTTGGCCAGACTGTTCTTGAACCCCTGACCTCAGGTGATCCACTCGCCTTGGCCTCCCAAAGTGCTAGGACTACAGGCTTGAGCCACTGCACCCGACTCCTCACTCTTTTTTCATGTCTGAACCTGCTCCGCTGGCCCAAGGTGGGCATTTGTCCCAGGCAATGCCAATGATTGTGGCTTTGTCCCACCACGGTGAGATTAACTCTGCTTGGAATTCAAACTCTGAGTGGAAACCCACAGAGGTGAAAGGTCATTTAGATAGTTATCAATGATAGTGCCACGAACTGAGAAAAGCACCAAGAGCTGTGACTGAGTTCTTCACACTTGAACTGCTGTTATTTCTGTCCTTACCAACCCTGTTTTTGCAGCTCTCCTGATTTGTGAGCCAGCCTAGAAGCCTTTCAATTAATCTTGTATGATTGTGGTGGATATAATCAAAGAGCCTTAGTGAGTCAAGCTACCTCAAAAGTTTGCTTCGAAATTAAATAAGACAATACATGAGAGGCAATTAGCACATTACAAGGGATATAATTGCTCAATAAATGTTAGCTAGTATTATTACTACAATTTGACTTCCTACTTGGATTCTACGTGGTTACACAAATAAATCCCTACTTATTACTGAGATGTCAGGTATAGGGAGTTGCTCATGTGAGAAGCAGCCTGCCTGTGAACTGAAGCCTACACATCAGTGTCGACTCTTATGCCTTTAGTCAGGGTAAGAATCATATGTAGAAATTCTACTCACTAGGTTGAGTTGGGGAGGCAGAGCTCGACTTTGAAGTCACCAGTTATTTTCTCTAATTGGTGTCTTAATACATACCAAAGCTCTCTTCTGATTGACAGATACATGAAACTGCTATTATTTCTCAATTTTGGGTTATCTAGAAGCGGACTGCTCTTTGAAAAACCAGAATTCCCAACGTTAACTTCATGTGTGTTGCGTGTTTTAAATCAGTCCATCTGCAGTAGGCTGAATGGCTCCCAAGCATGTCAGGTTGTAACCTCTGGGACCTGTAAGTGTTAATTTATAAGGATAAAGAGTTTCTGTAGATTTGATTAAGTTAAGGATCTCGGGATGGGGAGATTATTCAAATTACATTTAGGGTAGACTTTAAATGGAATCTCAAGGGCCTTTATAGGAGGGAGGGCGGGGGAGAGAAGTTTTATCCACACAGAGAGATGATGTGAAGTCAGAGGAGAATTGGGGTGACATGGCCACAAGTCAAGGAATACTGCCAGCCACCAGAAACTGGAAGAGTCAAGGCCCTAGAGCCTTCAGGGGAGCATGGTCCTGCCAACACCCTGATTTCTGCCTTGTGAATCTGATTTTGGAGTTCTGACCTCCAGAACTGTGAGAGAATAAATTCCTGTTGTTTGAAACCACCAGGTTTGTGGTAATTTGTTATTACAGTAGCTACAGAAAACCAATATGTGATTCTAAGTACCTTTGTCAAATGTATTGAGAATCTGTCTAATCCATTGTTTTAATAGACAGAAACTTAATTTTATTTATATAGATTATTTTGCCCTTTCCTACCATGCCAATGTTCCAAAAAGCTGTGAAGAGCTGTTTCTGCCCAGATACACCTCCTCCTGTGGTGTCTCTCACAACTGTCCCTAGTTGAATCATCCTTCTGTAATGCACCCAGGTTCATATGCCTCTCATATGGTTCTCATGGTCCCTGGATCAGAGCTGCAATCCCTAAGCCCTTGGGCCCCTTCTGAAGGAGGAATGAAAGAGTATAGCTGACTAGGGACAGTAAGCCCCTTTCTCCTCATTCCCACCTTCTCCAGGGGCAAGGAAATGACTCATCACACAAGCTCTCAATGCCTATCACCCATTCATTCTCTCCTCTTGGGTTGGGTGAAGTAAGGCCAAACTTCTTAGGAGAGAATAAAGAACATTGCTAAAGCTTTCTTCCCTTTTCCAGTTCTCTTCCCCTACATTGATTGATCCTTTTACTTTTCCTAATACTTTAAAATGTTATACAAATATTTGCAAAAATATTTAGACATGGAAGAATGTATAGAAAATTGTGCAAATTTCTTTCTCCAGAGCTTTTCATTGTACTCCCCTCCACGTATTTAACCAGTGTTAAAAGTTTGATATTTTCTTCTAGAGATTTCTTTAAATTCACATGCACTTCATTGGATGTACATGCATATGTGTACACTTGTACACATACAGACAGAGAGGGCTTTTTGTTAATTAGTAATAATAATGGGAAGAGAGTAAATGCGGAATTAAAGCAATTCTGTTATGCCAAGATTAGGGCCAAGATTAGGAAGAACAGGACACTGTCCCTTAAACTGGGGAGATTTGGGTGAATGTCATTTAAGATTTTGAACCCCTAGGCTTCTTTGAATTCTCCTGGTCTGCAGAAGTGACCATCCCTCTCCAAGAGTTAGCACATCCTTCTTGCTTGAAGACAATGGAGAGGCCTTTTCCTGTAGCCACATGTGCCTGCCTCCTGATTTGCTCCCATTTCCCTTCCTGGTCACTAGATCTATAACTAGGGTTAAGTTCCAACATAACGCAGCTTCAGACTTGCTGGGTTTGATAAGAATGGAAAGAAGCTCTACCCAAAGGATTTGCAAGACCTAAACAGAATATTGGTTGGCATTATTGGCACTGGATTCTGAGGGTGCACTATCAAGCAATCTGGAACAATATATTGGATAGGAGAGACTTTATTTATTTGGGACACTCTCCAAAAATATAAGATTCAATACTCTGTCAAGGATCTGAGGAGATGGTAGCAACTCACTACTAGTACAGATCCTAGAAGCATGCAGAAAATGATAACCCCTACTAAAGTTGAAATGCCAGAATTGCCATGGTAGGCAGTGGAGGAAAGGATTAAAAGCTCAGGGGAATGGGTATGCTGAAATGGTCATTACATATCTATGTAATGCTGAAAGACTCACCAGATGATTATGTACCATGAGAAGGACTACTGAGCACACCATTATCAAGGCCACAATAATGCACTGGTGAGAGGGGTACCAGCATCACTAACATGTTTAGTACTGGGACTTCTTTATTAGACAGGGTTAATAGTAGGAGAGGCCATTACAGAGTAGGCTCAATAAAAGCAACGGGGATGTTAGGATTCTAAAACAATAGAGGGTGTGTAATGGTAGGAACTGCCAGAAGCCAGGTTGACATAATTATCTAAAGGAGTAGCAGAATCATAGGGTTATAACCAAGAGGGCCTGACCTGCAGAGAGTAAAGGAGATGGTTGTAATACAGTATTCATAGGGGCAAAATATATGGGCTATAAGAGGATAACTCAGCTTGTACTATCAGAGGAAATTGAATATGGGTGACCACTAAATTGAGAGCAATTTAGCTCCTGGATATAAGTTCGTTTTCAGCTACAGAACCCATTGACTGAAGAAAGGGCCAGGTTTCCAGGAGGATAGACCCTAACCTCATGCCAAATATACATTTTTGTTTGTCTCTTTGTTTTTTGAGATGGAGTTTTTCTCTTGTTGCCAAGGCTGGAGTGCAATGGCGCCATCTCGGCCAACTTCCACCTCCCAGGTTCAAGCGATTGTCCTGCCTCAGCCTCCTGAGTAGCTGGGATTACAGGCATGCACCACCACGCCTGGCTAATTTTGTATTTTTAGTAGAGACGGGGTTTCTCCATGTTGGTCAGGCTGGTCTCGAACTCCTGACCTCAGGTGATCAGTCCGCCCGGCCTCCCAAAGTGCTGGGATTACAAGCGTGAGCTACCACACCCAGCCAAATATCCATGTTAATAATACCTGCTAATCTTTCTCTAAAGGGACAAATGCCCACTTACTTAGGTATCCCAAATATTTTGGACACTGTGGGATGCAAAGGTCTGAGGTGATATCAAAATCCAGAGACCCAAGGTAGCATCACGGTCTCCCTGTTGAATGAGGCCTTACAGTGTTATGACCAAAGTCTTGCTTATAGTGGGCCTATTGGGTTTGTTTTCCCAACTAGCTGTCATTCCTCTGGTTCACAAAAGTAGAACTGGGATCGCCCTATGTAGTACTTGGGACAACTCTAACTTTGGGTCTTTGGCATGTAGATTAAGGGATCTCATAGTGGGAAATGCCAAGTGGAAGCCTCTAAAAATACCCCATCATCTACTCAATCCCATCTGAGATGGTCTAAATGTGTCCCCCAGAATTCATGTGTTGAAACTTTATGGTTAATGTGATAGTACTAAGAGGGAGGTATTTCGTTTTGTTTTGATTTTTGAGACAGAGACTTGCTCTGCTGCCCAGGTTGGAGTACAGTGGTGTGATCTCGGCTCACTACAACCTCTGCCTTCTGGGTTCAAGCAATTCTCCTGCCTCAGCCTCCCGAGTAGTTGGGATTACAGGCACGTGCCACCATGCCTGGCTAATTTTTATATTTTTAGTAAAGATGAGTTTTCGACATGTTGTCCAGGCTGGTCTTGAACTCCTGACCTCAAGTGATCTGCCAGATGGAGGACCTTTTGGAGGCGATTAAATTAGGAGGGCAGAGCCATCCTGGATAGGATTAGGACCTTATAAAAGGCTTTGAGGGAGCAGGTTTATTCCCTTCCATCTCTTCCACCATATGAGGATGCAACAACAAAGTGCTAGCCTGGAAACAGGGAACAGGCCCTTGACAACATCAAACTTTCCCGCACCTTAATCCTAGGCTTCCCAGCCTCTGGAGCTGCTAGAAAATAAATTGCTGTTCTTTAAAAATTAGCCAATCTGTGGTATTTTGTTGCAGTAGCACAAATGAACTATGATATCATCAAAGGACCAAAAACAACATTACCACCCCAGGTTGGTAGAGGGCAGAAATTAGTACTACTTTTAAGGATGCAGAGATGATAGATGCTCTCATATTTCCATTTAATTTGCCAATTTGGCCCCAGAAGAAACCAGATTGCTCCTGGAAAATGTCAGTTTACTGCAAACTTAAATAAGTTGTTTCTCTAATTTCAGCCACAGGACTAGATATAATTAATATCTTTGCTAGAGGAGATGAACATGGTTTCAGGTACATGGTACATAGCTACTGACTTGGCAAAAACTTTCTTCTATATTCTGATCAGAACGAGTTTGCATTCTCATGGGATGGGTAACAAGACATATTTATGGTTTTGTCCCAAAGCTATGCTAATTCTTCTGCTTTCTGTAATAATACAGTCCAAAGAGATCTGGACCATCTGGACATCCCATAAAACTTCACAATGACCTACTACATCAATGATATTATGTTAATTGGAGCTAATGAATAAAAAATGGCTAGTGCAGTAGAGGACTTAGTAAGACACATGTGCTCCATAGGATATGAGATAAAGCCTGTAGAGCACGAGGGGCTGACATGTAAGCAAAATTTTAGGGGTCCCGTAGTTAGAAGTATTAATATATATGGGCACATATTTCAAAATAAAAGACAAATCATTACATCTTGTACCTCCCACTACAAAGAAGGAAACTCTATGCATAAGACATTGCCCTCAATTCTGGAGATAGCCTATTCCACACTAGGGAATACTTCTTCCCCCCATGCACCAACTGATAAGAAATATTGCCACCTGGCCAGGCGCGGTGGCTCAAGCCTGTAATCCCAGCACTTTGGGAGGCCGAGACGGGCGGATCACGAGGTCAGGAGTTCGAGACTATCCTGGCTGGCACGGTGAAACCCCGTCTCTACTAAAAAATACAAAAAGCTAGCCGGGCGAGGTGGCTGGCGCCTGTAGTCCCAGCTGCTCGGGAGGCTGAGGCAGGAGAATGGCGTAAACCCGGGAGGCGGAGCTTGCAGTGAGCTGAGATCCGGCCACTGCAGTCCAGCCGGGCGACAGAGTGAGACTCCGTCTCAAAAAAAAAAAAAAAAAAAAAAAAAAAGAAATATTGCCACCTTTAGCCTAAGCAACATTGCAAAACCTTGTTTGTACAAAAAATAAAAAAGATCAGCTGGTGTGATGGCATGAGTCTGTAGTCCCAGCTACTCAGGAGGCTGAGGTAGGAGGATCACTTGAGCCTGGGTGGTTGAGGCTGCACTGAGCTGTGATCCCACCATTGCACTCCAGCCTGGGCAACAGAGCAAGACCCTGTCAAAAAAAAAAAAAAGATCAAAAAAAAAAAGAAAGAAATATTGCCATCTTTAAGAAGGTTCTAGTGCAGAAAAGAGTTCTGTACCAAATCCAAGGTGTAGGACTAGCAGCTCTACTACTTGGACCACAAGACCCTGCAGATACTATGCTATTTGAAATACCAGTAACAAGAAAAGATACAAAGTGGCAATGGGGCTACAGTAAGCCCCAACAGGAGAATAACAGTGCCAGATTCTGAGATTCTGGAGCAAAAAGAATTATGTACTTGAAAAAACCAAAACAAAACTCCTGGGATACTGCCAGGCATTCACATAATTCACAAAAATGCCTGACCAGGAGACACCAATGGCCATACCTCCAAGAAATGGCCATCATGAGCTTGATTCACACAGAACCTCCAAATCATAAGGTTGCTTAAGCGCCACAGCAGTTGTCTAAAGATAAGCATGAGCTCCAAGCATAAGAAGGACTAGCGAAAAACAAGCAGCATAAGCATGTAGGCCAGACCCCCATGAATTTCACCACTGCATACTAGGACCAGTCTCTCATCTCGCTGTGATCATATTGGGAATCTCTCATGACCAGCTAATGGAAGAACCAAAATCCAAAGCTTGATTTAGAAACGGAAGAGTTTAGTATGTGGTTCTTAAAAATGGAAACAACTGAACTGCAGTCTCACTCTGAAGAGGTTTTAAAAGACTATAATGAGGGACAGGGACAATCCTCCTAATAGGTAGTTTGGAATGATTCACCTGTTGATCCACTTTGTGTAAAAGGAGTAGTGGCTTGATGTAACAATAAATCCAGACTCATGGGCAGGAGCGCATGAAAGAGTAAGATTGAAGGAATGAGATAAGGAAGTGGTTGAACAAATGGAAGTAGGAATGAAGTGAGACAGTCTTTGTGTCACATATTGATGCCCACCAAAGAGCATTAACCATGGAGATCGATCTAAACAGCCAAGTAAACAGCATTACTCCACCGGTTTCTGTCATCAGCTACCCAAGTGCTGGCAACAATGGGTTGATGAGTGAAATAGGCATGGTAGGAGAGACAGATGTTATGTATGGCCCAGAGAGCATGGGTTCCCACTTACCAAGGTGAATTTAGCTGTTGCCGGCATCAAATGTCCAACTTGCCAGGGGCAGACACTGATGCTGAGCACCTGATTTATAGTTTCTCAAGGAGACAATTTAGTGGTAAGTTAACTACTACAAGCCCCTTTGAACTTGGAAAGGCCAGAGGCTTGTTCTAATAAGAATAAACACACGTTTTGGGAATGGGTTTACTTTTCCTGCATGCACAGTCTCAGCTACCATCACCATCCAAGAACTTGTGAAACGTTTTCTCCTTAGGAAAGGATCCTTTCCTGACACTGTCAGAGCAAGGAGTTCACTTTACTGCGAAGGAGGTATAGGAGTGAGCCTGTGACAATTGGATCCACTGGTCATATCACATACCACACCACTCAGAAGCTGGCAGCCTGGGAGAGCATTGAAATGTCATGCCCAAGACACAGTTGAAATGCTAGCTTAGAGACAATACTTTACCAAAAAAGGGTTTCATTCTCCGGAAAGAGCTCCAGTTACTGGGCATCAGGAGAGATTGGCTTCCATCTCCCAGGAGACTGAATCAAAACAATTTTACATGAGACTGTATCTCCAGGAATAAAAATCAGGGGTCCAAGAACTAAGGGATAGAAGCAGGAGTGACCCCACTTACCATCTCTCCTAAAGACTTAGTGGAGACTTGAACTTTCTCTCCCCACAACTCTACGCTCTGAAGGGTAGAGGTCCTGGTTACCAAAGGAGGTACGGCTTTGCTAGGGGATCCAGCAAATGTAGACAACAACTGCCACCATGCTCCTTGTGTCCAGGGACTGGCAGACAAGAAGAGAAGTTATCATCTTGGCAGGGATCATGGACCCTGTTCTTTAGGGGGCAGTAGGGCTGCTTTTACACAATGGGGGCAGGAATAAATATGCGTGCATCCAGCTAATACATTTGAGTGTTTTTTTTTGTATTCCTTTGCTCAACTGTGATTTTATTTCTACATTCAAAAATTTTTATTTAAAAAAATATTTATTTTTCAATTTAATAGAGATGAAGTCTCACTATGTTGCCCAAACTGGTCTCAAATTCCTGGCCTCAAGCTATCCTCCTGCCTCAGCCTTACAAAGTGCTGGGATTATAGGTGTCAACCACCATACCCAGCCCTAACTACACAATCTTGTCCAAAGTATTCTTCGTTCAACAGAAAGCCTCAATTTAGATGTAATCAAATTACTTTACTTTTTTTCCTTTTGTTATGGCTTGTGCTTCTGAAGTTTTGTATAAGTAACGCTTCCCCACTCCTCAGTCACAAAAATGTTCTATATTTTATTTTGTTTTATTAATTTATAGTTATAACATTCATATTTATTTATTTATTTATTTGAGATGGAGTTTTGCTCTGTCGCCCACGCTGGAGTGCAGTGGTACGATCTCAGCTCACTGCAACCTCTGCCTCCCAGGTTCAAGCAATTCTCTGCCTCAGCCTCCTGAGTAGCTGGGATTACAGGCGCCCACCACCACGCCAGGCTAATTTTTTGTATTTTTAGTAGAGATGGGGTTTCACCATCTTGGCTAGGCTGATATTGAACTCTTGACCTTGTGATCCACCCACCTCGGCCTCCCAAAGTGCTGGGATTACAGCATATTTCTTCTTAAATCTATCTGGAGTCCATTTTTTTATTATGTTATATAAAGATCCAGTCTTTGTGTGAATAAAGCTAATTTTCCTTTAGTATCTATTAAGTTCCTGTATAAACATGTCCTTGTCACTCACTTCTGTTCTTTTTTGTCTCTGTTTGTTCTTGAACCAAACCAACAATATAATATTG
The DNA here is from genome assembly GCF_009764315.1 of Trachypithecus francoisi. NCBI lineage: Eukaryota > Metazoa > Chordata > Mammalia > Primates > Cercopithecidae > Trachypithecus > Trachypithecus francoisi. The sequence continues at coordinate 84,880,980 of NW_022681458.1, read as the reverse complement.
TGATAGCTTTGAACTGTGTGAGATTAGTTTTACTGGAATTACATTTCCTGTAATTATTTTTTCCATATGGTCCTCAGTTTGTGTTGGCCACAGGAGGCATTTTGTGTGATACTTGAAAAGTGGTAAGTGACGGGGCAGCTATCTATCTATCTATCTATCTATCTATCTATCATCTATCATCTATCTGCTCTGAAGGTCCTTGGAAAGTGGCAGGTACAGCAACATCTTTCATGCATTATTACTGATCTGCTGGCTTATCTTATTGAATCAACTGAGACATCCAGCTCCTCCAGCTCCTGTCAAATCTCTGCCAGATTCTCCAGTTTCTGCCCCAAGTGTGTGGACAGTTCCATGGCGAAAGGTCCCAGCTTCTCCTACTGATCACTCATAGCACTGATGTTGGAAATGGCAAGAGACACACACTGGTTCTGCTTTGTCTTGTGGGTTCCAGTTCCAGCTCCAGTTTGTCTTCACTGGTTCCAGTCTGCCCATCCTCTCAGCCACAGCTAGCTTTCCTTTCCATCTGCTAGTCTGTCTGAACTATAAACACTTGAGGTCAACACTAGATGCAAATGCAAAAGCTTATATAGACTCTTCTGCCAGCTCCCATAATTGCCTAAAGCCTAACACTATAGTAAATCCATTATTCTATGAATACAAGTTCTGCCTCTCTTTTCAATTCCTTATTCATATAAACACCATCCTGCTCCTTATTACTACTGTTTATGTTTTAATATTACAAAGTAGGAGTCTACATTTAAAATGCAACTTAGTCTACGAAATTAGTTGGCATATAAATTCTAGAGTGTAAATTTCCCCATGAAATCTAGCTGGAATTTTAATCGATTGCTTTAAATATACTAATTAATAGATTTTTATGTTAGTGTAATTAGATCTTTAAAATATTGTGTTTGAGAGTATGGTCTTTTCATGTACTAAATTCATATCTATGCCCTTTATAAAAGTCTTAAAATTTCCTCCATAGGTGTCTTGTGTATTCTTGGTCAATTGGCTAATGTTAACAAAATATCTGGGTTAATTTAAGATACTTTATTTTTGTTGCAAAAATGAATGGCGTAATTTATAAAATACTCTTATTTGGTTATTGAGGCTAAAGGCAATCAGTTTTTTAATATAGTCTTGTGTCTGTCAACCTTGCCCAAATCCCTTATTAATTCTGATAGTTGATTGATTCTATGTGTGTTTGTGGGTGTGTGTGTGTGTGTGTGTGTATTTGTGTGACTGACTCTGATACTTGCCTACCCGTTGGCCAGTCTACCTTCTCTCGTAGTAGTATGTCTAATCCTCAGACATGAATTAGGATTGGTTTACAACATTGCAATCCCATTTCTCTTTGTAATTGGTCTAGGGGCATGCTACCAAGTTCTGCTCTGTTGAGTAGTTTAGAAAAAGACTGTCCTCTCAGTTAAGAGAAAGGCATAGAAAAAGAAAAGTCTCTCTTTACCCATATCCACTTCCTTCCTACTTAGGTATTGATAGGAGCTCATGTGTGAGAATTTTATGCTGGGAGCTCCAGCAGCCACCTTATGATCAAAATGGGAAACTTGGTTGACATGAAGAGGATGGTCCACTAAACGGGTGGGAAAAGTGTGGGCCCTTGCTATGCCACGAGCTCCCCAGCAAACTGGGGTCACCTACCTCCAGATTGCTGTCCATTGAGGAAGAACTTTCCTAATGGTTAAGTCACCATTGATTAAGATCTCTGTCATTTACAGCTAAAATTACTCTGTTTGATATAGTAACGGTGTAGTTCATAGCAATACCACCTGAGCATTCTCCTTCACATTCTTTCTTTTTCTTTTATGTAGAGATGAGGTCTCACTATGTTGCCCAGGCTGACCTCAAACTGCTGGTCTCAAGTAGTCCTTCCACCTCAGCCTCCCAAGTAGCTGAGATTACAGATGTGTGTCACTGTTCCTGGCTCCCCTTTACATTCTTTAATTTAATTTAGAGACAAGGTCCTACTCTGCTGCCCAGGCTAAAGTGCAGTGGCATAATCACAGTTCACTGCAGTCTCCATCTCTTGGGCTTATAAATAATTCTCCCACCTCAGCCTGCCAAGTAGCTAAGGGTACAGTCCCACACCACTACATCCAGCTAATCCTTTACATTCTTAATTACAAAATGTGTAATACACATATTATTTTCCTTTTGTCTATTTTCTACCTTTTGTCTCATATTTTATCTCCATATTCTCCACATGTTTTCTTACTTTAGCTCTGGACAATCTTCACAGGCAAAACAGGAAGCAGCACATATCATCAGAGCTCTGTTGGATCCCCAGTAAAATCAGCTCTGTCTCTTCCCCTTAATCCTCCACCTAAAATCACAGGCAGTTTTACAGGCCTAGTTAATACCTGGGATATTATAACTCTGTTGTGAGTATTTATAAAGAGCAAGCAATCAGCTATGAAGTTAAAATGAACTGGAGTATACAGAGTTTCAGACATTTGCCCAAGTCTTAGGCAAAAAGTGTCACATTGCCTTTAAAATTTCTCATCTGATTCTAATAATTTGCTTAAATGAAATTTGTCTGGTAGAGCCAAATGGAAAGATCCCAGTATAAGAGGGAAGAAACCATTAGGTATCCAGTAAGAGAGCATGATGTTTCATGAGTGGGGAGTGGTAACGAAATCATAGGAGACCAAGTATAATTAGATAATGAAAACATTTTAAACTCATAATATTAATAAGAGGTGAACATTGACTCCTTTATAAATACTTTACTATATCAAAGAAGCTTGGCTAGAACTTCAGGAAACTGAGTTACTACCTTGTCAATTAATAATTCTGTGACCTTTGAAATTTTCTTCCCTTCATTCTCCTCACTTATAAATGAAATAATGGGATTTTTGTGAAGCTCGAAGGAACTTACACAAGTGAAATTATAGTTGGTTCTTTGTTGTATCTGTGGTTTACCATCCATGGATTTAACCAGTCTCAGTTATAAAATATTTGGAAAAAAATTAAAAATAACAAGACAATAATAAAAAAGAATACCAATTTAAAAGAGTACAATATAACAGTGCTTCACATAGCATTCATGTTGTGTTGGTATTATAAGTAATCTAGAGATGATTTAAAGTGTATAGGAGATGTGCTCAGATAATAAGCAAATACTACATCACTTCATATCAGGGACTTGAGCATCCATGGATTTTGGTATCCTCGGGGGTACTGGAACAAATCCCCTGAGGATACCAAGGGATGACTGTACTTAGCAAAAAAGAAGATTCAATGGGAGAAATGTGAGCTACATTTTCTTTCCTTTTTGAAATTGATGACTAAAAATTGTATATATGTATGGTGTACAACATGATGTTTTGATATATGCATACACTGTGGAAGGGCTAAATAAAGCTAATTAACATATGCATTACTTCACTTATTTTTTTTGTGCTGAGAACACTTCAACTCTCTTATCTATTTTCAAATATTCAATATGTTATTAACAATAGTCACTGTGACATACAATAGATCTCCTGAATGTATTTCTGAGGTTTAACTCAAAATTTGTATTTCTTGACTAGCATCTATATCTCCAATCCCCCTGTCTTATGTCATGACCCTTCCCAACCAACTGGGAACCATGACCCCCTGATAACCACCATTGTAATTCTACTCTCTGCTTCTGTGAGTTTGACTTTTTCAGATTGTCTTTCCGTGTCTGGCATATTTCACTTGACATAATGTCCTCCACGTTTACCCATGTTGTAACATGACAAGATTTCCTTCTTAAGACTGAATAGCATTCCATTGTATACATACCACATTTTCTTTATTCATCCATTGATGGACACTTAGGTTGGTTCTATATCTTGGTTATTGTTTATAATGCTGCAATAAACATGGGCATGCAGATATCTGTCTGAGATACTAATTTCATATCCTTTGGATATATACCCAGAAGTGGGATTGCTGGATCATATGGTAGTTCTATTTTTAATTTTTTTGAGGAACCTCCATACTCTTTTCTATAATGGCCGCACTAATTTACATTTCCACCAACAGTGTACAAGTGTTCTTTTTTCTCCACATCCTCACCAACACTTGTGTTTTCTATTATAGCCATTCTAACAGGCATAAGGTGATATATCATTATGATTTTAATTTGCATTTTTCTAATGATTAGTGACATCAAGCATTTTTTCATATACCTGTTGGACATTTGTATATCTTTTTTGGAAAAGTGCTCATTCGAGCTTTTTGTCCATTTTAAAATTGGGGCTGACTCTGGGCCCACTGCCTAAAAATTAGCTCTGCTCTGCAAGGAACAGCAAAAAATAAAAATAAAATAAAATAAAATTGGGTTATTTGTTTTCTTACTATTGAGTTGTACAAGTTCCTTATATATTTTGGACATTAACCTCTTTGTATGATTTGCAAATACTTCCTCCCGTTCTGTAGGTTGTTTCTTCACCCTTTTGATTGTTTCCTTTGTTATACAGAAGCTTTTTAGTTTGATGGCATCCCATTTATCCATTTATCTATTTTTCCTTTTGTTGCCTGTGGTAAGCCACTTTTTTAAGTTATTAAGCTTCAAGAGGAAAGAGGTCTTTCTGACCACACAGATATTCCCATGTCTTTTATTTTTATTTTTTCAAAATAGAAAACAGGCTGGGCACAGTGGCTCATGCCTGTAATCTCAGCACTTTGGGAGGCCAAGGCATGTGGATCACCCCAGGTCAGGGGTTCCAATCAGCCTGGCCAACATGGTGAAACCCATCTCTACTAAAAATACAAAAAAATTCAAAATACAAAAAGGCTGAAGCAAGAGAATTGCTTGAACCCGGGAGGCAGAGGTTGCAGTGAGCCGAGATTGTGGCACTGCACTCCAGCCTGAGCAATAGATTGAGACTCCATCTCAAAAATAAATAAATAAATATAAAGCATACACTAATGGGTTAAGCCTAATTTAGCTCCAGGAATTGGAAAATCAGATTTGGTTCTTACCTCTGAACACTCACTGCTTTTTGCATAATCTTAGACATGTTGCATTTCTTCTTTCACTCATTCTCCATCTGTAAGTCAGTAAGTCCTCCTTAATTGTGTTCTCTTCAGAGGAATGGTGTCAAACTTAGGAGAAATACATCCAAGTTCTTAGGTTTTTAGAGTGGTAGCTAGGCAGACACGAGCAGGGCAGGAGAGGGCCCCCACCAGGAATGTCAGGTGACCATCAGGTGATGTTCAGGTGGTTGTTAAACTGCCTCTCCAACATAATTGGTCGCAGCTGGTGCCAGGAAAAGGCAGCCTCCCAATGGACAGAAAATACCCAAAGCTGGTGATCAGTAGCTTTCTGATAAAATCTCAGGAGTTGGGCGAATGGGGTCAAACATGCACACTAAGAGGCAAAATGGCAGTGTTTAACCTTCCTCTAGGAACGCTCAACTGGTAAGGAAAAAAATGCCTCAGGTGAGCATGCACACAACTTCAGTAAACACACTGCACGTGTGGCCCCTCCCAAGTGCTGGCAGGCCATCACGCATATGGACAGCCCAGTTCAAGGGAAAAATCAAGGAAGAAGAAATGCCAAACCCCAGAACCATGCCAATGTAGAAAACCCCAAGTCAAGGGTCAGATGGGGCACTTAGATCTCTCAAGTGGTCTGCTGGGCCCTCTTCCAAGTATACTTTGCTTCCTTTCATTCCTGTACTAAAACTTCAAATAAACTTTCACTCTTGCTCTAAAACTTGCCTCAGTCTCTCACTCTGCCTTATGCCCCTCAGTCGAATTGTTTCCTCTGAGGAAGCAAGAATCAAATTGCTGCAGACCCATATGGATTCGCTGGAGGTGACTTCACAACCCTCCCCAGTAGTCACCAGGATCTGGGAGAGTGGCAGGAACTTCTGCTGCCCACCGGAGTAAAATGTAATCTGAGTCAAAGAGCCATAAAGTGTAAACTCAGATATTAAAAATCTATAGGCAGGGAATTCTAGCTGGGGATCAGGTTTTCCAAGCAACCAGGGATTTTCTTTGCTTGTAGGCATTTTCTTGTCATCTTGAATGAAAAGTATTATATACTATGTAACAATTTTTTTTTCTTTGAGACAAGGTCTCACTCTCACCCAGACTGGAGTGCAGTGGCATGATCACAGCTCACTGTGGCCTCAACCTCCCAGGCTCAGTTGATCCTCTCACCTCATCCTCCTGGGTACTACAGGGGTGCGCCAACATGCCTGGCTAATTTTTTGTATCTTTAGTAGAGATGGAGTTTTGCCATGTTGTCCAGGCTGGTCTTGAACTCAGGCTCAAGTGATCCCCCCGCCTTGGCCTCCCAAAGTGCTGGGATTACAGGCATGAGTTACTGTGCCTGGCCCACAATTTCTTAAAAATAAGGAATCACCATTAAAACCAATGATTCTTAACTCTATCCAAATGCAACTCCCTTCTTATTATAGATATTTTGTAAGGCCTGCTTACAATTCTGTCATTAACTAAATAGACTATATTACTTACAAGTGAACATAATTTTTAAAAGCAACATGATGCCTAATTATGTAGGGGAGTAATAAAAGCAAAGTTGTTTATAATATAGTAGTATGTATTTCAATAGGTAAATATCTAAGTTTGACTTTTAGACTTAATAATATAGTCAGATGCTTACACTAATATATAGAATAAATGTAAATGAGACAGCTATAAATGTAGTATGACATAGCTGTGTTATACTGGAAACTTTAAAACCATATGCAGCATTACTAGTGATTATGTGATTTTCCTAAATGTTGAATACCTTATGGTATATTTCTAACAAAATATTCCTGGAGGCTGGGCATGGTGGCTCATGTCTGTAATCCCAGCACTTTAGGAGGCCAAGGAAGGAGGATCTCCTGAAGCCAAAGTTCAAGACCAGCCTGGGCAACATAGGGAGAACCCCATCTCTAAGAAAAAGCAAAAAACAGCTGGGCATGGTAGTTACTACTACCATGTTACATGGTAGGACTACCCCTGTAGTCCTAGCTACTCAGGAGGGTGAGGTTGAGGTCGGAGGACTGCTTGAATCTAGGAGTTTGAGGATGCAGTGAGCTATGATCATGCCACTGCACTCCAGCCTGAGCAATAGAGCAAGGCCTCGTTCTTTAAAAAAAATTTCTGGAAAATTTAAATCTATAAAACACGTGAAGAAACTACTTGGTATTTATTTGCAAAATGAATTAAGTTCTAATTTCAGATCATTAAAAACACCTTTTTCAGTTAGATATATGTCTTTGGTGGACATTGAAAAGCATGCAAGATATAGGGCAATTCTTACTGCATGGGACAGTCTTGCGCATTTTAAGAAATATTGTATTGGCCGGGTGCAGTGGCTCACGCCTGTAATCCCAGCACTTTGGGAGGCTGAGGTGGGCAGATCCCCCGAGGTCGGGAGTTCAAGACCAGCCTGACCAACATAGAGAAACCCTATCTCTACTAAAACTACAAAATTAGCCAGGCGTGGTGGTGCATGCCTGTAATCTCAGCTACTCGAGAGGCTGAGGCAGGAAAATTGCTTGAACCTGGGAGGCGGAGGTTGTGGTGAGCCAAGATTGCACCATTGCACTTCAGCTTGGGCAACAAGAGTGAAACTCTGTCTCAAAAAAAGAAAAAAAAAGATATAAAAAAGGAAATATTGTATTCCCAGTACCAATCCACTAAATATTAGTTGCTTCCAGTTGTAACACTACAAAAACTTTCTCACAAATGTTTAAAATGCTAACTAATAGTAATACCACCCCTACTGAGAAATTCTGCTATAAACAATGTCTGGCACTTGGTATGTATTTAATACATGCTTATTGATTAGATGGATGAATGATTATATAAATATTAAATCTCCAAAAATAACTTTAATTTCTAACTGTAAGTATCAGAAAACCCAACCAACAGTAGTTTAGACAAACTAGAGTATATAACTTTTCACTAAGAAGTTTGAAATTAGGCAACCCAGGATTGGTCCTACACCTCATGATGTCATCATTGTTCATGGTTTCTGTTTTCTTTCTATTTAGCCATGCTTAGCAAATGTGTTATTTCCTAATGAATTAAAGATGGGTGCTTCGTCTCTGGTCTCACATCCATATTCAAAGCAGAAAAGTGGAAGGAAGAGGAAAGGATCATTGCCAGCAGACTTTCTCTTCTTTTATTGGCCAGAACTATGTCACATGATCAGTACTAGCTGCAAGGGAAGCTATCATCCTCTCCCTCAAAGTAATACTGCTGCCATATAAAATATAAACAAACTTTCAAACACATTACTGAACTGCCAAGAAAGTAAAGCCTCCCAGAAGTTAAAAATAAAGTGAACATGGAACCTCCTAAGAGGTGAGAAATGTGCTAAGGCCTTTGTCTTAAGAACATATGCTAAACTCTGGTGATCTTGACATTGCATTTTTTTTTTTTTTTTTTTTTTTTAGGCGGAGTCGCACTCTGTCGCCCGGACTGGAGTGCAGTGGCCAGATCTCAGCTCACTGCAAGCTCCGCCTCCCGGGTTTACAGCATTCTCCTGCTTCAGCCTCCGGAGTAGCTGGGACTACAGGCGCCCGCCACCTCGCCCGGCTAGTTTTTGTATTTTTAGTAGAGACGAGGTTTCACTGTGTTAGCCAGGATGGTCTCGATCTCCTGACCTCGTGATCCGCCCGTCTCGGCCTCCCAAAGTGCTGGGATTACAGGCTTGAGCCACCGTGCCCGGCGACATTGCATTTGTAATGGTTTCACAGGAAGTGGGGTGGAGAACAGAAGACAAAGCTTGCGGCCTGCCCAGTGTTTGGAGTCTAATAGTAGACCTTGACTCAAAGTTGGAAAACGAAATGGCAAGCCACAGACTACAGAAAATATTCATGAAGATGTGTGTTCAGAATATATAAAAACTTCTACAAATAGGTATCAAAAAGAAAACCCAATTTTAAACAGGAACAAAAGTCTTGGCAAGATACTTTAAAAAAGAAGATATGCTAACAGCCAATAAGTCCATGAAAAGACCCTCAACATCATTAATCGTCAGGTAAATGCAAATTAAAACACAATGAGATACTATGACACATCCATTAGAAGGGTTAAAATTTAAAAGACTAATCAATCCGAATATTGGAGAGGATATAGAGCAACTAGGACTTTCATACATACATTTCATATATTGCTGATAGAAATATAAAATATGCAATCATTTTGGAAACTGCTTGACAATTTCTTAAGATGTTAAACATATACTTACTATATATACAGGATAAATGAAAATACATGTCTACATAAAAGCTTGTAAATGAATGATCATAGCACCATTAATAATAATAGTCAAGAAGTAGAAACAACCCAAATGTCCATCAACTGATAAAAACATACACAAAATGTAGTGTATCCAGAATATTGTTTAGCTGTAAAAAGGAATAAAGTACTGATACATGCTACAATATGGATGGACCTTGAAAACATTATTATACATGAAAGAAGCCAGACACACACAAAAAAGTACATATTATATGATACGATTTACATAGCATGTATCCAGAACGAGTAAACTCATACAAACAGAAAGATGGTTAGTGGTTGTTGGGGGCTGGAAGGGAAGGAAATGGGGAGTGACTTCTAATGAATAGAAGATTTCTTTTTAGAGTGATAAAAATATTCTGGAATTAGATAGTGGTTATACTTGCATAATTGTGCTAAAAACCATTGGATTGTATACTTTAAATATGAGTGGACTGTATGGCATCTGAGTTACATCTCAATAAAGTTGTTGTTAAAAAGAAAAACAACAAATATAAACTATATACATCATCAACACTGCCACCATCCCAATTACCACTGACAACATCTTGGTATACAGCCTTCCAAACTCATTTCTGTACATCATATATACGTGTTAAAGAATGAAAATTGGATTATACCATGCATATCCTTTAAGAAGTGTTGTTGTTTTTTAGATACAAGATTTCACTCTATTACCTAGGCTGGATGTAGTGGTGCAGTCATAGCTCACTGCAGCCTCAAACTCCTGAGCTCAATTGATCCTCTCAATTCTCCTGCCTCAGCCTCTTAAGTAGGTAGGACTACAGGTACATGCCACAACACTCAGCTAATATTGTAATTTTTTGTAAAGACAGAGTCTCACTATGTTGCCCAGGCTGGTCTCAAACTCTGGCCTCAAGCAATCCTCCCACTTCAGTCTCCCAAAGTGCTGGGATGACAGGCATGTGCCACCACATCCAGACTTTATACAATATATTTTAAATTATAACACACATGGCTTTATAATTATAAAGTAATATCAGACTGAAAAACCATTGTCTTTTTTCTGATTTTAAGAGTAAAACTGTCAGTCTTTGATCTTTAAATATATTAGTTCTGGGGTTTTCATAGATTCTCTTTATCAGGTTAAGTTCCCTTTTACTCCTCATTTGCCAAGTGTGTGTGTTTTTGTTTTTAATCATAACATGTTGCATTTTGTCAAATGCATTTTTTGCATTAATTGAGATGATCATATGGGTTTTTCTGTTTATTAATATGGTATATCCTAATGATTGATTTCCTTATGTTGAGCCAACCTTGCATTCCTGTGATAAATCTCATTTGGTTATGGTATAAAATCCTTTTTTAAGTGTAAATTGGCAATATTTATTTATTTATTTATTTATGACAGGGTCTTCCTCTGTCACCCAGGCTGGAGTGCAGTAGTGCAATCTTGGCCCACTGCAACCTCCACCTCTTAGGCTCAAGCAATTCTCATGTCTCAGCCTCCCAAGGAGCTAAGACTATAGGCACATGCCACCACACCTGGCTAATTTTTGTATTTTTTGCTAGAGGTGGGGTTTCACTGTGTTAGCCAGACTGGGTGAATTTTATTTAGACCGAATTAATCTACATATGAATGGACCTGGCTGTCTCAATTAAGGAGTTTCATTCTAACACCGTTGTACTATTCTGTTCTCACACTGCTAATAAAGGCATACTTGAGACTGGGCAATTTATAAAGGAAAGAGGTTTAATTGACTCACAGTTCTCCAGGGCTGGGGAGGCCTAAGGAAACTTACAATTATGATGGAAAGGGAAACAAACATGTCTTTCTTCACATGGCAGCAGCAAGGAGAAGTGCAGAGCAAAGGTGGGAAAAGCCCCATATAAAACCATCAGATCCATGAGAACTCACTCACTATCATGAGAACAGCATGGAGGCAACCACCCCATGATTCAATTACCTCCAACTGGGTCCCTCCCATGACACATGGGGATTATGGTAACTACAATTCAAAATGAGATTTGGGTGGGGAAACAGCCAAACCACAGAATTATGCCCTGGCCCCTTCCAAATCCCATGGTCTCACATTTCAAAACACAGTCATGCCTTCCCAACAGTCCTCCAAAGTCTTAATTCATTCCAGCATTAACTCAAAAGTCTAAGTTCAAAGTTTTATCTGAGACAAGGCAAGTCCCTTCTGCCTATGAGCCTGTAAAATCAAAAGCAAGTTAGTTACTTTCTAGGTACACTGGGGGGTACAGGCATTGGGCAAATACACTCATTCCAATGGGAGAAAACTTGGCCAAAACACAAGGGTTAAAGGCCCCACCCAAGTCCAAAACCCAATAGGGCAATCATTAAACCTTAAAGTTACAAAATGATCTCCTTTGACTTCATGTCTCACATCCAAGTCATGCTGATACAAGAGGTGGGCTCCTATGGCCTTGAGCAGCCCCACCTTTGTGGCTTTGCAGGGTACAGCCTCCCTTCTAGCTGCTTTCATGGGCTGGCATTGGATGTCTGTGGCTTTTCCAGGTACATGGGGTAAGCTGTTGGTGGATCTACCATTCTGGGGTCTGGAGGACAGTGGCCCTCTTCTCACAGCTCTACTAGGCAGTGCCTCAGTGGGAGCTCTGTGCTGTGGCTCTGAGCCCACATTTCCCTTCCACACTGTCTTAGCAGAGATTCTCCATTAGGGTTCCACCCCTGCAGCAAACTTCTGCCAGGACATCCAGACGTTTCTAATTGTGCTTACTTGGATTTTCTCTCTTCTTTTCTTGGTTAATCTTTCTAATGGTCTATCAAGTTTATTTATCTTTTCAAAGAAGTAGTTTTTTGTTTGTTTCCATTTCATTTAGTTCTGCTCTGATCCTGGTGATTTCCTTTCTTCTGCTGGGTTTGGGTTTAGTTTGTTCTTGCTTCTCTAGTTCCTTGAGGTGTGACTTTAGATTATCTGTTTGTGCTCTTCTAGCCTTTTTGATGTAGGCATATTACATATTCTTTCATGCTATCGATGCATTGTATAGACACAGCTATGATTTAAGCAGTGCAATTAGTGTCTCAGTACCACTTGAAGAAGCTGTTTTATGCAGAGATAAAATGGAAGAATGGTCAGCCTCTTAATCTAGCTTATTTGAAAAGGCACTGGAAAAAATATGGCAGACTTCAACAACATGTGCCAAAACTTTTTCCCTTGGAAATCATTGACTAGTATCACTGAATGTTATTTCTTGTGGAGAACTACTGACAGATATGTGCAACAGAAATGGTTAAAAGCAGCAGAAACTGAGAATAAGTTTCTGAAACAAGTATATATCCCAAATCACAGCAAACCAAGTCCCAACCAAATATCTACCAGCAATGGCAAGCCTAGTGCTGTGAGTGGAACCATGAGGACCACATTCCTGCCTCAGAATCCCCTTGTAGTATAAGCCTGGGAGGGCTGCTGTGCTACATAATCTAACCAGTAGTATTCTAGCAGCCCACCCAATATGCATTTGATGTAGGCATTTAGGGCTATGAACTTTCCTGTTAGCACTGCCTTTGCTGTATTCCAGAGGTTTTGATAGGTTTTGTTGCTATTGTCATTCAGTTAGAAGAATTTTTTAATTTTCATCTTGATTTCATTTTTGACCTAATGATCATTCAGGAGCAGGTTAATTTCCATGTATTTGCATAGTTTCGAAGGTTCCTTTTGGAGTTGATTTCCAGTTGTATTCCACTGTGGTCTGAGAGAGTATTTGATATAATTTCAATTTTCTTACATTTATTGAGTCTCGTTTTGTGGCCTATCATATGGTCTTTTGGAGAAAGTTCCATTTACTGTTGAATAGAAAGTATATTCTGTGGTTGTCAGGTAGAATGTTCTGTGTATATCTGTTAAGTCCATTTGTTCCAGGGTACTGTTTAAATTTATTGTTTTTTGTTGACTTTCTGTCTTAATGACAGAAATGACTTTCTGTCTAGTGTTATTAGTGGAGTATTAAAGGCCCCCACTATTATTGTGTTTCTGTCTATGTTATTTCTTATGTCTACTGATAATTGTTTTACAAATTTGGGAACTCCAGTTTTAGGTGCATATATATTTAGGATTGTGATATTTTCCCATTGGACAAGACCTTTTATCACTATATAATGACTCTCTTTATTTTTTCAACTGCTGTTGCTTTAATATTTGTTTTCTCTGATATAAGAATAGCTACCCCTGCTTACTTTTGGTGTCCATTTGCATGCAATGTCTTTTTCCATTCCTTTCCTTAAGTTTATGTGAGTCCTTTTGTGTTAGGTGTGTCTCTTGAAGGCAGCAGATAGATGGTTGGTGAATTCTTATCCATTCTGCAATTCTGTATCTTTTCAGTGGAGCATTTAGGGTATTTACATTGAATGTTTTACTGAGATGTGAGGTATCATTCCATTCATCATGCTATTTGTTTCCTGTATACCTTGGGGTTTTTTAAATTGTATTTTTGTTTTGTAGATCTTGTGAGATTTATGCTTTAAAGAGGTTCTGTTTTGATGTGTTGCCAGGATTTGTTTCAAAATTTAGAGCTCTTTTTAGCAGTTCTTGTAGTGCTGGCTTGGTAGCAGTGAATTCTCTTACCATTTGTTTGTCTGAAAAAGACTGTATTTTTCCTTAATTTACAAGGCTTAGTTTCACTGGGTACAGAATTCTTCGCTGATAATTGTTTGTGAAGGCTGAAGATAGGGCCCCAATCCCTTCTAGCTTGTAGAGTTTCTCTGAGAAATATGCTATTAATCTGACAGGTTTTCCTTTATAGGTTACTTGATGTTTTTTCCTCACAGTTTTTAATATTTTTTCCTTCATCTTAACTTCAGATAACTTGATGACAATGTGCCTAGGCAATGATCTTTTTTGTGACGAGTTTCCCAGATGTTCTTTGAGCTTCTTGTATTTAGATGTCTAGTTCTCTAGCAAGACCAAAATATTTTTCCTTGATTTTTCCCCCAAATATACTTTCCAAACTTTTAGATTTCTCTTCTTCCTCAGGAACACTGATTATTCTTAGATTTGGTTGTTTAACATAATCCCAGACTTCTTTTTTTTTTTTTTTTTGAGACGGAGTCTTGCTCTGTCGCCCAGGCTGGAGTGCAGTGGCCCAATCTCTACTCACTGCAAGCTCCGCTTCCTGGGTTCAAGCCATTCTCCTGCCTCAGCCTCCCGAATAGCTGGGACTACAGGTGCCCACCACCACGCCGGCTACTTTTTTTGTATTTTTAATAGAGATGGGGTTTCACCATGTTGGCCAGGATGGTCTCGATCTTCTGACCTTGTGATCCTCCCACCTCGGCCTCCCAAAGTGCTGGGATTACAGGCGTGAGCCACCGCACCCAGCCAATCCCAGACTTCTTGGAGGCTTTGTTCATATTTTCTTATTCTTTTTTCTTTGTCTTTGCTGGGTTGGGTTAATTCGAAAACCTTGTCTTTAAGCTCTGAAGTTCTTTATTCTGCTTGTTCATTTCTACTGCTGAGACTTTCCAGAGCATTTTGCATTTGCATTAGTGTGTCAATTGTTTCCTGAAGTTTTTATTGTTTTTAATTTATGCTATCTTTTTCATTGAATATTTCTCCCTTCACTCATATCATTTTTTGGATTTCCTTACATTGGGCTTCACCTTTCTCTGGTGCCTCCCTGATTAGCTTAATAACTAACCTTCTGAATTCTTTTTCAGGTAGATTAGGGATTTTTTTCTTGGTTTGGATCCATTGCTGGAGAGCTAGTATGATTTTTGGGGGGTGTTAAAAAAACTTTTTTATATTACAAGAGTGGGTTTTCAGGTTCCTTCTCATTTGGGTAGCTTCTGTCAGCAGGAACATCTCAGGCTCAAGACTGTTGTTCAATTCCTTTTGTCCCACGGGGTGGTTTCTTGTAGTACTGTCGCCCTTTTCCTAGGGATGTGGCTTCCTGAGAGCTGAGCTATAGTGATTGTTATCTCTTCTAGCCATCCAGCAAGTCTACCAGGCTCTGGGCTAGTAGTGGGGGTTGTCTGCACAGAGTCCTATGATGTGAACAATCTGTGGATTTCTCAGCCATGGATACTGGCATCTGCTCTGGTGGAGGTGGCAGGGGTATCAAATGGACCCTGTGAGGGCCCTTAGCTTCGGTTGATTATTGCACTATTTTTGTGTTGGTTGGCCTCCTGCTGGGAGGTGGTGCTTTCAAGAGAGCATCAGCTGTGGTAGTATGTGGAGGAACAGGTGGTGGGAGAGGCCTTAGAACTCCCAAGAGTTTTTGTCCTTTGTCTTCAGTTACCAGGGTGGGTAGGTAAGGAGCATTAGGTGGGGGCAAGACTAGGTGTGTCTGAGCTCAGACTCTACTTAGGCGAGTCTTGCTGCGGCTCCTGTTGGGGGTGGGGGTGAGGTTCCTAGGTCAATGGAGTTTTGCTCCCAGGAGGATTATGGCTGCCTCTGCTGTGTCATGCAGGTTGTCAGCGAAGTGCGGGAAAGCTGTCAGTCACAGGCCTCACCCAGCTCCCACGCAACTCAAAGGGCCGATCTCACTTCCACCATGCCCCCACCCCCAACAGCAACAAGTCAGTTTCCAGTCAGTGGGCTAGCAGGACTGAGAACTTGCCCCAGGCTACCCACCTCCCAGCTGTGAAAATAACTAGGGCTTTCCTTCCTCTCCCACCTGTGGAGTCTGCACACCAGATTCACACCCTCCCCCAGGTTCTGGCCAGGAGGCTTCTCAATTGGTTCAAATTGTTACAAAGTTCAACTGGAGCTTTTCTTCTCCCTGTGGCCTTTTCCCAGTGACTCTGGTAGCTCTCCTCAAGGACCCCTGTGAAGTGAGGCAGAAACGGCTTGCTAAGGGACCCAACAAGCCCACAGAGATTTTCCTGCTACTTCCTCTACCCCTGTATTTTGCTCAGCTCTCTAAATTGACTCAGCTCCAGGTAAGGTCAGAATCTTCTCCCATAATCTAGACCTTCAGGTTCCCCTGTGGGGATGAGTGTTCATGGACGAACAATCTTCCTTTCCCACTTCCACAGTTTGGGCACTCACAGTATTTGGGGTGTCTCTGGAGTCTTGCAGGAACAACCCACTTCCTTCAGAAGATATATGGGTTCTCTTGGCTTTCCGAATATATTTCTGCAGTCATACTGGAGCAAAAGTTCACAGCGCAAGCCTCCACAGGCTGTTCTGTCAGTCCAAGTGGGAGCTTCAATCTAGTCCTGCTTCCTGTCTGCCATGATCTCATCTCTCCCTCTTTTTCTAAGTCCACTAATTCCAGGATGAGGGCCCACGCTAACCTAACCCTATTTACCTTACTCTAACCCCTTCTTTAAGTATTACCACATTGAGAGCTAGGGCTTCATCATGTGGATTTAGAGACAGTGAGGGGGAACATTCAGTCAAAAACACCTTATAATCCTTTTCGTTTTGTAAGGTTATTAATCATGTCCCATTTTTCATTTCTGATGTTACTAATTTTAGTCTGTTTTTTCTTTTCTTTTCTTTCCTTTCCTTTCCTTTCCTTTCCTTTCCTTTCCTTTCCTTTCCTTTTCTTTTCTTTTCTTTTCCCTCCCTCCCTCCCTCCCTCCCTCCCTTCCTTCCTTCCTTCCTTCCTTCCTTCCTTCCTTCCTTCCTGAGTCTTGCGCTGTCACCCAGGCTGGAGTGCAGTGGTGCAATCTTGGTTCACTGCAACCTTGCCTCCTGGGTTCAAGTGATTCTTCTGGCTCAGCGTCCCAAGTAGCTAGGATTATAGGCGCGTGCCATCACACCCAGCTAATTTTTGCATTTTTAGTAGAGACGAGGTTTCACCATGTTGGCCAGGCTGGTCTTGAACTTCTGACCTCAGGTAATCCACCAGCCTCAGCCTTCCAAAGTGCTCGGATTTCATACCTGGGCACTGCACCCAGCTGAGTCTATTTTTTTTTGCCTGGTAAGATTAGCTAAAGTTTTGTTGGTTTTTTCAAAGAACCAACATTTGGTTTTACAGATTTTCTCTATGGTTTTTCTATTTTCTATTTCCTTTATTTTCTCTATAATATTATTTCTTTCCTTCTGATTGCTTTGGATTTGCTTTTTTTTTTTTTTCTCTTTAAGATAAAGTTTTGGTTTTGATTTGAGATCTATTTTTTTTTTAAATAGGCATTAATTATACATTTCCCTCTAGGCACTATTTTTACTGCATCTCATAAGATCTGGTATACTCTGTTTTTATTTTCATTTATCTCAAGGCATTTTCTAATTTCTTTTGTAATTTACTTTTTGAGCTTTATTATTTACAACTGTGCTCAACTTTCATATACTTGTGAAATTTCCAAATTTTCATGTTATTAATTTCTAATTTCATTTCACTGTGGTCACGTAGAATAATTTGTATCATTGCAGTCTTTTACACTTTATTAAGGCTCGCTTTATGGTGTAACGTAGGTTTTCTTTTGGCAAATGTTACTCGTGTGCTTGAGAAGAATGTATATTCTCTTATCAATAAATGGAGGTTCTTTACGTCTCTGGAAACTGGATTATACCTTGTTCAAGACTTCCATTTTTTTGAAGACATTCTGTCTAGCTATTCTATCCACCATTGAAAGTGTGTTAATTAATCTCCAACTACTGTTGAATTGACTATTTTCTCCTTCAATTCTGTTAGTTTTGCTTGTGAATTTGGGGTTGTTTGGTGCATATATGTTATTAATTCTGATATATTTTGGATCAATTAACTCATTTTTTTTTTTTTTTTAAGACAGAGTCTCACTCTGTTGTTCAGGCTGTAGTATAGTGGTGCGATCTCAGCTCACTGCAACCTCCACCTCCCGGGTTCAAGTGATTCTCTTGCCTCAGCCTCCCAAGCAGTTGGGATAACAGGTGCATGCCACCACGCCTGGCTAATTTTGGTATTTTTAGTAGAGACAGGGTTTCTCCATGTTGGCCAGGCTGGTCTCGAACTCCTGACCTCAAGTGATACAACTGCCTTGGCCTCCCAAAATGCTGGGATAACAGGCCTGAGACACTGTGCCTGGCCAACTAACTCTTTTTTAAAAAATTATTATTTACTTATATTATTTTACTTTAAGTTCTAGGGTACACGTGCATAATGTGCAGGTTTGTTACATATGTATACATGTGCCATGTTGGTGTGCTGCACCTATTAACTTGTCATTTATATTAGGTATATTTCCTAATGCTATCCCTCCTCCCTCCCCCAACCCCCCAGCAGGCCCCAGTGTGTGATGTTCCTCACCCTGTGTCCATGTGTTCTCATTGTTCCGTTCCCACCTATGAGTGAGAACATGTGGTGTTTGGTTTTCTGTCCTTGCAATAGTTTGCTCAGAATGATGGTTTCCAACTTCATCCATGCCCCTGTAAAGGACATGAACTCATCCTTTTTTATGGCTGCATAGTATTCCACGGTGTATATGTGCCATATTTTCTTCACCCAGTCTATCGCTGATGAACATTTGGGTTGGTTCCAAGTTTTTGCTATCATGAATAGTGCCACAATAAACATATGTGTGCATGTATCTTTATAGCAGCATGATTTATAATCCTTTGGGTATATGCCCAGTAATGGGATGGCTGGGTCAAATGGTATTTCTAGTTCTAGATCCTTGAGGAATTGCCACACTGTCTTCCACAAAGGTTGAACTAGTTTACAGTTCCACCAACAGTGTAAAAGTGTTCCTATTTCTCCACATCCTCTCCAGCACCTGGTGTTTCCTGACTTTTTAATGATTGCCATTCTAACTGGTGTGAGATGATATCTCATTGTGGTTTTGTTTTGCATTTCTCTGATGGTGAGTGATGATGAGCATTTTTTCATGTGTCTGTTGGCTGCATAAATGTCTTCTTTTGAGAACTGTCTGTTCATATCCTTCGCTCCACTTTTTGATGGGGTTGTTTGATTTTTTCTTGTAAATTTAAGTTCTTCGTAGATTCTGGATATTAGCCCTTTGTCAGATGGGTAGATTGTAAAAATTTTCTCCCATTCTATAGGTTGCCTGTTCACTCTGATGATACTTTCTTTTGCTGTGCAGAAGCTGTTTAGTTTAATTAGATCCCATTTGTCAATTTTGGCTTTTGTTGCCATTGCTTTTGCTGTTTTAGTCATGAAGTCCTTGCCCATGCCTATGGCCTGAATGGTATTGCCTAGGTTTTCTTCTATGGTTTTTATGGTTTTAGATCTAACATTTAAGTCTTTAATCCATCTTGAATTGATTTTTGTATGAGGTGTAAGGAAGGGATCCAGTTTCAGCTTTCTACATATGGCTAGCCAGTTTTCCCAGCACCATTTATTAAATAGGGAATCCTTTCCCCATTTCTTGTTTTTGTCAGGTTTGTCAAAGATAAGATGGTTGTAGATGTGTGGTATTATTTTTGAGGGCTCTATTCTGTTCTATTGGTCTATATATCTGTTTTGATACCAGTACCAGGATGTTTTGGTTACTGTAGCTTTGTAGTATAGTCTCAAGTCAGGTGGCATGAGGCCTTCAGCTTTGTTCTTTTGGCTTAGGATTGTCTTGGCAATACAGGCTTTGTTTTGGTTCCATATGGACTTTAAAGTAGTTTTTTCCAATTCTGTGAAGAAAGACATTGGTAGCTTGATGGGAATGGCATTGAATCTATAAATTACCTTGGGCAGTATGGCCATTTTCACTATATTGATTCTTCCTATCCATGAGCATGGAATGTTCTTCCATTTGTTTGTGTCCTCTTTTATTTTGCTGAGCAGTGGGTTGTAGTTCTCCTTGAAGAGGTTCTTCACATCTCTGGTAAGTTGGATTCCTAGGTGTTTTATTCTATTTGAAGCAATTGTGAATGGAAGTTCACTCATGATTTGGCTCTCTGTTATTGGTGTATAGGAATGAGTGTGATTTTTTCCACATTGATTTTGTATCCTGAGACTTTGCTGAAGTTGCTTATCAGCTTAAGGAGATTTTGGGCTGAGACGATGGGGTTTTCTAAATATACAATCATGTCATCTGCAAACAGGGACAATTTGACTTCCTCTTTTCCTGATTGAATACCCTTTATTTCTTTCTCTTGTCTAATTGCCCTGGCCAGAACTTCCAACACTGTGTTGAATAGGAGAGGTGAGAGAGGACATCCCTGTCTTGTGCCAATTTTCAAAGGGGACGCTTCCAGTTTTTGCCCATTCAGTATGATATTGGCTGTGGGTTTGTCATAAATAGCTCTTATTATTTTGAGATACGTCCCATCAATACCTAGTTTATTGAGAGGTTTTAGCATGAAGGGCTGTTGAATTTTGTCAAAGGCCTTTTCTGCATCTATTGAGATAATCATGTGGTTTTTGTCTTTGGTTCTGTTTATATGATGGATTATGTTTATTGATTTGCATATGTTGAACCAGCCTTGCATCTCAGGGATGAAGCAAACTTGATCATGGTGGATAAGCCTTTTGATGTGCTGCTGGATTCAGTTTGCCAGTATTTTATTGAGGATTTTTGCATCGATGTTCTTCAGGGATATTGGTCTAAAATTCCCTTTTTTTGTTGTGTCTCTGCCAGGCTTTGGTATCAGGATGATGTTGGCCTCATAAAATGAGTTAGGGAGGATTCCCTCTTTTTCTATTGATTGGAATAATTTCAGTAGTAATGGAACCAGCTCCTCTTTGTACCACTGGTAGAATTCAGCTGTGAATCCGTCTGGTCCTGGACTTTTTTTGGTTGGTAGACTATTAATTATTGCCTCAATTTCAGAACCTGTTATCGGTCTATTCAGAGATTCAACTTCTTCCTGGTTTAGTCTTGGGAGGATGTATGCATCCAGGAATTTATCAATTTCTTCTAGATTTTCTAGTTTATTTGCGTAGAGGTGTTTATAGTATTCTCTGATGGTAGTTTGTATTTCTGTGGGGTCAGTGGTGATATCCCCTTTATCATTTTTTATTGTGTCTATTTGCTTCTTCTCTCTTTTCTTCTTTATTAGTCTTGCTAGCGGTCTATCAATTTTGTTGGTCTTTTCAAAAAACCAGCCCCTGGATTCATTGATTTTTTTGCAGGGTTTTTTGTGTCTCTATCTCCTTCAGTTCTGCTCTGATCTTAGTTATTTCTTGCCTTCTGCTAGCTTTTGAATGTGTTTGCTCTAGCTTCTCTAGTTTTTTTAATTGTGATGTTAGGGTGTCAATTTTAGATCTCTCCTGCTTTCTCTTGTGGGCATTTAGTGCTATAAATTTCCCTGTGCACACTGCTTTAAATGTGTCCCAGAGATTCTGGTATGTTGTGTCTTTGTTCTCACTGGTTTCAAAGAACATCTTTATTTCTGCCTTCATTTCGTTATGTACCCAGTAGTCATTCAGGAGCAGGCTGTTCAGTTTCCATGTAGTTCAGCGGTTTTGAGTGAGTTTCTTGAT
Organism: Trachypithecus francoisi; assembly: GCF_009764315.1. NCBI lineage: Eukaryota > Metazoa > Chordata > Mammalia > Primates > Cercopithecidae > Trachypithecus > Trachypithecus francoisi. The sequence goes on along the minus strand of NW_022681458.1, from coordinate 84,859,410 downwards.
CCTGAGTTCTAGTTTGATTGCCCTGTTATCTGAGAGACAGTTTGTTATAATTTCTGTTCTTTTACATTTTCTGAGGAGTGCTTTACTTCCAACTATGTGGTAAATTTTGGAATAAGTGTGATTGTGATGTGGTGCTGAGAAGAATGTATATTCTGTTGATTTGGGGTGGAGAGTTCTGTAGATGTATATCAGGTCCGCTTGATGCAGAGCTGAGTTCAATTCCTGGATTTCCTTGTTAACTTTCTGTCTTGTTGATGTGTCTAATGTTGACAGTGGGGTGTTAAAATCTCCCATTATTATTGTTTGGGAGTCTAAGTCTCTTTTTACGTCTCTCAGGACTTGCTTTGTGAATCTGGGTGCTCCTGTATTGGGTGCATATATATTTAGCATAGTTAGCTCTTCTGGTTGAATTGATCCTTTTACCATTATGTAAAGGCCTTCTTTGTCTTTTTTGATCTTTGTTGGTTTAAAGTCTGTTTTATCAGAGACTAGGATTGCAACCCCTGCTTTTATTTTGTTTTCCATTTGCTTGGTAGATCTTCCTCAATCCCTTTATTTTGAGCCTATGTGTGTCTCTGCAGGTGAGATGGGTCTCCTGAATATAGCACACTGATGGGTCTTGACTCTTTATCCAATTTGCCAGTCTGTGTCTTTTAATTGGAGTATTTAGCCCATTTACATTTAAGGTTAATATCATTATGTGTGAATTTGATCCTGTCATTATGATGTTAGCTGATTATTTTGCTCATTAGTTGATGCAGTTTCTTCCTAGTATCGATGGTCTTTACAATTTGGCATGTTTTTGCAGTGGCTGGTACTGGCTGTTCCTTTCCATGTTTAGTGCTTCCTTCAGGAGTACTTGTAAGGCAGGCCTGCTGGTGACAAAATCTCTTAGCATTTCCTTGTCTATAAAGGATTTTATTTCTCCTTCACTTGTGAAACTTAGTTTGACTGGATATGAAATTCTCGGTTGTGGTGTTTGTTTTTCTGTTCCTGCATCAGTTTGCCGAGGATAATGGCTTCCATCTCCATCCATGTCCCTGCAAAGGACATGATCTCATCCTTTTTGTGGCTGCATAGTATTACATGGTATATATGTACTATATTTTCTTTATCCAGTCTATCATTGATGGGCGTTTAAATTGTGTTCATGTCTTTGCTATTCTTAATAGTAAATGAACAATCAAATTATATTAATGGTAGCCACCCTATTGTACAATCAAATACTAGGCCTTATTTATTCATTTTAACTTTTTGGTACTTATTAATGATCCCACCTCCCTCCTATCCCCCACTAACCTTCCCAACCTCTGGTAGCCATCCTTCTACCCTCTATCTCAACGGGTTCAATTGTCTTTATTTTTAGATCCCACAAATAATGAGACCATGTGATGTTTGTATTTCTGTGCCTGGCTTACATAACATCACTTAACACATGAATTCCAGTTCCATCCATGTTGTTGCCCTGGGTCTTATTCTTTTTTATGGCTGAATAGTACTCCATTGTGTATGAGAACCACATTTTCTTTATCCATTATTTGTTGATGGACACTTCAGTGCTTCCAAATCTTGACTACTGTTAACAGAGCTGCAACAAACATGGGAGTGGAGATATCCCTTCGACACACTCATCTCCTTTCTTTTGGGTATATACTCAGTGGTGGGATTGCTGAATCATATGGTAACTCTATTTTTCATTTTATGAGGAACCGTGAACTGTTCTCCATAGTGGCTGTACTAATTTACATTCCACCAACAGTGTAGCAAAGGTCCCTTTTCTCCACATCCTAGCCAGCATTTGTTATTGCCTGTCTTTTTTTTTTTTTTTTTTTTGAGACGGAGTCTCGCTCTGTCGCCCAGGCTGGAGCACAGTGGCCGGATCTCAGCTCACTGCAGCTCCGCCTCCCAGGTTCACACCATTCTCCTGTCTCAGCCTCCAGAGTAGCTGGGACTACAGGCGTCCGCCACCTCGCCTGGCTAGTTTTTTGTATTTTTTAGTAGAGACGGGGTTTCACCGTCTTAGCCAGGATGGTCTTGATCTTGTGACCTCGTGATCCGCCCATCTCGGCCTCCTAAAGTGCTGGGATTACAGGCTTGAGCCACCGCACCTGGCCTATTGCCTGTCTTTTAAGCCATTTTAACTGGGGTGAGATGACATCTCATTGTAGTTTTGATTTGCATTCCTCTGATGACCATGACACTGAGCATCTTTCATAGGTCCATTTGCCATTTGTATTTCTTCTTTTGAGAAATGTCTTTTCAAATCTTTTGCCCATTTAAAATTGGATTATTAGATTTTTTTTTTTTTTTACTTTTTGTTTTGTTTTGTTTTGAGACAGACTTTCTCTGTCTCGCCCCGGCTGGAGTGCAATGGTGCAATCTTGGCTCACTGCTACCTCCACCTCCTGGGTTCAAGTGATTCTCCTGCTTCACTCAGTCTCCCAAGTAGCTGGGATTATAGACACGTGCCACCATTCCCAGCTAATTTTTGTACTTTTAATAGAGATGGGGTTTCACCATGTTGGCCAGGCTGGTCTCCCACTTCTGACCTCAGATGATCCAACCGCTTTTGCCTCCCAAAATGCTAGGATTGCAGGTGTAAGCCAACGTGCCTGGCCAGTTTTTTTTTTTTTTTTGATAGAGTTCATTGAGCTCCTTATATATACTGGTTATCAATCCCCTGTTAGATAGGTAGTTTGCAAATAATTTTTGCCATTCTGTGGGTTGCCTCTTTCCTTTTTGGGTTGTTTCCTTTGCTATACAAAAGCTTTTTAACTTGATGTGATCCCATTTATGCATTTTTGCTTTGGTTGCCTGTGCTTGTAGGGTGTTACTCAAGAAATCTTAGTGCAGTCCAATGTCCTGGAAATTTCCCCAATGTTTTCTTATAGTAGTTTCATAGTTTGAGGTCTTTAAGTCTTTCATCCATTTGGATTTGATTTTCGTATATGTTGAGAGACAGGGGTCTAGTTTCTTTCTTCTGCATATGAATGTCCAGTTTTCCCAGCATCATTTATTAAAGAGGCTGTCTTTTCCCTAGTGTATCTTCTTGGTACCTCTGTCAAACGTGAGCTCACTGTAGGTGTGTAGATTTGTTTCTGGGTTCTCTATTCTATCCCATTGGTCTGTGTGTCTGTTTTTATTCTAGTACCATGATGTTTTGGTTACTATAGTTGTGAAGTATAATTTGATGCCAGATATTGTGCTTCCTCCAGTTTTGTTCTTTTTGTTTAGGACAGTTTTGGCTATTCTGGGTCTTTTGTGGTTCCATATAAATTTTAGGATTTTTTTTTTCTATTTCTGTGAAGAATGTCATTGGTGTTTTGATAGGGATTGTATTGAATCTATAGATTGCTTTGGGTAGTATGGATATTTTAACAATATTGATTCTTCCAATCCATGAACGTGAAATATCTTTCCAATTTGTGGTGTCCTCTTCAACTTTTTTCATCAGTGTTTTATAGTTTTTATTATAAAGATCTTTCACTTCTTTGATTAAGTGAATTCCTAGGCATTTAATTTTATTTGCAGCTATAGTAAATGAGATTACTTTTTAAAATTTCTTTTTCAATTTGTTCACTGTTGGCATATAAAAATGCTATTGATATTTGTATGTTGATATTGTATCCTGCAACTTTACTGAATTTGATTATAACTTCTAATAGTTTTTTGGTGGAGCCTGTAGTTTTTTCCAAATATAAGATCATATAATCTGCAAACAAGGATAATTTGATTTCTTCCTTTCCAATTTGGATGCCCTTTTCTTTTTCTCTTGTCTAGCTGCTCGATCTAGGACTTCCAGTATTATGTTGAATAACAGTGGTGATAGTGGGCATCCTTGTCGTGTTCCAGATATTAGAGGAAAGGCTTTCAGTACCCCCTGCTACCCCCCAGTTAGTATGACATCTGCTATGGATCTTTTGTATATGGCTTTTATTAGGTCAACATATGTTCTTTCTTTACCCAGTTTTTTGAGGGTTTTCTTCCATGAAGGGATGCTGAATTTTGTCAAATGGGTCTTTAGCATCGATGGAAATGATTGTATGGTTTTGGTACTTCATACTGTTGATATAATGTATCACATTGATTAATTTGCATATTTGGAACCATTATTGCATCCCTGGGATAAATCCCATTTGGTCATGATGAATCGTCTTTTTAATGTATTGTTAAATTTGTATGTAGTTGAAGATTTGTGCATCAGTATTCATCAGAGACATGGACCCATACTTTTCTTCTCTTGATGTATCTTTGGTTTTGGTATCAGGGACGATAATAGCCTTGTAGAATGAGTTTGGAAGTAGTCACTTTGCCTTGATCTTTCAGAATAGTTTGAGCAAGATTGGCATTAGTTCTTCCTTAAATGTTTGGTAGAATTCAGCAGTGAAGTCATCAGGTCCTGAGCTTTTCTTTACTGAAAGACTTTTGATTATGGCTTCCATCTCATTAATTGTTACTGATCTGTTAATGTTTTGGATTTCTTCATGGTTTAATCTTGGTAGGTTGTATGTGTCTAGAAATTTGTCCATTTCTTCTAGATTTTCCAATTTATTGGCTTATAGTTGTTCACAGTAGTGACTTATGACCCTTTGAATATCTGCAGAATCAGTTGTTTTGTCTCCTTTTTCATCTCTGAATTTATTTATTCGTATCTTCTCTCTTTTTTTCTGAGCTAATCTGGCTAAAGCCTTGTCCATTTTGTTTAACTTAAAAAAACCCAACTTTTTGTTTCATTGATCTTTTGTATTGTTTTCTTCCTTGTAATTTTATTTATTTTTGCTCTGATCTTTTTTATTTCTTCTGTTAATTTTGGATTTGGTTTGCTCTTGATTTTCTAGTTCTTTAAGATGCATTGTTAGGTGGTTTATTTGATGTTTTTCTTTTTTTAGTGTGGGCATTTATAGCTCTAAACTTTCCTCTTAGTACTGCTTTTGCTGTATCCCATAGGTTTTGGTATGTTGTGTTTCCATTAGCGTGTGTTACAAGAAATTTTTAAATTTCCTTTGTAATTCCTTCATTGACCCACTGGTCATTCAGAAGCATATTGTTTAATTTCCACGTTGATCTTGTTTGGCTGTGTCCCCACCCAAATCTCGTCTTGAATTCCCACATGTTGTCGGAGGGACCCCGAAGGAAGTAATTGAATCATGGGGACAGGTCTATCTTGTGCTGTTCTCATGATAGTGAATAAGTCTCATGAGATCCGGTGGTTTTATAAGGGGGAAGTTCCCTGCACAAGCTTTCTCTCTTTGTCTGCTGCCATCCATGTAAGATGGGACTTGCTCCTCCTTGCCTTCCATGATTATTGTGAAGCCTCCCAAACCATATGGAACTGTAAGTCCAATAAATCTCTTTCTTTTGTAAATTGACCAGTCTTGGGTATGTCTTTATCAGCAGCATGAAAACAAATGAACACAGTAAATTGGTACCAGTAGAGTAAGGTGCTGCTGAAATGATACCCAAAAATGTGGAAGCAACTTTGGAACTGGGTTACAGGCAGAGGTTGGAAAAGTTTGGAGGGCTCAGAGTAAAACAGGAAAATGTGGGAAAGTTTGGAACTCCTTAGAGACTTGTTGAATGGCTTTGTCCAAAATTCAGATAATGATATGAACAATGAAATCTAGGCTGAGGTGGTCTTAGATGGAGATGAGAAACTTGTTGGGAACTGGAGCAAAGGTGACTCTTGTTATATTTTAGCAAAGAGACTGGTGGCATTTTGCCCCTGCCCTAGAGATTTCTGGAACTTTGAACTTGAGAGAGATGATTTAAGGTATTTGGTAGAAGAAATTTCTAAGCAGCAAAGCATTCAAGAGGTGACTTGGGCACTGTCAAAGGCATTCAGTTTTAAAAGGGAAACAGAGCATAAAAGTTCAGAAAATTTGCAGCCTGACAATGCAGTAGAAAAGAAAAACTGATTTTCTAAGGAGAAATTAAAGATGCCTGTAGAAATTTGCATAAATCACGAGAAGCCCAATGTTAATCCCCAAGACAATGGGGAAAACGTCTCCAGGGCATCTCAGAGACCTTTGCAGCAGCCTCTTCCTTCACAGGCCTGGAGGCCTAGGAGGAAGAAATGGTTCTGTGGGCCAAGCCCAGGGTCCCATGCTGTGTGTGGTCTATGGACTTGGTGCCCTGCATCCCAGGCACTTCAGCCATGGCTGAAAGGTGCCAACATAGAGATTGGGCCGTGGCTTCAGAAGGTGTAAGCCCCAAGCCTTGGCAGCTTCCACATAGTTTTGAGTCTATGCATGCACAGAACTCAAGAATTGAGGTTTGTGAACCTCTACCTAGGTTTCAGAGGATGTATGGAAACACCTGGATGCCCAGGAAGAAGTTTGCTGAAGGGGTGAGGCCCTCATGGAGAACCTCTGCTAGGGCAGTGCAGAAGGGAAATGTGGGCTTAGGGCTCCCACACAGAGTCCCTACCTGGGCACCACCTAGTGGAACTGTGAGAAGAGGGCTACCGTCCTCTAGACTCTAGAATGGTAGATCCACTGACAGCTTGCACCATGTGCCTGGAAAACCCACAGACACTCAAGACCAGTTTGTGAAAGCAGCTGGGAGGGAGGCTGTACTCTGCAAAGCCACAGGAGCAGAGCTGCCCAAGAACATGGGAACCCACCTCTTGCATCAGCATGACCTGGATGAGAGACAAGGATTCAAAGAAGATCATGTTGAAACTTTAAGATTAGACTGCCCTGCTGGATTTCAGACTTGCGTGGGACCTGTAGCCCATTTGTGTTGGTCAATTTCTTCCATTTGGAATGGGTGTGTTTACCCAATGCCTGTACCCCACTGTATCTAGGAAGTAACTCACTTGTTTTGATTTTACAGGCTCATAGGTGGAAGACCTTGTCTTGTCTCAGATGAGGCTTTAGACTATGGACTTTTGAGTTAATGCTGAAATGAGTTAAGACTTTGGGGGACTGTTGGGAAGGCATGACTGGTTTTGAAATGTGAGGATATGAGATTTGGGAGGGGCCAGGGGTGGAATGATATGGTTTGGTTGTGCCCCCACCCAAATCTCATCTTGAATTCCCATGTGTTGTGCAAGGGACCCCATGGGAGGTAACTGAATCATTGGGCAGATCTTTCCCATGCTGTTCTCATGATAGTGAATAAGTCTCATGAGATCTGATGGTTTTATAAGGGGGAGTTTCTGTACACAACTTATCTCTTTTTGCCTGCTGCCATCCATGCAAGACATGACTTGCTCCTCCTTGCCCTCTGCCATGATTGCAAGGCCTCCCTAGCCATGTGGAACTTTTTTTTTTTTTTGAGACGGAGTCTAGCTCTGTTGCCAGGCTGGAGTGCAGTGGTATGATCTCAGCTCACTGCAACCTCTGCCTCCTAGGTTCAAGAGATTCTCCTGCCTCAGCCTCCTGAGTAGCTGGGATTACAGGCACACACTGCCACACCCAACTAATTTTGTATTTTTAGTAGAGTTTCACTATGTTGACCAGGATGGTCTCGATCTCCTGACCTCGTGATCCACCCACCTCAGCCTCCCAAAGTTCTGGGATTATAGGTGTGAGCCACTGCGCCTGGCCCATTAAATTTCTTTCTTTTGTAAATTGACCAGTCTTGGGTCTGTCTTTATCAGCAGCATGAAAATGGACTAATATACATACAAATACTAACCATGTATTTGTATAGTTTCCAAAATTGCTCTTTTTATTGAGTTCTAGTATGATTCTGTTATGGTCAAAGAGGATGCTTGATATTATTTCAATTATTTTGAATATTTTAAGACTTGTTTTGTGACCTAACATATAGTGACCTAACATGTAGTCTATCCCTGAGAATAATTCATGTACTAAGGAAAATAATGTGTATTCTGTAGCCATTGGATGAAATATTCTATACATATCTACTAGATTCATTTGGTATATAGTACAATGTTTCTTTGGGCCATGGCCCAGTGTTTCTTTGTTGATTTTCTCTCTGGAAGATCTGTTCAATGCTGAAAGTGGGGTGGTGAAATCTCCAGTTACTATTGTATTGGAGTCTATCTCTCTCTTTAGCTCTGATAATATTTGCTTTATATTTCTAGGTGCTCCAGTGTTGGGTGCATACATATTTCAAATTGTTATATTCTCTTGCTGATTTCACCCCTTTATCATTATATAGTGACCTTCTTTGTCTCTTACAGTTTTTGTCTTGAAATATATTTTGTCTAATGTAAGTATAGCTACTTTTGCTCTTATATGGTTTTCATTGGCATGAAATATATTTTTTTCCAGCCCTTTATTTGCATTCTATGTGTGTGTTTGTAGGTGAAGTGCATTTCTTGTAGGCAACAGATTAATGGGCCTAGTTTTATTTATTTATTTTTAATCCATTCAGTTACTCTATGTCTTTTGATTGGAGAGTTTAATCCATTTACATTCAGTGTTATTATTGATAAGTAAGGACTTGTTCCTGCTATTTTGTTATTTGTTTTCAGGTTGTTTTGTGGTCTTCTCTCCCTTCTTTCTTTCTTGTCTTCCTTTTAGTGAAGATGATTTTCTCTGGTGATATGATTTCATTTCTTGCTTTTTCTTTTTTGTGTATTTACTGTATGTTTTTCAATTTGAAGTTGTCATGAGGCTTGCAAATACTATCTTATAACCCATTATTTTAAACTGATAACAACTTAACACTGTTTGCATAAACAAACAAGCCAAAAGAAAATTAATAGACTATGTCTTAACTTCATCCCCCTGCTTTTTAACTTTTTGTTGTTGCTATTTATATCTTACTGTACTGTCTATGTCTTAAAATGTTGTAGTTATTATTTTTGATTGGTTCACTGTTTATCTTTCTACTTAAGATAAAAGTAGTTTACACACCACAGTTACAGTCTTATAATAATCTGTGTTTTTCTGTGTACTGACTATCACCAGTGAGTTTTGTATTTTAGATGATTTCTTCTTGCTCATTAACATCCTTTTCTTTCTGAATGAAGTACTCCCTTTAGCATTTCTTGTAGGACAGGTCTGGTGTTGATGAAATCACTTGACTTTTCTTTTTCTGGGAAAGTCTTTGTTTCTCCTTCATGTTTGAAGGGTAATTTTGCGGGATTTACTATTCTAGGTTAAGAGTTTGTTCTCTTCAGCACTTTAAATATGTCATGCCACTCTCTTCTAGCCTATAAGGTTTGACACTGAAAAATCTCCTGTCAGATGTACTAGAGCTTCATTGTATGTTATTTATTTCTTTTCTCTGCTTTTAGGATCCTTTCTTCATCTCTGACCTTTGGGAGTTTGATTATTAAATGCGTTGAGGTAGTCTTCTTTGCGTTAAATCTGCTTGGTGTTCTATAATTTCCTTGTACTTGGATATTGATATGTTTCTAGGTTTTGTAAGTTCTGTTATTATCCCTTTGACTAAACTTTCTATCCCTATCTCTTTCTTTACCTCCTCTTTAAGACCAATAACTCTCAGCTTTTCCTTTTGAAGCTATTTTCTAGATTCCATAAGTATGCTTCATTGTTCTTTATTGTTTTTTCTTTTGTCTCTTCTATGTGTTTTCAACTAGCCTATCTTCAGCCTCACTAATTCTTTATTCTGCTTGATCAATTCTGCATTAAAAGACTCTGATGCATTCTTCAGTACGTCAATTGCATTTTTCACTCCAGGATTTCTCCTTATTCTTTTTAATTATTTCAATCTCTTTGTTAGATTTATCCGATAGAATTCTAAATTCCTTCTCTTTGCTATCTTGAATTTCTCTGAGTTTCTTCAATATATCTATTTGGAATTCTGTCTGAACAGTCACATATCTCTGTTTCTCCAGGATTGGTCCCACATGCCTTATTTACTTCTTTTGGTGAGATAATGTTTTCTTGGATCATCTTAATACTTGTAGATCTTCTGAGTCTGGGTATTGAAGAGTTAGGTATTTATCGTAGTCTTCACAGTCTGGACTTGTTCATACCCATCTTTCTCAGGGAGGCTTTCCAGCTATTTGAAAGGACTAGGGTTTTGTGATCTAAGCTGTATCTGCTCTAGGAGGCAGTAATGCTCTGGTTCTTGCAGACTCATAGAGGTACTACCTTGATGTTCTTGGACAAGATCCAGAAGAATTCTCTGTATTACGAGGCAGAGACTCTTCTCTTCCTTTACTTTCTCCCAAACAAAGAGAGTCTCTTTTTCTCTGTTCTGAGCCACCTGGAGCTAGGGATGGAGTGACACAAGCACCCCTGTGGCCACCACCTTTTGGACTGAGATGGGTAGAACATAAAGTGAGAACAGCACTGGGTCTGGCCCAAGGCCTGCTATAACAACTCCCTGGCTACCACTATGTTCACTCAATGCTCTAGGGCTCTACAATCATCAGCTGGCAAAAGCAGCCAGGCCTATGTCCTTCTATTCAGGGCAGCGAATTCCCCCAGGTCTTGTGTGGGTTGAGGGGCCATCCAGGCACCAAGAACTAGAGTAAAAAACCTTAGAAGTCTACCTGGTATTCTGCTGTGCTATTTTTGAATTGTTTTCTTAGTGGGTATATGTTAGCCAGGGTTCTCAAGAGAAAGAGAAACAATGGGGTATATAGAGATATGTAGGAGGAGATTTATTATAGGGATTGTCTCACAGAATTATGGAGGCCAAGAAGTCCAGTGATATACTGTCTGCATATTTCCTGGGAAACCAGGAAAACCAGTGGTATAATTTAAGTTCAAAGGCCTGAGAACAAGAGTACCTAATGACATAAGTCTCCATCCAGAAAAGTTTAATCCTGGTGTGGGGTGTACACTGGTGTAACTCCATTTCCTGAGAACTTGAGTTGGGGAGGGTTTGGAAGTCCTGGAGTCCAAAGGCCCGAGAACCAGTAGTTTCAATATCTGAGGGCAGGAGAAGTCAAATGTCCCAATTCAAGAAGAGAGAAAAAAATAACCCTTCCTCTGCCTTTTTATTTGATTCATGCCTTCAACAGATTAGATTATGTCCACCCACACTGATGAGGGCTGATCTTCTTTGCTCAGTCTGTTGATTTAAATACTAACCTTGTCAAGAAACACCTTCACAGACACACCCATAAATAATCTTTACCAGCTATCTGGGCATTCCTTAGGCCAGTCAAGTTGACATATAAAATTAACCATCACAGGTTGCTGTTAGAATTATGACAACATCATAATTTATAACAATCTATTTCAAGTTAATGCCAACTTAATTACAATAATATACACAACTTTGTTCCTATGTAGCCCATCCCCTTCCCCCTCATTTTTTGTTGTTATTGTCATGCAAGTTATAATATATAATTCCAAATCTAGATATCCTACTCATTACTGATCATCTCCAGTACATTGTGTACCCTTTTTTTTTTTTTTTTTTTTGAGACGGAGTCTCGCTCTGTTGCCCAGGCTGGAGTGCAGTGGCCGGCTCTCAGCTCACTGCAAGCTCCGCCTCCGGGTTCACGCCATTCTCCTGTCTCAGCCTCCCGAGTAGCTGGGACTACAGGCGCCCGCCTCGTCGCCCGGCTAGTTTTTTGTATTTTTTAGTAGAGACGGGGTTTCACCATGTTAGCCAGGATGGTCTCGATCTCCTGACCTCGTGATCCACCCGTCTCGGCCTCCCAAAGTGCTGGGATTACAGGCTTGAGCCACCGCGCCCGGCCCATTGTGTACCCTTGAATACAGAAAAAATATGAAATACTTTGCAAATCTTAAGTCATCCTTGCACAAGGGCCATACTAGTCTTCTCTGAATTGTTCTAATTTTGGTATATGTGTTGCTGAATTGAGCACAATGTGATCTGATTTTACCATTAAAAACTTCACTGTGACAGCGTGAAAAATGGATTAAAGAGGAGGCCATTGAGGAGGTGAGAAGACTGATACAAGATGCTGGAATAAACAGATGAAAGAAGATGGTGGTCTAAACTAGAGTTCAGTACTGACATGCTAGAGAATAGAAGCTGACAACAAATTTGAAAAATGTTAAAGAGATAATATTAACTCGCTATGGTGACTGAATGTAGGGTTGAGGAATATAGAAGAGGAAAAATGTTTAGCTTTCTGCATCGTGTAACTGAAGGGATATGGTGCATTTCATAGAAATAGATAACTTTGAAATAGGAGCTTTGGGAGAAAATGCAACAAGCTCAGTTTTAGACCTTTTGAATTTGTGATAGTTGTTGGATATTCAAATAGAGACCCGGAGATGATCAATAAAGAATGCGATATCAGGCCTGGCGCGGTGGCTCAAGCCTGTAATCCCAGCACTTTGGGAGGCCGAGACGGGCGGATCATGAGGTCAGGAGATCAAGACCATCCTGGCTAACCTGGTGAAACCCCGTCTCTACTAAAAATACAAAAAACTAGCCGGGCGAGGTGGCGGGCGCCTGTAGTCCCAGCTACTCCGGAGGCTGAGGCAGGAGAATGGTGTGAACCCGGGAGGCGGAGCTTGCAGTGAGCTGATATCCGGCCACTGCACTCCAGCCCGGGTGACAGAGCAAGACTCCGTCTCAAAAAAAATAAAAAATAAAAAAAAAAAAAAAGAATGCGATATCTAGATTTGAAACTAAAGTGAGCAATATGAGCTGTGAGTATAGATTTGAGTGATTAGTATGTAGATAGTAATGGAAGCCTAATAAGTTTATTAGAATGCCCAGTAAGAGTGAATATAGTGATAATAGAAGAAGATGAAGGATGGAATTCCAAGGAACAGTAATATTTGAGTTGGAGGAAAAGATTCTTCCCAAAAAAGAGAAGGAGAAGCCCTAGAAGTACCTGGACAAGCAGGAGAACGTGCTGTCATGAAAGTTGAAGGAAGAAAGTATTTCCAGAATCAAGATGCCACAGAAAATAAGGACTACAATGTTTTCATTGGATTTAACAATAAAGAAATTAATTAATAACTGTGGTACATTAAAGATAGCTGTAAATTATTTGCTGTTCTCCCTATCAAGAAGTGAAGTCTATTTGCCTTCTGTTGAATCTGGACTGGATTGGACTTGTATTGACCAATGTGGCAGAAGTGAGGTTCTTTAATTTCTGAGGCTGAGCAGCTTCTATTTTCACAAGGTTGAAATTGTTCCTCTTGAAACTCAGCCTTCATGTTGAGAGAAGCCCACATGTAGAAAGGCCAGGAGGAGAAGGACTAACTTCTACCTGAGTTCCCAACCAAAAGCCAACACCATCTGCCAGTCATGTCAATGAGCCATAGTGGATGTTCCAGCTCAGTCAAGCCTCCAGGTGACTGCAGTTCCATGCAGAACAGAGAAATTGTCTAGCTGAGGCTTGTCAACCCACAGAATCATGACAGATAACCAATGGTGTCTGTTGTTTTAAATGACTAAGTTTTGAGGTACTGTGTTACTCAGCAATTGACATATTTTCTTACTATTTTGTAATGTCCATAAGAGCAGCTGTCCTATTGGGGAACTGCCGGTGTAAATTGTAATGGGTTGAAGAGTGACTTGAAGGATAGAAACTGCAGACATCTATTTTAAGAAGTGGAGTGTGAAAGAGAGGAGCTATTTAGAGTGGTATTGGAAGAAGTTCTGTATTTGACAAAGGATGTTTTGTTTGTTTTTAATAGGAAAAATTAAACAGTATTTAAGAAGGGGTTAGGTGGTGCCTCACACTTATAATCCCAGCACTTTGAGAGGCTGAGGCAGGAGGACAGCTTGAGGCCAGGGGTTCAAGACCAGCCTCGGAAACACAGTGAGACTTCATCTCTACAAAAAAAAGTCAAAAACTTAGCCAGGCGTGGTGGTACATGCCTGTAGTTCCAGTTATTTAGGAGATTAAGGTGGGAGGATCATGTGAGCCCGAGAGGAGGTTGAGACTGCAGTGAGCCATGATTGCACCATTGCACTCCAGCCTGGGTGACAAAGTGAGACCCTGTCTCAAGAAAAGAAAAGAAAAAGTGTTCGTTTAAGTAAAAAACATTGAAGACACAGGAGAGATGAGTTAATTGATGGAGCAAGGTTCCTGAGGAGACAGGGAAATGCTCTCTTATTCAGATGCCCCTAGAAAGGACCTGATTGGTTTCATTAGATATTATCCAATATGGATGCCTGGATGAGTGAACTCTCATATCCTACCTCCTCAGCAGTCATCCTGTGGATGGCTGCCTATGGCTCAGGCACTAACATATTTTCTAGTCATCTATGACTAGAGTGTTTAAGTAGTATTGTTTAGGGTATTTCAGGCTACGAGTAATAGAAGACATATCTCAAAGTGGCTAAAACACATCTGAAGTTTGAAGGTTGATTAACTCAGCAGCTCAAAAGGTATCTTCAAAGTTCCAGGTTCTTTCTATCATTCTGCTCTGCTGTCTTCGGACTTTTATCTCGTTCTCTTAGGTGTGTTTCCATAATCGTCTCAAGATGACTGCTGCAGTTCCAGGGGTCATATTCAGAAGATAATGTCAAGGGACAGAAATAAGTTTCTCCATGCAAGTCCCTTTCCAGAAGTATTCTAGCAAACTACTCAAAAGTTTAGAGTCTCATTATATGTCCAGTCAATATCGAGGATGATTTTAGGTAAATTATTTAAACTTTCTGAACTTCCATTTGCTCATCTGTAAGATGGGTAGCAAAGTATCTATCTCAAGGTTATCATAAGGAATAAAAGAGTTTTATATTAAGTGCATCGCCTAGTGTTTGGCCCACATGTACTCCATCTTCCATCCTGTGTCTACAGTTCATTCTCTATGAAACATACTTGAGGTTCTCTCCTCCCATTTAAAAGACTACATATGGCTTAAAATAAAATTGATTCATGAGAACACATGCACACAGGGAGGGGAACATCACATACCGGGGCCTGTTGCGGGGGGGAGCTGGGGGAGGGATAGCATTAGAAGAAATACCTAATGTAGATGACAGGTTGATGGGTGCAGCAAACCACCATGGCATGTGTATACCTATGTAACAAACCTGCATGTTCTGTATATGTATCCCAGACTTAAAGTATAATAAAAAAATTAATAAAATGGATTCATCTTCTGGTACTAGAGTTTACTTCCCTGAAAATACTCAGAAGAGAGAAAAAAATAACTGGATATCTATTAGAAAAGAAAAAGGATGGATGGACAAATGAGAATGTCTGCTCCATGTGACCACCGGTCTGCAAGAAACTGTTCTGGTCGTCTCATTCTTGGGGTGTGAAAACTCCTGGGTTCCAGGCAGGAACTGAAGTGTCAGAGTTTCCTGTCTGGAAAAATGGGAGACAGCCAGTGCATAGGATGGGGATCCAGGGCACAGATGGAGTATAGGTGCTGCTGTATGTGTTGGGTAACAGAGGTAAACACTCAGAATGATTTATTCTTATTCCAAGTATATACTGTATAGGATGGCCCTATGCTTCACCACAGATCTGAGATGGAGCCAGAATAATAAATCATAAAGTTCCCTGGGCTCCAAAGAGAATATAACCTGAATACTGAATAGTATTTGCATTATCATGTAACTAAGGCAAAAAAAAAAAAAAAAAAAAAAAAACATGCATTCTCACATGCCCTGTGCTTTCTCTAGAAACAATTAAATTTCCCATCTAGAATCTCCCTTTGCTTATCTCAACAGACACAGTGCCATCTACTGAAAATAAAGCACCAATAGCCATGGTACCCTGAGGGATTCCCAGGAGAGCCCCCCTCTCTGTGGGCTCCCTGTCTCACCCACCTCCCAGATGGACTGAAGGGAGTAGGCGGAATCCACAGGCTGTTCTCCTGTCACAAACTGTAATGCATCTGTTCCCTGGTGCTTTCCGTGAGCAGCGAGAGTAAGACGTTCCTGAAGGGACCTAGGGAGCCTGGCAAGGCACTTACAGTGTAAGTGAAAGCTCTTTTAGGCTGCCCTCTTGCCTTCAACCAAGTATAAACTGAAGCTATTTTATATAGCAGAGGCATACTTTTTATATTCAATCATAATAAGGATGAATGACATGTCTTCCTTTGAGTAATTAGGAGATGTTTCTTTCCACACAATAGTGTAGCAATGTGTTTAAGTACGTTTATCCTTCTGTGAAATTTTTAATGGGTACAATGGATAAGAGATTAATAACAGAATCCTGGACCATTATCAAGACAGGTATGTCTTTGGGAAATGTGGGTAACCTAGGTTGCTGTGAAATTCACTTAGGCGAAAGTCCACATTTTAATTCATTATGTCCTCTCCAGGTGGCAATGTCTCTTGGTTTCCTACATGGAGAAATGGAGAAACAAAAGAAGACTGTTTCTGATTTAGCCACTACAGTTAATGATAAAATAAAAAATGGAAGCTTTAAAATACAAAGCCTTCTGCAGGACATACTCAACTCTTGCCCTCACCGCCTCTCACTTTACCATTCCTCCTCCCAAGGAATCTTGGCTCAGCATGTCAGGAAGCCCTTCAGGGACCATTTGTAATTTAAAGCTCTGCTTTGAATTGATTCTGATTTGGCTTTTGGTAGTCAGATCTGGCATCTCTTCCATTTGCCCCTCCAAATCTGGCCCCATTTTCTCTATTGCATTTACTGCTCATTCTTTCTGCTATCTTTTTATTAGATTTTCCAAAGCAAAACTCCCTGCAGTTAAGTCTGTGGTCTGGTAATTTATAACAAATATTCTTGAAATTGCCTCATTAAAAGGGGCATTTGAAGCTGAAACCTAAGCGTCCGTTGCCACGGTAACCACCGACAACTATTTAGAACAGCCTGCTTAAACCAGAGGGGTAGAAGATTGCTGTTGGCAGAGATTGAAGGTAGGTAACTAAACTCTACTGGGCAGGGGAAAAGGCCTATAGATTCTGATGTGGAATTCTCCATCTCAAGTCAGATATCCTTCTACATAATAAGACAAAATAAGCTGATGCCATGCTCCTGAGTTATCTGCTGCATGTAGTCTAGGAAATTTGAAAATTGAAAGTTCTTTTCACCGTCTGATTACCAAGGGAGCTTGGATTAAAAATGAATACCTCAAAATTACTTGATCATGCTTTGCATGTTCTTGAGCCAGTCATTTGCCTCTCAGTGCCTCAAGTTCTTTGTAAATTTTTTTTTAAATGGCCAACATAAACTCCATATGTCTTAGTCTGTTTATGCTGCCATAACAAAATGCCTTAGGCTGGGTAACTTAAAAAGAAAAGAAATTGATTTCTTACAGTGATGGAAGCTGAGAAGCCCAAGATCAAGGTGCTAGCATTGATGTTTGGAGAGGTGCTCTCTGCTCCCAAGATGGTGCCTTGTTGTGAAATCTGCAATGTCATGGGGTGGGAGGTGGAAGAACAAGAGAACCAAACTCACTTACTCAAGACCTTTTAAGAGGGTACCTAACATCATTCTTGAGGGCAGAGCCCTCATGATTTAATCACCTCCCAAAGGCCCCACCTCTTAACACCATCACCTTGAGAACTAAGTTTCAATATACGAATTTTGGGGGTATACACACATTCAGACCATAGCACTATGTCAGCAGGTTATGTGAATATCAGTGACGCAATAAAAGTGAAGCCTTTTTGTTAACAAGGTGCTACACCCAAGTAGACTAAAACTCATGTTTTGAATCTATAACTGTTCTCCAGAATGTCTTATGGATTGCCATTAGGCAAACTTCTTCTCTCAAAACAGAAACAAAAACGAAAACAATCGCAATTCCTCCAAGAGAGAGTAGTGTCAAAATAACCTTATTTATTTCCTTTCCAAGCCAGGATTCTCCATACTTTCCATTATCCACAGGCCTGTAAAAGAGCTAACAGTGCCTGTTAGGCATATCTAGAAGTGCTATAAAGGTGGTTATAAGAAAAATATACTTGGCAAATAATGAAGATTATTATAAAAAGTACAAATGACATTCCTTCATCCTGTTTTCTTGGTTTTCCAGTGCAAATTTGGATAAAATATTAAAGAGACAATTAATCAGGAGTGCTGAGCACTGTATGAAAATACAGGGAGATGTCAGGTCAGGCAATATATATAGGTAATGTAGAAAGATCTACATTTTTAAAAGTAGTTATATGCTTGGGAGTGTTTTGAATGTACTGTTTTCTTGGTAGAAATATAGTGCATTAAATCAACAGGATTAGACAAATATGACAGATGGAAAAACACATCTTGGTAAGCAAAGTATGGAGGGATAAAGACATGATAAAGAAGAAAAGACTGCAGAGTGTTGATGTTCTTGTGACAAGAAGAAGGGGGTGTGCACTGGAATGGAGTCGTGGTAGGAATAGTTATGGAAGACAATAACAACAACAACTAGTATCATATGAAAAGGGATTGAGTTATGGATATCAGTGGATGCATTAAATTGGCAAGATCTAGAATTTCTTCAGCACTGCACTCCTTTTGTTGTTTTTCATACTAGCACAACTGCATTACTCAAGTATTAGTGAATTTTTGATGACTCATTCATGTACCTACGAAGGAACGGGGTAAGCAGAGCTTACTCATGACTACTTGGGGTAGTCATAAGTAGGCAGCCTGTGACCTCAAATGTTCTAAATTTCCTGCTTTTCACCAAGTGTGTAGGGAGGTCAGAACTTCCCAGAGATAGGTGGGGTGTGGAGGAGTTCACAGAACATCGAAAATATTGAGATGTTCAAATCAGAATAGATTCAACATCAAAGAGAGATCTTGCACATATTTGAGAAAAGGTGAACAAAGCAATTCCACACAAAATTGCTTGTTTTGTGGCTGTTAATGAGAAAATTCCCTGAAACACACCTTTTACTGTTTATGTCTCAGACCTTGTAAATCATGAAATGCAATTTCAGATTGTAGTGTAAGACCTATAGAGAAACGTGGGT
Source organism: Trachypithecus francoisi (assembly GCF_009764315.1). Classification (NCBI taxonomy): domain Eukaryota; kingdom Metazoa; phylum Chordata; class Mammalia; order Primates; family Cercopithecidae; genus Trachypithecus; species Trachypithecus francoisi. Next base: position 84,840,693 of record NW_022681458.1, on the reverse strand, counting down.
ATTGCTGTTAGCTGTAAATACAGTTCTTTATTATGATTGCAGCTTGTTCTCCCTAAAATAAAATTCAGCATGTGCTGAATTTAAGTTTAGCTTGGCTAACTTTTCTGCCAGATAGAATGTAAGTACACTGCATATAATACTGTGTTAGCTTTTTTCTTTTCAACATGAACTCAAATTTTGAATGTTCTTATCAGTTTATTATTAAACCTTCATGCAAAAACAAAATGGGAAAATGTAAGGGCATAATCTGTGGCATCAGATAGAACTGTTTAGATCTCGATTATGCCACTTATTGATTGCTAATCCTTACTTTCCTTATCTATAAAAATTGGATGATAGACATGCTTACCTCATACGGTAGCTCTGAGGTATAAAGGAGACAATGAATGTAGACTTTGTTGGGATACTTACTCAGTAAATAATACCCATTTTCCCCTCCCAAGTTCTGAACCAATTTAGAAACAGACAAGAGTAATGCAGGGAGGAGACCATTATCATTGATACAGTTGACACTGGAGAGCTTAGGCTTCCTGATGCTAAATACCAGAATTAGACAGGTTCACCAACTGGTATCAGGTAGTCCTGGACAATGGGTCATTCCACTGGGAAAAAGTCTTTGCCACTATGCTTACAGTATGCCTAAAATCATGCTCCCTGTGAGATTTGCTACTAAAAGAGAAAGAGGCTGGAATACAAATACCCAGATTCTCTCAAACTTATCCTTGCCAGGGGAGGATAAATGAGGAGGTGGAAGTATCCAGGAATGTTACAGCTCATGCGGCTCCCTCTCATGGGAGGAAACAGCAGGAGTGGAGAATGAGTATTGCCTCCCACAGAATGATTAGCACAGTGCCTGGCACAAAGAAACATTTATTATTTGTCATCTATGCCTATTATAATTACTGATTCTTAAGGAAAAGTGAAAATAAATACAAATTATACTTTGAACATATGGGAGAGTAGTAGGTGGCAAGTTTTAGAAAGATTGATAAAACCTGAATAGTTAAGGTCCTTATATGTCATGATGTGCATTTTCATTTTGTTTTGTAGATAATGGATAACCAAAAATAATCTTAAATCAGGGAGAAACCCTGTATTAAGTCTGTTGTCACAGTGTTATAAAGAACTACCGGAGACTGGCTAATTTATGAAGAAAAGAGGTTTAATATACTCATAGTTCCGCAGGCTGTATAGGCAGCATGGCTGAAGGGCCTCAGGAAACTTAAAATTATGGCAGAAGGCAAAGGAGAAGCAAGCATATCTTCACCATGGTGGAGTACTAGATGGAGAGAGAACAAAGGGAGAAGTGCTATACACTTTCAAACAACCAGATCTCGTGAGAACTCTATCATGAGACAGCACTAGGGGGATGGTGCTAAACCATCAGAAACCACTCCTATGATCCAATCACCTTCCACCAGGCCCCACCTCCAACACATAGGGTGACAATTCAACATGAGATTTGGGTAGGGACCAGAGCCAAACCATATCAAACTTTCAAGTTTGCATTTTAGAATATGAACTATTTCTTAGACTGTTTTGTGTTGCTATAAAAGAATATCTGAGTCTGGGTAATTTGTAAAAGTAAGAGGTTTATTTGGCTCATGGCTCTGCAGGCTATATGACCATGACACCAGCATCTGCTTCTGGTGAGGGCTTCATGGAGCTTCCACTCATGGTGGAAGGCAGAGGAGAGTAGGTATCACATGGTAAAGGGAAAGAAGAGAGAGAGAGAATGAGAGAGAGGGGAAGAGGGGCGGGGAGGGAGGTGTCAAACTCTTTAACCGATCTAACAGGAACTAAGAGTGACAACTCACTCAATCCCATGAGAATGGCACCAAGCCATTTGTGAGGGATTCGTCCTCATGACCCCAACACCTCTCTCTAGGCCCCACCTCCAACATTGGGGATCAAATTTCAGCATGAGATTTGGAGGGGATGAATATTCAAAGTACATCAAACTCTAACTGCAGTATACAACATAGAGAAGATGAACAAAGTCTCCCTGAGCCAGGCACTATGCTGTGCACCTAATAGAATGCTCTCTCTTTTAATCCTCACAGCAATCTTGAGAATAGTGCCACAGTCACATCACTCCCATTTTAAGATGGCAGAACTGAAACTTTGAAAGTTTAAATAATTTTCCCAAGATACTCAGCTTATAAATGAAAAATCTAGAATTTGATCCCATATCTACCTGACTCTAAAAGTCAGGACTGGCTTCATGGGCCTATGGCCAGTACAGTCACACAGAGACCTGAATTTAGAAGGGCTCTGTGCTGGGTTTCATGCTCTGCTCTGTCAGTATTAAAATTCTTAATCATTTTAGAACAAGGGGCCTGCATTTTCATTTTGCACTGGATCCCTTAAATGATGTAGCCAGTTCTGCCAAGATAGCTTTTCTTACTATTATTCCGGTTACCACTATCACCAAATCTGAAAGATTCTACACAAATGAAACTCCCCTTTTCATCAGAGTTATGGAAAATTAATGAGTCTAGGTGGAAAATTATTATGTGTATGATTGTATATGGGTGTTTCTGCATTTACACGTGTAAATGTTCACAATTCAGAGCCCAGTCATTGTCACCACTTTTTTCTCAAACATTTTTTTGTTCCTAGGGACTTCACCAGTGCTGCCATGCTGGCCCTAGGCTGTGAGTTGGACCCAGACCAAGAAGTGGTAAGGACAAGGCTTGAAGATTAGTGAGGAAAGAGGAGAAACACATTCATGTCTAAGCACATGTGTCTGGTCATATTCCAAGTCTCAGCACAAATTAATTTTGAATTATCTGGTTGATGTTTTCCACATTTCAGCTTCCATCAATTGGCACAAATAATTAAGAGATGATGCAACACATATTGGTACAATTTCTCAACTTTTTTAGAGCTAGTCCCACTGAAATTCAGGTAGCTACTACAGACAATGGAAGAAGATATTTTAGAAAAACATGCTATGTGAACAGCCCTACACTGGTGCCTTATTTTCAACCACTTTTTTAAACCATTAATTCATACCACTTTTTAAGGTAGTTGGCCACTCTATCCCTTTAACAAATACTTTTTTAAAAAATTAGAAAAAAAAATTGAAAATACAAAAAGAAAGACCCTAGAAAAATTATTCTAAATCTTTCCACATTTTTTTTCACATGCACATACACACACATACACAGACTTACAAAATAGAAAATGGTGGGCATACTTTCTTGTAATCTGGATTTTTCCTACTTATACTGAACATTAATGGTTTTGAAAAAAAGCTGTAATAGTTTTTTTTTGTCATTTAAGTGATTTCCTGTTTTTTTTTTCATGAAGTTCATTGTTGTAAAAAAATCTGATTATTTTCTTAAGCTAAAGTGAAATATCCTATTCAAAGGACATATACACTTACAAGACCCTTCATATATATTGCTAAATTGTCTTCAAGATTGGTTTTACCAATATACAGTCCCAGCTCAATGTGGGAATGCCTTTTCCATAAACCTATTTTTAAAAGTTCAGATCTAAACCTATTTGGTTTTCTCCTTTTAGCTGCTTATCAAACAAGGTGCATACTTTGGACTAAAGGGAACAGAAGATGCCTTGCCCCTCTACCATACACACTGTGACCACGTGATTGTAGAGGCAACATTGCCTCTCTCCACTGGAGAGAAGAGCTTTTCTTGGTTTACTATAGCTTTGGTTGTATCTTAGTTTACCATACCTTTAGTGAGGATATATGACTATTGCCTAAACATACTTTTTCTTTCTTTTTTAAACTAGGCTATAATATGTATTGAGCTATTTTTTCCTTGCTAAATGATATTATTAATTTATTCTCTCACATACTTCCCTAGAAGTTATTTACTCCCTATTGAATAAATGTATGGCTTTTTTTTTTTTTTCCAATCTGAAGTAATGTTGCAATGTTGTTGCCTAATTTGAGGTCTCTAAAATGACTTGTAAATAGATCCCAAAGAAAATTATTCCAGCTAATTATAAATCTTTGAAAGTTATTTTTATGCTTTAGTTGTACTCTGTGAGGATTTATTATGGCCTTCTAGAGTTTTCTAGAATTAGAGAAGAAACAGCCTGAAAACCAACCTTTTGAGTAAGCTCAGGTATTACTCACAGAAGCCCACATACTTAGATCCTTTTCTAAATCCTAGGATTGCTTTAGGGGACACATATCGATGAATCATATTGATTAAACTTCAATGAGAAGTTTAATAGGAAACTCTTATAAAGAAATCATCTCTGGCCAGAAATTGAATAAGTAATTTTAGGGCAATATGACATGTTTTTGAGTGATAAGTTGGATTCTGAAAAGACACTTATTCAGTAATGCTAATAATCATAATTATTTTCACTAATTGCTTTCATCTCAAGTAATATTGTTTAATCAACTGCAGGAGGACCAAGAGAGTAACACCAACTTGACCTTTGACTTTTAACCTCAACAGTGTGTCTTCACATCACTGTAGTAGCAGATTGCTGCAGTTCTTCCCTATTGTTTTCTCAAACGTTTCTTTGGAATAGTGCCCTAAACTCTAAGGGTAATTCATTTGCCTATAATGTCAGGGAACTGCTTGTCTGATTATTAGATCAAATAAGAAGATGAACTAGAGAGCTTATCAAAAAATCAGAAAACATATTTGGGACACTACATAATATTTTGTGTTTGAATCTCCTTTTTTTTTTTTTTTTTTAATTTTACTGCCAGTCACTCTACTGCTCATTTTGGGAACCTTGCTCATTTCTTTTATTATAAGTTTACCATTTTATAATATACCATTGAACATCTGTAAAGGTCCTCACATTTTTAGGTAGCTAAAATTGGATATTAATATTTTTTGGAAACCTGTTGCCTGGTAGTAATAAGGAGAAAGTGGGACTAGAAACTGGAAATAGTTATTTTGAAATTGTTAGCAAATTCTTCTGTCTCTAGAGGTAAAATTTTGAATTTACTTTTGAGGACAGATTGCTCCTTTACTTCCATGCCTTGATTCCCAGACACATATATTTTGATTGTGGGGAAGATGCCACCATGGTCTCTAATTCAAAGTGTGTACCACATCCTGTATCATCCTTTTAAGCTGTTGTCTCCCAGTTGGCACCATAACAGAGTCTTCAGTGAACAATTCCAGCTTTGAAATAGCCCAGCTATTTCTGAGAGACTGGGTGTGTGATGAGGCATTTAGACCATTGCTAGGAAAACCTTCATCTGGGGAAGATGCTTTGAAAGGGGATGTTCATTTTCCTTAAGATGCGCCACAATCACCCCCTCTTACCACTAAATGTTTGGACAGGGCCAAATCTCAGAATGTTGTAGGTGGATAAGTACACACAATGATCTGGGATAAAATAACTTACATGCCCCAACCATTTCAAGACTTTGCTAATAAATATCTAGCAACCGAAACCCGGGAACATGTGTGAGAGTACGTTCTAAGGGTCTTTTTCATAAGAAGATACATTAGATTGGGTTAAATTCATAGATATGGGTGTACTTAGTAGAGATTCTGGATTTAATGTATTAGCTCATGCAACTGGAGGTGGTTTTAGCATCTTTCTTGGTGGATTGACTAAAACTTGGACTCAGTGGTGGTCTACATTTAATGGGGATGCCATGCCAGAGCTTCCTTGGCATGCTACGGAGAAGGGAATCCACAGGCTTAAGACATAAGGTTGAACTGGATTTATCATGTGCAACCTGGTGCCCATCCTCCCACCTAATGCTCCACCAGAAGGCCTTGAAGACTTTTCCTCCACTAGGATATTGAGAAATACTTCAGTGGAGGGCACATCTGAATCCTTGAAATGCTCTGTGATTACTCTACTTTGTGCTGCCCATTGAGATGGGCTCCCTGATTGATTACAATGTGCCTTGATGCATGTCTTCATCTTTCTTTTCATTAACATTTATTGAGGCCAGGCACGGTGGCTCACACCCAGGCACAGTGGCTCATGCCTGTAATCCCAGCATTTTGAGAGGCCCAGGTGGGTGGATCACTTGAAGTTAGGAGTTCGATATCAGCTTGGACAACATGGTGAAATCCCATCTCTACTAAAAATACAAAAATCAGCTGGGTGTGGTGGCGCACGCCTGTAATCCCAGCTACTTAGGGAAGCCTAGGCAGGAGAATCGCTTGAACTCAGGAGGTGAAGGTTGCAGTGAGCCAAGATTGCACCACTGCACTGCCTGGGTGACACAGCAAGACTCTATCTCAAAAATAAAATAAAATAAAAATAAATAAAGTTTATTGAGTTTCTTAGATCTATACATTTATGTTCTTCAACAAATCTGGGAAAATTTCAGCCATATTTCTTCAAACTTTGTTTCTGTCCTCTCTTCTCTCTCATCTTGGAGACCACATTTACATTTAGAGTAGGCTGCATGAGGTTGTCCCACAGCTCACTGAAATTCTGTTGATCTTTTTCAGTCATTTTTTATCTGTGTGTTTCATTTTGAGTAGTTTCTGTTGACATGTCCTCATTTGTAGTGTCTAATCTACTTTCAATCCCATCTAGTTTATTTTTCATCTCACATACTGTATTTTTCAACTCTAGAAGTTTGATTTGGGTTTTTGTTGTTGTTGTTGAGATGGAGTCTCACTCTGTTGCCCAGGCTGGAGTGTGATAGTGTGATCTTAGCTCATCGCAACCTCCACCTCCTGGGTTCAAGCGATTCTTCTGCCTCAGCCTCCCAAGTAGCTGGGATTACAGGCGCCCACCACCACACCCAGCTAGTTTTTGTATTTTAGTAGAGAGAAGGTTTTACCATGTTGGCCAGGCTGGTCCTGAACTCCTGACCTCAAGTGATCTGCCTGCCTTGGCTTCCCAAAGTGCTGGGATTACAAGTGTGAGCCACTGCACCCAGCCTACTTGGGTCTCTTTTATGTCATCATCTATGTCTTTTCTTAACACACTTATAGTTTCCTCTACTTTCTTAAACATATAGACTATAGTTATAAACCGGTTTTTTTTTTTTTTTGAGACAGAGTCTCGCTCTGTCGCCCAAGCTGGAGTGCAGTGGCCGGATCTCAGCTCACTGCAAGCTCCGCCTCCCGGGTTCACGCCATTTTCCTGCCTCAGCCTCCCGAGTAGCTGGGACTACAGGCGCCCACCACCTCGCCCGGCCAGTTTTTTGTACTTTTTAGTAGAGAAGGGGTTTCACCGTGTTAGCCAGGATGGTCTCCATCTCCTGACCTTGTGATCCGCCCGCCTCGGCCTCCCAAAGTGCTGGGATTACAGGCTTGAGCCACCGCGCCCGGCCAAACCTGTTTTAATAACCATGACTGCTATAGTCATTCACCACATAACAACGTTTTGGCCAATGATGAATTATGTATATGATAGTAGTTCCATAAAATTTTAATAAAGCTGACAAATTTCTATTGCCTAGTGACATCTTGATAATCCTGACTCTATGTAGGCCTGCATGTTTGTCTTAGTTTTTAACAAAAAAGTCTAAAAAGTAAATGGAATAAAATTTAAGAAAAATTTTATATCTCTTTTATTTTGGGATGCTATTCAAATCACACATACACTTACCCAAAAAGAATCAGTGAGTGTGAGAGAGAATAAGAGAAGTACACTAAAAACATCAAAAGAGATGGAGATTGAACTAGAGGGATTAGGATAAAAAGGGAAGGAGGAAAGGAGAGAGAGGTAGAAATGATGTCAAAAAAGTTATTAAAAATTTAAAAATAAGTATTAATGTAATAATGGTAGAAAAGATAATGTGTTTTTCTCTTCATTTTGCACCTTTCAAATTTTTTTCTTTTTTTTGAGACAGAGTCTTGCTCTTGTCCCCCAGGCTAGAGTGCAATGGCGTGATCTCGGCTCACTGCAACCTCCGTCTCCTGGGTTCAAATGATTCTCCTGCCTCAGCTTCCTGAGTAGCTGGGATTACAGGCGCCGGCCACCACGTCCATCTACTTTTTTGTGTTTTTAGTGGAGATGGGGTTTCACCATGTTGGCCAGGCTGGTCTCAAACTCTGTCAGATGCATAGTTTACAGATATTTTATCCCATTCTATAGGTTGTCTGTTACTCTATTGATAGTTTCTTTTGCTGTGCAGAAGCTCTTTAGTTTAATTAGATCCCATTTGTCAATTTTTGCTTTCGTTGTGATTGTTTTTGGCATCTTTGTCATGAAATCTTTGCCCATGCCTCTGTCCAGGATGGTATTGCCTAGGTTGTCTTCTATGGTTTTTATGGTTTGGGGTTTTACATTTAAGTCTTGAAGTTATCATGAGTTAAGTTTTGTATATGATGTAAGGAAGGGGTCCAGTTTTAATCTTCTGCATATGCTTAGCCAGTTATCCCAGCACCGTTTATTGCATAGAGAATCATTTCCCCATTTCTTGTTTTTATTAGGTTTGTCAAAGATCAGATAGTTGTAGTTGTGTGGTCTTATTTCCGGGTTTGGTATTCTGTTTTATTGGCCTATGTATCTGTTTTTGTGCCAGTACCATGCTGTTTTGGTTTAAAGCCAGGCAGTGTGATGCCTCCAGTTTTGTTCTTTTTGCTTAGGATTGCTTTGGCTATTTGGGCTTTTTTTTTTTGGTTCCATATGAATTTTCAAATAGATTTTTCTAATTCTGTGAGGAATCTTAATGGTAGTTTAATGGGAATAGTGTTGAATCTATAAATTGCTTTGGGCAGTATGGCCATTTTAATGTTATTGATTCTTCCCATCCATGAGCATGAAATGTTTTTCCATTTGTTTGTGTCATTTCTGATTTCTTTTTTTTTTTTTTTTGAGACAGAGTCTCACTCTGCTGCCTAGGCTAGAGTGCAGTGGTACAATCTGAGCTCACTGCAACCTCCACCTCCAGGGTTCAAGCAATTCTCCTGCCTTAACCTCCTGAGTAGCTGGGATTATAGGCACCTGCCTCCACACCTGGCTAGAGATGGGGTTTTACCATGTTGGTCAGGCTGGTCTTGAACTCCTGACCTCAAGTGATCTGCCCACCTTGGCCTCCCAAAGTACTGGGATTACAGTTGTGAACCACCATGCCCGGCCTGTTATCTCTGATTTTTTTGGCAGTGGTTTGTAGTTCTCCTTGTAGAGATTCTTCACCTCCATTGTTAGCTGTATTCCTAGGGGTTTTTTTTGTTTGTTTGTTTGTTTTGAGATGGAGTCTTGCTCTGTCGCCCAGGCTGGAGTGCAGTGGTGTGATCTTGGCTCGCTGCAACCTCCGTGTCCTGGGTTGACGCCATTCTCCTGCCTCAGCCTCCCGAGTAGCTGGGACTACAGGCACGTGCCACCATGCCTGGCTAATTTTTTGTATTTTTAGTAGAGACGGGGTTTCACTGTGTTAGCCAGGATGGTCTCGATTTCCTGACCTTGTGATTCACCCGCCTTGGCATCCCAAAGTGATGGGATTACAGGCATAAGACACTGCTCTGGCTCAGGTATTTTATTCTTTTTGTGGCAATTGTGAATGGGAATTTATTCCTGATTTGGCCCTCAGCTTGACTGTTGGTGTATAGAAATACTAGTTATTTTGCCCATTGATTTTGCATCCTGAGACTTTGCTGAAGTTGTTTATCAGTTTAAGAAGCTCTGGGCTGAGACTGTGGGGTTTTCTAGACATAGGATCATGTCGTCTGCAAACAGGGATAGGGTGACTGCCTCTCTTCCTATTTGGATGCACTTTACTTCTTTCTCTTGCCTGATTGCCTTGGCCAGGACTTCCAATACAATTTTGAATAGGGATAGTGAGAGACAGCATCTTTGTCTTTTGCCAGTTTCAAGGGGAATGCTTCCAGTTTTTGCCCATTTAGTATGATGTTGGCTGTGGGTTTGTCATATATGGCTCTTATTATTTTGAAGTACATTCCTTCAATACCTAGGAGAGTTTTTTAACAAGAAATTAGTTTTATTGAGAGTTTTTAACATGAAGGCATATTGAATTTTATTGAAAACCTTTCTGCATCTATTGAGATGATCGTGTGGTTTTTGTCTTTAGTTCTGTTTATGTAATGAATCACATTTATTGATTTGCATATGGTGAACCAACCTTGCATCCCAGGGATAAAGCCTACTTGATTGTGGTGGATAAGCTTTTTGATGTGCTCTGGATTCTGTTTGCCAGTATCTTGCTGAGAATTTTTGCATCAATGTTCATCAAGAATGAACATAGTAAATAAAATAGAATGAAGCTTAAAAAAGAAATAAAAAATAGAAAAGAGAAAAAATAAAATAGGAAACAGCTTACAGAATAAAGATATAAAGTATGAAAATATTTTTATACAGCTTCACAATGTGTTTGTGTTTTAAGCTAAGTGTTATTACAAAAGAGTCAAAAGGTTTTAAAGAAATTAAAAAGTCTACGAAGTAAAAGTTACAGTAAGCTCAGGTTAATTTATTGTGAAGAAAGGGAAATTCTAAAATAAATTTAGCAAGTCTTAAATGTACAGTGTTTATATAAGCTATAGTAGTGGATAGTAATGTCCTAGACCTTCATGTTCACTGCCCAGTCACTCACTCACCACAGCAACTTCCAGATCTGAAAGCTCCATTCATGGTGAGTGCCCTACACAGGTATGCTATTTTCTTTTTTTTTTGAGATGGAGTCTTGCTCTGTTGCCCAGACTGGAGTGCAGTGGTGCAATCTCGGCTCACTGCAACCTCCACCTCCTGGGTTTAAGCAATTCTCCTGCCTCAGCCTCCTGAGTAGCTGGGATTCACAGGCATGCGCCACCATACCTGGTTAATTTTTTTGTATTTTCAGTAGAGATGGGGTTTTACCACATTGGCCAGGCTGGTCTCAAACTCCTGACCTTGTGATCTGCCCACCTCGGCCTCCCAAAGTGCTGGGATTACAGGCGTGAGCCACTGCACCTGGCCTGCAGGTATGCCATTTAAAAAAATCTTTTATATCATATTTTCACTGTATCTTTTCTGTTGAGATAAGTTTAGATATACAAATACCATTGTGTTCCAATTGCCTACAGTATTCAGTACAGTAACATGCTGTGCAGTTGTAGCCAAGGGGCAATAGACTACACCAAGTAGCTGTGCGTATAGTAGGCTGTGCCTTCTAGGCTTCTTTAAGTACACCATGATGTTTGCACAACAACGAAATCTCCTAATGACAATATATCCATGTTTTTAAGCGACCCATGACTTTTGTTAAGCAACCCATGACTTTTCTCAGAATACATCCATGTTGTTAAGTGATCCATGTAACATTCTGGGTCTATTTTAATTGATTTTTCTTCATCATTACAGGTCCTATTTTTCTACCTCTTCATATACCTAGTAACTTTTGAATGGGTGGCAGCAGTTGTAAAATTTACATTTTTAGGAGCTGAATATGCTTGTGTTTCTCTACATATACTTGAGCATTTTTTCTAGGACACAGTTAATTTGCTTGGAAACAGTTTATCCTTTCAAGGCTTACTTTTAAGGTTTGTTATGCAGACTAACAAAGTCTAGGACTGATGGTTTTTCCCTCCTACCAATGTAATATACTTCTGAGTATTCTACCTGGTGTCCCATGCATTACAATGTTTTTCCTCTCTGGCTGATGAGATCACCAACCATTTCTGGGTCTCTGTAAGTTCTGGAGATTGCTCTACCTGCTCCTTTTGAGTGGCTCTTTATCCAACTTTGGGTAGTTTTCTCATACACATGGGCTGATCACTGCCCAGCTGAAGAGTCTCTGCAAGGCAGCCTTAATCTACTTACAGGATTTTTTGGAAATATAAATGAGAGATCCAACTTAAATTATATTAAGTAAAAACAAAGTATTCATTGTCTCATAATACTGGAAAACTGAAGGATAAAACTCACTCAAGAGACTTGCTGCAGTAGCAAATGAGGTCATCTCTTCTGTGCTCACTGTTGCTCTTCCTCCATTTATCCCTTGTCTCTCTCCTGTTCTCTTTGCTGACGCTAAATGATTTCTTACCGGAGATGGGTTCCTCCAAGCAGAGGGAAAGGTGGTCTGAAGCAGTGGTGGCTATTATCATCATCCGTCTAGTCTTTCCCTAGGTCCAAGTATCAAATCTTGGAGAAACTTATTGGCCTGTTAGAGTCACATGTCCATTACTGAGCCAAGCATTGTGCATGGGAGGAGGTGTGTTCTGACAGGCAAGGCTGGGGTTAGCACTAGTTAAAACCTGTGAAATGAGCTCCTTGCAGGAGAGAATAGTTTTATTACTAGAAGATGCTGAAGGAGGGAGTTTGGGTCTACAAAACAGCAATGATCAATTCACCCAGTTTCCTCATCAGTAAAGTGGATAAAAAATTCTAGAATGTGACAGGGTATTTATTAGGTACTTGGCCTATCATAAGGGCACAGTAAATGTTGTGTTATTATTAATAATCTGAGCTTAGTACCTCCAGTTTTCAGTAACTGCATTCACTTCTTTGTATCACTAATTCTCAGTAAAGAAGTTTCTCCTTTATCTATCTGTGCCAAGAGTTGCTTGAATTCCTACCATGGGCCTCAGTTTCCAGGTAACTGGGTTCCCAATCATTTGCCATTGCCGTTTCACAAATGCACCTGTTTCTGCCTTGCTTAAGCAGAGATCTTTTGTAAGCATCAAACCAGCAGCAGGAAACAAATGGTCCACTCAAATTGGGTAATTTGAGTAGAGTTTATTAAGGAGATTATTTATAAAGGTATTAGCAGGTTATAGGGAAATCACAAGGGGTAGTGCAGGTACCCTGGGCTAGTAGAAGGCCTGATGGGACAAAGCACAGAATGGTGACTGGTGCTGGAGAGAGAGGGTCACCTGACAGGAGTGGGGATATTCAGCCAGCCTGTAGTGGCCCACGGAGAGGGAGCCAGTGAATAAATACCCTGGCCTTCTGCTCTCACTATTCTACCCTCTTTCTGATCTCCAATGCTCCCCATGGGGTGAATCCAATAGGAAGCTATAGTGCAAAAGAGCCTGTTTATACAGCCTAATAGGTCAGCCTCCTACTTGGGGCACAAAGAGTGATGAAGGGAATAGGGTGGACTGGAAGAACAAGTGGGAAACATCAAGCACGCCCTAGATCTTGGCCTTATTTTATTCCCAAGATGAAATAACTTATTCCTGGTCATATTCACACAACCTGCGTCTGCTCTGGAGTTTCCTGGTCTTGAGATAGGGAGCTCTGAATTTCTATAACCTAAAGCGGGGGAAGACTGCTAGCCACAGTCTGGTATTTAAGAAAGCAAAATACTGCTTGCAAATACCTGGACATTTTCTTTTTTTTTTTTTTTTTATTTGTCCTCAGCCAAATCTTTTTTTTTTTTTTTTTTATTATACTTTAAGTTCTAGGGTACATGTGCATAACGTTTATATCATGTATAACTCCCCAATGCAATCCCTCCCTCCTCCCCCCTCCCCATGATAGGCCCCAGTGTGTGATGTTCCCCTTCCCGAGTCCAAGTGATCTCATTGTTCAGTTCCCACCTATGAGTGAGAACATGCGGTGTTTGGTTTTCTCTTCTTGTGATAGTTTGCTAAGAATGATGGTTTCCAGCTGCATCCATGTCCCTACAAAGGACGCAAACTCATCCTTTTTGATGGCTGCATAGTATTCCATGGTGTATATGTGCCACATTTTCTTAATCCAGTCTGTCACAGATGGACATTTGGGTTGATTCCAAGTCTTTGCTATTGTGAATAGTGCCGCAATAAACATACGTGTGCATGTGTCTTTGTAGTAGAGTAATTTATAATCCTTTGGGTATATACCCAGTAGTGGGATGGCTGGGTCGTATGGTACATCTAGTTCTAGATCCTTGAGGAATCGCCATACTATTTTCCATAATGGTTGAACTAGTTTACAATCCCACCAACAGTGTAAAAGTGTTCCTATTTCTCCACATCCTCTCCAACACCTGTTGTTTCCTGACTTCTTAATGATTGCCATTCTAACTATACCTGGACATTTTCAACCTGATAACAGGAGGTTTTTATCTTTAGTTGTGTCCCATGAGGGGATCTTAGATCAACCTATTCCTTGAAGGGGACAGCTTTCCTGGTTGCCTGGAGAGAATGAGCACAAAAAAAAAAAAAAAAAGGAAGAGAAGAGCTATTACCTTACATGGAAAGAAGGTACTCACATGGAAGGAGGCTACTAGGGTGGGGGCTTCACAGATTCACCTTTCAGCATCTTTAACCAATATAACATTCACCTCATTTTTCAAAGTGCTTAGAGGGGAAGCCAAGGATGTAGGGCAGGGGAATGAAAATGGTAATAATCAAAGAGGGAGATGAGGTAAAAACAGGTTGCTGGGAAATATACAGACAGATAAAAGTGAAGACAAAGGGGAGGGTGAAGTAATAACAAAATCAAAGTGATGAGTACTAAAGATAAACGTGCAACTCGAAGCCAGAGGCAATCCTACCATTAGAGAGAAAAAGCAGGCCTTGGTCCAGCTTTTGCTGTGGAAGATGAACCAGGGACCGAGCCATTATCACAGTTAGAGGACAATGCAGGCCTGGTCCAACTCTCTGCTCTTTATTTTGAATCTTACATTTTCCTTTCCGAAACACCTTGGAAGCCACTTAGCCAAGGCAAGAGGAAAAGAAAAAGGCAGCTATCTGGCAGGCCTGCCTGCACAGAGCAAGAACTTTGCTGGGCCATTTGAGACTGGTGGGTGATTCAGACTGTACTTCAAGGGAAGATCCCTGCGGTGGTTTGAGGATTTGGGAATATGTCACCAAATATCTCAAAAGAAAAATCACAACGCAAGTGCCCCCTGCCTTAAGTGCATGTTTATTTTCACAGCCTTTGTCTTTCAGAAATCAGCACTCTATTGCTCTGTTGCTATTGTAAGGATGGAAAAAAATAGAACCATTTTAATGTTGTGCTGTTTGCATTTCCCGACAGTTAAGAAGCAGCCCCATTATTAGCTGGCAACACCGTTGTGACATTAGTAGTGACTTTGCTGCTTGGGATTCAGCTCATGAAATATCTTCCTTCCTGGTACAATGTTTTTCTTTTTCCTTTTTCTTTTCTTGTCTTTTATCTCTCATGTTTAATTCTCAAGCAAAAGACTAGCGAAATGGCCATCTATGCTTTAGGTCTAACTGCTGGTCCTCGTTAAGAATGGGCTACCAAAGATGCTGACATATTAAGTTTGATGCAGTCTCAAAATACTAGAACCCTTGGAGCCACTTTCTCATGGCTATCCCTGTTGGGCAAGGGAGCTGTCTTTGTCAGGTATGCGGAGGTGGTGTGTCACAACCCGGGGGCTCAGGGAGGTCCTGATACAGAGGAAGAAGGACTTTTGTGTTGGTGGGAGGCGTCGGAGCATGACGGGGCACGAGGTCTTGGAGGTTGTAGGGGGTGAGAGGGTCTGATGCGGAGTGCTGGAGACTAGTGAGAGGAGAGAGATTCCTGCTAGGGATAGGGACAAGTGGAGGCAACAAGAGAGTGATCCAATGAATAAATAAATTGAAGACAATTGAAGCCAGCCTTTGCATTATTTCGGAGACTAATATATATATAAAAAGAGAGCCGGCTAGGCAGGGTGGCTCACGCTTGTAATCCGAGCACTTTGGGAGGCCAAGGTTGGTGGACCACCTGAGGTCAGGAGTTTGAGACCAGCCTGGCCAAAATGGTGAAACCCCATCTTTACTAAAAATACAAAAATTAGCTGGGTGTGGTGATGTGTGTTTGTAATGCCAGCTACGTGGGAGGCCGAGGCAGGAGAATCACTTGAACTCGGGAGGCAGAGGTTGTAGTGAGCTGATATCACACCACTGCAGTCCAGCCTGGGCAACAGAGTGAGATTCTGTCTCAAAAAATAAAAATTAAAAAAAAAAAAAAAAGAGAGAGAGAAAACTACAACTCTGGGACATAGGAAGGGAATTATAGATATTAGTAGAGCCTCATGGCTTTTAATATATGCGTATATAGAAGTAAATACAGATGTAAAATGTACACATGTATATGCTTATGTGTGTGTATGTGCATTTTGCATGTTGCAACATTTCTCTAAGTGCTGGACTGTTTCAAAATAAAAACAAGAAAAATAATATGAGGGCAATAGTACTATTTAAAATGGAGTCTAGTACTAATAATGTTATAGTACCAACAACATGGTGTTATTAAAGGATTAAATGAGATAATTAATGCAGTGGATATAATATCAAGCCTGGCACCCAGTAAGCTCTCAATGACTATTATTATTATCCCATGGGAGAAAAGCTTACCATGAACACTATTCTACATCATGTTCTTTTCACTAAAAATATATGTTAGAAATATTTTCGTAACAGTACACACTTTACTTTTTAAAATTAATAAATCTTGCTAGTGTTCTTTACTGTAGTACTTTTATAATTAGAAAAACAAAAAACATTCATTGTGGGGGGATAATCTGCCTTATAGTATGTCATCTGCTGATGACTCATAATTTAATTAATTCTTGTTGCTAATGGAAACCTCTGGGTGAATAAGGCTTAGTTGTATTTTAATAGCAGTACTTTAGTGGAGAGAATAAGAAAAAAAAACATCCAACACCAAATCTATGGAAAAATGGATATTCACGCTAATTTTTCCTACTTTTGTAAAGCTCTGAATCAAAATCACTGAGTAATGAAAGCAGCTGTCAAACTTCATTGCTTCAGTCTGTGAACAAACCCCTACAGGTCTGCTGCGACCAGACACTATTCAATGCGCTCGGGAGACAGCTGTGAACAAAACAGGCTCTCCCCTCATGAAGCTCTCTCCTCCTAGTCGGGGGAGATGGATAAGAAACAAATAAACACCCAACTTTCTGTGCTGCCTCAGTTAATGACAAATTAACATTAGATCTGTCCCTTTCCTTCATAAAGAAAGGCAATTTGGTAATTTCTTTAAAGTTTGTGCCTTATTACTCATTTGACTTTTAGTAACCTTTTGAGCCTCGGTTCCCATATATAAAAAATGGAGATAATAATTATCTTATAAGGCTTTTGTAATCAAATATGTAAAATGCCTGGCATAAAGCCAGCCCCTTGGCAGATGCTTGATAAATAGAAGCCATTATTACATGTTAAATTGTACAATTTTTGGTTCTTGTTCTTAAGACTAAAAGATTGTTTCGATTTATAGTTACAGTACCCTAGGTTGGGTGTGTCACTGATATATCCCTAAATCTTATCAACCAGTGCCTACACCACTAGTCATGTTTCCTTTACTGCCCTATCACCACCTCTCACCAACAGGAATGCAGAGCCTGTTCTTCTACTGGGTTCCCTTCTAGAAGGAATCTCAAGAAATCTGTTATAGTCTCTTGTCACCTACCCTGCAGCCTACACTTTGAGTGATCACTTTGCACTGACTATAACTGTGTTTTCCAGGCAGCTCTTCCCAGAGGCCAGGGATCTCACTGAGTTTTCCAAAGCTCACCAAGCCCAAACTGGACCTTGCAAAGCCGTGCTAAGCATTTGGATCTTTATCCTGAGAATACTGGGAAATGGAAATGTTTAAGCCGGAGAATGACTTAACTTCATTTATATCGTAAAGGGAATCCTCAGGTTGCTGGTAAAGAATGGGAGCTGAGATCCGGCCACTGCACTCCAGTCCGGGCGACAGAGCGAGACTCCGCTTCAAAAAAAAAAAAAAAAAAAGAATGGGATAGAAGGTGAAGAGAGAAAGCCAGGAGAGGAAGAGGATCCTGTTGTCACCCAGGTGGGAAACAACAGAATCGGAATCAGGGTGGGAGACAGGAGAGGCAAACAAAGCACAAACTTGAGCTTAAGTCTCTTTGGAGGCAGAATTGATAGTACTTGTTGATGGATTCAGTGGAGGAGTGGGAAGGAACAGGGAAGTTTTCAATTTGAACATTTTGGTGAATTTATATGGCTCTGCCATTTACTAAAAATGAAAAGTAACATGATACTTAATAAAAACTTTACTCAGTGCCAATGGAATCAAGTTAAGTGCTTGACACTGCAGGGACCAGTGGGTGCTCTTCGGGCTTACAGCTGACCCTAAACAAACTTCAGGGTCCTGACCCAGTCCCCGAAGGCCTCTCCATGGCCAGGAGCAGCTCACACTCCACACATAGGACTTCTAGGCATCCGCAAGCCTCAGCCCTGTGCCCAACCATCAGTCCCTTGAAGCAAATAAGCTTCTCTCCTTCTCTAGGCATGTTCAGCCCCTCCTCACACTCACCCAGGGAATGGTCTCATTACACTGCACAGTTAAAGTGATCAGCAAAACGCCCCCAAGCACATTTCCGTTTCCCCAAGTCTAGGCTCTTAGTCCTAAAGGGCAGTAAATAGGGGAGAGTTCAGCTTATAAACACCATTTTATGGCCAATAAAGAGTTCTTGAATTCTTCAAGAGCACAGTGTGGTTAAGAATGTCCATAAGGACCAGGCAAGGTGGCTCATGCCTGTAATCCCAGCACTTTGGGAGGCCGAGGTGGGCGGATCATGAGGTCAGGAGATCAAGACCATCCTGTCTAAGATGGTGAAACCCCGTCTTTACTAAAAATACAAAAAATTAGCCAGGCGTGGTGGTGGGCGCCTGTAGTCCCAGCTACTGGGGAGGCTGAGGCAGAACGGTGTGAACCTGGGGGGCGGAGGCTACAGTGAGCCAAGATCACACCATTGCACTCCAGCCTGGGTGACAGAGTGAGACTCTATCTCAAAAAAAAAAAAAAAAGAATGTCCATAATTCCCAATATGAAGCAGAACACTCAACATCTTCCAGACTGCAGTGTCTGCACTCAGATACACGGAAACTTCACCATCTTCTCCAGAAATAAGGGAGAGATACTTACTTCCCATTTTAAAAAATAAAGGACGATCCAAATGAATTAAAAAGATAAAAGCAACTTCCAAGAATCACTTGTTTTGGCAAACAAGCTAACAAACCATCTCCAGTGGGTGCCTTCCTAGGCATACTCGAGGAAGCCTTTCAATGGGATGAGCTTCTCCTTC
This sequence comes from Trachypithecus francoisi, assembly GCF_009764315.1. Taxonomy (NCBI): domain Eukaryota; kingdom Metazoa; phylum Chordata; class Mammalia; order Primates; family Cercopithecidae; genus Trachypithecus; species Trachypithecus francoisi. The sequence continues at coordinate 84,821,816 of NW_022681458.1, read as the reverse complement.
CTGCTCTTACTCAAAGGCACTTGTTAGATCTGAAATGACACTAGATTTGCTTTCCAGAGCAGCTGTTACAAATAACTGGATTTAGAGCAAGGTATCTTTAAGACAGGGTGGGGAAAGGGACATATTTAAGTGTGCAAGATTCTGTGTACAAGAAGACCCTTGGTTCAATGCAAAGCCTAGTGAGGAGACTCCACACCATCCTGGCTCCCTTTGCCTTGTTTCCTTTGCCTCCCTGACTTTGACTCTGTGAGGTACCTATTTGTTTCCTTCTCTGAGACTGGCATTCAGCTTCACTTTGCCAGCCTCTCCGGCAGCAGCAGTCAGTAGTAATACTCATATCCTTTGCTCAGCCCTTTCTGTGTACTCGTAGGCAGTGTGCTAAGTGCTTGACACGCATCATCTTATAACCCTATAATAATTCCACGAGGCGATGCTATCATTATACTCAGTTGACACGTGAAAAACACCAAGTCAGAGAGACGAAGTCCTTTCCCGGAGGTGGCACATTTGATAAGCATCAGAAGTCAGGTTTTCATGACTTCCAAGCCCAAGCTCTTTCCACTTTGACTTCAGTCTTTTCTTGTTCCCTCTGGCTTGCATTTTCTTTTCAGCTCTGCATTCAGCTGACTTCCCCTTAACAAATTGATCTTGCTCACTTCTCAGGCGCCCTGAGTGTTCCCTGGCAGCCAGCTGGTCTTGAGGGCCTCATCTAACCATGTCATTGGGAAGTTCTCTCTGCTGCCCTGCCTGGCAAACTTTAACACTGGCCAGTTCCTTGTTCCATGCACATTTGCTAAGAGGAGCATGGGTTTTTCACGTATTTCTCTCTCTCTCCTTTTTTTTTTTTTTTTTTTTTTTTTTTTGAGACAGAGTCTTGCTCTTTCGCCCAGGCTGGAGTGCAGTGGAACAATCACTGCAACCTCTGCCTCCTGGGTTCAAGCAATTCTCCTGCCTCAGCCTCCTGAGTAGCTGGGATTACAGGTGCACACCACCACATCCGGCTAGAGACAGGGTTTCAACATGTTGGTCAGCTGGTCTCGAACTCCTGACCTCGTGATCCACCCGCCTCAGACTCCCAAAGTGCTGGGATTACAGACCTCCCAAAGTGCTGGAATTACAGGCATGAGTCACCATACCTGGCTTTTCACATATGTCTATTTTCATTAACCAGATGCTCCTGTGTTATCATTTAAAGTAAAAGCAATCAATTTTCAAGCTCAGGATCTAAGAATACATTTAAGATCTCAAAAATGGATTGAAAAGAATGTAAATTTAACTTGTAATTGGATACATGGAAAGTTAATGGTAAGTAAAGATATTTCAAATTCAGAATCCTTTGAGGTTGTTCCTAGAGATGAGAAATTATGACTTTTAAAAAGACTCTGTGTCTTTTTAATGTATATTTGCTTATAAATATGTTCGTTCATGAAACTGTCAGAGTGTCTCAGGAATGTCAGTTTAAAATGTAAATTTAATATTTTGAGAAGGTTATTACTTCTTCAGCTTATTAGAAATAAGCCAGTGTATGGCCGGGCGCGGTGGCTCAAGCCTGTAATCCCAGCACTTTGGGAGGCCGAGACGGGCGGATCACGAGGTCAGGAGATCGAGACCATCCTGGCTAACACGGTGAAACCCCGTCTCTACTAAAAAAAATACAAAAAACTAGCCAGGCGAGGTGGCGGGCGCCTGTAGTCCCAGCTACACGGGAGGCTGAGGCAGGAGAATGGCGTAAACCCGGGAGGCGGAGCTTGCAGTGAGCTGAAATCTGACCACTGCACTCCAACCCAGGCGACAGAGCAAGACTCCGTCTCAAAAAAAAAAAAAAAAGAAATAAGCCAGTGTGAGATCAATAATTACCTTTTGGAATGCTGAATTATTTACTGTATTTGATTATCTCGTGTTGCAGGAATACAGTAGGTGTTTAGTTGGATGAATTAGAAAGAGTACCTAAATTGCTTTTACCAGTTACAGAGCAGAGTGGAGAGGAATGTTATGTGACTTAGGCTAACCTTGGAATTTTTCTTAAACACACAGTTGTTTGAGGCTTTACTCAATGAAATACTGTACTGGTACAATAAAATGGGTATCCTGTTTCCCCAAAGCTAATGACTTTCTAAAGTACTTGACTTTCCTACTGAAAGATTAGCACTATTATTTCCAGGCCAATCAATAGGCACAACTCCAAGATTAAGAGCAATTTGGATCATTTTTCTCTTTTCATTACATATTCATTATTTTCTGTTTGAATAAGACCTGTAATCAGTGTTATTTACCAATCTTTATGGTGAAACTTTAAACTACTGATTGTTTCTGTCTTTGCAGGTATTAAATGCCATTTCAAATATCCTTTCAATAATTTTGTAGTTGCTAATGAAGTCCATTTTCCCAGATTTTTCAGTCCACTGAAAGAACATTGAACCCCCAAGAGTCTTTAAAAGGTATTTGTTGTTTAATTGGTGGCAGCTGTTCCTTAGAAAGTTACCTAAGTATATAAAAGTGCTTTTTCTCCCCTCTTTAACAGCTTTTTATCACTGTTTAAGGGTTATCCTTGAAATACATGCAGACTACATATGAAGGTCTCCTGAAATGCTTTGATATTACTAATTTTAAATATTATAATTCTAACACATGCAAGAAATTATAGGACAGTACCCTTTAATTTTGGATTTAATTACGAAAGCTTTAACAAAATGTATTCTCTTGGCTTTCTGGCTAGATTTCTTCAGGAAAAGTTATTAGTTTATTGTAGTTAATTCTAAAGCATGTACATTCTGAATTACTTGAATACAACAATTTTTCTGCTTTGTCCTTGAATTCTTTCCAAAAATCATAAAGTATTGGATACATACAGTAATAGCAGATTTGCTTAAATGTCACTATTAATCCAGTTTACAACCCCTAACATTTTGTACAAGGAATTTCAGAAAGAAACCCTTACATAGACATCTAATGTCCAGAATAACCAGAGCCAAACATAATGATTCTACAGTTGAAGGATAGCCAAGACACACATTTTCTGAGTGTGGTTTTACTGGGAGTCTGTGTGCAGATGAAATATGGCTTTTAAGAACATAATCTTCATGGAAAAGGCTTTTCCTGTCATAGCACTGGGCTGACTTTCAAGCCAAGGTCAAAGTACTTTTTGCAGGTCTATTTTTAGGTTTCCCATTTCTCAACAGGAGGCTCCCAGTTTTGAGTTAGCGCAATGCAGACTGGACTGTGCCCTAGAAGGAACAGGAATGCTTCCTCTTTGTGGCTCCCCCTGCATCTACCTGCAGACTTCCTGCTTTACACAGCTCCAGGGTGAATGGACATTCTCCAGCTGGCTGCGTTCTGTGGTCATCTTGCCCCAGCAAATGCTGTAGTTTCTCTTAAGGCAAAGGGATATTCAGGGCTCACTTTCCTCTTGCCTCTTTTGGATTTTCTAAAAACGTGGCTACCTTACATTATTGCTATTAATCAAGAATTTTCCAGATCTTCAAACTGCAAACCCAAGGGGGGAAAAATGAGGTCAAAGTGATTTAATTTAGATTGAGATGGAAGACATCAGGAAACAAGAGTATGTTAATCAAATATATCAAATGCTAATGCTATTTCTTTGTCTTTGAAACTGAATACAGAGGACATAGAAGTCTGTAAATAAATTAATAAATTAATGCGTGTATTTTAGTTTTATGCTATGGCTTTTCATTGAAAGGGGCAGAAGAATGAGGATGAAGAAAACCCGGAAGAAAGACAAGCAATCAACCTTGACATAGGCAGAAAACATCTACTGTAATAATTATGTATCACTTTCCCAAAAGGAACACTAGATTGTTAAAAAGAGTAATCCCTGAATTTGTTATAAGCAGTGCTTTGATTTTATGAATATATGTTCTTAAAATATTTTCCTTTCCTTATTTTCTAGTGAGGAAAGATTTAAATATCCTATCCTGGATGCTGGAAACTGTTGCATCCTCTTCCCACCAACCATTAACTTTTACTTACTTGCATAACAGCCCCATCTTGTGGTTATTTGTAAATTTTCCACTAAAGATATGTTGCATTTTCACAGTTACGGGCATAAGTGGAATCCTCCCTTTTATCTTTCCTAGTAGGCTGAATGAAATTAAGCAGGAAAGAAGAACGGGCATGCACGAATTCAGTTTAAAAGGCCAAAAACTGGTGAGGGAAATACAGGGCAGATATTCAACAAAGATTGTTTGCATTAATGTTAAGTGAAGGCACAGTTATATTAATAGGTAAAAGGTAATACAATGAGGTCCCTCAAATGAGAACATCATTAGCTTCCTCATTATCGTTTTTTTGTTTGTTTGTTTCTTTTCTTTTTTGTTTTTTGAGACAGAGTCTTGCTCTGTTGCCCAGTCTGGAGTGCAGTGGCACAATCTGGGCTCACTGCAATCTCTGCCTCCTGGGTTCAAGTGATTCTGGCGCCTTAGCCTCCCTAGTAGCTGGGACTACAGGTGCGAGCCTCCACGCCCAGCTAAGTTTTGTATTTTAGTAGAGACGGGGTTTCTCCATGTTGGCCAGGCTTGTCTCGAACTCTTAACCTCAAGTGATCCACCCACCTCGATCTCCCAAAGTGTTGGGATTACAAGCGTGAGCCACCGTGCCAGGCCTCCTCCCTCATTATCTTAATAAATCTTCTGATCTGGCGCCTGTCTGCTTCACTAGGCCCAGGAGGCTTACCAGAGCTCGTACAGAGCTCTGCAATTCCAAACCCCTGTACTGGGGAACACCCTTTGGTTTCACATGGCAGAAATACAATAGGAAATAGCATCAGAAGAACGTGAAGGTAATGGCTCAGGTAAGGAGACAACCAGAAGGACAGAGGAAATGGGTGATTCAGAAAGACCTGACACAGGATTCTGAATGCCAGCAGGACTCTTTCTCCCTCCTGCGTCTCTGAGTGTTTTGCTCATTGTCTCATTTTCCTCTCTGCTTCTTTTCTGGCTCTTTGCAGTTTCCAGGCTCACATCTGGGCTCATGGCTCTCTAACTGGAGGGAAGGAGCCCTCCGTTCCCATAAAGTTTTGAAAAAAAGCTAGGGAAGAAGTCTGATTGGCTTGTTTTGGGCCACGTGACCACCCTTTGCTCAATTGCAATGGTCAAGGGAGTGAGGCACACTGATTGGCTCAGCTTGGGTAAGTAGTCCACCGCTGAAGGGAACCAATCACTGTGGACAAGGATGTAGGGTCATGTGAAAAGAAATTTCACACAGAACATTTGTCTGGAGGGAGGGAGGGAAGGTGCGGTTTGTTTAAAGAAGGAAGAGATGAAGAGACCAACTTGGCTAATTGAAACAAACAGATTTCCTTCTTTCCTCTCCTGTGGTTGAGAGATGCCTGGCACATCTCTCAACAAATATTTGCTCGATAAATGAAAGATTTTCTAATTGAATAGAAGATCCCAGGGTAGGTGCAAATGGTAGTGGGGTGGGGATAGGGCTGTGTTTGCTATTTCCTGGAGCTGAAGAAATCACAAGGTTCCTTTCCTTCTAAAATTCTGGGGTTTTTCCACTCCCTGGCTATGGCCGTATATGGTGTCCCCTCTTGCTTAGAGTTTACACCAGAAGGCTGGTTTTCATCTACTTGACTCAGTGAGCGTCTTTTTCATCCTTTGGGTATCTTCTCCTCTGCAGTCCTGGCTTTAGTGTTTGCATGCTCACTCTCTGAGCCTCCCTGTACTCTCTGCCCACATAGACCAGTACATACAGGCCTTTTAAAAAAGAGTTTGATTGCTAATCACTCTGAGGAAAATAGAAAATTATAAGAACAGAACAAACATGAGGAAGTTTCAAAGGTTCAACAATCTTACTGAATTGTTTCTATTTTTTTTTTTCTTTTTGAGAGGGAGTGTGCAGTTGCCCAGGCCGGAGTGCAGTGGCACGATCTTGGCTCACTGCAACCTCCGCCTACGGGATTCAAGCGTTTCTCCTGCCTCAGCCTCCCAAGTAGCTGCAATTACAGGCACGTGCCACCACACCTGGCTGATGTTTGTATTTTTAGTAGAGACGGGGTTTCACCATGTTGGCCAGGCTGATCTCAAACTCCTGACCTCAGGTGATCCATCCACCTCAGCCTCCCAAAGTGCTGGGATTACAGGCATGAGCCACCGTGCCCAGCCGATATAATTTTTAAATTATGTATAACATTGTGATGAAGTATCTTGTGATATTTAGCCACATCTTTGATCCTTAAAAGAGATTCCTGGAAACAGAATTATTAAAGCATACAAATATTTTTATTGTAAATTTATTTCTTTTCCCTCATTATACCAATTTTTAGAAAATACTAAAAATACATAGAAGAAAATATAATTTATGAAGTCACTACAAGGAGATAGTAACTTACTATTTTGTTGGATCTTTTTATGTGTACATATACTTTAAACAAAACAATAATTACAGACACTTTAATAATTTTTATTCACTTAAACTCAAAATAACTTATAAATATTACGAAAAATTTTAAATGATGGTATCATACCCTACTATATGGAGAAATATTATAATCAAATTAATCAATGCCCCATTGTCAAATATTTACATTGTTTCCAATTTATGCTATTATAATCAATTCTTTTTTTTTCTGAGATAGATTCTTGCTGTTGCCCAGGCTGCAGTGCAGTGGCGCAATCGTAGCTCACTGCAGCCTTGAACTCCTGGCCTCAAGCAATCCTTCCATCTCAGTCTCTCGAGTAGCTAAAACGACAGGCATTGGCACCAAAACTGGCTATTTTTTTTTTAAGTCTTATTTTGTGTACAGATGGGGTCTCACTATGTTGCACAGGCTGGTCTCAAACCCCTGGCTTTAAGTGATCCTCTGACTTTGGCCTCCCAAAGTGCTGAGATTACAGGCATGAGCCACCGCACCTGGCCGATAATTATTTTTCATGAATTTTAATGCACATATCCGACGTGGACATTAGGAAGCATTAAAGTGGCATTATAAATTTTACAGCTTTAGGCATATGGGCATCCATTTGTGCTCTTGCCTGGGCTTTACTGATATTAGGGGTTGGCCTGGCTGCCAAGGCCCAGATATTTAATTCCAGAAGTGGAAAGGCCTGGGGAAGAGGGATTAGTAGGATGAGAAGACAGCACATCATTTGTGACTTTTTCTCTCTTGCTCTGGTAAAATGTAAACAGAAGCAAAACCTCAGGTTGGGAAGCCAGCAGTGTAATTTGGCAACTCACTCGGAAGAGATGTGTTTGATGAGGAAGAGGTGAGATGATGGATACAGGGTTCCTGCATGGCGTCAGGCACTCAATAAATAGTTCTGTTTCCTGAGAAGGAGAAGGGTGAGGCATCTTTACATATCTGGACAAAAATACTTTTAAGCAGCAGTGAAAACTAAAGGAAGAACAGCTTCTAGCACATGCAGATGAAGGAAAGAAAGCTTTGTGCAGCTTGTTTGTGTGAACGGCAAGCCCAGGGGTTTTGTTTTCTTGTGTTTACGTAGGAAAATCACAGACAGGGACTTCCCACGAGACTGTTTCTGTTAGCCACTGTCTGCTCCTAACAGTTACAAGAACTGCTCTTCCTCCCACAGCTCCGGCAGAAGCATGCTTCTGCAGGGTCTCTGATGGGGAAGAACTGAGCTGTTTAGGATTGAACTGCCCACCTACTGTTAAGTAATGTTCTGTCTGTAACACAGGATTTCCACTTAGGAAAATGTGCTGTGCACTTGGCTGCAGCATTTACTATGCATCTGCTTTACAAGCCTGTTCTGCAGCTCCAAGGCCCAGCTCCAAACTGGCAAATGGTCCCTGAAGACTTTGCCATCAGAAGGAGCCAGGCCAGAGTTGGGATGGGGTAGGGTTAGCAACTAGTCTACTAGGAGGTCTGGTGGAATCAATTAGGAAAGTTAAGCAGGAGAGCTCATCAGCGGTTGATTGCCTTTCCTAGAACAACCCCAGCTCACAAATACTCAGCAGAATAATTTAGGCAGCAGTGGGTCTGTAGAACGGGCCTTACTGCAGTATTAAGCTGGAAGGTAGTAAAGTTTTCTTATGGGCTTCCTTGAATCTGAGCTAAAGCCACAGTTTCCTTAATAGTTTTCCAATAGCACTCCATCTCTTATTAAAAAGTACAGTTAATCTGGACCTTCCCTCCCGCCCTCCCCCGCCCCCCCCAATGTCAGAAAAGAAAGGTGTTTCTGATAATAAATGCTCCTTTTGCTGCACGGCTATATTTCATCAGGACTGTGGTTAGCAAATTGCTGCTGCACAACATAAAACTAAGCAATGAAACATAAGACATATGCCTTCTATAATACACTGCTGATTAATACAGCTATTCTCTATCAAAAACACAAAAAGAGCCCCACCCAAATAGAGATCATGCCAACTTCCACCACATCTTTTTTCCCCTCCACCCCATAGCAAAACACCCAAACCATTATGTTTCCTAGGGAAATTTGGTTCTAAGCAACTCTTCAATAACAAATTACTTTTGAAAACGATGCTTACATTCCAAAAGAATCCTTAGATTGTATGGTGATAGATTATCTTGGAATGCCTAGCCATGCTGGTTTGTAGGAAGCAGAAAACTTGGTCCAGCAACAGTAAAGAGAATAAAATTACCTGTATTCCTATCCCATAAGACATCTTTTGAGCACAATTTAATTAATCTTCATTATGATCATTAGACAGATTTTTAAAAATTATAATTAAACAAAAACATACAATGTAAAATTTACCCTCTTAACCATTTTAAAGTATACAGTTTAGTAGTGTTAAGTATATTCACATTCTTGTTAAACAGATCTCCAGAACTTTTTATCTTGCACAACTAAAACTCTATACCCATTAAACAACAACTTCCCACTCCCCCTTTCCCAGCTCTTGGCAGCCACCACTCTAGTTTCTGTTTCTATGAATTTAACTTCTTTAGATACCTCATATAAGTGGAATCATATAATAAAAAAATATCTTTTTTGTGACTGGTTTATTTCACCTAACATAATATCCTCAAGGTTCAACCATGTTATCGCATGTGACATAATTTCCTTCCTTTTTTAGGCTGAATAATACTCCACTGAGTATTATTATTTTTAGGCTGAATAATATACCTGTGGTATGTATATACCACATTTTGTTTACCCATTCATCTGTTGTTGGATATCTAGATTGCTTCCATTTCCTAGCTATTGGGAATAGTGCTGCTGTGAACATGGATGTGCAAATATCTCTTTGAGACTTTGGTTATATATGGATGTGGTTTTGCTCTGTGTTCCCACCAAATCTCATCTTGAATTGTAATCTCCGCGTGTCAGGAGAGGGGCCTGGTGGGAGGTGATTGAATCATGGGGCAGACTTCCCTCTTGCTGTTCTTGTGACAGTGAGCTCTCACAAGACTTGGTTGTTTGAAAATGTGTGGCACTTACCCCTTTGCTCTCCATCTCTCTCTCCGGCTTCACCATGGTAAAATGTGCCTGCTTCCCCTTCACCTTCCACCATGATTGTAAGTTTCTTGAGGCCTCCCAGCCATGCTCCCTGTACAGCCTGTGAAACTGTGAGTCCATTAAACCTCTTTTGTTCATAAGTTACCCAGTCTCAGGTAGTTCTTTATAGTGGCATGAAAAAGGACTAATACATATACCCAGAAGTGAAATTGCTGGGTCATATGGTAATTCTATTTTTAATTTTTTGGAGAACCACCATACTATTTTCCATGGCAGTAGCACCATTTTGCAATGCCACCAACAGTGCACAAGGGTTCCAATTTCTCCACATCCTCACTAACACTATTTTTTTTTAACTAACAGATTTTTTTTAAAAAAATTACTTTTCCTTGATGTCAATTAAGAAAATATTTTTAAATTGTCTCTTTTCATTAAGACTCTCTTTTAGTGCCCTTTGTATTTATTGAATACTTTGTAGGCATCAAGTTGTCTCATAAAGGGCTCACCTTACGTAGAGGTTTATGGATGACTTATGTTAGCAAAAAATATTCTTGTGAATTAGACGATTTTTTTTTTTTTTGAGATGGATTTTTGCTCTTGTTGCCCAGGCTGGAGTGCAGTGGTGCAATCTCAGCTCACTGCAACCTCCGCCTCCTGGGTTCAAGCAATTCTCCTGCCTCAGCCTCCCAAGTGGCTGGGATTACAGGCACCCGCCACCATACCCAGCTACTTTTTGTATTTTTAGTAGAGACGAGGTTTCACAATGTTGACCAGGCTGGTCTTGAACTCCTGACCTCAAGTGATCCATCTGCCTCGGCCTCTAAAGTGCTGTATTACAGGTGTCAACCACTGCACCCAGCCCTGGGTCTAGGTCTTGATCACCCTAGACCATCCCGTCTTCCTCTGGAATTTGAACTTGAGATTTGTTCAAGCAACTTTGATGATTGTTAATCCTTTTCTCTAATCCTGGAGAGATATGGAGGATTTCTTAATAATTAAGTGTTGAGATGGCCCTTTTCTGTCCCCACCCCACAAGCAGAATCAAGTGGTTAATGTTTCAGGCACAGGTCCAATCCTCTTCAATTTTTCCCTCTGAACAAAAAAGAGAGCCAATGAAGAATGGGTGACTAGATTTTGTAACTGCTCATTACGGGGCCATCTCTTAGGCTTTTTAGTATGCAGTATCTTAATAAGCCAAGATATTATGGCAGAGGGTCCATAACTAATCTACTGTAATAAATAAAAGGAATGGCAGTAGTACTAGTATATTCTATGGATATAATATGCAGCTTGCACAGTGTGACATTTTAAATAAGCTTTATTCTTGAGGTATTTAAAAAAACATAAAGGCAGTAATGAAATATAGTGAACAACATTAGTTGACACAGCAATTCCTGCCTCTTAAGACCCTGTTAAATAACCAGAGCTTAAATCTTCATCTTGAAATGTCCAGCTCTTCTATGATTTTAAGTGAGTTGTAAAACTTTTATGGAGTGTGTCCTAACTTTTTTAAAAAATATTCTCCACTTTTATAGCAAAGGTGACCCAGAAGTACCTTGTGAATAATAGAACAACATATTTAAGCCATAAATCCACCTTTCTGGACAATACAGAAGTCGTCTTAGTACTTATATCTCTGCTGGAAGGAAGCAGGAGCAGGGATGCATCTTGAAATGACTGTTTACCCAAAACTTACTAATTTTAACTCTAGAAATAACTAAGTTTTACTTCAAATGGGCACACTTAACATGTCTGCTACCAAACTGAAACAAGGATTCAAAAGTTAAAGCTAGCTATTATAGAAACATAAAGTCAAATCTTTCCACAGCTGAATGTTGAAACTGGGAGAAGTTCATTCTCTTAATATCTGGTTTATGTAATTATTAGTTTTTGGACATACAACCTGTAAGCTGATGTGGGCCTGTGAGATGAGTTCATTCCCATATAGGAGGAACCAAATTTGACTCCAAATCTAATTAAGATACTCAAGTGCTTTCTAATTATGGCCAAAATTTCACTGGGTTGCAATTCTTCGATTATATCAAACTCTTGTACATTTTTCAATGAAGTACAAACAATTCATTTTCTATCATTCTTTGTTTCTTCTTTTTAAGCTTATATACTTTGAAAATAGTTGTATAGTTGTAGTCTATTAAATATGTATGTCATATATAAATGCATACACACTGAATACACAGTTTGGTCTTTACCTTAACACTGTATGTGGAGCCTCATTTGAATGTAATGATAATTAACGTTTTAAAAATGAGAAAACCACTGACTTAGGTATTTCTTCTCTTTCCCACTGAAGTCACATAGAATAACTAGATGATATCATAACCAATGAAAATCATTTAGTAAACAGCCTCTCGTAAGTGGTGTCATAGTAAGCATTATCCAAAGGACACTAGTTTTAGTGACTAAATAAAAGCTCCACTTCCTGTGAAATCCCAAGAAATAGCTACTTCCAAAAATATCTAGTAAGGGTGTACTTGTTTACAGAATTCAGAAGTCTTATTAAGATGGTTTGGATTATGCTAATATTCTCTGTTCCAATATTTATAGAGGGCAGTGAACCTAGCAGTGTGTCTTTCTTTCTTATTAGGAATTCACTGAATGCAAGTGAGCATTAGCTTCCTTTTTACCTGTACTCATTGTTCCTCCCCTCTCTTCTCTCTCTCCTCCTCCCTTTTCTCTCAGCTCCCAGCCTTCTTCTAAGGGAGGGGCCCAAGGGCAGGGTTGACCAAGTGGGTGCAGAAGAGCAGGCTACAAGGCTGGAAGGCAGGTGCATGACTATTTCCCATGTGTTGGTGGGGGAAGGGGGCTGCGTAATCTCTCTAGTTGGACAGCAGGTGGGGAGAGAGGACAGCTACCTGTTACTTTAGGCCATGTTAGGTGAACAGGAAGAGTCCAAACTAGGTAAAATTTTGGTGGGACAGGAAAAGGATATCTTTTCCGTTTTGTCAATACACTCTTACATTCCTGTCTCTCAGAACACCTTCTCTTTCCCACTCTTCTCGGATCTTTGTATCTCCTTTTCCTAGGAGTTCTGTGAAATGGCTGTATATGCTTAACAGCCCCCAGATATCAAAGGAGCCAAGAAACTAAGGAGAAACTAAGGAGGTGGTAGACAAATCCACTTTGTATTGGGTAATTTATTGAGGGAACTTATAGACAGAAGCATGGTCTTGGGTGGCCCCAAGATAGGTAGATCTCCACATGTTACCCCGCAAACCCAAGGCTTATCCACCATAAGGAAAGGGTATACGTGCTTTAGAAAGACAATTAAACCATCCAGAACAAGCAAGAATGCTAAATGTGTCATAGCCTATAATTTGTGTGAAAACATCAAGATTGCTTTGATCTAAAATCAGGAGCACATGTTCTTACACTAGGGACAGTAAATAAAGGAGGAATCAGGAGGTCTTCATAGAACTGGGGCTGATAAAAAGTCAAGATGGTGGATTAGCATCCAAGATGGAGTCACTTTTGTCTCCACAGAAGGTAAAAAAGAGGCAAGTTGGTGGGATATGAAACGAGGCAGAAGAGAGAAGAGAGAACAAACCTGGAGAGATATCCAGATCCACTGCTGAAGGAGGGAGCGGGGAGTAGTATAGGCGCAGAAGATCTTGTGGGTTGGGGTGGGGAAAATGTTCAGAAGCCTCACTCCCAGGGTTACTATGTTTAAGCACCACCCCAATGGTTCACCTTGCTTCCTCTTATGCCTTCCATCACAATCTGAAAATGGTCAAACCATCATATTGCTTTACAGAATTATTGAAAATTCTCTTTAATAATAGCCTGTATAGGTTATTTCTCAAGAATTTATATCCTCCAAAGTGGAAGGAAATATAATCCTTTAACACACACACACATACACGAGAGTAAGAGAGGGAGAGAAAGAAAGAGAAATTCTATCTTGATTTCATGTGGATAAAATGTATACTTTATTTTACAAATATCCTTGTAGCTTTCATTTTACATGTACATCAGTATAATTTTTTTTAAGACAAACAACTAGCATGAAGGAGTTTTTTAGCGTAATAGATCTGTATCCTGAAGGTGGTTACATAAATGTATATGTGGGTTAAAATTGTATACACCAAAAGAAAAAGTCGATTTTATTGTATTATAATTTGTAAAAATAAAACATTTTACTGCCACAAAAAGCCCATCTTCCATATAAAATCCAAAATCTCTGTCTTTGTGCCTAGCATAAAAGCTAAGGTGACTGTCGAGTAGTGACTAGATTTGCCTGAAAGGCGCAGACTTGCTCTGTTAAAATATCAAAGCATTCAACAACGCTTGTTTTTTTGTTTGTTTGTTTGTTTGTTTTTTAACACTTATTAAGCACTTGCTGTGGAAATCCCAAAAAGTCACTTCCCTTGAGGAGCGAGTGTTTTCGAAGTGTTCGAATGGACTAAAATGCAGGTCTGGGTCTGTGTTCTCCTTCTGACTTCGCTGCTCCTGTTGTTTGACTGTCCATGGTCCTCCTTTGCAAAGTGGGGTTAGTTCCCGCTCTTTCCTCAGAAAGTTTGGTATGAGGATCCCTCAGCTGAGGGCCCAGGGAGACAGCTCTGTCAGCTGCACTATGCAGGACAAGCGTGGACATGATGATCGGGTCCATTTCCCCTCAAGGACGGCAGGGTGGAGCTGGCATCTCCACTCCTTTGCCAAAAAGGAGAAATTGATCTTCTCCTAGTTCCCCAGGATGCTCCCAAGCACACTGCAAATAGCACACTGCTCACACTCCCTGATATTTCAGGAAGAAGGACAGATGCAACATGAAATGACACCCAGAGAGCTAGAGAAACCTGCTGAAGCAGGGATGAAAATCCTCCAGGCACAGGGCTGAGGTTCACAGGGCATGCACCGGCATTGTTTGTGCACAGATGGCAACCATTCTGACTGGTTGGTGGCTGTGCTTCACTGGTGTTCAAGGATGTTCAACGCAATCCCTGTGGACCAGAGGCCAGTGAGCTGGCATAAATAAGTGGAGCAGCTTAGTGTAAGAATTCCAAAATCGTCAATTCATTTCTCTTTTTCCAATTTTTGATAGAGACATAATCACAGGAAAATATTTCTTGACTCCAGGAAAATTGTTAGTGCAATGGAAAATGAAAACAGATGCGTGGCCTCAGAAAAAGTAAAGAATGATGAGAACAGGGATCAAGGGGACAGCTGCTGCCTAGCTCTACACTAGGGTGGTCTCAGCCTTTATTGGGCCATGAACCCCTCTGGCAGTCTAGCGAAGCCCATGGATCCCTTCTGAAGATGATGCTTTTAAATAAAATAAAATACATAGGATTACAGGGGAAACTATCAAAACACACGGGTCCCCTGGACCTAGGTTAAGAGCAATAGTCTCTGTGCAGGAATATGGGTCTTACACTTCTAAATATTTTGACCTTTCCAAGAGAAGTCAAGAACCCTAATTTTTAAAAAGAAATTTTCTGACTTTTGCCGGGCGCGGTGGCTCAAGCCTGTAATCCCAGCACTTTGGGAGGCCGAGACGGGCGGATCACAAGGTCTGGAGATCGAGACCACCCTGGCTAATACGGTGAAACCCCGTCTCTACTAAAGAATACAAAAAAAAAAAAAAAACTAGCCGGGCGACGAGGCAGGCGCCTGTAGTCCCAGCTACTCGGGAGGCTGAGGCAGGAGAATGGCGTAAACTCGGGAGGCGGAGCGTACAGTGAGCTGAGATCCGGCCACTGCACTCCAGCCTGGGCGACAGAGCCAGACTCCGTCTCAAAAAAAAAAAAAAAAAAGAAATTTTCTGACTTTTAACTGTTAACATGAAGTCTTTTTAAACACCAAGCCAGTCTAAGTATGTATCTGGATTGGTTTTGGATGTTGGTCTGATACTGAAACTTAATTTTAAGATTCCAGGAGACTCTTCATAAACAAAGAAGCATGACAATCCCATATGGTGTCAACAGACTAGACTGGGGACAGTGTTATGGCCAAACCAGGGAAAGCCTAACACATGGCTGTCTGTTCATCGGAAGAGAACAAAACACAGGAGAGAAGAAATTGTGTCCTATGTGCTTGGATTCGTGTTCTTAACAGAGCTAGTTGATATTTGCCTTCCTTTGTGATTTTAATTTTAATATCTCACCTATCACTGTGATTTCCCGTGGAGATATTTAGATAGATTTATTATAAAGTTTGATATTGGAATTTAAGATTTTTAATTTGCTTTTATCACTTCTTTTCTACTAACTCTTAGAAAATGGCTTTTTCACCTTGGTGGGAGAGAGAGCTAGTATTATACTATCAGCATTGACAGGCTCTACATGGGAAAACATAAAAGACAAAACAGAGAGAGGTCCCTATTTTAAGAAAATTTTCTTAAATTATTTATCTCTATGAAAGATACAGAACATAATTGAAATTAGATGAGATCAGATCATCATCATTTCAAGTAATTAGAAAATATATAGCTCTCTCAAAAACAGCACAGAATCTATATACATTTCCTGACAAATGGATCCCCACATTCCAATAAATGGAAGTCATACCATAAAGTCAGTAGGTTTTTTTTTTTTTTAAATTGAGTCAGTGAAGTATTTAGTGAAGTATTAGGAAGTATTTCCTAGATGAGTGACTTCTACATTTTTTGACCACTGTGTGTAATAAAGGAGTATAGTTTGTACCATGACTATATAAGTTTCGGCCAGGTGCAGTGGCTCATGCCTGTAATCCCAGCACTTTGGGAGGCTGAGGCGGGCGAATCACGAGGTCAGGAGTTCAAGACCAGCCTGGCCAACATGGTGAAACCCCGTCTCTACTAAAACTACAAAAAATCAGCTGGGCGTAGTGGTGGGTGCCTGTAATCCCAGCTACTGGGGAAACTGAGGCAGGAGACTCACTTGAACCCAGGAAGCAGAGGTTGCACTGAGTCGAGATCATACCACTGCACTCCAGCCCAGGCAACAGAGTGAGACTTGTCTCAAAAAAAAAAAAAAAAAAAAAAAAGTTCCATGAAACTGTACTTGAATTTACTAAGAGACACGTTTTTAATTTATTCTATTATGTTATACTTCATGTAAAAATGTTGGTCTGAGCCCACTAAATTGACACAACCCAATAGTTGATTTCACTGGCCTGTGCTTTGATGAGCAAATGTTTTGATAATCCACCATGCTGCTTCTACTACAGGCGCAGCCCTCCATTCCCAGCTTCTTCCCAAAATGCTCCAGAGTCAAGAGAGTCTGGACCAGGTTCTTCTTTCCTCATCCAGACTTGTGCAAAGAATAGGTATAGAGGTTCTGTACAATAGTCAGCTTGCATCTTCTTAATTCCTTATTTATCCACTCATTCTTTCATTCCTACTGTCATTCATTCAAGGAAACATTTATTGAATATTCAGTATATGGCAGCCACAGATCTTCCATTTAGGGATACAGGCATAAAAGCAGATGATTATAATGCCACAGGTTAAGAACTGAGCTGAGTATGCATAGGGAATGGTGGATTCTCAGAGGAGTGGCACCTGGGGCAATGACTTTGAAAGGATAAGAAATATGATGTGGGTGAAGTCTCCACCTAGACATTCTTACAGGTATCTCAGCACTCTACAAAATGAATGCTAGAGCAGGAAGTGGGTTCAGAGACAGGAGGCCTGGTTGGGAGGTGGGGGTGGGTGTGGGAACGGCATGTATAAGGATGGGGTGTGTTAAAGTTTTTGGAGAATAGTGGGTGAGGAGGGGAGGGTGTGATGAGGTCATGGGGTTGCTGTCGGTTGTGGGGGCATTTGGAGGGCTTTCAGTACAGTGCTGCTTTACCCCCAATATAGAGAGTTGACATTGCCAAAGTTTGTTGTTTGTTTACTGGCAGAGGATCTCATGTCTCATTGTGACACTCCGTAAGAATTAATTGCTACAAACAGCAAAGGCTTAATGCTAAGCTTGGAATCTGGACTCCCAAGATCACTTCTCCTAAAGAGCCTCTTCTCCCTCTGAAAGCTCAAAATGAGATCACAGAATGTTAGAATTGGAAAGAAGCTAAGTGATGGTTATCCAACTGCTTCCATTTACAGCAATAACACCTGAAGCCAGTGACCTGTCCAAGTTCACATGACTGGTCAGCAGGAAAGCCTGGCCTGGAAGCTGGTCTCTTGCCTTTCACATTGAGGTAGGACATGGAACTTTGGGGTGGGGTGGACACGGTGGAGTTGGGTGGGGGTGATGGAGTAGCCTGCAAAGGTGCCTCTTTTTCTCTCTTTAATTGCCTTTTGCTGCTTCCTGTGCAGTCCAGAGGGAGACACCCTACACAAGCAAGGCACCCTTCTGGTGGCCCATGGTTTCTTGTTAGAGGGTTTGACCGAAGTTGCCAGGTCACTGTGGTGGAGCCTCCCATGTTCAAGCAGCCAACATTTGGGTTGGCAGGGGCTTTTGAGAACTCCTGCATTGATCTCTTGAGCTCTCTTCAGCTCTGGATCCCCTCCCTCCCAGGGCCAGAGGGAGATTGCCTAGGGTCAAAAGCATTTAATGTGTTAGGCCTCTAGTTTCTTTCCTTAGTTGACTAAAATGTAGACCTTGAATGTGCATTAAAAATTCACCTGGGAAATTTGTTAAAAATGCAAATCCCAGGACTTAGACGTTCCAATTCTTAGGTCTTGAGACCCAGCAACCTGCATTTTAAAGATCTTACCTAGGAATGCTGATATAGGGATCCCCTGGAGCGTACGTTTTAAAATATGGGACTTAGAGGAAGACAAAGACCTGGGCTTCCTGGGAGGTTATCTCTTCTCCTTAGTTTAAGGATCAAAAGGCTTCCTTCAGCTAACCCACTGAGGCCATTTAGAATAGCTTTCTTGCCCCCAAACTGCCAGGATATCACTACAAGTTGACCTGTAGAGGAGCAGGTATGGGATGTAAACTGCATGGGAAAAGACAATCTTAAGAGTCATTTACTTTAATTAGCAGTAGGGCCCCAACGTCTGGGAAAAATCAGGTCTAAGTGGCAGTTTCAACAGTAGCCACAAGGTGGCCACCTTCGGCATCAATTTGAAGAGCTCAGAGCGTTACCATCACGTTTAGCTTATTTTCAACATTAATTGTCATCAGTTTTTAACGTGAGCGTTAATTTTAAAAGGATGCAAGAAGAAATGGCTTCACAAGAGAGCCTTCAAACTCACATTTTAATCAAATATTGACATGCTCTAGATGGAGGAATTTAGTGAGGTTTCCACATCAGACCTCAGAAAAAAGATAAAAATCTGTTTGAGAAAAAGCCATAGTGTTTGCAAAATGAAAAATGTCACTCAAAGGAAGTGTTTTTTAAAGCATTCTGAAAACTTGGCTTTCTGGAAAAGTAGCAGGTGCAATCTGGTCATAAAAAAAAATTAAAAAAGCATCATCTGCTAAATTTTTCTTTTTATTGGTGTATAATCAAGATCAGAAAATAGGGCCAGGTACAGTGGCTCACGCCTGTAATCCAGCACTTTGGGAGGCCAAGGCAGGTGAATCACCTGAGGTCAGGAATTCAAGACCAGCCTGGAAAACATGGTGAAACCCCGTCTCTACAAAAATATAAAAATTAGCCAGGCATGATGGCAGAGTGCCTGTAATCCCAGCTACTCGGGAGGCTGAGGCAGGAGAATCGCTTGAACCCGGGAGGTGGAGGTTGCAGTGAGCCAAGATCGTGCCTTTGCACTCCAGCCTGGGTGACAGAGTGAGACTCCAACTCAAAAAAAAAAAAAAAGGATCAGAAAATAAAAAAGGTAGGGGTGGAGGGGCGGGTGTGGGCATGGAAATGCTCTGGATAAATGCAATAACCTCAGGGCCATTGTGGACCAAAAATGACAGCAGAGCTATGGCTTGGCTGATGCAGACCTGAGCCTTTCTTCCCAGCAACTCCACGTGCTTTAGATGTTATCCTAACTGTCCTGGAGTGTGGAGGAGAGCAGGCATGCAGGGAGGAGCAGCTACAGTGGAGGGAAGCCAAATGGGCTAAAAGCAGGATACAGGAGGCCTTGAGGACTCACCACAGTGCAACTGCAAGCCAAGAAGCCCTGCCTCAAGCTTCTGGGAGGCCAAGCCACTGGCAAGGTCACTGCCGGCCTGTGACCTCAAGGACAGAGCAGCCAGTAGTTGGGGTTTGTGGTGAGGCCAGAGTCACCATTCCACAGGGATAGGTTGGAAAATATAGCAATGGCATCAGACCAGCAGAGAATGCTGGGGACAAGGTTGCTGGTCACTTAGTGGGCTTTGGGCCATATGTGTACACATCTGTGTAAAATTAGTGCAGAGACCAACTCCTGGCCAGAGCCTCACATGGAAGACATCCTCTGACTCATCTGAATTCAAGAACAATGTGCCTAGAGAGGTCAGCAGAAGGGGGTCTGGAGGGATAAACATCACATCCTCATGTTCCAAGAGCACATGGGAAAAGTTGGCCTCACATCCTACCCTCTCATTTCAGCTTCATCTGGAAGAAACAGCCCTGGAAAGCAAGAGAACATAATTGAGGGAGGCAAAAGGCCACCAGGACGTAAGAGGTGGTGATGAAGTACAACAGCTTCCATAGCTGAGGCCTTCCTCTCCATCCTTCTTCATTGTATTTCCCGTTGTGCCCTTTGTGAGGTTAGGAAATGGTGGGAAGGGAAAGCTCTTGTTGATAAGAGACCTGAGGGGGCCTGGTTTCTTAGATATTTGGAGAGTATGGTTCTCTTTCTGCCTCTTCTCTTATCCTCCCAGAGCAGTATTGGGGGCTGAAAATTCCCGGGGCATTGCCCTTGGTGCTTAGGCTGCCTTCTTTCTAGAAATATACCTTCCGCTCTCAAGGAGAAAGGACAGTGTGGGGCCCAAGTAAAGGCCTCAAGGTCCTGATTGTTCTGAGGGACAGCTGTCCTTTGGTTGTTCTCTGATCAGGCCAGCTCACTGCAGGCAAAATTGGATGACAGCATATACAGAGAGCAGGACTCATGTTCCCGATGTAAGAACGAGTGTCTCTCTAGGACCATATCCCATGGGAACCCTCTCTGTGTTGCTTGGTAGTTGGAGGAGATGCTTATATGGTTAAGGAGAGGGGATACTTCGTAAGTCACCCCTTGGCGAGAATCTTTTTCCATGGCATTACCTGTGGCTCCAGGAGAGTGGCTTCCCAAAGTTGGCCACACAGAAAGAGTTCAAACCTGCTGACTGCCATGAGATGACCAGGTCATGTTTAATATAAGATATAACAGGCAAGCAGTCTGTATTAGTCCATTTTCATGCTGCTGATAAATACATACCCAAAACTGGGAAGAAAAAGAGGTTTAATTGGACTTACATTTCCACATGGCTGGGGAGACCTCAGAATCATGGCAGGAGGGGAAAGGCACTTCTTACATAGTGACAGCAAGAATCGAGGAAGATGCAAAAGTGGAAACCCCTGGTAAAACTATCAGATCTCGTGAGACTTATTCACTACTATGAGAACAGTACGGGGGAAACTGCCCCCATGATTCAAATGATCTTGCACCGGGTCCCTCTCACAACACATAGGAATCATGGGAGTACAATTCAAGATGAGATTTGGGTGGGGACACAGCCAAACCATATCATTCTACCCCTGGCTCCTCCAAATCTCATGTCCTCACATTTCAAAACCAATCATGCCTTCCCAACAGTACCCCAAAGTCTCAACCCATTTCAGCAATAACCCAAAAGTCCACAGTCCAAAGTCTCATCTCAGACAAGGCAAGTCCCTTCCGCCCATGAGCCTGTAAAATCAAAAGCAAGCTGGTTACTTCCTAGATACAATGGAGGTACAGGTATTGGGTAAATACAGCCATTCCAAATGGAAGCAATTGGACAAAACAAAGAGGTTACAGGACCCATGCAAGTCCAAAATCCAGTGGGCAGTCAAATTTTAAAGCTCCAAAATGATCTCTTTTGACTCCAGGTCTCACATCCAGGTCACGCTGATGCAAGAGGCAAGTTTCTATGATCTTGGGCAGCTCCACCCCTATGACTTTGCAGGGTATAACTTCCCTCCCGACTGCTTTCATGGGCTGGCGTTGAGTGTCTGTGGCTTTTCCAGGCAAATGGTGCAAGTTATTGGTGGATCTACCATTCTGGACTGCAGGATGGTGGCCCTCTTCTCATAGCTCCACCAGCCGGTGCCCCAGTAAGGGCTCTGTGTGGGGAATCTGACCCCACATTTCCCTTCTGCACTACCCTAGCAGTGGTTCTCCATGAGTGCCCCACCCCTGCAGCAAACTTCTGCCTGGGTATCCAGGCATTTCTATACATCTTCTGAAATCTAGGCGGAGGTTCCCACACCCCAATTCTTGACTTCTGTGTACTTACAGGCTCAACACCATGTAGAAGCTCCCAAGGTTTGGGGCTTGCACCCTCTAAAGTCATGGCCTGAGCTCTACATTGGCTTCTTTCAGCCACGGCTGGAGTGACTGGGATGCAGGACACCAAGTCCCTAGGCTGCACACAGCACTGGGATCCTGGGCCAGGCCCATGAAACCATTTTCTCCTAGGCCTCTGGGCCTGTAGATGGGAGGGGCTGCTGTGCAGACCTCTGACATGCCCTGGAGACATTTTCTCCATTTTCTTGGAGATTAACATTTGGGTCCTCTTACTTATCCAAATTTCTGCAACCTGCTTGAATATCTCCTTAGAAAATGGGTTTTTCTTTTTCTATCACATTGTCAGGCTGCAAATTTTCCAAACTTTTATGCTCTGCTTCCCTTATAAAACTGAATGCCTTTAACACTCAAGTCACCTCTTGAATGCTTTGCTGCTTAGAAATTTCTTCCACCCGAAACCCTAAATCATCTCTCTCAAGTTCAAAGTTCCGCAAATCTCTAAGGCAGGAGCAAAATGCTGCCAATCTCTTTGCTAAAATATAGCAAGAGTCACCTTTGCTCCAGTTCCCAACAAGCTCCTCATCACCATCTGAGACCATCTCAGCCTGGACCTTATTGTCCGTATCACTAATAGGCTTTTGGTCAAAGCCATTCAACAAGTCTCTAGGAAGTTCCAAACTTTCCCACATTTTCCTGTCTCCTTCTGAGCCCCTCAATCTGTTCCAACCTCTGCCTGATACCCAGTTCCAAAGTTGCTTCCACATTTTCAGGAATCTTTTCAGCAACACCCCATTTCTGGTACCAATTTACTGAATTAGTCTGTTTTCATGCTGCTGATAAAGACATACCCGAAACTGGGAAGGAAAAGAGGTTTAATTGGACTTATAGTTCCACATGGCTGGAGAGGCCTCGGAGTCATGACAGGAAGCAAAAGGCACTTCTTACATGGCAGCAGCTAGAGAAAATGAGGAAGATGCAAAAGCTGAAACCCCTGATAAAACCATCAGATTTCATGAGACTTATTCACTACCATATGAACAGTATGGGGGAAACCGCCCCTATGATTCAAATTATCTCCCACCAGGCCCCTCCCACAACACATGAGAAAGTGAGAAAGGCTGGCAGGCTTGTCCGGGGCTTGGAGTTCCGATCTGAGCTTCATCAGCCTAGAGCTCTTTGCAGCCAGTGTATCTGTTCACTCACCCCTCAATCCACATAATGCACTCACTTGCAAGACAGTCCTTTGGAAATAAATTTTGCCTTAAATGAGACATCATTGTAAGTCTGAATGGTTCAATGGTAAAGTAAGTTAATAAGGACAATTTATCTCCAAATATTTAGAGATATTAAATGAAATATTTAGTGTAAACTAATAATAAACTAAATGCACTGTTCTAAGATCAAAGCAGCACTTCTTAACTGAGTTCTTCATAATCAGAGTTCTAAAAAATAAAGATTCATTTAAAAAATGTTTTCTTTGAAGCAGATGCTGTGTTGACTGGTAGTCAAATTTTCAGTATCTTACACATTTTAATATCACTTTAGATAATTAGTTACATTGCTTTAATTTCCAAGCACCACGCCTTTAAGTTCCATCTGGCTGCCATGCAGATATTAACTTTCAGGAAGCTTACTGAATGACCAATATGGTGAATGCCTTGACAAGGCCACAGATTTATAATATATAGCATATTCCTTGCCATCAGTAGAGTGGTAACTGAATATATTGTCCAAACTGGGACACTTTTGAGCATAAAAGAATGCACTATTAATAATTACTGCAGAAAACAGGTATAAACTGGGCACTCCTTACCTATTAGGCAAGGTTTTTCCTTCAAAGTTACTTCACAAAGGGAGGGAGACAGATATATAAAAATAGACACAGATATAAATACAGGTATTATTCAAGACTTCTGGAAGTTTCTCATATTCTAGGTCATCTCGTTTCCTTTTTTAAAAAAACATAACACTATTTAGGAAAGATACATTCCCTGAAATGACTCAATCACTGCTAGTTTTACAGTTTTATAGAGAACAGCTTACAAAAATGCGTTTTAGAAAGCAGGCACAGAAATTTGACACAGATTTCATAATCATTCCTTAGGGTAGTCCTTCAAACTTCCAAATTTGGGTTTTGAAAACACTTAAAATAGCAAAAAGGGAAGTGGTTGTATTGTCAACTTAGAATGAATGGGAACCCCTACTGTTAGGAAAGTTTATGGTTTGGAAGAAATTCTACAGACATCATCTCACATGACTTCAAAAAGTGCTGTATGTCAAACAATGTGCTCTGGACAAGTTGGTGAAAGATAAAAAAAAAACAAACTGGCGATTATGATGAAAGAGACAATGAACATGGAAAATGTATTTTGAGAATGTACAAAACTATTCTGAAACATGAGGGTGGCAAGAAATTCTAAATGAAGTATATTTTAGGTAGTACATGATTTTCAATATCAATAAGTAATTTAATTAACAAATTATTATGAGTAGACAATTGAATATTTCACCCATATCCCTAAAAGTTTATATATTCAAATTGGCCAAAAACTTTTCCTTTGGCTGTTCTTATGGGAAATCACTTTGTATTTGTGGCCATCTTATATTTCAGCCTATGTTATAATCACCATATAGATTTCTGTTCTGTGTAAGTTTGTGGCAACAGACTCTTGAAGTTAAGGCTTGGAGAATAAAGGGTGCCCCAACTTTCTGTTTGGGCAGAAACTTCATCAGGACCCCAGGTCACAGGGTAAGGCACTGAGGCTGTGAACTATGTCTTGCTTGGGCTGATGTCTAAGCCCAGCTACTGTCTTTCAAGATACCACCACATGTAAGGTAAGAGATTATGAATGTGAGAAGATCCTACAGCTTAGTAGATGACAGCCAGGATAACTAAATGTCCCAGGGGCAGTTCCTTTTCATCTCACTTCTCTAAGAAGCCTTCAGTCATAGACCCAAGACCTAACCTAGTTTGCTATTAAGGTGACCTTAGGTACAGTTATTAAAAGTGAGCTGCTGGCTGGATCTAAAAAGAAGGGTGTGTCAACCTGTTCTCTTCTGACCTCTTGGGAGCTTAGCATCTAGCTGGGGTGGTTATCTGTACTCTTGTACTAACCAGCTTTGCAACTTTAGGCCAGTCAGTTCCCTCAGCTTTCCAAGAGCATTAGATGAGTTGTGTGTGTTTGTGTGTGTGTGTGTTTGTGTGTGTGTGTGTTTCCGTAGAGCTTACTATCCTTTTATTTATGAAAATAAAAATAAAAAGGCAGCAAAATATTAAAATTAAATCAATGGTACAGAAAATAAATGCCTCAGAATTAAAAGGAAACAAAAGATCAGTGTGGGCTGGAGTGATTAGGGGATCCTTTGATTTCTTATTAGGCTTTCCTCCTTCATTAGTTGTAGACTTTACGTTCACAGATTTTGGAGTAGGAAGTAAAGTGAGGGCCGGGGAGGAGAATTCACTCACGTAAGGTCCTGTGGCTACATAAAAGGCCCTCAAGAACTAAAGCATAATCTGGCCTCCCAAGCCCTAAATCTATGTAAGGCATTTCTTGGTATGTTGAGCGGCTTGGAGAAAAGTAAATTGTTTGTTCCTGGTGGTTTTCTTCTTACATGTGATGATTTCGTTATCTTAATTTGGCTCTTTCAAGGGACTTTTGAGATTTTGAGGCCCTGGAGCAGGCTTAGGGATGGGTGAGGAGTGCAGAGATCTGTGAAACCTGAACTGCTGGCATACTGGCGTATCTCCAGGACTGCTGAGGTTCCGAGTCAGCTCTATTCTTTTTTTTTTTTTTTTTTTTTTTTTTTTTTGAGACGGAGTCTCGCTCTGTCGCCCAGGCTGGAGTGCAGTGGCCGGATCTCAGCTCACTGCAAGCTCCGCCTCCCGGGTTTACGCCATTCTCTCGCCTCAGCCTCCCGAGTAGCTGGGACTACAGGCGCCCGCCACATCGCCCGGCTAATTTTTTGTATTTTTTTAGTAGAGACGGGGTTTCACCGTGTTAGCCAGGATGGTCTCGATCTCCTGACCTCGTGATCCACCCGTCGAGTCAGCTCTATTCTAACAAGGATCTGCAGAGGCAGCCAGTGTCGGTTTGGAAGGCTGTAGTTATCTTTCCAGTTGGTAACACATAAAACTGGTTAATCAGATACATGAACTTCTTCGTATAACTCACTCAAACCACAACTCTACCATCAGAAGGCGATGAAATAACATTGAGAAGATAGATTCAATGTCTGCCACAATCCAGATGATTGCATTTCCTACATTTTTGGTTTTCTTCAAAACTGGAATTCCTTGGATGGGTAAAATACTAGCTTTCTTCCTTTAGCAATTTCCTTGTGTTTTAAACAAAGATGGTTAGAATTTGATTGTGATCATGATCATCACAATTATCACCAAGATACCTCCCTCGAGTATGTTCATCATTTAGAGCGAGCATCTTCACACAGCTGAAAACGGTGTTCCCTTCTGGGCGGCACCTTTCATGAGAGATACTGGAAACGAGAAAGTTCCCAGGAGAGAGCTGCCGGGACGGCACAGGGTCTGGAAACTATGATAGATGCAGATCAAAAGAACTGGGGAATCTCTGCTCTGGGGAAGAGAATCCTGACAAAAATTGAGAGCTAGCAGCTGCTTGTAATGCAGAATTGGGAGCAGATACTGCTGATTTTGGCTTAGTAGAAATAAGAACTTAATACAACTTACAGCTATTCAGTATTGGAGTGGGTTGGGATGAAGCCATGCACGTCCTGTCACCAGAAATGTTCATGGAGAGACTGGGCAAACATCTTTCAGGGATGCCCTGTAGGGGACCTCCTCCATGGGCTAACTTGTGGTGAAAAGTTCTGGGTTTGAACTGAGCAGTCAAATAGGTGTATGACAAAGAGCTTACCTCTGAGGGGCCTACGGTCTTCCAGAACAAAGGCTACCTACATGAAAATATAAGCAACAACCTAAGGAAGTGTATGACACAGGACAGGCGAAATATTAAGAGCTGTGGGTGGTGAGGGCAGTGGCCGAGGAGGGCTTCATTAGGAGGTGGGATGGGGGGAGGTGCTGAAACATGGCTGGGAATGAGATCACTGGAGAGGGAGACTCAGGGCTGCATTTGGGGCTACGGGGAACATTGTGAACAAAAGATTGCACTGGAACACAGTATGTCTGTGACAGAGGAGGATTTGTGAGGATACAGATCATAAAATTAGAGAGCACTACAAAGGCTGGATTCTGGAAATCCATGAGTTCTAGGTTATTGAAGTAAATCCTCTAATGGTTTTTGAGTTGCTAAATAGCAATGCTTTTCATATCTGACAGGCAGCACAGGTTTCTTTGTGCAGGGCCACAGAGAGGCCGAATGTTAGGGCAGGAAGCAAGTAATATCATGGCATTTTAAATCCTGACCTCTTTCATCTCTGCAGGCTCTGGCCCTAACAGGCTTTTAGGGGGAAATTGTACATTCTTTCTGGTATTTACCAGTACTGGCCTACCCATCCTTAAACCCTCAAATCCCGCTTTATAATTACCCCTAGGAGGCCAGGGGTCATTTAGAACACCAAGTGTAGGCAACACCCAGCTATTAGAACTCAAACTTCAGAGCTCTACCTAAATTCTGCCCTGAAGCCTATTGAAGATGAGAGGGGTGCCTCAAAGGTGGGGGACCTTTGAGAGTGGCGTTTCTTGCTTGAAATGAAGGTGTTTAGTTTCTGAGGTTGGCCTGGGCAGGCTGTGTTCCTGTAGAGGGAAGGGTATAGCTCCACTCCCAGGGAGGCCTCTCTGCCACACTAGAGCCCTGGTGGCAAGAAGGCTCACAGATGCTCTCACACTCACCTACTCTCCTGCTTTCTGCATTTAGCTGGGCTCTCAGGGAGGAAAACTGAGATGAGACTCGGGGATGCTCTTATGACTACAGGTGGGATGGGTGGTTCCAGCAGCAAATGCTGAAGAATAGCTTCTACAGAAGGGATCTTCCAGGGAGCTTGAGAGGAGCCAGCCAGCCAGCCGGAGAAGAGGCTGGGGAATGGGCAGTCCAGTAGTTGGTCTCCACGTAGGGCAATTCCTTGGCAAGATGGCAGCAATAACTAACTAGTTCTATGCAAGATCTACCTGCAGGCAGTTGTCCCACACATTATAATTAAAGGGGTCCTACAAGCCCACTTTTCCAAGTAGTTTCTGTTATTAGCCTATCCTCAGGTTTAAAATGCTACCGTTAGGAGAGTTTCACTGGACTTTAGCACAAATCTCACCCCAAGGTTGTCTTAAAACATGCAGTTTCACAAGGGTGCAATGAATTAGTTTATTGGCTTATTCCAACCTGTTGAAAAGAGTGCACTGCCCTGAAAGCATGAGGAGTCGGAGAAGGCAGCCAAAGACAACCAGATGTTTTGAGAGTGGACAGTACCAAGGGTCACCTTTACTTCCTTCAGGATTTGCTCTGGGCCAACACAGACCCAGTTAAGCAGCATCTCCTGGCTCTGGCAACCCAGAGCCCAGGGTAAGGCTCCACACTTGAAAGTGGATACTTTCCAAGCTAGCTGTTTGTTCAGTCTCTCCAGGAGGAAAAGCCATATGTATCTAGGAGTTTGACCATGATCATGAATTCCATACTTCCACCTCTGAACTGCTCTTCCTGGTGTTCCTTCCTGCATGCATTGTTACCATCAGGGCGTTTGTTCTTGAAGCTGCCTGGGGATTCTCAAGTCTGTTCTCTGTGGGGAGGAGGCACGTTTTCACTGAGCAGACACAGCACTCTGCAGGGCGGGGAAAGTTCTCCGTTCCTCTTCCAGTGCAGAAGCCAATGTCTTGGCTCCTTCGACCTCACATGTAGGGCAAAGGCTTCGGCTCAGATGCTTTTCAGAGAGAAGGAAACCGTCCAGCAGGTGTCAGTAAGTTCTAAGACGTGTAAGGAGCCTGGCTTGAGGCTGTGTGATGGAGTGTGCTCTTTTCCAAACCAGCTCAGCCTTCAAGGATCTCAGAGGAGATGTGACTGACAGGAGGGCCTTGAGTGACAAAGCTTCCAAGACGGGAGCTGTTGAAGGGGAAATTGAAGTCCATTTCCTTCCAGAGAAGGACTGAAATTTGTCGTGTGTGTGCGCCTGAGGATTCTAGGAAGTCTGTCCTATAAATCTGGACTAATTACGCATAGTGAATGAAAAGAAAGAGATTGCTTGGCACCAGTCAGCAGTTCATTATGTCTGTTCCTCTGCTGCAGAGCATGAACCATTTCTGGCCTTCTCTCAGGGGCAGCTTGTTCAAATTAGCCTTAAGATTCTCCTTCAAATTGAATGAGGCCTTAAACTGAGGTCACTGTGGAAAGGTCACTGTCAGTCCAGCCTGGAGAACTGTATTCTGTATTAAGGTGGTCCTCTACCCTCCACCAAATAAAGTGCACATCAGAAGCCCCAGAGCCACTGTAGCTTGGATTAGAGCCCCATTTCTGGCCTGGCACCAAATGGGGTTCTGGAAGATGTGAAGCAGAGGTGTGGAAAAGAGTTCTTTACCTTGCTACATCCTCTTCTTTTGATCAGAATTTATTAAAAGACTGCATTTTCAGGTACAGTGCTAGAAACTACAGAGGATATGTAGAGATATAAGATGGGGTGCTGAGTTTAAGAGGATCAGAATCTTTTTTTTTTTTTTTTTGAGATGGAGTCTCACTGTGTCGCCCAGGCTGGAGTACAGTGGTGTGATTTCTGCTCACTGCAACCTCCGCCTCCTGGGTTCAAGTGATTCTCCTGTCTCAGCCTCCTGAGTAGCTGAGATTACAGGTGCGCACCACCACGCCCAGCTAATTTTTGTATTTTTAGTGGATACAGGGTTTCACCATATTGGTCAGGCTGGTCTCGAACTCCTGACCTCATGATCTACCCGCTTGGCCTCCCAAAGTGCTGGGATTACAGGTGTGAGCAATCGCACCCAGCCAAGGATCAGAATCTTGAAGTGGACTCTGATATTCTGTCATTGATCAGAGTATTATCCCATTCCTATTGTGCTGGATACAATCAAAAGAACTCCTCCTCCATTTTACAGCATCTCGATGGGTTATTAATTGGGCAGCATACCCTACTACTGCGGCATGGGCTTGTAACCTGGGCTCGCCAATGAGAGTCTACCCAGGAATTGCTTTATGGGTGTTATCAGTTTCTTACAGCAAGAGATGTGAAACTAATTCATATATTGATGACACCAGATCTGCCAAACTGTTTAACGCTGTATAAAAACCAGCATGTAATTCTGCAGGGAAGGGATTGACTGGTCCAGAGATGTTCTTATTTTACCTTGTAAGCAGTTGTTCAAATATACAAGGGTTGAAACCAGTTTTCCTCTGTTAAACAGCTGTCATCCTTATAAGCTACTTGAATAGGGGATTTCTAGGAAGTTGATTTTCACCTTAAACATACATTAATGTTTTCCAAGGGATAAGGATTGTGTCAAATAGTTGGTCAAAGGTTACCAAGCTCCTGGAGATGTTGTCGCTCCTCTGACATGTAAGTCACTTGGGCAGTAGAAGGGTCGTGAACGTAGATCCTAAAAGAACTCAAGCTCACAAGCTTGGAAAGGAGCGGTGATGATTTAAAAAGCAAAATACTCAACTTTGCTTCTTTAGTCTGTAAAATTAGATACATTATCATTAGAGAAGGGCTAGAAAAAAATGCTTGCTGAGTTTCTTAAGCCATTCTCCAAGATTCACAGTGTCACACATTCTGTTATTAAAGTTATATTTTATGTTTCACAATATTCTTTTTTTAAGGTATAATTTTAAAGTCTTTTCACGTGAGCCTGAAGAGCAGGGTGGACAAATACCCAGCTCCTTCACTGTGACTGTACCCCCGAGCGCTTGGTGGAGACATCATTGATGCATCTCAGCACAGCTCCTGCGGAGTCCAGGTGTGGTCTCGTAATTGACCTCAATACAGAGTTCTCGGCATCAGCATTCATCACCAGGCCATTAGTGTGGGCCTATTGTGTGCCATGAAAGATGAAAGCTATTTTCCAGCATAAACTATAGCCAGTGGTGCCATTTTATTTACAGACTCTGAGCAGAAATTTTGCTAGCTCTTAATCTGTTCATAAGCTGGTGTAAGTAAGGCTCTGAGAAACACACAACTTCAAAATCAATCAACGATAGATTGTGACACTGATGCTATGAATATAAATGTTTATGGAAAGGCAGGTGAAGATAAGACCAGCTACTTTTACGTTCTCAACACGTCAGTTTTCTGTCCCTGTGGGCAGAAGATAAATATTCATTGAATAAATCAAAGAATGGTGAACAGTTGAAAGGGGGAACAGCCAAAATTTCACATTTCCAAATGTGTTTTGCTTCACGCTGAAGGGTACCAGACACATAGTCAAGGAGACCCCAAGGTCTTCTGTATGTTCCTTAAAAGAAAGTGACACATCTCCGACAGAACACTGACTCAGCAGAAAGTCTGCATGGGGCTGGGAAAGTTTCCTATCTTCAGGTTCATTTATTTTTTGGAATCTCAGTTTCATTCCTAGCTCAGAGAGCTAACCAGGCTCTCACTTGACATAAAGGATAGAAATGTAACAATCCTTGGCCGGGTGTGGTGGCTCACGCCTATAATCCCAGCACTTTGGGAGGCTGAGGCGGGGGAAAAATGAGGTCAGGAGTTTGAGAACAGTCTGGCCAACATAGTGAAACCCCATCTCTACTAAAAATACAAAAAAATTAGCTGGCTGTGGTGGCGGGCATCTGTAATCCCAGGTACTCGGGAGACTGAGCAACAGTGTGGGCAACAGTGTGAGACTCCGTCTCAAAAAGAAAAAAATCCTTTTGGGGGATACATTAGTTTCCTAGGGCTATTGTAATAACAGAAATGTATTCTCTGATTGTTCTAAAGGCTAGAAGTCCAAAATCCAAGTGTCAGCAGGGTCAATTCCTTCTGAGGGCTTCGAGGGAGAGTCTATTCCATGCCTCTCTTTAGCTTCTGGTGATGGCCAGCAGTCACGGGGTCTCCTTGGCTTGTAGAGGCATCAGTCTAATCTCTACTCTATCTTCCATGGTGTTCTGTGTGCATGCCTGTCTTCACATGACCATCTCTTTTGTAAGGACACCAGTCACATAGAATAAAGGATCCAACCTTCTCTAGTATGACCTCATCTTAATTTAATTAATTACATCTGCAATGACCCTATTTCCAAATAAGTTCAATTCTGAGTTGCTGGGGGTTAATATTTTGGCATTTTTTTTGGAGGGGGTGGAGATACAATTTAATCCATAACAGGGAATGAGGAAATATCTGATCCCATCAAACAGTGAATGTTGCCAAAGCATGTAAAGTAACATCTTAGATGGTTTTGATTTATGGTGGCAGATTCATGGGCCCTTAGAAAGAAACTAAGGCAGTGTGTATCTGCAATGGGTGGAAGTATTTCTGCTGCGTTGTTTTCCCATTTCTGCTCTGATTAGAATGTCAACAGTCACCTAAAAGACAAAGGCTCTATATTCCATCATCAGTCTCCAGAACCATCGTATTTTCAGTTTGCCAAGTTTAAGAATGGTAGAACACATAATTTAGTATTTGTATCAATAACACCGCTTTTTGTATTTTATTCAGGTGGCTTCTCTTTCCTGGGCTTTCAGTCTACCAGATATTTTAAATGGCTTTAATCCATGAAGAAACAGAAAAGAAAATATTCCACAGAGGTTAAAGTGATGCGAGGCTGATTTGTTAAAAGTGTGTGTCTTTAGAATAAATGGATACTAAAATAGCTGATTTCAAAGAACCAGATTGATAAACTCATTTTGATTGCACCAATAATGAAGCCAAGCAAAGCAAAGATACTTTGTAGCACATGTTTGCTAGTGTTCTTGTAATTTTTCACTGGGCAGATGCTGGAATGATATATATTTTGTATTATGCAGCAACAGTAGACAGACAGCTAATATTTTTTTCCAGTTCAGTTATTCATATCTTAGCACTGCTGTAGAAAGAAGTAATTTCATTCTTTTTACTGCAGAGAAAGAAAAGAGTTTGTGCTACTCTTCACCCTTGAGCTGGAATAGCCTGTGGCTAATGCCCATTTGCAAAATAGTATTGGAGAGAAATTTTTTTACTCTCTCTGCTTCCTGACCTCCCAAAAGACCTCATTGTCAAGTGTGGGCATTAGAACTCTACTGAGAGTTTCTATAAAGATGGCAGGGAAGAAGAAAGGGTTGTATGTGCCCAGCACTAATTTTAATTTTATCCCCAGGGACCAGGTCACCAAGGCTAGTGTTATGCACAGAGTAGACAATAGGTTCCATCGGGGCATCCATAATTTTCCCCATGAAGGAAATGCTTTTCCCTTGAGAGCTGCAGGGATCTGCACACCACACTGAGAAGATCTAATACACTGTGGCTGGTTGCACTGAGATACTCTGTTCCCAATTAAATCAATTATCTGGGTAATCTTCATAATTAACGGCAGGCAGCAGACTTGTGCTGTCAGGACTGGCTATAGCAAAAATATTTGGGTGTGTGACATAAGCCATAGTTGCTCTGTGGGTTTCTGAGGCTGGGGCAGTGAAGGGGGTCTGGGTGTACCCTGGGGTCAGCTTTCTCAATTAGTAATGGGCTCTAACTAAGCAGCAGACCCACAGGTGGTAGAGAGGGCTTTCAACTAAAAGTTAGGAGATTGTGTTCCTGTGCAACCACTGGCACTAGTAAGCTGTGTCACATCGAGCAAGATTCTTCTCCTCAGAATGACTTTTCTGTACATCTGTAAAATGAAGCAGTGAAACCAGTTGTATTTACAAAGCAAATGCTAAATATCAGGCACTGTAGTAAGCATTCTTTCATTTAATCCTTATAACCCAACTTTTATGAAAATCAAGGTACAGAAAAGTTAAGCAACTTGCTCAAGGTTACACAGCTAGTAATTGCCAAAGGCCAGAGGGTCTTTAATGTCTCCGTTGAATATAATTTTAATGGCCATTGCTGAGAGTCAGGCATAAGACTCAGTGTCCCAGCTAAGGCTTAGGTTAGTTTTGATTCTTGCTACTCAAAGTTCATGGACTAATAGCATGGGAATCACCTGCCATCTTTCTGGAAATGTAGAATCTTAGATCCCACTCCAAATCTGTTCATCAGAATCTGCATTTTAACCCAGATACTAACTTGGTCCACGCACCTATTAAAGCTTGAGAGGCACTAATCTAAGGCCGACCAAAGTCTAGTCAAACTGGAACCAAGGTAAGAAACTTCCCTTTTCTCTCATTTCCAGTAAGCTCTGAAGGCCCTGGACTGAGGCCCCCGGGGAGGGGTACTGTGCCTTCCATGTGGAACTTAGTTTTAAGCCATCTGTTTGTGTGCAGCGCTGTGTGTTTCATCTTGCAGGTTTTTTGTGCCCAAGTTGTCAGCTCCTGGTTTGCTGCTCTGTGTCCAAAAGGAAGCCTCCAGTAACCAGAAGTGAAACAAAAGTTAAAAATGATCTTTGTGGGCTGACTGCAGTGGGGAGGCCATTATGAATGGATTAATGTCTGTGCAGGATGAAATTCTCCAACGTCCTTTTGTAGGGAGGAGAGATTGTTGTTCTAATTCTCCCATTGGCTTCCCTCCTTTATTTAACAATGACCCCACACAAAAGCTTTCTATGGAAAGATAATTGGATTTCTAACTCTATTTGTTGAAAATTCACTTAACATTATAATGGCCCTAGTTATATTGTTTGTATCAACTCATGATTACTAAAGTGCCAATTTCTGGATAGATATCTAGATTTTTGTACATACATCTAGCATTACCAAAGCTGAAAGGGAAAAAGAAGCCAGAAATAAAAATCCATTAATAAAAACAGATACCACATATGCTTTGCTATACTAGGCTTAAATGTGCTGGATAAATTTAGGTTTTCAACATATGAGTGCTGTTTTTATCTTACCTATGTATGTATTTGCTTAGTGTTTAATTGCTGTGGTACTTTTGGCAAATGGGTCACTGAAGAAGAATATAGCCTGCTGTACTCATGACTGAAGTGCCAATTTAACTCAATCTAAAACGAATTAAGCATACACTTTAAGAGGGATTACCCCTTCCTTTCTCTCAATGGAGGTTGCAACAGAACCCTGCTTTCTGAATACACTAGAGGTTCCCTTTAACATCTTTAGCTCTTAAAACTTTGGTTACATCATGCTTGGCTATTTTTATTTGTAAATAAATTTGGTGGCTATAGTAGGATAAGCCTTGATCTGGGGACAGAAGATCTGGGTTGGAATGTGATTAATATTACTAGCCGTGTGCCCAAGGGTTCATCATTGAACCTGCTAGAGACAGAATTTTCTCCTTTACAAAATAAGAATAATTGCATTGCCTATCTAATTGAAGCTAGTATTTACTAACTTTGTAATACTGTTCAAATCACCTCCCAAGGCCTCAATTTTCTTACCTGTAAAAATGGTGCTAATAGCTGCTCAGACTAACAGGGTGGCTGTGAGCAATAAATGAAATAATATATGTGAAATAATAACCACAGATTGTCCTCATTATCCAAGGATAGTTGATATTTTAAAAATTCATAATCACTTGAAACAAGAAGTATTTTTCTTACAATAAATGGTGTTTTGAAAGTATTGATTGAATTTTATTTTTAAAAATTAAAGGTATAAAATAATTTAGTACTTATTTTATATTTACCAGAATGTTAGAGTTATAATCAATTGCTAATTTTAGAATCAGGAAATGAATTAAATGTTGATTTTTTGGCTTAAGTTTGCTGGCAAAATTTTAAGATCTCCTTTACTTTACACTGATTTTTGCTACAGTCATGAGAGGGTCATTTTTGCAAAAATAATAAAGGACTTCACTCATTTCCCCAAGAGTCTCTTTTAATTCTCTGATATTCAAATCACTCTCTTTTGAAGCTCAAATTATGTCCTCATCCAAGTTGGACGAAAGCCTACATCTTTTGTAGGATATGCAATTTCACTTTATTGCAATCAATTTGCATTTGATTTGCATTGTATGAATGACCTCGTGGGAGTGACCAACAAAGATCTTGGTGCCATGTGTGAGAGTAGACAACAGCATAAGTGGAAACTTATGATTAAACGAGAACTAATTACATAAGTGGTCAATTAATTAGTGAATCTTTTTCTGTCCTGAGATTTTTTGCTTTCCCATCCGATGTTGGAATTGCATAGATGTAGTTAATGAGTAAATGAGTTTCTTCTCCCACCTCCCCCACACTGAATATGATTCTATTGCCAAGAATTTGATTGAGGACCAAATTCTTAAAAATCAGACCGTATTTCAAATGCTCTTGGTTGGGAGACACCATTTTAAGGCATCCTTTCATGTTTCCCAAGGAAAACAAAAAGCCTATCTAATCCCTGACTTAATCTTACCTTTATAAATCTGGATTTCCAGGAATCACATTTCCTTGGGTAGACATACATTTCTTCAGTGATTTAGGGGTCAAGTAATGTTGCCTCACTTCATTCTTTGCAGACCAGGGGCCAGGTCCAGGACCATTTTAAAGTAGGCACAGGTGGGCCAGGCATAGAAAAAAGTTCCCCACTTGCAGGAAGAGACTTAAATCTTGAGTGTGGAGCATCTCACCCCTTCCCTGCTACTCTGACTGATTTAGGCCTGTACAGTGTTTTCTTTTCAATCCTCTGCAGGCCAGGAGTGTTGACAATTAAAGATAAAAGCCGGCCAGGGAAGAACAACTCCCCCCTTTTATTCCAGAGCACCTCCCATAAGCCATAACATCCCCTGACATGTCTAGAAGGGGAAGTGTCTGATGTGTGTCATGATCACAGACGCTGCCCTTCCCCCGTCTTAAAACAAGCTCCACCTTCCTATCCTGTGGGATTAGCATTGATTAAAGGTTGAGACCAAACAGGATTTCATGGTGTTTTTGTGAGGTTTCTTAAACAGACAGCTGTGGGCAGAAATTTAGACAAACAACAGGGCTTTTAAGGGGATCCTTAAATGATCTTGTCATGTCGTCACTGATGGAATTACTTCTAGTTTCTGCAGCCAAACCTTGGTATAACAAGAAACCTGCACTCCACTGGGGAGACTTTTTTGGTGTAACCTTACAGGAAGAGAGAGGGAGGCCTTTTTGAATGTACTTTGTTCTCTTCCTCCTCCCAAGGAGGACACTGGGTGGGAGAGGGAAAGCAGAGAGACTGGAGAGGCCAGCGAGGATGCTGGAGAGGAAGGGAGGAGCCACACTGTTGGTGGGGAGGAGGCCTTTGGAGGAAACGAGTGATTTCCACCCCAAGTCCTCTCACAACAAAGAGGCCCCTGCCGAGCCTTTTCCTGCCAGGCCTGGGCCTGTGAAGCTCCCCAACACCCTCCGCAAAGAGCAAAGCCAAATGTTGACAGTCTCAGAACCTCATTTCACCACATCTTAAGGCAGCCCTAAATGCTTGTAGCTTTTCATTTAGGAACGGGAAGAGAGATCCCCTTGGGAAACTACTCTTTGAAGGCATAAGCTCTAATGTTTAAAATCTGGTCACAAACTATCCATTTCTCTGCTCTCACTGGGGCAGCTGGTTTCTCTCTAAATAAATCACAGAGTTGGGGAGCATTTAAATGAGAAATCTTAGGGGTCCCCTTTCAACACTGTACAAAAAGCCCAGCCTCAGGGGAGCTGGTCTGGGAACACCTTCTGCAGGCTATAATCCTGCTCACGAACGCCTTTGGGATTGGTTTGTCTGGAAGGTGGATTTAGGAACACTGTGCAATCCCGACATTGCAAAAGGGCATGTCATCATGATGATGAGTCCCATGACATCAGAAGTCAACCTGGCAGATGGGCAGAGAGAGAGAAGTAGAGTCTCTGGGAGAGCATCCACATGCCTCCTACCTTTGGCGGTCAGCACCTTGGCCATCCGGGGGCTCACAGAGTATTCATGGGAGGAAAGATAAGAAGTGCAGCATTCAAACTTAACAGAATCTGAATAAGCCTCAAATGTAAAGACCATGTTGCTCTATATTGGAGACAATGGTGATTCAATGGGAGAGACCAGTTGGGGGGAGATAACCATTCTAGGGTCTTGTATGTGCTTGCTTAGGAGGATGCAGAGAACAGAGAATTCATGATCCTGCCCATATTGTTGCCAGCATAGTTACCATCTAGTTGGGGAGATAAGATGAAGACACTTGAAATTGGAAGCAGTGATTCTCTGGGGGCAGTATGCCAACATTAACAAGTTCAGCCTCTGCGATCTGATTTCATGGTGTGAAT
The DNA here is from genome assembly GCF_009764315.1 of Trachypithecus francoisi. NCBI lineage: Eukaryota > Metazoa > Chordata > Mammalia > Primates > Cercopithecidae > Trachypithecus > Trachypithecus francoisi. Next base: position 84,783,898 of record NW_022681458.1, on the reverse strand, counting down.
TTTAGTTCCATCCACTTACCACCTGTATGACTTTAGGAAAGTTACTTAGTCACCAGGAGGCTCCATTTCCCCATTTCCAGTATGTGCATCATTGTGCCCACCTCACAGGGGTGGAGTGCAGCTCAAATGAGCTATCCTGGGAAGGCACTTGGCCCAAAAAAGGTGCTCAATAAAAATTAGCTTTAGATACCTATTATCCAAATATGAAATATAATTAAGCTTGACACTAGCATGGCCTAGAGTAACTAACAGCTCAGAGTAAAGAAAATAAATAGGATTTGAGGAAGCTTGGAAAAATGGGTTAGATTTAGACTAGCAGTAGACAGGGGCAAAAACCATTGAAGAATTGCAGAAAATGAGAGAGCAAGCACAGACAGGGTGTTCCTCTTTGCACGTCAGTTTTGATTTTGGCCTGCCTAAGGTACAGGCAGGCTGAGCATAGTGGGAAATTGGATTCTTTTAAATGGGCAGAGCCTGGAAACTGCACTGAGGCAAATCCAACTTGCAACGACTGAGAGGAGGGTGAAGAGCAATGTGTAAGTCTTGCTTACAGAGCAGGAGAGGATGTAGTGACAGTGGAGTTTCAGGGAGACTAAAGGGACAAGGATGGCAGGATAACCCAGAGAGAGCCTGGAGTCAGGTCAGCCAGCTAGGGTGATATGGTGGTGACCTGGGGGTATGGCAGCCAGAATCTGAGGCTATTAGGACATTTACAGGGAACAGGAAATGGGATTTAGTGACACTCGTGTGCACAATGTATACATTGTGGAATATAAAAGTCTTAAATGAATGCTTATATTCCTTCAGTTATTTTGGTTTTAAGGAACAGAAATGCACTTAAGTAATTAAAGATTTGTACACAAGCATGGGAACACAGGAAAAGCCAAATAAACCAACAAAAGGAAGCTCCAGAGAGACGGTAACCAGAGAGTCCTCTGTAACCTAAATGGCTCTAGTAAGATGTTTGCCGTTTCATTTTAGTCCCTACCAATCACAGCCTTAACTCCACTCCATGTGTCTGAATGGCAGTCCTCTCACTTCTGACCAATTCCCTACCCTTTATAAATATAGCTTCTGTTCTTGATAGGTAATGAGTGAATACTTTGCAAATATTAAAAGAATGTATTTTCTTGTCCCCCTCAAATCCTATTCTTTGCAATTTTCTACCTTTCACCTTTTTCTTGAATGTATTTTCTTTTCCCTCTCAAATTGTATTCTTTGCAGGTTAAGCCATGAAACCCCCTTGTCCTGCAAGAAAATAATGGGCTTGAAAACCAGGCTTGGATGACAGGAAGAATTTTCAAAATCCCTTTTAGAATTTCAGGAACTAACTTGGATGAATCAGACCATAGAATTTCTCCTGGGGTACAGAGATGATACCCTTTCTATCTAATATGACTTAGTCACAGGCTTAACTAGTGATGGTGAAAGGATGGTAAGATGCAGGCAAAGACAAGGAAAACCCCACCCTTTCTAGCCTGAAGCACCGTGGGAAAAAGGAGAGAGGCAGAGATGGAAAGACTAACTTCCTCTTATCTCGCCATACCACCTCAAGGCCAAACTTCAAGGGCAGTGGGCAGCTTTAGGAACATCCAGGTAATTTGGGGTACTGGAGTGGCATGAGCATTTTGCTCCAATCCATGCCTGGGACTCTAGGAGGCAGTCACTTCCCATGTTGCCCTTTGCACCTCTGGGACAACTTCATCAAGTTGTCCACCTGGAGGTGCCATGGGGTGAGATCAACTTCCTGATGTTTTAGTTTTTGGGTCAGCTTTTGGTGCTCCAGTGACGTGGATTCAATGTAGAGGAAACAGAATTTGGGGAGCTCTATTTCTCAGTAAGCGTGTTTTGATGCTGTGACAGACAAATGGGAGGCACATCCCTTTAGGAAGGGTTATTCGCATCAGTAAAGTGCAGCGAGGCCACATGAGCCAGGGAAGGCCATCAGCCACCGCCCAAGCTACGAGAGGCTAGATCGCAAGTGGTACCAGCCGCCAATTGTAGCTGCAAGTACCAGCGGGGCCAGCCATGAGCAGCTGTTCAAGGTCATGGCTGTGGGGACTAGAGGAGACAAAGAATATTAAATGGCATTTGGGCCTCTTTCCCCTCAAAGCCACAACATCATATAAACTCTAATCTGCCCTACCCAGATATCACATTGACACAGAGAAGGAAAAGAAATAAGATTCTAAAAAACTGAGTAATACCTAAGAATGTCAAAATTATTGCTTCAAACTAAGAACTAGACTAAAGCATTTTACTTTGTTTTGTTCTTTTTGTTACCCAGTGGGTGGGGCTCATTAACAAGATTAAGGCTGTTCTAAATCAAATAAAGAAGCCATATTCTGTCTGCATAGTGGAATTGTAGTTTAAATAAACATATAGCCTCATCACCAGAGTGTATGTTTGCTCATAGTTTCCACTCCCTCATACCCTCACTTGAATATGATCCATCATGACATCCCTGCCAACTTCTCAATTGCTCTTTAAATCATAACCTACAACTTCATTTTTCACTCTTAAGCATCTGGCTTGCTCATTATTTATTATTTCAAGGAATCCCCTAGCCAGAGAATCTGCTTGCCTCAAGTTATTTTTCTGTCCCAGGTTGTATGGATTGAGATTTTAATTTTGGGTTAGGAAATAGGGAGACGGAGCTACACACAAAAGAATTTCCAAGAAAGCATCTAAAGGTAGATAAATTAATAGCCAATTCTTCACTAGTTTGCCTACGGTTAACATCATGACCAAAGGAGAACTGGGAAGAGTGCCTTGTCAAGATATTAAAAATGTGCTGTCTTGGCCGGGCGCGGTGTCTCAAACCTGTAATCCCAGCACTTTGGGAGGCCGAGACAGGCGGATCACGAGGTCAGGAGATCGAGACCATCCTGGCTAACACGGTGAAACCCTGTCTCTACTAAAAAAATACAAAAAACTAGCTGGGCGAGGTGGCGGGTGCCTGTAGTCCCAGCTACACGGGAGGCTGAGGCAGGAGAATGGCATAAACCTGGGAGGCGGAGCTTGCAGTGAGCTGAGATCCGGCCACGGCACTCCAGCCGGGGTGACAGAGCAAGACTCCGTCTCAAAAAAAAAAAAAAAAAAAAAAAAAAAAGTTCTGTCTTGACAACATGTTGCTTCCCTTTAAACCTCTCCACTTATATAATTCTTATAAACCTCTCCACTTATGTAATTGTGATTGAGTTTTTCTACTACCAGAAATAAGCTTAGGGAGTTCTGTAAGTTTCATCTCTTTTCCTTATATAGGGAACCAGGGAATCAGTCCATTCTTTCTTATGCAGAATTTTATTTTTATATTATAACTACCCAGATATTATAGTTAATAAGATGTTGCCATTATAGAATAGAATGATTTTCCAAAGAATTTAAATATATTAAAAGAGATGAACTAAAACCACACCATGCTTGAAGATTCAGAAGATAGTTCAGAATTTTGCAGACTCTCTGGGTTATAATTATAGAAATCAGCTATCATTGTTCTTTCTATGTGCATCTAAGAGAGTTTTTGGTTAATAGTCAAAGTCAGCCTATAATATGTATCTCATGTTGCATTTGTTCTAAGTTTCATTCCATCCAAAAGCAAATCAGAGTGTCCTGTGGTGCATTTCCTATCTCATAAACATCTTTGTCAGGAACTCCACATGTTCACACAGCGGGGATATTGAGGTTCATTTAAGGGGAACCAATTGGAAAGCCGATTTTAGGTGATGTACACTTTAGCTTGAGCACAGTCTGGTGAGCTGATGGCAAAGCCACATGATGCCCCCAAGGGTGTTGGGAAAAAGAGGTTGCTACTGGTTTACTTGCCACCTCTTTTTTTTTTTTTTTTTTTTTGTCTACCATCAGCTGGGTTTAAACCTGCCTTTTTCCCTGTTCATGTGTCAGTGGCAAGAGGAGCACGCTGATATGAGGATTTTATAGCTGGCGTTCGGTTTAAACCTGGGCATTGTTCTCTACTCGGAAATATCACATGGGTTTACCCAAGGCCAAACCAAGAGACCAGTGGAAATGAGAAGGCACAGAAAGTCTTTTGTTTTCCAGCACCACTCCTTAGTGTCATATGTCAAAAAAATGCACTTCAATATCAGTATCTGTAATTGTTAAAAAACAGATCATGATAGAGCCAAATTGTAAAGGAATGTAGCTTCAGTTACAGTTGCAGATAGAAGACAGCATATCATCCTTTATCCTCTTGTCACAGTGGCTCATTCATTCATTAATTTTCTTTCAACAAGTACTTGGTGAACATATACTATATGCCAGGCTCTTTGTAAATTGCTGGATTACAAGTCTTCCCAATTGGTTTTTCTAAATTCTAGAAGGACCCTCTCTTACCTCAGACTTATTAGGATATTTGCTTGTTTGTGGAATTTTTGCTCCCAACACAGCTCAAAATCTGAGGAGAGGAGTATGTACAGTGAGCAGTCTTGGGCAGAGAGTTCAGTGAGGGTTAATGAAGGCTGGGGGCATCTGAGATTATATAGCTAGACACTCAACCAGAGAAGGATTAAGGGGTGAGGTTTCTGGGCATTTCCCCAAGCACCTAATCTATAAGGGGCACTAAACAGTACTAGACATAGAAAAGAAAGGACACAGGTTTTTGCAAGAACTCTCCTCACAGATTGCATTCTGTGTGGCTGGAAGGAACACTTGGACAAGAGACTTGGATTGGGGCAAGGGCAGATGAATGTTTTGATTTCCTGAGTGGGGCCCCCATGCTTAGTTGAAAGAACCGAGTTGCTGAGGAAAATAAAAGAAACTGAGGGTGGACATGGTGGCTCACGCCTGTAATCCCAGCACTTTGGGAGGCCAAGGTGGGAGGATCACTTGAGCCCTGGTGTTTGAGACCAGCCTTAGCAAAATAGTGACACCCCATCTCTACCAAAATATAAAATTACCTAGGCATGGTGGAATGCACCTGTAGTCCCAGCTACTCGGGAGGCTAAGGTGGGAGGATTGAACAAGCCCAAGAAGTGGAGGCTGCAGTGAGCTGTGATTGCACCACTGCACTCCAGCCTGGATGACAGAATGAGACTATGTCTCAAACAACACCACCACTACCACCACAACAAAAGAAACTGAGGACTCCCTACATATCTTCCTTCTCAGCTTTTCCCCTTTGTAGTGCACAGTCTCTCTTCCAAGTTAAACAAGTCTTTAAAGAGTATTAAAAAATTGTAAATTAGCTATACAAGGTGCCTGATTCCATGTTTAATCATCTTCTTGCTTCTCTGGGATCTACAATCTGTGTGGCTTGAAAAGGAGGAAGGCAGAAAGCCACGTGAGAGCTACAGGGGTGTTTAGAGTTAGAGGAGAACTCCAGCCCGATTTCTACCCCTGCCCTTCTGCCTGCAAAGCAGAGCAGGCTTTTGAAAACTGTGATGTGAGTCAATGTGTCTTTGACCATCTCTCCTTTCTCCACTATGGCATCTCCCTTGCTCCAGGCACCAAGTGCTGTGGGTGTGAGCCCTGACAATTTAGAGTTCTCCAGCGTGGTTCCAGACATTCCGCCTGCCCACCCCTCATCACAATTTAACTGTTACCTGTTTGGTCCCCTTATGGCCTTACTAGGTGATTCTTACTAAAGTACTGTGTTCTAAAATAATGGTTGACTTTGGAGCCACGTCTAACTTCTCCAGATAGAGACATAGAGTTCAAAAGCAAAACATGAGAGATGGGTAGTTTATTTCAAAGGCATGTATCTGTCATGGTTGGCTCTGTGACAGACGGAGAGAGATTTAGGGGTATGTGCATCTGTCAGTGGCACGCTCCAAACCACAGCACCTGTGTGGCAAAAGAAGTTCCCATTCATGCCACAGGCCTCTTATTGTAACCTCACTGGTTAAGTTCCAAGTGATTTTCAGGTGCAGTACAAACCAGAGGACATCAGGTTTTGTTAAATGTTCTTCCCCTGATTTCCTTTTTAAATTTCTTCATCTGCTTACTGTAGCCTAGCATTTATTAGCAGGAGAGAACGGTTTTTCAGCCTCTTTTCATTTTAGGGGTAATACATTAGTGAGCTTTTTCTCTACTGTGAACAACGGGTGCATGGAAATCATAGTTGGGGAGAACAGGCAGCAGCAATCAGACTAATACACTCTGCAGGGAGGAGGAGCGCCAGGCACTTTAATTGACTCATGCAGTTGGGATCTGAGACCATTTTAAAAGATCTCAGTCTGCGGTAGAACAGTCTGTCAGCTTTCATTTGGGATTTTAAAGTGAACTGGGGAATATTACCTAGGGAGAAGAATTTTGTAAATGTTTTACACTAGTTTCTTATGAGCATACATTAGAATTCAAATATATTTCTTTAATCCTGTTGACAATTTTTCACTTGGAAAAGACTTGAGCAAAATAGCTCTTATGTGATTTCACTTGAACCAACAGGCCCCATTACCATTTGAAATAAAAATTCCCTTGAATTTAAGCTTTTTTTCTTCAGTGTGGTGATTCATTTTTTATTTCTAATGGTTAATCTCCTTGATTCCTTCCATTTTATTTACCTTTTGTTTTTTCTCAAAATATTAAGAGTCATAGGCAACAGCAGAAAGTGGAGTGTTTTATGCTTAATTTCTGATACAGAAATTTAGCGGAGTGTTTGATTAAAGAGTTTTATGAGAAATAAACAGACACCTTTATGAACTGAGGTTTTCCATGAGCACATTCCCACATTGACCATCTCCTGGAGACAGGTAACATATCATTCTCTTCTGCATTTTTAAGAAAGTGTGAGAGGCATTAGCAAATATTTGCTAAAAGCACAGAAGCAAAGACTCTAAAGTGAAGACTGAGAAGTAAACAGCTTGGCTCCAATTTGTTTACATGGATTATTTAGTTTCTCTCTCTCTCTCTTTCTTTCTCTTCCTTTCTTTCCCTTCCTTTCTTCCTTCCTTCCCTCCCTCCCTCCTTTCTTCCTTCCTTTCTCTTTCTCCTTCCTCCCTCCCTCCCTCTCTCTCTCTCTCCTTCCTTCCTTTCTCCTTCCTTCCTTCCTTCCTTCCTTCCTTCCTTCCTTCCTTCCTTCTTTCCTTCCTTCCTTCCTTCCTTCTCTCTCTCTCCCCCTCTCTCCCTCCCTCTCTCTCTTTCTCTCTCTCTCTTTCTCTCTCTCTCTCTTTCTTTCTGACAGTTTCTCGCTCTTTTGCCCGGGCTGGAGTACAGTGGCAAGATCTCAGCTCACTGCAAGCTCCGCCTCCCAAGTTCACGCCATTTTTCTGCCTCAGCCTACCGAGTAGCTGGGGATACAGGCGCCTGCCACCACACCTGGCTAATTTTTTGTATTTTTAGTAGACATGGGGTTTCACCGTGTTAGTCAGGATGTAGTTTCTTTTTCTTTTTTCTTTTTTTTTTTTTAATGTACTACTCTATCGTATCCTTATTCGCTGATAAGGTAAGAGATGAAAAATTGCATTAATTATAACCATCAAATTTCAGTTTCTAAAAGAGACCTTAGAATAAGAAGGATCTAACTAGGTGTGATGATATACACCTGTAGTCCAAGCTACTTAGGAGGCTGAGGCAGGAAGATCCCTTGAGCCTGGGAGTTCGAGGCCAGTGTGGACAGCATAGCAAGACCCTGTCTCAAAAAAAGAAGAAAGAGTAAGGTGGATCTGGCATTTACTGAATGGACAAAGAAAACAAAAATTCTGTTATTCCAGGAATTTTTTTAAAATGAGTTTTTATTTGCTGCCGTCAAATGTGAGTATGGAATTTGAAACAGGGTGGAACTCGAAAGCAGATAATGTAAGTGAATATGAACTACTGAAATGCACTGAGGTAGTTAGGAAGGATGAAAAAGACCTACTATTTGATAGCATAACAGGGTGACTATAGTCAATAATAATTAGACATTTAAAAATAACTAAAAGAGTATAATTGGAGTGTTTGTAACACAAAGGATAAATGCTTGAGGGCATGGATACTCCACTCTCCATGATGTGACTAATTCACAGTGCATGCCTGTATTAAAACATCTCATGTACCCCATAAATATATCTATCTACTATGTACCCACAAAAATTAAAAATTAAAAAAAATTGAGGGCCACTCTAGGAATATGTGTATGTATAATATCTTTCTTTTTTTTTTTTTTTTTTTTTTTGAGGTGGAGTCTCACTCTGTCGCCCGGACTGGAGTGCAGTGGCCGGATCTCAGCTCACTGCAAGCTCCGCCTCCCAGGTTTACGCCACTCTCCTGCCTCAGCCTCCCGAGTAGCTGGGACTACAGGCGCCCGCCACCTCGCCCGGCTAGTTTTTGTATTTTTAGTAGAGATGGGGTTTCACCGTGTTAGCCAGGATGGTCTCGATCTCCTGACCTCGTGATCCGCCCGTCTCGGCCTCCCAAAGTGCTGGGATTACAGGCTTGAGCCACCGCGCCCGGCCGATATCTTTCATTTTATAACAACGCAGTCTGTCAAACTTCCTTTTTTTTCCCCATGGAATTTATAAATTGGGAGAAGCATTTTGTATACTTCATAAATTCATAAATTAAATTAACTTTGATGGTCATTTAAATCTTTCAGTAAGATCCTGGAAAAAGAAGAGGCTAGAGGGACACAATCTGACAGTGCTGTGCTGAGGGCATACTGAGGAATATCTGTTTTTTAGAATCTGAACTACCGGAGGAAATAACTAAAATGAATGAACAAATATAACCTGAAGTGAAGATAAATAACAATTATATGGTCGGGGGCGGTGGCTCACGTCTGTAATCCCAGCACTTTGGGAGGCTGAGGCAGGCAGATCACAAGGTCAGGAGTTCAAGACCAGCCTGACCAACATGGCAAAACCCCGTCTCTAAAAGTACAAAAATTAGCTGGGAGTGGTGGCGGGTACCTGTAATCCCAGCTACTCAGGAGGCTGAGACAGGAGAATCGCTTGAACCTGGGAGGCAGAGGCTGCAGTGAGCTGAGTTCATACCACTGCCCTCCAGCCCGGGCAACAGGGAAAGACTCCACCTCAACAACAAAACAAAACAAAGCAACACAACTACACTTCGCCAAACACAATGCTATTCATGTACAACATTTTACTGAGTCTTTACCAGACCTTGAGAGTAAGGGCTCTCTTTCCCATTCTGTGGAGGGATGCTGCCCAGCTGGCCTGGCACACATACCCTCTGCTGGGAAATCCAGTGCTGTCTGTCCTAACCCTTGAGGCCTTCCCAGTAAATACGCTGCTACTCACAGTGGATAATTCTTCTACCTACAAAAATATTTACATAGGGGTAAGGTTGCCAGAATTAGCAAATAAAAATAGAGAACACCCTTCATATGTCCCAAATATATGGGACATACTTAGACTAAAAAAATTTGTTGTTTATCTGACAATCAAATTCAACTGGTGTCCTGTAATTTATCTGGCAACTCTAGGTAAGAGAATAATGGGAACAAGGCACCTAAAGGAAAAAGTAGGTAAGAAATTGGAACCCAACAATGAGCCCAAGGTCCAATAAACAGTGAGGAACATTCCTAAGGAACAAAAGATGTATCTGACTTACTCTTCTATCAAATGAAGCTGTAGTAGAAAGTGGTGGCAATATCAAGATGTGGGTAAACTGGAAAGAAGTATACTTGAGGTAAGCTTTCAATAACAGGGACAGTATCAAGAGTTACTTTTATCTAGAAAGGACTCAGTTATTATTCCCTGGAGTGAGGCCTACCATTCTATCCCTAATGGCTAATGCCCTGGACACCAACAGTAGCCACTCATTATATGGGCATTGAATAACTGAATTAAGAGAACAAACTTAGGAGTGATATTAGTTGCCGTGCATTAGCTCTGTCACTTTGATAAGGTTACTTAACATCTTTGGGCTTCAATATCTTTATTTGTAGAATAGAGTTAATATTATTGCCTTTTGCTCAATAAATGGCAGAAGTGGCTTGTCTTCTTCATTGTTGTCATCATCATCATCATCATTATCTAGAGTAGGAACTGGTAAACGTATTCCGTAAAGTCCCAGATAGTACACATTTGAGGTTTGTTGGGCCGTAATGTCTCAGTCCCAAGACTCAACTCTACCATTATAGTCTGAAAACAGCTACAAACAATACAAACAAGTATGAACATGGCTGTTCCAATAAAACTTTATTTACAAAAACAGGCATTGGGTCAGATTTGGCCAAAGAGCTGTGGTATGCCAATCCCTGATTTAAAGCAGGGCTCCTCAATCACCTCGCAAATCTCATCATTACAGGGAAAGGATGGGAAAAGAAGAATGGAGGTGCCCCTGGAACTGGTAGATAAGCTGGAGCACATTTCTAGCAGGTGTGTAGAAGCCCCACACCGAAGTGTAGAGAAAGGAAAGTAGTAGAAGACTTGGGTGTCAACTGTGTGTGGTGAATAACAATAGCCTTCTGGGAAACCCTGACTTAGAAGAATAAGTAAACAAGATGTAGCCTCTCTAACAAAACCTGGAGGGCAAGGATTGGATTTTACATACTTCTATAATAATACCTAACATATAGTGGGTGCTATATTATGTGCTGGCTGCTGTGCTAAGCACTTTATATGCATTATCTCATTTAGTACACCCCAAATTCTCAAGGAACAGGTATATTACTCTCCCCACATTCTAGATAAGGAAGCTGAGATTTGGAAAGACTCATGATCATAGTTACCCAGAGTTCAATTTCAAGCAGTCTGACTCCAATGTCTGAATGCCTACCTCCCGTACCATATTGCTTGTATCTTGTACAGGCCTAGCTCAGTACCATGTACAGGGCTGGATTCAGGACCATTCTATAACCATTTGTAGAACAAGCAAATGGATGGATGGATTGACAGATGGATAGGGCTTTTATTTCTAGGTAAATCATTATCCATACAGTAGATACTTAACCTTTGGCAGAATTGTTACCATGTTTATAAATAATCTTACGAAGCTATAGATTAGGTTTTCCAGGGAATCTGAAGTATTTTAGCCACAGGATGTCTCACACATTACCATAATTTACTAGAAGTGTGAGGAATTTATCTTCCACAATTCAAATGTGGAGAATGGGGCATAGATAGATTATAGGCCTTCTTAATTGCAAAAAGTAAATAGTGAAAAAACTAAAGCAGTGTTATTCCAAAGAAAGAGTTTTCTTTACCAGGTTTGATGGGACAATGTAACTATCTGTCACAAGCATTTTCACAATTTCCCAGTGACTTACAGCAAAATATTAGTAGCTGTGTTGAGTAAAAGTCTGCATTTTTGAAAAAGTGCAAAAGGAGACCGAGGCAGATGTATCACCTGAGGTCAGGAGTTCAAGACCAGCCTGCCCAACATGGTGAAACCCCATCTCTACTAAAAATACAAATATTAGATCGGCACGGTGGCACACATCTGTAGTTTCAGCTACTGAGGCATGAGAATGGATTGAACCTGGGGGAGGTTGCAATGAGCTTAGATGGCGCCACTGCACCATCTGTCAGCCTGGCTGACAGAGTGAGACTGTGTCTCAAGGAAAAGTAAATAAATAAAAAGAAAGAAAAAGTGCAAAAGGGAAAAATATAGCTTATAAATAATTAATAAGTGCTTGGTTTACTTCTTCATGTTTTTGTTTTGTTGGTTGAGTTTTTTTTTAAAGAACAAAATCCTTGCAATATGCGGAGAAATAAGGAAGTGAGATAAACTAATTAATGTATTTCTCTATGTTCCCGTGGAGAATCATGGGCTTTGCATATTGAAAGTCATTTTCCTCTGATGATAGGAGATTGTGCTGAAATTTCTGTAGTGGGACATGGGAAAGAGTAAGAAAATGCATGAAAACCATCCCAAAGCCAGTGAGTTGTGAGAATCTGGTGTGTACTAGGGGCTTGTTGGGAGATTGACTTTGCAGCTTTTTCACTGCCTTTTCCAGAAATATCTGCCACTAGTATTTTAATTGGTTCTTCTCATCCCTGTAAATAGTCAATGACTTCTACATGATGTTGAGCTAACAAATTTTTTCCCATTGAAAATGTTTTAAACTACAATAAAATATACAAAACATAAAACTTGCTATTTTAACCATTTTTAAGTGTATATACAATTCAGTGGCACTAAGTAAATTCACAGTGTTGTGAATTATCACCACCATCCATCTCCACAACTTCTTTTTTTTTTTTTTTCTTTTTTATTTTTTATTATACTTTAAGTTCTAGGGTACATGTGCATAACTTTTATATCATGTATAACTCCCCAATGCAATCCCTCCCTCCTCCCCCCTCCCCATGATAGGCCCCAGTGTGTGATGTTCCCCTTCCCGAGTCCAAGTGATCTCATTGTCCACAACTTCTTTTAATCTTGCAAAACTGAAACTCCGTACCCATTAGACTAAACTTCCCATTTCCCTCTCTCCCTAGCCCCTGACAACCACCATTCTACTTCCTGTCTCGATTAGTTTGACTGCTCAGATACTGTCTTAGTTGATTATCTGTTGCTTATAACAGAATACCCCAACCAGGTAATTTATAAAGAATAGGAATTTCTTACAATTCTGGAGGCAGGAAAGTCCAACATTGAAGGGGCACATCTGGTAAGAGCCTTATTGTTGGTGGGGTCTCTCTCTGTTGAGTCCCAAAGTGGTGCAGGGTATCACATGGTGAGGGGGCTGAGCATACTAAGGTGCTGGCTTGGGTCTCTGTTATAAAGCCACCAGTTTCCTTCCCAGGATAACACATTAGTCCATTAATCCATGAATGGATTAATCCATTCATAAGGGCAGAGCCCTCACCATCCAATCACCTCTTAAAAGCCCCCCCTCTCAATATTGTTACACTGGGGATTAAGTTTCAACATGAATTTTGCAAGGGACATTCAAATCATAGCAGGTACCTCACAGAAGTGAAATAATACAGTATTTTTATGTAACTGGCTTGTTCACTTTGCATCATGTCCTACAGGATATACATCCTGAGAGCTGTCTTTCTTGACACCCCCAAGTGATATCCCTCTAAAAGTTTCCCATAACATGATGAACTTCTCTTTTATATAATTTGTGAAAGTTGTGATTTTTAAGTTAAAAATGGCTATTTAGTAGGCCATGCAACTATGATGTCAAGGAAGGGTAGGGAATTCAGGCATAACCAACTCCAGCATTTCCAGCAATGTCCCAGGACCTCTCTGTGTTGGTTTCCTTCTAAGCTAAGCATTCCACTCATGGCGGAGATTGTGTTGTCCTCACAGTCAGCCATTCAAGCTTAAAAGGTCACAGGGTGATTTGGCACTTCTATGTGTGATGATATTTCTAGTGTCTGTCTCCTTCCCTGGATGGCAAGGTCACTTTGTACCCTACATCCCTGGTACATTTCCTGGCATAGAGTGAATGAATGGAGGGTTAACGAGACCTAAAAGATTCATGTATGAAGAGAGGAGAGGAAGGAGACATGACTAAACTGGGAGGCATGATGCCTTTAGGATGATGGCTTTCTGTGGAGAAGTTCCTGATTCTTTAAAATTAGAATGCATTTGATATAAACTACACAAAGGCAGATGGTTTCAAAATCAAAGCTTTGAGAAATTGAGACCTTATTTCAACAATTGCTGAAATAAGAAAAATGGTTCTTTTAAAATATACTTTATTTTAAAAACAATTTTCCATTGTTAAAAAATTGAGAACCGAGTGCAGAGTTCCCATCCACCACACACCGAGTTTCCCCATTATTAATATCTCACATTACACTATGGTACACTTGTTACAATTAATGATCCAGTAGTGGAAACATTATTATTAACTACAGTCTATAGTTGATTCAGATGTCTTTATTTTGTTTACTTACTTTTTTCCGTTCCAGGATCCGGTATTCATTTCCTGTGACCACTGTAAATATTTTTGACAAACTGGGTGGCTTAAAAATAACAGAAATGTATTGTCCTAGAGGCTAGAAGCCTAAAACCAAGGTGCCAGGAAGACTATACTCCCTCTGAAACCTATAGGAGAGCCCTTCCTTTTCTCCTCCTAGCTTCTGGTGGCTGCTGGCAATCTCTGGTTCCCAGGGTTTACAGCTACATAATTCCAATCCCTGCCTTCGCTGTCAAATGGCCTTCTCCATGTATCTTCACATGGCCATGAGATTCTTATAAGGACAGCTGTCGTACTGGATTCAGGACCTACCCTACTCTAGACTGCATCCCAACTTAACTAGTTACACTGCAATGACCTTATTTTCAATTAAGGTTGTATTCTGAAGTACTGGGGGTTAGAATGTCAACGTATCTTTTTTGTGAGAGGAGATATGATTCAACCCATAACAGATCTCATCCAAGACACCACATTATGTCATGTCTCTTTAGACTTTGCTTGGCTGTGGCAGTTTTTCAAATTTTCCTAATTTTCTGATGACTCAACAAATTGAGGACTACTGGATATGTGTTTTGTAAGATGTCCCGTTTTTTGGAATGTGTCTGATGTTTTCTTATGATAACACTAGGGTTATGTGTTACTGGCAGGAAGGTCACAGAGGTAAAGTGATATTTTCATCACATCTTATCAAGGGTACACAGTGTCAACAAGATTTATCACTGTTGATGTTGACCTTGGTTACCTGGCTGAGGCAGTGTTTGTCAGGTTTCTCTACTGTAAGGTTACTCTTTTTTCTCCCTTTCCACATTGTGCATTTTGGAAAGAAGTCGCTATGCACAGCCCGCACCTAAGGAGTGGGGATTTAGGCTCCTGCTCTTTAGGGTGAAATATCTACATACATTATTTGAAATTCATCTGTGTGGGAGATTTGTCCCCTTCTCCGCATTTATTAATTTATTTAGTCATGTATTTATATCTGTGTGACCTCATGGATATTTTATACATTGGATTATAATCCATTACTACTCTAGTTTGTTGCTCAGATTATTCTAGTATTGCCAGTGGAAACTCTTATAGTTGGCACCTGTGTCCTTTTGAGAAGCTAGTGCAGAGTTCTCACCTACCCCACACCAAGTTTTTCCTTTATTAATATCTTATATTATACTATGGTACATTTGTTTCAATTAACGATCCAATAGTGATATATTATTATTAACTATAGTCTATAGTTGATTCAGGTTCTTTGTGTTTTTTAACCTAATTTTTATTATTAAGTATAGTCTATAGATGATTCAGATTCCTTATTTTTTTTTAACTTCTTTTTTTATTGTCCCAGGATGCTGTAGTAGTTTTCTATGGCTGCCATTAAAAATTTTTGTAAAAGTGGGTGGCTTATAACCTCATGCTATGTACTGAATTGTGTCCTCCTGAAATCCATATGTTGAAGCCCTAAACTCCCATGTGACTGTATTTGGAGACAGGGCCTATAAGTAGATAATAAAGGTTAAATGAGGTGATAAGGATAGGGCTTTAATCCAATAGGAGTAGTGTGCTTCCGGGCACAGTGGCTCACGCCTGTAATCCCAGAACTTTGGGAGGCCGAGGCAGGTGGATCATGAGGTCAGGAGATCGAGACCATCCTGGCTAACACGGTGAAACCCTAACTCTACTAAAAATACAAAAAATTAGCTGGGCATGGCAGTGGGTGCCTGTAGTCCCAGCTACTTGGGAGGCTGAGGCAGGAGAATAGCTTGAACCCGGGAGGCAGAGCTTGCAGTGAGCTGAGATGGCACCACTGCATGCCAGCCTGGGCGACAGAGCGAGACTCTGTCTCAAAAAAAAAAAAAAAAAAAAAAAAAAGAATAAGAAGAGTCACAAAGGAGCAAGGGAGCATACTCATACGCTTTCCCTCTTTTCTGTCTCTCACTCTCCCCAGCCTCTGCGTGTGTGTGTGTGTGTGTGCACGTGCATGCACAGAGGAAAGGACATGTGAGGACACAATGAGAAGATGGTCTCCTACAAGCTAGAAAGAGAGGCCTCTCCAGAAACCAATCCCCTGACATTACCTTGATCTTGGACTTCTAGCCTCCTGAGCCATAAGAAAATAAATTTCTATTATTCAAGCCATCCAGTCTGTGGTATTTTTTCTTAAGACAGCCCTAGCAGACTAATACATCCCATCAATTTCTTTTTCAAGCACTTCCATATTTTCTGGTACTATAAGATGCTCCAGACTTGTATATTTCCTGCCCAGTCCTAAAATCAGCCATTTGTTTTGATGGAACGCTGGTTCCTTTTATCAGCGAAAGATATTAGACACCAAGATTTGGGCAATAAAAAGCTTTTAAATAAGGAAAGTGAATAGTTCGGGAAGCTGAGAGGGAGAAGAGAGTTGTAGGCACAATGCCCATGAAAAAGGAAGGCAGGGAATTTCCCAAGTCAAGCAAAGATTTCCTGGTTAGAGATTCGAGTGGTTAAGGTGAAGAGAGATGAGTGCAGGGATATGAAGAGGACAAGCACAGAAGGTCCCAAAGTCAGCTAAGAGGTCAAAGCAAAGGGCTTTGTTATTAGCTAAGCTACTGATTCTCAGCCATTGAGGAGGTCTTTGAGAATTGACTAAAGATATCCATGTTCCATTGCCTGCCCCACTTTCAAAGAACAACTATCTAGTTGATTGTGACTTCGGAGTCTGAGATCATAGATGTCTTCACAAAGTCCAAGCATGATGCGAAAACATATGGTAGGGAATCTCTGCACTTACAGACCTTGCTGCCCAGCTCTAGCCATCTAGTGAACTTGACCATCAGGTAACCAAGCTAGTGCTTCAGACAGCTTCATACTGTACACTAATGACTGTCAGTCTTTCAAATTATGTGGCCATTTAAATTGATGGCTAGGATGACTGGTTGTACATCCATTCTGTCACTGAACTGGGCTCTTGTCTTTAAACTCAACCATTGAATTTTCTGAGCTTCCTCTGAATGTTGTTCCACATGCAGTCACATTTTAACATAAGTCATACATCATATCTTGGCAGCCAGGAATGACCTAACTTAAGCATCTTGCTGGCACAAAAAGAGGTCTTAATGACTTGCCTTTGGTCATCTTGGGCAACAGGGTAAAAGTGATTTGTCCTAGGGAGGCTGTGTACAGACTACAGATTATTGCGGGGAGAATTTGTACAGCATCTGGCACACAGAGCTCTGGAGTGGGAACACCTCACTTGCTGTAGTTCTCGCCCCAATAGGGCTTCCTCCTTTTTTCCATCCTTTTCCTCTTATCAAGCACTTGAGCCTTTGTCTCATACCCTAGCTGTTCATGGCTTCTGAGTTCAATGTTCTATCTGGACCTTTCATCCTTCAAGGGCCCCAGTTCAAAATATCTTCTTGGTCTTCACCACTCATCAAAATTCCCATTTTCTGGGATTCTGATCTCATTAAGATGTTAGGAGAATGCGTTTTGCTTAGTTGGTTAAAGAAGTCCATCATAGGCTGTGAATAACTTATAGGCATTAACACATTAATTAACACATATTATGAATACATTAAATGCATGCTACCTTTTTCAAGCACAACTGATTTATGTGTATACGTGTGCAGGCACATGTGTGTGTGTACACACAGGCATGCACACAGGCACTCTTCCCATGACTTGTGTCCAACCTGAAGGCTGTAGATCATGGTGATTAGGAGGGCAGGCTCTGGAGTTAGTCTACTGAGTTTTCTATCTGGACTCAGTCTCATTATTTGTGACACTGTATGAAAGCTACTAAGGCTTTCCAAGTATTAGTGTGTCTTCATCTCTACAATAGGTCTAGTAATAAAGGTTATCACTTTAGGTTATTGTAGAGTTAAATGAGATGATACATGTAAAGCACTTCAAGGAGTGTCTGGTGCACAGTAAGTTGTCAAGTAAATGTTAGTTATTATGATAATGGGTAATTGAGACAGTCGTCCTCCCATCCTGCCTCTGCTTGAATATCAGAAAGGTGGGACACAATTTGATATTCCTTTCTCAAAAATTTCTTGCTGATGAGAAACACATCTTCTTTTGTTTTGTCCATGAGTAGACTGCAAAATTCCAAGAAGTCAGCATCTTACCTTAAAGTAATTTGAAGGTTTGTGCTATGGACTAAATTGTGTTCCCTCAAAATTCATGTGTTGAAGACCTAACTTCCAACGAGATAGTATCTGGAGATGAAACCTTAGGGAAGTAATTAGATTTAGATGAAGTCATGAGGGTAGGGCCCCATAATGAGATTAGTGCCCTTAAAAGAAGAGCCACCAGAGAGCTCACTCTTTCCCTGCCATGTGAGGACACAGTGAGAAGGTGGCCGTCTACACGTCAGGAAGAGAGCCCTCACCAGAAACCAATTATGCTGGCACCCTGATCTTCGACTTCCAGCCTCCGGAAATGTGAGAAATAAACGTTTGTTTTTTAAGTCACCCAGTCTATGGCATTTTAGTATGGCAGCCTGAGACGACTGATGTAGTTTGAGTGATAGCATGTCCTTACAACTATCCAAGTATTAAATATCAGAACTTTTCAGTGAACTGGAAGAAACTTAGCTTATTCAGTTTTATCTTAATAGTAAAGCTAAGACTTAATCCATTGACATGTGATCAGGCTAACTATGTTAATTATAACAACAGGGCACAACCCCAGTCAGATTTCTTTCAGATGAATCATAAAATATTATTTCTGAACTGAATAAGAACTTAGGAGTCATTTGATCTGTCTCCCCATATGGCAGATAAGGTCACTGAAGCCCAGAGTGGCTAGAGGTTTAGCATAAGTCACACAGCTAGAGCCCAGATTTTCTCCCTTCATGCTAGTGTTCCCCTCACACAAGGCCTTAGTGTATATCCTCAGTCACAAGGAGACCCTGGAGGGGCTGTAGAGATGAATTATGCCAAATCAGTGCTCCTAGAAAGAGTGCAAAGATTTCCTTTCTAAAGTGTCTTTATATATATTTGAGAAAACACTGTGTAGCAGCACTGACTTTTTATTTTCACTATAACTTAGAGAGTCAAGGAAACTGTAGCTTATTTTTTTAAAATAATAGATTTAAACTTCCTCCTGAGCTCCTACTCCCTCAGGGGGTTAGGGATATGGGGAGTGGTGGGACTGGCACAGTGGGCGGGGCCACCTACATCTGCCAACAGACAGTATCACTGTCTCTTCCATTTAAACAGTTTCTTCTAGATCATTTCGATAATTTGGAGTTGGTCTTTTGAATTTCTTTCCTCTCTTCCTGCTCCTTCTCAGGATGGCCTTGAATCTGGGTGCAGGTTTATGGTCTGGCCTTTGGCCTATGTGTCTGAGTTGTACCTGGACCCATATCGCCTCTGGGTGTACAGATCAGGTAATTTGGCCCTAGCCCAGGCCTCCACTAGTTCACTGATTCTTTCAGTGGCTTCTGTCCCTTTACTGAGGCATGTGGGAACTTTTGGCTCCTCTATCCCAGGGACAGGCACGTTGCATCTCTCAGACCAAAGCCTGTGTTTTAAAACAAAGTTTTATTGGAATATGGCCATCCTTGTTTATGTACATAACAGACTACAGCTGCTTTTATGCTAAAACAATAGTATTGAATAATTGTGATAGAGACTTTCTTGTCCACAAAGCCAAACATATTTACTAGTTAGCCCTTTACGGAAAAGTTTGCTGACTACTGCTCTCTAATAGAACTTTCTATGATGATGGAAATATTCTTTCTTTGTGCTGTACAATGCAGTAGTCTTGAGCCATACATAGTTATTGAGCACTTGAAATGTGGCTAATGCAACTAAGAAAACACATTTTAAATTATATTTAATCTTGATTACTTTAAATTTAAGGAGCCTGTGTGGCCAGTGGCTAACATATTGGACAGTGTAGTTCTAGATACTGAATGAGCCTTGGGGAGCCAGGAATTCTACCTTTGGGTCTTCTCCCCGGCCATTTCTCTATTACTGCTCCTGGGACATGTATCCACGTGCAAGGTTTTTTTTTTTTTTTTTTTTTTTGAGGCGGAGTCTCGCTCTGTCGCCCGAACTGGAGTGCAGTGGCCGGATCTCAGCTCACTGCAAGCTCCGCCTCCCGGGTTTACACCATTCTCCTGCCTCAGCCTCCCGAGTAGCTGGGACTACAGGCGCCCGCCACCTCACCCGGCTAGTTTTAGTATTTTTAGTAGAGACGGGGTTTCACCGTGTTAGCCAGGATGGTCTCGATCTCCTGACCTCGTGATCCGCCCGTCTCGGCCTCCCGTGCAAGGTTTTTAACCAGGGGTTTGCATCTTTCCTCAGGCACAGTGGGGAAAACATGCTATTAAACCCTGATGTTCCAGATTCTCCCATATCTAGCAAAGGTTAAATGTCCAGCACTATCTACCCTACCCCAGTGTTTGACCCAAGGATAGGACACAAAGAGAGAACTTTGTAGTGCTCTCCGTTTTACACTATCCTTTGGGTCTAGGAGGGCAGGAATTCCCTCCTTTCTCATGTGGCTAGGACTTCCCTTATAAGATGCTCTATCTTCCTCCACGATAACACTGGTTCTTTTCCTGTCAGAGGACTATCCGATGGATGAGGTGCAGAGATAGAAACCAGCTGAACTATAAGGGAGATCCATCATACTGGCATTCCAAAATACTGTGCTTGATAGGACTGCTGCATTACCTCGATTTATGAGAGGTGTGAAGCTTGACTATGCTCAGATTCATTGCACATTTGTTGGGTATGTGACACGTTTCAAGCACTCAATCCACTGTTAGGAAGAACACAATCTGCTCCCCCGCCCCCCTTTTCTGTTCTTCTCCTGCATCCCCAAGCTGACAAATACAGTTTCATAATCATCCCTTTGAGTCAGATTTCAGCAGTTGTAGAGGGAATACTTGCAATATAAGCATAGCCTTTTCTTGAATGATTTAACTTTTTTTTTTTCTGAACAATTACCTTTTCTGGAGAGCCATTCTTGATCACCTCATTTAGGTCCACATCACTCACCTGTCCTCTTTCCCTGCTTTACTCTTCCCCACCTGCACTTCATCACCTGACAAACTCTGCGATTACCTGATGAGCGCATGTTCTGTCTCCCTCTTTAGAATATAGACTACACGACAGCAGGAATTCTATTTGATTCATTGCTATATTCTTATTACACAGAGCAATGCCTGACAGAAAGTAGGTACTAAAATATTTTTGAATAAGTAAAATAATCTAGATTATACCTTGTAGTATAACTTTGATGTCTGAAAACAAACCAGGAGCCACTCACTGCATGGTAGAGTCTGGTGTACCCCCTGACTACTTGCAACATGGCCACTGCCATCTGGCGATGACCATCTCTGCCTCCTGCCCTGCAGCCCGTGCCACCACTGCTAAGGGACCAGCTGTAGGATTAGGCCGCCATTTTCTTTTATTATACTTTAAGTTCTGGGGTACATGTGCAGAACGTGCAGTTTTGTTACATAGTTATACATGTGCTATGGTGGTTTGCTGCACCCATCAGTCCATCACCTACATTAGGTATTTCTCCTAATGTTATCCCTCCCTTAGCTCCCCATCCCCCGACAGGTCTTAGTGTGTGATGTTTCCCTCCCTGTGTCCATGTGTTCTCATTGTTCAACTGCCATTTATGAGTGAGAACATGTGGGGTTTTTTGTTTTGTTTTGTTTTCTCTTCTTGTGATAGTTTGCTGAGAATGATGGTTTCCAGTTTCATCTATGTCCCTGCAAAGGACATAAACTCATCCTTTTTATGGCTGCATAGTATTCCATGGTGTATATATGCCAATTTTCTTTATCCAGTCTATTATTGATGGACATTTGGGTTGGTTCCAAATCTTTGCTATTGTGAACAGTGCCACAATAAACATACATGTGCATGTGTCTTTATAGTAGAATGATTTGTAATCCTTTCAGTATATACCCAGTAATGGGGTTGCTGGGTCAAATGGTATTTCTTGTTCTAGATCCTTGAGGAATTGCCACACTGTTTTCCACCATGGTTGAACTAATTTACGCTCCCACCAACGGTGTAAAAGTGTTCCTATTTCTCCATCTCTAGCATTTGTCTACAACCATCTGATCTTTGACAAATCTGACACAAAAAAAGTGTGTTGTTTGCTGACTTTTTAATGATCACCATTCTAACTGATGTGAGATGGTATCTCATTGTGGTTTTGATTTGAATATCTCTAATGACCAGTGATGATGAGCATTTTTTTCATGTTTGTTAGCCACATAAATTATTCTTTTGAGAAGTGTCTTTTCAGATTCTTTGCCCACTTTTTGATGGGGTTGTTTTTTCTTGTAAATTTATTTAAGTTCTTTGCAGATTGTGGATATTAACCCTTTGTCAGATGGATAGATTGCAAAAATTTTCTCCCATTCTGTAGGTTGCCTGTTTACTCTGATGATAGTTTCTTTTGCTGTGCAGAAGCTCTTTAGTTTAATTAGAACCCATTTGTCAATTTTGGCTTTTGTTGCCATTGATTTTGGTGTTTTAGTCATGGAGTCTTTGCCCATGCCTACATCCTGAATGGTATTGCCCAAGTTTTCTTCTAGGATTTTTATGGTCCTAGGTCTTACGTTTAAGTCTCTGATACATCTTGAGTTGATTTTTGTATAAGGTGTAAGGAAGGGGTCCAGTTTCAGTTTTCTACATATGGCTAGCCAGTTTTTCCCCAACATCATTTATTAAATAGGGAATCTTTTCCCCATTGCTTTTTTGTGTCAGGTTTGTCAAAGATCAGATGGTTGTAGACTTGAGGCCTCTTTTCTGTTCCATTGGTCTATATATCTGTTTTGGTACCAGTACTATGCTGTTTTGGTTACTGTATCCTCGTTGTATAGTTTGAAGTCAGGTAGCGTGATACTTCTGAATAGGAACAGCTCTGGTCTGCAGCTCCCAGTGAGATTGACGCAGTAGGCCACCATTTTCAATGCATAAACACATTCCTCAGTTCTGTGGTGTTCTTGGTCACACATTTATGGAGTTTCTGAAGGGCAGTGGAGATTACTGCCAGGCACAGCACGACTTCTATGCAAACAAGGAAACTGTAGAAATTCATTACTACTCCACCAAGAGGCACCCAAAAGAGTGGTTATCCTGGACACAGAAGTGTTGTATTGAAACCCACAGGGCATTTTACAAGAGTTCTGACCTGGATGGGGTAAACCTCAGTGCACTTCCTTTCTGTTGCCTCGGTATTACTGGATTGGAGAATTGCCGCTTCTTGTTAGGAGGTTAGTTTCATTTATCATTACTTACAACTTCATACTCAAAGCACTGAGAATTTCAAGTGGAGTATATTGAAGTAGACTTCAGTTTCTTTGCATCATTTCTATATTCAACTTTTAAAATTCTTTCATAAACCTATTGAGTGTCTTTTAACTAAATTAACATGGCTGGAATGAACCACCCAGTTCCTGTGGAAGTCACATACAAGAGCATGAGGATTTCTTACTACACACAATCCAACCAATGTGACCTTAAACAAATTTATAGAGGAACGTAAGAAGTATGGAGTTTTCACAATAGATAAGAGTATGTGAAGCAACTTATGACACTACTCTTTTGGAGAAAGAAGGTATCCATGTTCTCTATTGGCCTTTTGATGATGGTGCACCACCATCCAACCAGATTGTTGATGACTGGTTAAGTCCTGTAAAATTTAAGTTTCATAAAGAACCTGGTTGTGGTACTGCTGTTCATTGCACTGCAGACCTTGGGAGAGCTCCAGTACTTGTTGCCTTAGCATTAATTGAAGGCAAAATGAAAGATGAAGATGCAGTACAATTCATAAGACAAAAGCAGCGTCGAGCTTTTAACAGCAATTAACTTTTGTATTTGGAGAAGTATTGTCCTAAAGATGTGGCTTCGCTTCAAAGACTCCAGTGGTCATAGATACAACTGTTGCAGTCAATAAAATCAGGGTCCCTGATGCTACTGCCTTGGAAGTGGAACTTGAGATAGGACCTGATTTATTAGACATATTAGCCAACATGTTGGCTTAGTGATCAAGTCTAATGAAGCTTCCACAGGAGTACTGAAAGGCAGTTTTATCAGGCCACAAGCTGGATAGATTTGACAACATCTGTGTTTGGGTTACAGTCAACCTATTTGGACACTTGTCAAAAGATTCTTGCTGTTAGCATTTAAAATGTGCTTGTCATTTGTACCAATTGACCTTTCCTGAAATCATGCAGTATTGAGTTATGTGTTGTTTAAATCTATTCCCATGCCAGAATCTTATCAATATATAAGAAAATTGGGAGGATTAGGTGCCACCTGGCACAATACTTGTATATTTTTAGTACCATACAGAACTAAAATCCTAGGAACTATGAACACTCTAGACCTTATGTAGTTTATTCCTTCAATCATTTCAAACATTGAAAGTAGGGCCTACATGCTGACTTGCCTGCTCTCTTTCATACTCGCATATATCAGGTTTGCTTAACCATTTTTTTTTTTTTTACCAAGTCTTACAGTGATTACTTAATGTGTTTCAATAAATCTTACTTTGCGCTGTTATGAAAAACCTCCATTTAAAAAATCTACATTGTATAGAAGCACATGTCTTTAATGTCTTCAGACAGAAAGGCCTTACAGTTAATTTAATGTTTGCAATCTGAGGTGCAACTTCACAGGGACGGCCTGAGAAAAGAATGGGAGGGGGCTATTCATTATTTTTAGCAAAATATTGCCTTGGTCTTGTGCAGACCATGTGAGATATGCCCTTTAATTTAGTAAAATATTTTTTAAAGGTAGAGATGATTTGTTACTGTAGCTAAAACAATTCTTAATCATAACATTTCTGAAATTCTTGTAATTTTTTCCATATTTATCAGAAGTTGTTTACCAACTTATTTTTGTTTGAAAATGATTTTTTATTTCCATCCCTTCCTAACCTTTCTTGCAAAAAAAGAAGTGGGTTTCTGCAAATGAACTGAGCAGACATCTAATATTTTATATGCCTTTCGAGCTGTGTAACTTAATATTTGGATACTTGATAATTTGTTTTATTATGTAATTGATAAAATGGTGATATATATTAAGGTTAGTTCAACCATATATTTATACTGTCTGGGGATGTGTGGCTTTAGTTCTGTGGCAGAAATAATTTGTCAGTGTTCATCAGCTTGTAAAAACAATGTGAGAGCTTAAACATCTAAATAAATAGTGAAATGCATTTATCATCAAAAAACAAAAAAAAAAAAGAGAGAGAAAAAGAAAACAAACCAAACTCCTTCCCTATCAGGAGTAAAGACAAAGAAAGACAAATGAGGTGAAGGATATAGGGAATTCCTCTTCACTGCCTTCGTGGGGAGAGGGAGAAACAAAAGTTGTAAAGGAATATGGAATCCTACCTGCATCAGGTATTGGAAAACCAAAACTTTGAGAAGATGAATGTGACCCATTATGGGCAGAGAAGATTTACAAATCGATGTGTTCAGACTGCCAGATTCCAAGTTTTTACCATGCCCATTTTTTATTTGTTTACAAATACTGTGCCCCAGAATAATTTCTGAAACTTACTTATTTACCTAAAATTTCAGTAGTTGTCAATGTGTGGAGGTGTCTTTTATTTTTAAATAAAATAATTAGGCTTATGTTTCTGTTTGGAATGAACTAAAATGTTTTCAAATTATTTTTCACCTTAGCATCTTTAAGTTGCAATAAAACTGGTCTAGCAAGTAACATTTCTAAAGAGTTATTTCAAATGAAATTATATATATTTTATCTATAATATTATGTCACATATACTACATATTATACATATTTATAAACCATAAAGTATTCTGCATTAGTAAGGCATTGCTACTGTTATTATTATTAGCAATTCTGTAAAAACTTTGAAATAACTTGGAGTAATCTTTTTCCCCCCTTGCCAAGAGTGTGAAATTATTTAAGAATTGGACATGGCCTAACATTTAGTTACTTAATGAAAATAGCATAGATTTCCCATTCTGGTGAAGTGATAGAAAGCGCTACAACCTCATCAGATGGAAAGTAATGGCTCTGAAAATGCAAGAGAAGGGAGAACAGGAGAATCAATTAAATTGTTCTTGTAGTACTAATTACAAATTGTGAAGTGCTGGTTTTGTTTTAGGAGATTTTGAATGGGATTTTACATTAAGGCATATGTAATATCAGGCTAGTTAACCCAAGAAGAAACAAGTCTGGGTAAGTGTTTGGTTATTTTCTTGCCTCAGAGGATTACCTGAATATATTTATTCCAACGGTCCTGATTTTATGTAAATGAGCAAAATCTGTGCAATACAAACAGCCCAGATTCAAAGCAAATGTTTGAGAAAAATCATCACTAAAGGAAGGTTTTTGTATTACCTCCCCCCTGTTTTGTGTGACTATGACAGAGATGGGGGTAGGGGCAGAAGTAGTCATTTAAGCATGCTGTTTCCT
This sequence comes from Trachypithecus francoisi, assembly GCF_009764315.1. Taxonomy (NCBI): domain Eukaryota; kingdom Metazoa; phylum Chordata; class Mammalia; order Primates; family Cercopithecidae; genus Trachypithecus; species Trachypithecus francoisi. Next base: position 84,757,705 of record NW_022681458.1, on the reverse strand, counting down.
CACCTGTAAAATGAAGTGATTAAATGGTTGAGGACCACGTGCTCAGATGCTTATGTGGGCCCAGCATATATTTGTATGAAGTTTGCTGCTGAGCTTAAGATCCTACGGAGTTACTGAGGACTGTGATAAATAGAACAGGTATGGCCTTCCTTAAAGCATTCAAACTCAATTTTTTTTTTTCAGATGGAATCTCACTCTGTCGCCCGGGCTGGAGTACAGTTGCACAATCTCAGCTCACTGCAAGCTCCGCCTCCTGGGTTCACACCATTCTCCTGCCTCAGCCTCCTGAGTAGCTGGGACTACAACTGCCCGCCAGCACGCCCAGCTCATTTTTTGTATTTTCAGTAGAGACGGGGTTTCACCGTGTTAGCCAGGATGGTCTCGATCTCCTGACCTTGTGATCCACTGCCTCGGCCTCCCAAAGTGCTGGGATTATAGGTGTGATCAAACTCAAAATGTTAAGGCTCTTTGCTGTCCAGAGGGCCTCAGTTTGGTCAGCAGGCCTCTCTCTGGCTAGTTGCCTCCAGAACAAATGATTGCCAAGGTACAAGACACATTTCATGAACTTCTGTCTTTTAGGAAACTGCTTTTGATGTCCACCTGTGCAAGTTATTGATTTAGTGCCCATGAGATCCAAAATTATCCTTTTTGCTTGCTCCGTGAAATGAAGTTGAACCCTTTAGTTTTCAGTTGTCAGCTGACACAAGGTTAAGCTATGCTAGTAGAGTGTACTGAAGAGACATTGCTGGAGAAAGGGGTTTGCTCCCTGATTCTAGTGAGCCCTCTTGGCAGGCTCCTGCAGTGTGGGCAGCTTCTCCAGCGTCCAGCTTATGCAGAGTGCAAAGCTTCTCTAGTGCCCAGCTCCTACATTAGGGGTGACTCCTTAAGCATCCAGTTCTTGCCTTATACACAGCTTATTTAGTGCCTGGCTTCTACAGTGCACTGTGGTTGTCAGCTTCCCCTAGAAGCCTTTGGGTTCTTTTGTAGCAGAATGTCTCTGGTGAGACATGTCCCTATGAACAGCTCTCCCTGATACCCTAGAGAGAGGATTTTCAGCAAGTTCCACTGGCATGGCACCTCAGTGATCTCTCAGCCACTCTGTGAACCACAGCCATGCCCTCCAACAATGTCTTGACTTGTTCAGGCTGTTACATCAAAATACCATAGAGTGGATGGCTTCTAAATAACTGAAATTTATTTATCAAGTTCTGGAGGCTGGAAGTTTGAGATCAGAGCGCCAGCATGGTCAGTTCCTGGTAAAGGCCTTCTTCCAGGTGCACGCTGCTGACTTCTTGTTGTATCCTCACATGGAGAACTCTCTGGGGTCCCTTTTATAAGGGCCTGAAGCTCAATCATGAGGGCTCCACCCTGTGACCTAATCACCTCCCAAAGGCCTGACCAAACATGGGCTGGATCTCAACCTTGAGTGCAGGGAGCTTTTTCTTGCATGTTCTAGCTCAGCTCTGGGGATAGTGGCTCTTTGTATCTGCTATTTTTATATTATTTAGCATTCTCTTCACTTCTTACTAGCCAATCTTTTGTTACTGTAGTCTCTTCCTATAATTAACAACTCTTTATATTAAACTTTCCCTTGTCCAAATTACTGTGTGGACTCTGTCTCAAGAATGAACCCAAACTGAGCTACCCACAAGTGTTCAGCAGCTTTTCCATTTATGTTGGTGTCATTCAAATAGGACATTTCTACCCATTCCAGACAAGCCATCTCTACCTGTCCCTGCCCAGAAATCACAGATGTGTTTCTATCTATGCACGAGTCTCTTGATTTGAGTACAGTGTTAATTATCCAACCTCATTTAATAGATAACTGAGAACAAGAAAGGTTGTATGGTTTCCTTATGATCACATAGCCAGTTAGTTATGGAGCTGGGATCAGAACTCTAGTCTGCTGACTCCCAACCCAATGTTCTTTCCTCTCTGCCACACTGGCATTTTTCACTAAAAATATCAATTAAGCCAGTGTTTACGGGGGGCGGGGCAAGATGGCCAAATAGACGCTCTACTGATTGTCCGCCCCCAAAGGAACACAAAATTTTAACAACTAGGTACAAACAAAAAAGCCAAAAGTCTTAAGAACCAAAAGTCAGGTGAAGAGTCACAGTACCTGGATCTAACTTTATATCATTGAAAGAGGCTCTGAAGAGGGTAGGACACAGTCTTGAATCGCTGATGCCACCTCCTCCCTATTCCCCAGCAACAGCTACGTGGCATGGAGAGGGAATCTGAGCACTTTAGGGAGAGAGAGCACATGACTGTAGGACTTGATATTGAACTCAGTGCTGTTCTGTCACGACAGAGGGCAAAGTTGAACGGGACTCAGCCAGTGCCTGCCCACAGAGGGATCATTTGGATCAGCCTTATCTAGAGGGGATCATCCATCCCAGTGGTCAGGACTTGAGTTTCTCTGCAAGCCTCACCACCAAGGGCTAAACTGCTCTGGAGTACTAGGTAAAATTAAAAGGCAGTCAGGGACACAAATACTGCATTTCCCAGGCAAGTCCTAGTGCTGGGATAGGACTAGAGCCAGTGGACTAGGGAGGCATGTGACCTAGGGAAACATCAGCTGGAGTGGCTAAGGGAGTGCTTGCATCATCCCTCCCACAACCCCAGGCAGTGCAGCTCGCAGCAACAACAGTGACTCCTTCCAGCGTGGTGGCTCACGCCTGTAATCCTAGCACTTTGGGAGGCTGAGGTGGGTGGGTCACTTCAGGTCAGGAGTTCGAGACCAGCCTGGCCAACATGGTGAACCTGTCTCTACTAAAAATACAAAAATTAGCTGGGCATGGTGGCACATGCCTGTAATCCCAGCTACTGGAGAGGCTGAGGCAGAAGAATTGCTTGAACCCGGGAAGTGGAGGTTGCAGTGAACCTAGATCGTGGTATTGCACTCCTCCAGGACAAAGAAGCAAGATTCTGTCTCAAAAATAAATAAATAAATAAATAAAAACGACTTCCTTCTATTTAAGGAGAAGAGAGCTAAGAGGAAAGTGGACTTTGGCTTGCATCTTGACTACCAGTTCAGCCACAATAAGATAGGACACTGGGCAGAGTTATGAGTTCACCAGACAACATTTCTATATACACCCTGGGCTAGAAGGGAACCCACTGCCTTGAGAAGAACCAAGTCCTGGCAGGATTTATCATCTACTGACTAAAGAGCCTTTGAGCCCCAAATAACCAAAAGTGATACTAAGGTAATATACAGTGGGTCTTGGGTGAGAGTCTGAGATATGCTGGTTAGAGGTGAGACCCAGCACATTCCCAGCTGCAGGGACTACTATGAAAGACTCCTTCTGCTTGAGAAAAGCAGAGGGAAAAGTAAAAGGAACTTTGTCTGACACCTTAGGTACGTACTTGGCTACAGTGGAGTAGAACATCAAGTGGGCTCTTGGGTGCCCTGAGTCTAGGCCTTGATTCTTGGACAGCATTTCTGGACCTGCCCTGGGCCAGAGGAGAGCCCACTGCCCTGAAGTGTGAGTCACAGGCATGGCATGCCTGGCTTGGCAGCATTCCCCACAAGCTGACTGAAGAGCCATTGGGCTTTATGTGAACATTGGTGGTGGCCTAGCAGAACTCCCTGCAGGTCAGTGGTGGTGGTGGCCACTGGGAGAGCCTCCTCTGCCAGTGGAAGAGGGAGGGAAGAACAGGAAAGACTTTTGTCTTGTGGTTTGAGGGCCAGCTTAACCACAGTAGAATAAAATATCAGGTAGATTTCTAGGGTTTTTTTAAACTCCAATCTCTGGCTTCTAGACAGCATCTCTGTACCTGCCGAGGATCTGGGGAAACTTGCTGCCCTAACAGAAAAGACACAGACCCGACTGGCTTCCCATCTGCATACTGTAGAACCCTAGGGCCTTGGGTGAACACAGGCAGTAGCCAAATAGTGGTTACAGTGGGCCTTAGGCAATACCCAGTGGTATGCTGGCTTCAGATCGAACCCAGCACAGTCCCAGTGGTGGTGGCCACAGGGGGCCTGGCATCCCTCCACCCCCAGCTCTGAGCAGCTCAGCACAGACTGGGAGAGAGGGAGAGAGAGAGAGAGAGAGAAGAGAGAGAGAGAGAGAGAGAGAGACTCCATTTATTTAGGAGAAAATCAGGGAAGAGAACAAGAGTTCTGCCTGGTAATTCAGAGAATTCTTCTAGATTTTATCCAAGAATACCAAGGTGATAACTCTATGAGTCTACAAGAACCACAGCATTATTGATCATGGGACACAAATCCCTTCAAATACCTGGAAAGCCTTTCTAAGAAAGATGGGCATGTCTGGGCGCGGTGGCTCAAGCCTGTAATCCCAGCACTTTGGGAGGCCGAGACAGGCGGATCACGAGGTCAGGAGATCGAGACCATCCTGGCTAACACGGTGAAACCCCGTCTCTACTAAAAAATACAAAAAACTAGCCAGGTGAGGTGGCGGGCGCCTGTAGTCCCAGCTACTTGGGAGGCTGAGGCAGGAGAATGGCTTAAACCCGGGAGGCGGAGCTTGCAGTGAGCTGAGATCCGGCCACTGTACTCCAGCCTGGGTGACAGAGCGAGACTCCGCCTCCAAAAAAAAAAAAAAGAAAAAAAGAAAGATGGGCACAAACAAGCCCAGACTGTGTACACTACAATGAGTACCTAAATTTTCAATGCCCAGACACCAATGAACACCCCCAAGTATCAAGACCATCCAGGAAAACTTGACTTCACCAAACTGAATAAGGTACCATAGACCAATCCTGGAAAAACAGATATGTGATCTTTCAGACACAGAATTCAAAATAGCTGTTTTGAGGAAGCTCAAAGAAATTCAAGGTAACAAAGAGAAGGAATTCAGAATTCCATCAGATAAATTTAACAAAGAGATTGAACTAATTAAAGAGAACTGAGCTGAAATTTTGGAGCTGAAAAATGCAATTGACATGCTAAAACAATGCATCAGAGTTCCTTAAGAGCATAGTTAATCAAGCAGAAGAAAGAATTAGTGAGCTTGAAGATAGCCTATTTGAAAATATATAGTCAAAAGAGACAAAAGAAAAAAGAATAAACAAAAATGAAGTATCCCTACAAGATCTAGAAAACAGCCTCAAAAGGGCAAATCTAACAGTATTGATCTTAAAGAGAAGGCAGAGAAAAAGATAGGAGCAGAAAGTTTATTCAAAGGGATAATATCAAAGAACTTCCAAAATGTAGAGAAATATATCAGCATTCAAATACAAAAAGGTGATAGAACACCAAGCAGATTTAACTCAAGGAAGACTACCTCAAAGCATTTAATAATCAAACTCCCAAAGATCAAGGATAAAGAAAGGATCCTAAAAACAGCAAGAGAAAAGAAACAACATACAAAGGAGCCCCAATACGTCTGGCAGCAGACTTTTCAGTAGAAACCTTATATGCCAGGAGACGGTGGCATGACATATTTAAAGTACTGAAGGAAATGAACTTTTACCCTAGAATACGTTCGATGAAAATATCCTTCAAGCATGAAAGAGAAATAAAGACTTTCCTAGACAAATGAAAGCTGAGGGATTTTATCAACACCAGATCTTTCCTACAGGAAATGCTAAAGGGAGTTCTTCAACCTGGAAAGAAAGATGCTAACAAGCAAGAAGAAATCCTTTGAGGGCCAGGTATAGTGGCTCATGTCTGTAATTCCAGCATTTTGGGAGACCAATGAGGGAGGGTAGCTTAAACTTAGATGCTTGAGACCAGCTTGGGCAATGTAGTGAGACCTTGTCTCTCCAGATTTTTATTTAAAAATTAGCTGGGTGTGGTGGCATGCACTTGCAGTCTCAGCTACTTGGGAGGCTGAAGAGGGAAAATAATTTGAACTGGGATGCAGAGGTTTCAGTGAGCCAAGATTGTGCCACTGCATTCCAGCCAAGGTGACAGAGTGAGACCTTGTCTCAAAACAAACAAAAACCAAACAGAAAAGACATCATCTGAAGATAGAAAACTCACTGGTAATAGCAAGCACACAGAAAAGCACAGAATATTATAAAACTGTAATTGTGATGTGTTTACTCTCTTAAGTAGGAAGACTAAATGGTGAACCAGTGAAAAATAATTACTATAACACCTTTTCAACACATAGACATTTCAATAAGACATAAAGAGAAGAAAAGAAAAAGTTAAAAACCTGGGGGATAAAGTTAAAGTGTAGAGTTTTTATTAGTTTTTTTGTTGCTTGTTTATTTGTTTGCTTATGCAGTGTTAAGCTGACATCACTTTAAAACAATGGGTTATATGACAGTATTTACAGGCTTCATAACTTGAAATTTAAAAACATAGTATAGATACACAAAAAATAAAAAGCAAGAAATTAAATCATACACCAGAGAAAATCACCTTTAGTGAAAGAAAGTCAGGAAGGAAGGAAAGAAGGAAGAGAAGATCTTCACATACACACACACACACACACACACACACACACGGAAAACAAATAACAAAGGGGCAGAAGTAAGTCCTTATTTATCAATAATAGCATTGATTGTAAATGGATCAGACTCTCTAATGAAAAGACATAGGGTGACTGAAAGAATTTTTTTTAAAAAAAAGACCCATGTATCTGTTGCCTACAAAAAAGGCACTTCACCTGTAAACACACACATAGACTGCAAATAAAGGGCTGGAAAAAGACATTCTATGCAAATAGAAACCAAAAAAAGGGCAGGAGTAGCTATACTTACATGAGACAAAATAGACTTTAAGACAAAGACTGTAAGAAGAGACAAGGAAAGTCATTACATAATGATAAAGGGGTCAGCTCAGCAAGAGGAAATAACAATTATAAATATATATGCACCCAACATTGAAGTACCCAGATATAAAACAAATATTGTTTGAGCTAAGGAGAGAGATAGACCCCCATACAGTTATAGCTGAAGAGTTCAACATCCCACTTTCAGCATTGGACAGATCTTTCAGACAGAAAATTAACAAAGAAACATTGGATTTAATCTATGCTGTAGAACAAACGGACCTGAGAGATATTTACATTAGAGAACAATATAAATGTAATGTTCTAAGAGAACATTTTTAATGTAATAAAAATGTGAATGTTTTAAGAGAACATTTTAGCCAATGGCTGCAGAATACACATTTTTCTCTTCAGCATATGAATAAGGATAGAACATATGTTGGGTCACAAAACAAGACTTAAAACATTAAAAAAAAAAAAACCTGAAATAATACCAAGCATCTTCTCTGACCACCACGGAATAGAACTAGAAATCAATATCAAGTGGAATTTTGGCAACTGCACAAATAGATTAAATTTAAAGAATATGCTCCTGAATGACCACTGGGTCAATGAAGAAATTAGGAAGGAAATTGAAAAATTTCTTGAAACAAATGATCATGAAAATACAACATACCAAAACCTATGGGATACAGTGAAAGCAGTATGAAGAGGAGAATTTATAGCTATAAGCACTTACATCAAAAAAAAGAGAAAATCTTCAAATAAACAACCTAATGATGCATCTTAAAAAAGTTAGAAAAGCAAAAACAAACTAAACCTAAAATTATTGGAAGAAAAGAAATAATAAATAGAGCAGAAATAAATAAAAATGAAATGAAGAAAATAATTAAAAGATCAACAAAATGAAAAGATTTTTTGAAAAGATAAATTGAGAAACCTTTAGCAAGGCTATCTAAGAAAAAAAGACATAAATAAATAAAATCAGATATGAAAAAGGAGACATTACAACCAATTCCACTGGAATTCAAAGGATCACTAGTGGCTATTATGAGCAACTATATGTCAATAAATTGGAAAATCTGGAAGAAATAAATTCCTAGATATATACAACCTAACAAGATTGAACTATGAAGAAATCCAAAACCTGAACAGACCATTCACAACTAACAAGATCAAAGCTGTAATAAAAATTATCCCAATAAAGAAAAGTCCAGGACCTGATGACTTCACTGCTGAGTTATACCAAACATTTAAAGAAGAACTAATACCGACCTTATTCAAACTATTCTAAAAAATAAGAGTAGAGAATACTTCCAAACTTATTCTATGAGGCCAGTATTACCCTTATACCAGAACCAAACAAAGATACATCTAATAAAGAAAACTATAGACCAATATTTCTGATGACTATTGATGCAAAAGTCTTCAACAAAATACTAGAAAACCAAATTCAACAATACATTTAAAAGATTGTTCATCATGACCAAGTGGGATTTACCATAGGGATACAAGGATGGTTTAACATATGCAAATCAGTCAATGTGGTACATCATATCAACAGAATGAAGGATGAAAATCATATGATTATGTCAATTGATGCTGAAAACATATTTAATAGAATTCAATATTGCTTCATGATTAACAACTCTCAATAAACTGGGTATAAGAGAAACATACCTCAATACAATAAAAGCCATATGTGAAAGACTCACAGCTAGTATAATCCTGAATGTGGAAAAACTGAAAGCCTTTCCTCTAAGATCTGAAACTCATCAAAGATGCCTGCTTTCACCACTGTTATTCAACATAGTACTAGAAGTCCTACCTATAGTGATCAGAGAAGAGAAAGATATAAAGGGCATCAAAATTGAAAAGAAAGAAGTAAAATTATTCTTGTTTGCAGATGATATGATCTTATATTTGGAAAAACCTAAAAATTCCTTAAGGAAACTATTTGAACTGATTAACAAATTCAGTAAAGTTGCAGGATACAAAATCAACATACAAAAATCAGTAGCATTTCTATATGCCAACAGTGAACAGTGTGAAAAAGAAACAAATAAGTAATCTAATTTCATCAGCCACACATAAAATTAAATACCTAGGAATTAACCAAAGAAGTAAAAGATCTCTATAATGAAAACTAAACATTGATGAAAGAAATTTAAGAGGACACTAAAAAATGGAAAAATATTCCATTTCATAGATTGGAAGAATCAACATTGTTAAATGTTCATACTATCTAAAGCAATTCCTATCAAAATACCAATGACATTCTTCACAGAAATGGAAAAAAAAAATCCTAGAACTTATATGAAATCACAAAAGACTCAAAACAGCCAAGGCTATCCTGAACAGAAAGAGCAAAACTGAAGGAATCACATTACCTGACTTCAAATTATACTACAGAGCTATCATAACCCAAACAGCATGGTACTGCCATAAAATCAGACAACATAGACCAATGGAACAGAATAAAGAATGCAGGAACGAATCCATACACTTACAGTGAACTCATTTTCGACAAAGGTGCCAAGATGAAAAGACATTGATGAGAAGATAGTCTCTTTAATATAGGGTGCTGGGAAAACAGGATATCCATATGCAGAAGAATAAAACTAGACCCTTATGTCTCACCATATACAAAAATCAAATCAAAATGGATTAAAGACTTAAATTGAAGACCTCAAATTATAAAACTGCTACAAGAAAATATTGGGAAGCATTGGATTGGCCAAAATTTTCTTGAGTAATACACCACAAGCACAGGCAACCAAAGCAAAAATGGACAAATGGGATCACATCCAGTTAAAACTTCTGCACGACAAAGGAAACAATCAACAAAGTGCATGAGACAACCCACAGAATGGGAGGGAGAAAATATTTGCAAAGTACCTATCTGACAAGGGATTAATAATCAGAATGCATAAAGAGCTCAAAACAACCCTATAGGAAAAAATCTAGTAATCCAATGAAAACATGGGCAAAAGATCTAAATAGACATTTCTCAAAAGAAGAGATATAAATAGCAAACAGGCATACAAAAAGATGCTCAACATCATGGATCATCAGATAAATGTAAATCAAAACTACAATGAGATATCGTCTCACCCTGATAAAAATGGCTTTTATTTAAATGACAGGGAACAACAAATGCTAGGGAGGATATGGAGAAAAAGAAACCCTTGTACACTGTTGGTGAGAATGTAAATCAGTATGACCACTATGTAGAATTTTGGTGTTTCCCCAGAAAACTGTAAAATAGAGTTACCATATGATCCAGCAATCCCACTGCTGGGTATATTCTCAAAAGAAAAGAAATCAGTATATTGAACAGAGATCTGTATTCCTATGTTTGTTACAGCTCTGTTCACTACAGCCAAGATTTGGAAGCAACCTACTTGTCCATCAACAGATGAATGGATGAATGAATGTGACACACAGACACAATGGAGTACTGTTTAGCCATAAAAAGAATAAGATCTTGTCATTTGCAACAACATGGACGGAACTGGCAGTCATTATGTTAAGTGAAATAAGCCAGGCACAGAAAGACAAACATCACACTTCACTTATTTGTGGGAGATGCAAATGAAAACAATTGTATTCGTGGAGATAGACAGTAGAAGATGGTTACCAGAGGCTGGGAAGAGTAGTTGGGGGATGGGAGCAGGAATGTGGGGATATTTAATGGGTACAAAAAGTAGTTAGAAAGAATAAAGAAGATCTAGTATTTGATAGCACAACAGGGTGACTATAATCAATAATGACTGCACATTTTAAAATAATGAAAAGAGTAGAATCGGATTGTGACACAAAAGAGAAATGCTTGAGGGGATGGATACCCCATTTACCCTGACGTGATTATTGCACATTGCATGCCTGTACCAAAGTATCTCATGGTATCGTGTGGCTCTGCATCTCCACCCAAATCTCACCTCAAATTGTAATAATTCCCACATGTCAAAAGTGGGACCAGGTGGTGATAACTGAATCATGGGGGCAGTTTCCTCTATACTGTTTTCATGACAGTGAGTGAGTTCTCATGAGATCGGATGGTTTTATAAGAGGCTTCCTCCTTTGCTCGGCATTCATTCTCTCTCCTGACACAATGTGAAGAGGTGCCTTCTGCCATGATTGTAAGTTTCCTGAGGCCTCCCCAGTCATGCAGAACTGTGAGTCAATTAAATATCTTTTCTTTATAAATTACCCAGTCTCAGGTATAGTTTCATAGCAGCATGAGAACAGACTAACACATACCCCAAAATATATATATATACATACTATGTACTCACAAAAATTAAAAATATTTTTTTTAAAAAAGAAAAAAAGCCTACTTGTATATGTCCCTGTAAGATATTCAAATTATAAGGATTTGGTCCTAGATATGCTTCTTGGGTTGGCTGCCCAGGGGTTAATGAAAGAGGTATGGAATTTAGGGTCGGAGAGACTTGGGCTATTCACCTCCTGGAGGACTTGGAGCAAATGAACTAACATTGTTGTAAAATGGAAATATCTATGTTACAGGGTACTTGTGATGACAAAACAAGATCACAGACAGGTAGCACCTGTCATCATTAGGCAAATTTAGAAAAATTAAAAGGTGATTAAATCATACTAAACCCATTCCACTTCATTCAATTATTTTCCCCACTCATACATTTCTCTTACACATATCTTTTTTCAAATGGCTGAAAAAAAGCCTTTTCCAATATTTTCTCCCCAACTTGACACTGTTTCTGCTCTCCAACAATGAGTGCGTTTCTGGCAGAATAATGTTGAATGAGTTCAAGTGAGTCAGAGTTGAGAGAGGGGTAAGCTCCATGCTGCCTCATTCATTGTTCTTTTGCATAATCAGTGTTAACAAATGTAAAGCTAACTGTATTCTGTGAAGTGTATCATGGGAGACAGTTTCCTGTCAGGCACTATTTGCACAGAGACAACCAAGCCGTTCAGTGTAATCATCATCTGTGTTTGAAGTCTGACTGTCTGGGGGCAGAGTCTTGCTTAGATCTACATAAATATCCCTGGTTTTAGCCCCTTGACTCTCTGGAATTTCCCTTTCAGAGCCTTCTCATTTGATTAAGAGATTTGGGTTCCATGAGCCACACACCATTTCATGCTTCTTAAATAAATATTCCATAAATTTTTATTTAAAAAGTATATGTTAAGATAAATGGTATTAAAATAACAGTAATTGTATCTTTTATCGTGTGCTTATAAACCAAGTATTTAATATATATTTTCTCATTTTTATCTTCCCAATACTCCTGCATAGTAATCATTATTATTTTCCACTTTACAAGAAGAAAATACTAAGATTATGAGCTTGCTGGCCCAATGATACATGGGTCCATTTGGCTTTAAAAGAATTATCCTTTCTGTATATCACACTGCCTCTTTAGGTGCAATTTGTTAGTCTACCATTTTGAAATAAAATAGCATCTATATCCTGTGACAGAATTGTGATGCACTGTTTTTCCTGCTTCCACAGCCAGGAGAACGGCTTTTCTCTGAGTACAATTACTTTCCATTTATCCACACACTGATTATACTCAGGAACAATGCATCATTTGGTATATTGTTGGTCTATTTTTATAAATCTTGATGCGCTACTCCCTTCCAACTTATTGAAGCCATAGTTATCTTTTCCAGCTAGTCCAGTTCAAATCAAAACTGGCCAAACATTGGAAATATTTTTTCTACCTTGAAACAAAATTATGACTCTTACCAAAAAGCCAGCCTCTGTATTTTGTCCACCAGACTGTGCCCTCATTAGTGTGGGAATGAAGAAGGGATTAAGGCAAAGTAGGGGAGGATTAGAATTAGTGTGGAACATCTCTGCTCTCTGATCCCCTGACCTTCTCTCACCCCAACAGGCTGTGGAGAGAGGAGAGGAAAGATCTCCAGAAACCTCAGTTATTTGTTAGAAAACCACGCTGCAGCATTTTAAAAGTATTCATTTAAAGGCATTTATTTTAAAATATTTTCAAATAAAATCTAACATTAAAAAATGAAGTGTGTCGTGCCTGTGTACTCTTCTAAATGTTGATTTGCAGTGTTGTTACATCTCAAATGTGTTACAGACATAAAATCAAGTGTTGCCAGGAAAATAAAGAATGGATACAGTCTCATAAATTAAATCACAGAATATAGAGGAATTGTATGAAATCATGATTTTGGGAAAACAGGACCATAGTCCAAACACTGCTTATGTCATTTTTTACTGCTTAACAAAGATAGAGAATATTTCTAATGCTTAACAAAAAATAAGGTCACTTTAAAGAAAAGCTTGTGTCCTGGACCATATTTTTTTGTATTGCACTATGTTCTTATTTTGCTTGAGGACTAGGTCAGTTAAAACATTTTTTTCTATTGAAGGGAATGTAAATCAGCAATCATTATGGAGAATAGCATGATAGCTCCTCAAAAAACTAAAAATAGATCTACCATATGATGCAGCAATCTCACTGTGAAGTATATATCCAAAAGAAAGAAAATCAGTATACCAAAGAGATAGCTGCACTCCCATGTTTATTGCAGCACTGTTCATAATAGCCAAGATTTGGAAGCAATCTAAGTGTCGATCAGTGGTTGAATAGATAAAGGAAATGTGGTCATATACACAATAAAATAATATTCAGCCATAAAAAGAATGAAATCCTGTCATTTGCAACAATGTGGATGGAACTGGAGCCAGACACAGAAAGACAAACTTCACATGTTCTCACTTATTTTGGGGAGCTAAAAATTAAAAATATTGAACTCATGGAGATGGAGAGTAGAACGATGTTACCAGAGGCTAAAAGGGGTAGTGGGGAGTGGGGACAAAGTAAAGATGATTAATGGGTGTAAAAATATAGTTAGATAAAATCAATAAGCTCTAGTTTTTAAATTTATTTTTATTTCAATAGGTTTTTGGGGAACATGTGGTATTTGGTTACATGAATAATTTGTTTTTTTTTTTGAGACAGAGTCTCACTCTGTCGTCCAAGTTGGAATGCAGTGGCTCTATTTTGGCTCACTATAACCTCTGCTTTCCAGGTTTGAGCAATCTCCTGCCTCAGCCTCCTGAGTAGCTGTGATACAGGCGCCCATCACCACGCCCGGGTAATTTTTGTATTTGTAGTATAGATGGGGTTTCACCGTGTTGGCCAGGCTGGTCTTGAACTCCTGACTTCAAGTGATCTGCCTGCCTTGGCCTCCCAAAGTGCTGGGATTACAGGCATGAGCCACTACACCCTGTCCAGTTACATGAATAAGTTCTTTAATGGTGATTTGTGAGATCTGGGTGCACCCATCTCCAGAGCAGTGTACACTGTACCCAATGTGTAACCTTTTATCCCTCACCCCCTCCCACTCTTTCCCCAAGTCTCTAAAGTCCATTGTATGATTCTTAGGCCTTTGCATCCTTATAGCTTAGCTTCCACTTATGAATGAGAACATACAATGTGTGGTTTTCCATTTCTGAGTTCCTTCACTTAGAATAATGGTCTCCACCATATGCAGAAAACTGAAGCTGGACCCCTTCCTTACACCTTATACAAAAATTAACTTAAGATGAATTAAAGACTTAAACGTAAGACCTAAAACCATAAAAAGCCTAGGAGAAAACCTAAGCAATACCATTCATGGTATAAGCATGAGCAAAGACTTCATGACTAAAAGACCAAAAGCAATGGCAACAAAAGCCAAAATTAACAAATGGGATTTAATTAAACTAAAGAGCTTCTGCACAGCAAAAAAAAAAAAAAAAAAAAAAAAAAAAAAAAACTATCATTAGAATGAACAGGCAACCTAGAGAATGGCAATCTATGCATCTGACAAAGGGCTAATATCTAGAATCTACAAGGAACTTAAACAAATTTACAAGATAAAAACAACCCCATCAAAAAGTGGGCAAAAGATATGAACAGACACTTCTCAAAAGAAGACATTTATGCAGCCAACGAACATATGAAACAAAGCTCATCATCACTGGTCATGAGAGAAATTCAAATCAAAACCACAATGAGATACCATCTCACGCTAGTTAGAATGGCGATCATTAAAATGTCAGCAAACAACAGATGCTGCAGAGGATGCAGAGAAACAGGAATGCTTTTACACTGTTGGTGGGAATGTAAATTAGTTCAACCAATGTGGAAGACAGTGTGGCAATTCCTCAAGGATCTAGAATCAGAAATACCATTTCGCCCAGGAATCCCATTACTGGGTATATACCCAAAGGATTATAAATCATTCTACTATAAAGACACATGCACACGTATGTTTATTGTGGCACTGTTCACAATAGCAAAGACTTGGAACCACCCTAAATGTCCATCAATGATAGACTGGATAAAGAAAATGGACATATATACACCATGGAATACTATGCAGTCATAAAAAAAGATGATTTCATGTCCTTTGCAGGGACATGGATGAAGCTGGAAACCATCATTCTCAGCAAACTAACACAAGAACAGAAAACCAAACACCGCATGTTCTCACTCATAAGTAGTTGAACAGTGAGAACACAGGGACACAGGGAGGGGAACATCACACACCAGGGCCTGTCGGGGGTTGGGGGGTTAGGGGAGGGGTAGCATTAGGAGAAATACCTAATGTAGATCATGGGTTGACGGGGGCAGCAAACCACCGTGGCATGTGTATACCTATGAAACAAACCTGCAGGTTCTGTACATGTATCTCAGAACTTGAAGCATAATTTTTTTAAAAAAAAGAATAATTGTCTCCAATTTCATGTAGGTTGCTCTGAATGCCATTATTTCATCCTTTTTATGGCTGAGTAGTATTCCAAGGTGTACATACATATATATGTAAACAAGAAGAAACAGACACATGTGATATGTGTGTGTGTGTGTATGTATGTATGTGTGTGTGTATATATATATATATATATATATATATATATATCACAAGTTCTTTATCCACTTGATTGAGTGGCATTTGGGCTGGTTCCATATTTTTGCAATTAAGAATTGTGCTGCTATAAACATGCCTGTGTAGGTTTCTTTTTCATATAATGACTTCTTTTCCTCTGGGTAGATACCCAGTAGTGGGATTGCTGGATCAAATAGTAGCTCTACTTTTAGTTATTTTAGGAATCTCCACTCTGTTTTCCATGGTAGCTGTACTAGTTTACATTCCAACCAGCGGTGTAAAAGTGCTCCCTTTTCACCACATCCATGCCAACATTTATTATTTTTTTATTTTTTGATTATGGCCATTCTTGCAGGAGTAAACTGGTATTGTATTGTGGTTTTGATATCTATTTCCCTGATAATTAGTGATGTTGAAAATTTTCTCATATGTTTGTTTGCCATTTGTATGCCTTCTTTTCAGAATTGTCTATTCATGTCCTTAGCCCACTTTTTGATGGGATTGTTTTTTTCTTGCTGATTTGAGTTCTTTATAGATTCAGGAAGTTAGTCCTTTGTTGGATATATAACTTGCAAAGATCTTCTCGCATTCTGTAGGTTGTCTGTTTGCTGATTGTTTCTTTTGCTGTGCAGAAGCTTTTTCATTTAATTAAGTCCCATCTATTTATCTTTGTTTTTGTTGTATTTGCTTTTGGGTTTTTGGTCATAAAGTGTTTGCCTAAGTCAATGTCGACAAAGGTTTTTCTGATGTTATCTTCTAGAATTTTTACAGTTTCAGGTTTCAGATTTAAGTATTTGATACACCTCGAGTTGATTTTTGTATACGGTGAGAGATGAGGATCCAGTTTCATTCTCCAGCATGTAGTTTGCCAATTATCCTTGCACAATTTTTTGAATAGGATATATTTTCCCCACTTTATGTTTTTGTTTGCTTTGTTGAAGATCAGTTTGGTGTAAGTATTTGGGTTTATTTCTGGGTTCTCTATTCTATTCCATTGGTCTGTGTGCCTATTTTTGTACTAGTACCGTGCTGTTTTGGTGACTATGGCATTATAGTATAGCTTGAAGTTGGTTTACGTGATGCCTCCAGATTTGTTCTTTTTGCTTAGTCTTGCTTTGGCTATGCAGACTCTTTTTGTGTTACATATGAATTTTAGAATTTTTTTTCTAGTTCTGTGAAGAATGATGGTGGTATTTTGATGGGAATTGCAATGAATTTGAAGATTGCTTTTGACAGTATGGTTATTTTCACATTATTGATTCTACCCATTCATGAGCATGGGGTATGTTTCCATTTGTTTGTTTTGTCTATGATGTTTTTCAGGAGTGTTTTGCAGTTTTCCTTGTAGAGGTCTTTCACCTTCCTGGTTATGTATATTCCTAAGTATTTTATTTTATTTTATTTTATTGCAACTATTATAACAGGGAATGAGTTTTTGATTTGATTCTCAGCTTGGTTGCTGTTGGCGAATAGCAGAGCTACTGATTTTTGTACATCAATTTTGTATCCTGAAACTTTGCTGAATTCATTTATCAGCTCTAGGAAGCTTTTTGGAGGAGTCTTTAGGGTTTTCTAGGTATACAATCACATCATCAGCAAACAGTGACAGTTTGACTTCCTGTTTACTGATTTGGATGCCCTTTATTTCTTTGTCTTGTCTAATTGCTCTGGCTGGGACTTCTAGTACTATGTTGAATAGAAGTGGTGAGAGAGGGCATTCTTGTCTTGTTCCAGTTCTCCGAGGGAATGCTTTCAGCTTTTTGCCCCATCAGTATGATGTCGGCTGTGGGTTTGTCATAGATGGCTTTTATTACACTGAGGTATGTCCCTTGTATGCTGATTTTGCTGAGGGTTTTAATCAAAAAGGGATGCTGGACTTTGTCAAATGCTTTTTCTGCATCTATTGAGATGATAATGTGATTTTTGTTTTAAATTCTGTTTATGTGGTGTATCACATTTATTGACTTGCATACGTTAAAACATCCCGGCATCCCTGGTATGAAATCCACTTGATCATGGCAGATTACCTTTTTGATATGCTGTCAGAGTCAGTTAGCTAGTATTTTGTTGAGGATTTTTGCATTTATGTACGTTCATCAGGGATATTAGTCTGTAGTTTTCTTTGTTATGTCCTTTCCTGGTTTTGGTATTAGGGTGATACTGGCTTCATAGAATGATTTGGGAGGATTCCCTTTTTCTCTATCTTGTGAGATAGTGTCAACAGGATTGGCACGAATCCTTCTTTGAATGTCTGATAGAATTCAGATGTGAATCCATCTGATCCTGGACTTATTTTTCTTGGCATTTTAAATTACCATTTATATCTCACTGCTTATTATTGTTCTGTTCAGAGTTTCTATTTATTCCTGGTTTAATCTAGGAGGGTTGTATATTTCTAGTTTCTCCTCTAGATTTTCTAGTTTATACACATAAAGGTGTTCATAGTAGCCTTGAATAATCTTTCGTATTTCTGTGGTATTTGTTGTAATATCTCCCATTTTGTTTCTAATTGATCTTATTTGGATCTTCTCTCTTCTTTTCTTGGTTAATCTCACTAATGATCTATCAATTGTATTTATCTTTTCAAAGACTCAGCTTTTGTTTAATTTATCTTTTGTATTTTTTTTTGTTTCAATTTCATTTAGTTCTGCTCTGATCACTGTTATTTCCTTTCTTCTGCTGGGCTTGGGTTTGGTTTGTTCTTATTTCTGTAGTTCCTTGAGGTGTGACCTTAGATTGTCTATTTGTGGTCTTTCAGATGTTTTGATGTAGATATATATTTAAGGCTATGAACTTTCTTCTTATCATCACCTTTGCTGTATCCCAGAGGTTTTGATAAGTTGTCACTATTATCATTCAGTTCAAAGAATTTTTAAATTTCCATCTTTATTTCATTGTTGACCCAGTGATCATTCAGGAGCAGGTTATTTAATTTCCAGGTATCTGTATGGTTTTGAAGGTTCCTTTTTGAGTTGATATCCACTTTTATTACACTATGGTCTGAAAGAGTACTTGATATAATTTCAGTTTTCCTAAATTTATTGAGACTTGTTTTCTGGCCTATCATATGATCTATCTTAAAGAATGCTCCATGTGCTGAGGAGTAGAATGTATATTCTGCAGTTGTTGGTTAGAATGTTCTGTAAATATCTGTTAAGTCCATTTGTTCTAAAGTATAGTTTAAATCCATTGCTTCTTTGTTGACTTCCTGTCATGATGACCTGTCTGTTGTTGTCAGTGGAGTATTAAAATCCTCCACCATTAATATATTGCCATCTATCTTATTTCTTAAATCTAATAGTAGTTGTTTTATAAATTTGGGCACTCCAATATTAGGTGCATATATGTTTAGGATTGTGACATTTTTGTGTTTAACAAGTCCTTTCATCATTATATAATGTCCCTCTGGCATTTTTAACTGCTGTTGCTTTAAAGTTTGTTTTGTCTGATATAAGAATAGCTACTCCTGCTCATTTTTGATGCCTATTTGCATGGAATATCTTTTTCCACCCCTTTACCTTAAGTTTATGTGAGTCCCCATGTGTTAGGTGAGTCTCTTGAAGACAACAGATATTTGGTTGGTGAATTCTTCTCCATTCTCCCACTCTTTGTCTTTTAATTGGAGCATTTTGACCATTTACATTCAATTTTAGTATTGAGATGTGAGGTACTATTCTATTCATCATGATATTTGTTGCCTGAATACCTTGTTTTTTATTTGTTTGTTTTGTTTTACATTGTGCTTTGGTTATATAGATCTTGTGAGATTTATGCTTTAATGGGGTTCTATTTTGGTGTTTTTTGAGTATTTGTTTCAAGATTTAGAGCTCCTTTTAGCAGTTCTTATAGAGCTGGCTTGGAAGCGGCAAATTCTCTCAGCCTTTATTTGCCTCAAAAAGACTATCTTTCCTTCATTTATGAAGCTTAGTTTCTTTGGATCCAAAATTCTTGGCTGATAATTGTTTTGTTTAAGGAGAACAAAGATAATTCCCCAGTCCCTTCTAGCTTGTAGGGTTTCTGCTAAGAAACCTGCTGTTAATCTGATAGAGTTTCCTTTTTAAGCTATGTGATGCTTTTGCCTGACAACTTTTTTTTTTTTTTTTTTGAGATGAAGTCTTGCTCTGTCGCCCAGGCTGGAGTGCAGTGGCCAGATCTCAGCTCACTGCAAGCTCTGCCTCCCGGGTTTACGCCATTCTCCTGCCTCACCCTCCCGAGTAGCTGGGACTACAGGCACCCGCCACCTCGCCCGGCTAGTTTTTTGCATTTTTTAGTAGAGACGGGGTTTCACTGTGTTAGCCAGGATAATCTCGATCTCCTGACCTCGTGATCCGCCTGTCTCGGCCTCCCAAGGTGCTGGGATTACAGGCTTGAGCCACCGCGCCCGGCCCTTGGCTGACAACTCTTAAGATTATTTCCTTCGTCTTGACTTTAGAAAACCTGATGACTATGCTGACGTGATAATCTTTTTGCAATAAATTTCCCAAATGTTCTTTGAAGTTCTTGTATTTGGATGTCTAGATCTCTTACGAGGCCTGGGAAGTATTCTGTAATTATTCCCTCAAACATATTTTCCAAACTTTTAGATTTCTCTTCTTCCTTGGGAACACCAATTATACCTAGGTTCTGTCATTTAACACAATCCCATACTTCTTGGAGGCATTATTAATTTTTAAAAATTCTTTCTTCTTTATCTTTGTTAGATTGAGTTAATTTGAAAGTCTTGTCTTCGAGCTCTGAAGTTCTTTATTCTACTTTTTGATTCTATTGCTGAAACTTTCCAGTGTATTTTGCATTTCTCTAAGTGTGTCCTTTATTTCCAGAGGTTGTGATTGTTTTTTTATTTATGCTATTTATTTCACTGAAGCTTTTTCACTTCATATATCATTAAAAAAAAATTTTTTTTTTAAAAGACCTTACAAGCCCCAGTTAAGTTTGAAGAACCAGACATAGTTTCATAAGGAAACAACCAAGGATACCACGCCCTACACATGATAAGGGGTTTTGATAAGAAAATGCTCCAGGAGAGTTGTTTTCCTCAATCCTTTTTTTTCTCTTATTTTTTTTTAATTATTATACTTTAAGTTCTAGGGTACATGTGCATAACATGCAGGTTTGTTACATATGTATACTTGTGCCTTGTTGATGTGCTGCACCCATCAACTCGTCAGCACCCATCAACTCGTCCTTTACATCAGGTATAACTGCCAATGCAATCCCTCCCCTCTCCCCCCTCCCCATAATAGGCCCCAATGTGTGATGTTCCCCTTCCCGAGTCCAAGTGATCTCATTGTTCAGTTCCCACCTATGAGTGAGAACATGTGGTGTTTGGTTTTCTGTTCTTGCGATAGTTTGCTGAGAATGATGGTTTTCAGCTGCATCCATGTCCCTACAAAGGACATGAACTCATCCTTTTTTATGGCTGCATAGTATTCCATGGTGTATATGTGCCACATTTTCTTAATCCAGTCTGTCACAGATGGACATTTGGGTTGATTCCAAGTCTTTGCTATTGTGAATAGTGCCGCAATGAACATACGTGTGCATGGGTCTTTATAGCAGCATGATTCATTTTTTAAATTTTATTGACTTTGACTTCACCTTTCTCTGGCGCCTCCTTGATTAGCTTAATAATTGACTTTCTGAATTCTTTTTCTGGCAATTCAGAGATTTCTTCTTGGTTTGGATCCATTGCTGGTGCGCCAGTGTGATCTTTCAGGGGTGTTAAAGAACTTTGTTTGTCATATTACCAGAATTTTTTTCTGGTTCCTTGTCATATGGGTAGACTACGTCAGAGGGAAGATCTTGGGGTCAAGGGCTGCTGTACAGATTTTTTCCCCACGGGGTGCTCCCTTGATGTGCTGCTCTCCCCCTTCCTCTAGGGATGTGGCTTCCTGAGAGCTGAACTGCAGTGACTGTAATTTCTCTTCTGGATCTAGCCACGCTTTGGAACTACCAGACTCTGGGCTGGTACTGAGGAGTGTCTGCACAGAGTCCTATGATGTGAACCATCTTCAGGTCTCTCTGCTGTAGATACCAGCACCTGCTCTGGCAGAGGTAGCAAGGGAGTGAAGTGGACTCCATGAAGGTTCTTGGTTGTAGTTTTGCTTATTGTGCTAGTTTCATGTTGGTTGGCCTCCAGCCAGGGGGTGGTGCTTTCAAGAGAGCATTAGCTGTGATAGTGTTGGGAGGATCAGGGAGTGGGCAGGGCCATAGAGCTCTCAAGAGATTATGTCCTCTGTCTTTGGCTACCAGAGTGGGTAGAGAAAGACTATCAGGTGGGCGCAGGGTTAGGCATGTCTGAGCTCTGAGTCTTCTTGTGGGGGCTTGCAGTGGCTGCTGTGGACGATGGCAGTGTGGTTCTCAGGCCAATGGAGTTATGTTCCTAGGGTGATTATCACTGCCTTTGTGCATCATGTAGGTCACCAGGAAAGTGGGGGAAAGCTGGTAGTTACAGGCCTCACCCAGCTTCTCCGCAGCCTGAATGGATGGGCTCACTCCCACCATGCCCCCTTGACAGCACTGAGTTTGTTTTCAGGCAGTGAGTAAGCAGGGCTGAGAACTTGCCCCAGGCTACCAGCCTCCCGGCTTAGAAAGCAAGCAGGGCTTTCAGATTTTGCACCTCCCTGCCTGCTGCAGTTTCTGTGCTATGTCTGCACTCCCGATTCAACGACCCCCCCACCCCAAGTTCTGTCCAGGGGACTTTGCATTCGGTTGAAACTGTTACAAAGTTCAGCTGGAAGTTTCCTTCTCTCTGGTCATTTCCCAGTTCCCCAGGCAGCCCTCCCTAAGGACCCCTGTGAGACAAAGTCAGAAATGGCTTCCCTGGGGAATGAAAGTGTCCATAGCGCTCTTCTCGCTGTTGTTTGTACCCCTGTATTTCACTTGACTCTCTAAATTCATCTCAGCTCTAGGTAAGGTCAAATCCTTCTCCTGTGATCTGGGATCTGGACCTTCAGATTCCCCATTGAGGGCGTATGTTGGGGGTGGAATATCCCCTTTCACACTTTGGGCACTCACAGTGTTTTAGCTATCTCCAGGGGCCTGCAGCAGCAACCCACTTCCTGCAAAGGGTCTGTGGACTCTCTTGGCTGTTTCTGCAGTAGTTCTTGGAGCAAAAGTTCATGATGTGAGTCTCCACAAGCTGCTCTGTCCATCCAAGTAGGAGCTGCAAATGAGTCCTGCCTCCTAGCCTCCATTTTCCCCCAAGTTCTAGTATTTGATAGCATAACCCAGTGACTATAGTCAACAATCATTTGTTATATATTTTAAAATAACTAAAAGGGTGGAATTGGAATGTTCCTAACACAGATAAATGATAAATTCTTAAGGTAGTGGATATCTTAATTGCTCTGGTGTGATGATTACACATTGTGTGCCTGTATTAAAACATCAAATGTAGGCTGGGCATGGTGGCTCACACCTGTAATCCCAGCACTTTGGGAGGCCAAGACAGGCAGATCACGAGGTCAGGGGTTCGAGACCATCCTGGCTAACACAGTGAAACGCTTTCTCTACTAAAAATTAAAAAATTAGCCAGGCGTGGTGGTGGGCACCTATAGTCTCAGCTACTTGGGAGGCTGAGGCAGGAGAATGGCATGAACCCGGGAGATGGAGCTTGCAGTGAGGTGAGATTGTGCTACTGCACTCCAGCCTGGGCAACAGAATGAGACTCCATCTCAAAAAAAACCCAAAAAAGCAAAAAAACAAAAAAATCCCATCAAATGTATCTAAGTATATACATCTATTATTTACCCATAGTAATTCAAAATAAATTTTAAAAACATTTCATTTCTAATTTTTTGCAATATTACTTTTGGTTGCTAAACAATGAATCTGCCAGCAGCATGGCACACTGACCCACATGGACAACTTTCCTAACAGACATAAAAGGAGTATTGTGTAAAGGTTAGCATGGGCTAGTTTTAAGGAATAAAAGAGATAACCCCCAAGTTTTAGAAATGAAGAATGTAAGCTCATGAGCTGATGCCATTGAGGCCCAGAGAGGATCAAACTTGGAACAGGTTCCCATGCCAAGGTGCTGTGGTTCCGCGGGATGTAAACACAGGGTCCTGGTCTGTAGGAGGTGACCGTTGAACCTGAAACTTCTACATTAAGCCAGGACTGGGAAACTCTGTACCTTCGGTGAAAGAGGGTTAACATCCCAATGACTGTCTTGAAATGCAAAGAAAGTTTGTCTCTGCAGCACGTGGGTACAAAAACAGTCTCCAGTGAGAAACTGAAGTAACGTGTCACTTGTGTTTGTAGAATGACAATTTATGCTATCTACATGGTACCAAAATCTTTAAGACATTAATGTCAAACTGGTCCCAGACTGTGGACACACTTGTAGCCTCTAGCAGAAGCAAATACAAAACAGGTGTCTGCGGATGCTTTCAAAAATGTCTGTGTACTGGATTACCATGGTAAAATAGATATGGACTAAAAAATTGAAATTATAGGCAAAATGAGGACACACTAATGACAGAAATCAGCTATAACAGGAAGATTAGCACTCCAAGAACTTCAGATAGATCAACAACCTGAAAGAAGTTATAAAATATCTATGTTTAAAATTATTAAATAGACAAAAGATGAAACAGAAATACGTAGAAAAAATAGGATATGGTTTTTAAAAATAGGTAAATTTGAAAAAGTAATAATTAGCTTACCTACAAATGAAAAAAAGTTTAGTAAAATAAAAATCTCAGTGCATGGTATATTTGTTACTTGTTGCCACAACAATGCTATTGCCTAGGTCCTGAAAGGCACACAGCAAGCATTTCCTACTCACGTGCCTGGGGTCAGCAGGGATGGCAAAGTGATCTTGCTGATCTTGGTGGGCTTGCTCACTTCTGGGGCTCAGCTGACTGTTGGATGATCTAGGCTGGCCCTCACTGGGGTGACGAGGTGTCTGGGCTCCGTTTCACATGCTTCTCTTCCCCCAGCAGACTACCCTGGGCATGTTAGTGTGACAATGGGGAAGTGCAAGGCATGAACAAGTGGCACACTGTCAGTTCTGCCTCATTTTCTTGATCAAAATAATGGCATGATCGAGTCTGTGGTCAAGGAGCAGTCAATGTTACCCAGTTTATGGTGAGAAGGCATTGCATAGTTATATGGAACAGGGTGTAGATACAGGGAGGAGTAAATAATTGAGGACATTACTGCAACTAACCACAGATAGGTTAAGAGCTGTTTAAACACACCTAGAGAATGTGTGAAGAAGAAAGATCTGAGAAAATTTCTCATTTTGTTGCAGAGACAAACTGAATGTATGAAAGGGAAGTTAATAAATTAGGAGGACAAACTGAGATGGCTTAACGTACATCTAAGAGGGGTGCCAGAAGAAGATAACATATTCAAGGAAGAAATAGTGAGAATTTTCTAAAATTGATAACAGACTTTTTCATAATTTGGAAGCACAGTGACCCATGAGAATGATTTATTTTTTAAAAAAGTCACACCTAAACACATTTTAATAAAACTTCATGATATAAAGAGAAAATCTAGATGCAACCAGAAAGAAGAGACCTATTACTTACTCAAACACAAGCAGATGAAAACAAACTTTTCATCAGCAACAATGGGTACCAGAAGATAATGAATGAATATGCTATGAGTGCTGAGGGAAAATTACTGACAATCTGGAATTCTAGACCATGCTAAATAGTCACTCAAAAATGAGGATAAAACAAAGATAGTTTTCAGCTCAAGGCCCATGATGAAGAACTATTATATAATGTACTTTAGAAAGAAAGAAATCCAGAAAGAAGGAGATCTGAGAATCAATCATGATCAAAGACATTGGCAGGCATGGATAATATAAATTATTATTAACTGTCAACAAAGCAGTAACCATAACACTAAAAGGGAAGGAGGGATGAAAACAAGATAGATTAAGTTACTTTGTACCAAAAATGTGAAGTAGTAATTAGAGTTAAATTGTTCCAAGTTGCCTGTGTTATGCAGAAGAGTATAGGTATTAATTAACTTTGAATTTTATTAAGTCAAGTATGCTTGTTAAAATGTAAGGGTAACTACTGAAAGAACAGAAATAAAATATGTAACTTCCAAAATAACATAGGGAAATGGAGTCTGCAAAGAATCATGTAATCATTTTTTTTTCTCGCTTTGTCACCCAGGCTGAAGTGCAGTGGCGTGATCTGGGCAACCTCTGCCTCCCAGGTTCAAGTGATTCTCGTGCCTCAGCCTACCCAGTAGTAGGGACTACAGGCACACGCCACCACACCTGGCTAATTTTTGTATTTTTAGTAGAAATGGGGTTTCAACATGTTGGCTAGACTGTTCTCAAACTCCTGACGTCAAATAATCCATCCGCCTCAGCCTCCCAGAGTGCTGGGATAACAGGTGTGAGCCATTGCGCCCAGCACAGAGAACTTAATCATTCTATGGAAGGTAGAAAGGAGGTAAAAAGAAGCATATATGCACACACACAGACACAATTAGAAACAAAATAAGAAATGAATAAAAATATATCAGGAATCACAGTATTTGTAAAACAGATAAAAGACAACTTTTGAAAATCCATTGATGTATTGTTTACCTGATATACTCCTAAAACATAATGATATGGAAGTAAAGGACAATATATATAACCAACAAAGGATCAGTATTCATCATATATAAAAATCTCCTATAAATTAGTAAGATAAAAATAAAATACCCAAAAGAAAAAATGGGCAAAGAATGGAGAAGAAAGCTGAAAGACTGCCAAACATATATAAAGGCATTTAATCTCACTAGTAATCAGGGAAATGAAATAAAGCAAAGAGATACCATTTTACAGTCACCACATTAGCAAAGGAATTATAAGGCTAACAACATATAAGATTTATTGGCAAGAATATGGGGAAATGGGGTATAGTATACACTGTTGACACAAGTGTAACTTGGTAAAACTATTTTGTAGGGCAGTGTAATACTAACAAAATTGAATACATGCAAACATATTATTACCACACATTAGAGAAACCCTTAGGTGCATACACAAGAAGATACCCATAAGGATGTTTACAGGAAAAAATTAGAAGCAACATAAAAAAGCCAGTTTTAAAAATATATGTATAGTATATGTCACATTAATATATATATGCCATATATTATATATACATGTATTTCTTATATATACATATCTACCATATATGTACATATACCACATACACACACACACACACACACACACCTTAAACCTGCTCATGTAGTTATAAGTACATACTTAGGAGTATGAGTTTTAAAATGCACCCCAAAAGCACACCTACCAACTCTCCACCTTCAGGACAGTGATTACCTTCGGGAAGAAAGTAAAGGTAATCTAAAGTAAAGAATGTGGACAGGGCTTTAATGAAATCTTTCTTTTAAAAAATATGTGTTAAATATGGCAAAATATTAACAATTGTTAAATTTGGGTAGTAACTACACAGGCATCTAATGTATCTGTACATTTCTTTATGTTTAAAATATTTTAAAATTTAAAATTTAAAATATAGCAACTAACACCAAGTAGTCACAAAGACCTAACAGTTGTCACAGCAACAGTATTTTCTGTTTATTTATTTTAAATAAAAAAAACAAGTAAAGTGTTCAAAAGAATAACATTTTTGAAAAGTCATGACGTGCCTAAGGTGAAGCATTTACAGAAATGTGAATGTGACCATGATTATACAACCATGGTTTTCTACTTCTTTAGAAAAAAATTAATGGTTAACTCAATATATTGCACTTAGTAATGTTAAGAGAGTACCATAAAACACGCTGTTCTCTTTCACTCAGCTGAACCTAAATTAGAATCAGTCAGCTTTGAAATTTCATGACTTTGGGGGCCTAGAATTCACCACCTCCGCAATGTATTAGCATTATTTTCCCATCTGAGCCCTCTTGGGCAGCAACAGTAATAATCTGTGGTGTGTGTTAGAGGTTAGGACTGAACCTTCCTTGAGTTCCCAGGAAAATCACCCCCTCTCCCTTCAGTGTGGGGTTTGTCAAACTCACTTCCTCCAGCTGTGGAGGCTGATTTCCCAGTGTACTTCACGTTCTGGTCAGGCACTTTCATCAGGTGCTGAAAGACAAACACGGGCTTTAATCTCCAAGGCCTAAAGTCACCACAATCACAGGCAGTGAGAAGCCAGGCTAGGAGACCAACAGAAACAGAGCTTTTCAGCCCTCATGACGTTTAACTCACATTTCAGGGACGGCTCGGGCAGACAGAAATTGCTCCAGACAGGGTGGTGAGTTGGGCCCTGCTATTTGGGTAAAATCTTAGGGAAGTGTTGAGTCTGAGATGAGTTAACCGTAAAGTGTGTGTGAGACACATTTTAAGGGTCAATTGAAAATTTGGCAATGAGATGATTTTAAAATCACCTTTGGGACTGGGCCATCATTTTGATGGGGCCATCTTGTTCATCGGCATTCACAGAACACACAGCTGCTATGGTTTAACTGTGCCCTCTTTTCCTATAAATGAGTTAAATTAACAACCTGATGACTAGCAGGGTAAAATGTGGCAGAGATGCTCCTTACATCCCAATCCTACTTCACCTTCAACACCCAGATCAAATTCCCTTTTCTTGTTGACGCCATTCTCCTTGGATTCTTGTCTTCTTTAATGGACTCCAACATGTACCAGAAGTGAAATAGAAAGAGTTTTCATGGTTTTCTGGCTACACAGATCTAGATCTGAACTCCAATCTCCATTTACTCACTGTAGGATCTCAGGCATTTCATTTAACCTCTCTAGGCTTCCATTTCCTCATCTGAAAATTGGGGAAATAATAATACCTATTTCACAGAGGTGTTGTGAGGATGAAATGAGATAGAGTCGAACTGTTTAGTCCAAAGCCTGGCCTGGAGTAACGCTTTTAGCCACTGTTGTTACTGACATTCTTCCTGCTTTTTTCACCATTTTTCCTTGTCCTTCAGATTTCTATTCTGAGTTGAATGTGGTAATTTTGAACTTAGACAAAAGCTTTTACATTTTATTCCCTACTGGTATTGATTTAAAATATGCTTTATTTCCAATGAAATAGCTTTTCTTGAATTTTTGTTAGACATGTGGTGCCTCATATTTTCTCAAATATCATTAAGAACAGAAACATCCTAAAAATTGAAGTCAAGTACATGCAGAAGTTAAGGGTCTTCAGTCTTAAGGCCCTCTGTTGACCAAGCCACTAGAGGCACTGATGACCTTTGCTGGCTTTTCAGTTTTCTGTTGACTCTGAGGCTCTGATGTTGGCTTAAGGCCAGCTGTTAGAAAACAGTGAATTTATGCTTTGGTCACACTGTGGGAGTCCGGCTCCTGCTAAGAAAGGCCTCCAGAAAAGCCAGGAAGTTGTAAGTAAAGTTCTTTTCTTTTGGATGTTGCCAGAAAAAACAGGCTGAGAACAAAGACCATTATTATAAAATACTAAAATAAATCATTACTCATCTTCAAGCATTAACAAACTTAGCACATAGTAGGTGCTTAATAATCACTTACTGCATGATAAGCACGACACTTCTTATGTGGAGTCTCCATTTACCTGGAGACAGGCCCTTTCTGGAATGGTTGACAATAGGCAGTCCTCCCTACCCAAACCCCTACAAAAGCCTATAAATAAATGTTCACACAATTTGAAACTTGTCATTTTATTGACTTTAATCATTGTCCAAAGAGAAATTCCTGGTGGTATATATATGTGTGTATATCTACATATATTTATATATATATACACACTCTATATACAGCATCTCTCTCTCTATATATATATGAGTTAAATCAACAACTCTTTATATATGTAGAGAGAGTGTGTGTGTGTGCATGTGCGTGTGTGTGTGTATATATATATATATATATATACACTCTAAGTATTAGGAAGCATAATTCTGGTAAAAAATAAATTTTGTCAATCAAGAAATTTTCCTCAGGCAAATTTCAGCTTTATAAAGATTCCAGTCCTTTGCAAGGATTGGGGGATGCTGCAGTCCTCCCCAGCGCCTCAGCATGGGTCAGCCTCTGCTACACTAACCCTCGGGGGAGGGTATCTGTGCAAACATTCAGCTGCCACCCCTCTGCCTGACCCTGCCTAGAAGAGCAGTGCATTTTGACAGAATTGTGGAGGGAAACACCCTCCAAAAAAGAGCAAAACAAACACTGTAAGGTCATAGCATTTGTCCTCGGGATACAATTCTTTGTTGCTTATAATTATAATCAATATAGTACTGTGAAACCTAATACTAATCTCTTTTTTCTTTTCTGTATACATGGCCTTTTTCAGAGTGCACACTCCCATCTATCCGCTGGGGGAATGGGAGGTAGAGTAGGAAATTAGGATTCTTTCAATAGCAATTTTGAGTCCCTAATAAGGCAATGTGAGGAAAAATAAAGATTTTAGATATGTTTATGCTGTCATTAACACAACAAAACCTAGGTCTGGACTTGAACATGGAGATTGCTAGAAACCAAAGAGAACTCAGGACAGAATATAAGGGGAATTCACATAAAACAGAGAGAAAAAGTACAAAGAGGATCTCTTCTTCTAATTATGAGAGTGAGAGGGCAGGAGAAATGGGGCAAGAGACAGGCCAAGGTCTGTGGTGACCATCCACTCTTGGGGGTGAAAATAAAGGAGGAGGGCACTATTCCTATCCAACTAGGCATGGACCAGCCTGAGAACACTAGAGCCAGAGGCCTGCATCCTTTGATGCAGCCTAAGAAAGGTTGCGATTCTCCAGGAGAATCTCCATAGTCAGCTCAGGCCCGCATCCAATATGGTGATGGGGAGGGCCAGCATAATGCTCCCTTAGGGCCAGATGGGGCCAGCTGCATCTCAGTGAGCCCATTCAAGGACCCATAGACTACACCTAAGTAGCCACAGGTCCCTCATGAGGACACAGCGGACAATGCCTGAGCTACAACATCACATCGAGCCAAGGGATAATACAAGGAACTGAGCGCATGGATCCCGGAGCCCTTCTCTTCCTTCTTGCTCCTCTTCACCATTCCATTTAGTATATGTCACCTCAGATGGGAGCAGTGGGTACAAGGAAGAAATTGGATGAATACATATCTAAAAAAAAATAAATCATTTAAATGAGACTATTTAAACCAAAGATGCAATTAACAGAGATGCTATCTGGCAAGTTTAAAAACACTATCATCTGCTCTATCTCCCAGGAGGGTGGGTACAGTGAGAAAGACTGGATAGCTGATAGAAAATACTGTACGTTTTCTTTGCACATATGTATAATAATGTTAAACTATAACACATCTATATTATAAAACAATTGTATATTTTTAACAGCTCCCCTTTTATACAAAGGTTTTGAGGCAGCTATAATCTATATATTGGAAAACAAACACTCAAGGAACGATCAAAAGACCTTTAATTAGTTTTAGTTATTTGTCATGAAGGAGCGAATGCTGAATTTACACTTAGTATATGTGTTTTAACATATAGAAGGTTAGTATGAGAAGTGTGGTAACTTGCATGTTCTTTATTCACAGAATGTCAATATTTTTGTGGAAGAAAAGAAGCAAGAACTCTTATTAATACCTTTATTTTCAGCACTTCCTAGACTTCCTGGAGCATGGTGTATGCTCAGTTAATATTTATTGAATGAATAAATGAAAAAACAAATTGCTTAACCTCAGAATGGATAGCTTAGGACATTTTTGGAGCTCTCTCAAGCCATTACTGGTGCTATAGGCTGAATGGAAGAGCCAGGGGAATCTGATGTGGCAGGAGGAAAGGGCTCTTGGTTACCCCAACCCCACTCTGACAAAACCCGCCAAAGAAGGAGATGTGACGACTTTGCTGTGCCTGGACACCCCTACTCCCATAGGCTGTAAGGCTAGTGTAAGTGTGTGTGTGTGCGTGCATGTGCAAGGGGCAGTGTTTTCTGGGTATGGGTGCTTGCTGCAGCCTCAGGTGAACGAGTACAACCTTTGCTGATACCCCATGGAGAGACATCTAAGAACTGAGACTCTGGTCCCAGGGCTAGTCTAGGAAGCAGGAAAAGAGCACAAAAACATCTCAGGGAGGCCTAAATGCTATCCGGTTGTACATCAAGACCATGCTTTATTTTTTTCCCCCCTCTAATATTAGAGGTTCAGGGACAAAATTAAGCCAGATAGAAAATTGTAATGGAATTGAGAATGTGATAGTGTCGGCATCATAAAGGAAGATGGTAGGAAGTGAAGTGTTTTGTCTCAGGCCAGACACTGTGAAGCATGGATTTGGCAGATCTGATGTAAGACCCTCCTGATCACAAGGCTGGACTGAGTCATGGGCTGTGCCTGGCACATAGCCTTTGTTTGCAAATCACCCAGTGGCCGACCCTGAGTTTGCCTTGTGCACTCCTGTGTGCATAATTTTTAAAAACAAAACCTTTTCCCATGCTCTTCAGGAGACTGGCCTTTTGCAATACAGTCAATCAAAAAACATTGCTGAGAAACCAACTACCATAAGAGCAGGATTGAGTCTTGAGAAGATTGAAAAGTGGGGAGAATAATTTAAGACTGCCCAGAAGGCATTAACTAGTATTCTACTTTCATAGATCAGCTTTTATAGATTCCATAAGATTATTCTGAATTTCATCCAAATGACAATCACTTGCCTTAATGTCTGGCCGAGTTGTTTCATGGGGTCGATAAATCTCAGATGGCATTACCTGGCACTGTTAGTGATCAAGATCACTGGTTGACTGAATCTGCACTGGAAACAGACATGTTAATCAACCTAGTTAATTCACTGTGGTAATTAATTACTGAACACTTATCTAATTAGCTAATGCTTTTACCTCTCAAACCCAGAGGTAAATGCCAGATTGAAGTTGGTGGTTCTCCTCATTATACCTTAAAAATAAAATTGAGAGATATGGCATGGAATAGCAAATAAAAGTGTGCTGGTGCCCGTGGTAGTGAGTGAGTATGGTGAGTCTCAAAATTGCCAGTGGTTACTGGGAAGGAGCAGCAGGTAGACCAGCCTGAGATGAGTCAGGAGTAAGAGACAGATGTATTATTACAAGCTATCAACAATAACTACTATCCTAAGTTACAAAGGCAACACACATGTTAAAGACTATTTTGCCTCATAGTCATCATTACCTTTTCCAGGATAAGTGTCCTCAGGAATTTTTTGATATCTGGGCACAGTTGCAAATGTCTAGTTGGTGGTAACAATGGCAAGCTTTAGGCTACATGGATTCCTCAATATAGAGTCCCCTATTCTTTTTCCTTCCTACTCTGTAAACTTTGCTGTCTGACCAAGATGGACCAAAGGAGGCCAATGTGACACTGCCAGTGTGACACTCAAAGAGTTTGCCAAGAATGACTGTCAGCAGGAAGAGGAGCATCTTCTAACATGGAGAACTCAGTTAGGATATGAGCACTTGATTCTTGACTGTGATGCACATTCTTAGAAATCCAGGCATATTAGGAGGTGTCTTGTATTTGCTGCTGTTTGGCATTTATAGACATTTTAGGTTCTGATTCGCCTGAAAGCCATGAGACTATGTTCTTGAAGCTCTCACCAGCATAGAACTTCAGTTGATTGCTCTGGGAGTGAAGGGAAAAAAGATCAGGATGAAGTTATCTAGTTTTCTAGATTTTTCCATCCCCAAAGTGAAAAGTGAGAAACATTAGCAAAAGTAGTGAATTCATGCCTTTCTTGGCAGACTCCATTTTCTGAAAATACTGTGCTATATGATTCCATGTGGATTAACCCCTGATTCAATAAATTTCACCGACAGCCTACAGTTTAAAGAAAGAGGCCCTGGGAAATAACGTTTTTTTAAAATTATCAGTCCTTCTGTGTGAACTGGAATGAGCAAAGTTCAGATAAAGGGACATTCTGAGGTCCTGACTTTGGATGCTTTCCTAACTTGTGATGACAAAGAATGAAAACAAGTTGGTGAGGGGCTGGATGGAGAGGGGAAACTGAAATGTTTGAGAACTGTACGTTCTTGTATGTATTGGACACAGTTTTGAGAAGACCTGGTAGGCGTGTTATAGAAACCAAAAGAGGGCTTGTATCCGTATACAGTTTTCTCAGAGCAAATAAGCCTGTTTGCAACATCAAACCTGTGTTGGGATCAAAGACAAATGTAAGGGAAAGGTTCTCACCAATAGTTAACAAGCTAACCAACCTGGTCAAAGAGCTAGGATGGCACACCATCAAAGGGGACCTATCTTCTTGAGAAAGTTCTGCTCTGAGAGCTGGGCTATGGTATAAAAGGCATGTCAGGGAGGGTGTTTTTTATTTGATAGGAAAATTTAAAACGCTAAAGGAAAATTTTTCTTAGCAATTTCACAGGAAAACCTAAGTTTTAAGAGAGGGTATCATTCTAACTTGGAACTGAACTATTATGACTAGATCTATAATAACAAGTCACAATATTTCTCTTTCTTGACATCAATTTAAGAGTGACTGTTCACATAGTAGAGAGAATGGCTTCGGTTATACCTGTCTCCAATAGTTCCATGAGATCTGATAGGAATACATATGTTGGGTGAGTAATTTTGATTTTCTAAATTTGTTTTGATCAGATGGATGCTCCTTAGATTTTGTATTAAATGATTAGATAATGGACCTCTACGGTTATCACTGGATATAGCTCATAAAATAACAAAAACAATGCAAAATGTCTTTTCAGTGACATTTTTACTCCTTGATTTTGGGGGTTAGGGGTTGGCTCATCTAAGAAAATGGGGCAAAAAAGTCAAAAAAAACATGCAAAAATTTAGCCAACCTTCAGTAGTAAACAAATTCAAGGTTCAGCCTAGGACTCACTATAGCGTTCAGCCCTTAATTCCAAGACCATGGGCTGCAATTGAGAAATAATTAAAAGGGTCTCTCAGTGCCTGAGGGAGGTTTAATTGTGTTGCAGGATATTGTGGAGTGATTTAATATGCTTCATGATGGACCTTACAGAGAATTTACTTTTGAAATACTGTTTATGTGATTAATCTCATGGGTAGATATAAAATTGCTGAAGCTGTCTACAAATTTAGCTCCAGTTCCTGCCCCAGGTTAACAGAACACAACAGAGCATTAATCATCATGAGGCATAAGGAGATTTTGATGGTTCCCTCTGATTTCCTGAGAGTTGTGTGAAATGTCTTGCTCAGAGCCTCCATGATAGCAGCATTTGAGAAAACACTCCATTTGCCCATCCCAAACAGAGGTAGCCTCCTGCACGTTCCCTTCCTCAGGGAAGCCCAGGAGAAAGAGAAAAAGAAAAATTATGAAGATGAAGGTAATGGCAAATGGAAAGACTTCTTCCCAGCCAGCAATTTCTTTTGTTTAGCAATATTTAATACTCATCATGTAGGGTAATTTGTCATGATTTACTAAAAAGACTATTATCTGTGTCAGGAAAGGAAAAAGAGTTTGAAAACAACACGTACAAACTTATTTAGTAAAAATAATATATTTTGGAAAAATCAAAGTATTGCAAAAACTGCATTCACATTGGGTAGAAATTTGGTGTGAAATCCCAAACAAGCTTTTTCTTTGGTACTGACAGAGTGATCATCTTAGAAGTGCTGCTTGATGAACCCAGTGAAACAAGACACTTCTATAGACAGTCCCCCAGACTTTCTGACTGATAAATCATTAGACAGTGGGCCAGGGCATCAAGGAAAAGTAATCCTAATGAATTAATGTATTATAATACAAGTGAAAATAATTAATGGCTCTGCTGGTTGGAGAATTTCTCCCCGAAGACAGGAAGAGTGGTATAGATGAGTGATTTTAAAAACACCAAAGCCCAGGTCTCCTTGAGCAAGTCAATCCGAATTTCTAGAGATAGGGTCTAGGGATTAAAGTGCCCCTAGTGGTTCTGATATGTAGCTAGAGTTTGGAATCACTGGGGTAGAGGAATAAGACTCTTTTATAGAATAATGATTCATAGATTCAGTTGGGAATCCAAAGGAATATTTCCAGGTCGTGAAAGTAATCTTGGCAGAGTGAAACAGAAAGTGTAATAGAATTTGGAAGAAAAAGTGGATGGCAGTGTTTGTCAAACTATAACGTGCATGTGAATCACACAGAGTTTGTTAAAATGCAGATTTTGATTCAGCAGGTGTGGGGTGGAATCTAAGATTTTGCATGCCTAAGGAGCTCCCCAGGTGTTGCTGATGCTGCTGGTTCACTGACCACACACTGTATAACAAGGGACTGGGCTAAATTCTTGCCTCACAAGAGAAGAAAGGAAATGTCCCTTTGCTTTGAGATTTTGAAGCTTGTTCTGTAGTAGTAAAGTGCACTAACACCATGGAATACTTTATTTTGGAAACTAGGTATGTATGACCCAGTAACTAATTAAAAATCTATTACTCTAGATGTTTTTGAGAAGGAAATTAATAGTATTTTGTTCTACTTTCTGAACAGTTCAATTTAATTCAACAATAGAATTTATTAAAACTTAGGGATTCAAGAAAGATATTTGAGATAGCTTGCTTCAGGGGATTCGTAGTCTTTCTAGGGGGATGGAAACTTAACTACATTACAATGTGAAATGCTATCTACCAGCACTAGCATGAAACAAATGCTTTGGGAACACAGTAAGAAAAAAATTAATACTGACCAAGGAGAGAAGATGCTTGGAAAAGCCTTTATGGAAGATGTAATATTTGAATTGGACCATGAAGGAAAATTGGAATTTTGGTAGGTGAAAAATAGAAGAAAGGGGGAAGGATGTTTGAAGGACAAAGGCCTGAAGCAGGGGTTCTCAACTTTGGCTGTACCAAAGATCATTTGAGAAGATTTTTAAAATACTTAATTTTTAAAATTTAAAATACAGAGTGTCTAAATTAATTAGTGCCTGGTCAACAGTGTTTTTTTTTTTTTTTTTTAAAGCTCCCTGGTAATTTTAATGCACAATCAAAGTGACAATCAATAAAGATATAGAAAGACACAAGGCTTGGTAAAATGTTTTGAAGTGTATGGAAAGAAAAGCATGTTGAAAGGCCAGGCATGGTGGCTCACATCTGTAATCCCAGCACTTTGAGAGGCTAAGGTGGGTGGATCGCTTGAGGTCAGAAGTCTGAGACCATCCTGGCCAACATGGTGAAACCTCATCTCTACTAAAAATACAAAAAATAGCTGGGTATGGTGGTGGGCACCTGTAATCCCGGGTACTCAGGAGGCTGAGGCAGGAGAATCGCTTGAACCGGGAGGCTGAGGTTGCAGTGAGCTGAGATTGGGTCACTGCACTCCAGCCTGGGTAACAGAGCAAAATTCTGAAAGAGAAGAGAAGAGAAGAGAGAAGAGAGAAGAGGAGAGAGGAGAGAGGAGAGGGGAGAGAAGAGAGAGAAGAGAGAAGAGAAGAGAAGGCATGTGGAGAGAAATGGGAGGAACAAAGAACAAAGAAGTCCCAGACAGTTCTTGGCAAAGACGTCTGGACCCACTGTGGTGTGGGGGTAGATACATTTTTATCACTGATAACTCTAGTGGCATATGATTACCACCCAAATAACCAAAAGCTACAAATGATATGCTTCATAAATATGAACTGGATTGAATTAAAGTCATTCTTATAGCCGTCATCAGTTCACTGTCTCGCATTTCATGGTATTTTACAAAGAAAAGAGAGGAAAGATTGGTGTTCTAGCTGTACTGCTGTGATGGGGGTTTGAGCCAGGGCTGTGGCCACTGGGGTGGAAAGAAAGTGGTGTATTCAGCATGGTTGGTGGAGTTCTCAATGGCAGTGCTATTCAAAGTGTTGTCCACAGACTATTAGCGTCAGGACCAATGAGGAGTTTGCTAGAAATGCAAATTCGGACACACACCAGCAACCCGCTGAATCAGAATTTCCAGAAGAGGAGTCCATGAAGTGTCTGGCTGATTCTTATGCATGATACACTTTGAGAAGATAAAATAAAATACAAATAATTTACTCAAGTTTGCACAATTAGGACATATATGGTTGAACTTATACTGGAACCCAGGCAATCTGAATCCACAGCCCAGTAGCTTATATTCCACAGTCTCCCATGCAAAGAAATCAGATGACTATTACAGTCAGAACTGAATAGAAATGGCTGTTTTATAATTTACTGGTTATTAGTCTTGCACAAGTTTCTCAACTTCTGTAAGCGTTGGCTTTTTTGTTTGTAAACTAAATTATTAATCTTACCCAGCTAATACAGCAGTTATGGGACAAATGAGTTAATGAATTTGTTATATGCAGTTTTCATGCCATTTTCATGCTTAGTGCTATGCTTGGCACATAGTGAGAGCAAATATTCGCCATAATTATTGTTATACTGCATTGCTTCTCAACAAATAATTTAACCCTAAAGGAAGGTTTATGTTCAGACTTTCTTTCTTGTGAGCTTTCTCTCAAAATTCTTTTATATCTTCTTTGTGTCATTTTTTTTTTTTTCCAGAAAAAGGTTTGTTCATGTTAAAAATCCTTACTTGGATTCAATGGATGAAGACATTCTCTATCACTTGGATTTGGGAACAAAAACACACAACCTACCAGCAATGTTTAGAGATGTAAAGGTAAAAACATTTCTAATTTCAGGAAAAATGATTCAGTTTTTTCTACTAATTTTTCTTCTTACCTTGCCAAAATAATCTATACACCATTGGCTAGCAAAGTCCCAATAGGAACTAAAGTCACACTCATTCTCTGAAACAATTTGGAATGTGTATATCATGAACAATCATTTCCACCCCAACAAGACATAAAGGTTCCCAAACTAAATCTAATGCAAACATGTTATTTGACTACTCTGGTCCCTGGAGATAAATACAACTTTATTGACAATACTGCTGGGTGTCGAGAATTCATTATGTTTTAACAGATTCAGCTCACTACTTAACATCTACATTTATAGCTTAATCTCACTAGTTCTCATTTTATTAAATCATAAAAATAACTCAACAAAACTAACAACATTATTTCACTTCTGGAAAATAATCATCTAATATTTCATATTAAGATTTTGTTTCATAAGAAATATTTCGTAAAAATTATTTATTAAATACTACATAAAATTGTACTTCTGCATTATTTGTTTTATCTGACATGTATTTTAATTATACAAGCAATTTGTGTTCCTTATTTAAAACAGGGAATACAAAAAAGAATACGATTTTTAAAAAAACACTCAGTAGTCCTACCACCTAAACATAC
This sequence comes from Trachypithecus francoisi, assembly GCF_009764315.1. Lineage (NCBI taxonomy): Eukaryota > Metazoa > Chordata > Mammalia > Primates > Cercopithecidae > Trachypithecus > Trachypithecus francoisi. Next base: position 84,718,976 of record NW_022681458.1, on the reverse strand, counting down.
ACATGATCAACTCATTTATTGCTTTCAATCATTTTAATGAATAGACTTTAAAATAGTTGTAACTATATAGCTGCATTCTATACTTTATCATTTAGCTTTACATCATTAACATTTCTCCATATTATTACATTCTTTTGAAACATATCATTTATGGGTGTCAAGTGGTGTACCACACATTGCAGAGACTATTATTAACTTGTATGTTAAACTATTTTCCATTATAAACAGGACTCAAATGAATATTTTTGTACCTGAAGATTTTCTACATTTAGGTCAGTTTGCTTAGGGTGATTCACAGAAATGCTCAAAGAGACTGAATTTTTAAAGAACTTTGTTTTCCAAAAGACTATATCTATTTACAGTTGCACTAATGGAGAATCGTGCAGTTTTCATCTGACTTTTTCATTTCTTTGGCAATTACAATAACAAAAATAAAAGCATCATATGTACTATCTCACAACATCTGCAGATTTAGCTCTTTTAGGTGGGTTTAGCAGATATTAACTCTCTCCATAAAACAAGAAAATTAAGTTCAGAGAGGTGGAAGAAGGTTACAGTTACACCACAGAGTAGTAGCACTGAGACCTGGACCAAGTTCTTCCAAGTCCAATCTCCAGGGTCCTTGCTCATTGCACTAAGAGGACCCTTTGGGTCACAGTAACTCAGGATCATCCATAGTTATTTAATCCTAGTTCTTTCACTTACCCATTGGGTCAAGAGGCGGGTGAGAAAAAGGGAGGAAGAAGAGGGGGAGGTTAAGAAGAAGGAGGAGGAAGAGGTTGGAGGCAGAGGAAAAGGAAGGGAACAAGAAAGTAAGGAGGGAAAGAAAAAAAGGTTGGAAAATGAGAAGAAATCGATCTACAATGCCTATGGTCAGTAGGTGCCGAGTGGCCTTCTCCCACTCCCTCTCTCCTAGGCAGGAAGGTGTGAGGGTGTGGGTGGGTGTCCTCGCAGCGAGGCGACCCACCGTCTTCACTCCTTTCCAGGCTGTGCTCCTTGCCTTTGTGTCGCCTCCCTCTATCTTCTGCTTCATCTTCTCAATGTAACCTCTTCCCCTGCTGCTGTTTTGGTTTACTTATGCTCCAAGAGTCATTGATCAAGGCGGTCTTTAATACTCAATAATCAGATTGTACCAGAATTCAAATGTTAGATTTGAGGTTCATGCCTCACAATAATATCCCAGGACCCTTGTCTAGAGATGACTCTGATTAACTGAAAGACTTTTCATAATTAATGAACTAAGACACATAGCTGGTTAATACATTTAAAAGACTTGAGACATGTATTTGAGACAGAAAGTGATTTGCTATCTACATATCTGGGTTTCTGTCTCTCTTCTACCATTTATGGAGTGCTTTCTATATATCAGACTCTGTGTGGCACGTGTGAATGGTACAGTCAGTCCCCACAGCAACTAGTTATTATCTCTACTTTACAGATGAGAAAACCCAGACTCAAATATATACATAGTGTTATAACATATATATAATATATGTTTATCTGTAATAGGCACAACACAGCTGGTAAGTGAAACAACTGAGATTAAACTTTAGGTTTCTCTGATTAAAAAAAAGTAATGGCTCTTTCTCTGTTCAAACGAAACAAAGCAACACAAAAACAAAAATAAAAGCACTATGTTTTAGTACTTTTTTAGTACTCCAAGTATTAGTTTCTGGGAAATCATTGGGATGGAAAGCTTTGTTTTAGAGATAAAAATAAAGGGACTCACATGTATGTATCTCTCTCTCTCATGCACGCACACACACACACACACATAGTTGTCCCATCTCGATTATAATCCCAGGAACCAGACCTTCACATCTCTGTCTGTCCAGATTTTGTTCAGCACTTATTCTCACACACTGTCTATCATAACCACTATCCAACCTTATACATTCACCACCCACCTGGTTGTGAACCTTCAGTAAATTATCTTTTGGATACAAAAATATGCTCTGTTTCAAACCTGTTTATCCCATCAGAGAGCAACTCTACTGATTGAGCCACTTTGATGAATAGGAGGCAAAAGAGTGTGTGAGTGTGTGTGTGTGTGTGTGTGTGTGTGTGTGTAAATTGAGGAGCAGGTAACCTAGTTCCAAATGATCAGAACTGGCCATTTAACCTGAACTAGAATTTTTTCAAGGCAGCAGGTAAAGTCCGATTTATTCTCATAGATGGTTTCCTCAGAAACTTGCCTTCCTCCAGCCATGTTCTCCTCTTTGAACGAGAACATTCTACATTCAATTTCTTGAGTCCCTTAAATCTCAGGGCAGCAGTCCTGGCTCAGAAAAGAGGACATAATCCACCAGTACCTGAAAACTCAGCCTTGTCTTCACAGAGATGATAATCATTATTAATAGCATTATCTTCAAAGAAAGGAGAACTCTGGGTGTATAAAGTTGAAACTTCAGACTCCAGTAATCGCTCCCATTGCCTTCATATTCTTACTATATTTAAAAATTTTTGCTATGTGCTACTGCAAAATCTCAGTAGCTTAATACAAGTTAAGTTTACTTCTCACTCACATTAGGTACAAAGTGGGAGTTCTTGGTTGATGGATGGTTTCCCTACAACTGAAGATTCAAGGACCCAGGCTCCTTCCATAATTGTGACTCTGTTTCCTTCAAGGCATAAATTGCTATTTTCCAATGTGTCAACATCTGTCCAGCAGATGAGAGTGACAAAATGTAGGGTCACCAATACATCCTCCTTGTAGGACAGGAGATTTCTATGGGCTAGGACTGGAAATGGTACCCATTACTTCTGCTCAAATTCTAGTCCCTGGAACTCAGACATATGACCTTGTCTAACTGGAAAGGAGGCTGAGATGTTAAGTTTAGCTGGGTGCCCAGAAAGAACGGCAAACTGTTTAGGTGAAGAGCTAATCAATCTCTGCCATACTCACTAGAAAGATTCAGACAATTAATACATACGGTGGAGGATCCTTAGGAGTTATCTATTCGATATCAACATCCAAATATGTCTTTTATAAAATCACTAACTGGTATCCTCTAATCTCTCACTAGAAATTTCTAGTAATATGCAAAATTATTACTTTATAATACCATATAATATGCATTTTGAATGTGTTTATATTCCCTTGTTAACATAGAAAATGCATAAGATGCAATAGACCAGATTGATACAACATGGCATAGTTGAGACTTTTAAGACACTAGGGATATCTAAAGCTGAGCTTTATTCTGGCAGTCATTAGCTAAAGTCCTTAACATATTTTTGTGATGCCTCTGACTCCTTCCCAGTGTGTTTCTAACTTCTTTGATAAAACCAGGACAATTGATCATTTTGTTTGAGACATAAACACTGTAAATGTCACTTAAGGTCAATGTTGGTTGGTGGTCTTCAGCCATATTTTACTTCTCATTAAAGCAGCCAGACTGAAAATTGTGTCCAGAGGTGATGTTTAGTGAGTCTGGTTTAGGAGTAAGGAAGGCTTGAAGAACCAAGCTGCTTCTGTCTATGCATATGATCTTTATGTCTCCAGAAATATTCAGAAATTCCTGTTGATTATAGTAACATCTACAGTTCAAAGGAGAATTCAAACCACAAGCTATTCTAACATCTGTTTTGGTTTTATGGTCAATCTGAATAGTTGTAATTTACATTCGCTGGCACCACACAATGAGGTTATTTTCAAACTACTGTACTGTGTTTAAAAAATTTCCTTGGACTTAGATCGTGAGCCAAGTCTTAACTATCCACACCAACAAAGAAGAAAATTCCATGAATTATTAATAACAAGTTTAAAACTCACCTGAAACCATGGTCTTAACCTCTTTGTTACCAGTCTTTATGGCTGACTTCTATTGCAGTTCATTACTAGCTTAAGGCTTCATCAGAGAAACTCATAAGAAGGCAGAGAAAAGACAATATTAAGGGTAGAAGAGAAGCAGAGGGCCTGGATATAGGGCTAATTACACCGCTAATTGCGAAAGAGTGTAGCTCAGGAACTATCGCTAAATGGAAACAGGATGCATCATGTTATCAGACCACCCAACAGTTAGAGTAAATCATTTGTGAAAGGGGCTACCTATTCTATAACCTCAGTTAGGTATTTCATTAGACAGATATTCTTTATCCCTGTAATGGACCTCGTCAGCCCTCCCAATCCTCTGTCCAATGCTGCCCACATCAGCTAGATACCACCAACTGCCTTTTCCTTACTAGAGGACTCAGACCAGCTTCATTTGTACTAAATTCTGCAATATAGGAATAGTAAGCAAGTTCAGACGCAGGAATAGAAAATTGCTACGTGATATATAAATTAATGGTTACCATTTGTCCATCACTGAGAACGTGTCTGGACTTGTGCAATGTCCTTTGCCATATGCAATCTCACGTTCTTCTTTCAAAACTCTCTGAGGGGTACTGTATTTTTCCTGTTTTGGAGATGGTCTGAGGCACATAGCTTATTTGTGTGACACTGAGCAACCTTCTTACTCACTGATGGGGTTGGAGTTCAAAGCCAGGTTTACCTAACCTCAAAGGGCAGACCCTCCACTATGTTGTCTTCTCTCTCTTTGCATTTTCCTCGCCACTTACTTCAGAATCCTGGAGGATTTGACTCTTGCCACCTTGCTGTGGCCTGTGCTTCCTCCCGGGTGTGAGAGTCTGCCAGTGCTCACCCTCTTGTTGCCGACCCCTAGTGCTTCTCTGCTTCTCTCCCTGGCATCCACCTCTCCCATTCCTGGTCCCTGGGGCTAGTGTACCCCTAAACAGACTGTTGTATGAGTAACTGCCAGACAATTGTATTGCCATCTTCTATTAGACATCCTTGACTGCAACACCTATCCTAATTTCAGAGAAGGGAAAATGTGAATAAAACAAAAACAAAAATAAATCACTGGAATTGATGAAATGCCACAGGGAGATCCCGCATTTACAATAATAAGGCTTGTTCCGTGAGAATTTCTTCTGAATAAGAAATTTAAAAGTCTTGACATGATTCCTTTAAAATTTTAAGTTCACATAATCCATTTCACAATATAAATTCATGATAGGGGATGGGGAATCAGAAAACATACCTAAAACTGGTAGTTCTCCTTTTGCTCTTGTGTCATTTACATGCTGTGGCCTCGGAACTTACATCCTAAGCATATGTCATGGTAATGCTCAACAATAGGCTGTCTACGTCAATTTAAGATGCTGGTTGGTGTTCACTATAAACAAAAACACCAGGAAACACCTCCTTGAATAATATCAACATTTATTTTGATTTTGTGATTTTTTTTTTTTTTTTTACTAATTTAGTGCTTAAAACTTTGCATCTGTTGCCTTATTTACAGGTTGATGCAAAATAGCTAATTCATGGCACATAAACCATGACATCTACACACACTCTTAAGTAAATTAACTAAAAAGTAAAATAAAAAATTAGAGTTGAAACTGACCCATGGTTCTTATCCCAGTTACTATGGCAGGCCCTTGTTTATTTTTATTAACAGTTTGTCTGTGTTGGTCGGAGCCCCAACAGAATGAAAGCATTTGCACTGTTCATGCACAAGGAGCTTGGGTTGGAGGAAGCTGAAGAAGACATAAAAGACATCTGTGCTGGGACAGACAGATACTGTATGTACAAAACCGGGCCTGTGCTCACCATCAGTGTTAAGTATCCATGGTTGCATTTCAGCTAGTCATTGCAGGCTAGAGAAAAAAGTGGAAACTTTTACATGTAGGAGTTCCTTTTCCCTCCTGCTTTACATTCTTACACAATTAAGCTAGGTGTCCAGGTATGAGTTCCTTATTGGAAAAAGCCCCCAGGGCAGAACATAGCATGCAGCATCATTGTTGTTCATTAGTTACCACTTAGGTATTCAAATTAGGGGGAAAATACTCAAAGCACCCTCCTTTCTTTTTACTTTGTAACTGGTTAACACCCCTCACTCCCCCCACCCAATGGCAATTTTCCTTCCTCTATCCCTTACCCAGCTTTGGAAATGTTGAGCTTTTAGTACACATAGGCTAATTTTCAGGACTGCTAAAGTGCTGCTGTTTAACACCATAATAAGCTCGCTGAAAAGCTGCTAATGCATTTCTACTGAGCTCTTGTGAATTACTCTCCTGCACTTAGAACATGTGAACAGTTATGGAAGCACACAGTGTCCTAAGACAAAATGAAAGGGGAATGATTTGCAGTTTTAGGGAACATGCAGACCATTTCCCCCTTGGACTCAGCTGGGCACACACTGATGAGGGCGTATGTGCATAGGTGTCCAATTTGCCTTCCCATGTTTATCTCTCTGGACAGGGCTGTATTCTGAAGCAATAACTCTGAAGCCATCACATTTCTGGGCAGTGCAATCCTCATAAGAGGCACAGGCAGGCATGCCAGGGGACAGGGGAAGAATCTCCTGCACAGGGTGGCAATTCTAAGGAACTGAGCTGTAAGTGGCTCCTACCAGAGGGAATAGGCATCATCCATTGATTGCCTTACAGTGTGGACGAGCATTGATGAAAACCTGTGGTAAAGAAGAAAAAATTGTGCAACAACAATGAGGCAGCTAAACTGATCTCCTCTCTGGGCCAAGAGTGCCTGAAACCTGTTCAAATGGGAGAATCCATTCAATTATTCGCTTGTGCATTCAATAAATGATTACAGAATATCTACATTAGAAGGAAGCTGAGTATCCACTGATCTTGGCAAATTTTTTCTTACCAACATTTGCTGGACTTTTAGACTATAACTGTTTTTTGTACAGTAAATGGAGAAACATAAAAAAGTTAAGTTTCTTAAAAATGTAACACTGCCATAAATAAGCAGTAAAACTTCAGAGTAAGAAATGAAAACAGCAATAGACTGATCCTGCTGTCCTGTCTGGGAAAAAGACCTGAAATATGTGTCATGTCAAGGTTATCAATTAGAAATGGGCCTTACTAGGCAGGCAGGGGACTGACAACTGTGATTTCTTCTTTGAAAACTCTTCCTCTCCAGTAGCGGTTGAATGGAGTGCATGTGTGTGAAAGAGAGCACAAGTCCATTTGTCATTTCATCAACGTGTCACATAATAAGTGACAATCATTAACTTACTAAATGTCTGCACTGGAAGGAATCTAATAGGTCAAATAATAATTCATCTTAATTATAGTAAGAAAATTAGGTAAGAAAAAATAATACTGAGAGAGTTTATTCATTAGTCACAGAGACAGTTCCAAAGTCCCAGACTTGTTAATCTTGAATATACAAATCAATACAAGTTTGATTCCTGGCTCCAGGACGCTTACTAAGCATTTGAAAGTCAGGGCATATTCAGTGGGAACCAGAAAGGGGGAACGCAGAGGTTCGAAATTTCCATAGCTCAACATTCTTGATAGAAGGAGGAAGCTCAGGTGAAAACATCATGGTCATGGCCAGTGGTTTTCCAAAGTCTTTGTATCCAAGAGTAGGACACATTGAGGAGCACATTTGACTCTCTGCTGTCATGTCAGGAATGAAGTTACTACCAGTTTTGAATTCAGTTCCAGTTTCTACAAATTACAGAATGGAGGATCTTTCTGGAGGGTTATTAGGACATCGTGTAGCCACCAGGAGTTGCTAAATCCTCTAGCCTGTGTTGATCCCTTTCCTGGTGACATTGATTCCACTGTCCTGAATACTGAAAAAAACAGGGTTATGGTCATGATCTATAGTAATTTAAACTCACTTCCACATTCAGTATAAGTTTAAAATTGTGAAATGGGGAATCTAGCCCACATTTCTACCCTAGTACTTTTCAGAGCACACAAAATTAAAAGCAAATGAAATGGATTCACTACTTCATTTAGTATGGTTGAAAAGGACTCTTGATTTGGCCGCCAAAATTATATTTCCTCAAAATCAGGTCAATCGTGCAAAAAGCTCTTTTTCAAAGGCTCATGATGAAGAGCCCAGTGGGAAGATGGGAAATGGCTCTGCCCTGACACACCTGTATACTATACCATCCCCACCTTCTGCTCTTGCTGATGAGGGCTGAAGTCAACAGAACTGGCAGCGAGATGCCTCCCTCTGATCTTCACAGATGGACACATCTGTCAGCATGTCATGTAGGCGCCAGTTAGGGAGGACTTACGTTTTCCTCAGCATTGGCAAAGTCTTAATGATTATGTACATTTATCTGAGGCCTGTTAACTTGTAATGAAGGAAGAAGATATGTCCTCTTCATGTATCACTTTGCAAGATGTATGAAGACTTTATCTTTCTCTCAACAGCACGGCATGGGCATCCCCTCCATTTCTATTATGCTTCATGAACTCATCAAATTACTCCACCATGCACAATGCTGTGATGTCACCATTATTAGAATTGGTACATCAGGGGGAATAGGTGAGACGGATTGATTTCTATTAGAATTGAGTGATCCTTACACACGTGGTAGCTGCCAAAATATACCATCCTATTCAGAGCCCAGCAGAAGCCCAGATGGGCTAAAAAGTGTCAGAAGGCTGGACTTGAGGAAATTTAAGGAAATCCACCCACATTGCCTTTTTCTTTTCTTCCTTTTTTCTTTATTGAAACCCACAGGGAGAGATCTCACTACCTATTGCAGGATGGTCTTAGGTGTTTATAAAGAGTAGAAAAATTGCTAGAAGATATGTTTTGAGGGTAGGGGTAAATTTCAAATCTTAGGAATTTTTTTGTTGTTTTTGTTTTTGAGACAGAGTCTCGCTCTATCGTCCAGGCTAGAGTGCAGTGGTGCAATCTCAGCTCATTGCAAGCTCCGCCTCCTGGGTTCATGCCATTTTCCTGCCTCAGCCTCCTGAGTAGCTGGGACTACAGGCGCCCGCCACCATGCCCGGCTAATTTTTTGTATTTTTAGTAGAGACAGGGTTTCACCATGTTAGCCAGGATGGTCTCAATCTCCTGACCTCGTGATCTGCCCCCCTTGGCCTCCCAAAGTGCTGGGATTACTGGCGTGAGCCACCGCGCCCCGCCAGGAATTTTTTTAAGTGACAGAAATAAGTGTGTTCAAGTAAAAAAAAAAAAATCACAAAAATTTCCCAGTTTTATCAGCCAAGTGAGCAAACTGTGAAGCTCTTAGAAAAACATTGCTTTTTGCCCACATCAGTTACTACATCACCTCTATTGGCTGTATCTTTTCCTCATCAGTACACCAGAAAGAAACCAGGCCAGGCTTTCAGGGAAGGCTTAAGTGATGCTTCCTAAAGTTTTCACAGGAGCCTCCTGACCTCCCTTCTTCTTTGGCTTCTCAGGCAGCTGTAAAGAGGCCTTGTTTTTGCTTCCAGAATGTATTGTGATGAAGTTTTGAGGAAACGTCTTCTTCTTCAACTTTTTCTTAAGGAGCACATCTTGTCAGGGTATGATTTTACCATGTCACCAAAATGTAAATACAGACTGCACATGGTAAATGGAGAAGTTCGGTTGACAGGGCAATAGAACTGAATGGGCATTATAAAAAGGGCTGAGATTTGGGAAGAGAAATGGTTGTAGAATTAGACATTTATGGAGCAAAAAGGGATGTCAGAAATCCTCACACAAATAGCTGGAGAAGTGTTGTGTTCAACATCACAAAGCCACCATGGCTGAACCATGCTTCACTAGAAATCATACACGTTGGAAAAGATGGTGGCCTTTCCACAGCCGTGGTCCAGGAATAAAGTCCAGCCAAGGCCCTTACATCTGGGAGAAAGTAAGACCTTTGTGGATATCCATCCAGAGAGAGAAGCAGAGTGTTAGCAATAAGTGTTAGATCAGGCATCCTTCTAGATTGTAGTTTATGCAATACCCCAAATAATCAGTAGTAGGGAACTACTCATTTGGACATGAATTTCAGATAACATACCTCTTAAAGTTGCTCATAATTCTTGGGTTGTGGGTTACAAGGATCTGCCTTCATAGCTCACATTCATGCATTATAAAGTCCTGACTGCTACAGTTACCACTTGATATTAATGAACACCAGCATGGGCAAGGTGCTCCGATGACCATCCAGCTCTTGATAATGGTCTTTTATTTCATGGCAACATGATACATACAGCACACAATGAAGGTCCATGGATGGTGGCAAATTAACCCACTGTGCTGGTGTAGACACCTTCATTTTGAAGTTTTATCCTCATTAAGAACTCTTAGCTTATCAAAAAGTTGTATTTGCTTATTTTGTTTTAAGCAGTTTTGCATTTGGAGATGAAAGACGTACATGGTATTATGTTGCTCACATGATCCCTTCCTACATGAGCCAACACACCTTGATAAGCATAAAGTACTCAATTAGTATGTTGACCTTTGAGAAACCTCAACCATGACATAATACACTAACACATTTAAATATCAGGATGGCATATAAACAACATCATTTTTATGTATACGCTTTCAACTTCTCTCTCAATCACTTTCTTAGGACATTGTGAACAATTCAAGGAGCCACTTACTTGGATTGTTTAAAAAGTATCTGATCAGGCACGGTGGCTCACACCTATAATCCCAGCACTTTGGGAGGCCAAGGCAGTGGATCACTTGAGGCCAGGAGTTTGAGAACAGCCTGGCCAACATAGTGAAATCTCCACTAAAAATATAAAAAATTAGATGTAGTGGTGTGTGCCTATAGTCCTAGCTACTCTGGAGGCTGAGGCAAGAGGATTGCTTGAACCTGGGAGGCAGAGACTGTAGTGAGCTGAGATCACCCCACTACATTACAGCCTGGGTGACAGAGCAAAACCCCATCTCAAAAAAATAAAAATAAAAATAAAAATAAAATAAAAAAATAAAAAGTATTTCACCCCATAAGGATCTATTATCAGTGGCCACCTTGGGTCTCTAGTTGGATCTTCTAAAGCATTTTGTAATTAAGTCTACTTTGATCAATATCAAAATTTATGCCACCCTGAAGGATAAGGCTATATTCTACAGCAGGGATTGTCAAGCTTTTTCTGTAAAGGACAAGATAGTAAATATTTTAGGATTTGCTGACTGTGTGATTTCTATTGCAACTTCTCAACTCTGCCACTAGAGCTTGAAAGCAACTATAGACAATATGTAAATAAATGGGTGTGGCTGTGTGATAATAAAACTTTATTTACAAAGACAGGATTTGGTTTATGAACCATAGGCTTGCAGAGCTATAATCTATGGCATCTTTGTGAAAACATTCACTCATTCGACAAATTGCTATTGAGTACCTATAATGTGGCAGGCACAGAGCTAGACCAGGAGAGAGCAGTGAACAGACACAGTTCTTGCCTTTATAGAGTTTATGTTCTATCAGAGAAAAAAATAAACAAATGGATAATTATAAAAATGGTTAGGACAGAGAGAGTCTAGGGCATATATGAAGATATATCTTCTTATTCAGGCTCTAAATAGAAATGAGACTGGGTCAGAAGCTGGGTCAAAACTGGGCCTGGGGAAATTTAGTGTAACCTATCTGTGTTGCCTTTTAATTTTTTCATTTGTTTGCTTCCCTTCTGTGGATTCAGACCTTTTTCAGGAAGTAAATTAAGCTGACACCTGAAGAGTGACTTGGTGTGTGACGAAAAGGTTGGGGGAGGATGAGAGGGCATGCCAGGCAGGGAGACTAACCGTTGGCAGAAAACAGTTTCTTAAGTAAGCCCAAGTCCCTTGAGCATCCCAGACTTTGTAGCCATGGAAGGTCAGCCAAGAGGCCTGATTTACATGGAGTCGGGGAGGGAACAAATGTGACAAGAATCAGAAGTAAAAGAGGATAGAGATGCAAAGAAATTACAGTAATCAAGAAGTCACAGAGAAGATTAAATATTAAGAAGTCACATCACTTTATGAAAGCTACTTGCTGGCAGGCTTATTTATTTTTTTCCTGACCTAATTTATTCAGATTTGAGCCCAAAGGCTGGCACTAATTTGCATGTCCAAGAGTCATGTTTGTCTTGAAATCTAAACCCCATCACATTGTAAATGTGCATTTGGAAAGACAACAAATGTAAATGCCTCTTCTGAATGTTATTTAATTGCACTGGGAGAAGAAAATAATTTTAAAGTTGAAAACAAGGAGACTCATTAGCAGCTAGCATTAATGTTCGCAGAATTGGTTATATATGCTATGTGTCAAAAGTAAACTCTAAATGATGTTCTTCTGTAATCATTTATTACCACATTGCAGGGATTGCACCAGGGACTGTTGTAATAACGGATATAGCTGTAGACTCCTTCTTTAAGCCCCGGTTTGAACAGGTCATTTTGGACAACATCGTCACCCGAAGTACTGAACTTCACAAGGAACTATCTGAAGAACTGTTCAACCGTAGCAAAGAAATCCCCAACTTCCGAACCCTCATTGGACATACAATGTGTACCTATGATTTTTATGAAGGTGAGAACAATTTATAAACTGGGAAGGCAACAGAAAAATGCCAGCAACTCTTTATTATTCAAACCCATAATTTATATTAAAAGCTCTACTTTAGAAAATTAATATTTGTGGATTAAAAAGGAACTGAAACAGCCTTTTTTTACTTACTAAAGCATTAAAACACAAGGACATAACGAGCAGCAGAGAAACACCCAGAATGAATTTATATTGAGGGTGAATTTAATCCTCCAAGAACAAATTGAACACTAAAATGCAATTAGTGATGTTCACAAAATCTTATCTCTGTTTATGCCTTTAACTTAGATTAGCAGCTCTAAGAGAAGGGAAGTATACTGATTCTGTGTTTCTGCCATTCGTCTGTACCTTAAAAGGGATTCTGTCCCCAGGAAAGAGTGGGCCAGAAAATGGGGAGAAATGCTTGGGGAGGAGGTATAAATCCCACTGGATGGTGTGATCTGAGTGGGGTTTTGTCTCTCAGCCATGAGTAAGGGGTCCCCAGACCAAGTTTAGAGACAAATGGAAGGTGACTGCTATGGAGCAGCGCTTGCTACTAGGGATGAAAGGCCCAGGGGAAGAAACCTTCAAAGACAGACCCCCGACTTTTCTCGTCCCAGAAGAAAGAATCTACATAGAGTCGGTACCATGCCTTGAAGGGCATTCTGAAAATCTGGCAGTATAGTTATATTCTTTTCAAAATCCATACTATTTCATTATAAATTATTTTTATTTTCCCTTTGGATCAAACTTAAAATACTATATTGAATTTTAAGAAATTATGTTTGGAGATAGGTCATATTATCTATACATTTTACTTCCAGTTAGTAAAGGTGGTTTTACCATATAGATGTTGTAAAATAGGAGGGCTGTTGGGGTCTGAAAGGGCTGAGACCCTCTGTTCAAGCCCCACTGACTCACAGTCCCTCTGTCTCGAGGGTCACTCACTGATATGTTAAGCAGAGTTTGCAAATGGCAGCTTGTTAAAGTCAATGTTTCTTTTGGCCTGCACAGTATTTTTTAAAATGTGAATTATTTTGCCAACATTTACAATATCTGGAGATGTTATATGAACATCCACATTTCTGGCTTTTTGAAAGAACTAACATTTAAAAATGTGGAATATATGCATGGCAGCCTTGGCAAGCTCTGACCCACATCTGGGGCTACATTTGCTGAGGCTGGGGTGAGGCTGCTCCCCTCCGACCAGACACTTGCGTCGGCATTACCCGCGTGGCTTCTGCGAGGTCTTGTTTGAATCAGCTTAAATCGCACTCTGTCAGAGGTGTCCGCAGGCAGCTGTAATGAGAAGAGAAGGAACAAGGGGAAGCAGACTGCCAGGGGTGAAAGTAGCATGAAAGACTTAGAGGAAAAGGAGAAAAAGAGAGGAAAGAGCACCAAAAAGGGGATTGTGAAAATAATGGATGGCAACAGCGTGCTATTAGCCCATTTGCTTGAATCCAGGCCTTTTCAGGAATTGGGGAGGCATTAGAAGGTCTATTTCTGGGTGTGCACAGGGTACAGGAGGAGTAATGACATCAGACTTTCCTTTTCTTGCTTTTGCCTGCACTGGTGGATACAGGTGAAATTCAGTGATGAATGAACACTGGGAGCAGCCTGGAAAGGAAAACATGATCACAAGGGGTGGCATACAGCCTGAGAGGTGTGCGGAAAGGGGGAAGGCGGACAGTGTCGCAAAGGGCATAAGGAGAGGCGCAATGTGCAAACACTGTCCTGATCCTCAAGTAGCTTAGTATCATTGAAGCCTCTTTTTTTCTCCCAGCACCCATCCCCGGGCCATTCCCCAGTCATTGGAGCAACCTGAGATTTTCCTCAAAGGGTAGCTCTCACAGCAACAAGCCGCTTCCTGATTTGCCTGGGCACAGTGCTGGCTACAGTAGCCACTCAGCAGTGACTGACCCCAGAATTGAGGCCCTCGGCCATGGACGCTCCTTCCTACATATGAGACTCCTGAGCCAGGGACAGCCTCGTTCCATGGTCCTCTGGTAGGAAGAGTCACACAGCTCAGTTTATCCTACATGGGAAGCACACTGCAGAGTTAGAGACAGCTGTGGAGGGCTCCAGCCAACAGTAAGCCTCTTGTGACGCCACTGCCAGTGGGGTGGGACATCGTCACTAAATGTTCTCCCCTCCCTTTCAGGCCAAGGCCGACTAGATGGAGCACTGTGCTCCTTTTCCAGAGAAAAAAAGTTAGATTACTTGAAGAGAGCATATAAAGCTGGCATCAGGAATATTGAAATGGAATCTACAGTGTTGGCAGCCATGTGTGGACTCTGTGGTCTAAAAGGTAAGCTTTTCATGAATGCTTAGGGTCAAATTCTCCTCTTTCATGCAGCTACTTTTACACTTTAGGAGAAGAAAAAGGGGTCCAGCTATATATTACCTTGGGCTGAATGCATGGCTTGTAATTGTATATAATGTACATTATCTCATAATATCTTGTGAGTGGCCAGGATGTTATTCCTATTATGCAAATAAGGAAACTAAACCTCAAGGGTCAAAATCAAGTTGCCCAAGGTCAACAGCTAGTTGGTGACATGTTCAGGACTCAACAGCAAGTTCGGTTTCCTTCATCCTGGTAGTGGCTAGTAGTTTCTTTTACAACTGAATTTATCGAGACAAGATACAAAAAAAAAATTCCTAAAATAGTCCATCAGTCATAATTTTAAATCGCATGGTCAGGGAAGGATGGGAGGAGAATGTGCCACATGGATATCTGGGGGAAGAGCATTGGATCAATGCAAATCCAAGGCCACAGGCAGGAGCACTCAGGGAGAATTGGAGGAAGAGGGAAGAGATCAGGAGGGGAGAGGCAGTGGTGGAGAATGGTAGGAGAGAGGGAAGGTACACAGATTGTATAGGACACTGTGAGAACTCTAGGTGAAATGGAGAGCTTTGAATAAAGAGGTGGCTGGATCTGACCTGTGTGTTAACAGAATCGTGGTGGCTGCTGAGCTGGGAAGACCTGAATGGGGTCAAGGGCAGAAGCAGGGAGAAGAACGAGAGAGCGAATGCAGTAGTCTAGTGAGAGTTGATGGACAAAGTGATAGCAGCGGAGGCAGTGAGAAGTAGTCAGATTGTAGAAACATTTTGAAGACAAACCCAGCAACATTTGCTGATGACTTGATGTAAATTTGGGGAGAATGGCAGGAGTTAAAAGCGACTCCCATGTTTATGACCTAAACTACTGGAAGCATGAGGTTGTATAACTGGGATAGAAAAAATTGGGGTGAAGATGTTGGGGTAGTAGACATCAAAATGGAGGCCAAGGAAGCAGGTGAATTTATGAATCTGGAGTTTAGGTGGGTCGTTTGGACTGGAGACATAAAATTCTAAGTTGAGAGCATATAGATGGCATTTAAAGCTATGCAATGGATAAGATAATGAACAGTGAGTCTAGACACAGATGACAAGAGGTCCTTGCTTAAACATTAAAAGTTAAGGGAGATGGGAGAGACCAAGGAGGAGTGGCTCATGAAGTTGGCAATACACCAGGGAAGTGTCACATCCTGATATGCAGAGAGGAAGGCTTCAAAGAAGTAAAGAATTACAGCACAATAAAGCTTCATTTTTATCATAAGTGGAATTTGACTTGCAATACTTGTCCTTATAGTCAATCATTTTTAATCTACACATTACAAACAGAATATATGTGGTCATATTTCTAAGAATGTGTTTTAAAAAAAAGCTGTAGTTCTAAGGAGATTAATTGTCGAACTACTATCCTTAACTACTTGCACCTGTCAGAATATATGCACATGTAAATTATTGGTAAAAATGTGGGAAGAACACACAATGCATTTTTGTACTTTTTTTTTTTTTTTTGAGACAAAGTCTCCCTCTGTTGCGCAGGCTGAGTATAGTGGTGTGATCTCAGCTCACAGCAACCTTTGTCTCCTGGGTTCAAGTGATTCTCCTGCCTCAGCCTCCCGAATACCTGGAATTACAAGCTTGTGCCACCATGCCCAGCTAACTTTTATATTTTTGGTGGAGACGGGGTTTCACCATGTTAGCCAGGCTGGTCTTGAAATCCTGATGTCAAGTGATCCGCCTGCCTCGGCCTCCCAAAGTACTGGGATTACAGGAGTGAGCTATCACGCCCAGGCTATCTTTGTACTCTTTTGAAGGTCATTGCTAATACCCTCTTTCAGAGAACAAGAGCATCTGCTTTTCTCTCTACAAGTTAGTGACAGTGGGAAAGCAGCACCCCACACAGCCTGCAGGGACACCTGGATTCAGATGTTTCTGCTCTAGGAAATGCCTCCTCACATTTATTTATTATATAAACAAATGATCACTTGAGTCATGTCTCCACCTAATATGTAAGTGTAACATAATCTGTTAACCACTTTGTTAATAGTTAAATATAAAATGCTGAGATATCAACATGTTGCCTTTGTGAAAACTGGGTGATGACCAGCAGTTCTTCCTTAAGAGGCACCAATTGGCAGCCAAGAAGAGTTCTAGGCTTGTGGACTCTGGACTCTGAGTCTTTCTTTCTCTCTTTAGGATGTTGCAGAAACCTAAGTGAAGTTATTCGAAGAGCCTTTCTGTCCTTGCTGCAAATCTTTGTGACCTTGCTCTCTCTGCTACCTGCAGGTTTCCCTCCTGGATACTTTCTTCTCTACATTTCTGTAGTTACCGGCCCCCACTGCATTTTCTTTCTTATGCTGCTGCTGGACCTACTGGTAGCTGATTTTCACCTGCAAATAGCTCTCTCCCAGGCCACTGCTGCAGCCTTTCATGGAGTAGACCCTTTCTAGACTGCCAACATTCACACTAAAGGCTGCATCTGCAGCTCTGTAGTTCTTGGGAGTATTTCTATCTGAATGTCTTCATGGTGCCAGGGGCTCTTTATCTCCCTCAGATACTACTGTTTTAAAAGGTGGATTCCTGGTATGCTGTCCCTTGGAAGATCAGCCACCAAGTATAGAGACGAAAACCCCATACATAGGATGCTATCATATTCTCTTCTTTCATTACTACTTCATAACATCCTGTTCCTGTAACACTGAAACTTGGAAGCTGGCACCTGGCACCTTCTGATTTTAACCCATTTATAACACACTTTGTGTGAGCCAGAAAAGCTTGCTTGGAGAAGGGCTGAGAATGCATTAACGGACAGCTGCTGAAACAGAGGAAGTTAGAGAGGGCATCCAATGGTAAGCAATATGGAAAAAAAGATTTCACCTGGCACTAAGAGCCCAGGGTCCATAGGCATGTCTCTGCAACCCACTCCCTGCCACTGTTAGTTATGGCTCACCCTATCCTGTTTCACCAGACAACCTTCTGAGACCTCTTCTGTTCCTTTAGTACTACCAGATGACTGGATAACCAATCTGAATTCATACTAAGGTGATGGCTTATAAATAACAATTTTTTACATAAACAAGGGTCTTCTAGAGAACCACTGTACTAATTTAGATGAATTACTCAGAGTTTGGACCATTGCAGAAACAGATCGTTCTATATATATTTAGCACAAGGAAGCCTTGGGTCCATGTGGATTACCACTTATCTTTGCCGTTAGTATTACACATCTCACCCTAAATCTCACCACCTCAAAAAAGTCTTGCATGACTACCTATACTCACTCACTCACAATGGTGTCATTCTATTTCATTTATCTGCATCACATTTACCGCTACTGACTATATTTCCAGTCTGTTTGTAAATTAACTTATATATTATTTCATGCATATTAATGTGTGAAGGCCTATATTGATTATTTCTCTCCATGAGAATATAAGTGCCATAAGAACAGGGACCTTGTTTGTCATTGCTGTATCCCCAGTACTTAGAATAATGCCTGCCATATGGGCTTTAAATATTTTCTGAACGAGTGAATGAATGAAAAAGACAAAGGGCCACTAGACTCTTTTTCACCATGGAAAATGGCCATTGGAAACTTTAACCTTCATTCCCCAGCCATATAAGTGGCTTAGAATTGTCTAAAAGACTTAGGAGTATCTCCTAACTGTCCACAAAAGAGGAAGTAAAGCCTTAAAGTCAAGCCTCCCTTTGCTCTAAGGTCTATACAAATATTTATTTTGCTAGATCTACAACCTCTGGGTTTTTCAATATTTGATAGGTGGACAAACTACCTATAATAAGGCCACTGACACCCATAAGTCACTGCTGCTATCCTGATCTCATTATCTTAGAAAAGAGAGTTGGGAATCCAATACTGTTTTAACAAAGATTCAGGTGAAGGGAAATAGTGGAATTCACTCAATTATTCCAAGGCTAAATTTTCAGCATAAGGTAAACCTGTACAATGGAAGCTCTGTGTAATGCTCAATAAATGCATTCTCCTGTCATTTTATAATATGCACATATCTGTGTCTCTCTTAAAGCAAAATCTACTTTAATTAAGCCCCAAACATTCTGGTTAAAGATGATAATCCTCTTGTACTATGAACTTGTGATAAGTATGTTTAACTTGCATTCATGTTTTAAAGACAGTGTTGCCTTTTGACCCAGGCTTGCATGACAATATATGAAGCCTAATATTTGTCTAAGCTTAGGTTCTGCTTAAATCCTCTTCTATGTCTAGTTGTTTGCAGCACTCACAGTGGCTTTTCTTTAAAGAATTCAGTGTTATTTCCGTGGATAGACACTGGTAACTTAGGGAAGTATTTAGTCTTTATAATATTATCTTAATACAGTTCAATGAGAGGGAGAAGAATCTTGACTTTAATTCCATGTTTATATTCTTCTGCTGTTCCCAACAATGAAGGATATTGGACTCTGAGAACTACATGAGGATCATTGATAAAGGTAAAAAGATACTACAAGGATTAAAGGTTATAATCGGTTTGGAGCTAGAGTATTTCTTAACCCTAAAATGGAGATAAATCCAGATTTTGAAAAATCCTTAGGCCAGGGTACAAGGCGACCAATTGCAGTGCTCTTCACCTTTACAAGAGAAAAATAGACTGTAGCTCAGGAAGGTTAAATAACCTTCCCACCTTCTCAGAGCTGGGAAACAGGTGAGCTGGACTTTAAACCCAGCTCTGCTGACTCAGGCCCCTTTGCACCCTGCCTGCCATTTCTTGCCAGCAGCCTCCCTGTGGAGACAACACGGTCATAGTCTCTGGACAGAAGAGCCAAAATATGCACCACTAAAAGTCAATGCAGATTTTTCCATTTTAAGTGTCGTGAGCAGATAGTTGCACCACTGCTACAAGCAAACCCTAAGGGCTGAGCACATATCAATTGACTTAGTGATGGGATCAAATAAAACATTAAGCAGATACTTATTTACTAGTATGCAGAGCCCTTATTTTGCCAAGAAAATCAGTCACTGTAGCTGGAAAATCAGGTATAAATGGTACATAATTCATTTATTACTTTTACAGGGACAAGATTTTTTAAAAAATGTTTCTTTTTGCTTTGTTTTCACATATTTTAATCAAGGTCAGTGTCTATAGCTTTGTTTCATTCATTTTAATTCCACCCTCCTAGCCTCTGTTCCACTCTTCCCTCCCCACTGCCAACAACTCACACATTAGAGATCATTCAGGGCCATTGATTCCACCCTATCTGTGGCTGTCATTATCTGTGGCCCTCCTCTCCCCTGCTCTGACCCCAGGGAGGCCATCTGGATTCCCCTGGTGAGCCTCCCACCCCCACCTCCAGTAAGTGCTCAAGGCTCCATCCTCTGCCTATCCTGCCGCATCTCTGGTTAAGGGTCCCACATCTGGCAGAAGCCCAAGTCCTCGAGGTTACCTCTGGACCTCCTGGAGAAGACAGCAGTTTTTTGAACTAACCAAATCATGTGAGGCATGTAAGCATGTAAGCTGAGGATGTAGACTTGCAGGAAGCCTCTGAGATCTAACCTGCTCCTTGCTCAGAGGATGAAATGAGGTCTAGAGAGTGTAATTGACCTGCCTGAGGAAACAGATAGACTAAAACAGAGATGAACTAGAATAGAGATCTCCTGTCTCCTGATCACCACTCTCTTCACTATTCCATAAGGTGCAAAAAAGTACTGTATTCATCTATTGAAAGATGACCTGTACTGCCTCTATTTGAAAAAGCGTTTGTGGCAGCTTTCAATGAAAGAGGAATGCATAATAATATAATTTAAGCAGAGGTAAAAAAATAAATAGGAGGCATTTATTTAAGGGAATAGATAGGAAGGTATCCTTTTTTAAATTTTTATGTTTTGAGAAAAGGTCTCTGTCTGTAACTCAGGTTGGAGCACAGTGGTATGACCACAGCTCACTGCAGCCTCCACCTCTTGGGCTAAAGCCATCTTCCCACCTCAGCCTCCAGAGTAGCTGGGACCACATGTTCATACAACCACTAGTTTGTGTGCGTGTGGGGTGTGGGTTTGTTGTTGTGGTGGTTGTTGTTTTTGCAAAGTCGAGGTCTCACTTTGTTGCTAAGGCTGTCTTGAACTCCGAGGGTTCAATCAATCCTCATGCCTCAGCCTCCCAAAATGCTGGAATTGCAGGCATGAGCCACTGTGTCTGGCTAGAAGTTATCAGTATTAAAGAGGCCACCCAGGTGTACAATACTTAATTTAAACACTTAGATTGAGCTCTGAGTTTCCTGGAAGCCAAGCTGTAAATGAAAACACTGCATTTGGGAGGCTGAGACGGGCGGATCACTAGGTCAGAAGATCGAGACCATCCTGGCTAACATGGTGAAACCCCTTCTCTACTAAAAAAAAAAAAAAAAAATTAGCCGGGTGTGGTGGCGGGCACCTGTAGTCCCAGCTACTCAGGAGGCTGAGGCAGGAGAATGGCGTGAACTCAGGAGGCGGAGCTTGCATTGAGTCGAGATTGCGCCACTGCACTCCAGCCTGGGCTACAGAGCAAGACTCTGTCTCAAAATTTAGCTACTAAACAAAAACATTTGCAGTTTGTCACAAAATCTTGATCCAAATGTTAAACTTAAATGAAATTATCAGCTATATTATAATGTGTAGTGTCTTTGGTAGCACCTTTATAAAAGGTATGGGACAATTCTTCATAGGTATAATGAATTGGTTTTAATTCAGCATTGTTTGGGCACCCAAAGAACTGGGGTCCAGGTATGTATATTTGTGGTAATGATGATTCAGAGATAGAGTTTCAAGTCTTTAAAGCAGTCATTTTCAAATATTAATGTACAAATAATTTAACTGGGAAGATTTTTTCATGCAGATTCACTGCCCTTTCCCAACCCCCATCCCCAATTCTGATTTGGTATGTCTGAAATAAAGCCTAAGTATCTCTGATTCTGATGCAAGAGACTAGAGGAGCACATTTTGAGAAACACCAATCTAGAAGAACAAATTGTTTCTATGTCTCTTACCGCTGACTAGCCCCTTTGAATATAAATTTTCCCCACCTTGTTTTTAATAAGCAGCCAACAGCCTGAGATTAGTGGTTCAGTGGAGATACAGGAAGTGCAAAGGCTCTGGGTTGTTGATTAAAAAACATTTTCCGTGCTTTACGTACCAGGCATATAGGGAGCAAAGGCAGTGTTTGCTTAATAAACTCAAACCCTTGAGGAGCAATGGGGAGGGTATGAACACAACCAGGAAGAGGTAGAAGAAAGACCAGGCTGGGAACTCCAAAGCTAATCTTTTCTGCTTTGCCATTTTCCAAAGACAAGCCCTGTTTGGCTTCTACTGTGCACATAGGCATTTGTGCCCAGCCCTGCTATCTCTGCCCATTGTTCATGAGAAATCCTTGTTGGAAGTTCATTCTGAATCAGAGAGGTGGGGTTAAAGTGGTGATCCATAGCAGTGTATGGATTCCTAAGGATTCATGAGTGAATTTTCAGGGGCCCTGGGACCCCTGAAGTTACACACAAATATTTTGTGTGTATAGGCAGAAGTGTATTTTTGTGTGAAAAGAGGTTCCAATTAAGACTTTCATCAGATTTTCAAAGGGGTCATAAATGTTCCCAAAGAGTTGACAATCACTGGGCAGTCCTAGTTCAGCTCAGGGTGCATCAAGCTCCATGTTCCGGTCTGTGTGTTCCCAGAACATTCTAGCCTCAGGTCAGTTCATTGACAATCTCCTTGGTGGCAGTTGGGTCACTAAGTATCTCTTCCTCTCCAGCAGCCAGCCTCCCTGCCTAATCTGAGGATTATGCTAGCAAAGCTGTCAGGCTTAATTTCAGCAAATTTTTTTGGGTAATTAGTCCCTTTTAATTGCTCATGGAAATAGTAATATTAGGTGACAAGATTATTATACGCTGCTTGATAGTGGATTCTCAAGGGTCAAGAAAACACCACTGAGATTGCTATAACCTGTTCTTTTCTATCTTTGGCATTCCCCTTGAAGTCCAGAAAAGACATTTAGTAAAGTCGGTTCCCACTCTGTAAAAAGTACAGAGCACTGGTTTCCTTTTATCCTTCTGCCAAAGTGAAGGATTAGAGCAGGACTTTCAACTTTTCTGTGTGACTGCCAGCCCATGTTAGGCTTCACAGGTTTGCTGATCATTAACTTGAAAAGCTGTGGGAAGTTTCTAGCTCTTCCATTTGCTCATTTACCTGTACAGCCAAGTTGCTTTACAACGGACTGAGTTTTGAATAAATAGGGTCCTAGGTGATGAAATATTTGACGCAGCTCAAGTTGAATATTTTCATTGCTTTTCACGTCACTGAACAAGAGGGTCAGTCTGACCAATGGGTCAGTCTAACCGATAGGGCAGGATTGCCTAATGGTTCACCATGTGCTAGCTCAGGGGAGGAGTGGATGGAAGGTAGAGAACTCTTCTCATCAGTTTAGGAAGCTAGGAGTTGATTGGCTCTGACTAGCTGTGTAATACTGGGTCATTCGGTTGATTTTTCTAAGCCCTCATTTAATCATCTGTCAAAAGGGGACAAAAATAATACCTAGCTCAAGGAACAGCTGTAAAGGATTAAGTGATATCATAAATGCTTGGCATGTAGCAATAACATATCAAACAAAAAGATATACATGGATTGGAGAAATGTGGAGAAACACATGGAGAAAATATTTCTAAACTGATACATCTGATAAAAGGTGATATAAAGAATATGCAAGGAACTCAATAGCAAGAAAACAAATTAAGAAATAGGCAAAGGATCTGAATAGTTTCTAAAAGAAGACATACAAAAGGCCAACATATATATTAAAAACAAAAAACAAAAAACACTCCACCTCACTAGTCATCAGGGAAATGCAAATTAAAACCATGGTGAGGTGTCACTTCACACCTTCACACCTGCTAGAATGGCCATAATCAAAAAAGATGAAAGATTAAAAGTGTTGGCAGGATGTGGAGAAAAGAGAACCCTTGAATACTGTTGATGGGAATGTAAATTAGTACATCAATTATGAAAAACAGTATGATGGTTCTTCAAAAAACTAAGAATTCCCATATGAGCCAGCAATCCCACCTCTGAGTACATATCTGAAGGAACTGGTATCAGTGTGCTGTAAAGAGACACCTGCTCTCCCATGTTTGTTGCAGCATTATTCGCAATAGCCAAGATACAGAATCAACCAAGTGTCCGTCAACAGATGAATAGATTTTTAAAATGTGGTATATATACATGATGGAATACTATTTAGCCTTTAAAAAGTAGGAAACTCTCTCATTTGCAACAACATGGATGAATTTGGAGGTCATTTTGTTAAGTGAAATAAGCCAGGCACAGATAGACAAATACTATATGATTTTATTTATATGTGGATTCTAGAAAAATCAAACTCATAGAAGTAGAGAGTAGAATGGTGGTTACCAGAGTATAGGGGGATGGGGAATGGGGAGAAACTGGTCGAAGGGTGCAAAATTTCAGTTATAAGGAGAATTAAGCTTGAGAGCTCTATTGCATAGCATAGTGACGAGAGTTCGTAATAATGTATATTGAAAAATCTCTAAGAGAGTAGATTTTAATTGTTTTCACCACAAAATGCAAGTATAAGAGATGATAGATATGTGAATTAGGCTAATTTAACCATTTCACAATGTACACATACATGAAATCATCACATTGTACCTCATAATTATATACAGTTACTATTTGTCATTTAAAAATAAAGATAGCATGTACTCTTATAATTACAGTATACTACTTCTTCCCAAATCTAGATCTTATAAAGAAGTGTGAAGTAGCAGAGAGGTCAAAGAAATAAACATTACCCTCATGCCCAACTCTCTCCATGCCTTCCAAGTTTGTTAATATAGACACATCAATCAAATCACATATGCACCGAAATCCTTTTTAAAATGATGCAGATTCAGATGGAGATTATCACACTGTTAGCAATTCAAAGTGGCTAACACTGATTTCGATGTGAGTAACCACATTCCTTGAAATCAAAGATTTGATGTGAAACTGACAATAAAGAATTCATATGGAACTCAATTCTTCTCGCTGATGAAACCAAAGACACTGCCCTTGTGACAACTTTTCAAAAATGAGGTTCAATTTTTAAAAAAGACTTTTGTTCTTTTTTCTCCAGTTTAAATCATAAGATTTCATTCTCTTTCTTTAGAAATCAAATGCTAATATATTTGCTCTTTCATGGTGCTGCTTCTTACATTTAAGCATTTCATATCATGTTTTATCCTCTCAAATTTCATGAGGACCAGTATTCACCTTTATTGGTATTTCCTGAGGTCAGCATTCTATATCTCTTCTGTATCTCATTCTATATCTCTTACTTTTCTCTTCAGCTAGGGCTGCAATGCAGCAGGCAAACTCAACCATTGCACCAAGGAGTAAAATGTCACCTTGGGAATAATGGCTAGTTCTCTAGTTATATCCTCCAGCAAGAAGACCCTCCTCTAAGAACTGGAAATAGGATAGAAAACTGGAGATGGCATGTCTCAGATTGCACAGCTTTCTCCTTTATCTTGAATATGATGCTTTCCTGAGCCTTAATCTAGTCAATTGTGGAGGAAAAGAGGAAGGAGGAGTGTTTGCAACATTTCAGTTAACTTATTTAAATAAAGTATTTGGTGGGATTCCACAAAAATATGAGAATATTGAATTGAAGATCAGAAGTTTCAGTAGGTTGCGTCTACATTACAAAAAAGGAATACACAAAGTACATGTGCTATGGATGCTGGCTTGTTTGACTAATGCTTCTATAGAGAAGATGAACTCATTGATTCCAGCAGTTGTGCTAATTGCTCTTCTAGCTGCTGTGGTCTGTGTGACACTTCTCGACAGACTTGACTGTGATCAGATCAACTTGACTCATGATGTCCTTGTGGAGTACCAGCAATGGCCTCAGCTCCTAATCTCCAACTTCATCAGACGGCGGCTTGGACTTTGTGACTAGACATCCTAACAGGGCAGCCCAACCCTCCCCTGCAAGTTTGTAGCTCAAGTTGTAATGTGAAAGTCATATTTTATTTGTGGCACTTTTATATAGTTCTCATCCACATGGTAAAATCATAATGGAAAGACTTTACGAAATCCTTCTCTCTTAAAAAGGAATATATTGTAAAAGAATTTAATACACTAAATTAAATTCAAATTTCATTTTATAAGTTAACAAAATCAGTCCAATAATTAAAATTTTAAAACTACTGGATTATGACATTTGGAGTTTCATATGCAGCATTAATTAAGCTCACATCAAAATAGACCAGCCATTTGCAGATACAGTTGCCAGTCACTCTGTTTCTGAAACCAATCCAGAAATTCATGTTAGAACATTGTCAGGCACTTCTAGGTATTGGACAAGTGACAGAAACTGATTATCCACATTAAAAATATTTACAGAAAAAAGTGTCAATGAAATATAGGTCTATATGGAAAAGTTATCATTAGGAAAATATGGCCATACTTCTTTTTACCCCTGCACAATTTCAATGCACCACAGAAGAGGATTCAAGATTTACATATGCCTGTTTGTGTTTTGTCTTGGAATATAACAACTCTGGATTACATTTTCCTTTCAACTGAAAACTCTCAGTAATGCAAAGAAAGGCCTTCCTTTTTCTTCAGAATCACAAGTGACTAAATTGCCTTCTAGCCACTTTTTTTTTGTAAAAAATGTGTTTTGAGGAGGCTGTATTTTTTATTCCATTTCAATGTTAACCAAATAGGCTAAGAAATTAGTAGCAATTGAATTAAGACTTGAGTTCAAGATGTTAAAGGAATCCTTTTATGTGACTTGTCTAGACCAGCCTATTGCCCTACCCGTTTGATCCTCTGGGAGCCATGGTGCTCCTCTCGGCTGCACATGCTCTCTGTGAACTGATTGCATCTTGGGTTCTTCTCAATTTGACATACTTGGGAGTTGGAATGACTGGATGGGGGATGGTGGAGGATGACTGGCACACTTGTATAGTATGTAATGTGGTGTACATATATTTATATGGCTGTGGCTCAAATAAAGTTTAATTCCAACACAATACAGATTATTTGGTTCCTGGAGCCATTGTCACATGTGACCAAATGGAGGCTTGGAGCAGGAAAGAGGTCCTGGCTGGTTGAGTCTGAACTGGCCTGCTCCTGTGTGGGGAATGGCTTTCTCTTTTAAGCAACAACAATAAACAAGAGGTGTTTATTGTCACCAATAAACAATCCACCAAGAGGTACATTGGTTTGTGAACTTCTTTTTGGCACTAGAGACACTTTAAGTGCTGTTTTTAGGGTATCCCAATAATTGACCATCAAATTCAAAGATCAGAGCTAAAAGCAAGCTAGAATAGTATTGCCATCATTTTCTGATGGGATTTTTACTTTGTTTCATATTTTTTTAGACCATGTAGTGGAAGCCACCTCAGAGAGCCTTCAGTTTGAACTTTGATCTGTATGCTCCTGGACAATCCTTTTTTTTTTTTTTTTTTTTTTTTAAATACAGGGAGGAGGAGAGGCTATGAGAGGGAGAAGAATGAAATAATTACAGTTAATCTTCTCAACTCCTACGAGGTGTGTGTGTGTGTGCACAGGTGTGCGCATGCGTGCATTTGTGTCTGTGTCTTCCTCACTGGTATTTCCTACCTCAGTAACCATATCGCTTGCACAAGCCAGAAACCTGGGAAATCCCTGTGATGATTCTTTCTCCTTAATTCTCACAGCCAGTCAATCACTAAGTCGTATTAATTGATCCTCCTGAATATTTCCCCAGTCTGTTCATTTCCTTCCATCTTTTTGGCACCCATCCTAGTCCAGGTCACCATGATCTCTCCTGCAGATCACTGAGGAAGCCTTGCTCCTGATCGCCTGCCTCCATTCTTGAAGTTTGATTGGGTTATTTTCCTGCTTCAAGGCCTTCACATTGGTCTTAGAATGAAGACCAAAGCCCTCTGCACAGCTTAGGCATTCCCGACCGGACCCAGCATGGTAGCCCAGCTCACCTTGCCCACTTCTTCCCCTTGTGTCTACCTTCCAGGCACATCATCCTTGGTTCTTCAGTCTTACCCAGGGCACAGATTCACAAAGGCATAGTCCCTTGGGAAGGACTGCCTACAGAACCATCCAATGGGAGTGCTTGGCTGTGGGGACAAGTGGGACTGAAATCCACCCTGTCCAGCTAGCTGTGTGACCTGGACAGGGTGAATCTCAGAACACCCTGAGCCACATCGACTGAGAGGGGCCTTTTCCTGATTTATACAACGGTGTTATATGGGATGATGGGAACTCTTAGTGCCAATGTCCCTTCCCATTTCAGAGCCTTTTGCTGTCTACTGTCCCTGAAGGGCCCTCACTTAACTCATGCTCATGGTTTCAATCTCAACTGAAGGAAGATCCCTTCCTTCAGAAAGTCTTTCTAATCCTCAAATAGGATTCCTCCCATGGTCACCCGTAGGCCCCCTCCACAGCCTCCTCGACTGTTTCTTCAAAGTACACAGCTTGCAACTATGTCATGATTGGGGTCATTATTTAACTAATGCCTACTGTCTAGACTATAAGGTTCTGGAGAACAAAGACTGCACATATTTTGTGTCTATTGCTCCAAGCATCTAAAACAATACAAGAACACGCTAGGCACTCAATAAATACTTGTCAAGTGAAGAATGAATCTTTTTCATAGCATTTCCCTTGTAAACTCTCACTATAATTTCATAGTCTTTGCAATACTCATACTTTCCTTATTCAGTCCTGGTCAGTACAGCTCTCCCTGGCTGTTCCTCCGCTTACATCTCACACTGTTGGGAGGAAAGTCCTCTGTACCATCAACGTACATCTGTGGCAGTGTCTAGAACCTCTTATTTCCTCATATGCACATGGCTTTCCCCTCTGTCAAAACCAAGCCCCAAATTCACCTCCTTTGGGGAGGTCTCCAAGTTCAATTTCCCCTCAAGTCATCACTTCTTCCCTCCTTCCTTTAGAACTAGATTTGCACTGGGAAGACAGGAATTCGTTCTCATGCAGATGCTGTGTTGAGAACATTTATCCTTTGTTCATGCTCCTGAGCTGTCTTCATTTCCTTTGTATTCTTAGCATGTTTTGTTCTCTACAGGTATCTTCTGACTGCTTACCTATGCATATTCTTGGTCTGGGCACCGGCTTTTTACTTCACCTGCAACACGCTTCTCTACTCATTCACTCTTACCGTCTTTGAACACCCTTCAAGAAGCAGATTGGCCTGCAAAAACCCTCTTCTGGTCATTTCTATGTATGTATGTGTGCATTTTTTGTATTTTTTTTTCCTTTTTTCATTCATTCATTATAAACATATATTACCTTCTTCTTCCCCAGTAGAATCTGAGACAGCTTATAAGGTTGAATCATAGCACATCAAGATAGTATAAGTTAGAACTAAGTGGGCAAGAAAAGGAAAAGCAAAGGGAATGGGCATCAACTGGTACAAGTCTGAAGCTTGTGCTCCTGTGCATTCTAGAGAGTCTGCGCCTCAGCAGAATTTGGGCCCTGAATTGGCTTGGGGCCAGCTAGCGGTTGCCTCATAAAGAGAACAAATTTACAGCATCTCTAAAATAAAAATGCAAACTAATGATCAGGAGAAGAACAACTAGTCCTGATTCTAAGAGGCCACAGTGTGTAGAGATGAGTGTGGATCTCAGACTGCCTGGGTGTGGAGTTGGGGGATGAGCCCAAGTTGGGGGTGAGTGTGTTCACTCCAGGACACCGCCCTGAGGTTCTCAACAGGGGTGCACACTAGAATCACCAGGGAAGCCTTTTGAAAACGCTGCGCAGAGGTCCACCTCAGACCAATTCAACAAGAATCTCTGGGAGTGGGACTGGGAAGCTCTATTTTTCATTTTGCCGCCTAAGTTGAGATTTACCAATTTAGAAGAGTGGAGAGTCTGTGACTCTGGCCCGTGCTCTTCCAGTTGAACTTCTAAAACTCTCTAGGCCTTGTCTCCGCTGGAATAGTTATATAAAGATCAAGTTCTTTTACTTAACTCACTCCTCGATGCTAGCAACAGTATCTTATTCATTTTATATCCCAGCAACTTGCACAGTGCCTGGCACATAGTATCACTGAAAGGATTTTACACACACACACGTTTACAATTTATATAACAGGTGATATATTAAAAATTACATATAATTATGACATAATTGTATACTATACATTATACATTAATAAAATAATATATACCTCAATCTTACTATGCATGTATATATGTTTTTGTTTTGTTTTGTTTTGTTGAGCTGGAGTCTCACTCTGTCGCCCAAGCTGGAGTGCAGTGGTGCAATCTCGGCTCACTGCAAGCTCCACCTCCCAGGTTCATGCCATTCTCCTGCCTCAGCCTCCCGAGTAGCTGGGACTACAGGTGCCTGCCACCACGCCTGGCTAATTTTTTGTATTTTTGGTAGAGATGGGGTTTCACCATGTTAGCCAGGATGGTCTCGATCTCCTGACCTAGTGATTCACCCACCTTGGCCTCCCAAAGTGCTGGGATTACAGGCGTGAGCCACCGCACCCGGCCACATGTGTATATAAATATATTCATACATATACACAGGTACACACACATATTTGTTGGTGTGTATAAAATTATATACAAAAACATACAAAAAACTAAACCCCAGTGAAAGATGAAACAAAAATGAACAAAATCACAAAAATAAATAACAAAAAATAGCTGACTACCTCTCAGGGTAATTTTATCCAAATGTTATCTCCTGAACAAGTCTTCAGATCGACATGTATATATTAGTCAATATAATTTGCTTTTGTATTCCATTTTCATTCCCAAACATCAGCACAGGAAACAGTTAAGTTTAATCATTGCTTAGAAAAACTCAATCTGTAATCCAAAGTACACAAAATAACGTTTTTGACTTATTTTTATCAGCTATAGAATGTTATCTAGTGGTTTGCATCCTGTAGAGGCTTCATAAGGGATGTAAACTATCAACTTCAGGAATATAACAGTTTGAATTTTATTTATTCCTTTTACAAACACAGTTCTTAACATTTGGGATTCATTTTGGAGACCCTTGATAAAATCTATGAGCCCGATCTTCCGGAAAACACACATTCATACATATGCCCCCAAATCTGCATATAATTTCATGGGTTTGTGCACCTTCCTCAGGCCAGGTTGTGGCAGGACACCTGTGTCCTCTACCAAAGGCCACAACTCATGTGGGTGGCTCTTGCCACACTGCTGTCCTCCCTGGGTTCTGGTAATTTCCCCACTTCACCCTTCTCGGATCACGGCTGGTAACAGTTGTTTCCAGCTGCATCATCCCTTGTTGCTCCCTAAATCCTGCCCACCCGTTGTAAACAGTCCCTTCAGTAAGTTCTCTCAGTTCTCTGTTTAATTATGCCATCTGGTTCCTGCTGAGACTCAGTAATACAACCTCCAAAATACATCTGGGGACCTAAACCATTTTGAAAATCACTGACTTAAGGAACTGAAGTCATTCTATATGAAGATCTTTCAATTATACATTTTTTAAAATTGCAAAACAGAAGCTAATTCTTTTTTTAAATACTTTTAAAAATATAATCTTCTGTACAAGAATGCATTCTTTTATTTAGAGATTCTCACGAACTCTCCAGGGCCTGCAGCTTGAGAAACATGGTGCTCAACTTATTTTCCTGGCTGGCTGCTGGGCATCACATGTATGATAGAATGGAAAACTTGAGTAAAAGACAGATTAATGGCCTCTATTGTTTGCCTCCAAGCTACAAGTCCTGTCATCCCGTCATGGAAGGAAATTAAAATTGTCTGATACATACTGAGTTTCATAAAGCCACACTGTTCCTCTCCAGGATCCTGTGTGCCTCTAGATGTCTATACCATAAATAGATTTTTTTTTTTTTTTGAGGATTTGATCAACAATCTTCACCTCAGGATTGGAGCTATGTAAATTAATCTTTAATTGTTAAGATCTCCCTTTGTTCCTTTTAAAAATAAATGAATTATACATGTTTTTTCTTTCCCAATCCTCCAGGACTTTCTCCATCTTTTAATGATCCTAAAACTATAGCCAGTGACTCTGCAAACCACTGTCTCCTAAAATGAATAACTGGAAAAACTTACCATTTGCAATCTGCTTCATTATTCACTTCTCAATGATTTTCTCAATTTCTGATTTGTTTTTTCACTCCTCCCAAACAGAAGTCATTCAATCTAGAATCAATTTAAGATTCGTTTTTCTAAAACACTGAGCATAGCAGTTTTCACTTGAGAACAAAAGCTATTAAACCACTTTTTCCCCTTGAAGCATTAAGCCTGATTTAAATATTATTTTTATTAGTATAAAGTAGTTTAGAAATTCATTAGGCAAATAACCTAGACCAGTATATTTTGCACAGGACTGGCCTAGAATTACCCTACCAAAAAATAGTAATTTAAGGTTGTGTCTATTTTTCTAAATTTCTAATATTTCTTGGAAAAGCTATTCCATCTATCGTAGCTTAATTGTTTTTTTTGTTTGTTTGTTTGTTTTTGTTTTTTTTTTTTTTTTTTGAGGCTGAGTCTCGCTCTGTCGCCCAGGCTGGAGTGCAGTGGCCAGATCTCAGCTCACGGCAAGCTCCGCCTCCCGGGTTCCCGCCATTCTCCTGCCTCAGCCTCCCGAGTAGCTGGGACTACAGGCGCCCGCCACCTCGCCCGGCTAGTTTTTGTACTTTTAGTAGAGACGGGGTTTCACTGTGTTCGCCAGGATGGTCTCGATCTCCTGACCTTGTGATCCGCCCGTCTCGGCCTCCCAAAGTGCTGGGATTACAGGCTTGAGCCACCGCACCCGGCCTGTAGCTTAATTGTTAACACTGTGAAGCACGGTGGATGTTCCAGGGTTACAGACATTATCTGAGCCCTTGGATTTTGCCCATTCCTTGTTAAAACAGGAAGATGGATCTTTAAAAATCTAGATGCTTTTCATATTCAAATCAACTTTTTTCATTTGAGATCAAGTTTGTACATTTCCTACCAGCATTCCAACCAACCAAAACCAATGAGGAGATGAAATAAAATGTCACCCAGGTTCCACTTCCTCTAGGTAAATGATCAGCAGTGACCATGAGTCCTCTACTCAGATCTGTTTCCTACACTTCATGGTCCTACCTTCAGCGCTATCTTCTTCCTTCCACTAGGACCCCAGAGGACTCACCTCTTAAAGAGCCAGTCCCACAGTTGGTTTAAGGCTACAATGCTATGAACTCGCTCCAAGTAAACAAGCAAATGACAGAACAAATATATTTATTAAGAATCTACTTTTTGTAAGTCACAAGGCTAGGTGTTATGAGAGAACAAGATGCAGCCAGCTCTGTTAAGCAATTTGCAACCTAATAAGTTCGAGGCACTAAGACAAATGTGTGAATGACTAGGACTCAAAGGATGATCTGATAGACTCCAAAAAAAGAGGTAGAAATACAAGTGTTTTGAGAGGTTAAACCAAGAAAATGATACTACGCAGCTAAGAGGGTTTGAAAGGGTTTTTGGCTAAGGTGGATATTCGAAATGAGCTTTACTTAAGGGTATTTTGATAGAGGTTCTAGGGGAGGTGTTGTCACTAAAAGGAAAAGCATTAAGAAAAATGAGGAAAATACAGGACATATGACTAGAATGGTGAAGATTCTTGGTTGGCTGAATCTGGAAATGTATTTTGGGAGTCTATTAGGTAGGGTCCTAAAAGTCAGGTTAAGAAGATTGGACCGTATTGGCCAGGCAATGGGAAGTTGTTAAAAAGTGTAAAAGCACTGGTTCTTTTTCAGATAAAGATCACTAACAAGAACACCTGGATGCAGACGACCACTACTCGACCGGCTACATTTCACAATTTCCAAGGTCGTGGTGGGTGATCGGGGGAGATAGATTAAAGGTAAGATGAGGCCTCCAAAGACACTATTTGCTTGTCAGATTAGTCAGTTCCTTTACTTGTGAAGGTCAGTGGCTTCAAATTTTTACCTAAAAAGTCAAGCCACTTACATATTTCAGAATAAAAATTGCCTTTTCATGTGAAAGATCATGTGCTTCCAAACTCTTCTTATGTTAAAAGGCTAAGGAGAGTTCAAATATGACAGAGCCTGAGCAGAGGCTGTGGAAGACAGTGGCACTGAAAAGACTGATGAGTGAGAGATGTCAGTGATGATCTCAGCATCTATGCAGATAAAACCTTTTATGGTTTTGCGGCTAATAAAAAATTAGCTTTTCCGGCCGGTGGCTCAAGCCTGTAATCCCAGCACTTTGGGAGGCCCAGGTGGGCGAATCACAAGGTCAGGAGATCGAGACCACGGTTAAACCCCGTCTCTATTAAAAATACAAAAAATTAGCCGGGCGCGGTGGCGGGCGCCTGTAGTCCCAGCTACTCAGGAGGCTGAGGCAGGAGAATGGCGTGAACCCGGGAGGCGGAGCTTGCAGTGAGCCGAGATTGCGTCACTGCACTCCAGCCTGGGCGACAGAGCGAGACTCCGCCTCAAAAAAAAAAAAAAAAAAAAATTAGCTTTTCCAAAAAAATGTATAAAATTTAATTCATTAAAAAGTAAAGTCTCAGTGAAATTCTGATACATGTTACAACATGGATAAACCTCAGGATATTATGCTAAATGAAATACTACACACATACAGATAAATACTGTGCGATTTTACTTATATGAGGTAGACAAATTCACAGAGAAAGAAAGTAGGATACTGGTTACCAGGGGCTGAGAAAAAGAGGAAGTGGGATTCATTGTTTTATGAGCACAGAGTTTCAGTTTGGGATGATGAAAAAGTTCTGAAGATGGATAATGGTGATAGTTGCACAGTAACGTGAATGTACTTAATGCTACTGAATTGTACATGCAAAAGAGTTAAAATGATAAATGTTATGTAAGTTTCACTATTATAAAAATGCAAAGGTTCAGTAAGGTCTATTTTGTGTTTTTTTAATACCAAATTCTAATTTACTCATTTCATTAATTTACTCATTGCTGATACTCATGCCTGCAGGTTGCTATTTCTATGTGGGCTTCTCTAATCTACAGGACTAGTTAAATGGCTTTAAGAAGGTTCTGTGGTGAGTGATGAGTCACAGCAAAGGAGTTGAGTGTCGTAATTGCTACCAGCAGGGAGACCGTGTAGCCTGATGTTCTTATCTCCAATATAAGACTGTATCTGCCAAGAAGTCCTAAATCTTTGAATCAGGCAGTTCAGACATTCTTGCTCAAGATAGCATAGCTGACTGAAGTTATTTTTTAAAGCAATTTATCAGACTCAGGAATGCAGTGAGAAGATATGACTGACACATCAATGGCTATCAGAAAGAATGATTAAATCTAAAATACTAGAGAGAAGAGAAGAAGGTAGACACACCAGGGAATATTTCTACAGGATCAAAGTCTGTGAGTTTAAAATGAAATTTTCCTGCATCAATCCTATAGGCATTACCCTGGGTATAAATACTCTGGTGTCTCATTAACAAAAGAACAACTAATAAGGTAATTTATCTTTTCAGGTTGTCATAGCATACATGGGACTCTGTGGGATCAAAATATGTTGCTAGAGAAAGAAATGAATTATCATAAAGTGGAGGGAAATAATAAGAAAAAATGAAAGGAAATATTGAGAGGGAAGGGAGACTAGTTAGCAAGGAGGACAGTTGTGGAAGGATATTAAGAGAAGAAGTTTACTGGGGGTTCTGCAAGAGGGAGAGCTATTATACCCCAAAGCATCAAGAACACCTACAAAGCCTGCATGAAATATTTTGGGAAGAGAATCAAAACATGCTAGAAAAAAAGAGAAAACTTAAAGCCAGGTTTGTGACCTGAGCTTACAGCTGATACCAAACATGAAGGCTAAGGTTTAAAGCTCACGTAGACATGAAGCCTCATGTCAGGTGAGGTGGATATTGAAACTAAGACCCAGCTGAAGAAATCTTCCCACCTACACAGGAGATTCTAGTGAATCTAGTTTGTCTCTGTTTAACAAGGCAATGGGAAAAAACATACAATTCCCTAAGAAAGTCAAACTCCATGCCTGAGTCTGGCTTAAAATTTGAATTTATGTTTCAGGAACTCCCATTTTAAAAGATATACAGAAAATTGGGTCATGGAACAGAGATGCCCCTGGTACTTCTAGCATAATAAATGCAAAACCACCTGGGGAAGCAGACACACCCAGGTGACACAAGATTCTCACAAAATAGCCAGACTTGTTGAAGATAAGCTCATGATAGAAAGTCACAGAATAAGCGAGTAACAATATTTGTGTGAAGCACAGTCAACAGGAGGATTAGACCCAAGAATGTGACTAGAATTGGGCCTTAGAAAGCAACTGTCATAGAATAGCTTTAATATCTCAAAGCTATACCAGAAGTAATTAAAACACAAGAATAAGAAATGTGAAAAGACATGTGAGGATCATGGCGGACGGGAGGCAGGACTAGATTGCAGCTCCATCTCTGACAGGACTGTGTGTGCAGGCTTGCATCGTGAATTTTTGCTCCACAACGGCTGCGGGAATAAATCAGGAAACTTGAGAGGACCCACAGACCCCCTGAAGAAAGCAGATTGCTCCTGCAGGGTCCGGGAGACAACCCAAATACTCTGAGTGCCCAAACTGGAAGTGGGAAAGGGAGACTGTCCGCCCCAAAACACCCCTCCTTCCTGGGGAAACCGAAGGCCTAGGTTATGGGAGAAGATTTTGACCTTACCTGGAGCTGAGTCAATTCAGAAAGCCGAGTGAAATACAGGGTAGACGAAGCAGTGGGAAAAGCCCTGGGAGCTCGCTGGGTCCCCAGGCAAGCTGTTTTTGCCTGGCCTCACAGCGGCGCTTTGGAAGGATAGCCAAAGGTGCTGGGAAAAGGCCACAGGGAGAAGGAAATCTCCAGCTGAATTTTATAACAATTTGAACTGACGGAGAAGCCTCCTGGCCAGAACTTGGGGGAGGGCGTCAATCCGATGTGCTGACTCCACAGGTGGGGGAAGAAGGAAAGCCATATTTGCTTTTGCAGCTGGGAGGCAGGTAGCCTGGGGCAAGCTCTCAGCCCAGGTAGCTGAAGACAAAAGTCGTATACTCTTGGAGGTCTGAGGCCCTGCTCACCACCTGTTCCTCCCCATACTATCACAGCTGATGCTCTGGAAAGCACTACCTCCTGGCCAGAGGCCAAACAGCACAAAAATAGTGCATTTAACCACTGAACCTAAGAACCCTCACAGAGTCCATTTCACCCCTCTGCCACCTCCACTGGAACAGGTTGTTAGATATGAGTTCTAAATTTCTTTTCAAAGAATCAATATGTCAGTATGTTCAATTCTTTACCGTCTACTTTTAAACTTAACTTCCTCATAAAGCAAACTTTTTCGATTACCTGCTCCACCCTGACTCATTTCAATCACCTGCTCCACCCTGACTCATTCTGATTACCTGCTCTGTCATAACCATTTTTCCCGCCAAAAACACTCACCGCCCCCCACCTTTACTCTCTTTAAATTAGCTAATCAGAATTTAGTTTAGCCTGTGCAGTCTAACCCTAGCCAACAGGGGAATGACACAGCAGCATGGGCCACCTGCATCAGGGATACGAACCCTTTCCCCTCCCTTGTCCAAGTGTGTGCTCACCATTGCTTCATCTGTAAGGGCGCACCCTTCTATAGAAGTACCTTGCCTTGCTGAGAATTGAAAAGAAAATTTTATATTCGAGTGCTATTTCTTTTGCAGCACCAAAACTTTATATATAACAAGGTGCTGGTATCCACAGCTGAGAGACCCAGGCAGTTCACATCACAGGACTCAGCAGACAACCCCCAGTACCAGCCAGTTAGTGGTAGACTTACTAGGTGGCTAGATCCAAAAGAGAGATGTGGCTCAGGAAGCCACATCAATAGGAAAAAGGGGAGAGTACTATATCAAGGCAACACCCCATGGGACAAAATAATCTGAACAACAGCCTTCAGCCCTAGGCCTTCCCTCTGAAGGGTATATATATATATATATATATATATATAATGACAGATAGATGTATAGTAGTATCCATATATACGTATGAATACTACTCAGCCATAAAAAGGAATGAATTAATGGCATTCGCAGCAACCTGGATGGAATTGGAGACCATTATTTTAAGTGAAGTAACTCAGGAATGGAAAACCAAACACCATATGTTCTCAGCCATGAGTGGGAGGTAAGCTGAGGATGCAAAGGCCTAAGAATGACACAATGGACTTTGGGGACTCAGGGAAAAGGTGGGAAGCGGGTGAGGGATAAAAGACTACAAAAAGGGTGCAGTGTATACTGCTCGGGTGGACCAAAATCTCACAGATCACCACTAAATAACTTACTGATGTAATCAAACACCACCTGTTCCCCCAATAACCTATGGAAATAAAAAAAATTTTAAAAACTTTTTAAAAGAAATACAAAAAGACGAGTTTGCTTCGAATGATGTTAATGATGATGATGATGATGATGATGATAGCATAGCACTGACCACATACTACATACTCTATTTTTGCAAATATTAACTCATTTAATCCTCACAACATTATAGTATTATTATTGTGTTATGAGGCATTATTATTTTCCCATTTTATAGTTGAGGAAACTAAAGGACAGTGAAGTTAAGTAACTTGCCCTGGGTCATAGATCTAATAAGTGACGAGTTGACATTTGAACAAGGGCATTCTTTATTTGGAGTACAGGGCCTTAAGCACTATACTAAATTAAGAACTAAATCAATTTCCAAATGAAATTTCAAAAGAATTTCAGGATTTGATAATTACAAAAGTTAAAATGCTGGTAATTGTAGAGAAAATTCAGCAGGTGAGTTAAAGAGCCAGTTAGGCATAGTTGAAGAAAAAAGGCATGTATAATAATGTATAATGGAACTGAAAAAAATCTAAGAATGTAGTAAAAAAGGAAGAAATGGCAAATATATAAGCAAAAGTAAGAAATCAAGAGAAGAAAGACGATCCAATATATTTCTGAAAGTTTCAGAAGGAAAGAATACAGAGAATAATAAAGAGGCAAAATTCAAAATATAATGACTAAGAAATTTCCAAAGTTGGTAAAAGACACAAATATTCAAGAAGCACAGTATAAAGATACATCACAAATGAATATATGTAATAAGGTTGTCTAAGAAAACTAAGAAAATGTTAAAAGGAAGCAAAAAAGGAAAGAGATTTCTTACGAAGGAGCAGTTAGATGGATAGCACATATCTCAATAGCAACCGCAAACACTAGAAAATTCTAGATTATCTAGGTGATAATATCTGCAGAGTCCTGAGGAAAAATATTTTCAACTTAGAATTCTATAAGCAAGTAGAAGATCAATCAAGTATGAGGAAAAACAGAAAACTTTTTTTTTTTTTTTTTTTTTGAGACGGAGTCTCGCTCTGCCACCCAGGCTGGAGTTGCAGTGGCCGGATCTCAGCTCACTGCAAGCTCCGCCTCCTGGGTTTACACCATTCTCCTGCCTCAGCCTCCCGAGTAGCTGGGACTACAGGCGCCCGCCACCTTGCCCGGCTAGTTTTTTGTATTTTTTAGTAGAGACGGGGTTTCACCGTGTTAGCCAGGATGGTCTCGATCTCCTGACCTCGTGATTCGCCCGTCTCGGCCTCCCAAAGTGCTGGGATTACAGGCTTGAGCCACCGTGCCCGACCCAGAAAACATTTTTAAGCAAATAAAAATGGAGAGACTCCCCTACACTTAGATTATTGATGAAAGAACAGCT
Source organism: Trachypithecus francoisi (assembly GCF_009764315.1). Classification (NCBI taxonomy): domain Eukaryota; kingdom Metazoa; phylum Chordata; class Mammalia; order Primates; family Cercopithecidae; genus Trachypithecus; species Trachypithecus francoisi. The sequence goes on along the minus strand of NW_022681458.1, from coordinate 84,679,652 downwards.
AATTGAAGGATACACTTCAGGTAAAAAAATAATTGACTCAGGAAAAGAGGATGCAAGAAGAAATGGTGAGCAAAGGAATACAAAAATAATAACTGAAAAAAAATCTGAGGGATTAAAAATAAGTACTAAATAATATTAAAATGGAAATCTGAAATACAGAATTGAAGGGTCCTAAGAGTCCACCATCACTGGAGAGGACAGGAGAGGTTTGAAATAACATTAGACTTTATTACTTGTGTATACTAAAATACAAGGTTGGAGGAGGGGGCAGAGCAAGATGGCCGAATAAAGCCTCTAGCAATTATCCCCCCACCACCACAGGAACACCAAACTGAACAACTATCCATACACAAAAGCACCTTCATAAGAACTAAAAGCCAGGTAAGTGACCACAGCACCTAGTTTTAACATCATAAGAGGCACTAAAGAGGGCATGAAAGACAGTCTTGAATTACCTACACCATTCCTTCCTCATCCCTTGGCAGTGGCTACATGATGCAGAGAGAGAATCTGGGCATCTGGGAGAGGAAAAGTGCAGAAATCATGGAACTTTACATTGGAACTCAGAGCTGCCCTGTCATAGTGGAAAACAACTTGGGGTAGAACTCAGTCGGTGCCCACAAAGGGAGCATTTAGACCCACCATAGCCAGAAGGGAATTGTCCATCCCAGTTGTCAGAACCTGAGTTCTGACAAGTCTCACCATGATGGGCTAAAGTTCTCTAGAGTTCTAGATAAACTTGAAAGGCAGTCTAGGCCACAAAGACTGCAATTCTTGGGCAAATCCTGGTGCTGTGCTGGGGTGAGAACTAGTGGACTTAAAGGGCATGTGACCTAGTGAGATACTAACTTGGACAGCCAAAGGAGTGCTTGCATCACCCCTCCGCCAGCTCCAGGCAGCACAGCTCACAGCTCTAGGAGAAACTCCTTCACTCTGCTTGAGGAGATGAGAGAAAAGAGTAAAGAGGACTTTGTTTTGCAACTTGGATACCAGCTCAGCCACAGTATAATAGGGACCAAGCAAAGTTCTGAGGCCCCCATTCAGGACCTAGGTCCCAGAGACATTTCTAGACACCATAGGCCAGAAGGGAACCTATTGCCTTGAAGAGAAAGATGCAGCTGCCGCAGGATTTATTACCTGCGGGCTAAGGGGCCCTTGGGCCTTGAATTATCAGCAGCAGTAGCCAAGCAATACTCACCACAGGCCTTGGTTGAGACTCAGAGATGTGCTGGTTTTAGGTGTGACCAAGCACATTCCCAGCTGTGGTGGCTATGGGGAGAGATTCCTTCTGCTTTAGAAAAGAAGAGGGAAGAGTAAAGGAAACTTTGTCTTGCAGCTTGGTTGCCAGCTCAGCTACAGTGGGATAGAGCACAAGTGGGCTCCTGGATTCCAGGTCTAGGTTCCTAGATGGCATTTTTGGACCTGCGCTGGGCCACAGGGAAGCCCACTTCTCTGAATGGAGACTCAGGACTGGCAGCATTCACCACAAGCTGACAGAAGAGCCCTTGGGCCTTGAATGAACATCAGCAGTAGCCAGGCAATACTCACCATAGATCTAGTGCACTGGTGGCTACAAGGAATCTTCTGCTTAAGAAAAGAGGAGGGAAGGCTGGGCACAGTGGCTCACGCCTGTTATCCCAGCACTTTGGGAGGCCGAGGCAGGTGGATCAGCTGAGGTCAGGAGTTCGAGACTAGCCTGACAAACAAGGTGAAACCCCATCTGTACTAAAAATGCAAAAATTAGCCGAGTGTGGTGGCAGATGCCTGTAGTCCCAGCTACTCAGGAGGCTGAGATAGGAGAATTGCTTCAACTATGCCTAACTGGAACGAAGGTTGCAGTGAGCTGAGGTCGCATCACTGCACTCCAGCCTGGGCGATGGAGCAAGACACCCTCTAAAAAAAAAAAAAAGAAAAGAAAAGAAAGAAAGAAAAGGGGAGGGAAGAGTGAGAAGGACTTTGTTTTGCAGCTTGGGTGCCAGTTCAGCCATAGTAGAATAGAGCACTGGGTATACATGTAAGGTTCTGAACTCTAGACCCTGGCTCCCAGATGGTACTTCTGGACCTACCTCGGGCCCAGAAAAATTCACTGCTCTGAAGGGAATGACACAAGCCTGGCTGAATTTGCCACCTCTTGATTGTAGAACCCTTGGCCATTGAGTAAACCTAGGTGGTATGCAAGCAGTGGCCATCCTGGTCCTTGAGCAAGACCCAGTGCTATGCTGGTTTCAAGATGACTCAGCACAGTCTCAGTGGTGGTGACCAGAGGGGTGCTTGTGTCACCCTCCTGCATCTTCAGATTGCTCAGCACAAAGAGAGGCACCATTTGTTTGGAGGACAGTAAGGGAAGAGAACAAGAATCTCTGCCTGGTAATCCAGGCAATTTTCCGGATCTTACCCAAGACCACCAAGGTAGTATCTTTACAAGTCTGCAAGAGTCACAGCCTTACTGGCTTGGGGTGCCACTTAATGCAGATATAGCTTCAGTGACCAAAATCTTAGATCACAACATTCAAGTCTCTTCAAATACCTGGAAAGCCTTCCCAAGAAGGACAGGTACAAAGAAGCCCAGACTGCAAAGACTACAATAAATACCTAACTCTTCAATGGTCAGAAACTGATGAATATTCACAAGCATCAAGACCACCCAGGAAAACATGGCCTCACCAAACAAACTAAATAAGGCACCAGAAACCAAAAGAGACAGAGCTATGTGACCTTTCAGACAGAGAACTCCAAATACCTGTTTTGAGGAAGTGCGATGAAATTCAAGATAACACAGAGAAGGAATTGAGAATTCTATCAGATAAATATAACAAAGAGATTGAAATTAAAAAGAATCAAGCAGAAATTCTGGAAGTGAAAAATGCAATTAATACACTAAAGAATTCATCAAAGTCTCTTAATAGCAGAATTGATCAAGCAGAATAATTAGTGAGCTTGAAGACAGGCTATTTAAAAATGCATAGAGGAGACAAAAGAAAAAAAGAATAACAAACAATGAAGCATAACCACAAGATGTAGAAAACAGCCTCAAAAGGGCAAATCTAAGAGGTACTGCCTTAGGAGGTAGAAAAAAGAGACAAGGGTAGAAAGTTTATTCAAAAATAAAAGTAACAGAGAACTTCCCAACCCTAGAGAAATATATCAATATCCAAGTACAAGAAGGTTATACATCACCAAGCAGATTTGACCCAAAGAAGATTACCTCAAGGTATTTAATAATCCAACTTCCAAAGGTCAGGTATAAAGAAAAGATCCTAAAAGCAGCAAGAGGGAAAAAACAAATAACATACAAAGGAGCGCCAATACATCTAGCAGCCGACTTCTCAGTGGAAACATTTTGGGGGTCCAGGGGACCTTCCCAGCACTTCTTAAATTATACCATTATGATATATGTGATTCCATATCCTGGTAAAAACCCAAAGAAGAGTCATCATTATCTGATTCATGGATATGTCCCATAATGTTCTGTAAATACCCAATGTAATTCTTGATACTTGTGATAGTAGAAGATGGTCAATTTGACAAATGCTGAGATCAGGAGACAATAGAGTTGAGGGCTTAGAAGCCAGGTTACCTGGCTTTAAATTCAGATTCTTATCCATTCTGTAATCTTGGGCAAGGTAAGTCACCTTTCTAAGCCTTGGTTTCCCCCATTGTAAAATGCAGGCTAGTAACAGTGTGTATCTCATAGTATTGTTGTTGCAGATCAAATTACCTCATACATGCAAAGCACCTGAAACAATTCCTAGAATTTAGTCTTCCATAAATGTTGGCTGTTACTCTTAGCAGTTCTGACAAAAAAAAACTGTCAGTCAAGAATCTGTTGTTTAGGGGTTTGATTTCTATATTTGCATCTGCATAACATATCACTGTAAAACAATAATGTATTACTGTTCTTTATAATTTCATAAGTTGACTATGATCAGATGGGTGGTTTTCCTGCTGGTCTTACTTGGGGTCTCTCATGTGGTTGCAGTCACATGACAGCAGGGGCTGGAGGCATTTGGAGGCTTGACTGTACTGGGATGTCCTAGATGAGCTCTTTCCTCACTTGTCTGGTGCCTCAGTGCTCCACCACATGGCTTCGCTCTCCACAGAGCTCATCCTCCAAGGCTCTCCATGGGGCCTATCCTTCAACAGCATACTTGGACTTCTCACATGGTAACTAGCTTCTAAGAACACAAGAGTAGAAGCTGCTGGTCCTTTCTAATGCTTAGGTTCGGAACTGTCAGGATCATTCCTGCCCCATTCTACTGGCAAGTCACAAGGTCATCCAGCTTCAATATGGGAGGGAGGCCACTAGAGAAGAGCATTAGGAGAGGGAGGCAGGGCTCACTGGGGGTGGTTTTCAGTGACAACAGCTACAGTTGGCATGTGGGAGTATGAAGAGTGTGTTACACCCAAAATGAAGAAAGGACAGGTAAGGTGTGAGTTCCATAACTGAAGTGAACAGAAACCAAGACTTGTGGTATAAATAGATCCAAGCAGGGGTAGGCCTGGCAGATGGTTGGCAGAACTCCATGTCAGTGGTTGGTAACAGAAGATGCTGAAGGTAGCTACCAGAGGAACTGGAGATCTTGATCACAGAAGGCAACCGCTGAGTCCTCGAGTACCACAGACAGAAAAACCATTACCAAGGAACCACAGAAAAGTGTCCATGGACAGGATAGGGTGTAACCAACCAGGCCCTGGGCAGTGGAGTGACATGCTGGCAACAGAAGGAGCAGACTCAAGGTCTTGATGCTGAGTGAAGGCAGGCTTCTTATCACACTGTGCTTCGAATCAGGATTGTTCAGAGATTCTGTAAGAGCATTAAGTGTACTGTTTGGGATTTGGACAAGAGAGAAACAGCAGCTAGAGCCAGGCCAGTCATCACACCTTTGGTCTCTGCAGAGTTATGAATATTTCCATTTGCATATCCACTTGCCCAAGGCTTACTTTGCAGACAGACCTACCCCTCTAAAGGAACTTTCCAAGAGAGAAAACAATGAATAAATTTGCTCTTCCTCTTGAAGTGGTAAGGATTGGATCCCACTGACCTCCACGTTCACATCACCTCACACCTGATTTATTCTGATTAATCATAAACGGTTTCCCCACTCACAGTGTTCTCCCTGCTTCCATCTGACTGTACCCTGCTCTCCTATTAACCTTCTGGAAGCATTGTCTTTGTTTTCATGTTCCACAAATATTTAAATATTTTGTACTCTCTACATAATGAAGTTCATTCATGAAACCCTAGGCCTGTGTCTGTGAAGAATGGGATGGAGTTGGAGGATGGCAGAAGTAAAACTCACAGATACCAGGAGGTATTGCATTCTGGCTTTATAAAGCCTCAAAAGGGATAAAAACAGCATAGACCAGTAAACATCTGAATGTTGTTCTTTCAGAAAGAACATGGAAAGAGACCAAGGGGGTCTGTTTTATCATGGAACAGACCAAGGGGGTGACAACTGGTCAGCAGCCTGCAAGGGTGAAACATCTGCTAGGTCTGAACCAAAGGGATCCCAGAAATTTGTTATCTTCCCTACTGGAAGAGTCCACCATCACCCAAAAACAATTGCTGCTTCTTGTAAAGCCACTCAACAAGCCACCGGCTTAGGCATGGCAGGTTATTGGCAGAACTCCATGCTAGTGGTTCACTTAGAACAGTCACCCATGCATGGTGTCTGGGTTCTCAGTCCCAATATTTTCAATCCATCATATTCTGCAAGTTTTTCTCTGTGCCTGCACCACAGATGATGCAATTTCCTTTATCTACACCTGTGTAGAGATGAGGAGGTTTTTCCATTTCTCCATGTTGGAGGTTTGTTGAATTGAATTAATCTGTTACAGATTTGGACTCAAAAAGAGGAAAAAAAGGAAATTGTCTAGAAACATTAAACTCTGAGGCTTCCGCTGATCTCTCAAGCCAGTGTTAAGTAACTACGTTATATTGATATAATGATATCAGTGGATAACAAAATATTCTCTTCATATTATCTGGACCTTTTCTTCTAGATACCAGGGTCCCAATCTATGTAGACAGAAGTTCATGTTGTGCTGTGCTGGATTTCCTTTAGCAAGGCATTTATTTTCACTACCAAGTAAAGTTTGATTTTATTTTAGTTTTAAAAATATTATTTGTAATAATCTTCCCAAAGTAAACGAATGTATATTTCAATAGTAACAGGGCATTTGTGGCATCATTTTGTTTGTAATATACTGTGAAGATAAACATTTCAGATGAATACCATATTTATAAAATGTCTAAAGAAATGTAAGCAAATTGTTTTTGAAATTGTTTATAAATATTAGGAGTTTTAAGCATATGTGGTGCTAAGTAATATTGACATGTCTGGGAAAATGTGCAAAATAGAAGGCAAATAAGGCAACTACTCATTCCCCAAATTCACTTACCCATAAGCAAAATAAATCCTTTGAGAAAAAAATATGTGATGAAATTAGTGAGGCCAACAGTGACATTTAAAACATGTATTTAAATACAAATCTGTATCAAGTTAAGCAGTGAAAAAAAACCTTGACCCCTATACTATTAAAGGCAGGAAAGAAAAGGAACACAGGCATTTGTTAGTACAAGAAGTACTGTTGAGGGTGGAAATTCTTTCTGGAGATTATAAAAATACGGTAGTAATAGATTTGATGTCATATTTTTTCCCTAAGGACTGAGGGGTACAGTTGATTCCATAAGTGGTTGGGCAGCTTGTGGATTCTATTGTTATAATTCAGTCCTGTATTGAGTTTCAAATATCTACTGTTCCTAAATGTTCAGTGTCTAAGTTCCTCAGACTTTCCTCTCAGGATCTCTCTAGTATTTAGCAGTAATATATTAAGTGTTCATCTTCAAGTGTATCAGCAGCCATTCAATCATTTTTCCAAAGAAATTGGTCAAATGTCAGAAACAGTAGAATTCCCAGATTGCTTTTTCTTCCTAGGTCAAACTTCATCATTTCTGGAATTTGTTTGAAGTTTTCAAAAATTTTATAACTTAGATTTTCCTCGTGACTTCTCCTGGCAAAGTATTGGTTTTAACAAGTTTCTATTTTCTCCCCCATATCTTTTACTTTCAAAATGGCTTCATATTTTATCTTTGAGTCCTGAACACAGAACACAGAGGTAAAATATAGCTATGTTAGATTTTAAGAGATGACGAAGCTGTTTTAATGAGGGCAAAATAAAACCTATGGAAGTATAAGCTCCATAAAAAACAACTAAATACACATCAAATGTAGAAAGCCCCACCCTTTCTATGATTTTTACAATTAATAGGACCATATAAATCATAGGAATTCGGGTGTGGAAAAGTGGGCTGAGCTCTTTGGAGGGAAAGAAGGTCCTTTTATAGTTAGTTTTTCTGTAGTGCAGACGTCTTTGCTGTGAAAAACAGTACTCAGCAATTAAAGTCAGGTTAAAAAGAAACTGAAATGTTCTCTTCTTCCTATTTTCAGAAAAGAGTGGAAATGGTAGTTGAGAGGACAGTTGCAGAGATGGAGGGATTATCTTCAGAGGGCATGAGGCTGTGGTTGGTGCATCAGAGGAACTGAAAAAAGAGCAGTGGTATATCATTGCATCCATAGTAGCAAATACTGAAATCCTCTCGAGTTAATGTAAGTAGGAAAGCAATATTTTATGGGTATTAGGTAGTTCTTAGAATTTCTGGAAAGGCCAGAAAGTGATTGTTTGAGGCTATCCAACTAGAGAAAATGCTCAACTCTAACCAGGAAGTGGCCCCGCTGAAGACCCACTGCTGCTGTGTCCCCTGCACCTTTGCTTACATCAGTTACCCTAAGAACTAAGAACCAGAGACTTTAAATTATGCAACTATTGTTCCTTGAAGCTGAAACCTTCCACTGCTACTTTTGTCAGAAGTGGATTCTTGCCTTATCACATAGCTGTCTTATGAACTGCAGTCTCAAATGGGTGCATCTGATAGGAAGATAATATATCACAAGATATTGGGGAAACTGAATCTCTAGCTTCTACTCTGGAAGATAGAGGCATAATGCGGGACATTGCCCAAATGTGAGAACAGCAAATATATTCCATCAGCAAATGTCCCCCAACAGCAGTATGGTTCCAGTGTAGGAGATAGGAAGTCAAGAAGTTTGACAGATTAAATGTTACAAATGAGAAAAAACGGGGTATCATGAATGACTCCCAGATTTCAGGTTTTCATACTGTGGTAGATGGTGGCGGCATGACTGAGATGAAGTGGGCTTGAGGAAGGAGCATGTTTAGTACAGGAAAGGCAGTCAGAATCAAGAGTTCGTTTTTGGTGAATTCTAGGAAGATGACAGCAGAAATGGCATAATATTTTGAATCTCCTTAAATCAGCCTATAAAGAGAAACAGAGCAAATAGGATAACAAAGCCAAATACCCATGGAGATCATCCTTAAAAATAAGTGATAGTGGCTGGGTATGGTGGCTCATGCCTGTAATCCCAGCACTTTGGGAGGCCGAGGCGGGCATATCACGAGGTCAAGAGATCGAGACCATCCTGGCCAAGGTGGTGAAACCTCATCTCTATTAAAATACAAAAAATCAGCCCAGCATCGTGGCACGCAACTGTAATCCCAGCTACTCGAGAGGCTAAGGCAGGGGAATCGCTTGAACCCAGGAGGCAGAGGTTGCAGTGAGCTGAGATCACACCACTTCTCTCCAGCCTGGCAACAGAGCAAGATTCCATCTCAAACAAACAAACAAAAAAATAGGTGACAGTATATATCCATAGACTGTAAAATATAAGTGGACGAAGAGTAACTGCTGACACCAATAAGAACTGCACTTTATCAGTACCTTTGCAGGAGGAACCAGAGAAAAACAAGGGGCATCAGATGAACTTGAGAATGCTAAAATATCCAAAAAGTACTCATTGGAAATTTTATCTGAAACTGAGAGGAGTTTTACACCCTCTAATAATGAGTGAGTTAAAGGAGTTTGCAGTAAAGTCTGAAAGGACCAGAGAAGTGTGGGCTCTATGAACTCCCAAACTAACTCATCAAAACTTACTTTGAGGGCAAAGAGTTCAAATGAAGAGAAACTGTAGCAAGGAGACGCCCATTTGAGCAGCACAGAGACAAGAGCACTAAAGGAAAGGGAAGGTCCAGATAAAAGTAAGGGAAAATGTATTTCCAGAAAATAAGCTTCCAAATTTTTTGAATATTGCACAAATTAAACAAAAGAGAGAGCTCTAGAGCCATGAGGTTAGAGAAACTATCTTGAATAACAACTATTTTTAAAAATCAAGGAAAACTAATTTCAAGTGTAAATGAGGAAAGGAAGGATCAGATCTTAAAGTCAACATCAGATAACAGATCAAGAAGCTAAGTAATATCGCTAAAATAATTAATGCACATTAGAAAAACATTACCACAAAATAGATTAAAATTATAACCTAAAAAATAAAATAACGAAAAAGCTAAACAACTATGAAAATGATATATGAAATAACATTAATCAGAATTAGGAACACTCAAAAATTAGGTAATATATCTCTGGAAATATTATAAATAAAAGAAAAATATTTTAGAAATGAAGAGTACACTAGAAGGAGCAAATGAATTAAAATGCAACAGATAATACCTTAAAAACAGGAAGTAAGAAATATAAAAATTTAAAAAGCAAAGACCAAATGAAAAACATTCTATTTGTTTAAAATGACACTGTGTTCTTCAAAAATGTCAGTTTCATCTTCAATAAAATACTAGCAAACTGAATTCAGCAGCATATTAAAATGATTATATGCCATGAACAAAAGATATTTATTCCTGGAATTCAAGGATCATTCAACATACAAAAATCTATCAATGTAATACTCCACATTAACAGAACAAAGTAAATAAAATCACACAATCATCTCAATTGATGCAGAAAAGGCATTTGACAAAATTCAACACTGCTTTGTGATTTAAAAAGAATATTTGACAAATCAGGAATTAAAGGAAATTTTCCAACATGATAAAGGCCATATATGAAAAACCCACTGATAACATCATAACAGTTTTTCAGAGCAATTAGGCAAGAGAAAGAAATAAAAACATCCAAATTGGAAAGAAACAAGTAAAATGATCATTTGCATGTTCTACGTAGAAAACCTTAAAGATTACACACTTATACAAACTGTTAGAACCAATAAGCAAATTTAGCAAAGTTGCAAGATACAAAGTCAGCATACAAAAGTCAGTTGTGTTTCTGTACACTAACAATGAAAAATTCAGAAAGGGAAACAACTCCATTCACAATAACATCAAATAGAATAAAACACGAATTAACTTAACCAAAGAGATGGAAGACTTGTACAATGAAAAATACAAAATATTGCTGAAAGAAATAAAGAAGACATAAATAAACAGAAGGATATCCTATGCTCATGGATTGGAAGACTTAATATTTTTAAGATATCTATATTACCCAAAGCCATCCAAAGATGTAATGCACTCCCCATTAAAACCCCAATGGCATTGTTTTGCAGAAATATTTTTTAAATTCTAAAATTTGTATGGAATTCAACAAACTGACTAGCCAAAAAAATCTTGAAAAAATACGAACAAAGCAATCGTGGAAAAGAACAAAGTTGAAGGACTTCCTGATTTCAAAACATACCACAAAGTTACAGTGATCAGAATAATGTCTTTAGGTTAGTGTGGTACTAGCCTAAAGACAGACAGACCAGTGGAATAGAAATAAGCCCTCGCATATATGGTCAACTGATTTTCAACAAGGGTGACAAGGCCATTCAATTAAAAGGACAGTCTTTTAAACAAACAGTGCTGAGAAAACAATATCCACATGCAAAAGGATGAAAGTGGATTCATACCGTATACAAAAAATAACTTAAAGTGGATGAAAGTTCTAAATGTAGGTACTAAAACTATAAAACTCTTATTAGAAAACATGGAGGAAAAGCTCCATGACATTGGGTTTGGCAATGAATTTTTGGATATGACAGTAAAAACACAACAACAAAAGAAAAAATAAATTGGACATCGATATTAAAAACTTTTGTGTAGCAGAGGATACTATCAGCAGGATAAAAAGGGAACCTACAGAATAGGAGAAAATATTTGGAAATTATATATATCTGATAAGGCATTAATTTCTGGAATATATGGAGCTCCCCTACAACAGAACAACAGCAAACCAATCCAATTCAAAAATGGACAAAGGACTTGAATAGACATTCCTCCAAAGAAGATATATACAAATTACCAAAAAGCATCTAAAAAATTCTCACCAGCATTAGGAAAATGCAAATCAAAATCACAATGAGATACCAATTCACACCCATTGAAATGGCTATGATAAAAAACAAACAAACAAACAAACAAAAACAGAAAATAACAAGTGCCAGCAAGGATGTAGATAAATTGGAACTCTTGTGCATTGCTAATGGGAATGTAAAATGGCAAAGCCACTGTAGAAAACAGCATGGCAGTTCCTCAAAATCCTAAACATAGAACTACCATATCATTTGCCAATTTCACTTCTGAGTATATTCTCAAAAGAATTAAAAGTAGTGGTTTGAACAGGTATTTGTACATCAATGTTTATAGCACTGTTATTATAGCCAAAAGGTGAAAACAATCCAAATGTCCTTTGACAGATGAATAAACAAAATTTGCTTGTTGGTTCTAACAGTTTGTATAAGTGTGTAATCTCTAAGGTTTTCTACATAGAAGATGTTGTCAGCCTTAAAAAGGAATGAAATTCTGATACATTCCACAACATGGATGAACCTTGAAAACATTATGGTAAGTGAAATAAGTCACACATAAAAAGACAAGTATTATATGATTCTGCTTATATGAAGTACCTAGAATAGAAAAATTAGTAGAGAAAAAAATTAGAATAGTGGTTACCACAGGCTGAGGGGAGGAGGTGGGTAGTTTTGTTTAATGGGTTCAGAGTTTTAGGTTGAGATGGTGAAAAAGTTCTGAAGATGTAGAGGGGTGATGGTTGCACAATAATGTGAAAATACTTAATGCCACTTAATTGTATGCTTAAAAATGGTTAAAATAGTAAATTTTATATCATGTATATTTACCACAATAAAAAGTCAATGTCTTGAAAGACAAAAAAGGCTGTAGAAATGAATCAAATTAAAGAAGACTACAAAAGCAATTTAAAGGTTGAATAAAATGTTAATAATAGGAGAATCTGGGTTAAAGTTACAACAGTTTTACTCTTGCAGCTGTTCTAGAAACTTATTTCCAAATAAAAAAGTTTTTAAAAATGAAGAAAGAGATTAAAAGAATTCAAAACAAAGTGACAAACAAAGACTATAGGAAAAGAAGATCCAACATAGCAAAATAGCGTAATAAGAGTCCTGGGGAAAAAAGGAAACATAACAAACACTAAAAATTATAATTTTAAAAAATTCCTGAAATAAAATTGAATTTACATTGTGAAAGGGAATATAATTTACTAAGTATATTAACCCAGAATGACAAACACAATGATAAAGTCCAGTTAAACTGCTATATTATAAAGAAAGTGAAAAAAACTCTACCAGGCAAAAAGATCAAGTGATTCTTAGGGAAAGAAAACTATATTATAACCAGCCCTTTGACACTTTATGCTAAGAAAAGAAAATGTGAATAAAGTATCTTAGACCCAGGAAAAATTTATATTCAACTATAAAGACGACCATCAATCTGTTATTAACATTCAAGGACCCAGAAAATATTGTTTGATGACCAATTCCTGAATAATCTTCTGGAAAATGGGCTTCACACAACCTAAATGACAAGAGAGAAACTGACATAATAACTGGCAGTATCAGTAAATATATATTTACTTATAGAATAAGATTCAATCACGGATAAAAGAGAGTATGCATAATATCTACATAATCCCTCACAATATAGACAACAAAAGGAAAAAGAATAGGAAAGGTGTAATAACCCCAAATTTTATTATTTTTGTTTTCATTATATTAGTATTTTATTCTAAGACTTTTGTGGGTAAAATGTGGGATAATGTAAATTAGTAATTATGTCATACTCTAACATTTGTGTGTAATTGGGCACCAGAATTGTCAGTAAGGAAAAAAGAAAATACAAAAGTAAAATACAAGATATCAAGTGAAAATCCTATGGAATTTGAAGTAACAGAATAATAAAATATTTTATCTTTAGATAATATATGCATATATCTGGATTTGTTGTTGTTGTTTTTTGTTTCGTTTTTTTTGAGACCGAGCCTTGTTCTGTCACCTAGGCTGGAGTGCAGGGGCGTGATCTCGGCTCACTGCACCCTCCACCTCCTGGGTTCAAGTGATTCTCATGCCTCAGCCTACTGAATAGCTGGGCTTACAGGTGCTCTCGACCACACCTTACTAATTTTCATAATTTTAGTAGAGACAGAGTTTCACCATGTTGGCCATGCTGGTCCTGAACTCCTAGCCTCAAGCGATCCACCTGCCTCAGCCTCCCAAAGTGCTGGGACTACAGGCATGAGCCACCGCACTTGGCCTGTTTTGTATATATGTATGTATATGTATATGTATATGTATGGGAGAGTGTGTGTGTGTGTATTTTCTAACCATGCTCATTGAAAAGGTCTAGAATAGAAGACCAACCTAGTAGCAATGTGTATTCTTTGCATCCAAATTTTGGTTTTGAAATATCATTTTCCAATAAACAGAACCAAGGCTTCTCAGAGAAAAGGTTAGTTCCAGGTCAGAGCAAGAAATATTCAAAATGAGCTTAACCCCATCAAAAAGTGGGCGAAGGATATGAACAGACACTTCTCAAAAGAAGACATTTATGCGGCCAACAGACACATGAAAAAATGTTCATCATCACTCGCCATCAGAGAAATGCAAATCAAACCACAATGAGACCATCTCACACCAGTTAGAACAGCAATCATTAAAAGTCAGGAAACAACAGGTGCTGGAGAGGATGTGGAGAAATAGGAACACTTTTACACTGTTGGTGGGACTGTAAACTAGTTCAACCATTGTGGAAGACAGTGTGGCGATTCCTCAAGGATCTAGAACTAGAAATACCATTTGACCCAGCCATCCCATTAATGGGTATATACCCAAAGGATTATAAATCATGCTGCTATAAAGACATATGCACATGTATGTTTATTGTGGCACTAGTCACAATAGCAGAGACTTGGAACCAACCTAAATGTCCATCAATGACAGACTGGATTAAGAAAATGTGGCACATATACACCATGGAATACTATGCAGCCATAAAAAAGGATGAGTTCATGTCCTTTGTAGGGACATGGATGCAGCTGAAAACCATCATTCTCAGCAAACTATCGCAAGAACAGAAAACCAAACACCACATGTTCTCACTCATAGGTGGGAACTGAACAATGAGATCACTTGGACACAGGAAGGGGAACATCACACACCAGGGCCTGTCGTGGGGTGGGGGGAGGGGGGAGGGATAGCGTAAGGAGATATGCCTAATGTAAATGACTAGTTAATGAGTGCAGTACACCAACATGGCACATGTATATATATGTAACAAACCTGCATGTTGTGCACATGTACCCTAGAACTTAAAGTATAACAAAAAATTTAAAAATATAACAACGATGAAGACACTTTGATATGATATGGTTCTTTTTAACTCACATGTGCCTGGCACATAGTAAGTGTTCAATAAACTTTTGCCAAGTGAAAAAAAAGAGCTTAAAACATCTTGTTATGCCCAATAGCAAACATGACAGATTTCAAAAAGTGGCTGCAAAAATATTTCCTATTTCACATACTTTTATCCAATGTGACCTTGCTACCAGTAAGTGGACCTTTTTCTCAACTCCTTTTAATCTGGGGGAGTTCTATGACTGCTTTGATGAAAAAAGTATGGAGGAAGAGACCCTATCCCAGTTCCAGCAGTAGATCTTAACTGGTCTAGAAGCTTGCATTTTATACCTCTTAGAATGTTTGCTCCTGGAAAATTCTATCTTGGAACCCAGCTACCATTCTATGAAAAGCCAAGCCATCTTAAGAGGTCATGTGTAGGTGGTCAGTCCCATTGGCAGCCTCAGATGAGCTCCCAGCCAACAACCAGCATCAACTGCCAGTCAGGTAAGTGAGTCCTCTTGGTCATTCAGCCAAGTTGGGCTTTTGGATGACTACACCCTCATCTAGCAATTGACTACAAATTTATAATATACCCCGTGGTAGGCAGAAAACGTCTCCCAAAGATGTCAATTTCGTAATCCCCATAATCTGTTAATGTTATGTTACATGGCAAAGGATATTCTGATCGCTAATCACCTGACCTTGAAACAGGGAGGTTATTCTGAATTATCAGAGTGGGCTTAATGTGATCACAAGAGTTCTGAACAGTGGAAGAGGGAGGCAGAAGAGGAGTGTGGCGTGCTGGGATGTGAGAAGGATTAGGCCTGCCATTGCTAGTTTTGAAGATAAAAGAAAGACGGCATAAGCTAAGGACTATAGGCAGCTTCTAGAAGCTGGAGCAGGCAAAGAAACTGATTATCTCCTAGAGCACTGAGAAAGGAATACAGCCCTGTCAACACTGTGATTTTAGCCCAGTGAGATTCAATTCTGATTTCTGACCTCCCAAAACTATAAGATAGATTTACATTGTTTAAACCATTAAATTTGTGGTAATTTGTTACAGCAGTAATAGGAAATTAATATAGGCCCCAAGTGAGAACTACCCAGTAGAGCCCAGTCGACTCATAGAAACATGAGAAATAATTTTTAAAAATGAAGTTTGAACCACTAAGTTTTATTGCATAGCAATAGATAACTGGAATAGCAAGGGAGTTACCAAGTCTATTAGGCTATCTTAACAGAATTCATGAGCCAAACTGGAAAGGTTTCCAATGGGCAAAGAGGGAATAAATGGAGCATCAGTAAGGATAACACTTTAATAGATTAAATGATCGAATACATTTAAATTCATAACTTCATAAAGATACAACAAAATTGATCAACTTTGTAGGATGTGAAAGAATAAACTCATTATTTGTAAAACTGTTAAGTAAAAAAAACAAACAAAATGTAAACACTTACTTAGCCTACTCCTCTTATACTATCAAATACCAGAAGAGGAAAATTTTTTCTTTATATGATTTTTCTAGGTAATAAAGGAAAGAGTGATTGAATTTGAGTATCTCTCTACCATGCATCTGTAATTAATTAATGGGCTTAGGCATTGAGAATTAGTGGCAGCAAAAATTGCAAAAAGAGGTTCCATCAGACAACATGCATATTCTGCTGGGGGAACACCCCACCACAATAAAGCAGTCTTGGAAAAAAGAAAAAAAGAGAACGACCTGAATCTTATGTCTGATAAAGCCTCTGGGTCTACTACCAATTTATGGCAAACACAAAGAACATAGGAGAGAGGAATATATTAAACTATTAATACACCAAAAAGATAAAGTCAACAAAATCCAGCATAGGTAATTCTGCATATAAATTTCTTTGTTTCTTCAAAAAATAAAATGCAAAAGGGGAAAATGGATGGAGGGGGAAAACCTGTAAATTAAAAAACACTCAAAAGACATAATTTAAAGCTAAAAGTAAAGTATAGCTTTGAAGGATGTTCCCTTTGATAATACAATTAAAAAGATAGAGTTAAAGGGTCTAATCCTGGAGCACTTCAACATATAGAGAAGGATAGAGATGGAAGAGTCAGAAAAGGAATTTGAGGAATGACCAGAGAAGCAAGAGGTAAAGCAGGCTGATATCATAGAAGCCAAGAGAAAAGCATGCTCTGAGATGGGGAAGTTGTCAACTGAATCAAATATCATGAAGTCAGTAAGATGAAAATTGAGAAGTGGTCATGAGATTTGCCAACACACACTTCACTGGTGACCTTGCTGAAAGCAGTGTCAGAGGAGTTGAAGGCAAAGCTAAATCAAATGAGTGACAGTAACTGGAAGAAGAAAAGAGACATTTAATGGCTATTGGCAACTCTTTAAAAATGTTTGCTTGAGAAGAGGAGCAGAGATACAGCCTGGTAGCTAGGGGACAATACAGGGTTAATGGAGATTTCTTTTTAAAGTGGAGTTTATTCTAGCATATTTGTATGCTGAGAGAGAGCTTGAAGATATAGGAGAGAAAAAGGATAAACAAAAAAGAAAAGTTCTTGCGGAGTTGAGATGGGATGAAACCCAAAACACACATGGAAACATTGATCTCTGATAGAGGGAGGGTTGCTCCATCTGCTAGAGGATGCAAAAGGTAAATGCCCTTTTGGGTATACTTGCAGATTTGGTGGTAGGGAGGTAAGGGAATTTCTACCAGATGGATTACATTCTTTCCTTTCAGTTTGAAACAAGCCCATCATCTTCAAAGATGTGGAGCTGTATCAGGATATCCCATTTGTTAACCATGGGATTCAGGTTAGTGGTTTTTAAATTTTTTTGGACCATTACCCACTAATAAATGGATTTTTCTTATGACCCACTATACACATACACAGCTAATTGAAATAAAATTTCATGGCCCAGTGCTTACTCCTATCAGGTATGTTCTCTGTTCTTTCTTTTTCAAGCCTACTAGTCTAACTAGACTGGCAAGAGTCATGAAGCAGAGCACATGGGTTGGGGAGGACGAAAATAAAGGGGATCCTATCCCATGTCAGGGTAAATATGACTCCTGAGTAGGGACTGGCCTCCCTGTCTCAGAAATACATGTAAATTAAGGATATTAAATCAGAAACTGGCTAACAAGATTATTTCCAATGCACTTATATACTAAAATATTGTTTTTCATAATTTTCTAATTTTTAAAATTTTATTGGGAATTTATAGCATTGACCTATTATAGTATATAAATAAAACACTTATGTAAACATTAAAGGACAATCAGACAGATCGTATACTCACTACCCTGGTTAAGCAATAAAATGTTTTCAGTAACTTGGAAGCCGCCACTCCCAACTGTCTCTCCATCTCTGAGAGGTAACATTACCTTGATTTTACTTTTAATCATTCCATTTTTCTCTATTATTTTGCCACTTATGCATATATCCCTAAATAATATAGGTTAGTTTGTCCTGCTTTTGTACCTTAGATAAATACAATACTACACAGTAGGCATGTTCTTGTATCTGGCTCCTTTCACTAAATATTATGTCCATGATGCTAATTTATTCATTTTCGTTGCTGAATGCAATTCCGTATTTAATATACCACATTTTTTATATTTGTTTACTGTTGATGAACATTCTGCTTGCTTTCATTTGGGAATCCTAGTTTATGTCCTCCTACACACATGCAGGAGCTTCTCAAGAACATCTATCTTGCAGTAGAATTGCTGGATCAAAGAGTATGAATACTTTCAACTTTATCAGATAAAGCTCAAATGCTTCCAATTTACACTCCCACTACCAGTAGGCGTTTCCCACTATTGTATATTATCACTACTTGATATTTTTAGACTTCTTGACATTATTGCCAATCTGGTGGGTATATATTGGTAATTCATTGTGGGCTTTAATTGCTACTTCTATCTTTTCATATGTTCATTGGCTATTTGGATTTCAGATTTCTTTATTCAATTTTGTTTCATTAAAAAATGCTAGTTAGATCTGATCTTTGACAAATCTGAAAAACAAAAAAAAGCAATGGGGAAAGGATTCCTTATTCAATAAATAGTACTCGGAGAACTGGCTAGCCATATGCAGAAAACTGAAAGTGGACTACTTCCCTACACCTTATACAAAAATGAACTCAAGATGGATTAAAGATGTCAATGTAAAACCCCAAACCATAAAAATCTGAGAAGAAAATCTAGGCAATACCATTCAGGACAAAGTCACAGGCAAAGATTTCATGATGAAAATGCCATAAGCAATTGCAGCAAAATCAAAAATTGACAAATGGGATCTGATTAAACTAAAGAGCTTCTGTATAGTAAAAGAAATTATCATCAGAGTGAACAGAGAACCTACAGAATGGGAGAAATGTTTTGCAATCTATCCATCTGACAAAGGTCTGATACCCAGAGTCTACAAGGAGCCACCACATGTCAGCCGATTGTTCTCAAAATGGTGGTGCTATCCCTCACAGTACTATCACCAGCTACTAGTCTGTTGGGAAAACGTAAAGGGGATGATATTCAGCTGGAATCTGAGTGTGATCTTCTGGACATCCGTGTGGATGTTGATGTTGGGAAGGATCTGTGGACTCTGAGGAATATCGGTGTCATGCTGTTTAGACGGGGTATGCTCTGACATGGCAGGGCTTTCTTGGATCTATGTCTGAGGCGCCACATCAAGCAAACTGAGGACCCATAAAGGAACATTGTAACCCTGGGAGATACCGTAAGGATAACAATAATGCTCACTACTCCCTAGCTCTTGTTAAACACTTCTTCCTCTCTTTTTATGAGATGTTATGATGCGGCAACAAGAAGGGTGTTAGAATGAATTTTGGAATGCAGATAAGGATATTGCCCATAGAATCTTTTGTGAAGATTTATTCTAACAAGGCTGTACTCTTATTTTTTATTTCCATGAAGTTGAGGACAATCATAAAGTCAAAGATTCCACTAGTTGGACAGGTCTTTTTTTTTTTTTTTTTTACATTATTCCAGTAATTGCACGGAGGCTGCAATCCTTGGAAGGCAGGTGGGAAATGTCGGAACTGCAATAGAGAGAAAAAGGAGTGGGGGTAATCTTTTTTTTTTTTTTTTTTTTTTTTTTTTTTTTTTTTTTTTTGAGGCGGAGTCTCGCTCTGTCGCCCGGACTGGAGTGCAGTGGCCGGATCTCAGCTCACTGCAAGCTCCGCCTCCGGGTTTCCGCCATTCTCCTGCCTCAGCCTCCCGAGTAGCTGGGACTACAGGCGCCCGCCACCTCGCCCGGCTAGTTTTTGTATTTTTAGTAGAGACGGGGTTTCACCGTATTAGCCAGGATGGTCTCGATCTCCTGACCTCGTGATCCGCCCGTCTCGGCCTCCCAAAGTGCTGGGATTACAGGCTTGAGCCACCGCGCCCGGCCAGGAGTGGGGGTAATCTTAACGGTAACAATGGCAACTTTCAACAACACTAACTTGTTATTCTGCTTGAAAAATCATTTTTTAGAAATAGTCAAATATTTATGTTTGAGTTTTGTTTGAAATGCTCCTTTTCTATAAAATCATCTAAATATTTAATAATTTGGAACTTTTGACAGCATTCCAAATATTATGAAATTTTAAATATTTCTTCTAAACAATCACACAAATATACATGTTTCCAAACCAAAACAGATATTCCCATGATTGAAATGCTATTTCTAATTTCTAATTTATTCTTAAGGGCTAATTTGCAAAATGAAATTGTTTGGATGATTGGTTTGCAGTAAACATGGTGTACCAAATTGGTTTCTAAATTTAGAGAAAGGTTGAATCTCCTCTTAAAATAATCAAGAAATAATAGAAGTATTAATGATAGTGAAGCTTCCATAATTAAAAAGTCAAATTCTGAAATAACAAGCAGAAATGAACATTGGCAGGTAGCAGCTACATAATTTATAATTCTTACAAAGTTACTTTGAACTCTTTTTATAGGATAACACAACCTCCAACATGTAGTTTGCTAAATTATAGTATAAGTACTATATGTGCCATAATTAAGTTCCATAATTTGGGGGAATTTAGTACTATTAAATATAACTTAAAGATACAGGAAATATAGTGCATAAAATTCTAAGAACCACAAAAGAAAGGCAAAGTTGTTTTAATAGATGCTATGATTTCTATGTCTGATATTTCAAACATTTTAGAAAGTAGTAATTATTATTATCCATATAAATGTTTTCAAAGAAAAATACTCTTTACATATAGAATTTGAGGATGAGCTCTATATTTTAAATACAGTAGACTCCATGTCCTTCCTTGGAGGTTTTCGAGGACTAATTTTTGGTAATATCTCTTTGGCATAAAGTGTTCTATGAAGTCCAGCTTCTCGAAGTGCTAACTCGAAGCGAAGTCTAGGGTCAGAAATTATCTGTAGAAATAAAAATACAATTTAAATAGCAATTCACTGAACTAAAATAACTTTTAACATTTAGTTTCATGTTTTCCCAAACTAATTTGTTTTTTTCTGGACAGATGACTAGGTGACAGTAAACTTTGTGAATACAGTGACTATATTTTGGAAGCATCCAAACCTTTTTGACATTATCACTTTTCAGTACTTCAGTGGTTTCCAATGTAGGGTGTATAGAATATTGTGTACTAGATTAGTCAAAATATAATGCCTTAAAATTATTAGAAGATGAAGTAAAAGAAGCTTACTTTCAGTGCTACTATCTATTTATTACTTATTGCTGGTTGGAATTATAAAATACAGATAAGCATTGATTAAAATAAATCTAAGCCACAACCTTGTACATCTGTCTTTAAAAAGCATCTTAACTTCTCCATCATTTGGCGATATGTAAATTAAGTTTAAACACATGGCTACCACTTGAAAAACAAAATCAATAGGACTTTTCTTCCAAGGCTGGGTTTCTATTTCAAACAGAAGTAGAAAATGCCTCCATCAATCTGATTCTAAGTGGGAGTAGACATATGAGTAGTTCAATTTCTGTTTTCATTTATAGCTGATTGGATCTTATTCCTCTTCCCCTCCTCCTATGAATATTAAATGTCAACAGAGACTGTCTGAAATGATAAGAAGGTGGCCACATATGGATTTTACCTAATGAGGCATTTTACATGGATTTGAAGTCCCCCTAGAGGATGTGATAATAAGCTAGTAAAAGCAGCCCCTCCAGGAGCTCTTAGGCGAATTGGGGCAATAAAATTGTAGACAGATAACTACAGATTATGGCAACATGTGGCAGATGCCCTAAAAGTAGTAAAACATGGGGGAGCATCTCCTGGTGCTGGCAGCATGAGGATGGTCTCAGGTGAAGATGAGCAATTGAACTACCCTTAAAGTCCAACTTAGTCTATAAAGCAGACTGGGGAGGAAGAGAGACCTAATGAGAAAGGAAGACACATACAAACTCAGAGGTGAAATAGGTCGACCTGGGATAAGGGTGGTTTGAGCAGAGCACTGGTTATCATTGAGGAACACTGGAAACAGATGCTTCTCAGACAAGGACTTGAACTTAAAAGGCTTGCATGGCCATGCCGAGTCTAAGGAGCTACTAGGGTATGTTTGTTTCTGGTTTTTGTATAAAAATAATATAATCATTTAGTTGTATAGGAAGATGGGTCTGATTGTAAGTTCAGAATAAATTAAGGTGGCAGGGAAAGAAGAAACGGAGGCCAAAAGAGTGGTTAGGAATTTACTACAATTGTCTAGACATAAAGTGATAAATGTCTGAACTTGGCTGGTAGCAAGGAAGAGATAATCGTCAGAAACACTATGAAAACAAGAATCAATAGTACTTGGCAGTTGATCAGATACAGGGCTTGGGGCAACAATGAGTATGAAGTCAAGAATAATACAGAGATTTGTGTCTGAGAAGCAACAAATATGAGCCTAAGACCCAGGTTTTTCCTCTTCTGTCTCAATGTCTTCTCCCTGGTCTGCTCTCATGTGCTCCAGTGATTCATGTGCAACCTGTATGCCATTGATTCCCAATTACATCCAGGACTCACCTCTCTCTTCAGCTCCACATTGTGAGGCTTAAATTTTTTTTATTATTCAATTTTTGCAGAGCTAGAGCATGAAATGGAGATCTCCTCACTACTGGGACTTCCATCCTCCCAATTCTCTTCCCCACAGGCAGCCCATCAGTTTCTCGTAAATACGTACTAGATACTTTTACTCTAAACATAGTATAAGTAAAACAAATTCTCTCTTTGCCTAAATCTGTTTTTCTTTCTGTATTCTTATATGGTTAATGGCAGCACTATCAGATGATTATAATTTACTGAATTACTACTAGGTGCCTGGAAATATTTTAGGCAGTGGACATTTATTATCTCTAATGCTCACAAGGGCTTTGTAAGTAATTATTTTACAGATGAGGAAAACAAGGCATAAAGATATAAATAGCTTATACAAGTGCACCCAGCCAATAAACAGTGGATGTGGATTTGAATCCAAAACACCAGCGTTTTTTTTTTTTTTTTTTTTTTGATACGGTGTCTGGCTTTGTCACCCAGGCTGGAGTGCAGTGGTATGATTTCGGCTCACTACAAGCTCCGTCTTCCGGGTTCACGCCATTCTCCTGCCTCAGCCTCCCACGTAGCTGGGACTACAGGTGCCCGCCACCACCCCTGGCTAATTTTTTGTATTTTTAGTAGAGACAGGGTTTCACCGTGTTAGCCAGGATGGTCTCAATCTCCTGACCTTGTGATCTGCCCGCCTTGGCCTCCCAAAGTGCTGGGATTACAGGCATGAGCCACTGCGCCTGGCCAACACCAGCTCTTAATATTACTTGTTGTCTAGCTTGGAATCATCCTTACTTTCTTTGTCCCCTCCCTTTCTCAGCCAGAGCCATTCATGACCCCACCACCACCACTACTTCTATGAAGGCTCTGCCATTTTAAAAGGAACTCACCCCAACCCACGCCCACCCCCACCAATTTTACATTCAGTACACAGAGCTAAAACATAAATCTGATTACAGTTGTGTGTCACATAATGACAAGGATACATTCTGAGAAATGTGTCCTTAGGCAATTTTGTTGTGTGAATGTCATAGCATGTACTTACAGAAACTGGGATGGTACAGCCTTTTACACACCTAGGTTGTATGATATAGGCCACTGCTCCTAGGCTACGGCCTGTACAGCATGTTACTGTGCTCATGACCGTAGGAAGTAGTAACACAATTTTAAGTACTTTTGAATCTAAACACAGAAGAGGAAATGCATTGTGCTGTGATGTTAAGATGCCACTAGGCAATAGAAATTTTTCAGCTCAGTTATAATCTTAAGGGACCACCAACATATATATGGTCCGTCTTTGACCAAAACACTGTTATGGGGCACGTGACTGTATGTAATTTAAAGCTCCAAAGTCTGGCATCTGCATACAGATGTCTTAGTAGCAAGGCCTACTTGCTATTACTGGTCAAATGCCTTAGTAGCAAGACCTGCTTTTCACTGCCTGAACCTAACCCATGTTTCCAGTCTCCTCTCCCAGCACTTGTCATGTACCCCTTGTCATGTATCTCACACTGAAGACATCCTAGGAAAAGCCTTGCCCCACCCTCTTCCACTTGGTCAAACCCAGAGGTGAAATAGGTCTTCTCAGCATAAGGGTTAGCCCAGCGGCCGGACACTTTGCAGCTTCTGATTTCAATCCTTTCAAGCCTCAGCTATTCTCGCCACTTTGGCAGCCAGGGTCTAGAGACACCTCTTAAACTTTGTAATTAATCCTTCTCCCTATGTATTCTCCCCCACAACCTATTTTTGTTGTTGTTGTTGTTATTATTGTAAATCATCTGGAGTGGATTTTGCTTCTGCTTCTAAAAATCTTTGACTAAGCTAGGGCTCAGAAGTTTCCTCTCTGACACCTTCTCTGACTTCTCCTGTCAGGGT
Organism: Trachypithecus francoisi; assembly: GCF_009764315.1. Lineage (NCBI taxonomy): Eukaryota > Metazoa > Chordata > Mammalia > Primates > Cercopithecidae > Trachypithecus > Trachypithecus francoisi. Next base: position 84,655,207 of record NW_022681458.1, on the reverse strand, counting down.
TAGCCATTCATTCCCTTCTTCTTCCTAGGGCAACCCTTAGACCTTCATTATAGAGTTGATCCCACCCTAGTGGCATTGTTGCTGTACATGCTACTTTCCTTCCCCAGCGGGATCTTTTGCTCACTTCCTCCAGACAAGATCAGCCTATCTTGCTCAGATGTAGCCCAAGCCCCATACACAGAGCCAGAATATAATATATGTTGCATAAATATTGGTTCAATTAATAAATGAATGAATTATGCCTCTTTAGAGTCCCTAGCAAAGTATGTCACACAAAGTAGAGACATAAGTGGATGAATGGATGGCTTCCTGGTTTTTAAATAATTAAATGATTATTTAGCTTCTCTCCTTAGATTTGTAAAATTGACAACTACTTTCTCTCTTAATTTCAGTGACTGACATATCATCCACCCATCCATCCATCCTTCCATCCATCCATTCATCTGTTCTCCCTCCAACCCTCCATCCATCAATCCATCCATCTAAAAGATCTTTTAAAAATCCTTTCTGTTACAGGCACAGACTAAAATGAACCTTAGGTTCCCAAAAATGGTTAAATAAGCTCTTAACACCTTTTTCTGTAGAAAATGTTTTATTTTATCATTAGCTCTGATGTATTATCATCTGTTCATTTTCATTTCTGAAAGCTTTCCTCTGCTTTATCAGTATCAGTTGTTTATTTAATATAATTTATATTATGAATTTAAATATAATTCTTAATGTAACAGAGAAACATTTAAACAACAAAATACAATATTAATACAGAACTCTCAAATAAAATTTTATAAAGCATTTTTTTAATTAAAAAATAAGTTTCAATGACAGATTTATAACATTTTTAGGTAAGCTCTTGTTCTGTGGTAGCCTATTAACTAGTTTGTAATATTAAGAATTATGTAGCAATTATGTACTATCATTTAGAAGTAAAAATTATGCCAATATGTGTGATATTCAAATGTAAATATTGAAAACTGTTGTAACCCCAAACACACACTTCTACAGCCTTTACCATCATCATGGCTTTTTCATCAGTCATGCTAATTTCCATAATTACCTGCTGTTCATTGTATGTATTCAATGTGAAGAGTGGCTTTTGAAGAATAAATTCTTCTTCAATTTCAATGCCCATCCTAGCTTTCGATGCCATTGTATCTGACATCATTCTAACAGGATCAAATTGAGCAACAACAGCAACCTAAAAATGAGAAAGCATGGCTACTTGGAACAAGGTACAAACTAAATATTTCTGGGCAACATTATTTATGTTTAATGCCCATTAAAGTTAGAAATTTTATTAAAGGTAAAGCCTGGGAGAAAAGGGCAGAAAAAAGTATTAATTGGCCAATCCTAGAGATCCACAAAGGAGTTAACACAAAACAAGACAATACATATAAGACAAAATATTAAAATGCTATGGCATATAGTTATTTGCTAATGATTGAATAATTATAATTAATTTCAGATAACAATTTATCTTTCTTATATGAAGTCACAGGAAATCCTCGTATAGAAAACCTTACATATTCAACCAACTTGAAAGTCATAGAAAGTAAAAAAAAAAAAAAATCCACTTTTTAACCATTAGCAATTTATGGTTATGGCAACAACCCCATGAAGTTTTCTAGGATGTTTAATCTGATTGACCTGGATCTAGAGCATATAATTCAAGGGTCAAGTCAAGTGTGTTGGCATTAGTGAGCAAGGTGGGTGAATTTCCTTTGTAACAGGCAACTAGATTTCTAGGGACTGCTATAAACCATTGTCCCTCTTCTACTGAAAAATTGCAAAGTCATTTTAACCCAAATGTCCTTGTCTTTTATAATTCAAACCTGCATCTTAATGAAAAGAAGTCACTAATTTTGTAAATGATATGCACCATTAGTAACACCTGCCTATTAATTCTGAAAGTCAAGAATTAGCATGAAGAAAGTGGCATTCTTAATGCCATTTAAAGACTGTAATAAAATAACTGAGGGTTGAACATGCTTTAATTATTTTAGGTTTGCTAGCTAAAATAGCTTCCATCACAGTTCTAAATACTGATTATAGATAAGAGAAAACAGCTATTTCCTCTTTCGAAGCATTCACAGATGGAAAGAATTCTAATCACATAGACTGTAGTTATCAAAGTTATGTTTTGAACAAGAATGTGTTTAGTAACAGTGACATTAATCTTGTGCCCAGAAGGCCATGGTAATCTTTGCTAATGGTTGAATAACTAAAATTTTGTAGGATCCAGGATTACCAGGACTTACATTCCTATGCTTTACATTTATCTTTATAATTTTTTTTTATCAAAGAAGATGATGTATGCATACAAACAGTTGTATGCATTTACACCACATCTACACCATCTCATTTAGCTAGAGTTTCTTGGTTTGAATCAGTATAACATTTACTAGCTATGTGACTTTGAGGAAGGCACCTAACCTTTGTGTCTGCTCTGTTTCCTCTCCTATAAAATGGGGATATTAATACTGGTCACATCATAAAGTTGTTATAGAAATTAAAGTAACACCTAACAGCATTTAGAAGAGGGCTTTACACTTAGTCAATAATAAATTTGAACTCACATTATTGCAAATCTATAAGGCAGATGCTATTATTCCCATTTTTCAGATGAGGAAATAAAGTTTATGGAGGTTAAGTAAACGACCTGTTTCCAGTGCTAGTGAGTACTGAACCAGCTTGTACCAGGTTGGAAAGACACCAGAGGCCAAGTTCTTATCCATGATTCTGTGTTCCCTCCAGCAACATAGGAGGGAACCAAGTAGTCCTTTCCTATTAGCTGGGAAACGGTGTCAATGAAGATTTTAGAGATTTTGAGTTGAAACAACCACTTCAAGTTCAAAACTCTGAAAAACTACCAAGTAGAACTATCACATTTCCCAAGTTCTCAAATTCTCACCCTTGCCATCTACCATCCATTTTCATCTACTTTTGCTTACTTTCACTAGGCAAAGTGATGGGAGGCTTTTATTTCTCCACAACATAGATATTTTCTAAAAAGTAATTTTTAACACATTTGTTGACTGTGGAATGTTTCCAAAGGGAGGCTCCTATGCCAAACAAGATTATCTTGCTCGAGCTCCACCAGGTTTTTTGAGGACAGTAAAATTCGTAGACTAGATGTAGAGCCTCACTGTTGTAAATGGATACTATCCAGCTAATAAACTCTAGGTGATATGATATACTTAAATATTGGGAGAGCTTTTTAAAAGGTGATGATAAAGTTCTTTCAATACACTGAGAAACTGGAAATGGTTCGATATAATTTAATTGCTCCTAGGAATGAACAGCAGTATCCCAATTTGGAAAAGTTACATTTTATATAGCAGATGCCATGAACTAAGCCCCAGTAAGAATGCTATTAAGAGCACTTAGAAACATTTTTTTTTCAAAACCACCCATGAAAATTTCCAAATGAAAAACACCTGTTTCCTAAGGGCTTCTAGCCGCCTCGCTCTCTCTTTGTCTTCATGAGCTTCTTGAAGGGCCGCTTCCTTTTTCTCCATCAAACGCCTTTCCAATAATTCTTTTCTATATTTAACCCTTAAAAAATAACACAGAAGGAAGTTGTAGAAGCATCATAATAATATTGGAGATTATACGGAAAATAGCATAGGGGCAGAACACATCTCACAGGTGACATCGCTGTCACATTTTGTTTTTACTTGTTTTTTAAATTGATTTCTCATGTCCAAACCAATAAAAAACACATATATAAAATGCAATTCATAGTATTTTTTTTTTTTTTTGAGACGGAGTCTCACTCTGCTGCCAGGCTTGAGTGCAGAGGCACGATCTTGTCTTACTGCAACCTCTGCCTCCCGGGTTCAAGCGATTCTCCTGCCTCAGCCTCCCGAGTAGGTGGGATTACAGGCGCCTGCCACCACACCCGGCTAACTTTTTGTATTTTTAGTAGAGAGGGGGTTTCACCACATTGGCCAGGATGGTCTCAATCTCCTGACCTCGTGATCTGCCTGCATCGGCCTCCCAAAGTGCTGAGATTACAGGAATTCATAGTAATTCTAATAACAACCAGAGAAATGCAGGAAAATGTGGGAGTAAAATTCAGTTCATCTCATTCCTCACAGAAATCACTTTATTAACTCTCAAAGTACCCACTGGCTGCCTTGGCTCCGGCTAACCTGCCCTGAGAGGTGACTGGCTCACTTTGAAGTGAGCTATTATCGTGGTCTCCCAATGAGAAGTTTTAGCACACCTTGAGTTGTTAGAAAGTTTACATTACTGATTAAATATACAAATTTTTAGAAGGAAAAGTAAAATAAGCTACTATAATAATGTCTAAATTATTTTACTTACTAGAACTTAAACTTTACATATGTTGTCATCTACATTCTCACTTTCTGAGTAGGTGCATACGTGTGTTAAGCAACTTTTAAAATTGCACTTTGACATCTGTAGATGGCAGCAAAAACATGACTTTTCCTTAGCATTCTATTTCCAACCCCCTTGAAATCATCAGCTATTAAATTATGGCACACTTAAACACCAGCTTAAAGCCCTGTGCACGTTGGCCCTCCTCTGCTGCCTTTTTTGGGCAGCTTCCCTTGCCATCTTCTTGCCCAAGCTATTCTTCTACTGAATTACAGAGATGGAATTCATCCTTTCAAAAGAGTAGGCACCTGGGTTCTCAGAGGAGTATTAGCTCTCCACCTTTGCCTTCCATCATTGACAGTTTAGATTTAGCTTTCTCTGTGGCATCAGTCACAAACGTCCTTTACCCTTAGTGTGCACACCTGCATTTTCCAAGGTGGAGACACCTTCACTAGACCTTTTACATTCTGGATTCTGATATTTACTGCGTGTTCACCGTGCATCAGGTCTTGTGATAAATGCTTTATATGTTTTAGCTCATTTAGACCTCATAACAATCATATGCTGGGGTGCCATTTTAAGATTCTATTTTATGGATATAAAGAAAGAGAAGCATAGACATGTGATCTTAAGAGATGTACAAATAAGAGCCACTGAGAATTTGGAGAAAGGTGAGATGACCAATCGCTGCATTATGGGAGGGGCTGGCGAAACTTAGCAAGAGCTTCATGGAGGAGGCAATATCTAAGCAGGGTCTTGAGGATTAGGATTCCAGGCAGAGACAGCAAGTGCAAGGTTGGTATCTAGGAGTGGCCCTCACTTCCGATGACCTAGTCATGGAGGCCACGAGAGGGGAAGAGCTCAGGGTGGCAAGAAGAGAACAAGTGAATGATGAGTGACAGAGAAGCCCAGGCAAGCACTGGTGGCTGAGGCTGGTGGCCACAGGGTTCCCTTAGGAAGACATGCTCCTGGGAGAGGAACACCCTAGAAACAGGTTGCTCATGAGGCTGTCATCAAAGGAGAGGCACAGGAGAGGAAAGGAGGGAAGCATAAAGTGGATCCTTGTGGAATACAAAACCCAGAATGGGATTTAGAAGGAAAATCCTAATCTCCTTTGATGACCATGAGTGTTCTTGACAAAATCAGGAGTCAATATAGTCAAGAAACAAGGATTAAAGAGCCCACAGACCAGAATGCTCCCTTTCACGCCTCCATGTCTTGGAAAGCTCTATTTCTCATTCTCTCCACTTTCACTAAGGCATGACATGACACAACCTCCCTAGTGAGGTTCTACTCAATTTAAGCACTGAGTACAAGCTAAGTGAACTACTGTGAAGGTTCAATTAAAAAATACCCTGGGATTTGACAATTACCATATGCTAATTCTCAGAACTTTGGAAAGTTTCTCTTCCTTTGGGATATATAGGTTGCTTTGTCTGCAACAAAGTTTTTGTCTGCTTTGTGGAAAAGTAATAGTTGTTACAGTCAGGGGAGCTTGACTAGTGAGGAAGAAATTGCAAATGAGAGAAAGGCATTTGTACTTGTGTGGTAGAGAAGGCTGACTCATCGTTTACTCTGAGGCTCATTCATTCATGTAACAGATATTTGTTGAGCACCTGCCACGCATCAAGGGCTGTATTAGGCGCTGGTGATACAACGTCAACATAGAGACATGCTCCTGTCCTGGAAGAACTGACAATCCAATGTAGATACAATGACCCAGGCAATTATGATACAGGGCAGCTTGTGCTCTGATGGGACAATGGGGCAGAGACCATGGGAAAGACAGCTTTGCCACACTTGGGGCTTTCAGGGCAGTATCTATAATAGGAAGAAGTACTCTGAATTTAAGATACAAAGAAGGAGCAGGAATGCACCAGGAGGGGAGAGAATAGAAAGAATGATTTAGACAAAAAAGTAACATTTGAAGGCCCATAGGTGAGAGTGAGCAGGTATGTTTGAAGAACTAAAAGAAATTCAGAATAACAAAAAATGAACAAAATAAAGTGCTGAGGACCAAGAATTGAAGCTAGAGAAGTAAGAGGGTCTGGACTGTGAGGGCTTTGAAAGCATGAGGGCTTTTTATCAGGGAGAAATATCTGCTGTGATATGGAGGATGGGTTGTCGGGAGGCAAGACTAGAGATGAGCAATCCAGATGGGAGTGGAAGGCTTCCTGATCTAGGATGGGGGACGAGTACTCATAGGAGGTTGGGAAAAGATAGGGATTTAAAGGACATGTAGAAAATAAAAATAAATAGAAAGTTTTCATTTATTTTATGGGAGAGGCAAAGAGATAGAGGAAGTTTTCTGTCCTACACAGTGAACAGTGGTGTTCCTTCCTAAGACTGGGAACTTACGTTAGAAACAAGGAAGTGAAGGAATTAAGTTCAGTTTGAACACAGACCGGTCTTCACAAGATCTGGGCTGGAGAAATACATGGGGAGTCTTTACCAGTAGAACGGAATTGAAGCCACAAGGCAGATGCCATCATCTAAAAAGAGTGTAGAGTAAGAAGAGAGGTAGGCCTGGGATTGATTCCTAAGGAAACAACACTTAGGAAAGGGACAGAAGGCGAGGAAATCATTTAGAGAAATGAGGAGGATAAGTGGTCTAAGACATTAGGGAAAATGGGGTCAACAACATCAAATGCTATGGAAAGATCAATTCTAGTGCAAAATAATTATTGGGTTAAACAACAGGGAGTCGTTGTTGACCTTGGCAAGAACATCCCGCAGAGGTGGATGAGGTAAGGTGAGGCAGTAAGAGAGGGTGTGGAGATAAGCAAGTCCTGCAGCAACACTGATGCTAATGGAGAGGGGAGAGACAAGGGGGAGATGGAGGGTGCACAGAGCCGACCACAGTTGCATTGGCTCCAAAATGATAATCAAGGTTACTCTGACTGCCTCAAGGATTGGCCATGAAAAAATTTCAGGACTTAGGAGACACACTCAATTTCTTCATTTTTACAGATGCTATAGTTTAAACTCAAATAATACTTCACTTTAAAAAGGAGAAACTCTTGGTGCTTCTTTCTTCTACTCTCGATAGAAAATTTTCTTTGCCTAAAGAGAAGTGATGCAGAAAAACTCCTGGGAGGAAGCCAAATACATATTCATGGGGAAAGAAAATAGCAACACAGTAAAGTCAATCATTTGGAAAATTTTCCACATAAATACTTTTAGCCATTTGAGGTAGCAGATTTTCTCCAAATTAAACTGTTGCTATGAAAGTCAATGTCAGGAAGTGGCTAAACTCAATAGTTTTTAAGTTGTGCACTGAATTCCCAAACAGAAACCTTTTTGGGTTCATTTCTCAGTCTATTATATGCTCCCTGAGTCTACAAAGGTTGAAAGTGCTGCAAAAGAGGCATTTTCAACTTCTCTTGGGGGAGGAGAAGCATCATATTGTTCAAAAGTAACAGCTGCTGCAGAATCAGGCACAGCACTAACAATAATCTGGAAAGGATTTTATTTAAGCCTCCAGGCCTGAGTGTAGTTGAAGGGACAGTATGCTTTCATGTAGAAATGGAGAATTTATGTGTCATTTATGAGACTTTTTAATGTGTGCACTGCACTCTAAGAAATAAGTATACAAATGCAAGTGTTTGGAAACACCTTGATCTGTAGTAACAGCTTCCCTGAAACTTCAGTAAGAACCGGGCAAAATAATAAGTACTAAATCTTGACCTCCCTTTTATCTGGAGTTGCAGCTAACTTTCCTCTCAAAAGACCCTACAGCCACCAAGGGGGAAAAAGACTTCTGACAAATGGTCAATAGTGGCAAGTTCTACAATTTAAAACAAACAAACAAACGAAAAACTTAAGCAATAAAACGGAGCATAAAGACATATCTTTTTTTTTTTTTTTTTTTGAGACAGTCTCGCTCTGTCGCCCAGGCTGGAGTGCAGTGGCAGGATCTCAGCTCACTGCAAGCTCCGCCTCTCCAGTTTACGCCATTCTCCTGCCTCAGCCTCCCGAGTAGCTGGGACTACAGGCACCCGCCACCTCGCCCAGCTAGTTTTTTGTATTTTTTTTTTAGTAGAGACGGGGTTTCACCGTGTTAGCCAGGATGGTCTCGATCTCCTGACCTCCTGATCCGCCCGTCTCGGTCTCCCAAAGTGCTGGGATTACAGGCTTGAGCCACTGTGCCCAGCCAAAGACATACCTTAATTAGAGTCTCTAACTAGTATGGAATCCCCCCACCACCTAACATTTCAGGCAAGTAATTTGCCCTACTGAATTAAAGGCAGTTTATAAACAAACTTGCTACTTAGTGTTTAAGTCATGTGGCTTAGTCAATATGGAAGAAGAAATCTTTAAACAGGCACATGCCGGAGGTGCTACTATCAGGTGTTTCAGCGGCAGCATCATGGGGAACCTCTTTCTGCCTGTTGGGAAATTCCTTTTTGGCTCAGATTTTACTCAGGAGGTTGTTCTTCCCACCAGGCAAAGGGGACCCCTCCATTAACCACAGGGCACCCCAACAGGGAAGAATGTGCAGATCAAAGTAGGCAGGCCAGGTGCTGACATGTTTCAAGTGGAGGGGAGAAGTCTGCCCAGAGAAAAGAATGGAAATTGCACAGGCAGACATTCACACTGAAAGGCATCACCCCTCTAACCACACGGGCTGGGAGTCTCCACTCAGTGGGGATTCTGGCTAGGGACATAAGCAAAGACCAATTTCTGCAAACAGGAATGTGAATCCTGACACAAGACAGTGACATCCTGGTACAGATTGGCATGAGGCAAGAACAAAGAAAACTCACAGGGTCTCTGCAGAACCAGAAAAGATGAACCCATGCCAGCCCCAAACATAGACCATTGTTCCAGCTCAGAGAACTTCCTGGTTCCTTTGTGAAGCTATTGGAACCCTATCTTTTAATAGATTAATTAGTTAAATTAGTCAACATAGAGTTACTTAAGCACCTACTATGTGCCAAGCACTGTTCTAGGTGCTCAGGTTATAATAGTGGGGGGAAATAAAACAGAGGAAAAAAAGTCTCTGCTCTGTTGAGTTTTACATAATTTGTGGTCTGTTATGTATAAGCATGCCTAAATGAACACTGTAGTAAAACAAAATTGTTCTTAATAAATTGTTTTTGAATTTATTCACAAATTTCCAAATTAGAGAGCCCCTTCTCAGATTGCTACAGAATCATGGTTCTCAATCACTGAAACTTATAAAATGACCTGCAATGTCAAGGCTTCACTCCAGAATAATTACATTGGAATCTAGTAGTCAGGCCCAAGTACTGTATTTTGTTGAAAGTTCCACTAGATGATTCTAATGAGCAGCCTGGGATGAGAACCAATGCTACATAGCCTGGTGATTCTCAAACGAGCGTACATCGGAATCACCTGTGTGGCTGGTTAACCCTCAGACTTCTGGGCCAGCTCCAAAGTTTCTGATTCAATAGTTGTGAAGTGGAGCCCCCAAATCTACATTTCTGACAAGTTTCCAGGTGATGCTGATTGTGCTGGTCTGGGGACCACACTTTGAGAACTACAGCATAGATAAATATACAGATTAAAAGGACTCTACCTGACTATTGTTATCAAGACAAAATCAGATACAAATTATTACCTAGACAGGGCTTATTTCTGTTTGCCTGTGCTAAACATTGCAGTTGTATGCCTCAGGACTGTTCTAAACTAGAAATTCTTGCTTGGCACTATTGACATTCCAGAGCAGGACCTTTCAACTCCGTCCTTTCCCAGCCCCTATGGCCCTGACACACATGGATGACAGATTCCTTCAGAGACCAGAGCCTTCTCAGGCTTGGATAAATGCTGGTGATGGGCAGTTGCAACAATGGCTATTACTGAACCTGTCTTTCCCTCTGATGGACAAAACACTGGTGTATCCTGATGACAGATGAAAACCTCGGGCTACCGGCCAATATTTAAAGAGTCTATTCAGTAAAATCAAAGGAAGAGGAAATAACTGGAAGGCATCTCAGCCTTGAAAGAGGTATGAACCACTTTCTTCGAGAATCATTTTGACAGCTCCAAGGGTTGGATATTTTATCACAATGGAAGCAAAAACCTATAAATAAGAGTACATTTTTCCTGTTGATTTTAATCAGTGCTAAGCCTGCTGTTTGAGTTCAGGTGAGCTGGACGTGAGAGATACAAACAAGGACTTCAATCTGGGAGTTCAATGTTGACAGCAGGACAAGCTGTGAAGAGAGAGACATTGGAAGAATGTTGCAAATATCATATTAGCCCGTTCCCCAAACTAACCCAAAAAACTATTTCTGCTACAACTTATTTCTTCTTCTTTTTTTGAACCATTCCTAACCCTTTCTACCTGACTTTCTGTAATCTTTTTATATCTTTACATATCTTCAACATTTTCCTCAACTACTCCTTTCCAATAACATTCCAAATGGGGCTCATTATTTGTAGAGAATTTTAAAATAATAAGCTGACAAAAATCCTTTTAAAAAAATCACCATGCCCCAATAGTCTAAATAATGTTAGTGATAAAATATTTCCTCCACTGGAACACTCAGCCCCACCTGACCCCATTCTCAGTCACTGCTTTCAGTGATTTGCCTTAATTGAAAACCAGTGCTTCCCAGGTGCCACTACTTTTATTGCAACCTCTTAAAATAGAAGGTACCTGCAGAGAGGAGGCTGAGTTTTTCTGGCTCCTCAGTGACAATTCCAGAAAGTTTTACACATTGACTTTGGGATGATACCATCCTATCTGTACTATGGTTCTTGGAATTAACTACTGGCTGGCTGAGTCAGTGTCCAATATTTATTCAACTCTGCCCACACAATCTCTTGATATCCAGCACCATTAACTCCATCCCTACTTTGACAATCTTTTCCTTAGGCTGAACTTGGAGTTGTCATCACCTAGAACCGTTCCCCTGCCAAAACCTTAAACTGGGGAATCCCGTTATATGACTCCAAGGTCTCCAAGGTCTGGGGTCATGGCATAGACTTAGAAAGGCTGTATGCTGCACAAGTCTAGGAAGTGTCATTCACATGGATTGCCTGTCACCCTCCTTCTGACACTGTCACTCATTTAACCTTACTCAGTCTGTGACTTGAGCTTAGCAAGATTTCCATTGTTCAACGATATTTATTAACTTAAATTAATAACCAACCACCTTCCATGGTTATTTTTCCTCTGCATATAAACTTATTCAAATGGGGTGGAGGGATGTACCTCTCAACTCTGGCTCCCTTTTCAGATACCATCTTTTTTCTTTCATTACTTTTACTGCAAAATTTCTTAAGTGAGGAAGCCATACTTTCCATCTCCAGCTCTTCACTTCTCATTTATTAACTTCATTGAACAATGGAAATCTTGCTAGGTACCAGGTTAGGCCTTCCCTCTTGAAATTTTCTTTCTAGTTTTTGCCTTTTCGCCCAGGCTACAAGAACCAATCAAGCTTTATCTCATTCTCTCCCCAGCTTTGGAGCCCTGGGTCTATCTCTTCAAAGGCATTGTCAACAGTATCCTTTAATTATCTTGCTTTTTTTTTCTCATCTACCCTGCCAATATCCAGCTCTAATTCTTTGTTGAAATTATTATACTCTAATGAAGTTGAACCATAACTGGACATTCAACACTACTCCAGAATTATTTATTTTCTCCCCAGCTGCTTGATGTTCTTCTTGAATTTCTACATCATGGCTAACTCTCCCTCTTAGTAGAGAACCTCACCTGCTCCACTGAAAAGAGCATTCATTTCCTCAACATGCTTTGCCCACTTCCAACCTTGTCAAAACTCAACTTCATTCATCCTTTCCTCCTTAAATCTGGGCTCTTAATCATATAAACCTAGTTGCTGCTAGGATCTTGCTCCAGAAGTAAACTTCTTTCTTTCTTAATTCTTCAGTCTCTCTCTCTCTCTAACCAACCACCTTCCATGGTTCTTTTTCCTCTACGTATAAATGTATTCAAATGGGGTGGAGGGATGTATCTCTCAACTCTGGCTCCTTTTCAGGTACCACCTTTTTTCTTTCATTCCTTTTACTGCAAAATTTCTTAACTGAGGAAGTCATACTTTCTGCCTCCAGCTCTTCACTTCTCATTTAGTCCGAACAATCCTGCAGTCTGGCCTCTGTCCACTCCACTCTATGGAAACCACTTTCCTCAATAACACCAGTGACTCAAAATTGCAAAAATCAGAGCTGTCTTTCAGAGCTCCTTCAATGTGACCTGTCTACAATGACTGGTACTGATGATACCTTCTTCTTGGAATATGCTTCCTATCTCTTGCACTGCTTTCTCTCCATTCCTTTTACCAGCTTCTCCTCATCTGTCTACCCAAAGTTCCAACATGAATCCTCTTCTTTTCTCAATTTGAAAATTAATTCTGAGAAATCTGACTCCAACTACAATCAGTGCACAAATATCTGTAGCCTCCACCTCCCTCAAAGTCCCAGATCCTTTGAGCTTTTATTTGTTCTTTATGTACGTTCAGGGTTACCCTCAAACAAATTTCTCAAGTGTAACTATATTACATTGCTGGTTAAATGAAGAACTGCTGCTTTAAGGGCATCTGAGTTGGGTATAAGGTTGACATCTTCTTGTGCAAAGTTAGGAACGAACCTGATGACACATCTAAATAGAAAGACAGATGGTACCCTGGGTACCATGGACAGAGCTAAGATTATGTCTGGTCAATTATTTGGGGTTCACTCCAATCCAAAAGCAGACAATCAAGCTCCCAATGTTTAATGTCTTATAACATGGCTGCAACAATTTTAGCCTGAAATATTTATAGAGGAGTTGGCTATTTCAGCTACTTAAAAACCTAAGGAAAGCACTCATAAAATATGTAACTTTGAGCAATAGAACTTCCTGGGGCCAAGAAAATCATGTATATGCTTAAACAACTGATTGCAGTGACTCCACATTTGCGATTATTAGCTATAAACCACTTTATATAACCTAAAAATAATGACTTTGATATTAGAATAGTTTTTTAATATGTGTCTTCTTTCTAGCAGTAATTAGATACCAGAGCCAACTGCCTATTATGGACACATCTAGATTTTAATCATTAATCAGTACTGGGAAAACTGGCTAACTATATGCAGAAGAAAAAAACGGGACCCCTACCTCTCACCATATATAAAAATTAACTCAAGACGGATTAAAAGCTTAAGAATAAGAAATCAAGCTATAAAAATCACAGAAGAAAATCTAGGAAATAATCTTCTATACATTGGCCTAGGCAAAGCATTTATGACTAAGTCTTCTAAAAATGCAACAAAAATAAAAATTGACAAGTAGGACCTAATTAAACTAAAGAGCTTCTGTGCAGCAAAAGAAACTCTCAACAGATTGAACAGACAACATACAGAATGGGAGAAAATATTTGCAAACCAAGTATCTGACAAGGGACTAATATCCAGAATCTATAAGGAACTTAAGTCAACAAGAAAAAGAAACAACCCCATTAAAAAGTAGGCAAAGGACATCAACAGACACTTCTCAAAAGAAGACACAGAAGAGGCCAAGAAACATCACTAATCACCAGAGAGATGCAAAACAAAACCACAGTGAGATACCAGCTCACACAGGTCAGAGTGGCTATAATTAAAAAGTATAAAACAAAAATAACAGATATTGACAAGGCTGCAGAGAAAGGGAACACTTATACATTGTTGGTAGGAATGTAAACTAGTTCAGCCACTGTGGAAAGTAGTTTGGAGATTTCTCAAATCTCAAATCTCCAACTGAAAAAAAATAAAAAGAATTACCATCTGACCCAGGAATCCCACTACTGGGAATTTATTACCCCTCAAAAAAATAAATAAATCATTCTTCCAAAAAGACAGCTGCACTCACATGTTTACTGCAACACGATTTACAATAGCAAAGACATGGAATCAACCCAGGTGCCCATCAATGGTGGACTGGAAAAAGAAAATATGGTACATAACCTCCACCTAATACCTTGCAGCTGTACAGAAGTATGAAACCGTATCTTTTGCAGCAACATGGATGCAGCTAGAGGTCATTATCCTAAGTGAATTTAATGCAGAAACAGAAAACTAAGTACCACATGTTCTCACTTATAAGTGGGAGCTAAACATTGAGTACACATGGACACAAAGATGGGAACAATAAACACTGAGGATCCCAAAATGGGGGAGGGAGGGAGAGGGGCAACGGTTGGAAAACTACCTATTGAGTACTATATTCACTCCTTGGGCAATAGGATCATTAGAAGGCCAAACCTCAGCATCACACAATATACTCATGGAACAAATCTACACAAGTACTCTCTGAATCTAAAATAAAATAAAATTAAGAAAAATATGTAAACCACAATGTGGTAGACAGCTTTTCCTTTTTTAATCCCTCTAGCATTAACTTAGTAACTCCAACCCCCTTCTTTTGCAGAACTGCCCATTCTTGTTCTATGTACGTCTGTTGAGGGCTCCATTCTGAGAACCACCCACCTCTTCTTGGTATTAGGATTTACATATGTCCAGATATGGTTAATGATAGTACATTACAAGTATGACCACAGGGATTGGCCCTGAGTGAACACACGGCTTCAGCTTAGCCCGTTCGACTCTCTTCCTGGGATTTATATACAGATACTGAAGAAAAGCCTTCTCTTCTCTCTGAGGTCACTAAGCTAGAATGATATAATCAAGCCTGGAGCTGCTTACAGCCATGCCTCCTCTTCTTCCCACCTGCAGCCAGGCCCATAGAGGAAGTTCATATCAATGCAGAGACAGGTACTGAGTAAAGAGTTAGAAAGAGAATGAGAGGAATCTGAAGATACCATTGGAGTCACTGAGGCAAGACTCATGCCCTGGATTCCCATTCTTGTAAATCAATTCATTCCCTTTTCTGCCTAAGCTAGTTTGAGTTAGGTTTTGTCAGCTGCTTCTGAAGATTCCTGACTAGTAGACATATCTTCTATGTGTAAGGAAATCTGTGTCTTTTTGTCCTCTATAACAAGAGGGCATGTATCTAGCTGTTCCAAAGGGTAATCAGCTCTTTTCCCAAATTGATGGTCCATGGAATGTTAATTTCCCACAGGATGTTAACATGTATACCATAAAAATGTGTTCAAGTAAGTTTGGGAAATACTAAGATAAACAAAGTAAAATAAATTTATTTATGGCAGGAGCTTTCAGAATATTTATAATAATATGGTGGAGCGCATTATGAATCTCTAAACGGAGGACTTGTGCTTATTGCTCAGTTATCTGATAACAGAAACCTTTTTCAATAGACCCAGTTTGGGAAATAACACTTGCCTTTCCATAAGCAAAGCAGGAATGGCCAATAAACAAACTGAACGGCATAGACACATAGACACTTCCTGCTTTGTATTAGAGTTTTTGTTTTCATGTCTTGTCTACTAGACTGTGCACTTCCTGAGTCTAGTGGCTATGACTCAATCTCCTGTGTATCCCAAAGAATTAGCAGAGTGCCTAAAACACAGAAGATATGCACCAATAAATGAAAGAAACATCGAATAAATTAATGAAATTAAAAAGCGATGGAAAGCATTCCATTGAATATCCCAAGCTGTAGGTAAATAACGGGACACAGGAGTGGGCAAAATAAAAATTTAAGAATAAATTAAATATACATTATTCCTTAAAGCCTGTCTAATTAGTCAGTGAGTATGTCTTTGTAAGATATTTGATCATTTGAGAAGTTGGAAGAGAAGCTGAATTACTGGAGAACAAATCTAGTCTCTAGTTCCTTTTGAGAATAAGGAGCCAGGAATGCTAAAAGCCAAACTCAGGCATGACATCCACGACCATGACACAGACTTGCTAGGATCATGATTTTGGAGGGACAGCACAGGCAGAACTAATGTTGGCTTTCAGAAATTATTTATCATGAACTGAAATTTAAAAGGCCACCCAGGCACATCAGCATTTATTTGCCCAATTGCCTCCATACATTTATTTATTCAGCACATTTATACAAAGTGTCACATATGTAAATGTGTAACAATCATATTTCTGCAAAACAAACCAAAAACCCAGAGCAATTAGAAACACCTATCAAGTAGACAAAGGCAGAGCTTACATCTGGATTTTGAATACTTACAGGCACCTGTCACTTGCCATCATATGAACTCACTAACAAGACATCTGCCATTTAATACTAATTGGGTAGTTTGCACAGTGACTCTTGAACTCACAAATGGTTTATGGTAGATATAGTATAACTCCACAATTAATATGTATTGCATTTTAACAATCTTTACGAGGCTATATAATCATTTTAACAGTTGTGTAAGAAGGGAACTCTTGTTGAGGGTTTACCTCATAATATTGGAACTTTTCTTTAAATTCTTATGCCAATTTTGTTTGTAAAGGAAAAGATGCCTTTAAAAGTAAGAAAACGATAAGCATGGGTGATTACTTTTATTGGAGAGGTTTTTTTCAGCTGAAAAATTATCATAAGACACATATAATTTCTGATGCCCAAAATTTTCATAAATGTGTTTTCAGAATCACAAATACTGCAAGAGGCATTGCTTTAGTATTGAGCTTTTAAAAAACATGCTAATAAAATATACCACTGTGTTATCAAATATTTCATATAGTTCTATCTATTTTTAACTTCAGCTACTTATTGTGAGAACTGATTTTAATTGGTCCTCGTTTTTCCAGAGATAGACATCTGTATGATTGTGATGATGGGACTGGGTTCCCTTCTTTAGCAGCACTGCTGAACCGAGAGGACACTGAGACCACAAAAGAAACCACAGTCTTCTCCCTCAAACAAATGATTTAAGTAAATACGATTAATAAAACATGGCTTCTCTAATGCTGTTTGAAAAAATCCCCATTACATTCTCTTTCTTCCTTCCCAGATCTCTCAGAACTTCTGTAGAAAGCAAACATCAAAAGGACCAAAGATTTTTGTAGCGATTCAGCCGCCCACAGCAAAGAAGTAAACCCTGATTTTCTTTCAGCCTAGGAAATGATCAGCGAAGAGGCTTCACAAACAGCCTCTAACATTTGAGGTTAAAAAAGAAAGTCAGTGGAGCAGAACAGTTACTTTCACAAACACCTTCCGGGTTTTTTCTTCCATTTTTAAAGTAACCCTTCTAATCCCCCCAGTAAAATATTTTCATTAGTTTAAGTTTTTGGCTAGGCATTTTAAACATGCTTTAAAAAAAAATGATAAAATATATTTATGTATTGGGCGTGACTTTTTCTAGTGCTTTTTCCCCTTGGCGCTCTCAAATGCTGATTTCCTCTGGCTATAGAGTTTCAACTAGCTTCTTTGGTGACTCTGCCAAGTCACACCTACCTTAGCAGTTTCCTTTTTGTCTCAGAATTCAGCTTTTGGAATTGAGCTCCGGAATCACTGTTCCTTTTTTTCTTTGGAGACAGACAACTCTACAAAGCAATTCACCCTAGAATCCCACCAAGCGAACCCTGGTGTTTGGATTTGGGGAGGAAAGCCCATCTCCAGTGCCTACTTGGGGAACTCTGTTACTTACACTGCAGTTTTTTTCAGGTGAGATGCTAAAGCCTATGTTGAAGAAAGGCAAAGAGAGAGATGTGTGGCTTTTTCCAACACTCAGACAATAAAGTCAAAAATAGTACAATTAATAGGGAACCAACTTTACTAGAAAAGATAAAGCAATAAACTGGACAGAGATTCAGATGAATTTACAAACAACACATAGATCACTGATAGCCCCCTCTTTTAAAGGAAACATGTATATATCCTCTCACTAGCTTTATTCAAGTATGGACAGAAATAAACCTCAAGAATCCTTGTCTTTTCCTTTCCTACATTAAGCTAGAGATGTCCATATGGGTCTCTCTTTGGATAGCTCTCTCAAAGGAAACAGAAATTCCTAGAGGAGGGTCGTGGGCCAGAGAATAAAACAGGCTGCCAACAACTCACGATTTGTAAACTTTAGTCGGATGTCTGGATTATAATTAAATCAAAACTTGGAAGGCATCTGGGGAAGGGTAGACAGGCTGAATGAGAAGTAGGACAGGGTTTACTAAGCAAATCATGGTGTAGGAAAACAGCTAACTTTTATGAAATTTTATTTTTATAAAAATTACAATGGCCAAGGGTTGGCCATCTAGACACAGCTAACAAAGGACACCAGGAAGGGGTTGTGTCTCTTTGTTCACATTCTACATAGAAAGTAAAGCAGCAGCAGGAGAGGCTCCTTAGGAAAAAGAGCTCTCTCCCTTCATGAGAACTTCACAGTAATAGAGGTCAGGAAATAAACAGACCTGGCTCTCTCATGGGGCCTAACCATGACCCCCCAAACAGTCAACCCAAGGGAAAATTCCGCTTAGTCCAAGTTAAGCTGACAAAAGGGGTATCAATATTGCCCATTAAAGATAGGTTTATTTGCTCTGACCTAAGCTGCTTGGCAATCCCATGGTCTAAATAGAAAAAAAAAAGGCTATTTTATTTTCTCTAAAAGCAATAAGCTTATGTCCAAAAGATTATAATTTCTTAGAGATATTGCCAACCCTGTCAATATATGGAAGGCAACTCACATTTTCTCTCCAAATGACTCTAAATTTTAATCTTTATTATCCTTTCCCAGATGTCACAACTCCTCTCTGCCAGATTCTCTATTATTTCAAGAGACAAGAATATTCCTTAAGGCCTCCTTTTGAATATACATCTTTCTGATATCATGTCTCTGGTTTCCCTGAAGACTGTCACATCAACAAACCTATCTTGTGCCTGGATTCTAGGCTTTGAAAATAATTGTATCAGTTTAGCCAGGCACAATCAACATTTCTCTCTTACATGCTTTCTTCAATTCAAGCAGAATGTTTTGTTTGCACCGCCCCAATTCTATGCATAAAAGTGTTGATGCAGAAGTTGGCATAATTGTGAACAGAGACAAACCTTTCTGCAAATAAGACAACTGTCACTCATGGACCACAGAAGATCCTATTCTGAGACTGGTCTAACATAACATCAGCTATGGAAGTCCTAGGAGGGTATGGCTTGTGGAGTAATACCCTGATTAGTGTGCACCGAAAGCTCACAGTATTTTTTTTAAGCATCAAAAAGCCTTGCTCCTCTAGAAACATTTAGCGCATTCAAGCCCACACACGCTCACATAGTAATGATAATCCTTTCTTTGTTTGTGGGATTTGGAAGAGCTACAAAGAATTTAAAAAGCCACAATATTTTGACAAAGTGATGCGTTCTTCTCTAGGTGTAGTTGATGGAAACTTTTGGACTTTCCCTGTTCAACTGATAAAATTGCAATTATAATTGCAAGAACATTGGAGTATATAAGATTTTATAGGCATACAACAGATAAAGACACATGCTTATTAGGTAAATATGAAGTACCTTATATTTTTTAAATCATCCATTTGCATAAAAATGTACAGTTTTAAAAGTATTCTCTGATACATTATCATGACATTTAGTATAAAAATAATTTATTACTCAACTAATATTTAAACAGCATCATTGATTTTCTCCACTTCTGATTAAATGAGGAAGGGTGTTGGCAATTTTTTAAAAATTTAATAAAAATTTCTACTCACCTGTTTCCAAGCAAGATTTGAACTGATATTTAGTATTAAACACAGGTAAAACAACAACATTAAAAATCAAAGACAAGACAAGGTAAAAGGAGTAGATATTTCCAAGCAATTGTAACAAGTTAATTGTCACAGTTGGGCCATGAATTTGCCTCCACAGGTGTCAGCATTTGCTCACCAGATGGAACTACTGAAACTCTGCGCCTGTTTAACAGGGTGTTTCTAGACCTCTCTCACCAGCAGGGGCCCTGGATTAATTATACTGCTTTATTTCTCAGAAAGTGGTGAGAAATCTTCAAGGAATCTTGAAGGATGCCTATTTTTAAAATGCAGATTCCTGGGCCTGCCCTAGGCTCTCTGGAGATAGGGTTCTGGAATTTGCATTTTCATATTACCCACCAGGTGACATTTTTGCTCTCTAAAATTTGGAAACCACTACCTTCCTGGGAATGGTGTCAATTGCATGGGAACTATAGAAAAGTCAGCAACAACGAGATAGAAAACTGTTGTAGTGACCAGCCCCTTGGATATTGCTGTATGCTTTGCTATTTCTGCCCTGTACAGGAAATATATTGAAATGGTGCACAGTTCACTTAATTTTTTATTTTGAATGGTCCCATCCATGTGTTTGAACTCCTCTGACTATTATGTTATTCTCTTTCCAGCATCCCATCCCCCATCTGCCCATCCATACTTTTTTTGGTTCCTGCCACAAGCCCCTGATAATTGTGCATGCCCCATAACCTGCTGGTTACTCCTGAGCCCACTTTGATAGGTCTGCATGTGCTACAGTCTCTGCTTGTCTTGCTGGGATTAATTCACTCCATGCTGGTCATGGGTCCGTCTGAGACCCTCCCTACTCCAGCTTCTAGCCATCAATGCCTAGGTATGGATCTACATTGGAGAAATTATCTGTTCTTTGTTCTTGAAAGATATTTCCAGTTTACTGGCTTTATTGGCTTATTCTCTGTATTTGAGGTGTGTATCTTATACTTTTCCCACTCTTTCCACACTCTCAGACACAGTCAATTGCCCCTGCTCTTTTCCATTTTCCCCCATATATTTATTGGCTTATATTATTGTCTTATGATGTGCCTCTTACATTTGACAATTTCATATGAAGTCATATCCAACATCCGGCCTTTAAGTTTACGGTCCTAATTTCTATACTAAACTTATGAATTCTCTAGTCATATATTTGGGAATTCATCATCATGTAACATTCATTTACCCCCAAGTAATTTTGTTTGTTCTTGTTCCCTGTGAAGTTTTGCCTTTTGCTAAAAATTTACAATAATACCACCCCTCCCTCTTTGTGGAATCATTAAGACTCCTGTCAAAAATCTTTGCTCCATTCTTGAGAGGTACCCATTGTCCCTAGCTCAGAGCCTCCCTTTCTGGTCATATACCACTCAGGAAATCATTTTTAAAAGAGCATGGACAGCACATTCTGGGAGTTTTCTATGGTTATGCTGCTTCCAAAGCAATCTGCATGAATCTTCAGCAACCTGCAAGAAGATAAGATAGAAATACTACCTCTATACTCATCTCCTTTATTCTTCTACTCAAGACTTGAAAGTGTTTAGGATGCCTCCCACTTTTCTTCAAACTGATCATACAAGCCAGGACAAGTGCAGAGTGGCCAGTGGGTGCAGAAGGCTTAGGATCTCACTTCTGAATTTTGGAAAAGTTTATCAGGGGAGGCAGCACAGCAGATACAGCACATCAGGTCTGTAACACGGGAAATTCCAGAGCAACCCATAGGGAATCACACTTAGCTCCTCATGGGACTTACTCACAGGATTTCTTCCATCAGTCACATGCCAGAGCCGCTTCATACTAGTTGGAGGGAGTGAGCCAATTGTTACATTTTGGGACCTTTACAAGCTAGTCGTTAAACACGGGCATTATTAAATTATGTAAATTTACAATCAAATCTATTAAAAACAAAGGTAACAAATACTAAAAACTCACCACTTTTTAATTATTTTACTATGTTTTACTATTATCTATGCTCTTGAGATAATTTATATCTACTAAATCTGTATGGCGAAAATAATAGATGAGAGTGTGCCACTGCACATCTCTTCCCATCTCCGTGTTCAGTAATATCAAGTTGGTAATTTGAAATAGGTTACGGTGGGATATTTACACCACAGAAATCAGCACGTGCTGCAAATCAGGATTTAACCAACCCTCTCCTCCGACCCCCAGCCAGTTGTTAAATACGTACTAGTGCATTATTTGCTGTGAACCCAGCTCACTTAGTATTAAGATGGAAAGCGCAAAAGTACGCCATGGTTACGAGTCAAATTTCCCATCTTAACTTAAAACTTTCTCACTGCCCCCAATCTGCTTTCCTTTCCATATGGTCCAACATGTCTCAAGCCAAGGCCTGTGGAAGCACGACCTATATCAAATAACTTACCTGAATAACGTTCACACTGGCCCTCCTTTTAAAAATCTTCAGGAATTCTTTCACAAAAATTTTACATCTACTTTTTCTCTGCTTAAAGTCCCTGCTCTTTTACCTGCATTGTCTCCTATACCCTACTCTGCACTTGTGTGTCTATGTGTTTATATCTGCGTGTTTGGGTTTATGTGTTCATATCTGTATGTACCAGATAATAGCTGGGCAGTTACTTCTGATTGACTAACTTTAAATTAAAATATCTGTAATTTAAGCCCAGCTTAGTATCTACTAAAACACTAGAAAGTGAGATCATTAACTGTCTTAGAATCAATACTTGAGTCCTTAAGAGGGAATTCAGGAGGTTAGCAAACATTATTAAAAGATCAGAAAATGGATTCAGGAAAATCTAAAGAAAGTAAGACTCTTTATGCGGCAATGATAAGGCTAATGGGGAACTGAAAGTGATCATGGAGAATGATTGGGAATTTTATACAGAGAAGTCTTTGTTCTCTGTTTCCACTCACAGTAAGTCAGGAGAGATTCAACTTACAGCACTTCATCTAAAGAACTGTAGAAGAATTCAGTAAGAGAAAATTATCTAAAGGTTTTCTTTCTCCTAAAGTTGTTTTTAATCAACATTTTAATCAATGATCCTACAGAAGCTGAATTTGAAGGTAGAGAGTCTAATTACGAAAAAGTCACTCAAAATATAGTCAATGGGAGATGGGATGTCTGAGTTGTCCCCACAAACAGATATGGACTCTGGCTTTCTAATATCCTACAAAGTTCTAAGCTTAACTGAAGATCTTATTTACTAAGGTTACCCCAAGTAGAGTGTGTACAGTTAAGGGATAAGGATATAAATACCTAAGACACATGATACCAAATTTGACCAAAGAAACATCCTGTCTAAAACCCTGCTTCTGGTAAAGTCACTGAAGTTATTTTGCTGGAGAGCATATGAAAGCCTCTAATAAACAACTTCCCCTAATATTTCATGAGGCCCTTGTGTTTGTCTAGTCTCATTTTGAACCAATTTATGTATTAACCTGCTATGCACAATTTATGTGCAATCTCCTGGTAATTACTTCCCTATTTTTTATTGCCACTCTAATGATAGACATAGTTTCTATACAAGTTTCTTCCAGTATCCTGGAATTTGCTAAATCTCTGGGTATATATTATAATATTTTTGAAATAGAAAAGGTAAAAACCACTAAATGCATTCATTAATTGGTTAATACAATTAATTCAAATGAATAAATCAATTACTTTAAAAAGTCAGAATTAACCTTATTCAAGCTCTACAGTATTTAAGGCTTCTAGGGAATTTTGTAATTTGGCCTCTACTTATCTATTTAATGTTTTCTCTCACCACAACCTTTGCCCAACCTACTCCAAATGCTTCAACTATAGTAAATTACTAAATTACTTTCAGTTCCTCATGGAGATTTGGCAGGAGGACATTTCCTATATCTGGAGGGCCTTTCCTTCTACTGTGAAAACACCTGACTCAACCCTGGCATCCCCTACCCCTAGTTTAAGTGCTACCTCCATATGTGTCCATAGCACTTTGTGCTTGCCTTCCCCAGGAATATCTGAATCTCTCATTAGGCTTTCAGGTTCTTGAAAACAGGGACAGTGTCATTTTTGTCCATCATTGTATCCCAAGCTAGTAGACACTCAATAATAATTATTAAATGTGTAAATCAAATAAGTTGGTGGATTTTAAATAATAGTATCATTATGTTTTCAGTCTAGAGGCCAGTCTATCAACTCTGTGCCTTTGAAGTTGAAACTGAAGAATGGCCCAACTTCATGGCTATTATATTCATCATTTTCTGAATCATGCCAGGAATCATGAAGTTTCCCAAACGCAAATTCATGATGATTTTACACACATGTCATTTCATGCCTTTGCTTTCTTTCCTAATGATGCCTGGGTCTTCATTGGACTTTTTGGCTAATATCTTCAGATAATACTTGTAATGGTTTCAGTGTCTTTTTTTCCAGGTAGGAAATAATTATTTGGAATTATCATCCTATAAGCATGGTTTGTAGGATAGAAAAAATCAGAAACAGTGAACTGAGTTTACATTTATCTTAAGTTAGATTCTGTATGTTACCAGCAGCACAAATTGTATCTCTTTGTCAAAGAGAGCTGAAAAGCTATTGTAAAGTTCAAGAACGTCTCCCCTAAGGAACAAAAACAGGAGAAAACTTCTGTTATGATGAGTGAAATCAAACAAACCTTGATTCTGAAACAGCTTTGTTCTCAGAAAGATGACTTTTTAAGGGAGGAGACCAAAACAAGAGTGAAAAACCAGAGGCAAGGACCTCGGGACCAGTAAAAATTAGTTAAGCATAAAGGGATCTGCTTGAAAGTTATGTATAGAGAGAACAGAAGAGTGTTATGGCAGCAAAGTATGAATTAAGAAAAGATGTCTTGGTTTATAAAAGCTTTTACTTGGTTTTATTCATCTACTCTAAGATGTATGATACTTTAAGATTGGAAAGTAATTTTCTTATAGTTTTAAATAATTTTAATTTTATCTATATCTATTTTTTGAGACAGAGTCTCACTCTGTTGCCCAGGCTGGAGGGTACTGGCACCGTCTCGGCTCACTGCAATCTCCGCCTCCCAGGTTCAAGCGATTCTCCTGCCTCAGCCTCCCGAGTAGCTGGGATTACAGGCAACCGCCACCACCCCTGGCTAATTTTTATATTTTTAGTAGAGACAGGTTTCACCATGTTGGCCAGGCTGGTCTCAAACTCCTGACATCAGATGGTCCACCCACCTCGGCCTCCTAAAGTGCTGGGATTACAGGCATAAGCCACCACGTCTAGCCTTTGATATTAATTTAAAACCAGTTTTCAGCTTATAAGTTATTTAAATTATCTTTCTATAATAGACTTTAGGTGCTTCTAGATGATAGTTTCTGAAATAAATCATCATTTTAACTCCAAGTCCAGTCTCAGGAAATTGTAGGTGAATAATGAAGGTCACTTTATGACAATTATTAGTGAAAATATAGTTATCTGCTTAGATCATTATTGGGAACAAGCACATTTTTCTTTTTCTTTGAAAAGAAAAAGGGTCAAATGATATAAATCTTCCACTTGCGTCTCATGATAACTAAAGATTGGTGCTTAAAACATAAACATCTCTTTTTCTGCCTCTCTCCATAAACTTGCTTTCTTAATGATTTTAATCAAATGTTCAGGTGAAATGGCATTGATTTTATATCATGAGGCTTTGAAAAGCAGCTCAAGAGGGTTGAGACACATTCAAACTAGTCATTGTAGTAGTGATCAGAGATCATTGTGATGGCAGGGACAGGATAATTGAAAGATTCTCCTCTCTGGTCCAAAAAAAGTCAGCTGCACAAAGACAGGGCTGGGGAGACAGAGTTTAGTGGTGCATGTATAAAAAAGATGATCATTATCTAGGTTCATGCCCTGAAATTGGTTTTTACATCTCACTGGTTTATTTTAGTCTGAACAGACCCAATTTTTTCCCATACTATTAAGTTTTTTGAAGTACTTAAGGAATGCTGTTTAATTTAAAGTCTTGTAGGATGTTCCTCATTTTTGATTTGTCTGATTATTTCCTCTTGATATCCAATTATTTACTTTGGTTCCTCTTTCCCCTGAATTTCCTGTAAACAATAAGTTGGGTCTTAAACAGGCGTTGACACACTATGACTCTGGGACCAAATCCAATCTACTGCTTATTTTTATAAATAAAGTTTTATTGGCACATAGCCATACCCATTTGCTTATATATTGACAGAGCTGAGAAGTTGTGACAGAGACAGGGTGGCCCACACAGCCTAAAATAATTATGATCTAACTCTTTCCAAATAAAATTTGCCAACTCATCGACTAAGAAATTGATTAGGTTCAGGTAAAATATTTTGGCACCAAGGTGATGTACTTCATATTATACCATCATGAGGCACACCGTCAAGTGGCCCCACTGTTGTGATACTAAATCAGTAGACTTGGTTAAGGTAGTGATAGCCAGCTCCCTCCATTGTAAAGGCATATTTTTCCCCTTTTAATTTAGTAATTCATAGAGTTATATTTGGTTCTGTGTAAACGTCCGATTTTCTGAAAAATCCTTTACCTAAAAGTTTCACCATCCATTGATGATCTTGAATTATTATATTAAGAAATAAAGAATGTTATTTTCCAAATCTATCATTTCTTTAGCATTTATTAGCTGACTCAATAAAATAGCCTAAACTCACCCTATAATTTCCCTGCCCCAGACCTGGAATCAGTCATTTGTTTCCCAGTTGGTCCAGGTTCCTTTAGGTGGGAAATAACATCTAGAAATCAATATCTAGATGCTAGGTACACTCATTGCCACTGGAGTGTCATTGTTTCTAGGCCCTTACTGTGATGCTTTCTAGAGAGAGAAAAATGTTCATTTTATATTTAATATTAGTTTTGAAATTTTCATTTAATATTGGTATTTTTCTTTTATACTGAGTCCTAGTCCTGTTAATATTAATATGTCAATTTATATGTTTTATTCTACTGCAAATTTAAAATATTTCAAAGTCTCAATACCAGTGTTACCATTAATAATAAACCTAAAGAGTGAAGTTTAGGATTTCTTTCCAGTACTTTTTCCCTAATAATATATCCAAATAACATATACAGGGTACTGTTGTCTTTCATTTGTTACTTTTTTTTTTTGGAGACTCACTCACAGGGTCTCACTGTGTCACCCAGGCTGGAGTGCAGTATTATAATCTTGGCTCACTGCAACCTCCACGTCCCAGGCTCAAGTACCCTCCCACCTCAGCCTCCTGAGGAGCTGGAACTACAGGTATATGCCACCAACCCTGGCTAATGTTTTTGTATTTTTTGTAGACACGGGGTTTCACCATGCTGCCCAGGCCGCTCTGGAACTCCTGAATGTAAGCAATCCACCCATCTTGGCTTCCTAAATTGCTGGGATTACAGGTGTGAGCCACCAAGCCTGGCCCAGAGTTTTCAAGTTAGTTAAAATAGTTTTTTTCCTCATGTGGTTATATTGTCTTAGTTGGGAGGGGTTATGAAAAACATTTTTAGGACAATTGGGGAAATTTGAATATGGCTAGATACTAATAGATATTATGGAATTACCATTCATTTTCTTAGGTATCACAATGGTATCGTGGTTAAGTAGGTGACTGTCCTTATTCTCAGCTAATTCATGTCAACATAGTGATAAAGTGTCATGATGTCTGCAACTTTCTTTCAAATGGCATGGCAAAACAAAGTGTGTGTGTGTGTGTGTGTGTGCATATATATAGAGAGAAAGAGTACAAACGATGAAGCAAATTGGGCAAAATATTAAAAATTAGAAAAACTGGGTAGAAATTATTTGCACTATTCTTATAACTCTTCCTTAGCTTGAAATTTTATCAATAATTAAAATTTAGAGAAAAGGGTGGGAGAGAAAGAAAAATATTATCACTGTTCCATGTGAATTTTTTACAGTGTTCCATACACATACACACAAACACTTTCCCACTTTGGGCAAAATTAATTATTGTATGTATCCTGGGGAAAGAAGCTTATAAGTTTGCTCTGTTTTAGCAGAAGGGTCAGACCATACATAAGGCTCTGAGTGTTACCCTGTGGCAGTGAATAGGCAGAAAGGAATGTAATCAGATGAGAATGGTGTCTTAGGTTTAACAGAGTGTCAAGTATTCTCAGCTTTCCTTCATTTCAGTTCAGTTTTTCTAAAGGTGAGATAGAACCCAAGTATTTAAGAATATTTTGCTTTTAAGCAGCAATACTAATGTTCCCCGCATCTTCCACCATCCTGCTAGACCTGGGATTAGTATACGTTTTGTGGAAAGGGTGCCGAAGAATAAATATTTCAGGCCGGCAGGCCATACAGTCTCTGTCGGCATCTATTCAACTCCGTCATCGCAGCACACGAAAGCAGCCAGAGACAAATAAACTCGGCTCTGTTCCAACAAAACTTTACTTATGGACACAGAAATTTTAATTTCATTTAATTTCTACACAACACAAATTCTTTTTTATCTTCTTTTTTCAACCATTTAAACACACAAAAACACATTCTTAGCTTGCATGCAATACAAAAAACAGGCAGAGGGCCAGATATGGACTAACCCAGAGAACAAAAGGGAAAACTTACAATTGAATCTTTGTGTTAGCTGTCCTTTAGCTGCCTAGCTTAACTTTGGTGAAGGAAAGGGGCTCTCTTGGATGGTGCGACAGGTTTGAGCAGCACTATACTCTTAAGCCATTGAGCAGAGAGCAGGAGACTCCTCTGAGACCTCCAAGATTAAAGAAGTCCATGAGCTGCTCTAAGTAGGGAGGCTTGCTTCTAGTTTGCAATCAGCGTGATTGAAGGAGTCATAATGAAGGTAATGGTAACTGGAACCTTGGTCTGTTAGTCCAGAATCTACTCAGAGTTGGAGAGCAATGTCTTATTTGCTCCCTTCTGCAAGTGAAGCCACCTTACCCACTATCTGTGCTTTGAGGCCTTTACCTTGACAGGTCAATCTCATGTTAATATATCTGCGCAGTACAATGGGTTTGCTTTCAGATACGAACTTGTCTTATTTAAATAAATATATATTAGATACTGATACAAATAACTTCCTAAGCAATAAGCTTTATTTGTAATAATTTATATCCTTTAACTATAATGCCATAGTGATCCTGAACCACGACATGTGGGCATCATTACTGTGGTGTCCTCTGGCCAGTGAGGATTTTCCTCCTAAACGCTCCTCCACTAAAATGGCAAATGAGTTGAAAGCATACTCCCTCCAAAAAGAACTCATAAAAGAAAGACCTTATAGGGATGGAGACAGATATGGGGAAAGAGAAAGATATAATATCCTCAATATTAAAAGTTTGTTAGGAGAAAGATTTACATTTGTTTCACATGGTCTCAAACAATAAAAGGAGGACCAATGTGTACCAGAGACAGATCTGAGCTTAGTATAAAAAAAGGAATACAAAAAGGAAAAGAAAAAAATTCTATAGCTATCAAAAGATAAAATACAATGCCCTCAAAGATAGCAAGTTCAACATCAGGAGATGGACATGTACCTAGGATGTATGAAACGTAGGAACACTTAGTAGAGAAGTGGAAGAGATTTTAACATTAAAACCATTGAGCTAGATGACTTTTAAGATTTATGATCTTTAATACTCAGGCTTGACAATTTTGAGATGGTACTCTTTCTTTTGTTTAGAACAAAAAGGCAAACATAAATAACCAAGAGACAATTCCTTATTCTTCTAGTTTAACCAGAACTAAAACAAGTGTGGTTCATTCCACCATAACAAATCAGGGCCCTACCATTTGTCTAGTAGTGGTTTATGCTAGTTATTTTCCTCTTCTCAATGAATATTTATTGAGATTGGGTTACCTACAATGTGCCAGATGCAAAGGTAGGATGGTGAAGACAGATGCAAATTCCACTTCCATAGAATTTACTAGAGTTTACTGGAGAAGATAAACATTTAACAAGTAATTACAATACAAAATGAGTGTTAAGATTGTACAGGAAAAGGGCACTAGGGTGGTTTTTGATATGGGATCACAAATTATTTGATACTCCTCCTATTGAGAGTTTGGATGTAAATGCCTTATACTTGAATCTCGATGGGCCGTATAATTACTTTGACCAGTGGATAAAATAGAAGCAATATTATGTGATTTCTAAGACTAAGGCATGAAAGCTTTAAGGCTTCCGCCTTTTTTGATGGAAGACAAGCTCCTGGAGCTCAGAGGCATTATATAGGAAGTCTGGCTCCTCTGAGGCCACTATGCTTTGAAGAAGCCAAGCTTCATGGAGAGGCCATGCATCGCTCCAGATGACAGTTCCCAGCTACACCCAGCTTTCTAGTCATCTCAGCCCAGACGAAAGAAGTCATCAGATTATTCTCCTTGCCAGCCATTCAAGTCCTCCAAGCTCAAACTCCAGAAATTATGAAGCAGAGACAAACTATCCTCTCCATGTCCTGTCAAAATTCTTGACTTTGTCCAAATTCATCTCAATAGGCATCATAGAAACATACACCAAGAAGACCTAACTTCGACAAGGGCCCAAAGAAGGTCTCACTGAGGAAGTCACATTTGTGCAGAGACATGAAGAACACATGAATATAATCAGCCACAGGAATGTTCTCAGTAGAAGAAACATCCATCTGAAGACCCAGTGGATCTACCAGGAACTGACAGAGCCCAGCAGTCTGGAGAGGAGTAGGAGGGGCAGGAGTCCAGTGACAGATTAAAGAGCTAAGCAGAGTCCAGCTTTGGGTATCCCATGGGCAACATTAAGGCATCTGAACTTTACTCAAAATGTGAAGAAAAACCACAGAAGAGTTTTCAGTATCTGAATGACATGACTAGCTGTGTTTGCTTTGGGGCAAGGCTGAAGAAGTAGGTGTTGCGGCTGCAATTCAGGTGAGAGAGGATGGTGGCCCTATCAGGGTGATAGCAAAGGATATTGATATTCAAAAGGTAAATTTCCAGAATTTAATAAGCCCTTGGCTGTAGGAGTGGGGAGTAAGAGAGGGAAGAGTCACCTTGGGCTTCTGATTGGGCAGTGAGTACATCCTGTTGTCATTTACAGAAAAGGGAATGCTGGAGGAAGAACAGGGTGGAGAGAGTGATGAATATCTTTACCTGAGGCATGGAAAATGTGAAGTGCCGGAGAGACATCCACATAGCAAAGCCCCAGAGACAGCTGGCTAAACATTGTAGATAAGGAGGAAGGTGTAGAGAGAAATGAATATAACAGTGTGTATTGTACTCTGGGTGCTTTATATACATCGTTTCCTTTAATTCTGCTAACAACCACTTGGGTGTGTTCAGTGACATCGGTAACTTGACTAAGGTCATAGAGGTAGGAAGCGGGAAGGTACGGATTTTAATACAGATTTTCTTACTCCACATTAAAAAAAGACAATCATAATGCCAGATGATTCTTTGTAGGTTTGGAAGGTAGCAAAATCAGCATTTGTGAATGCCATTCCAGTCAGTTTAGTGAGTGACCTAAACAGCTAACAGTATGAACACGGGTCAGAACAAGAGAAAGGTGTCCAACTGGTCCAGGTCATGATGCAGACGGCAATGCCACTTGGCCTTGATGCAGAGTTCACTGGTGTCACGGTGTATTCTGGGTGACTAGAATGTCTTATAGAGCATGTCAAAACCTTTATAGGTTCTCACATAGTAGAGACCTTCAGGGTTCTGCAGCACAATCATGCCGTCTTTACAAGTTTTAAGTTTTCTTTTAAGATCTAGCTCTTTAATCACTATTGGACCCTGGTGATCATTATGATAACTATCATTTGTCAAGCAGATACATGTAGTAGGCATTGTAGTAAGTGTTTTCCATGTTTTAGTGTGTTTATCCCTCACAAGAACCATATGAGGTATGTATTTTTTTAACCTCCATTTCATAAACAAGAGTTTGGCTCCTGATCTTAAGATACCAGGTAACAATGAGACTCAGAGCTATTCTAATGAGCTGGGTGTCATCTGAGCCACCAGATGCTTCTAGGAGTGCCTAAGCAGTACCAACTTATGAAACCAATGTGGAATGGGCGTGAAGACCCATGTAATTTACACAGACAGGCAGCTCCCACTCAGCATGCCACTCCTGCCTCAGCAGCATCCCTCCTTCAACCCACACCCATAGCCCCTAAGACCCCCTCTGGAGAAAGGAAAAAATGAGCCAGTTTTACAGCTGGATCTACACATGCACTGGTCCAGACAGAAGCTGAGTGCTGGGATTGATGGTACTGCTCAGAGAAGTCCCTGAAAGGGGACTGAGGAGGGAAATTTACCATGCAAATGTAATTTCAATAGGATGATTTCCATGTTCACTCTACCTGATGTAAAGAATTAGTGACTGGCTCATATTAGTACTCAACAAATAGTTTTTACCAGATGAATAAAAGATGGATTAGTAACATTTTGTGGGCAGTAGCTAATGGTTTGGCCAGTAGGTTACGGACATTGAAGGAATAAGATTGGAGGATTTGTGAAAATAAGTCTCCGAAAAATTGTTGAAGTTAGTCCAGAGTGCACATGTATTGTATGGAGGTGATTTTAAAGAAGTAGGTGGGAGTCATGGCCTACTATGTGTGTATCAGTCTTCTTCTCCAGCAACCTGCCACTTGCTCAATGGGCTTACGATAAAATGCTCCTAGTGATGGGAACAGGGGCTATGGACTGCTCAACCATGTAGGTTGCTTTTATCAAGGCTAATCCGACTACTGTACCTGTGAGTCCTTAGCATGGTATAATACCCCAAGGGAATCAGCCGATTTTAGCCAGTTCCAATATTTATTGCACACTTTTATCATGGAAAGGACAGAAAAAATAAATTGGATTTTCTTTCACTATACACTGTTTTTGTGCCAACTGTGTATCCATAATATCCCACAGGACATTGTTTCTTCCTAAGGAAGTCCATTTACTGTGTAAGAAGTAGAGCAATAGGCTGAAGCGCAGGCATTCACCGCATCACCCGGATGCTGCTGTCCTTATAAAACGACAGATAGCCAATTGAAGACTCCGCTACAGAATGAACTGGGAAGCAATATTTTCTGAGGTTCAATGCTGTTTTGTAAGAAGTGATTTTGCTCTGATTAGTGACCAATATATGGTGCCATTTCTCACAAAGACAGAATATGCACATAGTTGTACCATTAAATACAAGTGGGAATGGTGCTTTTCACAATAACCCCAAAGATCCTTTAATAAAATTTCGGTTCCCCATCCCCAGGACTCCAGGCTCTGCTGGTTTTACTTCTAATGCTGCCATCGGAGGACAACAATGGTTACATTGACTTAAGATCTGATGCAAATGTTTGCCTTTTGGGGTTTGTCATACCATGAAGCAAACAGACATAAAAGAAGGTTACAGTGTTGGTTGGAACAATAGACCTATCAAGGGGATATAGGAGTGCTGTAATTTAATACAGGCAGGGAGAAGCAGATGAAATCCAAAGAATTCCTAAGACACCTTATGGAATTGTATGCCAGGGATAAAAGTCAACCTCTGCAAGTAAGTCCTTCAGAAATTAAGGTAGCAGTCAACCTATTAAGTAAAGAACTGCAATCAGTCAAGATGCTGGCTGAAAGCAAAGGGCATATGTAATTCACAGTAGAGAAGGGAAATTATAAATCTGAATTATGATCTTGACCATTTGCAGAAGCAAGGACCACTTACAGAAAGGTGTTCATCCTTGATCTGACACACACACACACACACACACACGAACACATACACATTTTCTGTTCACTTCCTTCACCTCCCTTTTCTATACTATTTTATATGAGGTGTTGTTATTGGTAGTGAACTTTAAAATTCCATTCACAGGTCACGGAATATCAAGATAGATCATGACAAGACGAGAGGATGATGGGACAAAAAGATATGACCTAGGGATCTTGGATTTGGAGCTGGATGCTGTCACAAATAAGACTTTAAGTTTATTCCCTTTGGGAATGAAGTGAGTACATTTTGGGTTGTAAAAGATAAAACAACAGTGTTAGGTGGAAGCAAATTTTTTGCTGTTTTAAGTATAGAAAGAAGGCTATGTGTTGATTTTTCCAACTAAAACTGTGAACTGTAGAAGGTGTTCTCTTTCTTTTTTCTCAGCTTCTGAGCCCCCTTCCTCTTTTGTAGAAATCCCCACTATAAGCGGAGGCCTGATGCATGCTTTCCCAGCCTCCTTTGCAGTTAGAGCATGAGTGTGGGACCTGAGCTCAGCCCCATGGATGCTGCACTTAGAAGCCAGTGGTGCAGAGAAGCAGGGCCTGTTGAGGAGCTGTTAGGACCCTGAGCTGGGTGGCATGACAGGAACAGGAACAAAGGCAGTGTTGCCAGCAGAGATGTCCAATGTCATGAGACCACAGAGGGGGAGGCACGCCATGGTGTCCAGTAGTCATAGTTAAACTTAAGAGGATAATTCCGGCCGGGCGCGGTGGCTCAAGCCTGTAATCCCAGCACTTTGGGAGGCCGAGACGGGCGGATCACGAGGTCAGGAGATCGAGACCATCCTGGCTAACACGGTGAAACCCCGTCTCTACTAAAATATACAAAAAATTAGCCGGGCGAGATGGCGGGCGCCTGTAGTCCCAGCTACTCGGGAGGCTGAGGTGAGAGAATGGCGTAAACCCGGGAGGCGGAGCTTGCAGTGAGCTGAGATCCGGCCACTGCACTCCAGCCTGGGCGACGGAGCGAGACTCCGTCTCAAAAAAAAAAAAAAAAAAAGAGGATAATTCCAAAGGGAGTTGGGTTCCAAACCTGACTCTTTTCTGTCTTCCCAGATTTCATTATTCCCAACTGTTTGGTAAGCTTGGGTCTGTGGCCTAACTGATGCTTCTGAGGGTTAGTCAAATATCTTTCCGGCTGGGCACGGTGGCTCATGCCTGTAATCCCAGGCATTGGAAGGCCAAGGTGGGCAGATCATGGGGTCAGGAGATTGAGACCACGGTGAAACCCCATCTCTACTAAAAATACAAAAAAAATTAGCCAGGCATGGTGGTGGGCACCTGTAGTCCCAGCTACTTGGGAGGCTGAGTCCACAGAATGGCGGGAACCCAGGAGGCAGAGCTTGCAGTGAGCCGAGATCATGCCACTGCACATCAGCCTGGAACAACAGAGTGAGACGTCGTCTCAAAAAAAAAAAAATCTTTCCACAGAAATCTTTTTACTACAAAATTTAACTAGAAAGGATTTCTGTTGCTTGTAAGCTAAAATCTTTGTAAATGCAAGGAGGATGGACTAGATGCATTGTAAGATTCCTCCCAGCTTTAAAATTATGTGACACTGTAAAACTTATGTTAGAATATATAAAGAAAATAACCCCAGATTATAAACATACTCCCTTCACTAACCTTCTAATTCTTATTTAATATCATCTGATGGCTGTATTTATGTATGTATAGATATAAATAAACATAAATGCATATTTTTATACATACATATATTTTTTCAGGGGTAGTCCCCCAAAAGAATAAACTTCAAGTGCCTGGAGTTCTATGGTATCCACCAGGGTACTGGCATATTGTAAAAGCTACCATTTTATTTCTCCCAATCCATGGCTTTATTCTCCTTCCTTCATTTAACCCATACCGGATAAGTTTCTGCCTACCTAGCCCTGCAGCTTTATAAAATCTTTGCAAAGTTTATGCCCAAAAGGTGAGTATTTCATTACTTAAAACTGCTTAGTAAAACTCCCTAAGAGGTTAGTAATAAAGACATCAATAAAGTATATAATGGTTGCCTCCATATCACTCACCAATACTGGGTGACGTACTAGAGGACACAGCATCCTTTGCTGCTGAGGAAGCTGCAAAGCATTTACCTCTGCATATAAGCGTAAAGGCTGCCAGAGAGAAAGGTCGGGTTACCCACAAAGGGATGCCCATCAGACTAACAGTGGATATCTCTGCAGAAACCCTAGAAGCCAGAAGAGAGTGAGGGCCAATATTCAACATTCTAAAAGAAAATAATTTTCAACTCAGAATATCATATCCAGCCAAACTAAGCTTCATAAGTGAAGGAGAAATAAAATCCTTTACAGACAAGCAAATGCTGAGAGATTTTGCCACCACAAGGCCTGTCTTACAAGAGCTCCTGAGGGAAGCACTAAATACAGAAAGAAAAACCAGTACCGGCCACTGCAAAAACATACCAAATTGTAGATCATCAACACCATGAAGAAACTGCATCAACTAATGGACAAAATAACCAGCTAGCATCATAATGACAGGATCAAATTCACACATAACAATATCAACCTTAAATGTAAATGGGCTAAATGCCCCAATTTAAAAACACAGATTGGCAAATTGGATAAAAAGTCAAGACCCATTGGTGTGCTGTATTCAAGAGACCCATCTCACGTGCAAAGACACACATAGGCTCAAAATAAAGGGATGGAGGAATATTTACCAAGCAAATGGAAAGAAAAAAAAAAAAAAGCAGGGGTTGCAATCCTAGTCTCTGATAAAACAGACTTTAAACCAACAAAGATCAAAAAAGACAAAAAAGGGCATTACATAATGGTAAAGGTATCCAAGCAACAAGAAATGCGAGCTATCCTAAATATATATGCACCCCATACAGGAGCACACAGATTCATAAAGCAAGTTCTTAGAGACCTACAAAGAGACTTAGACTCCCACACAGTAATAGTGGGAGACTTTAATACCCCACTGTCAATATTAGACAGAACAATGAGAGAAAATTAACAAGGATATTCAGGACTGAACTCAGCTCTGCATCAAGCAGACCTAATAGACATCTACAGAACTCTCCACCCCAAGTCAACAGAATATGCATTCTTCTCAGCACCACATTGCACTCACTCTAAAATTGACCACAGAGTTAGAAGTAAAACATTCCTTAGCAAATGCAAAAGAACAGAAATCATTACAGTCTCTCAGACCACAGTGCAATCAAATCAGAATGCAGGATTAAGAAATTCATTCAAGGCCGGGTGCGGTGACTCATGCCTGTAATCACAGCACTTTGGGAGGCCGAGGTGGGTGGATCACGAGGTCAGGAGATCAAGACCATCCTGGCCAACATGGTGAAACCCATCTCTACTAAAAATACAAAAAAAAAAAAAAAAAAATTAGCCAGGCATGGTGGCAGGCACCCATAGTCCCAGGTACTCAGGAGGCTGAGTCAGCAGAATGGTGTGAACCCAGGAGGCAGAGCTTGCAGTGAGCTGAGATTGCGCCACTGCACTCCAGCCCGGGTGACAGAGCAAGACTCCATCTCAAAAAAAAAAAAAAAAAAAAAAGTTCTTTGAAACCAATGAGAACCAAGACACAATGTACCAGAATCTCTGGGACACAGCTAAAGTAGTGTTTACAGGGAAATTTATAGCACTAAATGCCCACAGGAGAAAGCAGAAAAGATGTAAAATTGACACTCTAATATCACAATTAAAAGAACTAGAGAAGCAAGAACAAATAAATTCAAAAGCTAGCAGAATACAAGAAATAAATAAGATCAGAGCAGACCTGAAAGAGATAGAGACACAAAAAACCCTTCAAAAAAAATAAAATCAATGAATCCCAGAGCTGTTTTTTTGAAAACATTAACAAAATAGATAGACTGCCAACCAGACTAACAAAGAATAAAAGAGAGAAGAATCAAATAGACACAATAGAAAATGATAAAAGGGATATCACCACTGATCCCACAGAAAAACAAACTACCATCAGAGAATACTATAAACACTCTATGCAAATAAACTAGAAAATCTAGAAGAAATCAATAAATTCTTGGACACATACACCCTCCCAAGTCTAAACCAGGGAGAAGTCAAATCCCTGAATAGACCAATAACAAGTTCTAAAGTTGAGGCAGTAATTAATAGCCTTTCAACCAAAAAATAAAAAGCCCAAGATCAGACAGATTCACAGCCAAATTCTCCCAGAGGTACAAAGAGGAGCTGGTACCATTCCTTCTGAAACTATTCCAAACAACAGAAAAAGAAGGATTCCTCCCTAACTCATTTTATGAGGCCAGTGTCATCCTGATACCAAAACCTGGCAGAGACTCAACAAAAAAGAAAATTTCAGGTCAATATCCCTGATGAACATTGATGTGAAAATCCTCAATAAAATACTGGCAAATCAAATCCAGAAGCACATCAAAAAACTTATCCACCATGATCAAGTTGGCTTCATTCCTGGGATGCAAGGCTGGTTCAACATATGCAAATCAATAACTGTAATCTATCACATAAACAGAACCAATGACAAAAACCATGTGATTATCTCAATAGATGCTGAAAAGGCCTTCAATAAAATTTAACACCCCTTCATGCTAAAACCCTCTTATGCTAAAAACTAGGCATTGAAGGAACATATCTCAAAATAATAAGAGCTATTTATGACAAACCCACAGCCAATAGCATACTGAATGGGAAAAAGCTGGAAGCATTCCCTTTGAAAACTGGCACAAGTCAACAATGCCCTCTCTCCCCACTCCTATTCACCATAGTATTGGAAGTTCTGGCTAGGGCAATCAGGCAAGAGAAAGAAATAAAGGGCATTCGAACAAGAAGAGATGAAGTTAAATTGTCTCTACTTGCAGATGACATGATTGTATATTTAGAAAACCCCCTCACCTCAGTCCAAAATTTCCTTAAGCTGATAAGCAACTTCAGCAAAGTCTCAGGATACAAAATCTATGTGCAAAAATCACAAGCATTCCTATATACCAATAACAGACAAACAGAGAGCCAAATCATGAGTGAACTCCCATTCACAATTGCTTCAAAGAGAATAAAATACTTAGGAATACAACTTACAGGGGCCGTGAAGGACCTCTTCACAGAGAACTACAAATCACTGCTCAGCAAAATAAAAGAGGACACAAACAAATGGAAAAACATTCTATGCTCATGGATAGGAAGAATCAATATCATCAAAATGGCCATACTGCCCAAAGTAATTTATAGATTCAGTGCTATCCCCATCAAGCTACCATTGACTTTCTTCACAGGATTGGAAAAAACTACTTTAAATTTCACACGGAACCAAAAAGAGCTCATATAGCCAAGAAAATCTAAGCAAAAAGAACAAAGCTGGAGGCATCACACTACCTGACTTCAAACTATACTACAAGGCTACAGTAACCAAAACAGCATGGTACTGGTACCAAAACAGATATATAGACCAATGGAACAGAACAGAGGCCTCAGAAATAACACCACACATCTGAAACCATCTGATCTTTGACAAACCTGACAAAAACAAGCAATGGGGAAATGATTCCCTATTTAATAAGTGGTGTTGGGAAAATTGGCTAGCCATATGCAGAAAACTGAAACTGGATCTCTTCCTTACACCTTATACAAAAATTAACTCAAGATGGATTAAAGACTTAAATGTAATACCTAAAACCATAAAAAACCTAGAAGAAAACCTCAGCAATACCATTCAGGACATAGGCATGGGCAAAGACTTCATGACTAAAACACCAAAAGCAATGGCAACAAAAGCCAAAATTGACAAATGGGATCTAATTAAAATAAAGAGCTTCTGCAGAGCAAAAGAAACTATCATCAGAGTGAACAGGCAGCCTACAGAATGGGAGAAAATTTTTGCAATCTATCCATCTGACAAAGGGCTAATATCCAGAATCTACAAGGAACTTAAACAAATTTACAAGAAAAAAACAACCCCATCAAAAAGTGGGCAAAGGATTTGAACAGACACTTCTTGAAAGAAGACATTTATGTGGCCAAAAAACATATGAAAAAACGTTCATCATCTCTGGTCATTAGAGAAATGCAAATCAAAACCACAACGAGATACTGTCTCTTGCCGGTTAGAATGGCAATCATTAAAAAGTCAGGAAACAACAGATGCTGGAGAGGACGTGGAGAAATAGGAATGCTTTTACACTGTTGGTGGGAGTTTAAATTAGTTCAACCATTGTGGAAGACAGTGTGGCAATTCCTCAAGGATCTAGAATCAGAAATACCATTTGACCCAGCAATCCCATTACTGGGTATATACCTAATACCCAGGATTATAAATCATTCTGCTATAAAGACACATGCACGCATATGTTTGCTGAGGCACTGTTCACAATAGCAAAGACTTGGAACCAACCCAAATGTCCATCAGTGACAGACTGGATAGAGAAAATGTGGCACATAAACACCATGGAATACTATGCAGCTGTAAAAAAGGATGAGTTCACGTCCTTTGCAGGGACACGGATGAAGCTGGAAACCATCATTCTCAGCAAACTAACACAGGAACAGAAAACCAAACACTACATGTTCTCACTCATAAGTGGTAGTTGAACAATGAGAACACATGGACACAATGAAGGGAACATCACACACTGGGGCCTGTTGCAGGGTGGGGGGCTAGAGGAGGGATAGCATTAGGAGAAATACCTAATGTGGATGATGGGTTAATGGGTGCAGCAAACTACCATGGCACGTATATACCTATGTAACCAACCTGTTCATTCTGCACATGTATCCCAGAACTTAAAGTATAATAATAAAAAAAAGAAAGAAAACAACCTAATGCTCCAAAAAAAACTTTCAAATATCTGTAGCACTAGTTATGTACCAAAATAAAAGTCTGTGTTACTGAAGAGGAGAATTTGAGATAACTGATTCTCAAAAAGATCATAGCACCTAGATGTTCTATTTGGAATTACAGCATCTGTGGTCAATTCACTGACACATACATATGAAACAAAAATAATGGTGGGCATAAAGGGATGTAATAATGCCCATTTATACATTAAAAAACATATTCTAAAGCATTTCTGATTGTTGTCTGGCCTCTACCAGACACATACTTGCTGACATTCCATTTTATGACCCGAACAAGTAAATGCAACAGACAGATCAACTTAGCGTACAATGAAAATCCAGTATCTCTTTAAATGAACAAAATTTCCAAAATCAAAAATCAAACTTGTAAACAACAAAGTAAAAGCAGCCTAAACTACTCAGCAAATGACATGCTTCAATTGCTTGTGGTTTAGAAGGAACCACATACGTACAGTCAACTTGATGTACAGTCATCAGGAGCTAAATCATCATCCAAGACCTCTTGAATGACCCTCAGCTGTGCCATCTCTGCCCATCTGGTGTTCCATTTGCCCACAGGCACAAGCTTGCTTGCTCATTTTCACATCAAAATGGCTATATATTGCTTTGTCCTTGAATTTCTTATCCTCTCTGTCAATCATGCTTGCTTAGCTAAGCTCCATTCGAGAGCTACTACAATCATATCCAAATAATCTGTGTATCCATGTCCCAATTTATGAACACACACACATCTCCCACAATTTGTTTTGTTACACTGAGGAGCAGGTCATAAGTACTATTATTATTATTACTGTTGGCCACCAATGAGGTTTCTTTCCATCTTTTAAGTTACTGCTAATTTGCAAAACATTTCTAATATACATATAAAATACAAAACAGTCCTATTAAGAACTATATTTGTTTAATGGTTCACACTGATCTTTGGACTGTATCATTTGGCACATCCACTTGGAATGGGGATTTGGTTGACAGAGACTTAATGAACAAGAGCAATCCCACTAATTTTGAGAAATCTCATGCTGAGAAGCAAAAACATGACAAATGTTTGTAAAAATTTCTGATGAAGTCACTTTACTAAACATACTCTTTAAAGATCTCAAATATTAGACTGTGAACCCACTTTAAATTTCCTTAGTGCCTTCCAATACAACATGTTGAAATTTGCACATTGTTAAGAAAAGACATGGAAAATAGAAACATCTGGCTTTGTTACTTAGAAAACGCAGTAACTGTCAATTCCCCGATGCTGGCAAGCACCTCAAAACACACACTAGATTTGCAAGGCCAATTTAGTGTTAGAAAGGCAGCTGGCTCTAGTCTCTTCCTTCCCAAATGGTCATTGACATCTTAAACTTCAAATGTTTACTGTTTTACAACCAGGAAAATGCTGTTATTTGGGAAAAAATAACCTAAAATTAGTGTTTTTTGTTTGTTTGTTTGATTTTTACTGTGGAAAGCAATGTTTTCTCCACTAAACACACACACACACACACACACACACACACACATACATACACATAACTGGGTTGTTAGAAAAATAACATGCAGGGAGCAAGATGGCTGAATAGGAACAGCTCCAGTCTCCAACTCCCAGCGTGAACGACACAGAAGACCGGTGATTTCTGCATTTTCAACTGAGGTACTGGGGTCATCTCACTGGGGAGTGCCGGACAATTGGTGCTGGTCAGCTGCTGCGGCCGGACCAGCCAGAGCTGAAGCAGGGCGAGGCATTGCCTCACCTGGGAAGTGCAAGGGGGAAGGGAATCCCTTTTCCTAGCCAGGGGAACTGAGACACACAACACCTGGAAAATCGGGTAATTCCCACCCCAATACTGTGCTTTAAGCAAACAGGCACACCAGGAGATTATACCCACACCTGGCCGAGAGGGTCCCATGGCCACAGAGCCTCCCTCATTGCTAGCACAGCAGTCTGCGATCTAACCAAATCAGCAGCAGCGAGGCTGGGGGAGGGGCACCCGCCATTGCTGAGGCTTAATTAAGTAGGTAAACAAAGCCACTGGGAAGCTCGAACTGGGTGGAGCTCACAGCAGCTCAAGGAAACCTGCCTGTCTCTGTAGACTCCACCTCTGGGGACAAGGCACAGCTAAACAACAAAAGGGGAAGCCGCAGAGGCCTGTGCAGACGCGAACGACTCTGTCTGACAGCTTTGAAGAGAGCAGTGGATCTCCCAACACGGAGGTTGAGAGCTGAGAACGGACAGACTGCCTGCTCAAGTGGGTCCCTGACCCCTGAGTAGCCTAACTGGGAGACATCCCCCACTAGGGGCAGTCTGACACCCCACACCTCACAGGGTGGAGTACACCCCTGAGAGGAAGCTTCCAAAGGAAGAATCAGACAGGTACACTCGCTGTTCAGCAATATTCTATCTTCTGCAACCTCTGCTGCTGATACCCAGGCAAACAGGGTCTGGAGTGGACCTCA
This sequence comes from Trachypithecus francoisi, assembly GCF_009764315.1. NCBI lineage: Eukaryota > Metazoa > Chordata > Mammalia > Primates > Cercopithecidae > Trachypithecus > Trachypithecus francoisi. Next base: position 84,612,384 of record NW_022681458.1, on the reverse strand, counting down.
AGCAATCTCCAACAGACCTACAGCTGAGGGTCCTGACTATTAGAAGGAAAACTATCAAACAGGAAGAACACCTATACCAAAACCCCATCAGTACGTCACCATCATCAAAGACCAGAGGCAGATAAAACCACGAAGATGGGGAAGAAGCAGGGCAGAAAAGTTGGAAATTCAAGAAATAAGAGCGCATCTCCACCTGCAAAGGAGTGCAGCTCATCGCCAGCAATGGATCAAAGCTGGTCACAGAATGACTTTGACGAGATGAGAGAAGAAGGCTTCAGCCCATCAAACTTCTCAGAGGTAAAGGAGGAATTACGTACCCAGCGCAAAGAAACTAAAAATCTTGAAAAAAGAGTGGAAGAATTGATAGCTAGAATAATTAATGCAGAGAAGGTCATAAACAAAATGACAGAGATGAAAACCATGACACGAGAAATACGTGACAAATGCACAAGCTTCAGTAACCGACTCGATCAACTGGAAGAAAGAGTATCAGCGATTGAGGATCAAATGAATGAAATGAAGCGAGAAGAGAAACCAAAAGAAAAAAGAAGAAAAAGAAATGAACAAAGCCTGCAAGAAGTATGGGATTATGTAAAAAGACCAAATCTCCATCTGATTGGGGTGCCTGAAAGTGAGGGGGAAATTGGAACCAAGTTGGAAAACACTCTTCAGGATATCATCCAGGAGAACTTCCCCAACCTAGTAGGGCAGGCCAACATTCAAATTCAGGAAATACAGAGAACGCCACAAAGATACTCCTCCAGAAGAGCAACTCCAAGACACATAATTGCCAGATTCACCAAAGTGGAAATGAAGGAAAAAATCTTAAGGGCAGCCAGAGAGAAAGGTCGGGTTACCCACAAAGGGAAGCCCATCAAACTAACAGCAGACCTCTCGGCAGAAACTCTACAAGCCAGAAGAGAGTGGGGGCCAATATTCAACGTTCTTATAGAAAAGAATTTAAACCCAGAATTTCATATCCAGCCAAACTAACTTTCATCAGTGAAGGAGAAATAAAATCCTTTACAGATAAGCAAATGCTTAGAGATTTTGTCACCACCAGGCCTGCCTTACAAGAGACCCTGAAGGAAGCCCTAAACATGGAAAGGAACAACCGGTACCAGCCATTGCAAAAACATGCCAAAATGTAAAGACCATCGAGGCTAGGAAGAAACTGCATCAACTAATGAGCAAAATAACCAGTTAATATCATAATGGCAGGATCAAGTTCACACATAACAATATTAACCTTAAATGTAAATGGACTAAATGCTCCAATTAAAAGACACAGACTGGCAAACTGGATAAAGAGTCAAGACCCATCAGTCTGCTGTATTCAGGAGACCCATCTCACATGCAGAGACATACATAGGCTCAAAATAAAGGGATGGAGGAAGATCTACCAAGCAAATGGAGAACAAAAAACAGCAGGGGTTGCAATCCTAGTCTCTGATAAAATAGACTTTAAACCATCAAAGATCAAAAGAGACAAAGAAGGCCATGACATAATGGTAAAGGGATCAATTCAACAGGAAGAGCTAACTCTCCTAAATATATATGCACCCAATACAGGAGCACCCAAATTCATAAAGCAAGTCCTTAGAGACTTACAAAGAGACTTAGACTCCCATACAATAATAATGGGAGACTTCAACACTCCACTGTCAACATTAGACAGATATACGAGACAGAAAGTTAACAAGGATATCCAGGAATTGAACTCATCTCTGCACCAAGCGGACCTAATAGACATCTATAGAACTCTCCACCCCAAATCAACAGAATATACATTCTTCTCAGCACCACATCGCACTTATTCCAAAACTGACCACATAATTGGAAGTAAAGCACTCCTCAGCAAATGTAAAAGAACAGAAATTATAACAAACTGTCTCTCAGACCACAGTACAATCAAACTAGAACTCAGGACTAAGAAACTCAATCAAAACCTCTCAACTACATGGAAACTGAACAACCTGCTCCTGAAAGACTACTGGGTACATAACAAAATGAAGGCAGAAATAAAGATGTTCTTTGAAACCAACGAGAACAAAGATACAACATACCAGAATCTCTGGGACACATTTAAAGCAGTGTGTAGAGGGAAATTTATAGCACTAAATGCCCACAAGAGAAAGCTGGAAAGATCTAAAATTGACACTTTAACATCACAATTAAAAGAACTGGAGAAGCAAGAGCAAACACATTCAAAAGCTAGCAGAAGGCAAGAAATAACTAAGATCAGAGCAGAACTGAAGGAGATAGAGACACAAAAAACCCTCCAAAAAATCAATGAATCCAGGAGTTGGTTTATTGAAAAGATCAACAAAATTGACAGACCACTAGCAAGACTAATAAAGAAAAGAGAGAAGAATCAAATAGACGCAATAAAAAATGATAAAGGGGATATCACCACGGACCTCACAGAAATACAAACTACCATCAGAGAATACTATAAACACCTCTACGCAAATCAACTAGAAAATCTAGAAGAAATGGATAATTTCCTGGACACTTACACTCTTCCAAGACTAAACCAGGAAGAAGTTGAATCCCTAAATAGACCAATAGCAGGCTCTGAAATTGAGGCAATAATTAATAGCCTACCAACCAAAAAAAGTCCAGGACCAGATGGATTCACAGCTGAATTCTACCAGAGGTACAAGGAGGAGCTGGTACCATTCCTTCTGAAACTATTCCAATCAATAGAAAAAGAGGGAATCCTCCCTAACTCATTTTATGAGGCCAACATCATCCTGATACCAAAGCCTGGCAGAGACACAACAAAAAAAGAGAATTTTAGACCAATATCCCTGATGAACATCGATGCAAAAATCCTCAATAAAATACTGATAAACCAGATTCAGCAGCACATCAAAAAGTTTATCCACCATGATCAAGTGGGCTTCATCCCTGGGATGCAAGGCTGGTTCAACATTCGCAAATCAATAAACGTAATCCAGCATATAAACAGAACCAAAGACAAGAACCACATGATTATCTCAATAGATGCAGAAAAGGCTTTTGACAAAATTCAACAGCCCTTCATGCTAAAAACGCTCAATAAATTCGGTATTGATGGAACGTACCTCAAAATAATAAGAGTTATTTATGACAAACCCACAGCCAATATCATACTGAATGGGCAAAAACTGGAAAAATTCCCTTTGAAAACTGGCACAAGACAGGGATGCCCTCTCTCATCACTCCTATTCAACATAGTGTTGGAAGTTCTGGCTAGGGCAATCAGGCAAGAGAAAGAAATCAAGGGTATCCAGCTAGGAAAAGAAGAAGTCAGATTGTCCCTGTTTGCAGATGACATGATTGTATATTTAGAAAACCCCATTGTCTCTGCCCAAAATCTCCTTCAGCTGATAAGCAACTTCAGCAAAGTCTCAGGATACAAAATTAATGTGCAAAAATCACAAGCATTCTTATACACCAGTAACAGACAAACAGAGAGCCAAATCAGGAATGAACTTCCATTCACAATTGCTTCAAAGAGAATAAAATACCTAGGAATCCAACTACAAGGGATGTAAAGGACCTCTTCAAGGAGAACTACAAACCACTGCTCAGTGAAATCAAAGAGGACACAAACAAATGGAAGAACATACCATGCTCATGGATAGGAAGAATCAATATCGTGAAAATGGCCATACTGCCCAAGGTTATTTATAGATTCAATGCCATCCCCATCAAGCTACCAATGAGTTTCTTCACAGAATTGGAAAAAACGGCTTTAAAGTTCATATGGAACCAAAAAAGCCTGCATTGCCAAGACAATCTTATGTCATAAGAACAAAGCTGGAGGCATCACGCTACCTGACTTCAAACTATACTACAAGGCTACAGTAACCAAAACAGCACGGTACTGGTACCAAAACAGAGACATAGACCAGTGGAACAGAACAGAGTCCTCAGAAATAATACCACACATCTACAGCCATCTGATCTTTGACAAAGCTGAGAGAAACAAGAAATGGGGAAAGGATTCCCTATTTAATAAATGGTGCTGGGAAAATTGGCTAGCCATAAGTAGAAAGCTGAAACTGGATCCTTTCCTTACTCCTTATACGAAAATTAATTCAAGATGGATTAGAGACTTAATGTTAGACCTAATACCATAAAAACCCTAGAAGAAAACCTAGGTAATACCATTCAGGACATAGGCATGGGCAAGGACTTCATGTCTAAAACACCAAAAGCAATGGCAGCAAAAGCCAAAATTGACAAATGGGATCTAATTAAACTAAAGAGCTTCTGCACAGCAAAAGAAACTACCATCAGAGTGAACAGGCAACCTACAGAATGGGAGAAAATTTTTGCAACCTACTCATCTGACAAAGGGCTAATATCCAGAATCTACAAAGAACTCAAACAAATATACAAGAAAAAAACAAACAACCCCATCAAAAAGTGGGCAAAGGATATGAACAGACATTTCTCAAAAGAAGACATTCATACAGCCAACAGACACATGAAAAAATGCTCATCATCACTCGCCATCAGAGAGATGCAAATCAAAACCACAATGAGATACCATCTCACACCAGTTAGAATGGCAATCATTAAAAAGTCAGGAAACAACAGGTGCTGGGGAGGATGTGGAGAAATAGGAACACTTTTACACTGTTGGTGGGATTGTAAACTAGTTCAACCATTATGGAAAACAGTATGGCGATTCCTCAAGGATCTAGAACTAGATGTACCATATGACCCAGCCATCCCACTACTGGGTATATACCCAAAGGATTAAAATCATGCTGCTAGAAAGACACATGCACACGTATGTTTATTGCGGCACTATTCACAATAGCAAAGACTTGGAATCAACCCAAATGTCCATCAGTGACAGACTGGATTAAGAAAATGTGGCACATATACACCATGAAATACTATGCAGCCATAAAAAAGGATGAGTTTGCATCCTTTGTAGGGACATGGATGCAGCTGGAAACCATCATTCTTAGCAAACTATCACAAGAAGAGAAAACCAAACACCGCATGTTCTCACTCATAGGTGGGAACTGAACAATGACATCACTTGGACTCGGGAAGGGGAACATCACACATCGGGGCCTATCATGGGGAGGGGGCGGGGGGAGGGGTTGCATTGGGAGTTATACCTGATATAAATGACGAATTGATGGGTGCTGACGAGTTGATGGGTGCAGCACACCAACATGGCACAAGTATACATATGTAACAAACCTGCACGTTATGCACATGTACCCTAGAACTTAAAGTATAATAAAAAAAAAGAAAAAAGAAAAATAACATGCAAAATTTTTACTTGAAGAGGTTTTCTAGAATTGATAAACTGTTCCATGAATGTAAGTTTCACCTATATGACCTCTCTGAGCTCAGTGAGGGTACTGTCTGGGAAAAGCAAAATTATGGGCATTTCTACAAAAAGTGGAATGGTCTCAAAAACCCAGTAGATGACTTTGGGCCCACACTTTAGAAAGTGTAGAAAGAACTCTAGCACAATGGCTCTTAAATTTTGCTGCACTTTAGAATTCCCTAAGAATTTCCCAAAAATGTGGGGATTAGAATTTTCCCCAGAGATATGAATTTAGTTGGTCTGGGGTCTGGCCTGGGCATCAGGAGTTTCAAAAGCTCCCCAAGTGATTCTAATGTAGCAAAGAATGGAATAACAGCTGCTCTAGTATTACATGACCATTGACTGATAAAGTTCTTAGAACCTGTAGCATCCATTTGTTGGTTGTACGCAACTTCAGTTTTTTTGGTCATGAAATGGTATCTAGAGGAACTCCTTAGCTAAGTAAATCTCCTTTTAGAAATCTTTAAAATTATCTTCTGGAGTATATTGTTAAAACATTTTTGAATCATTAAAATTAGTACAAAGGAGGTAAAATGAGAAAAGCAAGCTATTTATTAAATTACAAGAAACAGCAATGGAGATAAGTAAATGAAAGGCCACAATTATAATTATCCTTATTAAAGCAATAATTGGCAAATACAGAGGAAGAAGATTGTTATGTTAACTACAAGAGAGCTGAACTTCAGAAAAGTTAAAGATTGAACATTGTAATAAGCATTTTCAAAATGTCATAATGTAAAGGGGAGAAAGGCCCCTGTGCTTGGAAGAACAGTCTAATTTCTGCTTGCTTGCTCTGCAACAGTCACTGATAATAGAAAGCAGTGATGCTAAGGATATACAGCGAATGAGATATGACCCTTACATATCCTAGCTTTCTACTCCTCCCTGTGTTTAGAATCTTTCACTACCCAACATAAAGAATACTCAGTAAAGAAAGTTTCTGGGAACAGGGTAAGTGTTTAAAATCACCTGAAAACAAAATAAACATATACATCAAAGAATCACTGCAGCTGTAGAGAACTCTACACTGCAGTGACCAGGGCACCAGTACTGGTCCCAACAAGGTTAGTTAGGAAGCGCAGTCAGTGCCCTGCTGAAAAGAAAGAATAACCACTGTATGCGAAAGAGAGACAGTTTAGCTTTCAGCAGTGGTGGGGTGGGGGGAGGGGGAGAAGACTTTGGAGGCCTAAGTGGCAACGTTTTGGGATGGCCAGAAAGGAACCTCGAGCATAGAGTGACAGAAACGAAATAATACAAAGAATAAACGTTGTGGTAAAAAAAAAAAAAAAAAAGACAAAGATACGTTCTTATGTCTATTTTGAAGACTGTTATTTGTTACCCAAAAAAACTAAAGGTATCTTCCATTTAATACTCATATTTTGATTAGTATTTTAACTTGTACACATTTTGCTATACAGTTTGCTAACCAATTTGAAGCCCATCGCAAGACAATCAATGAAACTGAAACTTAGCTGTGGCAATCACCCCAATATCCATCAATTGTTGTGACATCAAAAATGAAATGAAAACTACTAGAAATTAGGTAATAAAAACACATATTTCAAACCTTGTAGAATATGGCCAAAATAAACAGAAAAAAAAAAACTATAGCCAAATGAATTGGTTAGGAAATAAAATACATTGAAAACAAAATAACTAAAGCTTTCAACAAAGAGGCCAGAAAAAGCACAATAATATTCAGGGTTTCATTCTTTGTCTTCCTTCAGACTCCATCCCTGATGACATGAGTCATCAACTCTAACTCATGTAAATACTTCACACACATCTGTCAGCTTTTGTAGCACTTCTGCTTCCCACTGTCACTTCCTTAGTTCAGATACTTTTTCTCGAAGAGCTTACTGAAGGAAACTTATAATTGGCTTCTTGGTCACCAATTTCTACCTATTTCAAAAATAATTTCTGTCCTCACCAGAAAAAAAAAAATGATGAACTTTTCTAAAGGATCTAGTAGAAGTCTAGAACTGTAGAGCTATTTGGAAGCATGTCCCCAGGCTGGAGATTAATTTGGTATATGTGTCAGCTCTCCTTAATAAAATTTCAATACAAAAAAATCAACAACATTTCCAAGTGAAATCTGACATAAGAATAGCTAAGATATTTTTGAAAAGAATAATGAGTGAACACTTGTTCTACTAGATAGCAAAACAGAATAATTAAAACAGCATGCTATCAATGTAGAACTATAAACATAGATCAGTTTTTAATCTAATCAAGAGTCCATATGGATATAAAAGTATAATTAGAAATGTAATATATAACAAAGGTGGCATTTTAAATCAGTGAGTAAAGATGAATCATTAAATAATTGGTGTTTAGATAGTTGGCTATCAATTTAGAACAATTTAGCTCATATCACTCATTAAAATAAGTTCCAGATGGCTACAGAACTACATTTTAGAAGAAATATGAATAATATATACTATTTTAAAAGAATTAGGTAGGTTTATTTGCAGAGATACCATGTATCATTTTGAAGTTTGTGCTTTACAAAAATGATCCATGACCAGAGATCCAAATGAAGTGTGACATCCAGCTTTGCCTCTGCTTGTCAAGCTGTATGCTGTGATTCAGAAGGGAGTCTTTTCCTAATTTGTCCACTTGTAGTAGGAGCAATATGCACTCTGCCACCAGAAGGAGGCACCTTTTTCTAACTAGCACAAAGGACTTATATGCCAGCAGCAACCTATAAATAGAAGTTAGTAGTAAATAGTCGATTTGTACATACATAAATGCTTTTTTTACACAAATGGTTGCTATAGACTGGATGTGTCTGCTCAAAATTCATATGTTGAGAGCCTAACCCTCAATTTGACAGTATTTGGAGATGTAGCCCTCACAGTGGGAGTCATGCCCTTATAAGAAGAGACACTCAAGTACTTGCTGACTCTCTCTCTTCATCATGTGAAGTCACAGCAAGATGGCCCCACTCTGCAAGCCAGGAAGAGACCCCTCACCAGAACCTGACCATGCTGGCACGTTGATCTTGAGTTTCTAGCCTCCAGAATAGTGAGAAAATAAATTTCTGTTGTTCAGGTTACCCAGTCTATGATATTTTGTCATGATCGCCCAGGCTAACTAATACAGTGGTATTATATTGTTAAATGTATTGTGATTTTTGTTGCTGTTCTTAAACTTGATTTTACATAGGTACATACAAAATAGATAGCATGTATGTGTGTGCATTTAAAAACAATAAAAGTAATGACTTTTAGAGAAGAGATGACATGAGGGTAGTGGTTAAGGGCACTTTTGCTTTAACTTTAATTTTTATAATAATGTCCTCATTTTTACATTTTACTTAGAATATTTTTAAAATATTCATTTAAAATGTACCTATATATGTACTACATAAAATCTTTAAGAACAGCAACAAAAAGCACAATACTTTTTTTTTTTTTTTTGAGATGGAGTCTCGCTCTGTCATCCAGGCTGGAGTGCAATGGCATGATCTCAGCTCACTGCAACCCCAGCTTCCCGGGTTCAAGCAATTCTCCTGCCTCAGCCTCCTGAGTAGCTGGGATTGCAGGTACCTGCCACCAGGCCTGGCTTAAAAAGCACAATACATTTAATAATATAGTAACATTGTATTAGTTAGCTTGGGCCATCATGACAAAATACCATAGACTGGGTGACTTGAACAACAGAAATTTATTTATTCACTATTCTGGAGGCTAGAAGCCCAAGATCTAGGTGCCAGCATGGTCAGGTTCTGGTGAGGGCTCTCCTTCTGGCTTGAAGTGTGGCCTTCTTGCTTTAATATTTTGAGAAAAAATACGTTAGTATTTCATGATGTAAAAGTCAATTGATAGAAATCACTTATATTTAATGAATACTTACTGTGTTCCAGGCAGTGAATATGTTACATTCAATGTATCATTTGATCCTTGCAACAATCTTAAGAAGTAGATACTGTTTATATCCTCAATGTACAGATGAGGAAACTGAAGCACAGAGAAGTTAAATAACTCATCCAAAGTTCACACAGCTATAAAGGATAGAGCCAGTATTCTAATGTCAGACAATTCTAGAGCCTTCCCTCTTAATCTTAATGGCATGTTGAGAAATAAAAATAGGGTATTAGGAGGTTAGTGGAAAATTGGGCAAAAACAATTTCGATAAAATGAAGAGGGCAAAAAACATATTCTAATAGACTGAGAAGGTAAATGTAATTAATAAAACAATTCTATGTCTTTTTTTAATGTTGAACCACATGAAATTGCCAATACTCAACCATTTTGACCTACAAAAATGGAATTTTATGTGGTTCAACCTAATATATAATTTTATTTATTAATTTTTTTTTTTTTTGAGATGGAGTATCGCTCTTGTCGCCCAGGCTGGAGTGCAGTGGCGCGATCTTGGCTCACTGCAAGCTCCGCCTCCCAGGTTCATGCCATTCTCCTGCCTCAACCTCCCGAGTAGCTGGGACTACAGGTGCCCGCCACCACGCCCAGCTAATTTTTTGTATTTTTTTTTTTAGCAGAGACAGGGTTTCACTGTGTTAGCCAGATTGATCTCGATCTCCTGACCTTGTGATCCGCCTGCCTTGGCCTCCCAAAGTGCTGGGATAAGAGGGTTGAGCCACCATGTCCCGCTGAATGTTGTTTTTAAGAAATATAATCTTAGAACTTAAAAATAGAAAAGGGAAGTAAATGACAGAAGTTTTCAAACCCTCAAGGATATGTGTGTGTGTTCTGAACACAGATCTGGAAACTGCTTCAAGCCAGCGTATTTTGATACGGAAAAAAAGTGTCCGTAGTTAAAATATCAAACACAAGATTTATGAATTGTATTTCAGTAGTACAGAAAAATGTTTTAACCAATCAACCAGATTTCTTAGTGCTATGTAGTTATGAAAGAAGACAACTTCTGGTTACTATCAAAAGCAAAACCTATCAGTAATTTTGTATGTTGAACTCTATCTCCTAAGTCACAAAACGAGGAATATACTTCTTTTTTTTTTTTTTTTTTTTTTTTTTTTTTTTTTTTTTTTGTTGAGACGGAGTTTCGCTCTGTCGCCCAGGCTGGAGTGCAGTGGCCGGATCTCAGCTCACTGCAAGCTCCGCCTCCCGGGTTTACGCCATTCTCCTGCCTCAGCCTCCCGAGTAGCTGGGACTACAGGCGCCCGCCACCTCGCCCGGCTAGTTTTCTGTATTTTTTTAGTAGAGACGGGGTTTCACCGTGTTAGCCAGGGTGGTCTTGATCTCCTGACCTCGTGATCCGCCCGTCTCGGCCTCCCAAAGTGCTGGGATTACAGGCTTGAGCCACCGCGCCCGGCCGGAATATACTTCTATAATATTATAAAACGTTTTCTGAGAATTATATCTCTTATATATACTGACATTTTAAAGGCCTTTTTCAGTGATTTTCCATTGGCAAATAAGCATTGGACTCAATTATCTGAATCTACAGTATTTTAACATAAGAGTTGAACAAACAGATCATAGGCCCTTAAAAGTTGATTAACTCTGTCCTCAGAAGTTATCCAGTTCAATTTTACAGAGGACAAAACAGAGCCTGTGGAGGTGAAATGACAGACTCTCCCAAGGTCATATAAAATTCAAAGAAGAGTCAAGACTAAAACCTCGGTCTCCTGGCTCCTAGTCTTTAGTGCTCTTTTTAGTATCTTATAATATGCCTATTTTTTTCTGTTGCGTAATGCAGATTAATCTGATTTTCCTTTTCTTCTTTTTCAACTGAAGTTCTGAATCAGCTAATCTTGATAATTATTGGGACAGGAAGCAAAAGCTGAAATGACTCTGTAATCAAAGAAGCTCCCTGACTATGAGGGGTAATTTTAGTGGAAGCCTGTCTCCTAATGCTGGAACTACATATCTGTTCTGTTTTCCCCATTCCTTTTAATTTCTGTGGCTCTCTTTCGTTTTGCTAGGATAGCTTTACACTGATCAATCTGCCTTTGCCTTGCCCTTTAGTATTTAGCTGTTTGGGAATTCTTATCCACCTCCTTGTTTCTGACCCATGGCCTCTATCCACTTAGGTCTTGGTTTGTGTTTGTTAATCTGGGTTCTCATTGATGGCTTCACCTTCTAACCATTAGCCCTGGCTTTGCTATATTCTCAGTTCTCTCAGTAATAGATTATACTAAACTCTAAAATCCTGAGCTACCTGGGAAATAATGTACATTTTGTCCAGAAAATCCTTAGGAATGCTTAGCATCTATTTGAAACTCCAGATTCAATCTACAACCTCAGTGATTAGAGTTTGAGATAACAGTCACATGGGTCACAAAGGAAGCTTCCTAGATACAAGTAAACCTCATTGTATCCAATGGTTATGCCTTCCAAAGTTATATGTAAGTCTGAGGGGCAATTTTCAAGATAGGTTTTATTTGTTATAGCAATTTTAGGTTCCGAGTGAAATTAAGCAGAAAGTATAGAGTTCCAGGAAATCTTTTTAGAGTGACTAAGGTAAATATACCAGGGAAGCTCACTATTTAAAGGAAATTTACTGTGATTTATGTTATGAAATGAGAGCTCTCTCTTCTTTATCTTTTGTGAAAATTCACTAAGGAGCTAGCTAAATTAGATAACTATGTCAGTTATCAGTGTAACGTCTCACAGCTCCACCCTTCATTGTCTGCTCTCTGAAAATGGAGGTGGACCCTCTATCTGTCCCTTGCCACTGGCAAAATATTAAGCTGTGTCACAAGAGGGTGCTTGAAGGACACTGCAGAAGAAGGGGATTTCCTTCCTGGTTCGTGTGTTTATGCCTTCTTGTTCATACTGTACAGCTGCCAGCAGCATGTGTAGGGGACACAAGTGTTGCTGTGTCCATGGAGTTCCAATGGCGCACTGATGGTCAGTCCCATCAAATTTCAAAGGTACTTCTATGGTCAGATTTCCATTGAGCCTTGCAAGCATCTCAATAATTGGCTTCCAGCTTTGGCCTGCCTGCACCCAAGTTGGGTGTTCCCTGTTTGCCTAGTGACTATTGAGCTAGCTCTGTCTTAATCCACCCGAGAACTTCACCATTCAGAGGGTCATGACCATAGCTTCTTCGGTAAGGTGTGAATCCCAACCATGGAGAGGGCTCCTCAGTTCCAAACTTGGTTCTTCCATGGGAACCCTCCTTAAGTCCTAGGGTATTCTTTAGCATGCTATTTATCTCTTTATATAGAAAGGATTTCCTGTTAGAGTTTATCATGCTTTCTCTTAAACTTTCCCTGTTCAAATTACTATATGTTTTTTGTCTCCTAATCAACCCTAACTGATACAGTAACTTTGGAAAAAATAACTTAAATCTCTTATTGTACTTACATGTAAAATGAGGAGACTAGGCTACTTGATCTCAAATATCCTTTCCAGGTCTAAAACTACATATTTCTAGGAAATTCCAATTTTTTTTCATGTATTGGGCATGCCCTAAGTATGCTATAATAAACACCACACAGCACTGTATAATTGTGTACTGTCTTCCCCAGCCTCTGTCACAGTAAATGGGTTTTCCTTCTTATTTGAATAACGGTTTTCTCCTTCTGGGTCAAGAGATAGTTACAGCAGCAGCCAGTATCATTTTATGCACACGGTGGGTAATCAAATACTATCAAATCCTCTGTGAGGGTTTTAACTAGGAAGCTATCTAAGGAACAAAATGAAAAACCGGAGGTTAATGTATGAATATGAGAATTTAAAATGCATTATAGATATCGTTGTATTCATTTGTGAATATAAATATTGAAAGGATACATTAAGTACAGAAAAATGCTCCCTCTGATATTATTTATTCTAACACATTACAAAAGACTCCATTCACCACCTTCATTTCCACACAATTTTAAATTTTCTTTTACCTTTCTCTGTCTTTTAGTGACTGTTCAGCCATTAATTTCTTCAGTTCTTCTAGACGCTGAAGATCTCTCATTTCCATTTCTTGCCACTTCTGTTTTTTCTTAGCCCAGTATTTTTTAATCTATTGTATAAATGTTATATAAAATTTAAATTAACAACAGATATGTAAAAATGAGGGGAAAAGCCATAACCATATCCACTGGTTCATATTACAAAATTGAATTTAAAGGGCACTTCATCTTTTTTGTTTCATAGATATGTTTATAATATATTGGCAACAGAAAAATAAATTAAAACACGAAGGTAGATGCCCTGAGAAACTGCAAGGTTTAACAATTTCTGCAATGAATGGAAATATAACTTGTGCTGAGACCTAAGGTTTAATCTATGGTTAAAATAATCAACTTTCCAGAGAACCACAATAAAAGTATGTTATTGTCTCTAAAGTATATGATCTAGCTGTTACTCAAGAATATTTTTATCTTCTTATGGTAATGCAGTCTTTAACAAATATAGCATTAAAACTATTTTTATTTTAAAAGCATTAGTTTATTTATGCTAATGGACAGCAGGATGTTGAAAGCTTTATGCTTCTGGGGAAGTGGCAGGAGATAGGTGGGAGGAAGGAGGAAAAGAGCAAATTAGCAGGGTTGTGGTATATAGTACTTCTGACTTATGTGGTAAAATAAAGGTCAGGCTTATCAAGTGCAAAAAGGTGAAAGCAGTGTTAACAGTAGGCCTGTTTTACTTCCCTTTTCCAGAAATGTAAGCAAAATGAGAAAACCAGAAGTAGGTATGAACTGTTTTCAGGGAGCTGAAACCCTTATTCAGGATTTCCCAGTGGGATGAGACAATGAATGTTTATTTGACAGAGGCCCATTCCACCACTCTGGCCTGCCATGTTGTCCCTGGGTCAAGAGACTGGCTCTTGAAGGGGAGTACCTCAATGGTACATAGTGAGTGACTGGCAGCAGGGGGTCTGTTGTAGAGGCTGGGCTAGCCCTACCCCCAAGGTGGCATTTCCTCTTCTGAGACAGAGGTGAATAGGAAAATCTAAGTGGTTTCCTGACTTGCCAACATGGTCTCTGATTTCTGGGAGAATCAAAAGAAGCATCCCAAGCACCATCGCCACAAACATAGCAACTCTGCAGCCACAAGAGCAACATCTGTTCAATGTTTAATGAATAACTAAATAAGCCCAATGTGCAGTGATATCCACTCCAGATATGACAGAGCTCTGGATTTAGAGAGAACAGAGATAAAGCTAGAAAGGCAGCAGCATCCAAGATGGAGCGTGACAGAGAGGGTGGGTGCAGGAGAGAGAGGAAACATTGATTGACAAGGAAAGTTCTAGAGTCCTAACTGATAAATGCCAGGGAATTCTATTAATGACAGACACGGAAATGTTAGCAATGATTATGTCATCTCCATCTGGGAATTATAAACAACCTTTATCTTATTCTTTTCTGTATTACCTTATTTTTCCAATGAATCATATTTCTTTTATAATCAGAAAAAAATTAAGCTACTTCAAAACAAGTTATTTTTAAAAGAACAGATACGAAATCAAAGAGCATTTTTCTCTGGGTTAAAACAGACCAATAATATTTCCTTACTCCCAGCACTGGCCTTGGAGAAAGTCAGTGGCTCTTTTGCAGACAATCCCTTGACCACAAGCAGAGTAACCCTGGGTTGCTGGCATCCTCAGATTTCTGACACCACTTGATCACTTGATACACTGTCCTGTGCAGGCCCTAGGCGTATGTTATACCTGGAGCTTTCTGCAATCTCAAGACCAATTATTTCCATCTTTGACTCTCTGTTACCTTCAGGCATTGCTATAGTATAAGTGTGCTCTCTCTCTCTCTCCCTCTCACTTGCTCTCTCTCTCGATCTAATCCTTTTCAGTGCTTTCTACTGAGCCCTCTGGAACCCCTGTGTCATCATATGTAAAACTCCCTACATCTTTAACCTTCAGAAAACTATTTCATTGTTTTCACTGAAATTCTCTGGAGTGAAGGATACTCATATTCTGATACCCCATGTGCCATTCAGCTGGGGAATAGCTTGGGCATTTTCCTCATTGTTAACTGCCTATTTCAGGCCATTATGATATGTAGAATTCTTTCTCCCTTTGGTGTTAACACCACATGGATATATCACCCTCTACCTGTTGTTTCCATTGGCATGTGTAAATTTCCAAGTCACTCCCAAATTTTCATCAAGAATTCAGATACTTTAGTCACAGTCTTCTTAAACACAGGCAACTTCGGCCTGTCTGAATGCCCTTCCAACCTTCCTAGACAACTTCAGCATCTGTCTGAATGCCTTCCAAACTGTTTTTCTCATAATTCGATGACTTCCTCCATTCTAGGGAACTTTCTCTTCCTCCAGAATTCTATTATCATTGAAAACAGTTCCAACTGGGAAATCCTGAATTATAGCAATAGACTCTGTGACCAGAACCTACCCTCCCCATTTCCCATCATCCTCTGGTCTCCAGTTATATAATGCTATTTCCCTAGTGCATCTCTCATCATACAGCTTTGCTAATCAATATACTTTTCTTCTCTCCCACTAGGCTGCAAGAATTGTGATATATTCAGCTAAAGTATCTAAAACATAGCATGTACTTAATACCCATTTGATTGATGACATAATTGTAGGAACTAGTACTAAATTTATGGTTTCAATTGAATCTTCAATGACAATAAGCATTCCATTTGTGAATTCCTGGACAATGTCTCTCAATTTCTCATAGTGATATGCTAAAACCTGTTCACTATGTTCAGCTCCATACCTGCTGCTATTTCCTCACTTTCATCAGAGCAAATAGAAGCTCTACAAGATACCTTTCTTAATGTTCAGCCCATCACAAGAAGAGGTATTCTTCCTTCTGTTCAAGACTAATGCCTCACCTGGGCTGCAGATCCCATTCCCAATTCCACCTTCTTCATAGGCCCCCTCCTCATCTGTCTCCTCCTCTCCCCTGTACCTTCAGCTTCTTGCTCTTTGCTGCTTCCTTCTCACATGGAATTAAACATAATTTTATCCCATTGCAATAATTCATAAATTCTTTAGAACCCCAAGATTGTAGCATCATACATTTCATTATTTCTCTTTGGGCAGGCATCTTAGCATACTTGCTTTATCCCATATGCACATCTTCTATTTCACTCCTCACCCATGGTATTCCTACCTCTGTACTCCACTCCAAAGTCACTGCTCTCACTAGTGAGTTCCAAAGTATCAGATCAAATATCCTTTTCCATCATGATTTTACTTGATGTCTCTGTGTATTTGATTCTATTAACCCTTACTTATAGTATTAAACCATTATTGACTTTGGGACTTTGACATTCATTAGTTCAACAAGTATTTGTTGAGCACATGATACTGGTACTTAAAAAGAAATAAAGCCTCTGCCTTGTGGAACTGAGACTTTCTAGAAAGGGAGACAGATAGTAAATGAATGAATGAATGGAATATTACATGTTGTATTAACCTCTAAGAAGGGGATAGGTAGAGTGATGGTTTAGAAAAATTTGAGTAGAATTAGTAGAAGGTATCTTTCAAATGTCTTAAATAGGACATTTGGATGACATGACATTTGTTTGAAAACCTGGTAGATGAGAGTGAAACACCCATGGGAAGAGATGAAGGGGAGTACATTGGGAAGAGGGTGTAACAGCATTGGATGGGGAAGACCTCACATATGTTGAGAGCTAGGAAGAGGCCAGGGAGCTGGAGCAGGTGGCATAGGTTAAGATTAGAAGCAAGATTGGAGAACTGCATGGGGGTTAGATGATTTGGCCAGGATTTAGTTCTAGAAACAAGGAAAAACCATTGAAGAGACTAAAGCAAACAGTAGCATGATCTGACTTATATTTTAAAAAGAGAGCTCTGGATATGAAGTGGAGCATGGGTAGTAGAGAAGCTAAGGAGAAACAGGGAGACCAGATAGAAGGAAAAGGCAATGCTGGTCCCTGGACTCAGGAGATGGATTCAAGTGTTCAGATCTGAGATGTGCTTTTGAGTAGAATCAGAGGGCTCATTGAGAGATTCCAGGAGGGCTCACTGAGAGATTCCATGTGAAGATTGGAGGAAAGACTAATCAAGGACAATTCCTAGGTTTTTTGCTTGAACAGCTGGTTGAATGGTGATACTAGTAACTGAGATAGAAGATTGGGAGAATAATAGGCTTGGAAAAGGAAGAAAATTGGGAGCTCAGTTTTGAACATATAACACTTGACAAGCCCATAAGACCTCTAAGTGGAGGGGCCAGACGAACATCTGAAGGCACAGATGGGTGGCTTAGGGGAGAACTCAGTGCTGGAGACCTAAATTAAGGAGATAGCCACATAAACAGTATTTGACACCAGAGGACTGGATGAGGTCTCCAGGATGAAGATGTAAACAGAAAAGAGAATGTGGTTATGCACTCTCATGCTTATTTGCTTTTCTGCACAGCTTTCTCTACTAGAATGACTTAATTTCCCTCTTCCACCTGTCAAACTCACTCTATCTTTAAGATCAGAACAAATGCCACCTCCTCCTTGAATCTTCTCCTGAGCCCTCTAGAAAAACGGTAGCTCCATCCATGGCACTCCAATAGCTTACAGTTTATGACCCTCCTTTCTTTGACTACCTGCATTCCTTTACTTTTTTCATGAGGCTCTGCCCCTGGATCTTTACCAATATATTTGGGCATTTACTACATGCCTGGAAAGTTCTGCCCTGCCTTATTGCTTGGTAAATCCTTTCTATCCATCCTTTAAAGACTCAGTTTTAGCATTGCCTTCTCAGCTTTTCTCCCTCTCCTCTCCTTCAGACATAGCTAGCTGTACCTTCTAAGGCATTATTTGTGTATTCTTAGCATAGCATTTCCCATATTAATCTGCATTATTTATCTTTGTATCCTTAGTATATTGTACCATGTCTAACACATAAGAGGGTACAATTGTTCACTCTTAGGTGACTGGAAGCTTCTTCTGGTCTCCGGTCCAAGAATAACAAAGTTGTTCATGGGAACCAGGAGAGCAGTTTTCTTTTCAGGATGGCAAAGGCCGAACTAAGTACTTCCTAAGGACAGTTCCATTCACTTTTCATCAATTAATTCATCCTACAATGTATGTATCAAGAATTATTAGCTTTGTAAGCCTCAAACTGAAATAAAGACTGAGGGTATTTAACTAGTCCTTTGGGACATTTGTTGAGACAGAGATTTGAAATGCACTGATTGCTGAAGGATTCTTACTATGTTCCAATGATAGAAGAATCAGAAAGTCAGCATATGATAGGAGTTGAATTTATAGCTTGTCTCTTTACTTCCACATGAAGTTTACAGAAAAACACAACAAGCACTCATTATCCCCATCTCTTCTTATTATTATAGTTCTGATTTGTATTGAATGCAAGATGTTTATTTTCACAATCCCACATTTTGTTCATTTTAATAAAGTTAAGCCAGTAAAAGTGTAGTAAATACTGTAGAAATAAAAACTGTAGAAACTATTCACCATGTAGATTTTGGAGCCAAAATAATGTCATGCTACTTTTCAGTCTAAGATCATTTTTATATCCTACTTTACTTTTGTAATCTTTCAGATTTGTTTCCTATTAAAAACTACACTTGTAAACAGAACATTTATAATATTAGAGTATCTCAAAGTTTAACTTTAAAAAAAACTTGAACCAATATTATACAACCGTTAAATTCAACATGAAATAAGAATTTCTTATTTATGGGCCGGGCACGGTGGCTCAAGCCTGTAATCCCAGCACTTTGGGAGGCCGAGGCGGGCGGATCACAAGGTGAGGAGATAGAGACCATCCTGGCTAACACGGTGAAACCCCGTCTCTACTAAAAAGTACAAAAAACTAGCCGGGCGAGGTGGCGGGCACCTGTAGTCCCAGCTACTCGGGAGGCTGAGGCAGGAGAATGGCGTGAACCCGAGGGGCGGAGTTTGCAGTGAGCTGAGATCCGGCCACTGCACTCCAGCCTGGGCGACAGAGAGAGACTCCGTCTCAACAAAAAAAAAAAAAAAAAAAAAGAATTTCTTATTTATACATAGGAAGCAGAAAGTTAGGACAAAAGGATTAGAGTAGCAAACAGTTGGTCTCTTATTTCATGCTGTGTGATGTTGAATCTTTGAACACATAGACTTCTGTACATTGTTGTCAGGTCATTATCTCTGACCTGTGACTCAGTCAGAAGGAAGTCATAACACTTAACCAGACTCATAAAAGATATGAAGTTCAAAGCATCCAGTTCCAGTCCCCATAAGCCATTAAGATAAAGCACATTTTTATTCAATTTTCTAGATTCTAATTAGATAGCTCCTTGCATCTTAAAGATATCCTTTTTTAAGGTAGAGAGTAGAATGGTGGTTATTAGAGGCTGGGAAGGGTAAGGGGCAGGGGATGAAGAGAAGTAGTTTCATGCATATAAAACTACAGTTAAATAGAAGGAATAAATTCTAGTGTTCAATAGCACCAGTAGGATGACTATAGTTAATCACAATTCATTGTATATTTCAAAATATCTAGAAGAGAATATTCGGAATGTTCCCAACACAAAGAAATGATACATGTTTGAGGTAATGAATATCCCAATTACCCTGATTTGATTATTACATGTTTTATGCATGTATCAAATATCCCAGGTACCCCAGAAATTTGTACAATCCCTACGCATCAATTATTTAAAAAGATCCCCTTTCTACTTTTGGCCTGGAATATGCAACTCCACACAAAAAGTATGTTTTACGTATAACATAGCATTATTATATGTAAAAACATAACAGGACGTCTTAATAGAAAAGTATGCTTTTTTTACTATAATTTTTTCCCATGCACTTCATTTAGATCAATGATGGTCCCTGTACCCCCTAAAATCACCACCAATTGAAGTATGACCCCTCTTTCTATGTGATCAATTTTACAATCATCTATATTTTGCCACATAATTTTTTACAACTTTGTGTGAACTTCTGACTGGTAAGGAGCGTGCCTTGTACCATCATATTTATTTGTATCTAGTATTGCACCTTTCAGATGAGAGACACAAGGTATACATTTGCTAAACTGACCCAATGAGAAAGAACATAGAAAGATAGCAATACCCAAAATACTCTTCTTATATCAGCTCATATGAATCCAAAAACATCTGGATAGGCAACTTTTCAAACAGTGAGCCAGTTCATTTAGCCAGTTCATGCAGGGGTATAGAGGTGCATTTAATCCCAACAGAGAATGGGGACCTGGTATGTCTCTAGGTCAAATTGCTCATGGAAGACACATTAAAGGTATTCTATGCTTAGTTATTCCTATTCTCAAAACCTTTCAGCCAACATTATCTCTTCTGTAGTTTGATGGTATGCTTCTGTGTGCTTCAACCTAGGACTGGCTTAACTTTCTGAATAAAAAATTGGCTTCAGGTTGGGTGCAGTGGCTCACACCTGTAATCCCAGCACTTTGGGAGGCCGAGGTGGGTGGAGCACGAGGTCAAGAGATAGAGACCATCCTGGCCAACATGGTGAAACCCCATCTCTACTAAAAATACAAAAATTAGCTGGGCATGGTGGCATGCACCTGTAATCCCAGCTACTCAGGAGGCTGAGGCAGGAGAATCACTTGAACCTGGGAGACAGAGATTGCAGTGGGCCGAGATTACGCCATTGCACTCCAGCCTGGGCAACAGAGCGAGACTCTGTCTCAAACAAACAAACAAACAAACAAACAAAATAAATAAAAAAATATGGCTTCAAAAGAATTACCTTCCAGGGCACTTATTATGCAAAGATGGAAAAACTCTCTACATGAGTAAGAAACCAGAGTTAATCCTTGGTTTTCAAAATAGAAAGTCAATTTGGCAACCATCCTGCCTGGTTATTTGAACTTAATAGATCTCCTTTCAGACTGCAATTAAAACTGTGTGCATTTCAGCTACTTATCAGTGCCCTAAACTTGAACATTTTAGCAACCAATCTCCAAGGTGATAAACAAGCTCATCTACCTCTGGCAGGAGGCTAAATTGTCATACTTTTTCTGAAGAATAAATGTTAAAAAATAAAAATAAGAAAATAACTAGCAAAAATCTTAAGAATTAAGAAATAAACTTTTAAGAATTAACAGGCAGGAATCTATGCAAAGATTTATATGCAGGTATGTTCAACACAACCTTAAAAGGGTGAAAATTGGAAACAATAAAACGATCCCAAATTGCAAGATTTACAAATCCACTATTCTGATCCAATACTATGCAATCACTAAAAATTATGCAGCAGGAGAAAAAGGGGAAAATATGCAAAATGTTGATCAATGAGAAAAAAATCTCATTAAAAATAACATATATTGTGTGATTCTAGTTAAGTTAAAGTTCTTGGATATGTAGCAAAAAGAGTGTAAAGACATCATTAATTTTCTTTTGGCAGTGGTTTAGGATTTCGAGTGATTTTTATTGTATTTTGTATGCTTGTTTGTATTTTCCAAATTATCTACAATGGACATAAAATACTTTATAATTACACAGTGGAGCCTTTCAGAGGGTGGAGGGTGGGAGGAGAGAAAGGATGAGGAAAATAACTAATGGGTACTAGGCTTAATACTTGGGTGATGCAATAATCTGTACAACAAACCCCCATGACACAAGTTTACCTATGTAACAAACCTGCGCTTGTACCTCTAAACTTTAAATAAAAGTTAAAAATAATAATAGTAATAACTACAAAAGTATATTGTGTATATTATGTGTAAGTATATTATGACCCGTTTTTATAAAGTCTGGCCAAGGAAATTAATATTTGGGAGGAGCACGTACGGGGTATAGCTCTTATTCATTCCTGAAGTTTCCAAATTCTATTCCTGTATCAGGTCAAATGACAAGAATCCTATATATATTTCTATGTAACATTTTTATTTTTTTATCACCTTGCATGTGGCAGCAGTTTCATTTTCTGTAGAAAAGTTTCAAAGAATTATGATTTAATTTTATGCCACAGGTCTTATAAAGGCTGGTGCAATCTCATAAGAGGATTGACTTAGGCTCTTATAAAATTTCTACTGAAAATGCTATCCATTGAATGGGTTGTACTCCTCCTTCCAGTGCTGCCAGCTCCTGATCTGCTGGTATGTTCTCTACTATCAGCAAATAAGAGCTAAATGTTTCCCTTTGACTTTAACCATGCTCAATTACAATACCCTTCTTTAGTCTTGGCTTGCTGACATAATGATATTCCTATTCCCTTAATTTCTCATCTTTTGTTCTTTTACTGACTTTCTCTTTTAATGATTCCTAATAGGAAACAGATGGCACACTGAAAATTAGGATAAGTTATGAAGAATGTAATAAGCAGACAACTGACAAAGGAGTGTGGGAATGCAGGGCAACCACAAGGGCTCATGCAGTGCTGGGCAAGAGGACCGCCGACAGGAGCTGAGACCTCTGGTGAAGGACACAACTGATCAGCAGAATCCTGCAGGATAAGGAGCTGGAGAAACAACTCTCCAAACCCCACACCTCTCCCTCACCTTGATCTCCCATGTTCCACTTTGGCTGAACCAAACCAAAAGCCAGAGGTCAAGGAAGCCATTTGTGAAAACTGCTACGGAGCAGAATGGAGAGTGATACGACTCAGGAAGAAGATATCTAGCACAAGAGTGTTAATGCCTTTTATTATAAATTGTTTGGAAGTAGATGATGTCTATATGCATAAATAAATAACATTAATCTCTTTTAGGTGATGTTCACTTTGGTCACTTATGTGAGCATTTTCCCATAGCAAAGCTTCCCACTCAAATTGGCAATAAGCTATTTTCTGCTGTGATGCAGTCCCATGTCCTTATAACATGATGAGCCAAGAAAGTATTCCTGGGTAAACACATTAGTTATCTGCTCCTTAATTGAAATGCCAGGTGGATTAAAAAATAACTGTCATGTCTTCTTTAGGAGGAAGGTCTGTTTTCAGTATGGGCATTGAAATATTGCATAATGATCGTGTCATATGTTGATATTGCTGAAATGAATTTGTCTATAATCTTGTTTAATTTCTCTTGTTTCACTATTCATTAAAAAGGGAGTATATAGACTGAGGATGTTGTATTTCAAAACCTGAAATGTCAGACAGAGTGAAAAGTGAAAAGTAATCAAACCTGAGTCATTCAATCATGGTTTAGAGCCGAGGTGATTTTTTAAATCATTTAATCCAAACACCTCATTTTACAACTAAGGAGGCAAAATCCACAGAGCTTACATAACTTGCCAAGGTCACTGCTCTTGTGAAGACCTCTCAGCTTGGCATGATTTCCTCTATGCCATAACATCAAAGGAGAGTAGTATACTTTTCATTCATTGAATTAATTTATTCAACCACTATTTTTGAGTGCCCTGTGCTGGCACTGGGGCTAAAGCAATAAAGAAACTACACAAATTCTCTTTTCTCATGGGGCTTATATTCTAGAAGTGCAAGTGAAGATAGTCAATAAATAGATGTCAGAGAGTGATAAGTGCTAAGGAAAAAATGAAGAAGGATAAATAGATAGTGACAGGGAAAGAGGATGCCATTTTTGTTGGGCCATCAAGGGCTTTCTTTCTAAGATGTCATTTGTGTAGGACCCTGAATGCTGTGCAGGAGTGACTCATGCAGACATCTGGGAGCGCATTATTCCAATCCTGGGCAAAAGGCTTAGGGGGACATATGCTTGAGTGTTCATGGAGTAGGAAGTAGGTTGCTTGGGCTGGAGCTCAACGATGGGAAGAGGGGTAGGATATGAGATCTAAGAGGTATTGGAGCAGAGCAGGGAGGCAGATCACACAGGGCCATGTATGTCACTGCTAGACCTCTAGATTCTATTCTGAGTAGAATGGGAAGTCATTGACGTGTTTTCTGCCGAGGAATGACATGATCTAAAGTGAGTTTTAGAATGATCGATCAGCCTGCTGTGTGGGAAACTGATTGGAAAGGCAGAGTGGAAACGGAAAGGGAAGGGGCAGATAAATTAATTAGAAGATTAGGAAGCTATTATAATAGTCCTAATTATATTTTAAAGATAGCGCCTTCTATCCATGCCAACAGGTAAGGGTATAATGGGGGAAATAGAGGTCAAAGAGGATACCAAGGCTTTTGACCTGAGTGCTAGGGGACTAGATTTCCATTTTCTGAGAAAAGAAAAACTAGGGAAAGAGTATGTTTGGAGAGAAAAGCAAGAATATAGTTTGAGAATATTAGATTTGAGGAGTTACACATGTGAGTTTGGAGTTCAAAAGAAAAGTCCAGGCCAGAGGTATGAATTAGTATTAGGAAATAAATGGTATATGAAGTCATATGGGTTGGTTGAGATCACTAGAGAGTACACACACTGAGAGGACTGACCCCCCCAGGAGACTCCAAAGCTTAGAAGATGGAATGGTGAGGAGGATTCATCCAAGTTTACTGAGAGGAAGATACCAGTAAGACAGAGGAACAAAGAAACAGTGGCTTCCTAGAAGCCAAGGGAATCAAGTTTTCCAAGGAGGAGGCAGTGATCAATTCTATCATAATAATTCAAGTAAGGTGAGGACCAAGAATTGATGACTGAAATACAGAGGTAAGTAATGACACTGGCAAGTGCAACATTGCTAGAGTGGAGGGACAAAATGGTTCAAGAGGGAATGGGAGAAGAGAAGCTGGAGACACTGTGTATAGGCCAAGGAATGATGAGATTTTCTGAAGGGGGGATGTGGGATCGAGGGAGGATAGTTTATAGATGGAGGTCATAATGGTGTATTTTTAGGGTACCTGGAAAGAGCTAGAAAAAGCGGGGATGGTGGTGGGAGAGAAATTGGGATAACCTTGAGCAGGAGAAAGGGGATAGGATTCCACACACAAATGGAGGGATTAGCCTTAGACAGGAGCATGACATGTCATGCACTGTGAACAAAGTAAGGGGGGGGGATACAGATTCTGAGAGGTGGGCAGATGTCATATTGGAAACCTGTGGAAATTCTCTTCTTGTGAAATATGATGTCAGTAGGAAAAGAAATCACACCAAAATCGTTACATTTTCTTCAGTCCACTTAACAAAAGAATGGCACCAAGGAGGCAATGAAGAAGGTATTTTTTATCTATTCCGTAACACATGTCTTGATACTTCAACTATGATCAAATTATAATGGTCTGGTTTCCTGTAAAGTGTTTAGACATCATAATTCATTATCCCAGGGAGAAGAATCTTAAACGAATTTTAAGAAGCATAGGGAGACAGACATAGTAAGCGGTGTGGACTTTTAGAACACAAAAGAAATTCTACTAGAAAGCAGGCAGGCACCAACAAAGAGTTTTAGGATTATCAATTACCTATCCATTGAATAGTTCTGAGTAAACCAGGACAGGACCAAAGCCATTAAAGTGACCCAAAAGTAAATAGTTTGAAACTGAAATTTCTCAAAATTAGTTAATCACAAAATTAACAGCACATAGCAATCATGATGATGGGGAGCATAGCACAGTGTCTAAAATCAGACCGGTCAGATCACTCAGGTTCAAATCCTCACTGCACACTTAATGTTCATGTGACTTCGGGGAAATTATATAACCCCTATGTACCTCAGTTTCTTCATTTATGAAATGAGGATCATATTAGTATCTACCCCTTAGGGCTGTTAAGAAGATTAAATGAACATGGAATACTGCCTTGCACATAGCAAGTACTGTTTAGGTATCTGTTAATTAAATCAAATCCCTATGAATAATCAAGACCTAGCCAGAAAGTATAGTCAAAAATTTATACCTGGAGGTAAACTCAAGATTCTTTCTCTAAAACTGTCTAATGGGAAATCTTTCCCAGAAAAACAAATATATCTGGCTCCTGATTATCCAGGCTTCTCTCACCCTCTCTCTTTCGGGGTTTTGCTTAAAACTACATCCTGACAGAGGGTAGAAAGATTCTACCAGCTTTTCTACCTTTTAAAAAGATGCTCTACTGGAAGTTTTTATTTTTACAAGACAGCTGAAACCAGAAAAGTGAGCTTCTTGGATTACCATTCTATCATCTGTGGGTTGCCACCACACGTTTTCTGTTACCTATTGACTCATATACTGTACCAAGAGTTGACCGTATGCTCAGTCTCATGTTAGAAGGTGAAGGTTAATTTAAGTTAATTTAAAGTTAATTTAAGTTAATAAGGTTAATTTAAATTAATAAGTTAATTTAATATTTATTTCTAAATTTTAATAACAAAGCAAGGAACGTTATGAACATTTAAAAATTAGATGATCCCTAGTTTATTTCTTCTGCATAATTAAACCTCCTATTCTACTTACTTTCTTTACACATACAATAATACTAAAAGAACCAATATTAAATCTTCAGAAAATAAGGTCTGAATCCCAGTTTATTTTGGAGTCCTGTCCACAAAAAATACATGCTATCTTCTCCTTTTGACTATTATATTATCCTGATAGTTAATTTACCAATTAGGTTTCTTTTTTTAGTTCCCATATTTGGAGTACGCCATCAGATTCCCAAAGAAAAAGACTAATAACTAAATAAAAAATACTCCCTTAAACTTTGCAAGATCACATGTCTAGGAGTTATTAATTGAAAGAATCACGGCCGGGCGCGGTGGCTCAAGCCTGTAATCCCAGCACTTTGGGAGGCCGAGACGGGCGGATCACGAGGTCAGGAGATCGAGACCATCCTGGCTAACATGGTGAAACCCCGTCTCTACTAAAAAAATACAAAAAATTAGCCGGGCGAGGTGGCGGGCGCCTGTAGTCCCAGCTACTCGGGAGGCTGAGGCGAGAGAATGGCATAAACCCGGGAGGCGGAGCTTGCAGTGAGCTGAGATCTGGCCACTGCACTCCAGCCTGGGCGACAGAGCGAGACTCCGTCTCAAAAAAAAAAAAAAAAAAAAAAAGGAAAGAATCACAAAAGGGAGGGTAGGAAGCAGTTAATCAGAGCAGCCCTCAGCCAAGTAGGGACACTTCAGCTCTACTGGCAGCAAGTTCTTTTGCAGTGAGGATGCTTGCTCTAAAAGATCTCAGTGGATGGATGTTAGAACCAAGCTCAAGTTGGTGTTCAGAGTGCTTCAAAGACATGTTTCCGGGGTCCAAGAAGTCTACGGGAGGTCTTATATTCCATATTCTCAGGTTTAAGAACATGTAAAAAGAGTGCTATAAGCCAATTTTAGATCATCTGAATGGCACTGTACTATTGAGTCCTGCCATGGTGTTTTTATTTGTGTTCACATTTCAGGTGGCCCTAGTAACATATTATATAAACTAACAATATTTATAGTTTGAGTCATGTTTGTCTAACTGGGATCCAGTTAGATCACTCTTTCTCTCTCTCTCTCTCTCACTCACACACACACACAAACACACACACACACTCCTCTTTAAAAGAAGTCTCAGTCTCTCTGTTACACAAGGTTAACAAGGAGAGTCATGAGGGAAAAGGACCTGGAAGAAATGGATGACCTGGGCCAGGACCAGCAGCTACCATCTCACAGGGCCCTCTCTGCTATGTACTTGCTTCCAGGCAACATTCTAATTTTCCCACTACCTGAAGCCCTGAGATCTGTATCACTCTCCCCCCTCAACAGCAGAGCATTCAATGGAGATGAAAGGCAATCAATCACAGGCATTTGAAGAAAACTGCAGAGGACAGTCCCACATCCTGCAGTCCCCACAGTGCACACATGCCTTCAACAACAATTAAAGGCCTCAATGGAAACAGATAAATTAATAGAAAGAGAGTAAATAAACTCTTGTGGAATCAGTCAGGGCAAAAAGTCTATACTCTAAGGCCTGAACTTTGATTAGCTATAGCAAAACTATAACTTCTGTTAGCATAAGAGCATTCACACTAGGAAGCAGTCAGACCAGCATGGGCCAGTGTGAAGACACCTGCCCAAATTATAGTTTGATGATACTGGAACAGGAAATAAAAGGAGGTCTAAGCATGGATGAGAACAAAGGCACTCTCCTAACTGCTCCAGCTTAGGTTAATGTTAGGTTAGGTTAGGTTAAGGCTTTGTTGATACTCCCTGAGAAAGGCAGGAAGTAAATCTCAAAGTCACACTCTACATGTGTGTGTACACATGCATACACATATATTTGCATATACATGTATGTATGTATATGCACATATATATTTAATTTGCTATACATAGGCATGCTTAATTTAACCAGTGACAAACTCTATATAGTTCATTTCATTTTATATTTTTAGTTTTTCTCTATTAACTCTTTTTGTTGTGCTTATAAAGTCTGAAGCTAAAAGACATCCTTCTGCATTATTAATAAGAGCTTCCATTGATCTAAGAATTGTACATCATTTTGTGGCAGAGCAGGTAAACACCTCCCTTTAAACAGAGACCAGAAAGGGGGCAATTTCTTGAGTGGATGATCTCTTATAATTGCATGAGGTATGGAGAATGGAGGACTGGGTATAATATATGTCACAATAAAGGCACTTGGTATGTACTTATTGAACAAGTGAATAAATGAATGATAATTTTGTTTGGACCCTTAATGCCCCATTTGGAATTATACACAATCTTATTGTCAATGTATCTTACTAGGAGTTGATACCATTATCCTATGTTAAAGGGTGGGGAGGCTATTGGAGAGGAGGCAAATGCCACACAGGGCATTGGTACCAATACTCAATATAACAGTAAATGAAATATGTTGAGCCATAGTATTTTCTGAAAGGTGACTTTGGGATTTCAAAATAAAACACAGATTGGAAGACTTGTGTATATAGTTTAAAATAAGATCAGCAAGTCATGAAGTCATGAAACTTATGAAGTTAGTGTATGTTTTATTTGTTTGAACTATTTAGGTGCTAATGAGTACATTTTGTTGATGATTGTCACTTAGAACAACAGGATGTACAAATGAGTCAAAGATTCTTTAGTTTAAAGTGGATAACTACAGATAACTATTTCTGCATGCCCTATGCTGTAATTAGAACATTTCTTCTTACTTGACCTTTCAAAGGATTCCACAGTCACTAGTGTTGGTAGAGTTCTGCCACTCTAGAGACATTCTGCTACCAGGTGAAGAGTAACCAGGCAACGAGAAAAAGAACTGTATTCATGACATTAGTTTTTGAACCAGCGTTAAAACCACTGCCTCTCATTATTATTATCTTTATCTCATTTCTATCTTTTGTATTTGGTTCTCATGATTTTTCTAACTGCCATCTGCTCTACCATTCCACTGGGGTAACAATAATAACAGTAACAATTAGAACATCATTTACTGAGGCCTTTCTAAGTGCCAGGCATGTGCTAACTGCTTCACATGCCTTTTCTTATCATACAAATGCAAATAGCACACAGACACAAACACTGAAATGGAGAGAAAGTAATTTCCCTCAAGGCCCCGCAGTTAACAAGTAGCAGTGCTGTAACTCCAGCTCAGGTCTGAGGGAATGCAAAAAGTCCCATGCTCAATACCACCCTGAGCCATTCCCAACTTGCAGTGGGCTCACTGAGTTTTTGGCCTTCCATATTTGCTACCCACTCTGTAGTTTTTTTTTTTTTCTCTCCTTCCATCATGGCTCTTCTTCATCTTTATTCTGCTAAATACACCCTCTTAGATCAGCTCCGATACCTCCATATCTAGGAACTTCTTGGCTCAGGTCTTAATGAGGTTGTTAGTGTACCATTTAGTTATAGTTTTAAGGCCAAGATATAATTGAATAAAGGTGTATTTGGCCTGCTCTCCTTCTTTTGAGTCTTTAGTGAAATATCATTTCAGCACCATGGAGGTACCAGGGGATATGGAAACTACCCTATACTCTTCTTAGGGGGAATGCTCATCTTCCACTCCTCACATAGCTGGGGACTTCCTCTCCGCTGGAGGGTTCACAGTATGGCCTCTCATTCTAATTGGCAAATGTGGGAGAAATGACTGAACAAGTTCAGCTCAGCCCAGTCTCTCTCTTAAAATGCCATCCGTCTTCAGGTGGCACTTTCTCCCTTCTCTGCCTTGCAGTGAGCAGCCTGTCCTTTTACAGGAAGATCTGGATAGTCACAGCTCTTTCTGAGCCTAGAGGTGAGTCTGTTCAACGGTGGAAGTATCAAAAAAATGCCAGGGGCCACAGGGGCCAGCCACAGTCTCTAATACCTGGGCTACTAAATTCTGCCCTCTTGGTTCAAGGGTCATTCGTCCTTCTTCTTGAATGGTAGAACACACTTGCAGTTGAGTCCTTTTATCGGCCTGCCTCTCACTACTATAATAGAATTTTGGGGGTTTATTAGCCTTTTTTCACGTCATACTCTCTCTGTCCCTTTCAGTCCAAGCTGGCAGTGTTTGTAATAAAATTTTCCCAAGAACCCAGCAGGACCTCTGTGGATTTTTTGGGAATTCACTACATCAGACAAAAGTTATACCACAATCTTTTTGAAATAATCTTGTCTCTCTCTCGGTCTCCTGCCGAGATGGCTAAGGGATACTACCCTTAACCTTCCTGGAGGCCTGCTAGTTTGAAAAGATCCATGAGAAGCACCGTTAATCTCCTGGAAGGGTCTTTCATATGACTAAATATAAATACTCTGACCTTTGGATCTTTTCAGGATTAAAACAAAGGATTGTATATTCACACCTCAGTCTGTTCTTCATACCACAGTGTTGGCAGTAATTTGTTAACGCTAAGATCCTTTCCAATCTAGACAGGCCAAGACGTTCCCAAAGCATCAAGTCTTGATTCTTTTCACTTAAACTTCTTCCCTTTATTTATCTCTTTTCTTTTTACTACAAGCAGCAAAAAGAATCCAGGTGGCACCTTCAACATTTTTTTTTTGTTTTGATATCTTCGTTCATCAACTAGGAAGTTCATTTCTGGTTAATTTGTTTTCCATCTAACTGCAGGACATGGCTGTCCTAGGCTTTCTCTCACCACATTAACAGTGATCCTCCTTTCTCCAGTTTCCAATAAGACATTCATTACTTACTCCTCAACCCTTACCAGTCACATTGTTAACATGCATATTGCTACTAACAGTTGATTCAAGGTATTCCAGTATTTTTCTATCATCCTCAAGATGATATCCTCAAAATTCTTCCAGCTTCTTCCCACTTACGAATTCCAAAGCCACTTCTGCATTTTTAGGTATTCATTAAGGCAGCATTTCACTTCCAGATACTAAAATCTGTAATAGTTTTTTTAAATCGTTGTTTATAAAAATTATCTCAAGTTTAGCAGCTTAAAACAACACTCACTTGCTAGCTCAGAATTCTGTAAACCAGAAGTCTAGCATGGTGTGGTTGGGCTCTCTGCTTACGTTATCACCAGGCTGAAATCAAGGTGTTGACAAAACTGAGTTCTCATCTGGAGAAAAAATCTGCTTCCAATCCCATTCATAAAAATCCAGTTCTTTATGGCTATGGGCCTGCAGGCTATAGGTCCCATTTCCTTGCTGGCTGTCAGCCCGGGCTACCCTCAGCTCCTTGAGGCTACCACATTCCTTGCCATGTGACTCCCTCAGTCTTTTATCCATCAATGGTGGTCACATCCTTCTCATGTTTCAAGTCTCTGACCACCCCACTCTGCGATCACTCTGCCTTTAAAGGGCTCATGTGATTAGGTCAAGACCACTCAGATAATTTTAAGGTCTTCTGTGCCATATAATCTGACCCAATCATGGGAGTAAAATCCACAGTATTTATGGTCTGGGTGATTATACAGGACATGTCTGGAGGGTAGGTAGGGGATCCTATTGCCCATCTTAGAAACCTACTTATTTTGGTGTTATTCATTGACCCCTTTAAATTCAACAATCCTGAAAAAGCAGAGTTTAAAGCCTGGGAATTTTTTAAAAAATTATTCTTCTGTGCTCACCTTTTTTCCTACTCTTAGCTCTTTAGATCAGTATACTATTAGATTAAAAGACACTGGAGAAGAGATTTTATAATGCCATGATTCATTGCCCTGATAAGAACCTACAAATTCCCACACTGGGAGAATGGCTCAGATCTGAACTGGGGAGGTACTCTGAATTCTCTCCTGTGCAAGAGCTTCCAGAGTCTTCTGAAATAAGAACCTGCATTCTGTTTATGATAGTGTACTGGTTTTTGTTTTACACTATTTCTCCTCTTCTTGGTTCTCTGCAGAAAGCATGTAATTGGGGTACTATGAGATCCCCTGAGGGCGTGGGGGAATACCCAAGTACCAATGCCCTAGCAAAGCCATGCCTTTTGGTATTTACTGGTATGATGTTACAAGAAGTTAAGAATTCACAAAGTGACAGATCCCTCCCCAGAAAGATCTGTAAGGTAAGGCTGAAGGTCACATCAGAGGTATCCTAATATCTTTGAAAATGCTCCCCACCCCTCAATTGTACAAAGCGGCTGGTGTGCAGATTAGGAGTTGGCTAAATTAGAATTTTGAAATGCCAGACCAAGGGGGAGATATATCTTCTTTTTATGTGAGTCTTGCTTAACATCTCCATTTTGGAAGTGAGGCTAGAATCCTTGTGGTGGATTCTGTGGAACTCTAGATGTTGTTGCATCACACAGCAACAACATCTCCTAAACCTCAATAATGCAGATAATTTTTTCTGTGATTTAAGCTACACAAAGAGACACATCTAGAGAAAGGGTGGTATGGGAGCCAATATTATATGGGGTCCATCTAGCATGGAAATTGTGTTTCTTAGAATAGCTCCCAGGGATCATTTATAGAGAGGCATTATCTTTTGATTTTTATCATGACAGCAATTTCAGAAATAGAGAGATGCTCCTGAAAAACATCAATATCATCTAACAACTTAGGAATCAAAACTTTCTTTAAGTCTTAAGATAAAACTATGAAAACTATAACTATTATATTCAGCTTGAGTTTTAAAGCATAGAAGAAAAAGTGATTTAAGGAGCTGGGCATCTATGGGTAAAATTAGCATCGAATACAAACCAAAATATTATTCCAGTAAATTGGTCATAACAGACAAATTGATGGAAAGAAGAATTAGGAGGAAGATTATCTCTTGTTCAGAAATTGTATGGTGAAGTTTTCACATGGCACAGTTTCTCTGCCTCTACTGCCAGTCTCTGAGGAGAAGGGAAAGCCAGGTAGATGAGACAGCAAAGCAACACCTCTTATGACAGCAGGGAGCTGCTGGTGGAATTTTCTGCCAAGCTGCTGTTAAAAGCTGAAGAACCAAAATGTGTCTCCAACAGATAAAATAGTTAAAACAAAGATCATCTAGGTTTGTGGTGAGTATATGTAAAGACAGCTAGAACTTCTGGTCAGTATCTCTGAGTTGACATGGAAATCTCCTTTCCTACCTCAAACATGTAGAAATGCTGGACAAACTATAACACAACTACACACACACATGCGCGCGCACACACACACACACACATACACACACTGTCAAAAATAAAGATGTAACCTAAACTCAGAGCAGGCAGAGAGAGTTGAAGAAAAAGGGCTTGAGGAAAACTGGGACCCAGTATAGGTCTGCATAGCTGGTGGCCGGGCCTTTAACATTTGTCATGGGACCTGTGCTCACAGGAGCTGGAATCAAGCTACTTAAAAATAGCACAAAGTCACATAGGACTTGTCCAGACACAAAATCGGGACTAGATACACCATAATCACTCTCTGCAAAAGTTCCAGGGAGACCAGAGAAGAAAAGGGGTCAAGTGCAGAACCCCAGACCAGTGCTATGCACTAGCCCTAAATCAGATGCACTCTAGGCTCACGGCATAGTGTTCCAAGTCTAGAAACTGATACAAAAATTGTTCCCAGGCCAAAGGGTAAAGTGCATATGACCCTCAACAGAGACACACGTAAGAGCCACCTGTAGAGATGCTCTTGCTACCAGGTCACAGTTCATGAAGAGAAGCATAATTCATAAGAAACAGTTTAATAATCTTGATTACTTGATCATTTTAAATTTCCGTGACACTATAGATACTACAGGCAAAATTAAAAGGCAAACAACCAACGAGTGAAAATACATGCAACCCGTATAGCTATAAAAAGAAAGAGAGGGTGCTGACGAGTTGATGGGTGCAGCACACCAACATGGCATAAGTATACATATGTAACAAACCTGCACGTTATGCACATGTACCCTAGAACTTAAAGTATAATAAAAAAAAAAGAAAAAAAAAAGAAATAGAATGTAGAATTTATAAAGAGCTTTTACATATTAATTTAAAAATGGATTTTAAAAGTATGAATAAATGAGTTACAGAGAAAGAAAACTCTCCAGTAAACATGAAAGATTTTCAACTTCACAAATGATCATGGAAATACAAATTAAAATATTGATAAGATACTTTTCAAATTTACCAGATTGACAAAAGTCAAAAAGCAAAGTTGTAGTATCTTATAAACCACCCCCCAAAATCTTATAAAGTTGAAAGTATTTGAATCTACAACATAGTTATTCCCCTTCTAGGTGCACCCTAGTGAAAGCCTGAATACATGCATCAGTACAAGCTGGCTGCTGCAGCACAGCCTGTAAGAACAAAACGTTGGAAACTTAAATGTCAACCACCAAAGAGAATGGATAAATACTAGCTCACTTCTACTATGGAACACTGTAGCAATTACAAGGCTGGGTGCGGTGGCTCACGCCTGTTATCCCAACACTTTGGGAAGCTGAGGCAGGTGAACCATCTGAGGTCGGGAGTTTGAGACCAGCCTAACCAACATGGTGAATCCCCGTCTCTACTAAAAATACAAAAATTAGCCAGGTACAGTGGCGGGCGCCTGTAATCCCAGCTACTCAGGAGGCTGAGGCAACAGAATCTCTTGAATCCTGGAGGCAGAGGTTGCAGTGATCTGAGATCACGCCATTGTACTCCAGCCTGGGCGACAGAGCGAGACACCATTTTAAAAAAAAAGAAGTGAACTAGGCCTATGTGTATTACTAACACCGGTATTTTTTTTTAAATTTTACTTTAAGTTCTGGGATATATATGCAGGACATACAGGTTTGTTACATAGGTATACATGTGCCATGGTGGTTTGTTGCACCCATCAACCCATCATCTAGGCTTTAAGCCCTGCATGCATTAAGTATTTGTCCTAATGCTCTCCCTCCCCTTGTCCCCCACCCGCTGAAACACAGACATATTTTTAAAACACTGCAGAATGACACAGCATGATAGTGTTCATGAAAAAATTAAAGTCACAAATTACATGTCAAAATATCTTAAAATCTATATATGGCCTGGAAAGATAGAAGTAAAATTCCTGATCATGATTGTCTCTATGTAGGAAAGAAGGGAAATGGTACTGAGGAAGGTCTCAAAGAGGATTTCAACTTTATCTGTAATATTCTCTCCTTTATTTAAATTTTAAAACTCTGAAACAAAATGAAAAATGTTAACATTTTAATGCTAGCCAATGTGTGCTAATGTCTATAACGTATCAATCTTTACTTTAAAAATTATTTTCTAAATGAAAAAGTATTTTAAAAATAAAATAAGTCGTATGCCTTGGTCCTACACAATTGCTAGGGTTTGACCACAAATTTGGCTTAGTTTCCCAAAACATTGTAATGTCCTCTATACTCTATATAAACAGGACAACAAATTTGATAGGGCACTTATAATATCTTTTACTATAAAGGGCAGGACACTTTATACATGTAACACCCTGCATGAAGCTTAGCAAAATGCAACTAGGGATGAAAAAATGCATTCTAGGCATGGAGGCTTTTATGTTTTTTCAACATGTGCTACTTTAATGCTCATAGGTATAGATCTCATCTTGCATTCTAGGATGAAGAGAGGATATTTAATTTACACACATAACTAATGATACTGAAATTCTCCTCAGCCTTCATCTTTTCAGGCCTAAGTGTCCTTGTTTTAAGCTGCATTTAGGTTAGCCCTTTGGGGGCCTCAGCCATTAAAACAGCTTAATTCTTCCTTCCGTTACTCTGTTTGGTTTTTGTTGTAGTGTTTATGAGGCAATTGTCAGCCCCATCTGCAAGCTCAGGAAACTCTCTCTCTCATCTATTAAATGCCTTTCTCTCACTTCCAGAAATCTTACAAACTAGTGATGTCCCCCCATCCTCTCCGGTGTAGCCATGCCAATTCCTCAACCCAAACTGAATTCGCACAATTAATTGTACCAACTCCATTCTCAATACTTGAGTTATTTGATTTAAATGGCTTTACCTGTCTTTGTAAACCCCCAGTAAATGAAACTGTTTCCAAATCTCTTCATATGACATTTAAGTTGACACCGCATGCAAACAAGTGCCTACAAATATACTACCTTTTGTGGTCATGCTAATTCACAGTGAGAAAATGCTTCGAGGGCCCAGGTAGAAGGATATGCTTTTCACATGCTGTACTTCCATATCAGTAAATAATTGGTAAGTTCCCCCACTCCAGAGATACATAGCTCACTTACATTATTTGAAACATGATCAATATTTATGAGTTTTGGAGGTACATGTAATTATTCCCTTTAATCATCAACTCTCTTGATAGGGACTTGATAAAACCACCCTATTTACTTCCTCAGAAGCAGAAATCAAATTCATTTTTGAATTAAAATAAGCACTGTGAAGTCTATCTTCTTGGCAGCTGACTTTGTCAAATGATCATATAACTTCTATGTATGCTGCTTTCCACACATGCTGCCTCTACACCAATTTGCTGATTCAAAGTCACAAAACAAATCAATAATAATGACAACCGAAGTCTAATAAAATGTGGAAAAACTGGCTTATAGCTTTAAAATACATAGTTCCTTTACCCCACATATTCAACTTGGAAGGAACAACTTCTAGGCATGAGCTTCTTTGACTTAGTTGGTCACATAGCGCAAAATGTCAACTATGTTCACAAAAAGGAAAAGTTTGTCCACCAATGACCATAAATTAATTAATCATTCTTAGCACTGTAAGCAGCTTTTGCAAAGAAAAGATTTTTTTACACTATATAGATCAAATCAAAACAGGTGTGTAAGTTAAAGCCATTTCCTTTTATTCTGCTGATCACAAATTAATTGACTTTTTGTGAATTATTTCTACAGAGACTAGCCACTCCATTTAAAAAATGGTTAATATATCTGATTAAATGTGTAACAAAAATATTTTTATGGCAAATTTCATAATTTTTGTTGTGGGAAAAAACATAAATGCCTAAATAAGTATCTCATACATATATTTAAAACAACAACAACCCTTAAGTGTATTCTATCTTCCATGGAGAATCAACAATCATTTCTTTTGGTGTATAGTTTTAAGATTGTGCAACAAATGTTTACTCAAAAGAGGAATGATGAATTTGTGTTAGTAATCGAGAAACAAAACCATCTAATACATAGCCAAGAAGTAAACTCTTTAAAGGGCATTTTGACTTTCCATGAATTGCACTGCCTCTAGTATAATATATTCTACCAACAAGGATGTTTTTGGCAATTATTTACCACATTGCCATCAACCAAGACACTATCCCAGCACCCTCTCATTTTTTGCCACGTCCCTACTTATTACAGGATTTAACAACCTTCACAAACCTTGTTTTTTTGTTGTTGTTGTTTTGTTTTTTAACCTACAGCACCTCTTCTAATCACAGGTACCTGTGCTCACACAAATCAACAAAGTGGGTTCTCCTCCATGTCAACAAATCTTTGAAGCTCAAATAAACTTTTCATTAGGAGTAACATTCCACTAGATCTTTATGAATGTTCTCAGAACTGCTTATGAGAATTTCATGCCAAACATCAAGACCAAAAAACTCAATCGGGCCAGTAAGCATTCATGCACACATTCATATTGACAATAGATTTTATACTTTTTTTTTCTTCTCTGCCCTTTGCAACAATTCCTTCTTCTTCCACAATTTCTCTTTCTCCTCTTCCTTTTCTCTTCTTCTGGCAGAAATTTCCATTTCCAGTCTTGCTACCTCTTCCTGGTGGGCTCGCCATTGAAGAACCTGAAATAAATAGAAAAACTTCATTCCAGTAACTATGCACACTGAAGTTATTTCACAAGTCATAATAAGACTAGGCTCTATATAAAGCAGATGTCAATTTATTCCCAAATAAATGTTTAAATTCTATGTGCACATGACTGTGTGATGTATCTGTGAAACGTGTGTGTGTGCGGGTTAAAAGGAAAAAGCAACTTTAAAATCATGTCATTCAGGAATTCTTCACCTGGATTCATGGAGTGGGGTTCCTAAAGAGTCTATGATTTAACTCCAAAGAACCTGTATATTCCCACAAATAGTAAGTAAAAATTTCTGGTTTTGCCCATTTTTTTTTCCAGAGGTTAAACAACTTTCAAAAATTCTCAATCCTAAAATGCTTAAAAGTTTAAGAATCTCTGCTATATTTCAGCTTTCTTGTTTTATAAGAATGGAAAACAGGCCTGAGTTAAGATGAAAAACCACTGTAAGACACTTAGAACAACTTTCTGGGTACCGGTATGTGTTATTGGTAGAAGTATACTTGCTACAGCCTTTCTGTTGGGTATTAGGTTATATGTAAATATGTGGCACAATATAAAAAATGCATAGCCTTGATCCACAACCCTATTTCCAGAATATTATTTAAAGAAGACAATTAACTGGACAAGTGCACAAAAATGTACCCACAGGAGTGTGCACTACAGTGCTGTTTAAAACAGAAAAATCGAGAAAGTCTAAAGTCTGGCAAGGAGATGGCTTAAATCAATTATGGTACTTTTATACAATGACTGCCATTGAAAGATGATGCCATAACTCCATAGTCATTGAAATAGAAAATATCCACAATATATTATTAGATGCAGAAAAGCAGATACAAAGCCACATTTGCAGTAGATCTCATTAACGTAAAATATCAACTATGTATCTATGCATAGAAAGATTTGGAAGGGGACTTACCAAATAACAATATTGGTTATCTCTGAATAGAATCATTTCCTGGGATTTAAAAAAATTATTCTTTAAACCTTTCTGTGCTGGGTGACATTTTTTCAATAAGTATTTATTATCCTTGTAAGCAGGAAACCAATGAAACTAATGAAATAAAAACAAATACTTATCTGATCCATGTATATATCTGGCTAAGGAAGCAGACAGCAGGGAAATGTAGAGGTATGAAAAATTCTTTTTATATTAGCATTCCCAATTAAATACTTCATTTCTTACGTATTTCATGTAAGCATCATTTATTAATGGTAATATATATGATGAAAATTAAATAAAATAATGTCATACAAATACAATTAAAGTGAGTCTAAACAATTAAGTTCATTTTGCAAAATTTTCATTTTCTAAAGCAATATTTTGCCTTGTTTATCAAAATAACCCAGGAAATTTCTACTCCTGGTTTTTAAACATCATTCAGTTTAGCCCACTTACTGCTTATCCTGTCCATCATATTGACCTTTTTCTTGGGAACCCCATTCTCAGAATATATCATCCCTGCTTCTGTGCTGACCTGCTTTCAAACCTTTCCTTTCTGTAATTTATCTTCCATCTTTCACTTGCTACAATTAAAATCAGTGTTCTGTCATCCCATCAAATATTACTAGTGATCTCCCTCTGAAATGCCCAAAAGATAGTTCTCTGTTCTCCATTCCTTGACCTCATGGTGATGGCTGACCCTGTTGACTATTG
Organism: Trachypithecus francoisi; assembly: GCF_009764315.1. Lineage (NCBI taxonomy): Eukaryota > Metazoa > Chordata > Mammalia > Primates > Cercopithecidae > Trachypithecus > Trachypithecus francoisi. The sequence goes on along the minus strand of NW_022681458.1, from coordinate 84,572,632 downwards.
TTTTATGCTTAAAACTCTTTCCTGCCCCAGGTCATGACATTTCTCTCCCCTGTTTCTCTACCAACAGATACTGCTCTCTTCTTCCTGTTTCCTGTGTCTACCTTATAATCCCAACCCTACATTATCCTCTCATTAACCTCCAACCTCTCTATCTATGTTCATTATCTGATGTGCTCATCCACTTCTAGGAGTTCATTCAATGTTTCTGACCACAAAATTTATATTATCCGCTCTATCTTTTTGTCTGCAATTCAATCCTATATTAACAAATTCTTTAAGACTTAGCTATCTGTATGTGCACTTAAAATCTAACATTTCCAAAATTAAATTCAACATCTTTAACTTTGCCACAGCTTCACATCAAACCCTGTGCACTTGCTTCTCCTTTCCAAATATCCTGGTTTGGTCTGTGGAACCACAAGTCACCATGTAGTTTGGATTTTTTTATTACTATGTATACACATCAACATGACTGTCTCTTTACATTTTATATCTGACTTGGAAGCTCATAAATTTCCTAAGCTCAGATGAATTTTTATTTATGACAAACTAATTTCCAAATCATTGAGCTTGGTTGTAGTTGCCTAGTCCATCCAAAGTCTTTCTGCCAAAAGTATTTAGAACAAGATCAGAAAGCTCAAAAGGATGATGTCAACTGATCAATATAGAATCTAAATAATTTAGTTTTCTCACTACCAACAAATGCCCCCCTTTGATGTTGCTAATACATAATCTCTAAGTAGTGTTCTTCCTCTGCCTTCCCTTATATGGCCATTCCTATTCTTAGCTCATGGAGTGACTCAAAGTACCCCCTGCTTGGAATTCCCTCAGATTTCCTCTTCTTCATAAAATACTCATGGTCCACATCTTCCTTGAAACATTCTACTGCCCATGCTTATCTCTCTTGTCTTATTTCACTGACCATACCATAACTGCTCTCTGAGAATGTTAAATACATTGTTGGTTTCCACTTAGAGCACAGTCCATGCATTTGCCTTCCCCTTATACTGCCTAGCAGAGTACTGGTGCATCATAGGTGCTCAATAATTAACTTTTATTCAATCCATCAAAATGAATATTTTAAATGAAGCTGGATAAATAAGAAAAAATGTTAGTATTAGAATATACCACTTTGCAACAAGTACTGTAATAATGGATCCTAGTTAATGATCATCAATGGCTGCTAAAAACTTCATATTAACAATTAATGGAAAACTTTATAATGAATGGATCAAGCTGGAAACAAACACATGGAATAATCTTAACATCACAGAGGAACAAGCAGACATTGTTCCTTCTAATGGAAGCATACAGCATTCCCATGAATTATTCTCGCCAAAAAATTAAACAGAATCTGATCAAAGCCCTAGACCTACCTATCAGGTTATAGGAAATTCAGCCAACAGAGAAACACATTATGCAATAGTATATGGGAACACAACCCACAAAATTAAAATTTGTGAACACTCAAAGAACTTTAACAAATTACAAGGAAAAAATGAGGGAAGAACTATGAATTGAAAGAGATTTAATAAACATATTAGCCAAATGCAATACGTGGTTTATATTTGGATTCTGATGTAAATAAACCAATGTAAAAAGAAATTATGAGATAATTAGAGCTATTTCAATACTGATTAGTTAGCTGATGCTATTGGTTAGTTGACGCTATCAAGGAAATATTGTTAAAGTTTTTAGGTATGATAATAGTATGGTTATGTTTTATAACTTTAGAGATATAGACTTTAATTTTAAAGCTAGATACTTAATACTAACAGATTACATGGTGCTTGTGATTCTTACTACTATTTCAAGGGGCGGGAGGGAGTAGGTAAGAATACAGATAAAACAAATGTGACTAATGAATGGATAATGGTTGAAGTCAGGTGATGATAGACTTTTATAGGTTTTAAAAATTTTCCATACTAAAAAAAATTGAAAAACAAAATAAACTGTAAAATGTAATGCATATGCAAAGAGATTTATATAATAAAATACTGTAGTCTCAAGGTTCTGTGGCAGGGCCGAGACGGGCGGATCACGAGGTCAAGAGATCGAGACCATCCTGGCTAACACGGTGAAACCCCGTTTCTACTAAAAAATACAAAAACTAGACGGGTGAGGTGGCGGGTGCCTGTAGTCCCAGCTACTCGGGAGGCTGAGGCTGGAGAATGGCGTGAACCCAGAAGGCGGAGCTTGCAGTGAGCTGAGATCCGGCCACTGTGCTCCAGCCTGGGCAACAGAGCAAGACTCCGTCTCAAAAAAAAAAAGGGGGGGGTTCTGAGGCAGTAGGAAGGAAGATTTGTAATACACTGAAATAGTGAAAAGAAAAATTCAGCCTTTCTGAGCACTGAGACTATTTTTTATAAATTTTAATGGAAATAAGTTAGGACTTTAGAACTACTCTTCTCATTTTTTTATTTAAAACTAATGGGAACCATCACTGAATGACCTTTGCATATTATATGATGTCCTATGATTTAAAGAAGCAAAAGCATAAATCAAAATCTATAAATGGAAAAGATTTCTGTTTCCTAAGGCAAGTATAGCAAGAGAATAACTAGACCAATCAAACTGGTACAACCAGTTTACTCACCAATTTATTTAATTTACCATTCCCTGTCTTTGGCAAGTCTAAATGATGCTTCTTTACTCCAAAAAAAAAAAAAAAAAAAAAGTGATAAAGTTATGTTGATTTTTAAACACTGATGTACACACCAGAAAATCCTGAAACAGCTGCAAATTCAACAACCAAAAGTCAATAGTTTGTAGATCTTAAGTAATATAAGAAAAAAAGAAAAGAAATGCTGTAAAAAAAAAAAAAAAAAAAACACCCTAGAGCAAAGCTTCAGCCTTCAGAAACTAAATTGCTTCTACTTAATATTGGAATCATGGGGATGGTCAGGAACTCATAGAATTTTACCGGAAGTCAATAATTCACAGCATTATTTCTAATTATAATGCTACCAGGAAAAAAAAGGGGGGTAAAGGAAAGAAGGTTGTCGGAAGCTAGAGTGGTGAGATCTTGACAATGAGAAACAGACTCAGCAGCAATTGGTATGTAAGCAATAAGGCAAAACAGCTTTTCAGAATGCACACTAGATAAGATGAAGAATCTGGTGGCCATTGAAATAATCCTTATCCAATGGATCCTCACAGAGATAGTCAAGGGATGTGAATGGCTCCCATGTGGAGAGAATGACAAACAATTATGGTATTTTCAAGACGCCTAAGGATAAGAAAGCTGGCAGGTGGGCAAAGGAATCAATACTAGTACAATAGACTAAAGCACAGAAGACTCTGAGTGAACAGTGAGGAAAAGGAAAAATAGCACAGAAGAACATTTTAGTAGTTTTATTTTAAAGGCTTTGCTAATTATATAGCTTTAAAGAGAGTATGTGAACATATAACCATGTAACAATAATAATCACAAAAGAACATTACCACAGTGGCAGCCAGGAGTGTGTGTTATAGGAAAGTATTATTTAGACTACTAACTACAGGGCATTTTTCCAGGTTTTAATTAATACTTTGCTTAATATGCCTACCAATGGTCGCCTTTGATTGAGACCTTAACCTAACAGAGGATAAATGACATTTAAAATATGTTTGTCTACTGCAAATTAATGGTTTAAAATGAAAATGGATAGTAGCATTACGTATACTCCTCACTCTTAATGTACAGTAAAATGGTTCAACTGAAATTAATAAGCACACATTCTCAGAAAGAACAAAGTAGTAGAAAAACAAAAATGAAGTCCATGAAAACTTCAAAGGTAATGATTGAAATTAACATCAATGAAACAACATTAACACAATTTTACATCAAAGTTGAGAGCTTTGAAAACAATTTATTATAAGTGTCAGTATGGCATAAAGGAAATGAAAAATGAACATCTGCTTTTGAGACCCATCTTTGCCACCAACAAACAATATTGTTACTTTGAGCAAATGGCTCATTCAGTTCTTTCATGTGTTAAAGGGAAGGACTGTATCAGGTCACCACTATAGTTCACTTAAGTTCTATTACTCTGATTCTACATTTTCCTTAGATAGACAGATTGTAATATACTATATGCTCTGCATTTTTCTTCTCCAAGCAAAGCTGACTTCAATGAAAAACATCAGTATTTTGTAAACCTTTTAAATAATAACAATTAAACATTAATATTATATTCTATTGGCCATATTTATGGAAACAGTGTGTGATGTGGTTGTTTTATATGGAAAATCAAAAGAAAGGTACCATCTGAGCAGTGCCTATAACTGACAATAATGAAATACAAAAAATTGCCATTTACGAGAGATTATTCTGTGCCAGGCTAATGTTTATTAAGATGTTAAACACATGGTATGATGTAATCCTTGAAACAAGCAAACCTGTCTACTTCACACTTCATCTGCCTAACTTCTACTTATCCTACTCAAGTCTTGGCTCAGATGCCATTTGCTCCAGGAAGCCTTTCCTAACCCACCATGCCGAGATCACATACCTCTCTACTTCTGTAGCACATTGTCCCTATTCTATTACAGCATGTATCAAGTGTTTGGAATGACCTAAGGGACTGCAAACTTCATAAGGGCAGGGACCAGCTCTGTCTTATTCATAGGTTGTCTCCAAGGATTAGCACAGCATCTGCCACTCAGTAAGGGTTCAATAAGTACTTGTTGGGTGACCGCATGGACAATATCCTGAAGTTAGATGGACAATATTTTCTCTTCTGCCTCTTGCATTGGTCTTTAAAAAGAAAAAGTCTCCCATCACACATGCTACCATTTTCCAACTCCCCCACCATGGGACTTCTGATCCCTTCTTTCCTCAGTCCTAGCTGTTTCACTGCTTCCTAAGCTTCATTTGTGCATATCTGATGGGGAAAATAATCAGAAAACTTGTCAGGATTTTCAGCAACTAATTTATATGTCCATCAAGATTAGAGGACATGTGTAAAAACTAGCAAACAAATCCCTTTCTCTGTCTTCTTCCTAAATGTTACTATAAGCTTCTAAATTCAGTTCAGCTGAGTAAACTTTAAATTTTCATTTATTAAATCTTTAACAGTCTGATAGCTCCATTAAATATTTTTCCAATGTACCACTGTTTTTCAATATTACCTACCTAAGCTTTTTAAACTTATGTATTTCGTTTATGTTTAAACTTTGCTCATGAAATACAGTACCTGTGATTTTGCATGTTATTAAAACTTTCTATTCTCCATTTGGCATTTCTGCTTAGCAGAAAAATTTTGTTTTTATTCTTGGCTTCACAATTATTCCTTGGTTTCTTAGGTAACTTCATAAGTTCATTTTTTTATCACCTCTCTTTGATAACCGCTTTTCATTTTCTGTGGCCTTTTATTAGTCTTTCTCAGATTCTCAAAGATAATGCACTATTATTATCTTGACTGTTCCATGTCCTTTACTTTTCAAATAAAATCTTGCAATGTTCCATTTAATTGGGTCCTGGAAGGTCTAACCTTAGTATAAAACAAAACTTTTAGAGGAAGAAACAAACTAAATGCCAATAAGCAAAAATTATCAACAGCTACTTTTTCTGAAATGATAAAATTTACAAAGGGCCTATCAGTCAATTTTATTTATGAAAGAAACAAAAAAAGCTGGACTAAGGGTAAGGAATTCACTTGCTTCTTGGCTGTGAGATTTTGGGAAATCACTTCCCAGTTCTGGGCCTCAAATACTCTTCTAAAAATTAAGAGGACTAGATTAGTATTGTCTAAACAATTCATTAATTAGATTATAAAATCAATTTTGTGGATAGCAACTAGCATTTTTTATGCAACATGATAGAGTGGAAAATAACAGAGATCATGTCAATAGATTAATGCTGTGTCAAGAAATTGTTTCCATTCTTTGTGTGTTCATTTGTGATGTAAAATACATTTCTCACTGTAAGTCACAGTCAAAGAAGCTCGAAAAACACATCAGAAAGCTCTCTATAATCCCTCCCAATGCTAAGATTCTATGGCTCTGTGATAATAAAGACCAATGTTTTTATGTCACCATCATTGAGCTATAGTCTTTCTTCCTTCTGCAATCAACTCAGAAGCACAGCATAGATGAGATAACCCAAGTTTTGAAATCATACACCAGAGTTTGAGTCTTACCTCTGTGACCTATGAAAGGTGTTCCTAGGCATACTGTTTAGCCTCTTAGAACCTCAGGTAAGTGTAAAATGAGATGATAATGATGCACACATGACAGGTGGTTCTGCAAACACCACCCATTTGCACAAACAAGAAACTCAGGAATCATCCTAACACTGCCTGTCCCTGACACTCCATGTATCCAAGTTCTGTTGCCCATTACTCCTGACTGTACTTCCCACTATCTCTTAAACCCATTCAGTTCTCTCTATTTCCATAACCACTACCCTAATTCCATAAGAGCCTCCCTGCATCCACGGTTGCCCCTCTCTCTCTACTGAGGCCAGAGTGAGTATTTTCAAAACAGATGTCTGATCCATCTCATTCCCTGTCCACACTCCCATCTCCCTGCCTAACATCTTTCAATGGTTTCCACTGCTCATGGGGTAATGTGTAAACTTCCAGGTATAGACTACATGGCTCGCAGTATTTGGCCTAGCCTATGTCTGCAACCCCAACTCATAATTCCACACCAATTACCAATTTACCCTCTGTTCCAGATGTACCTTACAGATAGATCCCTGAACAGGCCATATGCCCTCCAGCTATACAGATATCGCACATGCTATTTTTTTTTCTTTTTGTTTGGAGTGTTCTTTCCCCCTCCCTGCCCTACACTCCACGTTCTAATCAATATTTATTCAATCTCAAATTTCTGCTGCAATTTCTGTCAGGGAAGCCTTGCCCACCACAACATGATATCAAGCCTCTTAGTTATGTGCTCCCATAATGCTGTTTACTTTTTCTTCAAGGTAATTCTCATAATTCGAAATTAGCCTTTCATTCTTGTAATTACTTGACTGGTGCCTGTTTCGCCACTCAACTGTGATCCCCATGAGGACAGGGAACATAACTGATTGACTAACCAATGTATCTCCAGTGCTTTACAAACCCCCCGGCACCTAATAGATGCTCAATAGATATGTTTAAATGAATATGAAATGAGGTAAGAAAGCAAATGTGATATAAAAATGCTATTTATGTGCCTGGATTGCTGCAGTTGCATTCTAGCTGACATTCCTGACTTCATTGTCACTTTGGTTCAAACCATTGTGTACACATATATTTATTGGATTAATTTTCACACATTTTTGCTTCTCTGCTCAAGCCTCTAATAGCAGTGGCTTTTTGGCCACCAGTTCAAGTGGACTTAGAGTTATTTATTTATTCATTTATTTGTATACCACCTTGTCCAAAAGAAAGACTCAATCTTTCAAGGTGTATTTGGATGTGACCCTGTACACATGACTTTATTTCCTATGACTCCCCAGGCTTTCGTCCTTCTCTGCCTCTTCCTTTCCTCCCCACTCCTACATATTCTTGCTTATCTCCATCCCAGGTCTTGCCTGAAAAGCTCTCATTCCTGCTTCTTGACCCTTCAAGGTTATTCAGTGCCCCATCCTAATGATTTCACCTAACATTTGTCTATCCCATCTCTTACCTGTGTCTGTGAATAGTGTCTAAAATACACCCCTCTTAATGACTTTTTAACTACGTACTTTGTTTTATCTTCATTTCACTTACATTTGCCACTATATAAATTGTATTATTAATCAATTGATTTATTTTCATGTCTGTTTTTCTGTTTAGACAGTAAGCTCCATGATAGCAGGGACTTGCCTTATTCACTGTTCTATCCCTACTCCTGGAATAGTGCCTCCCCCAAAGCAGATACTCAATGAATATTTCTAGGGTGGATGAATAAGTATCTAAAACTCAGATTAACATAAACAGAACTAAAGACAAAAACCACATGATTATCTCAACAGATGCAGAGAAGGCTTTCAATAAAATTCAACATCCCTTCAGGTTAAAAACTCTCAATAAACTAGGTATTGAATGAGCATAACTCAAAATAATAAAACTGTCTATGACAAACCCACAGCAACATCATACTGAATGGGCAAAAGCTGGAATCATTCCCCCTTGAAAACCGGCACAAGACAGGGATGCCTTCTCTCACCACTACTATGCAACATAGTATTAGAAATCCTAGCCAGAGCAATGAGGCAACAGAAAGAAATAAAGGGCATCCAAATAGAAAGAGAGGAAGTCGAATTACCCCTGTTTGCAGATGACATGATAATTCTATATATAGAAAAACCCATAGTCTCAGCCCAAAAGCTCCTTCAGCTGATAAACAACTTCAGCAAAGTTTTAGGATACAAAATCAATGTACAAAAATCACTAGCATTCTTATACACCAACAACAGCCAATCCGAGAGCCAAACACGAATGCAATCCCGTTCACAATTGCCATGAAAAGAATAAAATACCTAGGAATACAGCAAACCAGGGAAGTGAAAGATCTCTACAATGAGAATTACAAAACATTGCTCAAGGAAATCAGAGTAGATGCAAACAAATAGAAAAGCACCCCATGCTCATGGATAAGAAGAATCAATATTATTAAAATAGTCATACTGCCCATAGCAATTTACGGATTCCATCTTATTCCTATCAAACTACCAATGATACGCTTCACAGAACTAGAAAAAAACTATTTTAAAATTTGTATGAAACCAAAAAAGAGCCCAAATAGCCAAGGCAATCATAAGCAAAAAGAACAAACAAAGCTGGAGGCATTACGTTACCTGACTTCAAACTATACTACAGGGCTACAGTAACCAAAACAACATGGTACTGGTACAAAAACAGGCACATAAACCAATAGAACATAATAGAGAGCCTAGAAACAAGGATGCACACCTATGACCATCTAATCTTCAACAAAGCTGACAAAAACAATGGGGAAAAGACTCCCTATTCAATAAACAGTGCTGGGATAGCTGGCTAGCCATATGCAGAAGATTGAAGCTGGGCCCCTTCCTTACCTCATATATAAAAATCTACTTGAGTTGGACTAAAGACTGCAATATAAAACCCTAAACCATAAAATCCCTAGAAGACAACCTAGGCAATACCATCCTGGACATAGGAATGGGCAAAGATTTCATTACAAAGACACCAAAACTAATCGCAACAAAATCAAAAATTGGCAAACGGCATCTAATTAAACTTAAGAGCTTCTAAACAGCAAAAGAAACTATCAACAGAGTAAACAGACAACCTACAGAATGGGAGAAAATATTTGCAAGCTATACATCTGACAAAGGTCTAATATCCAGTATCTACAAGGAACTTAAATTTACAAGAGAAAAACAATCCCATTAAAAAGCAGGCAAAGGACATGAACAGATACTTTTCAAAAGAAGACATACATATGTCTTCAACAAGCATATGAAATAAAGCTCAATATCCCTGATCATTAGAGAAATGCAAGTCAAAACCACAATGAGATACCATCTCACACCAGTCACAATGGCCATTATTAAAAAGTCAAAAAATAACAGATGCTGGCAAGGTTGTGGAGAAAAGAGAACCCTTAAACACCGTTGGTGGGAGTGTAAATTAGTTCAACCATTGTGGAAAGCAGTATGGTGATTCCTCACAGAACTGAAAGCAGAACTACCATTTGACCCAGCAATCCCATTACTAGGTATATAGAGGAATATAAATCAATCTACCATAAAAAGACATGCATATGAATGTTCACTGCAGCACTATTCACAATAGCAAAGATGTGGAATCAAACTAAATGCCCACCAATGACAGATTAGATAAAGAAAATGTGGTACATATACATCACGGAATACTATGCAGCCATAAAGAAGGACAAGATCATATATTTTGCAGAAACATAAATGGAGCTGGAGGGTATTATCCTTAGCAAACTAAGCAACAGAAAATCAAACACCACATGTTCTTATAACTTATCCTTTAGCTAAAGGATGAGAACTCATGAACACAAAGAAGGGAAAAACAGACACTGGAGTCTATTTGAGAGTAGAGTGTGAGAGGAGGGAGAGGAGCAGAAAAAATAACTATTGGGTACTAGGCTTAATACCTGGGTGATGAAATAATCTGTACAATAAGCCTCCATGACATGAGTTTACCTATGTAACAAATCTTCACATGTGCCCCTGTATTAGTCTGTTTTCACGCTGATACAAAGAACTACCTGAGACTGGATAATTTATAAAGAAAAGAGGTTTCATTGACTCAGAGTTCTGCATGGCTAGGGAAGCCTCAGGAAACTTACAGTCATGGCAGAAGGTGAAGGGGAAGCAAGGCATGTCTTACATAGCGGCGGGAGAGAGCAAGGGGGGACCTGTCACACTTTTAAACCATCAGATCTCATGAGAACTCACTCTCATGAGAACAGCATGGAGAAAGCCACCCCCATGATCCAATCACCTTCCACCATGTCCCCTCCCCTGAAACGTGGGGATTACAATTCAACATGATATTTGGGTGGGGACATAGAGTCAAACCATATGAACCTAAAAGTTTAAAAATAATAGTAATAAAAGAAAAAAGAAATCTCTGATTGGCAATCATATACTTGTCTAGTACCTAAACCACACAGGGCCAGATGAGTACCATCTAGCATGTCACTGCTGAGATTACGTGATTTCAATAGGAAACTTTAGCCTGACAAATTTCTTACACAGACCACACTTCCTTCCACCTATCCCCTTGCCCTCTTTGTGTCTCTAGTGTTTTATTAAGGAGGCAGGCTAAAGTCATGAAGGTTTCACACAGCTGCTAGGACCTGGATTCAGCTTTGAAGAATTCACAAAGGAGGATTCAGATTCTAAGGGAATAGTAAAGTTTAGAATACAATAAGACTCTACTTTAGGGCATATACTCTATGAATTGAGGCCTTGAGTAAGTAAGGCTTATGTATGTGTAACTATCTTCTGCAGTGGGTAGAGGGCACCTACCTGTTCTTTTTACCTCCCATGGAAACTATTGCAATGCCTGGCACAGTAAATACTTATTAAAGGTGTATTAAATATATTTAGCACTTTATTATCCTATATTAAAAAGTTTATTAATCACTTCACATGTGTATCCCACTTCCCAACTAGATTATATACTCCCTGTATTCTGGGGACAAGTTGTATGCCAATTTTGTAATCCATAAAATCTACCACATGCTAAATTCAAAGGTGATACTCAATAAAACTCATTCTTAAAGATACTTGTGATCTTACAAACATCCCTTTAAAAAGACAGCTTTCTGCTGAGCCTGAAGTTTAATTTTAATATCAGAGATTTTCCATAGATCTACCAAACCCCGGAAATGACTCCTCTTTTGATTCTGCAATTCTGAGCTTTCTTATCTTGGGCTGTGGTTAAAAATAAAATATCTAGTACATTTACCTAACAAGGCATTTGCTTAATTAATGCAAGTTAAATGGATTACAAAGAAGAAAAGGAGTTATCTAAAATCCTTTTCTGTAATTAGGGGATTATGATGCCTAGCAGGGGAAGGTGAAAGATGTATATTATATAATGTAAATATACATATTTACATTATATATTATATAATGTAAAAAAGCATTAGTAAACTATTCTTAAATGTACAGGTTTACATTAATATAACCATACTCCTTAAAGCTCTGATATTTCCTTTAGAGTTATTATTTTAATGAACAGAACCCTCAAGAGAACTGCTCATAGATCAGTAACCACTGTAATTTTTTTTTTTTTAACGACCACTTTGGAGCTACAAAATAGAGACCACTGCTGAGAACAAAAATTAAGGAAAGTGATTATAGAGTGTGATAAAAGTGATTACAGTATATGGATTTACTAACTTATAGGACCCAAATAGGAAACCTTCAATGAGAATACTTTTTCCCTCATCAGCTCATTCCTTTCTAGATATAGCACAGAATTAACAACTGATAATTTAAAGAAACCGGCGGTACTTTTAATCTCTTGACTTGTTACATCTTAGCTATACAGGGAACCAAGAATGGAATTCAAACAAGAATCACAAGATTATTAACTGGGAAAAATCATAAAAGAAAGTGACTTCCATAATCATCAGCAGAACTCCCTTCACGTGGGATGTTATTCAGCAACGAATATTTCAAACTAAATATAGTGCATGTTGATACGTGTGCATTTTCTGAATGCCATCTTCTAGAAAGAATAGTCAGAATATACTTGGCGGAAAAGGAAGCAACACCTTCAAGACAGAAAAAGAAGTGGGGATGGGAGGCAAAGGATAAAATGTAAAATTAAGGAGCTATTATATCCATGCACAGGGGCCTCACCCAGATTATCCCCAAAATGCTAAATGGAAGGTACAAACATCAATTCTCTGAGTACTCATAATATGATAAATTCAGTCATCTTGAATTTTTTCCAAATAGATACTAAAAGGCAAGATGCTGTACTGATATTACAATATGTTTGTGGAAATGGGAAATCTTATTCTTTTCCATAAAGCCTTAGTTAACCTCTGCAATGAATGTTCTGACCAGATAAACACTAGAATAATGTATATTATTCTGAATTCATTTGTTTTATGTTCAAGATTTAGCCAGCTTTACTTCTAAATGATAACTCCACCAAAGCTCATTTATACATTCCTCCAGCTTCCCCAATCTTTGAATTACTTATTCCGTATATGTTTCTTAAAGGAATAGCTATGACCCCTCATATAAAATTCTATACTATTCACCCAAGGAGACAGCTCTGTCCTAATCCATAAAAATGTATTAAATAGAACATATAAAGCATGATGGTGTGAATCTAATAGACACTTATGCTAGGAGGTTTAGAAATATGAATTTGGTCTTTCAAGTCTATGTTCTATTGAACATTTCCTGCTTACAGATAACTACTCTCAGCTAGAAAAAGATGCTATCTTTCACAACAGAGCTAATGCAACCAACCAATAATCCTATACACCATTATGCGCAAATGTCTTGGTTTTTTATTTTTTTACATTTAAAATTACTTTGTCTCTTCATAAGAGTCAGTTTTTTCATATGTGTTACTCCTCTGTCTCATATACATTCCATGGAAGCTTTAATCTTCACACAAGGGGAAACTTCAATCTTCGAATACTATTGTCATTAGTATTTAAAGTATATTCTGTTGAATTAATAAGAAAATGTTTCTAACTTATAATTCATAAGTATATTTTAAAGAGTTAGTAGCATGCGGAATCAATAACACCAATTGTACATCTCCCTTGGCTAGCTGGGTCCACTTCCTCTAGTGTTTCCTTTTCGGTTCTTTCCTTTTCACTCAACCCACTGGGGCCTCAGTACCACAAATGTGCTCACAGCTCCCAAGTCCTTGGCTCCAGATCCATATATTCAGCTCTCTGTTGGGTAGCCAACATACCTCCAAAAGCAGCACATTCAAAACAGAATCACTATCTTCCCCTCAGAATCTGTATTCCATATCTAGGTTAATGGCATCACAGATCACCCAGTTGATTGCCTAAGCCAACAGCCACCCTAGACTTCTTTTTCTCCATTACCCTTCACATCCTGTCAGCAAATCCTCCTTAATGTATCTAGGCTCTGTTATCTCACCTCCAGCCCCCTACTAAGTTCAGTTAAGCGTTCATCTCTTTCCTAGACTGGCAATTATTTCCTAATTGGTTCTCCACTTTCAGATTTATCCCATGTCAATCCACCTTCCATATGCATGCCTGACTAATCCTTTTAGAGTGAAAAGTCTGATCACGATTCCCCTGCCTCAATCCTTTCATTGGCTCCCCACTGTCTTCAGCAGAGGCACAAGCTCAAATACCTGCCACAGGCAGGCAGGTACAAAAGTGAGTAAAGGGGTTTGGGTGTAAAATGACAAGTGGTGGTTGGGACTGCACCCAGAGGAAGAGACACATGCTCCGCCTCAAGGCACTTAAAGGAGGCAGCTGCTTTTGACTTCAGCCAGTTGCTGCCACATAGAAATGAGTGTAGGCCCACAGTCACCAGATGTTCCAGTTTTTCAAGAGAAGCTTGAAGCCTGGATTTGTATGCACAACTTCCAAAATGTTCATGTTGAAAATATACCCACATTCTTTTTAAAATTTATTTATTTCCATAGTTTTTTGGGGGAACAGGTGCTATTTGGCTACATGAATAAGTTCTTTAGTGGTGATTTGTGAGATTTGGGTGCACCCATTTCCCGAGTAGTATACAGTGAACCCAATTTGTAGTCCTTTATCCCTCACCTTCTTCCCACCCTTTCCCCCTGAGCCCCAAAGTCCATTGTGTCATTCTCATGCCTTTGCATCCTCATAGCTTAGCTCCCACTTATGTGTGAGAACATACAGTGTTTGGTTTTCCATTCCTGAGTTACTTAACTTAGAATAATAGTCTCCAATCCCATCTAGGTTGCTACAAATGCCATTAATTCATTCCTTTTTATGGCTGAGTACTAGTATTCATATATATATGAATATACATATATATGAATACATATATAAATACACACATATATGAATATGCATATATGTATATATGAATATACATATATAATATACACATATATGAATATACATATGTGTATATATGAATATACATATATATATATAAAACAGTTTCTTTAACCACTCCATTGATGGGCATGGAAATATACTCACATTCTTAAAAACAAACATATGAAGCCCTAGCTTAATATTCAGGCTATCAAATTTCAACCTCTCCTGAACTAGATAAAACTCCGATTCTTAGCATGACATGCCAGGCCCTCTATTATCTGTCAAAGAAGACTCATTCCTTCCTTCTCCCCACATAAACCTGTGTTCCACCCACACTAAACATCAAACTCGCCATGCTCTTTTCAGCCCCGTGGCTTCGGACAGTCTTCTCCACTTCTGGAATGCCCTGCCACACCTACACACCTCTTGTTTTAATAGTAAAATGTTATCTGCTTGCCCAGACTCAGCTCAAGCATCTCTTCCTCTGTGCTGCCTTCCCAGACCCAGGATGAGACAAGGCAATCATTTCACTCTTGGTATTACCACCACATCGAGGACATGTACTTCTTACATAATTAGTCACACTGAATTGAAATTTTTTATTTTACAGTTGCCTTCCCTATCAGAAAATACAGGTTTTTAAGGGCAAGGACTGTTGTTATTCAGCTTTTTACATCTACCACTAGGTCATAACCTATTAGCAGACATATAATAGTATTACAACTAAATAGGAACTAAGTAACTATGTCATTTTAACAACAGAAAAACATATAAATTAGAGATTGTCATTGATATCTAAAAGAATTTAACTCTGTTTTCACATACATATAAAATCTCAGCCTTACCTGAAAAAGTGTCCATTATCTATCTGCCTTTTCTCCTAGACTGGTCAGCCCTTCACTCAATGCAGTGGCTTCAACCCTATTTTCTGTCCCTACAGTTTTGCCTTTTCTAGAACATTATATAAAAGGAATTACACAGCATGTAGTCCTTGCAGTTGGCTTCTTCCACTTAGCATAATGTATTTGATGCTCATCCAGGTTGTTCCATGTATGAGTGGTTGATTCCTCTGAACACTTTGAGAAGTGTTTCATTGTATGGATGTACCACAGACTGTTTATACATTCATTAGTTGTAGGACATTTGGGTTGTTTCCAGTTTTTGGTGATCACAGATTAAGCTGCTATACACATTCATGTGCAGGTTTTGTGTGAATATAAGTTTTTATTTCACTTATTTGTATTTTGATAAACACTCAGTAGCATTGCTGAGTCCTATAAGTGTATGTTTAACTTTATAAAAAACTGCCAAACTGGTTTTCCAAAATGGCTGTACTTCTCTGCCTGTCTATCAGCGGTGCATAAGGATTCCAGTTGCTGCACTTCTTCACCAGCATGTGATACTGTCAGAGTTTAGACGGCTAGTTTTCTGGGGGAGAGGGGTTGATTTATGTGCTCTTATAGGGTGTAGTAATATCTTATACCTCCTCTAAAGCATTTGTCTGACCTCCTTTAAACTCCTCCTTCACTATTCTTTATTAGCTGATAAATCAAAATCTGTGTACCATCTCATGTCCTTTACACCAAACTTTTAAAAATTTCCAGATTTATTGAGGTATAATTGACAAACAAAATTATATTAATTTAAGGTATACAACACGAGGCTTCTATATCTATGAATTTTGTGACATGACTACCATAATCAAGTTAGTTAACACATTTATCACCTCACCTAGTAACCCTTTTTGTTTTGTTTTGTTTCGTGGTGAGAATATTCAAGCACATTTCAAATATACAATTCAGGACTGTTAACTATAGCCATCATGCTGTATATTAGATCCCCTGAACTTATTTATCTTATAAATGAAAGTATGTACCCTTTGACTAAAATCTCCCCTTTCCTCCCATGCCCTTACCCCTGGTAACCATCATTCTACTCTCTGCTTCTATGAGTTCAACATTTTTAGATTCCACATGTAAAAGTGAGATCATGCAGTATTTTATTTTCTCTAACTTATTTTACTTAGCATAGGTTCATCCGTGTTGCTACAAATGGCAGAATTTCCTTCTTTTTATGGCTGAATAATACCCCGTTGGATGTATACATGCCACAATTGCTTGATCCTTTCATCCCTCGATGGACACTTAGGTTGTTTCTATATCTTGACTATTGTGAATAATGAACACAGAAGTGTAGCTATCTTTGATTGGTGATGATTTCATTTTCTTTGGGTATATACTCAGAAGACGAATTGCTGGGCATATGGTAGTTCTACTTTTAATTTTGTGAGGAACACCTATACCATTTTTTCATAATGGCTGTACCAATTTACATTCCCACCAACAGTATAGAAGAATCCCTTTTTCTCTACATTCTCGCTGACGCTCATTCTCTCGTCTTTTTGGTCATGCCATCCTCTCAGGTGTGAGGCGGTATCTCATGCTGGTTTTAACCTGCATTTCCCTCATGTTTGAGGACATATTCATGTATCTGTTGGCTCTTGGTCAGCCTCTTAACTGCAGCTAGTGTTGTGGCAACCAGCTGCTCATAGGTAGGACCTGGCAGCAACTCAACCTCATCTCACTTGTACCATGTATCTCACTTTCTGCTCCAGGGTTTCTCTGCCCTCCAATGACCATGTAAAATGTTTGCAAAAACTTATTCATTCTGAAGCATGTGTAAACCTAGAAATACAAGAAAGTTTATACCCTACTTGTCAACCCTTGACCACTGATGGAGGGAAGCTGATGAATACATGTTTCTCTCTTCCACGCCTTGGAAGAATAATTATAAGGCACATTCTCTATGGCTCTGCACAGGATACCTAATTGCAACAAACACAGACTGAACACTGTAGTGCCCACAGTGGTGATCAACAAAACAACGCATCCTTGGAATGGCTTTTCCTCCTTCCTTGTTTGACTCTTTCAAAGCCTCTACTTTTCTTCCTTGATGTAGGTCATTTTCTGAAATAAATTACCTGCACATAAGCCCTTGTCTTGGGCTCCACTTTAGGTGCTATCCCTGCTAAGTCTAAACGAAGTAAATAACAGAACAAATTAGAAAATATTTCCGTTCAAAAGGGAAGTTAATAATGGAACAAAGTAGAACCTACACTAATATTCTCTGTAAGGAACACAGTATGCATTTCTTCCTTCTTTGGTGAGTATTATTTTTAGGCATGTCTTCAAGCATGAGATATAAGATTGCAAAGTCACATGGCTAAACTATTGGATTTTTAATTCTTAAGTATGTCTCTTCAATTAGAATCATAAGGAGATATGTGGATATAGTATTTTAGATTTATTGAAAAGCAATAAAATAGTAATGTCAACTTGCTAAACATTAACATCTAACTTTTATTCTTCACTAAAGTCATTTGTAAATTGGCATTGTTTTATTTTACCTGCACATTTTGTGACATAGCCTCATGAGAATCACATGAAAAACAAGTGAGGTGGCTTGTATAGGTCTGGTCTCATACAGAAGTGGGGAATTACTCTGTACAAGGGTTCACACCAGGGCTAGAGAGACAACACGAGTGTACTAATCGGTGTATCATTTAGGACACAAGCAAATAGCAAAGGACAGGGTTACTTTACTTTGTATGAGGAAAAGAGTCCGTGATTCTGATAACCAACCACTAAAGCTATACTCAAGTGACTCGGATGAATCCTACACGGAAGAAATGTCCATATAGAGAACAATTCATGGGTAAACCTGGGATCTTGTAAGGGACTGGATTGGTATCACTTTTGACAACTGACACCACTTCTCTGACTGTCCATACAAAAGTAGCTTTTGTTAGCAAGCACGAGAAAGCTAGTCTATTCCAAAGGATGGATTTCTCAAGTTCCTTGATGATGATACAAATATAGCTCAACTCTTTTTGGCACAGCTTTCTGGCACATGCATATTACATATACATGTTGATTATATCCACAGGCACTGTTGCCGGGGGGTGGGGGGGAGTACTTTTCCAATTATAGAAAGCACTGTTAGTATTTTCAAAATGGTAAAAGCTGATATAGTGGCAGACAGAAGCCACATATGTGAACCCTGTCAGAGGATAGCTCCTGAATTTCATTCAACATTTCATAGCTTCATAGATAAATGCTGGAAAATAGCTCCTGAGAAAAATTGGAAATCTACATTGGATTTGATTTCAGATAAAAATGTATAAGGGAAAATTATACAAATAATTGCTTAGTATTTATAACCAAGCATTGCAAACATTTGTAACATAGTGCCTTTGTGAAATCGATCCATTCACTGTTTCAGCATAATCATCATCACCTTCACTTTCATCATCTAATCGACTTAATGAAGAAGATTTTTGGGGGGTTAACAAGCTACTTTGAGGCTTTTATACGTACTCTTCTAAATCTCTCAATTACTAATTCACCACTAAATGAATACCTTGCAACATATCTATGTTTCTTATACAGTAGTCCCCCCTTATCTATGGTTTCACTTTCCACATTTTCAGTTACCCAAGGTCAGCCATGGTTAGAAACATATTAAATGGAAAATTTCAAAAATAAAAGATTCACAAATTTTAAGTTGCATGCCGTTCTGAGTAGTGTGATGAAATTTCGTGCTGTCCTGCTGTGTCCTGGCCAGGAGGTGAATCACTGCCTTGTTTAGCACACCCATGCTGTATGCACTACCGGCCCATTAGTCACTTTGTGGCCATCTTGGTTATCAGATCAACAGATCAGACGTAGAAAGGTGAGCATGGTACAGTAAAGTATTTTGAGAGAGAGAGACCATGTTCTTATAACTTTTATTACAATATGTTGCTATAATTATTTTATTCTTCTTGTTCAGCTCTTACTGTGCCAAATTTATAAATTAAACTTTATCATAGGAAAAGAATATAAATATAGAATTTGGTACTATCTGTGGTTTCAGGCATCTAGCGGGGGTCTTGAAATGTATCCCTCATGGATAAGTGGGGACTATTACAGTATGGAAATCAGGTAACATGTGACTACTAAATATTTTTATTTAGGGTTACTACTGTCATTTAAACAACATGCCTTAAAACCAAGCTTACTGATTTTGTCACAAAAGTAAATTGCTCTTCCTGTTTCTCTATTTCCCTAACTACTTTAGCTTAGAAATCTCAGGCATCCTACATCCTTTTGCTTCCATATGATAAGTTGCATTAATTCATTCTTTGTTTTATTCAATCCTTCTTTTCCATTTCCACTCCTCCAGTCCAAGTTCAAAAAGCAGGACTGATGTCCAGCTGGTTAATATCAAGACAAAATGTAAGTTAGCTCTTAGATGATATGAAAATTGTCTAACAAGCTTAAAGACAGCATTCCAAGAGATTTCATAAGAAGATTTATAGTGAAATTCTGTGGAAAGCACAAAGAGCTTTAGCTCAATTTCAGACTTAACAATCATCTTGGAACAATCTCAGGAACAAGCAGAGCATGTGCTAGAGGTAGAGACCAACACAGTATATGAGCCCTAAATACACACTGGTCTCGTTGACAGAGGAGAAGGGTTCGGTAATATTTCTTTATACCTCTGGTTTATGGAAGGTGAAGTACAGTTCTTGGATGAATGGAACAAAATATTCTTGAATAAAAGTCAAAAAGAAAAAGTACACAACTACTGCCAATTCTTTGGTAGTTCTTATCTTTGACATAGATGAGAAAAAGAGGAAACACTAGAAGGCCTTAGCTATAGGTTAAATATGAAGCTGTCTCCAGGCAAGGCAGACTCAGACCTTTTGATGAAGCTGCAGAATCCCCAGCCCCCGAGAGTAGGATGCACAGTGCTGTGCCGAGATGGATGTATAGTAGCTTATTGCAGAGGATGAGGCAGTCAAATGCAGGCCTGATGTGGGGAATCTGTCTTCTTGGAGTATCCAGTCAACATTCAAGAAGAACTGGCATTGAGTCAAGCGTACTGACTCCTATACTTCTGCTCATTCACTGGGAAAGCATGAAACAATGAAACGCAGAATGTATTTGTCCACCATAAAAACTCGTCTCAGAATTTGAAGTCTTGTGAGAAGTAGGTGAGGTGATGGATATATTAATTAGCCTGACTTAATCATCCCACAATGTATACATATAGCAAAACACTACATTGTTCTCCATAAATATATGCAATTATTGTTTGTCAATTTAAAAAGGATTTAAAGCCTTGGAAACATAACAGGTGGATTCATTTTTTCTTCTAATGTGAGATCATGACTTTGGAAGAGGCTGGAGGATGTGAGAAGTGAATAACTGGCTATGATAAAAGGACCAAGAAAAGATTTTCTTTCTGTGCTACAAATTATGATTTAGATGAGCATTTTATAACAATCAGAGGAAAATTTTGATAGGAGTCATATAGACCTGATACAGAAGGCATCAAGCTAAAAGAAGATGAAGATAGGTTAAAGGTGTATATTATGGTGATTGTAGGCATGATATATGGGGAACAACAGTGAAGGACCTGATTAGTAGTAAACATAATAACAATATATCCCCAATGTCCTGAGATTTCTTTGACCAGTGATTACACATGAAATCATATTTGCATTTGTGTACAAATGTTATTGCCTCCTCATGCTCACCTCCTTTCACTATAAAATGCCCCCTAAAGTACTTCTGGGGCTTAACAGAAGATACACTAACAAGAATGTACCTGATGGGCATGTGTCTCTGTTTGCCGACTTCAGGGGAAGAGCTGCCATCTCTACTATGCATCCACTAAATCTGCAGCTGCTCTTACAGAAGCTCTCCTTGAATGCCATCTCCCAATGCTCACAAAGATGTTACATCCTAGAGGTGCTAGTTGGCCCTGCATTCCCTATAGTATTTCTGTGCCACAGCAATTCTGGGTTCCTTACAGAAACGAATCATGCTTATTACTTGCTGATTTGATGGACGCATTCACTGTGCCATCCCTCCATCACTCTCTCTCATGCATCTGTCTCAGACACCTGCATAGATTTACGACATGAGATTATAGGGTCAATTTAGGTTCAGCATGATCTACTTTACTACATGGTGCCTCCCCCACCCAACCAAAAAAAAATATTACAAGTGCTTTGGAAAGGATTCCAATGTCAGCCACTGATTACCCAGAGAAGAGGATAGTATATTCTTTGCAACTCCCTGGCCCTTTCTCTGGGCTCAGAGCCAAGGGTTACTGGCCTCCAGGGCTATGTTCCAGAATAGCAGTTACTCTAACATATAGATGACCCCATACTAGAAGCTAGAATTCATGAAGTTTTGCATGGGACTTCAGATGTCACTAGAATGTACCTAGATGTCATTAGCCTCTGAATAAAAATGAAGTTCCCCAAGTTTAGGCTCTGGCTATTCAACATGAAGTTTGTGAACCAGTAGCACAAGCACAAGGAGCTTGTTAGAAATGCAGTCTCAGGCTCCACCCCAGAATCTGCAGTTTAAAGAGATTTTCAGGTGATTCAGGTTTACATTAAAGTATGAAAAGAAAATGTTATAGACTACGTCCCTGAATTTTTCCATTTTAGAAAATTACTGACAGCAACACCGCTCATGGGTTTGAGTCATGAATACAAACATCTAGGTCCATCTGCACCTGCAGCTGTCATAGTCACTGTGTTAAACATAGGTGCAAGCAACTGACCATTGTGTCTCCTGGTGATGTCACATCCAAATATTTACGCATTGAAATATATATTATTTTACACTCAGTTATTTTCTTTTTATTTCTCTTTTATATTATTGTTCAGGCATTAGTTAATTTTATTTTCAAGCTATGTAAGTCAGTCTACTATATTTCCTATGGATTTCATTTGGGGAGAGTAAATGAAATATTGCAGAGTATTTGTTACAAGAAGGGAGCATTGGGTCTAAGAGAATTGACAACCAAGAGTCATGAGAAGCCATCCAACAAGTTTATAGCAGGCAAATAACATGGTCAGATTTGTTTCAAGTAGATTATTCTGGTGGCTATTTGGAAGATGGATTTAGGATCACAAGGCTGGTGGTAGAGAAGTCAATGTGGGAGAATACTACTATAGTCCAAGTGAGTCTGACAGGTGGCTGGGGACTAGAAGAAAAACTGGCCAGTGAAGATTCTCAGAAGCAAAGATAAAAGGATTTCAAGATGAAAGGAGCAAGTCAACAGAGTCACATGGATTTATATGAATTCTATAAATTGGCCACAAAACGTGGGAACAAGGCCAACTCACTTTGCCTTGGCAGGAGTCTTGGAGGGCAAGGAACAAGGAAAAAGAGAAGGAGGAAGAAGAAACACTTGCTTTCTTTTCTCTGAGCAGCATTTTCCCCTTCATCCCTACTTCCTCATAAAAGATTCTATAGTCTTTGGAAAACGTCATTGCTAAGAATCTGCAGAATAAATTCTAGTACCAAATCAAATGCCAATGAGCTGCATAACTTCTGGCTGGCCAATTTTCTGTGACTCAGTGTCTTTACCTGTGGCTTAGGGATAATAATTTGTCCTCTCTTATAAGATAGCTCTGACGACAGAAAAATAAATGTCAAAGTATTCTGCAAAATTAAGGAAGAGAACTAATTGTGATTGTTATATTGTTTAGGTTTAGACAATATAATAGGTTTCCATTCAGAGCATCTGGATGCATGAGTGGGAGCCATGTCATTTGCTCTAGGTAATCATTAGGTTTTTTCTTTCTCAAAAGGGAAAGAACTTTTTCATATTAGCACTTCTCTATGGCTTTATACTAGGGAATTTTTATGAACAAAGAGGTCTAACGGTTCTATGGCTTTTTGGAGTCTCTTTCTTTATCAAATCCCTGTCAGTCTAGTTTTATAATCAAAGTATATTCTTTAGAGACCTTTGGTGACAGCTGGAAGTCAGAGTTGCAGTTGGTTATATTTATGCAAAGTATTTTCTAAAAGATTCTTGATGGGAAAAATTTAAATTGAGAAAAAAAGTTTCTGGAGAAATTACTATTGCTTTGGAAGAGTGTAAGTAGTCATGATGACTGAAAAGTATATCCTATGATGAGGGTTTCTTTTACAATGGAAGTTCCAGACAGACTCTTCTATGGACATCATCAGCAGTACTTCTCTGTACCCATAGAAATTTATGGCCTGAGCATCTATTCACTTTAAAATCAAAGAATTATCATTATACCTATAGATTCCCGAAAGGCTTTAAAAAAATGCCTAATTTCTCAAAAAAAAAAAAGTAGTAAACGGATTTGGTTAAGTAAAATATTAACATGTAAAACAGTGATATGTAATTCTAAGTTATTTATATGACTTGGAGGTTTTCAAGAGTCAGGTCAGGATGAGGCACTGGGAGTTTACTGGGTTTGCATTAAAAACTGCCTTGCCTCAGTGGCTTACGCCTGTAATCCCAGCACTTTGGGAGGCAGAGGCAAGTGGATCACTTGAGGTCAGGAGTTCAAGACCAGCCTGGCCAACATGGTGAAACCCTGTCTCTACTAAAAGTACAAAAAAAATTAGCCAGGCCTGGTGGCATGCACCTGTAATCCCAGCTACTTGGGAGGCTGATGCACAAGAATCTCTTGAACCTGGGAAGTGGAGGTTGCAGTGAGCCTAGATTACACCACTGCACTCCAGCCTAGGTGATAGAGTGAGACTCGGTCTCAAGAAAAAAAAAAAACTGCCTCGTTTACTCATGAGCTGCCTTTAAGACCGGGCATGAAGTTATCACATTAGGTGAGCTGAAACTCCATTCAGACACACAAGACAGCATTTCCATTATCACTGATGAGGACTTTTCTTTCAGCCATTCGAAATATTGTGAAGAAGGCATTTGATACGGTCCTTTATACCTAGACAATTATGGTGCTGAAACAGACTTTGAAAAGGTCACTTAGGTCAGACTAAATCCCGTGATTTTAAATGTCACACATTTGTTCTAGAATATGTATGCTTTGTTAATATGACAAATAGAAGAAGTATGATGTTTCATGCTAATTATCAGCCTACAAATTCCAAACTGTCCAGCTAATACTAGAAATTTACTAAAAGACGTAAATCTCCTACAGAGATACTAAAATTGCATTTTACATGCAAATCATAAAAGTTTAGAGCTGGAGATAATGTAGCTCAACTCTCCTCTTTGACAGATGAATAAATTCAGACACCTTAAGTCCAATGGTGGTTTGCAAATTAATACTGCAAATGTATAGAGACTATATCATTATTGAAGAATTTTCCCAGTGCCACTGCGTGTAGTTAGTTGTGCAAATTGAATAAACAACACAGCACAACTCGAGGCGATGATAACATTCGCATAAAATTTGGGCAGTACAGTATACAACTTCCATGGCTATTCACAGCAGTGTTGGCTATTTCATGCAAAAAGTCCTTTAAAGGATTTGGCCTACATTTCTTTGAGGTAATAATGACCATTCCTGATACTTACCATTCACACCTACTGAGAATGTTCCAAATTAGGCTAATGTTTTGTCATAGTCAAGGAGAATAACGACTGATCTAAATATATACTATTGTCATTTTTCTGTCTGATTCACAAATAGGGGAAATAATAGTGAAATGCTATGAAGTGTTTACTACACTAAATGCCAGGGACTATGCCATGTCATTTACAGGCATGGCCCCTTTCAATACTCACAACAACACAATGTTATGTTTTTTTGTTTTTGTTTTTGAGACGGAGTCTCGCTCTGTCGCCCAGGCTGGAGTACAGTGGCACGATCTTGGCTCACTGCAAGCTCCGTCTCCTGGGTTCACACCATTCTCCTGCCTCAGCCTCCCGAGTAAGCTGGGACTACAGGTACCTGCCACCATGCCCGGCTAATTTTTTGTATTTTTAGTAGAGACGGGGTTTCACCGTGTTAGCCAGGATGATCTCGATCTCCTGACCTTGTGATCTGCCCGCCTCAGCCTCCCAAAGGAATTATGTTTTTTATTTTCATTACTTTATATACAAAGAAACCAAGGCTTAGAGGGGTTAAGTAACATGTTCAATGCTAACAAACTCATAACTGATCTAGATAAGACATGACCAAGTCAATTTGACTAGCACCTGTGGTTCTAGCCACTACACTGTGTTTGGTAAACCTCAGTCATTCGAGGGTCCCCTTCTAACTAGATCCACAAATAATCTATGTTATTAACATTTTTCCTTAAATTAACTCATTTTTAAAAACATAAATTTATTTGAAAATAAAACCAATAATGACAGATTAGTATTTCAGATCAAACTTTCTGCTAAACTAAAAAATAACTATTCAGTATTTTTTAAAATTAATAATAATAACCTCTTAAAGAACTTAACAAGATGGTGAGAAACTAATGTGACAAGTGAAGATCTCCTTTTAGAAATTTGGATAGCTACTCAAAATCAGAGATTCTTTTGTGAAAAACTGAGGGTGAGTACTGGGGCATTCACCAACTCAGGGAGGAGGACAGGGCTTTGGAAAGATCATGAAGGAATCTGAGTGAAAAACTACAGCAGTCAGCTGGGACCCTCGATAACTGGAGCGATTAAAAAGGCTTCAAGTTTTGGTCCTGGACTTTTAATGCTTTCAGGAATATGGCAGAAGGATGCAGCATGTTCATTGGAAGAGGCTAATATTACTTACATATCAAAGTATTTCTGTGAGCATTTTCAATTCAATGTCTAGTAAATAACCAAAGTGCAAGATACATGAAGAGAAAGAACCTGAGCCAGAACCAGCAAAAACAAAGGCATCTGTAGAAATTATCACAAACAGATTGTAAAACAACAGTGCTTACTGTGTTTATGGAGAGGAAAGTTCAGCTTAAAATAAGCAAGGAATTTAAAATTATGAACACTGACATTTAAAATTTTGAAAAATAAGCAAATATCAATTCCAAAACTGAAAACTGATATTAAGAATTCAGTGCATTAGCTGGGCGTGGTGGCTCATACTTGTAATCCCAGCACTTTGGGAGGCCAAGGTGGGTGGGTCACCTGAGGTCAGGAGTTCTAGACCGGCCTGGCCAACACGGTGAAACCCCGTCTCTACTAAAACTACAAAAATTAGCCAGGCATGGTGGTGGGTGCCTGTAATCCCAGCTACTCAGGAGGCTGAGGCAGGAGAATTGCTTGAACCTAGGAGGTGGAGGTTGCAGTGAGCTGAGATCACGCCATTACACTCCAGGCTGGGCAGCAGGAGTAAAACTCCATCTCAAAAAAAAAAAAAAAAAAAAGATCAGTGCATGAGATTAATGGCAGATGAGAAATAGCTAAAGAAAGAATTGATAATCTGAAAGGTAGATTAGAAGAAACCCTCCAGAATAAAGTATAGCATATGAAATAGGAAATAGAAAAAAAAGGTAAACATTGAATCAGAAAAGGTATTTAATAATAGTAATAATAATAGTGATATACATATATATACACATACATTCATACATACATATACTTCTAGCAAACTAAAACTAAAAGGTAACTTTTTTCTTTCTTTTTTTTTTTTTTTGAGACAGAGTCTTGCTCTGTCGCCCAGGATGGAGTGCAGTGGTGTGATCTCAGCTCACTTCAAGCTCCGCCTCCTGGATTCATATCATTCTCCCGCCTCAGTCTCCTGAGTAGCTGGGACTACAGGTGCCTGCCATCATGCCGGGCTAAATTGTTTTTTTCTTTTTTCTTTTTTTTGGTATTTTTAGTAGAGACAGGGTTTCACCGTGTTAGCCAGGATGGTCTCAATCTCCTAACTTCATGATCCACCCGCCTCAGCCTCCCAAAGTGCTGGGATTAGAGGCGTGAGCCACCGTGCCGGCCGAAAGGTAACTTCTTTAATCTGAGAATGTTCTCTTTCAGGTCAGGAACAAGACAAAAATGGCTCTTATCAACACTTCTATTAAATACTGTAATGGAGGTTCTAACCAGTGCAGCAAGACAATAAAAATAGGTAAAAGGTATAAGCACTGGTAAAAAGAAGCAAGATTGTCATTCATAGGTAGCAATGTCCTTTACATGGACAAACTAATGTAATGTACAGAAAAATTACTAGAATTGATAGTACTCATATTAATATGTATTAATATTAGTATACCAAGGTTGCTTATAAAATCAATAAAAATTGTATTTTTATGTTCTATAAAAAATAAGACACAATTTTTTTAAAGATACTATTTTCAATAGCATCAAAGACACCAAATATGTAGAAATGAATCTGGCAAAAGATTGTATAGGACCTCTGCAAAGAAACAATAAAACTTTGTAAGCGGCTGTTCTGCCTATGGAGTAGCCATTCTTTATTCTTTTACTTTCTTAATGAAAAAAAGACAAAACAACTTTATGAGAGAAATTAAAATTAAAGAAGACCTAAGTAAGTGAAAATGTATGCTATGTTCTTTATTTTGCAAAGCTCTCCATTCTTGCCAAATTTATTCATATATTCATTACAATATTAAACAACCCTCAACAGGACTTCTTTTTTAGAACTTGGCAAATAGTTTCTAAAATGTAATGCAAAGGTTCAAGAGTTAAAAAGACACTTATGAAGAAGAACAACAAGATAGGAGGACATTCTCTATAACAATACTCATTACAAAGTTATAATATCTAAGGTAGGATAGTACCTGTCCACGGACATAGACAAATAAAATGGAATGGAGGATTCAGAAGTAGATTTAGAGATGCTTGCCTATGGCACAGATGGAACTGCAAAACAGTGGGAAGGACAGAGCTTACAACAAAAGGTACTGGGACAACTGGGTATCCTTATGATAAGTAATATTAGACATTTACCTCATACCATTAAAAAAAAACAAGTCTAGGATTACGGGTCTGAGTATTAGAGGCAAAATTATAAAGCCTTTAGAAGATTAAAAGGAAAATGGATTCATGACTGTATTAGTTCGTTTTCATGCTGCTGATAAAGACATACCAGAGACTGGGAAGAAAAAGATGTTTAATTGGGTTTACAGTTCCACATGGCTGGGGAGGCCTTAGAATCATAGTGGGAGGTAAAAGGCACTTCTTACATGGTGGCAGCAGGAGAAAAATAAGGAAGAAGCAAAAGCAGAAACCCCTATAAGCTCATCAGATATTGTGAGACTTATTCACTATCACGAGAATAGCACAGGAAAGAACTGTCCCCGCGGTTCAATTACCTCCCACTGGGCCCCTCCCATAACACATGGGAATTCTGAGAGGTACAATTAAAGTTCAGATTTGGGTGGGGACACAGTCACACCATATCATTCCACTCCTGACCCCTCCCAAATCTCATATCCTCACATTTCAAAACCAATCATGCCTTCCCAACAGTCCCCCAAAGTCTCAACTCATTTCAGCAATAACCCAAAAGTCCAAGTTCAAAGTCCCATCTGAACTATAAGCCTAGTTCTTCTACCTATAAGCCTAGAAAATCAAAAGCAAGTTAGTTACTTACTAGATACAATGGAGGTACAGGCATTGGGTAAATAGAGCCATTCCAATGGGAGAAATTGGCCAAAACAAAGGGGCTACAGGCCCCACGCAAGTCCAAAATCCAGCAGGGCAGTCAAATCTTAAAAGTTCCAAAATGATCTCCTTTGATTCCATGTCTCAAATCTGGGTCACAATGATGCAAGAGGTGGGTTTCCATGATCTTGGGCAGCTCTGCTCCTATGGCTTTGCAAGGTACAGCCTCCCTCCTGGCTGCTTTCATGGGCTGGCAGTGAGTGTCTGAGGCTTTTCCAGGTGCAAGGTGCAAGCTGTTGGTTGATCTACCATTCTGGGGTCTGGAGGATGATGGCCCTCTTCTCACAGTTCCATTAGGCAGTGGCCCAGTTAGGACTCTGTGTGGGGGCTTCAACCCCACATTTCCCTTCTGCACTGCCCTAGCAGTGGTTCTCCATGAGGGCCCCACCCCTGCAACTTTTGCCTGGACATCTATGTCTTTCCATACGTCTTCTGAAACTGAGGCAGAGGTTTCCAAACTTCAATTCTTGACCTCTATGCACCCGCAGGCTTAAACAGTACATGGAAGCTGCCAGGGCTTGGGGCTTGTACCCTCTGAAGCCACAGACTGACCTGTACCTTGGCCCTTTTTAGTCATGACAGGAGTGACTGGGATGCAGGACACCAAGTCCCTAGCACAGGAACCCTGGGCCCAGCCCACAAAACCATGTTTTCCTCCTACACCTCTGCCCTGTGATGAGATGGGCTGTTGTGAAGACCTCTGACATGCCCTGGGACATTCTCCCCGTTGTCTTGGGAATTAACATTCAGCTCCTTGTGACTCACGCAAATTTCTGCAGACAGTTTGTATTTCCCCTCAGAAAATGGGATTTTCTTTTCTATTGCATTGTCAGGTTGAAAATTTTCTGAACTTTTATGCTCTGTTTCCCTTTTAAAAACTGGATGCCTTTAACAGAACCCAAGTCACCTCTTGAATGTTTTGCTGCTTAGAAATTTCTTCTGCCAGATACTCTAAATCATCTCTCTCAAGTTCAAAGTTCCACAAGTCTCTAGGGCCGGGGCAAAAAAAGTTACCTTTGCTCCAGTTCCCAACAAGTTCCTCATCTCCATCTGAGACCATCTCAGCCTGGACCTTATTGTTCATATCACCATCAGCATTTTTGTCAAAGCCATTCAACAAGTCCCTAGGAGGTTCCAAACTTTCCCATATTTTCCTGTTTTCTTCTGAGCCCTCCAAACTGCTCCAACCTCTGCCTGATACCAGTTCCAAAGTCACTTCCACATTTTTGGGTATATTTTCAGCAACACTTCACTCTACTGGTACCAATTTACTGTATTAGTCCGTTTTCATGCTGCTGATGAAGACATACCTGAGACTGGGAAGAAAAAGAGATTTAATTGCACTTACACTCCCACATCGTGGGGAGACCTCAGAATCATGTCAGGAGGCAAAAGGCACTTCATACATGGTGGCAGCAAGAGAAAAATGAGGAGGAAGCAAAGGTGGAAACCCCTGATAAATCCATCACATTTCATGAGATTTAGTCACTATTATGAGAATTGCATGGGAAAGATCAGCCCCCATGATTCAATTACCTCCCACTGTGTCCCTCCCACAACACGTGGGAATTCTGAGAGATACAATTCCACTTGAGATTTCAGTGGGGACACAGCCAAACCATATCAATGACTTTGAAGTCAGGAAATTATTTCTTACATAAAATATAAAAGAACTAACCAAAAAAGACAAAGATTGATAAATCAATTACATAAAAATTGTAAATGTTTCTTAACTGAAAGATACTATTAAGAGAATGAATATGAGTGATACAGGGCTGGAAAACATACCTGAAACACCCATATAACCCACAAAGAACTAATATGGAAAATATTTAATGAACAAGTACAAATCACTAAGAAAAAGTGGGGTAACACAATAGAAAAAAATGAATGAATGACTTAAGCAGTTTCACAAAGAAAAAATCCAGATAGCCATTAAACATGCTGAAAGTCCCTCAATTTAACTAGAAATCAGAGAACTGAAAGTTAAAACTACAATGAAATATCACGACAGATTGGTTTAAAAAATACAGTAGGATGATAGAAATATTCACAAGGATGTGGAACAGCAGAATCTTTTATATGTAGCTGGTACAAGTTTTGGTACAAGCTTTTTAGGAAAAAGTGTGGTGGTACCTTGCAAAGTTGCAAAGATACATATTCTATACTGTTAGGTATGGACCCCTGGACCCCGGAGAAGTGTATATACCAGGGAATGCATATAAAAATGTTTATTGCAACATTGTTTCTAATAACCATGAAGTAGAGATAACCCAAATGTCTACCAACAGCAAAACGGATCAATAAATGATGGTACACAATGACCACACATAACAAAATATTGGGGGAAAGATACCAAACACAGTACAGTAACATACTACTTGATTCTATTCACCAGAGTTCAAACACAGGCAAAACTAAATTATATTACTCAGGGATGCATATCTAGTGGTAAAACCAAGGAAATGATTGACACACAAGTTTGTTTATAACAAGGGAAGGTAAGGGGTTGGGGTAGGGTGAAGCTACATCAAGTATTTGAATAAAGGGTAGAGCATGGTAAAGGTGCACCTGGGAGACATGTGAGATGCAGACATGCAGGTTGAGGTGAGGCACAGAGGAGAGGGAGCTGAAGGATGGCAGGTAGCTGAGGAGGGCACAAGCTGGGAGCACCAAGACAAGCTGGGGAAGAAAGGAGGCTGGCTGTGAGGAAGGACTGGGCACAGGCTTACCCCACCACTCAGGACAGTTTGTCAGTATATAATCACATTTCATCCCATGGTCTCTAATCTACCTTACTGCAAAAGTTTCCTAATATATCTGCCAGCTTCTTCGCTTGTCCCATCGTCCATTATCAAGCCAACAGTTCGACTGTTTAGCCAGAGCATGTCATCCTCTGCTTACTCCAGCCACACTGTTCTAATTGCTGTTCTTGAATACATCAGCATGGTGTTTATGCTTGCTGTTCCCTTTGCTTAGAATATACTTCCCCTAGAATTGAGTTTTAGGATTTGACTCAATTGCTGTCTTCTCAATAAGGCTCTCCATAGATAGTTCCATCTAAATTATCATTTCCCTCCTTCCCCACGTTCTATCTTTTTCTTTGCTTAATACTTTTCTCCCTAGCACTGTTTGCTCTCTTGTGCTATTTATTATATATTTTGTTGATATATCTTGTTAGTCGTCTTAA
Organism: Trachypithecus francoisi; assembly: GCF_009764315.1. Classification (NCBI taxonomy): domain Eukaryota; kingdom Metazoa; phylum Chordata; class Mammalia; order Primates; family Cercopithecidae; genus Trachypithecus; species Trachypithecus francoisi. Next base: position 84,540,567 of record NW_022681458.1, on the reverse strand, counting down.
CTTGCATTAGAAACGAGGCTCCACGAGGGTTGAGATTTTGGAATCTTTTCCACAATTTGATTCTCTAATATTTGGAAGAATGCTAGCGTATACTCAGCATTCACTAAATATTTGTTGGATGAATGAATCTATCCATCCACCCCATAATGAAAGTAGAAACCTTTCATTTCTTTCAATTCTTTGGCTTTCTTCTCCTTCATTCAGTTCTGCCCATTCAACTTTCTCAATATCCCTCTACTCCTTTATCTCCACCTCCATCACCATCACTCTAGTTCAGACCACATCATCTGTCACTGAGACGATGGCAATAGAAGCCTGACTCCCCGCCTCTAGCCCTCTCTCCATAAAATCCATCTCTGCCCCTAATATTCCCAACTATGAGACTGATCCTCTTTTACATATATTTTGGTTTTTAAAGAGATGGGGCCTCGCTATTTTGCCCAGGCTTGACTGGAACTTCTGGGCTCAAGTAATCCTCCTGCCTCAGCCTCCCGAGTGGCTGGTATTACAGGCATGTGCCATGGTCCCCAGCTCCCAGGCTGATCTTAAAACATGTCCCTCTTCTAATAAAGGCTTCCAATGGCTCCTCATCACACAGGTAGAGAAAAACTCCTGCTCCTTGATGTTGCACACAAGGCCCTGCAAGATTAGCACACTCCTAGTTCTCTAGCCCTTCTCTCATTACACTCTGATTCACACCTTAAAAATAAGAACCACTGAACTGCTTTTGCATCCTGAAACATTGTTTCTGATCTAAGGAAGACTGACTCATCTCTTCCCAATGTCTAGAGGGTCCTCCCCCTTCTCATTTTACCCAGCTAACAATCCCATCCTTGAACAATTTGTTCAAAGGGTTGCCTCTTTGGTGTTTATATGGCTGCCTTCCTCCTTAGGCTATGTGCTGCCCTCTGTGCTACTGTAACTCTTATACATATCTCTCCCATGGTATATAGTGCACTCCATAATAGCCAAATGTTTATGTGTATGCCTCCTCTACTGGAATCTGAGATCCCTGAGGATGAATTACTCATCTCTGAATGCCCAGTGCCTGTCATAATGTCTGGCACAAAGTAGGTGCACAAAAACTATTTGTTGAATGAGTAAACGAATAAATTATACCATATAAAAGAAAAATAATTTTTGTAATAATCACTAAGTATATTACTAACAAGCAACTTGTGTCACTTTCAAATACCCACGCATTCAACATATGTCTTTTATAAACTCTATCTCTTGTGAAAGTAAAGAAATAGGCACAGAGCCCAGAAGAATCACGTTTAACATGTCATTTATGGTCTTTTCATGCCCAGAAAGTTGATTCTCTTTATTACAAACGCCTCAGGCACTGAAAGATCACTTTTTTCATTTTTTTTGTTCAACTTTATCCCTTTGCTAGTCTGCCTCTCTCATCCACAAGAAGAACTTTCAGCAAACCACTATAACCAAATAAAACATTTATTATAATAAAACAATATTGGAGAAACTCAATATACATTATTTTAGACATTTACAAAATAGGGATTTTCTCAAATAGTCTTCAGCGAAAATACTCTGATGGGAATTCATTTGGTTATAATCAGCTTGGCAAGGAATACCAAGCAGGAACTGGGTTCAGAGAATGATACGCTCCACTAGGTGGAAATGTACTTCAATACTGCAGATACCAAAACAGAGATTTCCTTCAACAACTAATATATTTAATTACTCCATTATCACCCACATAATTCTATGAAAATAAACGATATATTTAAAAGTATCATCTGTACATTTGCAAACTTTCCATTCTGACCTTGAAATTCTCTTGATAAAAGCTTTCCTGTGCTATCTGGAGCTAAGAGCAAGAAATCAAGACTTGAGTCTTTCTAACCAATTATTCCCTCATTCACTGCCTAAAGTTTCCCCAATCAAACAATGCCAGGGTAAAGGGCAAACTACAAAAGGCAGTTAGATCTGCCTTCTGAGTTTCTAGCTGGAGGAAAGTATATATAGAAACCAGAATGAGCTCTGGTGTTATGCAATCTATAGGGATTGCCTAAAATAGACTCAGATACATTAATGGCATGAGCAAATTTTACAATACAATGTTTAAAAACACCATCAAGAATATATAAAAGCCAGATGTAAGCTATTTGAAATACAAGTAAATTATCAGAGAACATAAAGGAGTACACAAGATTCCTCCTATAGCACTTTTTAAAATAAAGTCAATTTGTTACAAATGCAGCATATTCAAAGGTATAGTAAATTAATGCTGTGTTTATTGAGTACCCATTATGGATTAGGACTGGTGTTAGGCATTAGTGATACAAAACTCAATAATAAATGTACCCTTCCTTTCATATGCTTGAGTCCAGAAATAGACATACAAACAAATATGTATATCAGATATAATAAATGTAATATGGGAGATGAGCACTAGGAAGACAATATGGGGGGTGGGGGAGGAGCACATTCACAATATCTATGACATTATTGTAAAGAGCAGATCTCCAGAGAAAGTTGCACTGGTAATATACTCTCATAGGAGCCAACACACCTTGCACTTATCTGCACATTAGGTTGCACCATATGATATTGCTGGTATTATGCCATTCCTGACCGATAGAAACAGTAAATTGACACATTTTAACCTTTTTGTTTCTAAAGCAAAGTTTCATTTATTTATTCCACAAATATTTAGCAATCACATAGCAAGTGCAGGTAGGGAGGATAAAGAGAAGGTACAGTAGATGGAGACTAAGAGAAGCCAAGGACCACTTAACGAAATGTTTTTTTCCCCTAAAATTTTCCCTGAAACAATATCACAGGCTTAGCCCTCCAGGAGAACTGTGCTGATCAGAGGACCGTGTAGTTGGCCTTAGAGATAATAAGCCATAGAGAATCTTTGTGAGAATACCTGAAGCAGAGGTAGAGTCTTAGAAAGAAAGGTACCCCCAAATTCCTTGCTGGCAACTCACAACCCTGGAGTCTGCTAGTTGTCCCTGTTATTTTATTCTCTCCTTACTTCATAGTAATAATCTCTGAATTTTGGCTGGCATCAACTACCTAAAATAGACTGCATTGCTCAGCTTGCAGCCAGGCATGGCAAGTATAAGTAGATTCTGCCTCACGCAGGTAGTGAGAACAGAATGTGCAACTTCTGGAAAACAAATGAGGGCCATGGATGTGACCTCCCTCCCTTCCTTCCTTCCTTCCTTCCTTCCTTCCTTCCTTCCTTCCTTCCTTCATTTCCTTCATTTCCCTCCTTTCCTTCATCCCTTCTGAATTGGAAATCCTTCCCCACCAAGTCCCCTGGCAAGGACTGATTTATTTTATGTTCCTATAGTTTTGTCTTGCCAAAAGATCACGTAAGTGAAATCATATGGAATGTAGCCTTTTGTGTCTCACATATTTTGTTTAGCATGATACATTCAAGATTTGTCCATGTTGTTGCTTGTATCAGTAGTGTGTTACTTTTTGTTGCTGAGTAATATTCCATTGCATGGAAGTATCACAGCTTGCTTATCCTTTCCCTGGTTGAGGCCATTTGGGTTGCTTCCAGTTTTACCAATTATAAATAAAGTTGCTATAAATATTCACTTACAAGTTTGTGTGTCAACATAGATTTCCAGTTTAAATGAATAAACACCCATGAGTAGGACTACTGGGTCATGTGGTAAGTGTGTGTTTAATAGTATAAAGAACTGCCAAACCCAGCCAAAATAGTATAAAGAACTGCCAAAATCATATAAAGAACTGCCAAGATTATGCCTGTAATCCTAGCACTTTGGGAGGCCAAGATGGGTGGATCTCTTGAGGTTAGTAATTCTAGACCAACCTGGGCAACATGGTGAAACTCTGTCTCTACTGAAAATACAAAAATTAGCCAGGCGTGGTAGCTGGCACCTGTAATCCCAGCTACGCGGGAGGCTAAGGCATGAGAATTGCTTGAACCCAAGAGGCAGAGGTTGCAGTGAGCTGGGATCTCACCACTGCACTCCAGTCTGGGTGACAGAGCAAGATTGTCAAAAAAAAAAAAAAAAAAGAAAAGAAAAAAGAAACCTGCCAAAATGTTTCGCAAAATGACCATGTTACTTTGCATTCTCCGCCAGCACTGTATGAGAATTCCAGTTAACAATATTTGTCATGGTCAGATTTTTTAGTTTAGACTTTCTGATAGGTAATACTAATATCCCACTGTGGTTTTAACCTGTATTTTTCTACTAATTAGTGGTATTGAACATCTTTTCTTGTTTTATTTGCCATATATCTTCCTTGGTGAAGTGACTGAATATTCTGTTCTTTTTAAAAATTCAGTTGTTTATTATTAAGTTTCAAGAAATTTTAATAAATTCTGTACACGACTCTTCATTAGACATGCAATTTGCAAATATTTTCTTCCAGTGGATGGCCTGTCTCTTTATTATCTTAGCAGTGTCTTTCAACAATTTTGAAGATGTCCAATTGATCAATTATATCTTTTAGGGATAGTGCATTTGGTGTCGTATCTCAGAAATCTTTGCCAAAACCAAGATCATAACAATTCCCCCAAGTTGTCTTCCCCCATGTTTTGTAGTTTTCGGTTTTACATGTGGGCTTATGATCCATTTTGAGTTCATTTTACATAGGGTAGAAGTATGTATTAAGGCTCACTTATTTTTGCATCTGGATATTCAATGGTTCACACCGTTTTTTCATAGGACTACCCTTTCTTCATTAAATTGACTGTGTATCTTTGTTGAAAATCAACTGACTTGAGATGTGTGGATCTATTTCTGGACTCTCTATTCTGTCCCACTAGACATGTTTAAATTTTTTTAATAGCTATGTATTTATTTTTAACAGATATTTTGAGAATATTGGCTTTCCAACTCCAAGTTGTAACTTCGCCTCCTAAATTACCCAGTACTTGAGATTATGGTTGCCTGAAATTTTGTTGCATAAAGTCATTCTAAAATGCGAACATCTATATTCCAGACCAAGTATCCTCATTTGCAAAACATCATGTGAGATGTTATGACTTGCCACAGAAATACAAGGCCCTCATTATAAAGAACATTAAAAAGTACAGCCTCTTTCAAACTTTACAAAATAGACCCCAATGCAGACAGATATACTTTAAAAACTAAGACATTTTAAGAGCAGGGCTACTTGGAATATTTTACTTGGAACTAATATGTAGATTCATCAAGTCCTCGAACCCTGGGAATTTCAATTAGCTACCTGCCAAGAGCCACAGATAGTGCAATATAGCTGTATAGAGGAAATGCCATCTGCTGCTGTGACCAAAAATCACTCTGGCATTGATGCCTATGGTTCCTCAGAGCTCACTTTCTTCTGCCAATATTGTATCCATGGTTAACCACAGGAAACTTCTCCAAAAATGCCCCCGACTGCAGTGACTATATGGAAGCTGATAATACAAAGAATTCATCACTAGCACTGATTATGCTAATGATGCACAGCACAATTGACCACACCAAAATACTCATGAACAACTGCCTTAAATTGGTAGAAACTATTGAATCCTTGCCAGTTCCCATAGTAAACTGGACACCTAAGTTCCTCCAATTATGTTGTTTTCTCTTCTCTAATCAAGGAAGTATATTGTGTAGAGATCCCTAATGCTCCAAAAGAAGCAACTTGCTGTACCTCCTGAGCAAACACCCCCTAAATGATGTCAGAGTACAAATGAAAGTAAATTACATCTACAGATGTTGATATATCCTTATTATATGCATCTCCTTCCCTATACCTTGTCACGTGGGCCATGTGACTGATGGATGAGCTTTTTGTGATTACCTCTGTTTCAAAGGTGATCCAACATAGTGTGTGCCTGCAAGATCTATTTCAGCTTGGACCAGGAGAATGATGAATCATTACTGATTCTGTCTGCTGTTCATCTTTAACCTGCAGCCAGCAAGAAGGCCTGTCAAAATAGCACTGCAGGACCCAGACACCCTCTGTGTCAGAGTTTTCAGTTGCACACAGCAGAATCCACCCTAGATAGCTTAGCAGAATGTATTAATTATGGAAGCTCCAGACTAAGCTTCCAGAAATAACATCCAGAACCATGTACCACAGGTAGAAGCCACACTGTCTCTGGCGCAATTGGGAAGTTGTTGCATCACCAGTGACTCAGAACAGACTGCCTTCATGTGTGACCATACCAGCAAAACGATGGCCATGCCATATCTGTCTCTTCATATAACTCCCTTTCTCTTTACCCATCTGAATTAGTCTGTTCTCATGCTGCTAATAAAGATATACCCAAGACCAGGTAATTTATAAAGGAAAAAGGTTTAATTGACTCACAGTTCAGCGTGGCTGGGAATCCTCAGGAAATTTACAGTCATAGCAGAAGGGTAAGCAAACATGTCCTTCTTCACATGGTACCAGGAGAGAATATGAGTGCCCAGCAAAAGGGGGAAGCCCCTTATAAAATCATCAGCTCTGGTGAGAACTCACTCAGTATCACCAGAACGAGATGCGGGAAACCACCTCTGTGATTCAATTATCTCCACCTGGTCCCTCCCACAACACGTGGGGATTATGGGAACTACAATTCAAGATGAGATTTGGGTAGGGATACAGTCAAACCATATCACCATTGTTTTCAGGAGTTTGACTATCAAGTGCCTCGGTGTGGTTTTTTTTTTTGGTGTGTTTGTCTACTTTGGTGTTTGTTGAGCTTCTTAAAAATATAGGTTGATGTCTTTCATTGGATTTGGTAAGTTCTTAGGTATTATTTCTTCAATACTGCCTCTATTTTATTCTCTCTCTCCTTTTTCTGGGACTTTAATTACATATATAATACAACTTTTAACCATGTTCCACATCTCTCTTATGTTCTCTGCTCTATTCTTTCATTTTATTATTTTTTCTTTATGTGCTTCAGTTGGAATACTTCTATTGGCTTGTCTTCAAGGTCACTAATTCTGTCTTCTGTTATGCCCCGTCTACTGATAAAGCCAATTCAATAGATTCTTAATTTAAGACATTATATTTTACATTTCTAGAATTTCCATTTGACCCACTTTTATATCTGCAAATTCTCTACTGAAATACATACTTTCATTCATTTTTTCCATTTTTACTTCTACTTTCTTTAACAAATTAATCATAATTATCTTGAGGTTCTTGTCTTTTAACTACAAATATCTGGATAATCTCTGAGACAGTTTCTTTCCTTGATTATCTGTCTGTCACTTTTCCTGTTTCTTTGAATGTTTGGTAATTTTTATTATATTTTGGACATTGCAAATGATATTTTGTAGAGCCTCTGGGTTATACTGTTTTCCTCTAAACAGTGTTGAGCCTTAGTCAGGAAGACACTTAAGCTGCCAGAAAATCTTCTGAATCTTACTGATGCTTTATTTTGGCCTTTTAGAGGGTAAGTCTGTTTCTATTTTCTTCATAATCCTAGAGTACAGCCCTTACCCCTACGGCATGGCCTTTCTAGGGTCTCAGCTGAATGTCTAGAGAGTTCACCAAGATTTCTCTACTTTGACTAAATTAGAACTCCGAGACCTACACCTCCCCAGGCCTGTGTCCTGTGATCTCTGAAATCTCTATTTGGTTCTCAGCCTTCTAGTGGTTGTTCTCTGTTTGTCTTTTAGTATCTCATCCTGTGCATTCAGAACTTAGAAGCTGATAAAGGACCCAAGGAATATTTTTATACACATTTTGAGGCTCTTTATATGCCAGTCCTTCATCTCTAGTATCCTGCCCCCAAATCATATTTGCCTTTGCAGCCCAAACTCCAATCTCTGCTTCTTTTACCTATCAAGACTATCATTCTCTGCTTAGGCTGTTTCTATACACCCCATATTGAAAGATGACCTCAAGAAGAAATCCAGGGTGAATATGAGGCTCATTTTTAAAACTTCTCTTATTTTAAAAATCTCATCCATACACTGGTTATCCATTGCCTGCAAACATTTTTATATCATTTTGTCAAGTTTCTATAGTTGCTTACTGTGTGAGGGTGAGTCTAAGTACGACATCAGCCATTCATCATCCTTGGAATTGGAACTCAGAAATTTCTATTTGAATTAAAGTACTGCTCAAATCTGATCTGTGAAACCTAAATCCAAGTCTGCTCTCCAACAGCAAAGGAGGCTGAAATCTGTGCAGAAGGCGAGTTATAGAAGGAACTGATACTGTGGAGAACTACCAAATGTGGAGAGAGAGTTCAAGTGATATTTACTCAAAAAGGTATCTTCCATCTCAACATTATCTGATTTTCTTAACTACTTGTGGCTGCTTGACTGGGTCATACAATCAGCTAGAGAGACAAAAAGGAGCACAAAAACAAATGAGATGAAGAAGAAAACTAAGTGCCTGGTGACTTTGTTCATGCCTAAAATACACCTCAATTTTATGGGTAGTCAGGTTTTATTTTTAAAACTACATTTGGCATCTCGGAATATTCAATGTTGACAATTCAGTCTTGTATTTTACTTCTTGATGACTTTGCACATCATATACTTGTTTCAACAGCAAGTTTCCTAAGAAATACATTAGAAAGAAGGTAGTGAGGAGGGTACTGTATCAGGAGGTATTGGGAAGAAGAAACAAAATGCCTAAGGCTTATCCACTTCACTTCAGCGAGTTACTGAGCACCTGTCTAGGTGAAAATCTAGGGCAGGGGTAGGGGGAGGCTTACACCAAGATGAATAAGATGGTGTTCCTGCTTGCACTTCTGTTGGGGAAATAGAGTTTTCAGTGTGACATAATCATAATCACAGGCAAGCCAGAGTTATGTACCAGGAGTTAGGGAGAACAAAGAGTGTATTGACTCTAGTCAGGGATTCATCAAAGTCTTCCTGTATCAGACATTTGAGCTGAATTTTGAAGATGAATGAGATTTATTCAGACAAAGGAAGGTAAGAGAGGCATTCCAGGCAAAGCCAATAATAGCAACAACAAAGGCACAGAGACAGGAAATAGAATGTTGTACTGTGCAGAGGTAGAGTGAGAGTGAATTACAAGGAGTTTGATATCTCTAAATTGTAATGTGTAAAGTGGAGTGTGTCAAGAAAGGAGGCTGGAAAGAAAGCCAGGGTCCAAATTATTGAAAACCTGGACAGCCATGCCACAAAGTTGGGCGATTACTGTAAGCAAATGAGATGGTATCATCAGGGAATGGCATACCTGAATTACAGTTTTTTTTAAGAGACAGGGACTCACTCTGTCACCCAGGCTGAATCAAAGTGCAGTGATGCAATCATAGCTCACAGTAACCTTGAACTCCTGGCCTCAATAAATCCTCCTGCTTCAGCCTCCTGAGTAGCTAGAACTACATGCATGCACCACTACTCCTGGCTATTTTTTAAACCCTTTTTTGTAGAGATAGGATCTTGCTCTGTTGCCCAGGCTGGTCTTGAACTCCTGGCTTCAAGCAATCCTCCCACCTTAACCTTCCAAAGCACTGGGATTACAGGCATGAGCCACTGGGCTTGGCCTGAATTGAATTTTAGATAGAGCATTCTGCCTGCAATTTAGAGAAACGGTTTCTCAAGGGCAGAATGTGAAACATGGCCATGAGAGGTACAATAGCTCAGGAACAATGGCCAGGGCTTCATGATAGAAAGGAAGGGGCAGATAGATAAAGTTTTCAAAAGTACATAAATGGCTACGAAGGTAAGAGAAAAGAGGAAGCGGAGTTTCAAGAAAGAAGTGAAAATTTACCACAGGAAAATGAGGATTTCTATTTTGGACACTGAATTTGAGGCATTCAGCCTTCTAAGTTGATATAATCAGCATGTAGCTGGATACATGAAGCCGAAGAGAGAACTATGCAGAAATGGGAATAGAGATCTGAGAGCAGTTAGCATATCAGGGTAGGCGGAATCACGAGGAGGCTTAGTGGCCAATGAAGTAAAGAAATAAGAGCAAAGAACAAGGACAGAAAACTGGAAGGTTCCAGGGTTTTAGAAGTGGGCAGACAATGGGAAATACACAGGAAGACTAGGAACCACTGTAAGATATGGCAAGATAGGTTTTATAGAAGCTGAGGGAGTAAAGAATGTCAAAGAGTAGGTCATCAACAAGGAAGTGAAGGGGAGAGGTCCAGGAGGATCAGAATGGAAGAGTCTTGCTGGATTAGGTAACACGGTGATCACTGGAGACATTAAGGGGTGGAGAAGATTTCAGTAGACTGAGAAGTCAGAAATTCTTGGGACAATAATGTAGACTATTCTTTCAAAGGATTGATTTCAAATGAAAGAGTAGAGCTAGGGACTGCCCAAGACCTTGAGGATGACAAGAGAAGACTTCTTTGGATAGTCTTTTACTTAGCCATGTTTATAGGCTAAAGGAAACACTACAAAGAATAAGAGAGACAAAAATAAAGAAAGGCGATAATCACTAGCATCACATTTCTAAAGTAGTTAGGTGGGTCACAGTTCCAGACTTTTGGGAGAAGGACTGAACTTGAACACATAGGAAACATCACACCCTTCATCTAGAGGAAGGCCAGTGCCTGGCAAGAGACAGAAAGGCATAGGGTGGGGAAGAAGAAATTAGGGGTTGTTTCACTCCTCAATGACTTAATTTTCTTGCTAAAGAAGGAGGTGGCTTGTCTCCTGGGAGTCTGAGGATGAGAGTGTATGGTGTTGGGTATGGGTCCTATGGAGTGGCGACCATGGGAAACAGTCATAAAAGGCATGGGGAGAGTGGGCAAACTAAGGACAGGACGAAAGCCTCTCATGTGGCATTGAGCATCCAGATGAAGTTAACTCTTCCCCTTTGACCACCAGGCAGCACTCAGCCACCCAGCATGGAAGCAAAGAAAGACAATTATGAGAGCCAGGCACGTGGCTCATACCTGTAATCCCAGCACTATTAGCTGGGTGTGGTGGCGGGCGCCTGTAATCCCAGCTACTCAGGAGGCTGAGGCAGGAGAATTGCTTAAACCCAGGAGTCGGAGGTTGCAGTGAGCCGAGATCGCACCACTGCACTCCAGCCTGGTGACAGGGTGAGACTCCATCTCAAAAAAAAAAAAAAAAAAAAAATGAGATGGCTCTGGGGAGGATGTTCCTAGCCATGCCATGGAAAGACAAGGATGCTACGGAATCGAGTGTACAGCTAACAGACTGGTTCAGGCAGTAGTCTGGGAAAACTTGGGGGATCGAAGAGCAGGTTTCATGGGAGCAGGAGATTGAGAGCTCTCCTTCCTCCCTTTCCTGTCATCCTCTGGTGAGAGGCCCAAATGCCTCTGCTTGCTACAGCAACTCTTACTGACAAAAAACCAAAATGAAACAAAACAGAGACAGAGAGAGCACGAGAGCATTGTTTCAAAATTCCTTTAACACTTCTCTTAAAAGACACAAATCATCTAAATTACCCCCAAAAAGCCCTTTTAAATTCCAAGGCTGAGAACAAAATTATGGTTAAATGTTTAATTAATGTTTATTATAGCTGGCATATTAGTTTTAGAAAGGTCAAATTTATGATACAATGAAGTAATATTTTTCACACTTTGTGGGCCTACTTTATAGCACACTGGAGCCTACAGTATAATAAATATCTTCTATTATTTTGTAGAATTCTTGTATGCAAACCTTTGTAGGGCCAAGATAATATTGAATTACAAGTTGAATCAGCTGGTATGAACCTCAGGCAAGTCACTTCATCTTTTCAGGGCTCAGCTTTCAGGCTTGTAAAATGAAGGGCAGGGATAAATTGCCAAGTTTCCTTCCAGGTTAAAAAAAATTATAAGCATAGTTTAACATTTTAAATGACTGCAGAATTTATAGATTTACTTCTTTTCTTTTATGATATCGTTTTGATCCCAGATCCCAGCTATAATTTACTGAGCTCAGTCCCTCATCATGAATACAAATTCCAATGATAACACCCTCTCTAGAAAAAACAGAATCCATTTTACTACAGTGTGCTTTATGCTCTGATTTCCCCCACTGTCTGCCTGCATTTACGCTTTTCAGATTTCATCCCTGAACGTTCAGATATTTGTTTATCCTCGTGTGACCATACCTTTCTGAAGAGGCTACATGTTATGTTGTCTCTTCGAGCTGCAGCCTTGATTCAGTGACTAGATGCTCTACAGCAACCTCTGCACATCTCAGCTTAGATTTGTCATTGAAGAGAATATCAGGAAATGCATAGAAAGCATCTATTAGGATGCCTGGTGGGTAGGGGACACTCAGTAAAGTATGCTTGGTATATGGTACAGCATGATGTGTGAGACATCATCAAAATGTGGCATTGTTTTTGTCCTCCATTCAGATGTTTCTCCAACCACCAGCTGAAAACTCAGCAGAACGCATGGCTCACTCTTGAGTTACAGAGAGGTCCATGGTAACTTTAAGTCACAAAACAGTCTTGGTTCAAAATCAGTGCTTGGTTCCAAGATATTAGTTAGCAATTCCCTCTTCATGCAGAAGACAGCTTCTTCTTTCATTACCTAGATGCTTAAACCTTCGGGGCCCAGAGGTGGGAGGAGGAAAAGAAAAGGGAGGGCTAAAGAAAAGGAAAGCAAAGTTCTCAGTTGATGGGTGACTGACACTGTCCTAAGTCAGCTAGGCGGGAGGTTCATGCTGACCCTTGCCCTCCAAGCAGTGCTGTTGCCTTGATTGCTAGCTGGGTTTTCCAGGAAAGATGCTCCTGATGTGGGTCATGCTCATTTACCTTTGACTAGCCATTTCTTTTCTATCCATCAGGGTCCCATTTATTGTTGTCCCATCCCACTGTCTTTGGGGTCCTCTTACTTCTGGCAGGAACCCTGTTAGGCAGCAAAATCTTGGGCAGAATATCTTTGATAATGGCCCTTTACCATTAGCCAGTGATTTCTTAAATAGGACAAAAAAGATTGATGAATTATATTTCATTAGGAGTTATGAGCTTCCATTTAGGTGTAGAAAGTTAGACAGAATATTGTTCTCACTTTAACCACAAAGAAAAGCTGAATCACCTACATCAGGACTTTTCTTGAACTCCTCAGAGAGCAGAGGTCACAAGGCAATAAATTAGCCTGAAATTTAAGGAAAGATAGATGCCTCCAAGGAGAGCCAGGATGTGACAACTGGCTTACTTGCTGCAGAGCATCTGGGGAAATGAGGTCACTATGGAAGTCAGAAGACTGCAGCTAAAATGTTGTAATAAATTGACAAATTTTAATGATTTACAAGTTTTAATGACTTCGCAGAGCATGAGAATATAGAACCTGTGGAAGCTACAAACACAAGAGGAATTTGCACCCACTCTCAGGCTTTTCTCCATAGATCTCACAGAGTGCTCACACAAAAAAAATCAGAGTCAGGGTAGGAGAGTAGAGAAAGCATCCTATGGCAGTGCAGATCTGCCAGAGAGGATCCAAAGTCCTATAGAATGAACACCTATCACTGCTGGAGGAAAAGCCACAAACCCACTAGGGTACAAGTGGGGACCCATCACAACTGGAAGAAGGAAATGAAGAAATGCTCTTCTCCTGGGGGAGGTGCGGGAAACTGTCTCCCTCACAAAAACATCAAAATCATGAGGCAGAATTTGTCTGCCATGGGAAAAAGAGCAGGATTGCTGGGTAGGCCCTTAGCCCCAAGATGCAGGGACACAGGCCCCGCCTGAGACTGAGGCTGAACCAGTATTGCAGAATGCCCCTTCCCCTACCAGGCTAGCAAGTGTCTAGTAACAATCTAGTGCAGGGGAAGGAACAAGAGTGTGGCAGGGCCAGGCCCAGTGGCTCACCTGCAATCTCCAGCTTTGGGATTGCTTGAGGCCAGAAACTCAAGACCAACCTGGGCAACATAGCAAGACCTCGTCTCCACAAAATATTGAAAAACTGAAAAATTAGCCAGGCATGGTAGTGCATGCCTGTGGTCTCAGCTATTTGGAAGACGGAGGCAGGAAGATCACTTGAGCCTGGGACATCTAGGCTGCAGTGAGCTATGACTGCATCACCACATTCCAGCCTGGGCAATAGAGTGAAACCCTGTCTCTTAAAAATAAGGAAAAAAAAAAAAAAAAGGAGGGACACTCTCTGAGGCACAGGCTTACCAGGAAGCCTAAAGTCTACTCCCACTATAAGCAAGGTAACATTAATCGCCAATAACTTGAAACAACTGATGAATGGAAAAACTGTAACATAGATATGTCATGGAATACTACTCAGCAATAAAAAAGAACCATCGATACAAACAACATGGGTGGATCTAAAATGCATTATGCTAAGTGAACAAAGCCAGACTCAAAGGCTACATACTGTTGAGTTACACTTACATGACCTTCTAGAATAGGCAAAACTCTAAGGATAGAGAACAGATCAGTGGTTGCCAAACGCTGGAGGTAGATGAGGGGTTGACTACAAAGGGGTGTGAAGAATTTTTGAGTGGTGGTGGAACTGTTCTATATCTTGATTATGGTGGTAGTGATACATCACGCATTTTCAAAATTCATAGAACTATGCATTAAAAATAGTGATTTTGGCTGGGTGCGGTGGCTCATGCCTGTAATCCCAGCACTTTGGGAGGCCAAGGCGGGCGGATCTTAAAGTCAGGAGATCAAGACTATCCTGGCTAACACAGCAAAACCTCGTCTCTACTAAAAAAAAAAAATACAAAAAAATCAGCCAGGCATGGTGGCAGGCGCCTGTAGTCCCAACTACTTGGGAGGCTGAGGCAGGCGAATGGCGTGAACCCAGGAGGCGCAGCTTGCCATTGCCGTGGGCCAAGATCACACTACTGCACTCCAGCCTGGGGGACAGAGCAAGACTCCATCTCAAAAAATTAAAAAAAAAAAAATAGTGATTTTACTGTATATAATATATCTCAAATACATTTACAAATTTAAAAAAGTACTTCATTAAAATTAAGAAGTTTTGTTCATTTAAAGATGCCATTAAGAGAGTGAGGACACAAGTCATCGACTGGGAGAAAATAAAAAGAAATAGCTCTTGCATACAGAATATACAAAGAACATACAAATAAGTAAGAAAAAGAAAAAGCACACCACCCAAAAGAAAAATAGACAAAAGACTTGAGTGGGCTTCTCACAAAAGAGGATATCCAAATGGCTAATAAACATATGAAAAGATACTTAGACAGCTTTATCCTAAGCACAAATAAAAACCATAATGAGGTATCACTACTCAGTCACCACATTACAGGAAATTAAAGATTAGCAATACCAATGTTGGGGAAGATGTGAAGCAATTGAATTCGGTTGCAAATTTGTATAACCACTTTGGAAAACTTTTTGACAGTATTTACTAAAGCTAAACACATCTGAGCCTTATGATGTACTGACTGTGTTCCTAAGCATACTATCTATCCAATAGAAGTGAATGTATATGTCCACCAAAAGACATGTTCAAGAATGTTGATAGTGCCACTATCATAATAGCAAAAACCTGAAAATGGCTCAAATTCCTGTTAATAGGAAAACATATACATATACTATGAAATACTACACAGCAATAAAGAAGAACAATGTAACATGCCACAAAGATTAAACAGATATGATGAATGCAAGAAGTACAAAGGACTATATACTATATATATTATATATATAGTAGTATCTCATTTGATTTATATGAAGTTCAGGAATAGACAAATATGATTTGATTTATATGAAGTTCAGGAATAGACAAAACTAATGGATGGTCATGAAGTCAGAATAGTGATTACAGGTGGGGACTGTATTTACTGAGAAGAGGCATTAAGGGGTCTTCTGAGCTGCAGGAAACATTCCAGGTTTTGATCTCAGTGGTTTTTCATGGGGGGGTGTGTGTGTTGTAAAGCATCATCCAAGAGTCTTTGGATCAGCATTAGACAGTTACTTTATCATTACACTTGCATTTTTGTCTAGCACCTCAGTCTGATGTGCATGTCTGTGGTTGGTATTGGATATCTCAATCAAAACTTCAATATTAACATCCTGTTAGAGTAACTTTTTGGTTGAACCATATGAAATTATTGATTGTTGACTGTTTTTGACCTAAAGTGCACTTGTGCACTTTACTACTTGTATACTGACCTCAGTGCAATACAATATAAAGAAAATATCAATTTCAGCATAGCTCAACAGTTAGTGATAATGTGTGCAAAATGAATATAAACAAACTAGGAATACAATAACTTGTCATGGCCCCTGGCCCCTGTGTATTTCTTATCAGCCTGAAGATAGAGAAGAAACACGTATTAGCCCTGCAGCCCATGACAGATCAGCCTTGATGCAGCTCCTATTCCTTTTAGGTCTCAAGCTTATGCAATGTCAAAAGAAATATCTTTTTGTTTTAAAAATATGTAGATGAAACATTTTTCCTCTAATGTTTTAAAACAAAGACATTTGTTTTATATGCTCTTAATTGGTATTGCTTAATGTCTGCCAGTTGTTTTCTATCAGGAGAATAAAATTTTTTGTTGCACCATCATCTTTCTACCATATCATTTATCAGCTCAAGATTTGTGCACTTCAAGTATGTTATACCTCAATACAATTTGTTTTTAATGGCCCTGGCCAACACTCCTGGGGAGGTCATATCAACATCAGGCCTCCAGGACTCATGCACTGTGACCCTCCTGTGGAATGCAATTGTTCCCAGCACAACAGCCACTCTTACCTACAGTTCTGCCACTGAAGCAGCGCCTCTACTTCCCTCTGAGCATCACTCCAGTCCTCAATCCTGCTAACAGTGAGGGTTACCTACCAACTCCCCAAGCCACCCTCAATCCAGCCCCGCTAGACATTTCTGGGTCTGAGGAGGAGGAAAACCCTATCCATTTCCCAACACTTCGCTGAGGACTCACACATAGCCCAGCAAGCTTGCCCCAATGTATTTCATCATGAAGCCTCTCTTCTCCTCCTCACTTGGACTTTTTGCTATCTTTGATGTGAATGAGAAGTCCAAGAGTCTTTGGATCAGCATTAGACAGTTACTTTGTCATTACACTTGCATTTTTGTCTAGCACCTCAGTCTGACGTGCACGTCTATGGTTGGTATTGGATATCTCAATCAAAACTTCAATATTAACATCCTGTTATAGTAACTTTTTGGTTGAACCATATGAAATTATTGATTATTGACTGTTTTTGACTTTAAAAATGCAATTTTATACAGTTCAAACTAACAGTTTTATTCAAGATAGGCTTTATTTTTTTTTAAAGAGAAACTGAACTTTAGGGTGAGTTTGAACAAAAGGGAAAAATTGATTCTTAAATTCCAGACAAATACTGAAACACCTGTGCAGCATCTTACCTTGGCTTTCAGATCAGCACACAATTCCTGTTGCTTTTTCTTGTCCTTAGCCAATGTGCTCTCCATTTCATGAGTTGCACAAGCCTCAATGAGTGTCAGCACAGCCTTCTGTGTAAAGTCTTTCTTATTTTTATTCCAATTTGATATCAGGATCTTTCGCTGCTCCATAGCAAAGCGAAATTGGTCACAATATTTCTCATGTTCAATCTGAAAAGATAACAGAGGGTGAACACTTATCATGAAAATGAGTTTATATTTTGTGTCATTGTTACAAAAATGAAAAAAAAAGAATTATAACCAATGATTTTGAAAAATTGGGGACAAATATTTAATCGTAAATACAGCAACCAGAAACCAGATACTACCTCCAAAGTTCTGAACTCGTGGCTAATTGGTGACTGAGGACAAGTCATTTAATGTTTGTAAGTCCTTAGTTTCCTCATATAGGATGCGGTTACACCAGGTAACCTCTAAAACCACTTTCGTTTCTAAATGGTAATGATTCTATGACCAGAAAGCAATATTTTCCCTATATTTAATTTTAAAAATATCCCATCTTTACATCAGTTTTGGTATTTTAACAATTACCTCAAGTGTTTTAGTTAGACAAAATGCTAATAAACATAAAAATTGCTACCACAATCCTGAAAACTCACAATTTTACCCTTAATTACTGAAACATTCAGATGTTAGGATGCCTAAACTTAAAGTAATAATAGCAATGACACTGAGCCCTTCCCATGCTATGCTCATGAAGGACATGGCATTTTCACATTGGCAGCAGTAGCTCCTTTTGGCAGTGAATCTCAACCATGGGAATTAGCAGAGTCTTGAGGGAAGAACAGGAATGGAGAGAACCTGAGTAGCCTGGAAAACCTCTGTGGGTCGTTCTGAAATGCTCCTCAGAAAAAGGTGTGTCTTCCCAAGTTGAGAGTCACTGATTTAAATAATTCTTTATGTTGCCAGTTTAGACCATGACTCTGAATTTAATACATTATTTAACCTCCAGGAGTTGTGAGAAAAGCAGCTAGCAAACAGGACATTGTATGTCCCACCTAAAATAATACTTTAGGTATAATGAGGTATGCAGTAAAACCACCTACTTGGTCTCACTTAAACTAAGTATCAGCTACTAAGATCTGTTCTGTAAACTTCTCAGCTTTGTTTTATAAAGCCAAAAATATACTTAACATCTGTAAAACATTAAGCATATACCACACAGAAATGGATGCTAATAAATCTAATGTAAGAAGTAAATGTATTGGGAGCCTAAGGAGAGCAGATCACGAGGTCAAAAGATTGAGACCATCCTGGTCAACATGGTAAAATCCTGTCATTACTGAAAATACAAAAATTAGCTGGGCCTGGTAGCCCATGCCTGTAGTCCCAGCTACTCGGGAGGCTGAGGCAGGAGAATCACTTGAACCCAGGAGGGGGAGGTTGCAGTGAGCAAAGATTGCACCACTGCACTCCAGCCTGGCGACAGAGCGAGACTCCACCTCAAAAAATAAATAAATAAAAATGTAAATGTAAAAATCTTTATCATGATAGATAATAGAAAAATATAAAAATCTACAAGTTATAAATGACAACTTGTCATAGAAGCAAATAGAATCAATAGGCAACAAAAGGAAAGATCTAATTTAATAAGTGAAAGTTATTTAAAAATTCAGAGTGAATTATTTATCATATAACAGGTATCTGTTACTGAATAAAGGGAGAGAGGTGAAGAGGATGAAAGAAGATGGGAAAAAATGGTCACAGTAGCTGTGTGACCTTTGCTTCTGTTTTTCCATCTAAGGATGGGAACAGTACTTCTCTCATCCACTCTTACGTGTATTCAAGGAGTTTCCATGTGATTGATACATGGTTAACTTCTATATACATGTGAGTATTGTTGTTACTTGCTTAATTTAAAACAATTACAAAAACACAGAGTATTTAAGATGCTATAGCATGGCTCACTTAAAAATTAAAAGTCTGCGTGTTTATGTGTATGTTATAAGGTGAGTTATTGTGAAATTAATTAGTGACAGGGTAACTTCTGTTTTCTTGCCCTTGTGTTCTTGTTGACTACAGAATGAAACAACAAAACAGTAATTTCCCAGTTCCTTTTTAGGAAAATATCAGTCACATCTTTGAGTTCTGTATTTGGGGTATTTATGTCTCAGATCCATCTAGAAGGATCAAGCAGCAGAGATAAGTAAGTACCACCCCCAGGGCAAGTGCTGGCCTCCCTGTGACTAGAAAGACTGAGGTGAAGCAGGCTCTGTGAATAGTGGAGCAGGCATTTCACTTTCAGGCAAGACCTGGAGATGGCAAAGACCCTGAAGGTGAGCATCTGGCTGACCAGACACCCAGCAGTCAAATACTAGCAGAGCAGCCCTGGGATCACAGTGAAGATCTCCACAGCAAGTAGGCACAGAGAGTGACTTCTGCCCGAGGGGGCCCTCCACCCCGTTATGGACAGGACAAACTCGAAAAAATGACTTGCACAGGCTTTCAAACCATTATATAACCCTATTATTTTCTAGAGTATAGGAAAAAATAAATTTTAAAGAACCATTTAAAATACATGTACATTGCTTAACAATTATTGACTACTAAAACAATTGAACTTGCCAGTATGTACGTAGGCCCAGCACTCACCAAATCATGCCTAGATTTGTGAGGAAAATATCTTTGTAACATGTCCAGATACAGAGTCCTTCTTCCAAAGAGATCTCCAGGGTACTGATCCAAAATAGCCTGGTAAATCCAGTGGTCTTCTTCACTTAGTTGGCAGTTTCTGGAAGCAACAAAAATGTCACAACATATTACTGAGCAATCACGAAATCTGAGGGACTCAAACTGTTCAAGCTATTAGCAAGTGATAGTGACAAAGCAAAACAAGGTTTCTGTGTACTTTAAATACATTAGCCAAATTTAATGTCTGTTTCAGAAAAGTTTCTAAATTCTAATGCAATGGGTTCCTTCAATTCTTTATTTGGTCTTGCCATGAGTATCAGCCATAATTCGATTAAGTTTGATGAGACATAGTATTTCAAAAATAATTATTCTATCTTGCCTATAACGATATTTTAGAAATCATGACCAATGAATGAAATAAACACTGGGGAATAAATTATTATGTATAGAGATTAAAAAGGAATTTTATTTATTCAACAAGGTTCCTATGTCTAAACTGGAGAAAAGTACAAATGTAGACAGTTAAATGAGCAATTATGTAAAGGAAAAGACAGACAGACTGAGGAAGACTTATTTAAGGTTTGACTTCAAAAGAAAGTCTAAAATTATCTATTACTTTACCTTTTAGTGCTTCATAGAGGCAATACTAAATATTGGTAGTGAAAAGATAACCAATGGCATTAAAACTACTGAAGAAATCATTTGCAAATAGGATCCCTTCAAGTCACCTTCCCAATAACATATCTACTATGCTCCAAAAAGCCTTTTTCCTTTCAGAACACTCCTAGGCACCATCCTGGTTTGCATTCTTTATAGAGTATTAGCACAGTCTTGTGCAGAGTGAAAAGTTTGCAATATCAGCTTGAATGCTAAACTGAATTAATATATTTTTATATTCTGAGTTTATTTTGCATATCATTATTCCTGTTTAATGAATTAGAATAATCACATAAAAATGTAATCAGAGGGAATATTATTAGCAACAAATACTTCTTAATCCAAGAGGAGACTTGTCATTGTTTATTTCTACTATATTAGTGGTCTTATACTTTAAAGTTAACTGTGCAGTTCAAAGAATTTCTTATATATCTTCCATGCCCCTGAAAAATATTTGACAATTTAAAACAGAATAAAACACCTCTTAAATCAGTGATACTGATGGGAATTCCAATGTTCTCATACAAGATTATTATTCTGATAAATAGCAAGAAAGAAAAACTCTTTTTCAAAGAAAAAAGTCCTATCTGTTTCATAATAGGGGAAAAAAAGAGGGTTGGAGATTCTACCAGGAAGAGGAATACTCTACAGTTCTTCAGTATGACATAATAATTTATTGCAGAGAGAATTGGAAACGAATTCATTGAACACACCAAGTGTTTCAGTCCTGTCTGAATCAGTTATGCATGTACAGACAAAGGCTTCTGCAAATAAAGCAGTACAAATAGGAGTATTAAGCCAGAAGAAAGATTTGCCTGAGTAAACCTGGCATTTAAAACATCCTCAGGTTTTCATGGACAATATCTCAGGTCCTCTTTCAAGGAGCCTATCTTCATTCAGGTTAACATAAATGCATTTTAATAGCAGAGTTAGCCACATAACTTCTGCATCACCATACCACAAGCAACAAACAAAAAACAGAACTAAAGTCCATATCTTCATTAATGTTTGTAAAATGTTTTTTTAAATCAAAAGGACTTGAAAAAAGTTTGAATTTCCACCTTTTATTTGATTATAAATGTGGATGCATGGTTGTGTGTGCCCTGGGAAGGGGGAAGCAATAGAAGCTAGGTCCAACCAGTTCTCTGTTCCTCTAAATTGTGATTCATCTCTATAATGGATGCTGTTGGTACCACACCCAGATTGCCTTTATTAGATGGAATTCTTATCACCGAGATGCTGTGAGTCTTGGCAGATAACTCACAGATGCCTCTTCCTTCTCTGGAGAATTGCCCTGGACCAAGTGGGAGCTGCTTCTCCCACCCTCTTTAGAGAAGGCTACCCTCCCACCCTCTTTCAAAGGCCAACCATAACCAATGACTGACCTACCTGGAGGTACAGAAAGCCAGCCTACTTGACTCCAGAGAGGATCAACTCTATGATACCTTTGCACTCTGGTGTTTCCCCATGGGAGCAAACCATGGCCAATCTCCACTGACACCTTCTTGCTTACACATTTCCCTTCTTCTATTTGGCTTCCTTCACAGCCCTCCCCCTGAGAGCACCTCCCAACAAATCTCTTGTTTAGAAATCCTTGTCTCAGCTTTGTTTCAATAGAACCTACCCTAATATAATCTATAGGCAATCTTACCCGTAATTTTCAAAAATAGTTTAAATCTTTTGGTAAATGGAGAAGTACTCCTAAATTATTTTCTTTCATGATATCTCATACTGAGTGGCAGTGGAAGATTGTGGCTGTGCTCAAGGAGAAAGTGAAAATGGCAGACATTTACAAAAATGCTTTCCAAATAGAAGCACACATCAAGCAGTGTACATTGCTATAAATAAATATAGCAGCAGGAGAATTTGTGGCACTCAGTGCATTTTTATACATTGCCTCAATGTATTAATTAGCTGCCATTTTAGTGACGATATTAAACCACTTAAACATATGAAATGATCATAAAACATTAAAGTCAGATATTTCAAAGCAAGCATGCCATGAACTGTCACCATATCCATTTTGACCTTCTTGTTGATTTTAGAAGCCTCACATCCCAACAGTTTTCCCAGTGACTAAAATTACTCAAATTGCAAGTCACTTTTTAGTACATGCAGAATAAAAATTTTTTTAAAACATGCTTAAAGGAAATGATACATAAATACTCACAATATTATTATTTTTAGGTTATGTATTTA
The DNA here is from genome assembly GCF_009764315.1 of Trachypithecus francoisi. Classification (NCBI taxonomy): domain Eukaryota; kingdom Metazoa; phylum Chordata; class Mammalia; order Primates; family Cercopithecidae; genus Trachypithecus; species Trachypithecus francoisi. The sequence continues at coordinate 84,517,826 of NW_022681458.1, read as the reverse complement.
TAGCAGTTTCCAGAGTTGCAGCCTTAAACATTGGAGCAAATATTCACATAGGCAGGAATAATGAAACAGCCCTGCATCTCCATTAGAATGCTGCATGTGAGGAAAGGAGAACTCTCCCTCAGCTACATACATACCCTACATATATACCGAGCCTTTGGATGGTAAAAATCTAAGAAGAATATTTAAACATAGTAGCCTCATCACAATAACAAAGTAGCCACTTCTGAGGACCGTGGACTTTGAACTTCTAAAATAAAATCAGATTCAATATACTTGCATTTCCAAGTGTAAATCTGGACACTTATCTTTTTAAATCAAACCTTCATCTTTTTTATACAGAAAAATCTATATAAAGTAGCTGAAACTAAGGTTAGGTTTTACCTTTCAAAGTTCTTATTGAATTCAACTGCTTTGCTGGTGATTCTAATGACAGAACTAGCTAAATTGCACAGACAGTGAAAAATATTCTGATCCCTTATCTACTTTCTGAATTTGAAAAATGACTCTATAATGTTAAAAGAATATTAAGAACATTTTAAAGAAAACTTTCAAATTGTCCTAAGCTTTTTGCAATTTACCAAAAAAAAAAAAAAAACTTTAGACAAAAAATCTTTAGCAGTTCTCTGTAATTTCTATTCCTTTTTGTCCATCTAAACTTTCTAATTTAAAGTGCTTTAGAATATTCATCTTTATCACAGCCTGCCAAGATTTTACAATTTGTAAGGTTATTGAGTACTTTGAACACTTCAGGGAATTTCAGCCTACAAAAAGGTGAGGTATTTACCACTCAATTGTTATTCACCATCTCCTGCCCTACAATATGGTATCTGATCACAGATATCATTTCATTATGATTTCTCAGGAAGTGAGACAAAACAGGTAATTCAGAAAACAACAACAGAGCTGTAAAAATTCACCCTGACCCAGGCCATTGTCTCCCTAATTCTGCCTGTTTGAATTATCCCAAAAATCCTACAGTGACTCACAATTAACTTATCTACTAGTGTTCCTCATAGCCACATTTAAATCACTTTCCTTGGGTTCTAGTTGCGTGACATTCAAATACACTTACGGATGGAGGGCAGGCAATGGTGGTAAACAAGACACGTACAGGTAACAGGTACTTTAACAACAGAAACAAGTTTATGAAACTAAACATTGTGGTTACAAACTGGCTGAAAGCTGTCTTATGTTTTCTCAGAGTAAAGGAGCTTTCCAGGCGAAATGGTAATTAGTGCCTCCTGAAGCTAGCTGATGCAATAGTGAACTTGACCTGAAGAAAAACTCATCTCTTAAAAAGCATAACAGTGTTAGGGGACACCTACTGCTCCTTCGGAGAAGTAGGGGTGCAGTGAGCCACCATTCAATTAATGTGGATGACAGACCATCCTCTTGTCTGGCTGCATCAGATCTGACCCTCTGTAATACACAATCTGACTTCACCTTTCAGTTTTTTCTTTCCAATACAGAACCATCCAAACACCCAATCTAATCAGCCTGGTTTCTTCATCTACCAACGATCCCAGCCCAGGCCCACTGTCCAAATATAAATCTATGTCTGATTTTCAGTCTGGTTTACAGGAGGCTCCCTGCTCCCAGACCCATTTCTGACCAACAGAATCTGCTCCCCAAATCTTCCCTGGGTATGCATCTTCTATTCCTCAGAGATCTATACCCACCTCCACAGTCCCTGGCTCTACCAGTCTGGCTACTTAGCTGGAAGGTGACAACCAGAATAAAGTGGACTTTCAGGAGCAAGGTCAAAATCCATTGAAATGAAGAAAAAAAAAGTGATGCTATAGGGTAAAGCCAAAACTTGTGCCAAATTCCAAAGCCTCATTCTTCTGAAGGATGATGAAAAGATAGCAGGATTCTAAAAGTAATGACTTTGGGAATCTGGTCAGAACAGGAGGCTAAGTGATTTATTTGGAAGTTGCATTTTCCAAATAGCAAGTATATTGTTTTTACTTAGATTATTTTTTAGAGAAGTTTACATAGAAAGCTCACTTTTTTATACTTAGAATGTGTATTTTTTGGAAGTAGAATGGTGGGGATGATGGCAAGCCTCTTTTTTTTTTTTTTTTTTTTGGAGACTGAGTCTCGCTCTGTTGCCCAGGCTGGAGTGCAGTGGCCGGATCTCAGCTCACTGCAAGCTCCGCCTCCCGGGTTTACGCCATTCTCCCGCCTCAGCCTCCCGAGTAGCTGGGACTACAGGCGCCCGCCACCTCGCCCGGCTAGTTTTTTTTTTTTTTTTTTTTTTTTGTATTTTTTAGTAGAGACGGGGTTTCACCGAACGGGGTTTCACCGTGTTAGCCAGGATGGTCTCGATCTCCTGACCTTGTGATCCGCCTATCTCGGCCTCCCAAAGTGCTGGGATTACAGGCTTGAGCCACCGCGCCTGGCCTGATGGCAAGCCTCTTAAACCACTCTTTGTCTCTAAAACATCCATCCACCAGTAGTTTTCTGGTGGAAGTTTTGAAATAACATGACTGAGATAAAATAGCCTTTTACTTTTTTTTTTTTTTTTTTGGAGACAGGGTCTCGCTCTGTCACCCAGGCTGGTGTGCAGTGGCATGATCCTGGCTCACTGCAGCCTTGAACTCCTGGATTCAAGCAGTCCTTCTGCCTTAGCCTCCCACAGAGCTGGGACTACAAGCATGTGCCACCACACTCAGATAATTTTTTCTTTTCAGTAGAGATGGGGTCTTGCTCTGTTGCCTAGGCTGGTCTTGAACTTCTGAACTCAAGCAAACCTCCTACCTTGGCCTCCCAAAGTACTGGAATTACAGGCATGAGCCACCGTACCTCACCTAAAATAGCCTTTTAAAAGTAAGACGTAATTGCTCAAACACCCCATATGCTAGGTTTTTAATAATTACATTCATCATAAGAAGTGTAAGGAAAAGAAAACTGTAGCAGACATTGCTCCCACCCCTGCTCCTGCCTACCAGAATGCTGACTTTATTCAAGATCTCTCTCCTTCATCCACACTTGGCCCTGCTTCAGGAAAAGTGAGCCCCATCTCCAGCCCTGGCAGTGAATCTGGATTGATTTTCAGCTATTCACAAACACCCATTCACAAACTTCCTGTTTCTCTAACAAGTGTTTGGTAGGAACATGGACAAAAGATCCAATTCTGGCCAATGAAATGTGAGGGGAAGTCTTCAGGGGCAAAGTTTTCCTAGCTGGTAGAGTCACAAAGACAGAAGGAAGGTCCCTCTCTGCCTCTGGACGTTGTTATGCAGAACTGTCTGGTAGGAAGTCATCTAACTTGCAAGAAGTCTGGGCGAGAGAATGCAGAACACCAGACCTCACTGTTCTTGGACTTCTCTACCTCTAGACTTCTTGTTACATAAGAAATTGCTTTATTATGTAAGTTACTTTGAGTTGGATTGGGTATTCTCTTATAGATAAAGATAATTGACAGTAAACTGAAAAAGAGAAAAATGACTTTTTAAACATAGCATCTTAATATTGCTTTGGAAGAAAAGTACTATGAAACGATGTGGAGATGAAAGAGATGTAGACCCAATGCAGGGAGAGACCAGCATCTAAGGTGATGAATACTCTGCAGCTGATTGCCTGCCAATGATGTTCAACACCAAGGGCCATTTTTAAGACTAGAAAAAAACCCTCAAACTCAAATGAACAGAATCAGTGAAGACAAGATCATCTGCAAATTCATTATTTGCTCTATGTTTTAAATCCTTATATTGAACCAAAATCTGTCTCCATGTTATCATTTTATTCTGCATTTTTGGGGGGACAAGAACATTTTAAACTGCAGTAAAGTTGAATTAAACAAAATTACCTTATATGGACATTATGACTCAATTTTCTAAGTCCAAAAGCAAGAGTAATAAAATTGGCCTACTTCTTTGGGACAGTAGGAGGAAATTTTTAATTAACCATCATAAGGTCTTCTGAAATTTTAATTGCTACATAAAATGTCATAATGTCATCTCAAACCAACCATAAGTAATCATTAAGAAATTATAAGAATGAATTTAAAGAGTGATGGTTCTTCTCAGTTTATTTTTGAGACATTAGCAATGTTTAACTTTATGTTTTCTGATAGGCACTAATATGGCAAATAAACATAAACCTGGGAATGGTGTGGTTATCCTTACTTGCTCTCCATAGTGTTTGTTCTTATAGTTACTTTAAAAGATTGTATCTTAACTGCAATTGGACTTCAAGGTATAAAGAATAGGGAAAAGTTGTTTAAGAACAATCAGTTTGTTATATAAAATAGGTATTAAAATTCTTCTCATGTTAAAACTTGACAATCTTGTCCATAGAAATTTTAATCTTGGCTTTGCATATAGCTACACATATTTTATTATTTTTACAATACATTCTTTCTGTATTATCTAATAACAAATGTCAATTGTCCTAGACACAAACCCGTCAAGCTGTTATGTTTCCATTTTCTTCAATCATATTTATTCAAATTAATTTGATTTCACACCCAGTGAAGAATAGAAACCCCTTATAAATGATTTTCACCCCTTCATCATATAAAACCCAGATTTTTCAGTTTCCTGAAGTATTGAAAATGTAGCCTCATGCACTATTACATTGTGCAGTCACTAGCTAAAACAATTACATCAAAAAGGCAGGTGAAGCTGCAGTGATATTACTAATAAAGACTTAAACTAGGTATTTAAGCCACTATTCTTAAATACCTAGATATACTTTTTGCAAGTAAATAACATGCAAGTAAATACAACTAAGCAAAGGTAAACTCTAAGACTAGTTTTTGAGGGTATCCTGCAGAAATTGAACCCTTTTTTCCCTTGAAAAAAGGCATTCTACCATAGCCAAGAGAATTTCAAATGTTTTATTCCCACGAGAAACTCAAAGTAGGTTGAATAAACACCACATGTGGTTTTTGGTATTTAAAGAAAGAGTATAAAACCATAAAGTAGTTTTTATGAATGATATATTTTAAGAGAAAGCTACTAAATATATGTGACAAAAATAAAATCATGGTCCACACTATCACCCACTCCTTCCGAAAATATAAACCCCAACATCAAGTTGGACAAGAGAAAATGGGAGCTACAGTGACCCACGATGCTGGGTGAGGGGTCGTCTAACCAATGAGACTACGTGAACACTGGAAGATCAGGTAATTATGCCGCTGTTTCTGGGAACTTCTCTCCTTATTAATCACCCTTGGCACACAACCAGCCTAGACTGGAAGTGTAGAATCTGAGACTGGACATGCCCAGGCACTGAAACTTTCTAACAGCTCTGAGACTTCATTCTCAGAGAAAAATGTCACATGGGAATTAGGGCTCCAATGTTTTAACTTGTTGCCACCTTATCAAGTAGGCAAATGTCAGTTACCTATTATACCCCTTTCCCTCTCTTTCTTCTCTCTTGTATTCATCAAGCAATGGTCATATATGTAAGCATTTGTTTATTTCACATATTTTTAAAGAAAATTATGTGAAGCCACATGGTATTTCTTGAATGTTGCCTTCTGATGCTGACTTTTATCCATCTCATCTTTATTAGCAACAGAGTTTATTTTGAAATATGGTTTATTTTGAAACAAGAGAAGAGTCAAGTTTATTATGAAAATTATGCATAGATTTCCCTTTTGGCAAAACTTTCACATAAGGACAGTGAAAGAGCTATGCTACACAAATAAATATTGAAAGAGAAAGAACATGAACATGACACTGATGATATTCACACATGACAGCAATCTCCAATGCCCTGATCTCCAAGTACAGATGAACCAAATAATATAAAGTCTAGTAATGAAAACATAAATTGTTTTTACTTGTCTGGAAGGCAATTTACCAATGCTACCAAAAGTCTTAGAATTTTTCATGCCCTTTGACTCAGCAGTTCTATTTCTAGGAGTTCATCTTAAAGGAATAATTACAGAATTACTAATAGGAAATTGGTCAAATTTATGTGATACAGCCATATATTGTAATACTATCCATCTAATTTTAAAATATATTATAAAATAATATTTAATACATGACCTAAATCATAGAAGAAGCTCAATAACCATTTACTGGAAAAAGGAATAACACTGGATGTGATTCAAAACAGGAAAAATCAGTAGATATGTGTATAGATTTTTTTCATTTTTGTAAACAACATTCATAGATCTGAAATATATACAATGTTACCAAAAGATATATCTGAGTGTTGGAAATTTAGATTAATTTTTAGTTTCTTCTCTAGTTTTCTAACTGTATTTTACAAATTTTCTTTAACAAATATAATTATTTCTGTATTAAGAGAAATATGCGTAAAAGGAAAAGCTCATAGAGCACTAAACAGTTATCTTAAAAATTACTAACGAGTAAAGTAAAGCTACTAACAATTAGGGTAAATTCAAATAATTTAGTTGAGAAAATATAAAACTATGGGCATCAGCAATGTACATACAGAGGAGAAAATTGTTAAATCATTGTGGATTTTAAATAGCATTCAGATTCAGATCTTGAATAATAATAGAATATTAATTATAAACTAACATCATAAAATTTAATATACCTATCAAACAATAAAGTAGAAATTACTTGCCATCACTCTATAGCTTTTTCCACATATTGACTTCATATCTGACATAGCCAAATGCAGCATCAGACAATTATGTCTCATCTATATGATTAATTTATCCAAATGTTAGGAAATTAAAGCCACAATCTCATCTGAGTCTCAAACAAGCAATTAAACTTGTCTTCATGTTACTGATGAAATATAGCCCAAATAGAATCTAAATAGCTTCACAAAAACACTGAATAAAGGAAGAGGTTCAATTGTAGTCAAATTGTTTTTAAAATGTGTTTTAGTAAAAGAGATCATCCTTTAAAGCTGTGCTGTCCAAGACGTTAGCCCCTAACCACATGTGGCTTAAAAATGTGGCAGTCCAAATTAAGATGTGTTCTAAGTATAAAACGCTGACCAGATTTCAAAGACTTCATATGAAAAAAGAGAATGTAAAATATCTCATTAATTTAAAAATATTGGTTATATGTTGAAATTATAATATTATGGAACTATTGCATTAAATAAGACACACTTTAAACTAAATTTCACCTTGCTCTTTTTAAATTTTTAATACAGCAACTTGAAACTTAAAATTACATATGTGCTCACACGTACAGCTTTTTATCATATTTCTATGAAATGGCAACCTGTTTTACCAGCTGATACTGGTACTCAACCTGATTTACCAGCATCCTGGCATGTGTACATTCTTGAAGCAGTGTGGTAACGGGGGAAAACTCTCTATTCAGATGTGCAGAAGAGACTTAATCTTGCTCAACCATTTACCATGTCAGAGACTTTGGGGAAATTGCTCACCTTCCCTTGAGCTATAGTTTCTTCATCTGTAAAACAGAGCTTTTAAGATGGGGTAAACTGGGGGTTAAAATCATTTGTATTTGTCAGATCATGTAATAGGTACCCATTAAATATCAATGGTCTCCTCTTTACTCTTTAACTTTGATTTTTAAAAACATGTATTTTGCTTTAAAAAATAGAAAGTAAAAATATGCCAAAATTATGTATAATTTCACCACCTGGGGATAGATTTTTTTTTTTTTTTGAGATAGGGTCTCACTCTACTGTCCAGACTGGAGTGCAGTGCTGTGATCTCAGCTTGCCTCCCAGGCTCAAGCAATTCTCCTGCCTCAGGTTCCCAAGTAGCAGGAATTACAGGCATGTACCACTACTGTCTGGCTAATTTTTATATTTTTAGTAGAGATGGGGTTTCACCATGTAGGCCAGGTTGGTCTTGAATGCTTGACCTCAAATGATCCACCCACCTCGGACTTCCAAAGTGCTGGGATTACAGGCATGAGCTACCGCACCTGGCCCAGGATAACTATTTTTTATTGTTTATTTGGGTGAATAACCGTCCAGTCTTTTTTCTGTGGCTATATATAGATGTAACGCTTTCAGAAGGAAAGAAAAAAAGAAAGTCCATGTTCTATAAACTATTTTGTGGCCTACTTTTTAATTACATAGCAACATATTCAAATCATTTGTGTCATTAGAAATATCCTTTATATAATCATTAATGTCAGTGTAGTATTCCATTGTGTGGATATATCATACTTGATGAAGTTCATTCCCTAGTTGCTGGCTCTTTAGGTAGTTTTGAAGATTTTGCCATCACCAAGGAAAGAAAATTTAATGTTGAACACCCTTGAAGCCAATATCCACTTTATGTCTCTGATTATTTCCTTAAAGATCATATCTAAAGAAACAAAGAGTATTCACCTTTAAAAAGATTTTTGATGACATGGTGTCAGACTTCCAACACCAATTATATATAAAAATGCTCATTTCTTCCATACCATTTTAAACTCTGGACACAATGTTTTACCATTTTATAGGAAAAAAATGAGTATTTTTTAAATTTTCATTGCTTTGATGAGTAGAAAGGCTTTTATAAGTTTCTTAGTCATTTGCATTTAGAATTACCAACCAGAGTTCCACAGACTGCCACCATGAACATCTATTCATTCCCCTCCCAGCATCTGCAACATATACTCTGCAACCTCACCTGTTAGAGTAGCAGATGAACCGTCTGTGCTTATTCCTCCACTTGTGTACTAAATCCCAACTCTCCTTACAACTCCAAGACATCATTCAGCAATTACTCTCACCTGCATCTTCAGAGTTTATCCTTTACTAGATTACTCTTGCTAGCATCAAACACACTGCCACTTCTCCCATTTGAAAAGAAAAAAAAGCAAATAACTACATAAAAGCTTGGCCCTACTTGCCTACTCTCCTTTGCAGAAAAACTTCTCAAAATAGTTACCTGTACACATCTTCAATTCCTTTCCTACCCATGCAAATCTACTAAATCAGGCATTTGCTTCCACTTATTCAATGAAAATTGAACCTCCATCTAAAGCCACCAACAACCTCTATTAAAGCCAACAGTCAATTATCAGTGTATTTTACTTATGAGCAGCATGTATTCAATGGATGGACCACTTCCTCTTCACTTGCCTTCCAGGACACTACACTCTCTTGGTTTTCATATCTCACAGACAAATTCTCAGTGTCCTTTGTTGGCTCTTCCTCTTGTCCCTGACATTGGAATGTTGGCAGGCCTAAGGGATAAGTCTTTGATTTTTCTCCTTTCTCTCTTTACTCACTACTTTAGTGATCACATCCAATCTCATGCTAATGACTCATATCCATGTAATTCCAGTCAAGATCTCTTTCTTGAATTCCAAACCCATATAGCCAACTGCATCCACACAATCTCTACACAGATACCTAATGGCATCTCAACTTCATCGTGTCTAAATCTCAACCCCGGATTTTCTCCACAGCCAAAGTTTGCTTCACATACAGTGTTCCCCATCTAAGATGATGGCAACTCCATCCTTCTAGTTGCTCAGTCCCCAAAACGCAGCTATTTGGAACTATTCTTGTTGCTCTCTTTTTCTTACATGGCTCATTGAATCTGTCAACAGATGCTGTTGGCTCTGCCTTTAAAATATATCCAAGAGCTGAACTGGATTACTTTATCTAAGTGTCCAATATTTTCTTGCACTTCTACCCCCAGCCCCACAGTTTATCTTAAACACAGTAACTGCCAAAGTGATTCTGCTAAAACATAAGTCTGATTTTGTCACTCTGCTCACTTCTGCTCAACACCTTCCAACAGCTTCTCATATCACACAGAGTAAAAGCTGAAGTTTTAAAAATGGCTACAAGGCTCTAAACGTCCTACCCCCCCACCCATACCTCTATGACCCCACCTTCTACTACTCTCTGGATCTGTCACTCTGTTCCTGCCACACTGGCCTCTTGCCAGGCATACTCCCACCTCAGTAAACACTGGATGGAATACTTTTACCTAAATATCTTCAGGACTAGTTTTCCCAACCCCGTCCTAACTTTTATGTCACTTTCTCAACCAGGCCTACTCCTAAACATCTACTTAAAATTACAGTCTGCCCCCTAGAATCCCAACACCTTCTATCTCTCTTACTTTGTATTTTTTCATAGCACTTATCACTTTCTAACACTACCGTGTATAATATACTTAAGTATTATGTTTATGGTTTTCAGTGTGTTTCTTACTGTTTCATGAGTACACGAATTTTTGTATATTTTATGCCAATAGATGCTCAATAAATATTGGTTGAAAATACGAAGGGTAAGTCAGCCATATTTTCATCTCCTTTGCTCCATTTTCCTTTTGGCTGTTCACCAATCAATTAATTTGCGAAATGTCTTTATGTATTAGGGATTTTAATCTTTTGTGCCTGATATATTGCCAACATTTTCCTGTTACTTCATTTTTACCCTTGTCAAATTTTTTCCTTTAAAAAAATTTTAGAATAGAAACAATATTCATATGGTTCAAAATTCAAAAGGTTTAATGAAAGAGGATACAATGAAAATTCTTTCTTACACCTACTCACCCAGGCATGTGGTTCCCCTCCCTCAAGATGAACGTTAACAATTTTTGTGTATTGTCTCAGACATGTAAAAGCAAATATACAAAAATATATATGTTGGCTTTTTTCTTTTTACACAATATAGACTGTACATTGCTTTGATTACTTAACTATATACCTCACCCCAACTCTTACATATTGTTCCATGTCAGTTAATGTAAGTTTTCACAATTGTTAATGCGCAGAATAATATACTGTATGGATGTACAATAATCTATAAAACCAGTCCCTATTGATATTAAGGTTTTTGCTCAATCTTTCACTACTGCAATGAATAACTGTAAAAATAAATCAGTGTATACATATTCAGTTATATTTATATGATATATTATTGAGATTTGGAGGCTGTCAGGACAAAGGACATATACTCTGTGATCTGGGAAGTCCTGCTGATCTGCTCTATAGAAAAGTTTCACCAGTTTAGATTCACTTTAGCAGAATATAAAATACCTGTTTTCCCCACACCTTTGCCATATCTGTTAGATTTAGTTGCAGATGATAAAAACTATTCAAACTCTTTAAGCAAAAAAGAGTTTATGACAAGATATTATATGACTTACACAATAATGCCTCTGCCATGATTAGGAAAGGCCCCACCTACCACCTCAGGAAGCTATAATTTCAGAATGTGATCACATGAGCAACATGAATGCCTCACTCCTTGCCTCTCTTCCCTTTAACTCAATTTTGAATCCAAATTCATCCAAGGATTTTGGATTGAGCCCAAATCACATCCCTTGACCGATCTGTTCATGGCAACATGCCATTGTTTATAAAATGCTTAATATAAGATAGCAATGGTCTTCCCTCATTATTGCTTCTTTTCCTCAGAATTTTCCTAGATAAATTCAAATTCAGATTAATATTTTAATCCTGTGAATAATTTTATTGAGATAATTAAATTTATAGATAGACAGGAAATATATCTATAATTATTCAATCTTCTGAGACTAAAACATCTCTTGTTCAAGTTTTATGTCCTTCAGTAACATTTGAAATGTTTTTTCCTATAGTACAGATCTTTTACATTTCTTGTTAAATTAATTTCCAAATATTCTATATTTATAATTGCTATTGCAAACTATGTTTGTTTCTTTCATGAGATCCTCCAGATGGCCATTGTTTATATATATATATATGAAAGTTTGGGTTCTATTTATATTAATTTATACCCAGCCATCTTACTAAATTATCTTATTTCTGTAGGTTTTTTCCATTGATTGCCATGAGTTTTTCTTGTAAAAGCTCACTATCTGCAAATAAGATAATTTTACCTATATCTATGTTTTATAATTCTAATATCTTTCTCTTGTCTAATTGTGCTGCCTAGTATTTCCAGAATAACATTAAATAATGGTGGTGATTACAGACTTGTTTGTCACTAACAAAAATGCTTCTATTGTATTCCCATTAAGTTTTTGGAAGTTATATATTTTATTATAGGAAAAAAGTATTCATCTATTCCTTTTACATTTTTAAAGAATAAATGTTAGCTTTTTAATAGCATTTCAGTGTTCATGAAGATAAGCCATAATAGATATCCTTACATTAACTATTTTAAGGTGCTGGAATCATGACAGTGAGTATTTTATTTATAATTTTTGTATTAATAGATATTAAGTGAGATTGGGCCACAGTTTTTGTATGTGTGCAATATTTTACAAGATTGTCTATCAATGTTATATTTGTTTCATGAACATAACTTATAAGTTTCCCTCCTTTATCTACTCTCTGCAACAGTTAAATAGCAATGAAATTTTTGTTTTTTTCTCTCTTTAATAAACTTTATATTCTTAGTGCAGTTTTAGAGTCACGCCAAATTAAGCAGAAGAGTTCCCATTTATCCTCATCTCCCATGCAAAATAAAATCTCTTCCACTATCAGTATTCCTCGCCAGAGAGTACATTTTGTTGTCATCAATGAACCTATAATGACACATAATTATTACCCAAAGTCCATAGTTTATATTAGGATTCACTCTTCATGTTGCACATCCTATGAGTTCTGACAAACACGTAATGACATTTATCCACCATTGTAGTATTGCACAGAATAGCTTTATTGTCCTACTACACTGTGCTCTGCCTACTCATTTATCCCTCCCTTCTGATCCCTGGCAACACTAATTTTTTTACTGATTCCATAATATTGCCTTTTCCAGAATGCCATACTGTTGGAATAATACACTATGAAGCTTTTTCAGATTCACTTCTTTCACTTAGTTATATGCATTTAAATTTCCTGCATGTCTTTTCATGGCTTGATAGTTCTCTACTTTTTAGCATTGAATAAAATTTCATTGTCTGTATGTACCACAGTTTATTTATTCATTCACCTACTGAAGAACATCTTGGTAACTTCCAAGTTTTAGCAGTTATGAATAAAGCTACTATAAACATCCATTTGCAGCTTTTGTGTTGACATATATTTTTTATTCATTTGGGTAAATACCAAGGAGCATGACTGCAGGATTGTATGATGAAAGTATATTTAGTTTTGTAAGAAACTGCCAAACTGCCTTCCAAAGTGGCCGTACCATTCTGAATTCCCACCAGCAATGAATAAAAGGTCCTGTTGCTCTGCATACATATTTGCCAGCATTTGGTGTTGTCAGTGTTCTGGATTTTGGCCATTCTAATAAGTGTGTGTATCTTGTCTTAGTTTGCATTCTCTAGTGGCACATAATGTGGAGCATCTTTTCATGTGCTTATTTGCCATCTGTATATCTTTTTTGCTGAGGTGTCTTCAGGATTTTGCCCATATTTTAATCAGGTTGTTTCCCTTATTGTTGAGTTTTAAAAGTCATTTGTATATTTTGGATAACAGTCTTTTATCAGATGTGTCTTTGCAAATATTTTCTCTCACTCTGCAGCTTGTCTTCTCATTCTCTTGACATTGTCTTTTGCAGAGCATAAGTTTGTCATTTTAATGAAGTTCAGCTTATCAATTATTTCATTCACGGATCATGCTTTTGGTCTCAAAAGTCATTGTCATACCCAAGATCATCTAGGTTTTCTCCCATGTTACCTTCTAAGAGTTTTACAGTTTTTTGGCTGACTTTTAGGCCTATCATTTTGAGTTAATTTTTGTGAAAGGTGTCTAGATTCTTTTTTTTGAATATGTGTGTCTAGTTGTTCCAGAAACATTTGTTGAAAAGACTATCTTTGCTTCATCGCATTGCCTCTGCTCCTTTATCAAACATCGCATATATGTGGATCTATTTCTAGGTTCTTTTTAAAATTTTTTTTAATTTTTATTTTTAAAAATATACTTTAATTTCTGGGGTACATGTGCAGAATGTGCAGGTTTGTTACATACGTATACACGTGCCATGGTGGTTTGCTGAACCCATCAACATGTCACCTACATTAGGTATTTCTCCTAATGCTATCCCTCCCCTAGCCTCACACCCCCCGACAGGTCCCGATGTGTGGTGTTCTCCCTTGCTGTGTCCATATGTTCTTATTGTTCAACTCCTACTTATGAGTGAGAACATGTGGTGTTTGGTTTGCGGTTCTTGTGTTAGTTTGCTGAGAATGATTGTTTCCAGCTTCATCCATGTCCCTGAAAATGACGTGAACTCATCCTTTTTTATGGCTGCATAGTATTCCATGGTGTATATGTGCCACATTTTCTTTATCCAGTCCATCACTGATGGACATTTGGGTTGGTCCCAAGTCTTTGCTATTGTGAATAGTGTCACAATAAACATACGTGTGCATGTGTCTTTATAGTAGAATGATTTATAATCCTTTGGGTATATACCCAGTAGTGGGATGGCTGGGTCATATGGTATTTCTAGTTCTAAATCCTTGGGGAATTGTCACAGTGTCTTCCACAATGGTTGAACTAACTTACACTCCCACCAAAAGTGTAAACGCATTCCTATTTCTCCACATCTTCTCCAACATCTGTTGTTTCCTGACTTTTTAATGATTGCCATTCTAACTGGCGTGAGATGGTATCTCATTGCGGTTTTGAGTTGCATTTCTCTCATGACCAGTGATGATGAGCATTTTTTCATGTTTATTGGCCACATAAATGTCTTCTTTTGAGAAGTGTCTGATCATATCCTTTGCCCACTTTTTGATGAAGTTGTTTTTTTTCTTGTAAATTTGTTTAAGTTCTTTGCAGATTCTGGATATTAGCCCTTTGTCAGAAGGGTAGATTGCAAAAATTTTCTCCTATTCTGTAGGTTGCCTGTTCATGCTGATGATAGTTTCTTTTGCTGTGCAGAAGCTCTTTAATTAGATCCCATTTATCAATTTTGGCTTTTGTTGCCATTGCTTTTGGTGTTTTAGTCATGAAGTCTTTGCCCATGCCTATGTTCTGAATGATATTGCCTAGGTATTCTTCTAGGGTTGTTATGGTTTTTGGTTTTATGTTTAAGTCTTTAATCCATCTTGAGTTAATTTTTGTATAAGGTATAAGGAAGGGGTCCAGTTTCAGTTTTCTGCATATGGCTAGCCAGTTTTCCCAACACCATTTATCAAATAGGGAATCCTTTCCCCATTGCTTGTTTTTGTCAGGTTTGTCAAAGATCAGATGGTTGTAGATGTGTGATGTTATTTCTGAAGCATCTGTTCTGTTCCGTTGGTCTATATCTCTGTTTTGGTATCAGTACCATGCTGCTTTGGTTACTGTAGCCTTGTAATATAGTTTGAAGTCAGGTAGCGTGATGCCTCCAGCTTTGTTCTTTTTGCTTGGGATTGTCTTGGCTATACGGGCTCTTTTTTGGTTCCATATAAAGTTTAAAGTAATTTTTTCCAGTGCTGTGAAGAAAGTAAATGATAGCTTGATGGGAATAGCATTGAATCTATAAATTACTTTGGGCAGTATGACCATTTTCACAATTTTCATTCTTCCTATCCATGAGCATGGAATGTTTTTCCATTTGTTTGTGTCCTTTCTTATTTCCTTGAGCAGTGCTTTGTAGTTCTCCTTGAAGAGGTCCTTCAAATCCCTTGTAAGATGTATTGCTAGGTATTTTATTTTCTTTGTAGCAATTGTGAACGGACTTTCACTCATGATTTGACTCTCTGTCTGTTATTGGTGTATACGAATGCTTGTGAGTTTTGCACATTGATTTTGTATCCTGAGACTTTGCTGAAGTTGCTTATCAGCTTAAGGAGATTTTGGGCTGAGATGATGGGGTTTTCTAAATATACAATCATGTCATCTGCAAACAGAGACAATTTGACTTCCTCTCTTCCTATTTGAATACCCTTTACTGCCTTCTCTTGCCTGATTGCCTTGGCCAGAACTTCCAATACTATGTTGAATAGGAGTGGTTAGCGAGGGCACCCTTGTCTTGTGCCAGTTTTCAAAGGGAATGCTTCCAGTTTTTGCCCATTCAGTATGATATTGGCTATGGGTTTGTCATAAATAGCTCCAATTATTTTGAGATACGTTCCATCAATACCTAGTTTATACAGAGCTTTTAGCATGAAGGGGTGTTGAATTTTATCAAAGGCCATTTCTGCATCTATTGAGACACTCATGTGGTTTTTGTCATTGGTTCTGCTTACATGATGGATTATGTTTACTGATTTGCATGTGTTGAACCAGCCTTGCATCTCAGATATGAAGTCGACTTGATCGTGGTGGATAAGCTTTTTGATGTGCTGCTGGATTCGGTTTGCCAGCATTTTATTGAGGATTTTCGCATTGATGGTCATCAGGGATACTGGCCTGAAATTTTCTTTTGTTGTTGAGTCTCTTCCAGGTTTTGGTATCGGGATGATGCTGGCTTCATAAAATGAGTTAGGGAGGATTCTCTCTTTTTCTATTGTTTGGAATAGTTTCAGAAGGAATGGTACCAGCTCCTGTTTGTACCTCTGGTATAATTTGGAATTTGGCTGTGAATCCGCCTAGTCCTGGACTGTTTTTGGTTGTAGGCTATCAATTACTGCCTCAATTTCAGAACTTGTTATTGGTCTATTCAGGGATTCAACTTCTTCCTGGTTTGGGAGGGTGTATGTGTTCAGGAATTTATCCATTTCTTCTAGATTTTCTAGTTTATTTGCGTAGAGGTGTTTGTAGTATTCTCCGATGGTAGTTTGTATTTCTGTGGGATCAGTGGTGATATCCCTTATATCATTTTTTATTGTGTCTATTTGATTCTTCTCTGTTTTCTTCTTTATTAAGTCTGGCTAGCTGTCTATCTATTTTGTTAATCTTTTCAAAAAACCAGCTCCTGGATTCATTGATTTTTTGAAGGGTTTTTCTTGTCTCTATCTCCTTCAGTTCTGCTCTGATCTTAGTTATTTCTTGCCTTCTGCTAGCTTTTGAATGTGTTTGCTCTTGCTTCTCTAGTTCTTTTAATTGTGATGTTAGAGTGTCAATTTTAGATCTTTCCTGCTTTCTCTTGTGGATATTTAGTGCTATAAATTTCCCTCTACACACTGCTTTAAATGTGTCCCAGAGATTCTGGTACACTGTGTCTTTGTTCTCATTGGTTTCAAAGAACATCTTTATCTCTGCCTTCATTTTGTTATGTACCCAGTAGTCATTCAGGGGCATGTTGTTCAGTTTCCATGTAGTTGAGCAGTTTTGAGTGAGTTTCTTAATCCTGAGTTCTAATTTGATTGCACTGTGGTCTGAGAGACTGTTTGTTATGATTTTCGTTCTTTTGCATTTGCTGAGGCGTGTTTTACTTCCAATTAGGTGGTCGATTTTAGAATAAGTGTGAAGAGATGCTTAGAAGAATGCATATTCTGTTGATTTGGGGTGGAGAGTTCTGTAGATGTCTATTAGGTCCATTTGGTACTGAGCTGAGTTGAAGTCCTGAATACCCTTGTTAATTTTTTGTCTCGTTGATCTGTCTAATATTGACAGTGGGGTATAAAGTCTCCCAGTATTATTGTGTGGGAATCTAAGTCTCTTTGTAGGTCTCTAAGAACGTACTTTAGGATCTGGGTGCTCCTGTATTCGGTTCATATATATTTAGGATAGTTAGACATTCTCGTTGCATTGATCCCTTTACCTATTTCTAGGTTCTTCGTTCTGTGGATCTGCTTGGCTATTTTCTGGCCATACCACACAATCTTGATTACGGTAAGTCTTGAAGTTGGAGAGTATCAGTCCTCCAACTTTGCTTTTCTCTTTCAATATTGATCTGGCTATTTGGGTCTTTCATCTTTCCACATAAAGTTTAGAATCAGCTAGCTAGTCAATATCCAGAAACTAATTTGCTGGGATTTTGGCCGGGATTGCATTGAATGCATAGATCAAGTTGGTTCCTTTTATCCTCCTGCTACCAGAAGCAAAAGGGAATTTTTCTCGGATATTTACGTATCAGTGAGGACCTGATATAGCTCCTGGTGTAAAACTCATAAAAGTGTGGAGCGCCTCCTAGGATTGGGTCCTCTTGGAGTTTTCAACTCTCAGAGTTGTCCACAGTGAGCCTCTAGCAGTTTATCAATTATGATTCAGGGTTTCTTAGCTCATTACTGGTTCCTGCAGAGGTTTCTCCTTATGTGTTTCTGCTCCAGTAGGTTGTAATTCTTTGTATCTTTCTGTCTCTCCAATTTTGGGGGAAGCATTTTGTACTGTGGTCTCACTTATCTGAAAGATCGAAGATGATCTGTTGATTTTTCAGTTTGTTCAGCTTTTTATTTGTTGTAATAAACGAGTGGCAACTATGTTTCTACATACTAGACTGGAAACCAGAAGTCTCTGTTTTCTAGAGTTAAAACTTCTCTGAGAAACGATCAAGCTAGATTTTTAAAAATATTTATGCCATTGCATTTATTTAAACTATTTCTTTATGAGTTTCACTGAAAATAATAGGCTTTGAATGGCCTTCTCCACTTCAAGGTTATTAATTTTTATTTTTATCTTGTTCTTTTATGATTTTCTTTCTTCATATCTTAATGCATCTAGAGTTTCTTGAGTCAAATAGAATGAAGAGATCTAACCTTATCTTCCAATTGCCTATTATGTAATGCTATCTCTTTAATAATCTAATATTACCCCAGTTTTGAAATTAGCCTTTATAATAAATTAAATCATTATATTTTTCTATTTTCTTTTTATTTCTATTTTGTTCCACCGATCTGCTACATACTCCATAGTCACATAGAACTTTCTAATTCATTTTTATTTTAAAATATATATTTATAATTGGCTGTGCAAGTCCCATCCCTCCACCACTAGTTAATCTTGATTTTTAAAGTTTGGCTGATTTTACAAGCTTAATCTTCCTAATAAATTGGAATATATTTAAGAATTTTTCAGATTAATTCCATCAGTCATGGATATTTTGAAGCCAAATCAATTACTGTATTGAATTAGGGATGTTTTTAGTTGCAAACAATTAAAAACCCAAGTCACACTGGTTTAAGACAATAACTGGACCAATGGCCCTTAAAACTAAAGCAGTGAGGTGGACTTCCCATGGCATTCAAATAAGGCACCAGCTCAGTTTTTCCAGGACTCCCGGGGCTCTGCCCTGTCTTTAAGAGCTGTCTTCCTTCGGTCACCAGATGATGCCAGCAGCAACCTCAGCCATATGCTTTCTTGGTAACATCCATGCAGAAGAAAAGATACTGCTTCTCACAAGTACCTGAGCTTTGCTCAGGGTAGCCTATGCTAACCCTACCCATTCTTCAAAGTTCATAGTGAATTTTGCTTCCTCCATCAACCCTCCTAAGTTATTTTATCCTCAATGGTTCTTTCCTCTGCAGAAATACTAGCATGTGTATTAGTCTGTTCTGAGGCTGCCAATAAAGACACACCCAAGACTGGGTAATTTATAAAAGAAAGATGTTTAATTGACTCACAGTTTCACATGGGTGGGGAGGCCTCATACTCATGGCAGAAGGCAAAGGAGGAGGAAAGTCACATCTTACATGGTGGCAGGCAAGAGAGCTTGTGCAGGGGAATTCCCATTTATAAAACCATCAGATCTCGAGACTTATTCACTACCATGAGAACAGTATGGGGGAAACTGCCCCAATGATTCAATCATCTCCACCGGACTCCACCCTTGACACATGGGGATTATTACAATTCAAGGTGAGATTTGGGTGAGGACATAGCCAAACCATATCAGCATGTGATGTATATTCATCTAATCCTTTCCTGAGGATTAGACCTCCCTGAGGTAATCACTGTGACCTGGGGAAATGAGGTTGCACTGACTGGTACATACTCCCTATCACTGCCTACCTTTGGATTTAGAGATGGAGTCATTTCAAACCAAACCAGCGAACTACTATGAAATAGGAAGAATTGAATAAATACTGGGACTAACCGTGATGTCCACTGCCTTTAGCCAATGAAAACCTTTTATAATTAAACAATGCCCCCTGGATATGTCAATTTTCATATGGCATAGCAGTGCACAACTGTCTAAACTATGCACACACTCCCACATATATGAACACAATCTATGTGAACCCAATAACTAGAACAAAGAGGGGAGAAGGCCATATCAAAGTAGTGAAGATACTGGTAAACTGGAAGTACAAATAATACTATGATTGAACCTATAATTCATTGTCCTAGGTAGAACAGTATACTTTTATGCCTTACTGCTCAAAAGCCACAGACTACTAATAGCTACCACCTCTGTATTTATTCAGAAATAGCTCTTTTACTCTTTCTTCTCAAAGATACAACTCCTAAACCTCATTCCGTTTTTATTGATGCTTCATTATTTCCTGCCAGCATATTTATAAAATATTTTCTTTAGTTGACATTTGCATGTTATTTTTATTTGATCAGGATAGAGGTATATATATTTCTTCCCCCAAATATTCCAAGCCTTCTCAGAGGCAAAACAGACGAAACTAATCTGTCTGTTGAATCCCCTACCAGGGAGCTTGCAACGACTACAGTATTTTAAATTTTATTCAATAAATATTCATCAAGTAAAACACACCATCAACTGAATAAAATGTATTATGGATAATTATAGGTGGCAAGCAGACTATTAAACTAGAATTTATGAACTTTATATTCCTCCAAAGTAGATTCCTACTGTTCCCATAACATGCCTTTCCTTCATTGTTTTTCCTTTCAAATTCAACTCAATTGAACAATCATTTATTTAGAAGATGTTAAGGATACAAATATAACTACTAAATTACTTTGTCCTCAAGGGGTTTACAGTCTAGTCATTTAATCTCCCTTCTAAGAATGCCTCCCCACTCCCTTCTGCCTATGCTAAGCATACCCCTTCTTCAAAGTCCATAGTGAATTTTACTTGCTCCATCAAGCCTTCCTAAGCTATTTTATCCTCAATATTTCTTCCTTCTGCAGAATTGTTAGCTTGTGAAATATATTCATCTAATCCTCCACTTAATCTTCAGTAATTGTAATGTAGCTGTGAATGCCAACTGTTTCTGAGTCACACAGGGTTGCACTATAAAAGAGCCGAAATTGAGATTAGATTAAAAAGAAAGAAGGAAAATGGGCTGTGAAGCATAAGTGTTACTGGAAGGAAGCCATTTTAGACTGCTAAGGCAAACTCCTTCCTCTTGAGGAGTTACTAACCTAGAAACATCATGATCTCAGCCAGCTTTCTCAGGGGACAAGGTATCACCTGGGAAAGGAGGTCCCGGGCCAGCCAACTTGCTTTAAATGATAGGGTCAGATCTACCCTCTTCCCAGCTGCAGTTAATCAGTCTGATTATAATGCCCTCTCCACTACCAAACAAAAAATCCTCTTCCTCTTTCTTGATGAGTTCTAAAATCTCTTTAACAAGATTGGGATGGGGGAGTGGGAAGAGAATGTTCATTTAACAATTGGAAACTTCAGTGTAGTGCATGGTTGAGTTAGGACTTCACTATGACTGAGTTCCAGTTAACATGTAATTAATCAATCATCAAGTGTAAATTGTATATTATTATTTCTCAGCTTTACTGCAAGATAGGAAAGAAGAAAGGAAAGGAGAGAGATGGGGAAGGAAAGGCTATCAGGAGACCAAAAGGTATGTGATGGGGAGAAGCTAATGTCAGAAAAAGGGCTCCAATTTCACCTAGAATTGGCTCTAATCACTGACAAGTGTGCTAAAACAAATAGCAGCTATAACTGAAGAGTTTGGATCAGGAAGCCACCAAAGCAAATAACTCTACTTGGTATAATTTAAGGGTTTTTCCCCTGTAATTTATTTCTTACCAGTAGTAGTTTCATACAGAGGAGCTGCAGTTCACAGGCAATTCATAACAAATATAAATATTTGTCATATTCATCTTCTTCCATTCCAAAGTTATAAACCTTTTATTTTAATTTACTATAAATGTGTCCCTTCAATAATTTTCTTTTTAAATATACATTCTTTTGGGGAAAATATTGAGGTCAATATCATAGCACACAAAGCTGTTTCCCTACCAAATGTCCTCTAGAAGCTTTATATACACTATAAGGTAGACCATTGATCTAGTTCAGAGTGGTGTATCTGGATTTGTCATCTAAGCGAATTTTAACATAGAAGACACTAGAGAAGATGACCACTGCCAAACTGAATTTTAAATCACTGAACATTACATTCACCATGAAGAAGTGATTAATCACTCTTGGGAGAAAACCAGAAGTCTATTTCCTAAAAATGAAATTTAACACATAGAAAAAAAAATTTTTTAATTTATAAAACATACTCTGTGTTTATCATAGGATAAAATTACAGTCAATTACAAGTAACATAATTCCATGGGTACATTTTCCACTGTATCAATTACTGCAGAGCAGCTTCATATCTTGAAAAGAAAAGTTCTGGTTACTGAAAATTCATATTTGAAAACTATTTCTTATCTGTGTTGTGAAGAGCTCAATAAGAGAGATATTTTCAACATGTCTTAACCTTACAAAAAAAATTAAGAACTATTATGTCAAGAAACTTTTTGAAAAAATAAAACCCTCTCCATTTAGCAAATAGTCAATCTAAACATTTATTGATTGTATTCCAATTACATAGTAACTATTCAGTAAGTTGGAAGTATAGTGACCCCAAACAAAAACAAAAAGTTAACGTCAAAAGTCTACACAGAACTCAATAAGTTTTATCTTATCACCTGTATATGTCTTCCAACTGCAGATCAAAGTCTTGAAGCTTCTTTTGATATTTCTGTGTAAACTTACAGAACTCACTGTGGATTGAAGATTTCAAATCAGGGTATGGGCATTCCAAACTTTCTAGTTCAATGGGCAGTTCACTAAGCATGTTAGTCTTTTCTTCCAAAGAATGATCTAGAATCTGAAAAAAAGTATATGATTATTTTATTTAACATAAATGACAATTGAAAAACACATAAATTACTAGCCACATCACACTTACCTTTATACTCCAGTGTGAAAGATCATTTTCTATTCTCTGTTGCTCCAGGCTAAGTCTTTCAAAGATAGTTTTCAATTGTTTCTTCACAAAGTCAACCTATAGGACATTTGGAACAAGTAATATGCAAATTATTGCAATTCATTCCATACTTATATTTAAAGACACAAGAATTATTCTCAAACGCCAATCAGTAATGAAGTTTAAAGACCTGTGGAAGAGAGTTAAAGAGATGCCAGCCAGGTAGGCAGTGCTCATCAGACAAATGAGCTGCAATGAGGCTTCTAGACATCCCAAAAATAAGCTCAGAAAGTTCAGTACAGTCACAGCCACTCTGCACACACATTTTTATTTTCTCTGTGGTAATGCAGAGAACTTACCAGATGTCTGTGCTCCAATCACCCCTTCCTTCTCTTGCATTCTTGCCTCTAATCCCCAGCTGGGCATACATTTATATTTTTTATGACTATTTATAAAGCAATATAACATTACAGAATAACTGAAAAATAGAAAAAATCAAAACCGCCTAAATTTTTATCAAACATAGCACACATATACTCAAGAAGCTTATGCTCAATTAAGGGGAAGCAGCTGACAAACTAATTTTAAAAAAATGTGAGAAAGGGTCAGGAGCAGGAAGGCAATGTCAAAATAGGGTGGTGTAACAGGGAGCGACTGAGGCTTCTTAGCACAGGCCTCTCAGAGAAGAGGACATTTAAGCGAAGATCTACACGGCAAAAAGTGGCATCAAGAGGAGAGAGGAAATAGCCAGTACAGGAAAGGGCCTGGCATGTCGGAGAAACAGAAAGAAGGCCAGCCTGGGTGTGACTGAGCTTTTATGGCAAAGGGGAAATGTCAGGTAGCAGATGTGATTGAAGAAGCAAAAAGGGGGCCAGGTGGCTAGAAGGACTTATGTACTCACAGGAGCCCCTGGGGAATTTCAGCAATAGGATGACTTAATCCCCCTGTGCTGGGGTAAGATCCCAGGATGCACTGGGAGGAGAGGCAAGAATGAAAGCAGGGAAGCCAGTTATGTGACCACTGGGACATTCCAGTCAAGAAATGAGGGTGCTCCACCAGGAGATTATATCCCACACCTGGCCAGGAGGGTCCCACGCCCACGGAGCCTCCCTCACTGCTAGCACAGCAGTCTGCGATCCAACGGCAAGACAGCAGCCAGGCTAGGGGAGGGGTGCCCGCCATTGCTGAGGCTTAAGTAGGTAAACAAAGCCACTGGGAAGCTCGAACTGGGTGGAGCTCACAGCAGCTCAAGGAGGCCTGCCTGTCTCTGTAGACTCCACCTCTGGGGACAGGGCACAGCTAAACAACAACAACAACAACAACAACAAAAGCAGCAGAAACCTCTGCAGACGCAAACGACTCTGTCTGACAGCTTTGAAGAGAGCAGTGGATCTCCCCACACGGAGGCTGAGATCTGAGAATGGACAGACTGCCTGCTCAAGTGGGTCCCTGACCCCTGAGTAGCCTAACTGGGAGACATCCCCCACTAGGGGCAGACCGACACCCCACACCTCACACGGTGTAGTACACCCCTGGGAGGAAGCTTCCAAAGCAAGAATCAGACAGGTACACTCGCTGTTCAGCAATATTCCATCTTCTGCAGCCTCTGCTACTGATACCCAGGCAAACAGGGTCTGGAGTGGACCTCAAGCAATCTCCAACAGACCTACAGCTGAGGGTCCTGACTGTCAGAAGGAAAACTAACAAACAGGAAGGACAGCCACACCAAAACCCCATCAGTACGTCACCATCATCAAAGACCAGAGGCAGATAAAACCACAAAGATGGGGAAAAAGCAGGGCAGAAAAGCTGGAAATTCAACAAATAAGAGCGCATCTCCCCCTCCAAAGGAACGCAGCTCATCGCCAGCAACGGATCAAAGCTGGTCAGAGAATGACTTTGACGAGATGAGAGAAGAAGGCTTCAGTCCATCAAACTTCTCAGAGCTAAAAGAGGAATTATGTACCCAGCGCAAAGAAACTAAAAATCTTGAAAAAAGAGTGGAAGAATTGATAACTAGAATAAGTAATGCAGAGAAGGCCATAAACGAACTGACAGAGATGAAAACCATGACACGAGAAATACGTGACAAATGCACAAGCTTCAGTAACCGACTCGATCAACTGGAAGAAAGAGTATCAGTGATTGAGGATCAAATGAATGAAATAAAGTGAGAAGAGAAATCTAAAGAAAAAAGAAGAAAAGGAAATGAACAAAGCCTGCAAGAAGTATGGGATTACGTAAAAAGACCAAATCTACGTCTGATTGGGGTGCCGGAAAGTGAGGGGGAAAATGGAACCAAGTTGGAAAACACTCTTCAGGATATCATCCAGGAGAACTTCCCCAACCTAGTAGGGCAGGCCAACATTCAAATTCAGGAAATACAGAGAATGCCACAAAGATACTCCTCGAGAAGAGCAACTCCAAGACACATAATTGCCAGATTCACTAAAGTTGAAATGAAGGAAAAAATCTTAAGGGCAGCCAGAGAGAAAGGTCAAGTTACTCACAAAGGGAAGCCCATCAGACTAACAGCAGATCTCTCAGCAGAAACTCTACAAGCCAGAAGAGACTGGGGGCCAATATTCAACATTCATAAAGAAAAGAATTTTAAACCCAGAATTTCATATCCAGCCAAACTAAGTTTCATAAGTGAAGGAGAAATAAAATCCTTTACAGACAAGCAAATGCTGAGAGATTTTGTCATCACCAGGCCTGCCCTATAATAGCTCCTGAAGGAAGCACTAAACATGGAAAGGAACAACCAGTACCAGCCATTGCAAAAACATGCCAAAATGTAAAGACAATCGAGGCTAGGAAGAAACTGCATCAACCAACGAGCAAAATAACCAGTGAACATCATAATGACAGGATCCAGTTCACACATAACAATACTAACCTTAAATGTAAATGGGCTAAATGCTCAAATTAAAAGACACAGACTGGCAAACTGGATAAAGAGTTAGGACCCATCATTTTGCTGTATTCAGGAGACCCATCTCATGTGCAGAGACACACATAGGCTCAAGATAAAGGCATAGAGGAAGATCTACCAAGCAAATGGAAAACAACAAAGGCAGGGGTTGTAATTCTAGTCTCTGATAAAACAGACTTTAAACCATCAAAGATCAAAAGAGACAAAGAAGGCCATTACATAATGATAAAGGGATCAATTCAACAGGAAGAGCTAACTATCCTAAATATATATGCACCCAATACAGGAGCACCCAGATTCATAAAGCAAGTCCTTAGAGACCGACAAAGAGACCTAGACTCCCACACAATAATAATGGGAGACTTTAACAACCCACTGTCAACATTAGACAGATCAACGAGGGAGAAAGTTAACAAGGATATCCAGGAATTGAACTCAGCTTCACACCAAGCAGACCTAATAGACATCTACAGAACTCTCCACCCCAAATCAACAGAATATACATTCTTCTTAGCACCACATCACACTTATTCTAAAATTGACCACATAGTTGGAAGTAAAGCACTCCTCAGCAAATGTAAAAGAACAGAAATTATAACAAACTGTCTCTCAGAACACAGTGCAATCAAACTAGAACTCAGGATTAAGAAACTCACTCAAAACTGCTCAACTACATGGAAACGGAATAACCTGCTCCTGAATGACTACTGGGTACATAATGAAATGAAGGCAGAAATAAAGATGTTCTTTGAAACCAATGAGAACAAAGATACAACGTACCAGAATCTCTGGGACACATTTAAGGCAGTGTGCTGAGGGAAATTTACAGCACTAAATGCCCACAAGAGAAGGCACGAAAGATCTAAAATTGACACCCTAACATCACAATTAAAAGAACTAGAGAAACAAGAGCAAACACATTCTAAAGCTAGCAGAAGGAAAGAAATAACTAAGATCAGAGCAGAACTGAAGGAGATAGAGACACAAAAGCCCTTCAGAAAATAAGTGAATCCAGGAGCTGGTTTTTTGAAAAGATCAACAAAATTGATAGATTGCTACCAAGACTAATAAAGAAGAAAACAGAGTAGGATCAAATAAACACAATAAAAATTGATAAAGGAGATATCACCACTGACCCCACAGAAATACAAACTACCATCAGAGAATACTATAAACACCTCTATGCAAATAAACTAGAAAACCTAGAAGAAATGGATAAATTCCTGGACACATACACTCTCCCAAGACTAAACCAGGAAGAAGTTGAATCCCTGAACAGGCCAACTGCAGGCTCTGAAATTGAGGCAATAATTAATAGCCTACCCACCAAAAAAAGTCCAGGACCAGATGGATTCACAGCTGAATTCTACCAGAGGTACAAGGAGGAGCTGGTACCATTCCTTCTGAAACTATTCCAATCAACAGAAAAAGAGGGAATCCCCTCTAACTCATTTTATGAGGCCAACATCATCCTGATACCAAAGCCTGGCAGAGACACAATAAAAAAAGAGAATTTTAGACCAATATTTCTGATGAACATCGATGCAAAAATCCTCAATAAAATACTGGTAAACCAAATCCAGCAGCACATCAAAAAGCTTATCCACATGATCAAGTGGGCTTCATCCCTGGGATGCAAGGCTGGTTCAATATTCGCAAATCAATAAATATAATCCAGCATATAAACAGAACCAAAGACAAGAACCACATGATTATCTCAATAGATGCAGAAAAGGTCTTTGACAAAATTCAACAGCCCTTCATGCTAAAAACTCTCAATAAGTTCGGTATTGATGGAATGTATCTCAAAATAATAAGAGCTATTTATGACAAAACCACAGTCAATATCATACTGAATGGGCAAAAACTGGAAAAATTCCCTTTGAAAACTGGCACAAGACAGGGATGCCCTCTCTCACCACTCCTATTCAACATAGTATTGGAAGTTCTGGCTAGGGCAATCAGGCAGTAGAAAGAAATAAAGGGTATTAAATTAGGAAAAGAGGAAGTTAAACTGTCCCTGTTTGCAGATGACATGATTATATATTTAGAAAACCCCATCGTCTCAGCCCAGAATCTCCTTAAGCTGATAAGCAACTTCAGCAAAGTCTCAGGATACAAAATTAATGTGCAAAAATCACAAGCATTCCTATACACTAATAAGAGACACAAAGAGAGCCAAATCATGACTGAACTCCCATTCACAATTGCTTCAAAGAGAATAAAATACCTAGGAATCCAACTTACAAGGGATAGGAAGGACATCTTTAAGGAGAACTACAAACCACTGCTCAGTGAAATAAAAGAGGACACAAACAAATGGGAAAACATTCCATGCTCATGGACAGGAAGAATCAATATCATGAAAATGGCCATACTGCCCAAGGTAATTTATAGATTCAATGCCATCCCCATTAAGCTACCAGTGACTTTCTTCACAGAATTGGAAAAAACTTCTTTAAAGTTCATATGGAACCAAAAAAGAGCCGCATTGCCAAAACAGCATGGTACTGGTACCAAAACAGAGATATAGACCAATGGAACAGAACAGAGCCCTCAGAAATAATATCACACATCTACAATCATTTGATCTTTGACAAACCTGACAAAAACAAGCAATGGGGAAAGGATTCCCTATTTAATAAATGGTGTTGGGAAAACTGGCTAGCCATATGCAGAAAACTGAAACTGGACCCCTTCCTTATACCTTATACAAAAATTAACTCAAGATGGATTAAAGACTTAAACATAAAACCGAAAACCATAACAACCCTAGGAGAAAACCTAGGCAATACCATTCAGGACAGAGACATAGTCAAGGACTTCATGTCTAAAACACCAAAAGCAACGGCAACAAAAGCCAAAATTGACAGATGGGATCTAATTAAACTAAAGAGCTTCTGCACAGCAAAAGAAACTACCATCAGAGTGAACAGGCAATCTACAGAATGGGAGAAAAGTTTTGCAATCTACTCATCTGACGAAAAGGGCTAATATCCAGAACCTACAAATAACTCAAACAAATTCACAAGAAAAAAACAAACAACCCTATTGAAAAGTAGGCAAAGGATATGAACTGACACTTCTCAAAAGAAGACATTTATGCAGCCAACAGACACATGAAAGAATGCTCATCATCACTGGCCATCAGAGAAATGCAAATCAAAACCACAATGAGATACCATCTCACACCAGTTAGAATGGCAATCATTCAAAAGTCAGAAAACAACAGGTGCTGGAGAGGATGTGGAGAAATAGGAACACTTTTACACTGTTGGTGGGACTGTAAACTAGTTCAACCATTGTGGAAGACAGTGTGGTGATTCCTCAAGGATATAGAACTAGAAATACCATTTGACCCAGCCATCCCATTACTGGGTATACACCCAAAGGATTATAAATCATGCTACTATAAAGACACATGCACACGTATGTTTATTGCGGCACTATTCACAATAGCAAAGACTTGGAACCAACCCAAATGTCCATCAATGACAGACTGGATTAAGAAAATGTGGCACGTATACACCATGGAATACTATGCAGCCATAAAAAAGGATGATGTCATGTCCTTTGCAGGGACATGGATGCAGCTGGAAACCATCATTCTCAGCAAACTATTCCAAGAACAGAAAACCAAACACCGCATGTTCTCACTCATAGGTGGGAATTGAACAATGAGAATACTTGGACACAGGAAGGGGAACATCACACACTGGGGGCCTGTCATGGGGTGGAGGAAGTGGGAAGGGATAGGATTAGTAGATATACCTAACGTAAATGACGACGAATTAATGGGTGCAGCACACCAGCATGGCACATGTATACATACGTAACAAACCTGCATGTTGTGCACGTGTACTCTACAACTTAAAGTATAATAAAAAAAAAATATATATATACACATATAAAAGAATAACTCAAAAAATATTTAGCGGATAGAATTAGCTGACCTATTTAAATATTAATTACATATTAATATTAACTAATACACAAGTCACACATTGTTTCTTTTCTCAAACTCTTCTAGTTGGGATAAAAATGAAGTATTACATTATCGAAAAGAAAGGTAACATACTAACCTCTTCCAATACTTTCACGGAGTTACACTCAATATGTGGGTGTGAATGCTGCAAAGTGTGATGCTGTCTGTATTTTAGATCTGCTCTCAGCTGCTGAATAGGATTTATCACATTTTTAAGATATGTGCACCATTGTTCTGATAGCTCTTGCTCTATGGTGAAACAAAATGGAATCAAAGGAACACATTATTATTTTAAGTGTCTCCAAGAACAGATGATTAGAGTACAGATTTATTTGGGGATTCCTTTAGAAAAAAACTAACGGCAGTTAATATTAAAAGAACATGAAGTGAGTGGCCCATTCTCATTCTTCAAAATAAAACTCTCCTTTAAATATAGGATTAAACAAATCTTACCAAAATTTGTAAGGTCACAAAGACATTCATTTCCAATGTTCTCTTCATTGAGAAGGGATTTTATTTCAGATTCCATTTTACATCTGAAATAGATGTGATCTCAATAAATGTTACAATCATAAACATACATCTAGCTTTTTAAAAAATAACCAAAGAGATATTTAATCTAATGTGGCTTTGTCATCCATTCATTTATTTAAACCATGTACTAAATTCCTAACATGGCTTGAGTCCTTGCTAGACACTGAGATAGATGCATAGGCTCAGACAGAAGAAACAGCATGAGCAAAGGCCAGCCCACAGCAGGTCCTAGCATTGCGTGTGGAGAGGGCCTGGGGCATTGGGAAGCATTGAAGGTCGGTAGACTGACCTCACTTCCTCAGATCCATGTTTCAGAAAGATTCCCAAGACAGCAAGATAGAGCAGAAGGAGATGTGAACGATAGAGATGGAATATGAAGAGGAGGGTGTCAGACAAACCTAGACCAACAAGGAGGTAATTTTTAAAGTTCAGAAAGAATGAGACCCTGAATCGCAGAGGTGGAAGTATACTTTATTTTTTATATACTAATAAGAACAACAAATCTTCATGAGCTTATATATGTATACATATATATGTGTACACAAGTATGTACATATATAAAATATATACATTATATATAGATAAAATATATTATATATAATATATATTATATAATATATAAAATATATAATATATATATTATATATTTTTTATATATGTATATTATATATATATATTTTTTGACCGAGTCTCCCTTGGTCACTCAGGCTGGAGTGCAGCGGCATAATCTCGGTTCACTGCAACCTCTGTCTCCTGAGTTCAAGTGATTCTCATGCTTAAGCCTCCCAAGCAGGTGGAACTACAGGCACGTGCCACCACACCTAGCTGATTTGTGTGTGTGCGTGTATTTTTAGTAGAGACAGGGTTTCACTATGTTGGCCAGGCTGGTCTTGAACTCCTGACCTCAGGTGATCTGCCTACCTTGGCCTCCCAAAGTGCTGGGATTACAGGTGTGAGCCACCATACCTGGCCTATATATTTTAAAAAGAGTCATTTTTTAGAATAAAACCATAACTAACTCGAAATGGGTATCCACAAATATTATAGTCTACCCCTTGCTTATGGCAGATTCAATTAAATCATAGAAAAGAAAAGAATTTTATCATGATTATTACAGTATTAAAATGGTATAAAATTAAAAAGCAGCAATTATAATCCTTTAATATAATTATTATTTTTATTTTTCCAGATAAGTTTCTAGCCCTCATCTACATGTAGATATATTTCACATGGTCATAACATGGCATACTTAACATTTTATATTGTGGGTTTTTTTTTTTTTTTTTACTAACACTAATTTTCTTTTAGATATTTCTAAATGGTTTTCATAATTATCATTTAATGACTCCATAGTATTCCATTTTATGTATGTGTCATTCTTTTTTTTTTTTTTTTTTGAGAAGGATTCTCATTGGGTTACCCAGGCAGGAGTGCAGTGGCGTGATCTCAGCTCACTGCAACCTCCACCTCCCGGGTTCAAGCGATTCTCCTGCCTCAGCCTCCTGAGTAGCTGGGACTACAGGTATGCGCCATCATGCCTGGCTAATTTTTGTATTTTTAGCAGAGACAGGATTTCACCATGTTGGCTAGGCTAGTCTCAAACTCCTGACCTCAGGTGATCCACCTGCCTCAGCCTCCCAAAGTGCTGTGTCATAATTTTCTAAGCCAATTTACATGGGGCAAGGATTTGGTTTTTGTTTGAATGTATAAAGGAGGGGTGATATTGTAAATGATACCTCACTGTCTATTTTTCCAGCAGGTAGTTTCTGCCAGAAATATTTTTAAGATCACATTTGCAACTGTTACATGGAGGATGAGTGCATAATGGTTGAGTCAAACCAGAAGTTATTCCAGAACAGATTTGTTTAACCAAAAACATAGCACTTAAAAACCATCTAGCTCAGCACCCAGAAAGTCATAACAGAGCATATAAACTGCCAAAAAAATGAAGACATGGGTAATTTTTGATGTTCTGAGGAGACTGATTCTCCACCTAGAACTTTGGCACCTCTCTGGAAGGATAAGAACCTGTACCAGGTAGACACCTGAAGGCCCAAAAATGCCCTTCACCAGGATGTCTTATTTGCAGGTGGTTGCACTGAGTAGATTATTATGTCATCTGGGCAAATGAGCACACAAAAACTTAAGGGATTCTTTGTGGTACCAGAATGAAACAATGGAGAAAGTACCTCTGGGAAAGTATATCAAAAACCTCAAGGGGTATATAGTTTCATTAAGCATAACACAATTTAAATAAAATGGTACAAATATAAATATTAAACATAATTTTACATTTGAAAATTTTGTCTAGTTTTCTTAGTACAGATTACAAAGAATTAAAATTTGGCAACTTGTTTTCATTTTGTTTTGTTGTTTTTAGACATGGGGTCTCACGATGTTGCCCAGGCTAGAGTGCAGTAGCTGTTCACAGGTGCAATCATAACGCACTGCAAACTTGAACACCTAGGCTCAAGTGATCCTCCTGCCTCAGCCTCCCAAGTAGCTGGGACTACTGGTATGCACCATCACACCCTGGCAAAACTTCTTTTGTTTTTGCCAGCAAGGCTAGACCAGTTGGATCTCAGCTGACGTAAACAGAACCCTGTAGAAAAAGGAAAAAGCTACTCAACTCCAAGGTCATAGAGCACAGAAGTTAGGGGCAAACGTTCCAATCCCAGCTCCACACAGACTAGGTTATTTATGATCTACAAATAACTTTCATCATCTGAGACACAAGACTCTCATTTGTAAAACTGAGACAGCAATAACTACTACTTTGCAGGGTCATTGTAAATATTAAAGGAGATAAAACATGTAAAGGACTTAACATATTCAGTTGGTGCAAAAATAATTGTGGCTTTTGCCCAACCTAGTATTACGTGGCACATATTGAATTACCTAACAAACGTTAGGTGTCATTGTAGGCCCTTATCCTCTGCCTGCCTGAGTTTCTTAAATGTTGTCTTTTATGGTAAGGCATAGAATCTTACTTATTAAAAGGGGATGTCGATTTCTAAAGGTTGACAAACACTGTTAGGACTTTAACTACTTCTAATTTGTTGGTGGCCCTAAATTCTCCACAAGGTAGTCATTTCTCTAACTTATCTCCTATTGCTGTTAGTTTTCAGTAGCACTAAACACAAATTGAAATTAGCCTGCATTCTAGAATAACACAGAAACTTATCCTGGAATTCTTCATTTTGTCCAATTTTCAGCCCCTTAGAAGTTCTGAGACATTAAGGTTATCATTACCTAAGTGTTCCCCACCTCCATTTTCTTTGTGTCATTCCAGGTCAGCCAAAAGAATTATTTTCCATCATGATATATATACATCTCTTCTGCCTAGCTTAAGAACAACTTAATATACACAGTAAGAAAGATGTGGAACAGCCAAGATTAAAAAAAAAAAAACTTTACCCAGTGTCTTCCTTTACATTTGAACTTGAATCAGTGAACACCATAATTAAAGCTTCCTAATGGCTTTCCTTTTTGTCATGTTTCAAGTTATGCACATTTTCAAAAAAAAAATTCCAAAGGGCTCAAACATTCTCTCCACAAAAGGTGACTTTTGAGGGATAGGATGGGTCTAATTTCATTGTTTTTATAGTAGATGTATGGTGATGAAATCCATATAACTTTGTTTTTCTATGTTTTAAGTTACACAATAATGTAAAACCACTTTCAATTATAAGCCTTCTACTTCACAGAGGAGTCACCTGCCAGAATAAGAAACTCATCAACATGAAAAATACCTAAGTCAAAAGTAAAGTTAATGGTATTTAGAAACTTTACTTAGAATAAGACCACAGAAATTACCTCTTTTGATATAAATGTTTTAAAATGCACATTTTAAAAGCACACTTTATAAACATCATCACTAAAACAAGTATATATGCTATAAATGAAGGAGAAACACATCTGCCTTCTTTTTTTGCCTTGACTTTTGAAAAAAACTAATTTTTCAAAGATTACAATGAAGATCAACTGTAGAATCAATATTTCATTTTAATTTATCTTTATGTGACTGCTGGAAATAATAACAAAAGTCAAAAAGCAAAATTGAGTAAGTTAGTAATGATGCAGTTACACCCAGAAACCATTTGCAACTTGAACTCCTTGTTCATTAGGTCATCCATGTATTAAAAGCATTTACATCTCTCCTACGTATTCTACTACATAAAAATGAATATGATGAGATATTTGCCTGTGATAGGATCTCTACCACTTTATAGGGAAGAAAAACACATAACCAAAACATTATAATCCAATATGCTAAGTATGATACAACTAAATACAAGTATGAGAGTGGGAGTGTGGAAGTGATTGGCACATACAGAAGATTATCTTCTTTCCGAAAGGAGGCAAAAGCCATATTAATATATTCACTGGATTTCAGATTAAGCTGAGGAAATGAAAGGATTTTAATTTAACTCACATTCAAGCTGTAACTTTAAATTTTTTATTGCAATGGTTAATTAACATGGAACATTATAGAACATCTGACGAGATAAGTGCGATTCCTAGTAATTCCTACGTGTTCTTAACTATTTCCCCCAGTTCTTACCTGACTTCATTCAGTCTCTGGTATTCTTGCCACCACACTTGCTTGTGTTGTTTTATTAGTGTTTGTTCTTTGGATATCTTTGAAGTCAACATTGCTTTTCTGATCTAGATTTAGAGGAACAAAAGAGGAGCAACTTCAAAGATTTCAGAATGTGTTTTTCACAAAGAAATGTTTAATCTGAATTTTCTAAGTTAAATAGTTGCTCTTGTTAAATTCTTATTAGTGCATCTTCTAACACAAAATCTACCTAAAATAAGTTTGGTTTCTTAAAGCAGGGAGGAGAAAGAAAAATGGTTAGGAATACTGACAACCTTAAGAACTGTTTTTAAAGTACTTATTAAAGGTGAAGTCATTCTATTTTCCATACATGAAATAAATAATACCTTAATTCATATCACCCCAGAAAATTTTTCAAGAGGTCTCATTCCTACCCTTTTGGGTTTATCTTCCCTGTCAGGTATAATAGGCATCTTTATTCACATTTTTGGAGGACAATATTTATTGAATGTATGAGAAGTTAAAAGATGTCATCAAGATTATAAAGCTCATAAACATCAGAGTAACAAAGAACCTTGATGTTTAGATTGGTTTATCCCTCAGCATAAGATGGGAAAGATTCATTGGATAAGTTTTTAGAAGGCCTGGCTTCAACATTTACTAGAAATATGACCTTGAACACACAATTTTAATCTTTCAACTCTATGTACATCTTTGTAAACAAAATTTTTTAATTTAAGCAAATATTTATTTGATGATACTTAAAGGAATATGAAAAATCACGTAGCATTGAAATCTAAATTTTCAACTGAACTTAATTTTTCCTCAATTTTATGACTTTTTAAAAATGTAGCACATAATGAATGCTTTTGGGTTTCAGCTGAAAGGTTTTATCAGCCCTGGATCTGTTTGCCTTAGATTCATTTCTGGCTGTTTGCCTGATCTGCTCCATCTCACAGAGCAGCCTGTGTTTCTCAGGCACCCCTATCAGTTGGCTTCAGCCAAAGCAAGACCCTGGCATGGGAGACTGAAGGCAAGGAAGAAAGGAGAAGCCAAAAGATTACATCATCTTGCCTTCTCTACTCTCACAGGGTCTCCAGGAGCATTTGCTCATGTCCATTGCCCCAACTTTTCTCTGAACAGTTCCGCTACGTTCCAACTATCTCTGGGTAACCTCACCCCAGGAATGTGGCATGGCCTTGCTTCTTCTGTATGTCCCTCTGACCTACAGATGGCAGTGACTTCCTGTACTTGTCAACTTCTGTATTGCCTCCCAGTCCTCTGCCTTCTCAGTGCTATCACCTGCATAACCATCTTCCTACATTAAAAATCCCTCTACTCTGAATCCTCAAGTAATGTCTGTTCCCTGGTTAGACTCTAACTTATACTCATGCATACTCCAAACTCAAGTATTCCATATTAACAATTTTAAACTACAAAATTGTAAATCAGAAACTTGATGAAATACACACATTTCATAATTTCTCTGCTGTTAAAGCACTTAGTACCCTACAAGCTTTAAAAGATCAATACTGGAGATGTAAAGACTTCAGAAGACAAGTTCTAAAAAGGAATCTTTATAATGCATGCTATTTCCAGCCGTCATTCACTGATTGCTTTAACCTTGAGTTTATCTTTCTGCTGTTCTGGTTACTGATTCAAAATTAGGGATATAAGAAAACAACCCAAAGATTACTTTTAAAAACTACAAAGTCAAAGTCAAATATTTTCCTAAGAAGATCTTAAGAGTGTTGCAATTATGAAATTTAGGAGGGAAGTACATTTTTAAAAGCACAGGACACTGCAGAAAAACATTCAGCAGTCTCTATTTTACCTACCAAAAAATACAAGTACACAGTATTTCTAAAATCTGACATTTTAATGTTCACTTTAAGAATGCTTAAAACTCATTCTAGCCATTTACCATAGACAGTATCTAAAGTCTGTTGTAACAGATACAACTTTTAAAATTAGATTTCTTTGGCATATTTGGTACACATGGTACAAAAAAATTAAAATACATTGGTGAAAGACGGGGACACATTTTTATAGTTTGTAAAAAAAATCAATGCTCTCGCCTTTGGGCCCAGGGAAAGTCCAATTACGTAGACAATAAAAGTCAAAATAAACCTAATATTTTTCACTAGACAATTCCAATATTTTGCACAACACACTGATTTTTTTATAAATTCACTCATTGGTTCCACTTCTATCCTTGGGCTAAAAATGAAAAAAAAAAAAAGTCTTAAAAAGAGCAAAAAGATTTAAAGTTCTGTCTTTACCAAGAGAGAGATGTCTAGGTGATTCTAATTCATTTTACTGGGCAATATGCCATATAAAGTCAATACTTAGGGTGGATGATAATTTGTGCAGAATGCTGACGATTCAAAAATACTCTGGAAAAATGACAAAACAATGAATTCACAAAAGACTTAGAAACCAGGGGTTTCCTGTGTATGGCTTATTGTGATGGTCCAAGATAATAAAACCTAAATAGGCATCTTGAAATATTACAAAAGTCCTTTGAACCAGAAGATCCATCTTTTGAGACAGATGTCAATAACTAGTAGATAACTGGTTACATGTATGTATATGTTTGTCAAATGTCACTGGGATGTACGTTTGAGATATATACATTTTACTACCTGTGAGTTATAACTCAATAAAGAACTGTTAACACAAATAAAAAGGAAAAAAAACTACAGTAAGATGCAATTTCTCATTTATTGGGTTGGCAAAAACTCAATTGTTTAACAAAACACTCTGTGAAACTAAAGAAAGCATGTTCCCTCTAATATTGCTAGTGGGAATACAAAGTGATACAACCCCCATAGAAGGGAATTTGGAGATGTATCACAAGATTTCACATGGATTTATCCGGTGACCTAGCAGCTTCATTTATAGAAATTCATCTGAAAACTATATTGGTGAACGTATAAAAGATATATGCACAAAGCTATTCACTGCAGTACCATTTGTAATAGAAAAAGATTAGAGCACAAAACTTTCATCAATAAGTGTTCTTGCCAAAATTAATTGAACTTGAATCTGATCAAGTCCCTAAATATAACTATCAATTTACTGGAAACACAAGAAACAGAAAAACATGTTGAATGGCACCACCAGGATGTAATCTGCCTAATTCAGACTATAAGACAAACAATACAATTTCTTCAAAAAATAAATTACAAAATACAAGAGGATAGAGGAGCAAATCTAAAAAAAAAGTTATAATGTACAGATTATATCTAGAAGCTGATTTAAATAAACTTTAAGACAAAATTTTTGAGATAATCAGGAAAATTTAACACTACATATTTGAAATTATTAAGACAATAACATTTTTAGACATGGTAATAGTATTATAGGCTTTTAAAAATCTTTATTATTTCAGCAATATATGTTGAAATATTTATGGGTGAAATATTATGATGTCTGTGATTTGCTTCAAAACAATCTGGCACAGGGGGTGGTTTGTGGGTAGGAGTATAGAGGAAACAATGGTCAAAAGTTGATTATTGTAGAAGCTGAATGATGTGACACGGAGATTCACTATACCATTCAATCCAATTGTTCATATGTTTATAATTTTCTATAACATTTTTTAAAAGAATTAATAAAGCCTTGAGCTGTACAAGAATTATCTCAGCAAAGAAATTCAAATTTAAAAATAATTGCAAAGATCTCTTTAACAGTTAATACACTGGGAATGAACAGTTACATACAATGTACCAAAATTGGTCTCACTTTTTAGTCCAACTCTATTATTTGTCTTCAGGTTCAATCTCAGCC
The DNA here is from genome assembly GCF_009764315.1 of Trachypithecus francoisi. NCBI lineage: Eukaryota > Metazoa > Chordata > Mammalia > Primates > Cercopithecidae > Trachypithecus > Trachypithecus francoisi. Next base: position 84,479,251 of record NW_022681458.1, on the reverse strand, counting down.
TTTGAAAGACTAGATCACTGACTGTCCACTTCAGTCTTATATGGTTGGCATCCCAGAAATTGTGCATGATCAATGACACAGTGATTATATAAATGACCATCACATCTAGCTTGTTAATAATATCAGTAGTACAAATCAGACAAGTAACTATGCATTCTAGATGTAACTTGAAGCAATAATCTCTTTATGTGCTTTAAATGTTAATATTTTATCATTTTATTTAAATATGTTTAATATTGCCAGAGAAAAGTGCTGTAATAATTAACAATGATTATTAAAACTGTAAATTACATGTCTAAAAAAAGAGTGCATTTAAATGGTAAAATAAATAGGGAAGTAGGCCAATAATTAATATAAATATTAAGAGAGAATGTGTTAGCTATGAAACATTAAGAATAATAATATATTCTTTTTGAGCCTATATATTTTTAATTCAAGTAATATATGAAAGAATAACAGAGATACTATTATAATCATAATTCTAGTTAGTGTGGACTATTTTTTATCTTAGCATTCAGGACATTAAAAAAAAATTTGAGTTGTATTTAATTTCCATTTATTTAATTCCACTTAAGCCATGAGTCTTTTAAGAAAAAGTCCTATTTGGCAATTGTTCACAACTTACAAGAATAAATTAAAAGCAAAATGTCAACTTGCCACCTCTAAATTAAATTAGAAGGGAAGACTCCAAAAAATAACGTACAACAATATTCCCAATGCATTTTCCTTAATCCAGATATAATAAAAAATGAGAACTGCATGAAGAAAAAAAAGCAAGTGTTAGAAAATGATGAAGTACCTAGGACACATTTTGTTCTCACTAGCTGGAATTCAAAACAACAGACATCCCAAAATGCTTTAAAAGGACAATTCCTTATCATCATGAATCTACCGAGACCGAAAATGGAAGCAAAAGCTTGTCAAAACGATTGCTGCAGACTGTGAACCGTTTTCATTAGTTAAAGACAAGGGATTTTTTTGGAGATTTGCCAAGCTATGAATCCCAGGTACACAGTTATTTCTAGAAAAGCTTCTTCCTGAATTACATTCCGCTATGAACAAAAAGGTTACTGATGTTATTTAAAATGCCAGTTGAACGTGAGCATCTGTTTAACCGCACAAATACGTAAATACAGTGACCAGGGTAGCAATCCAGTGGCTGACAGTGCTGAGAAATTACTGTTCCTGCACTTGATATCAAACTATAAAGACCACAATAATAATTAAAAATCTGAAATATATTGATTCTTTCATAATGAGTCTATCACCAAAGAGAAATTCACTTTGACAAACTACTGATTTTAACACTCAACCATTCTACATTCAGTCAAAATGTCTTTTTTGGTACATCTCGAATGGATGGATGGATGGATGGTATTAGAAATATAAGTGTGTATATATACATACATGAATATTTATTTATCTATTCCAATACTGACAAGGGTGTAGAGAATACATTTGTTTGGTATCTTCATTAAAACAATACCTTGGGAAAGAAACTTGGTAACAGGTCTCAAAAACACTAAAAAACACTCACACTTTTGATCCAGATGTCCCAATCATGGGAATTTTTCCCATGAAAGTAGAGGATTCTAAAACATGAAAAGTCTCTATGCTTGAAGTAGCATAATTTCTATTATCACAAAATTGGGTACATCTCAAATATCTAAAAATTGGGGTGGGATAATGCATGGATCATTTTCTCTTCGGAGTACTTGTCATTCCTGTTTTTACCTGGTTAATTCTTTTGTATTATATTTTTAATTGATATATTGTAATTGTGCATATTTATGGGCACAATTTGATGTTTTGATACATATATACGTTATATAAAAATATACATTAAATCAGGGTATTTAGCACGGCCATCGTCACATGCATTTATCATTTCTTTGTGGGGAGTATATTCAACAGCCTCTCTTCTGTTTTGTAATATACAACACCTTACTGTTATTCATCCTCACCCTACTGTGCAATAGAACACCAGAACTGATTCTTCCTATCTCATTGTAACTTTGTACTTTATTGGCCTTGAGATCCCAATTCCAATATCCCTTCCTCAAAAAAGCCTTCCCTAACCACTCAGTGAAGATCAAATCCTATTATACACCAGACAGCATGGTTTTTATTGCAGTTTATACTTGGGATAATTTTACTTCCAGGCTTATTTGATAAACACTGACTCCTCTCCCTCCCCCAGCAAACAGTAAATTTCATAAAGGTAAGGGCTGTATTTTGCTTACCATTGTATCTTCAAGGCAAATAGTAGACACATAATAAATATGTACTGGCTTGAACAATTAAGTATTTAAAAGATTATGTGACAGACCGTTAGGGAGAAAAGTATACATGATTTCATGTCTATGCTTATCATGGGAAAAATAAAATGCATATTATGTTTATGTTTATATATATGTGTACAATAAACAGAAGTCAGGAATATGAAAAGTTTTGTTAGGATGATAGTAATATAAGTGACTTTACCACAAAATTTCTTTGAATGTTCCCATAACATTAACTTATTTTAAATTTATATAAACCAAATAAATAATGCCCTGGCTTTTAAGTGGTTGCCTTAGTTTGAGGAGATATAGCCCATGAATATATGGTAATCTCTCCAGAATAGAGTATCAAATGTGCTTTGAAATCATAACAATTGCCTTCTATAAAAAAAGGTATTAACAATAAAAGGCAAAATGAACAAACCATGAAAATTGTGAATACAAACAACATGCAAATTATGTAACAAGTTGCTTCACCTAATCTGTTTTTACTGCAGTCAAGTAATGAAAATACTGTTTTTAATGAACTCTATTATTTCCACAAGAAAGAATCATACTGTGTGAATAATCCTAAACTATACATGGTCCTAAAATACTGTGCAAAATCATTTGCACATAATCTCCTTTCAAATCTAGCCTAGGTTCACCCTGGCCTGGAACATATCTTTAAGCCAAAAACGGAATTCTAGAGAAGAGAGCACCTGAGGACATATTTGTATAGTGTTGGAGAAGGAGTCTTAATCAGGTAATAGTCCGCAGCTGGTAATTACTAACAATTTTTATTCTTCAGATTAAGTTGGAAGTTGTTGAAAGCTAGTAAAAAAACTGTCTTTCAAAAAATAAAGTTGAATTCAGACCTCAAAGAGTTGTTCTGAACATTAAATGGGTAATGCATGAATGCATGTAAACTATATAATGGTGCCTGAGAGCATTCGATAAATGTTAGCTGCTATTCACTATTATTACTACTTGGGAGTTTCTAACAACTATTTGGAATGTCATTTATTTTCACATTGACATTGTAAACACTTTCTAGCAATTCAATTTTCTAAAACTAGAAAAACACATACACACATAACTTCTAACCTTTAGCTCTGCAGAGGCAGAAGCTAATTTCTTTGCTTCAGTTAATACACGCAATTGTTGATAGTCTACTGGTTTGCACTTGGTGTTTCTCATCTCATTTTTCATATGCAATACCAGATTATCTATTAGGTATAAAAATAGAAAAATGACAAAGAAAGAATATCATGTTATTGGAAGTCAAAATATAATTAGGGCAACATATCGACTTCAGATGTTATTTTTAAATATTTTTAAGCAAATATAAGAAACAATATATTACAATATTGATAATATATTTGAGGCCTCTATTTCTAGAAATTATTATAATATAGCCCCTTTATTTCTTGCACAACATTACTTCTGAAAGGGTACAGAGGGAACACTTTCAGCTAAATTAGTACCGTATATTGAAGATTTTAGAAAATTATAATGCCAAGCTACAAAGTATGATGACTGTTAACCCATTCTTTTTATTTAAAATGTGATAGACATCAACTGTGAATATTAAGTATCACATCATTATAAATCAAATTATATAAATAGATTTTTCAATCATAGATGCATTTTTAACTTAGAAAAATCAAAATAATTTTAATTAAATTTGAAAAAAGGTTGAAACTGAAAGCTAAAACTTTAATACATTGAAAAATATTAAAATCATGTAAAATGTTTGAGTAATCTACATCCAAATACATACAATGTCCTAGTCCGGTATGATATGAGCCATTTGGATAAAGCAAAACACAAGCAAGAGTTACTCTAAGTTCAAGTAGCATAAAGTATACAATAACTTGAGTAACTCAAACAAAACATGTACTTCCACCTCAATTATATGAATAATTCATCTGTGTCATATAAAGTAATTAGGATTTATTAAGTAAATCATGGATCACATGACTATAGAAAGCTCTCAAATGATTTCAGGCCAATCACAGTGAAAGAAAGCAAGGGTAGGGAGACCTGGCAAGATGGCCAAATAGCAACAGCTCTAGTCTGCAGTGCCCAGCTAGATCAATGCAGAAAGTGGGTGATTTCTGCATTTCCAACTGAGGTACCTGGCTCATCTCACTGGGACTGGTTAGACAGTGGGTGCAGCCCATGGACAGCAAGCTGAAGCACAGTGGGGTGTCACCTCACCCAGGAAGCACAAGGAGTTGGGGAACTCCCTCCCCTAGCCAAGGGAAGTCATGAGGGACTGTGACGTGAGGAATGGTGCACCCCAGCTCAAATACTATGCTTTTCCCATGGTCTTTGCAACCCACAGATCAGGAGATTCCCTTGAATGCCTACTCCACCAGGGCCCTGGGTTTCAAGCACAAAACTGGGCAGCCATTTCAGCAGACACCCAGCTAGCTGCAGGAGTTTTTTCATACCCTAGTGGTGCCTGGAATGCCAGTGAGACAGAACCATTCACTCCCCTGGAAAGGGGGCTGAAGCCAGGGAGACAAGTGGTCTAGCTCTGTGGATCCCACCCACATGGAGCCCAGCAAGCTGAGAACCACTGGCTTGAAATTCCCGCTGCCAGCACAGCAGTCTGAAGTTGACCAGGAATGACTGAGCTTGGTGGGGGTAGGGGTGTCTACCATTACTGAGGCTTGAGTAGGTGATTTCCCTCTCACAGTGTAAACAAAGCCACAGGGAAGTTCCAACTGGGCAGAACCCTCTGCAGCTCAGCAAAGCTGCTGTAGACAGACTACCTCTCTAGATTCCTCCTCTCTGGGCAGGGCATCTCTGAAAAATAGGCAGCAGCCTCAGTCAGGGGCTTATAGATAAAACTCCCATCACCCTGGGACAGAGCACCTGGAGGAAGGGGCAGGCGGCTCTGAGTGCAGCTTCACCAAACTTAGACTTCCCTGCCTGTCAGCTCCTTGCAGCGGATCTCCAAGCACAGTGTTCGAGCTCTGCTAGGGGTCAGACTGCCTCCTCAACTGGGTCCCTGACCCTCATGTCTTCTGACTGGGAGACACCTCCCTGCAGGGGCAGACAGACACCTCATACAGGAGAGCTCCACCTGGCATCTGGCGGGTGCCCCTCTGGAACAAAGCTTCCAGAGGAAGGAACAGGCAGCAACCTTTGCTGTTCTGCAGCCTCCACTGGTGATACCAAGGTAAACAGGGTCTGCAGTAGACCTCCAGCAAACTCCAGCAGACCTGCAGCAGAGGGGCCTGACTGTTAGAAGGAAAACTAATGAACAGAAAGGAATACTATCAACATCAACAAAAAAGAAACCCCAGCCAAAGGTCACCAACATCAAAGATCAAAGATAGATAAATCCACGAAGATGGGGAAAAGCTAGTGCCAAAAGGCTGAAAATTCTAAAAACCAGAATGCCTCTTCCCCTCCAAAGGATCACAACACCTTGCCAGCAAGGGAACAAAACTGGATGGAAAATCAATTTGACGAATTGACAGAAGTAGGTTTCAGAAGATGGGTAATAACAAACTCCCCCGAGCTAAAGGAGCATATTCTAACCTAATTCAAGGAAGCTAAGAACCTTGAAAAAAATTAGTTGAACTGCTAACTGGAATAAACAGTTTAGAGAAGAACATAAATGAACTGATGGAGCTGAAAAACACAGCACAAGAACTTCATGAAGCATACACAAGTATCAATAGCTAAATGGATCAAGCAGAAGGAAGGATATCAGAGGTTGAATATCAACTTAATGAAATAAAATGTGAAGATAAGATTAGAGAAAAGAGAATGAAAAGGAACAAACAAAGCCACCAAGAAATATGGGACTATGTGAAAAGACCAAACCTATGTTTGATAGGTGTACCTGAAAGTGACAGGGAGAATGGAACCAAGTTGGAAAACATTCTTTAGGATATTATCCAGGAGAACTTCCTCAACCAAGTAAGACAGGCCAACATTCAAATTCAGGAAATACAGACAACAACACAAAGATACTCCTCCAGAAGAGCAACCCCAAGACACATGATCATTAGATTCACCAAGGTTGAAATGAAGGAAAAAATGTTAAGGGCAGCCAGAGAGAAAGGTTCGGTTACCCACAAAGGGAAGCCCATCAGACTAACAGTGGATCTCTCTGCAGAAACCCTACAAGCCAGAAGACAGTGGAGGCCAATATTCAACATTCTTAAAGAAAAGATTTTCAACCCAGAATTTCATATCCAGCCAAACTAAGCTTCATAAATGAAGGAGAAATAAAATCCTTTACAGACGAGCAAATGCTTAGAGATTTTGTCACCACCAGGCCTGCCTTACAAGAGCTCCTGAAGGAAGCACTACATACGGAAAGGAACAACTGGTACCAGCCACTGCAAAAACATACCAAATTGTAAAGACCATCGGCACTATGAAGAAACTGCATCAACTAACAGACAAAATAACCAGTTAGCATCATGATGACAGGATCAAATTCACACATAACAATACTAACCTTAAATGTAAATGGGCTAAATGCCCCCAATTAAAAACACAGACTGACAAACTGAATAAAGAGTCAAGACCCAACAGTGTGCTCTATTCAGGAGATCCATCTCACATGCAAAGATACACACAGGCTCAAAATAAAGGGATGGAGGAATATTTACCAAGCAAATGGAAAGCAAAAGAAAAAAAAAAAGCAGGGGTTGCAATCCCAGTCTCTGACATAACAGATTTTAAACCAACAAAGATCAAAAGAGACAAAGAAGGGCACTACATAATGCTAAAGAGATCAAAGCAACAAGAAGAGCTAACTATCCTACATATGTATGCACCCAATACAGATTCATAAAGCAAGTTCTTAGAGACCTACAAAGAGACAGACTCCCACACAATAATAATGGGGGACTTTAACACCCCACGGTCAATATTAGACAGATCAACAAGACAGAAAATTAGGGATATTCAGGACTTGAACTCAGCTCTGGACCAAGCAGACCTAATAGACAGCTACAGAACTCTCCACCCCAAATCAACAGAATATACATTCTTCTCAGCACCACATCGCACTTACTTTAAAATTGACCACAGAGTTGGAAGTAAAACACTCCTCAGCAAATGCAAAAGAATGGATATCATAACAGTCTCTTAGATCACAGTGCAATCAAATTAGAACTCAGGATTAAGACACTCACTCAAAACTACACAACTACATGGAAACTGAACAACCTGCTCCTGAATGACTACTGGGTAAGTAACAAAATTAAGGCAGAAATAAATAAGTTCTTTGAAACCAGTGAGAACAAAGACACAATGTACCAGAATCTCTGGGACACATTTAAAGCAGTGTTTAGAGGGAAATTTATCTCACTAAATGCCCACAAGAGAAAGCATGGAGATCTAAAATTGACACCCTAATATCACAATTAAAAGAACTAGAGAAGCAAGAGCAAACACATTCAAAAGCTAGCAGAAGACAAGAAATAACTAAGATCAGAGCAGAAATGAAGGAGATAGAGACAAGAAAAACTCTTCAAAAAAATCCATGAATGCAGGAGCTGGTTTTTTGAAAAAACTAACAAAACAGACCACTAGCCAGACTAATAAAGAAGAAAAAAGAGGAGAATCAAATAGACACAATAAAAAATGATAATGGGTATATCACCACTGATCCCACAGAAATACAAACTACCATCAGAGAATACTATAAATACCTCTATGCAAATGAACTAGAAAATCTAGAAGAAATGTATAAATTCCTGGACACATACACCCTCCCAAGTCGAAACCAGGAAGAAGTTGAATCTCTGAATAGAACAATAACAAGTTCTGAAATTGAGGCAGTAATTAATAGCTTGCCAACCAAAAAAAGTCCAGGACCAGATGGATTCACAGCTGAATTCTACAAAGGTACAAAGAGGAACTGGTACCATTCCTTCTGAAACTATTCCAAACGATAGAAAAAGAGGGAATCCTCCCTAATTCATTTTATAAGGCCAGCATCATCCTGATACCAAAACCTGGCAGAGACTCAACAAAAAAAGAAAATTTCAGGCCTGATGAAAATCAATGCAAAAATCCTCAATAAAACACTGGCAAACCGAATCCAGCAGCACGTCAAAAAGCTTATCCACCACAATCAAGTTGGCTTCATTCCAGGGATGCAAGGCTGGTTCAACATAATGCAGATCAATAAACTTAATCCATCACATAAACAGAACCAAAGACAAAAACCACATGATTACCTCAATAGATGCAGAAAAGGCCTTTGATAAAATTCAACAGCCCTTCATGCTAAAGCTCTCCATAAACTAGGTATTGCTGGAACAGATCTCAAAATAATTAGAGCTATTTATGATAAACCCATAACCAATATCATACTGAATGGGCAAAAACTGGAAGCATTCCCTTTGAAAGCTGTCACAAGACAAGGATGCCCTCTCTCACCACTCTACTTCAACATAGTATTGGAAGTTCTGGCCAGGGCAGTCAGGCAAGAGAAAGAAATAGAGGGTATTAAAATAGGAAGAGAGGAAGTTAAAATTGTCTCTGCAGATGACATGATTGTATATTTAGAAAACCCCATCATCTCAGTCCAAAATCTCCTTAAGCTGATAAGCAACTTCAGCAAAGTCTCAGGATACAAAATCAATGTGCAAAAATCACAGGCATTCCTATACACCAATAATAGAGTGCCAAATCATGAGTGAACTCCCATTCACAATTGCTACAAAGAGAGTAAAACACCTAGGAATACAACTTACAAGTGATGTGAAGGACCTCTTCACAGAGAACTACAAACCACTACTCAAGGAAATAAGAGAGGACAAAAACAAATGGAAAAATAGTCCATGCTCATGGATAGGAAGAATGAATATTGTGAAAATGGCCATACTGCCCAAAGTAATTTATAGATTCAATGTTATCCCTATCAAGCTACCATTTACTTTCTTCACAGAATCAGAAAAAAATACTTTAAACTATTATGGAACCAAAAAAGAGCCCGCATACCCAAGACAATGCTGGGCAAGAAGAACAAAGCTGCAGGCATCATGCTACCTGACTTCAAACTATACTACAAGGCTACAGTAACCAAAACAGCATGGGACTGGTACCAAAAAAGATATGTAGACCAACAGAACAGACCAGAGGCCTCAGAAATAAAGCCACACATCTAAAGCCATCTGATATTTGAAAGACCTGACAAAACAAGCAAATGGGGAAAGGATTCCCTATTTAATAAATGGTGTTGGGAAAATTGGCTAGCCATATGCAGAAAACTGAAACTGGATCTCTTCCTTACACTTTATACAAAAATTAACTCAAGATGGATTAAAGACTTAAATGTAATACCTAAAACCATAACTATCCTAGAAGAAAACCTAGGCAATACCATTCAGGACATAGGCATGGGCAAAGACTTCATGACTACAACACCAAAAGCAATGGCGACAAAAGCCAAAATTGACAAATGGGAACTAATCAAAACCAAGAGCTTCTGCATAGCAAAAGAAAGTATCAGAAAAGCTAAAGAGAGGGGGCGGAGCAAGATGGCAGAATAGGAACAGCTCCAGTCTCCAACTCCCAGCGCGAGCGACACAGAAGACCGGTGATTTCTGCATTTTCAACTGAGGTACTGGGGTCATCTCTCTAGGGAGTGCCGGACAATCGGTGCGGGTCAGCTGCTGCAGCCTGACCAGCGTGAGCTGAAGCAGGGCGAGGCATCGCCTCACCTGGAAGCGCAAGGGGGAAGGAAATCCCTTTTCCTAGCCAGGGGAACTGAGACACACACCACTGGAAAATCGGGTAACTCCCACCCCAATACTGCGCTTTAAGGAAACAGGCACACCAGGAGAATATATCCCACACCTGGCCGGGAGGGTCCCACGCCCACGGAGCCTCCCTCACTGCCAACATAGCCGTCTGCGGCGATCTATCCGCAAGGCAGCAGCGAGGCTGGGGGAGGGGCGCCCGCCATTGCTGAGGCTTAAGTAGGTAAACAAAGCCGCTGGGAAGCTCGAACTGGGTGGAGCTCACAGCAGCTCAAGGAAGCCTGCCTGTCTCTGTAGACTCTACCGCTGCGGACAGCGCACAGCTGCAGTCCATTAGGGGAAAGAGCGGGGCCGCTGCAGACCCGAACGACTCTGTCTGACAGCTTTGGGGAGAGCCGTGGATCTCCTAACGCGGAGGTTGAGATCTGAGAACGGACAGACTGCCTGCTCAGGTGGGTCCCTGACCCCTGAGTAGCCTAGCTGGGAGACATCCCCCACTAGGGGCAGTCTGATACCCCACACCTCACAGGGTGGCGTCACCCCTGAGAGGAAACTTCCAAAGCAAGAATCAGACAGGTACACTCGCTGTTCAGCAATATTCTATCTTGGGCAACCTCTGCTGCTGATACCCAGGCAAACAGGGTCTGGAGTGGACCTCAAGCATCTCTAACAGACCAACAGACAGTCCTTCTGACTGTCAGACGGAAAACTATCAAACAGGAAGGACACCTATACCAAAACCCCATCAGTACGTCACCATCATCAAAGTCCAGAGACAGATAAAACCACAAAGATGGGGAAGAAGCAGGGCAGAAAAGCTGGAAATTCAAAAAATAAGAGCGCATCTCCCCCTGCAAAGGAGCGCAGCCCATCGCCAGCAACGGATCAAAGCTGGTCAGAGAATGACTTTGACGAGATGAGAGAAGAAGGCTTCAGTCCATCAAACCTCTCAGAGCTAAAGGAGGAATTACATACCCAGCGCAAAGAAACTAAAAATCTTGAAAAAAAAGTGGAAGAATTGACAGCTAGACTAATTAATGCAGAGAAGATCATAAACGAAATGACAGAGATGAAAACCATGACACGAGAAATACGTGACAAATGCACAAGCTTCGTAACCGACTCGATCAACTGGAGGAAAGAGTATCAGCGATTGAGGATCAAATGAATGAAATGAAGCGAGAAGAGAAAACCAAAAGAAAAAAGAAGAAAAAGAAATGAACAAAGCTGCAAGAAGTATGGGATTATGTAAAAAGACCAAATCTACGTCTGATTGGGGTGCCTGAAAGTGAGGGGGAAAATGGAACCAAGTTGGAAAACACTCTTCAGGATATCATCCAGGAGAACTTCCCCAACCTAGTAGGGCAGGCCAACATTCAAATTCAGGAAATACAGAGAACGCCACAAAGATACTCCTCCAGAAGAGCAACTCCAAGACACATAATTGCCAGATTCACCAAAGTTGAAATGAAGGAAAAAATCTTAAGGGCAGCCAGAGAGAAAGGTCGGGTTACCCACAAAGGGAAGCCCATCAGAATAACAGCAGACCTCTCGGCAGAAACTCTACAAGCCAGAAGAGAGTGGGGGCCAATATTCAATGTTCTTAAAGAAAAGAATTTTCAACCGAGAATTTCATATCCAGCCAAACTAAGCTTCATCAGTGAAGGAGAAATAAAATCCTTTACAGATAAGCAAATGCTTAGAGATTTTGTCACCACCAGGCCTGCCTTACAAGAGACCCTGAAGGAAGCCCTAAACATGGAAAGGAACAACCGGTACCAGCCATTGCAAAAACATGCCAAAATGTAAAGACCATCGAGGCTAGGAAGAAACTGCATCAACTAACGAGCAAAATAACCAGTTAATATCATAATGACAGGATCAAGTTCACACATACAATATTAACCTTAATGTCAATGGACTAAATGCTCCAATTAAAAGACACAGACTGGCAAACTGGATCAAGAGTCAAGACCCATCAGTCTGCTGTATTCAGGAGACCCATCTCACATGCAGAGACATACATAGGCTCAAAATAAAGGGATGGAGGAAGATCTACCAAGCAAATGGAGAACAAAAAACAGCAGGGGTTGCAATCCTAGTCTCTGATAAAACAGACTTTAAACCATCAAAGATCAAAAGAGACAAAGAAGGCCATGACATAATGGTAAAGGGATCAATTCAACAGGAAGAGCTAACTCTCCTAAATATATATGCACCCAATACAGGAGCACCCAGATTCATAAAGCAAGTCCTTAGAGACCTACAAAGAGACTTAGACTCCCATACAATAATAATGGGAGACTTCAACACTCCACTGTCAACATTAGACAGATCAACGAGACAGAAAGTTAACAAGGATATCCAGGAATTGAACTCATCTCTGCACCAAGCGGACCTAATAGACATCTATAGAACTCTCCACCCAAATCAACAGAATATACATTCTTCTCAGCACCACATCGCACTTATTCCAAAATTGACCACATAATGGAAGTAAAGCACTCCTCAGCAAATGTATACAAGAACTGAAATTATAACAAACTGTCTCTCAGAACACAGTGCAATCAAACTAGAACTCAGGACTAAGAAACTCAATCAAAACCGCTCAACTACATGGAAACTGAACAACCTGCTCCTGAATGACTACTGGGTACATAACGAAATGAAAGCAGAAATAAAGATGTTCTTTGAAACCAATGAGAACAAAGATACAACATACCAGAATCTCTGGGACACATTTAAAGCAGTGTGTAGAGGGAAATTTATAGCACTAAATGCCCACAAGAGAAAGCAGGAGAGATCTAAAATTGACACTCTAACATCACAATTAAAAGAACTAGAGAGGCAAGAGCAAACACATTCAAAAGCTAGCAGAAGGCAAGAAATAACTAAGATCAGAGCAGAACTGAAGGAGATAGAGACACAAAAAACCCTCCAAAAAATCAATGAATCCAGGAGTTGGTTTTTTGAAAAGATAAACAAAATTGACAGACCGCTAGCTAGACTAATAAAGAAGAAAAGAGAGAAGAATCAGACGCAATAAAAAATGATAAAGGGGATATCACCACCGACCCCACAGAAATACAAACAACCATCAGAGAATACTATAAATGCCTCTACGCAAATCAACTAGAAAATCTAGAAGAAATGGATAATTTCCTGGACACTTACACTCTCCCAAGACTAAACCAGGAAGAAGTTGAATCCCTGAATAGACCAATAGCAGGCTCTGAAATTGAGGCAACAATTAATAGCCTACCCACCAAAAAAAGTCCAGGACCAGATGGATTCACAGCTGAATTCTACCAGAGGTACAAGGAGGAGCTGGTACCATTCCTTCTGAAACTATTTCAATCAATAGAAAAAGAGGAATCCTCCCTAACTCTTTTATGAGGCCAACATCATCCTGATACCAAAGCCTGGCAGAGACACAACAAAAAAAGAGAATTTTAGACAATATCCCTGATGAACATCGATGCAAAAATCCTCAATAAAATACTGGCAAACCGGATTCAGCAGCACATCAAAAAGCTTATCCACCATGATCAAGTGGGCTTCATCCCTGGGATGCAAGGCTGGTTCAACATTCACAAATCAATAAACGTAATCCAGCATATAACAGAACCAAAGACAAGAACCACATAATTATCTCAATAGATGCAGAAAAGGCTTTTGACAAAATTCAACAGCCCTTTATGCTAAAAACGCTCAACAAATTTGGTATTAATGGAACATACCTCAAAATAATAAGAGCTATTTATGACAAACCCACAGCTAATATCATACTGAATGGGCAAAAACTGGAAAAATTCCCTTTGAAAACTGGCACAAGACAGGGATGCCCTCTCTCACCACTCCTATTCAACATAGTGTTGGAAGTTCTGGCTAGGGCAATCAGGCAAGAGAAAGAAATCAAGGGTATCCAGTTAGGAAAAGAGAAGTCAAATTGTCCCTGTTTGCAGATGACATGATTGTATATTTAGAAACCCATCGTCTCAGCCCAAAATCTCCTTAAGCTGATAAGCAACTTCAGCAAAGTCTCAGGATACAAAATTAATGTGCAAAAATCACAAGCATTCTTATACACCAGTAACAGACAAGCAGAGAGCCAAATCAGGAATGAACTTCCATTCACAATTGCTTCAAAGAGAATAAAATACCTAGGAATCCAGCTTACAAGGGATGTAAAGGACCTCTTCAAGGAGAACTACAAACCACTGCTCAGTGAAATCAAAGAGGACACAAACAAATGAAGAACATACCATGCTCATGATAGGAAGAATCAATATCGTGAAAATGGCCATACTGCCCAAGGTAATTATAGATTCAATGCCATCCCCATCAAGCTACCAATGACTTTCTTCACAGAATTGGAAAAAACGGCTTTAAAGTTCATATGGAACCAAAAAAGAGCCCGCATTGCCAAGACAATCCTAAGTCAAAAGGACAAAGCTGGAGGCGTCACGCTACCTGACTTCAAACTATACTACAAGGCTACAGTAACCAAAACAGCATGGTACTGGTACCACAACAGAGATATAGACCAATGGAACAGAACAGAGTCCTCAGAAATAATACCACACATCTACAGCCATCTGATCTTTGACAAACCTGAGAGAAACAAGAAATGGGGAAAGGATTCCCTATTTAATAAATGGTGCTGGGAAAATTGGCTAGCCATAAGTAGAAAGCTGAAACTGGATCCTTTCCTTACCCCTTAGACGAAAATTAATTCAAGATGGATTAGAGACTTAAATGTTAGACCTAATACCATAAAAACCCTAGAAGAAAATCTAGGTAGTACCATTCAGGACATAGGCATGGGCAAGGACTTCATGTCTAAAACACCAAAAGCAACGGCAGCAAAAGCAAAAATTGACACATGGGATCTAATTAAACTAAAGAGCTTTTGCACAGCTAAAGAAACTACCATCAGAGTGAACAGGCAACCTACAGAATGGGAAAAAATTTTTGCAACCTACTCATCTGACAAAGGGCTAATATCCAGAATCTACAAAGAACTCAAACAAATATACAAGAAAAAAAACAAACACCCAATCAAAAAGTGGGGAAAGGATATGAACAGACATTTCTCAAAAGAAGACATCCATACAGCCAACAGACACATGAAAAAATGCTCATCATCACTCGCCATCAGAGAATGCAAATCAAAACTACAATGAGATACCATCTCACACCAGTTAGAATGGCAATCATTAAGAAGTCAGGAAACAACAGGTGTTGGAGAGGATGTGGAGAAATAGGAACACTTTTACACTGTTGTGGGATTGTAAACTAGTTCAACCATTATGGAAAACAGTATGGCGATTCCTCAAGGATCTAGAACTAGATGTACCATATGACCCAGCCATCCCACTACTGGGTATATACCCAAAGGATTATAAATTACTCTACTACAAGACACATGCACACGTATGTTTATTGCGGCACTATTCACAATAGCAAAGACTTGGAATCAACCCAATGTCCATCTGTGACAGACTGGATTAAGAAAATGGCACATATACACCATGGAATACTATGCAGCCATAAAAAAGGATGAGTTTGCATCCTTTGTAGGGACATGGATGCAGCTGGAAACCATCATTCTTAGCAAACTATCACAAGAAGAGAAAACCAAACACCGCATGTTCTCACTCATAGGTGGGAACTGAACAATGAGATCACTTGGACTCGGAAGGGGAACATCACACACTGGGGCCTATCATGGGGAGGGGGGAGGAGGGAGGGACTGCATTGGGGAGTTATACATGATATAACGTCATGCACATGTACCCTAGAACTTAAAGTATAATTAAAAAAAAAAAAAAAAAAAAAAGCTAAAGAGAGAGTAGGCATGCTTGTCTACTTTTGCTTTTCTTTCTTTCTTTCTTTCTTTCTTTTTTTTTTTTTTTTTTTTTGAGACTGAGTTTCACTCTTGTTGCCCAGGTGGAGTGTAATGGTGCAGTCTCGGCTCATCGCAACCTCCAACTCCTGGGTCAACGATTTTCCTGTCTCAGCCCCCAAGTAGCTGGGATTACAGGCATGTGACACCACAACCAGCTAATTTTGTATTCTTAGTAGAGACGGGGTTTCTCCGTGTGGTCAGGTGCTCTTGAACTCCTGACCTCAGGTGATCCAGCCACCTCAGCTCCCAAAAGTGGGATTCCAGGAGTGAGCCACCGTGCGGGGCCAAGATTGTCTACTTTTTCTTATTTCCAAACTGTGAAAATGGAAAACATCAGGTATTGATGTAAGAGGCACCAAATAATGTTCAAACTAAGTATTGCTGTGTATCAATCAATCAATCAATCAATCAATCAAGAGAATGATTTAAGGTACAGATAGCTGCTTGCTCCTACCTGAAGTATGAATTTGGGCAACAGATTCTTTTTTTCATTTCTGCCTCTAAGCACAATGTGAGTTCTGAATTTCTGTTTTATCAATTCTAACCAAGGAGGCAGGGAACTCTATGAACCTCTCTATCTCAACATATTCGATTCTATTTTTGCTTAAATAAATCTCAAGAAGGTTAAAAAAAAAAAAAAAAAAAAAAAAAAAAAGAAAGTATCATCAGAGTGCACAGGCAACCTACAGAAGGGAGAAAAATTTTGCAATTTATCCATCTGATAAAGGGCTAATATCCAGAATCAACGAAGAACTTAAACAAATTTACAAGAAAAAAACAACCTCATCAAAAAGTGGGTGAAGGATATGAGCAGACACTTCTCAAAAGAAGACATTTATGCAGCCAACAAACATATGAAAAAAAAAAAGCTCATCGTCTCTGGTCATTAGAGAAATGCAAATCAAAACCACAGTGAGATACCATCTCATGACAGTTAGAATAGTGATCATTAAAAAGTCAGGAAACAACACATGCTGGAGAAGATGTGGAGAAATAGGAACACGTTTACACTGTTGGTGGGACTGTAAATTAGTTCAAACATTGTGGAAGACAGTGTGGCAATTTCTCAAGGATCTAGAACCAGAAATACCATTTGATTCAGCAATCCCATTACTGGGTATATACCTAGAGGATTATAAATCATTCTACTATAAAGACACATGCACACGTATGTTTATTGTAGCACTGTTCACAATAGCAAAGACTTGGAACCAACCCAAATTCTCATCAATGATAGACTGGTTGAAGAAAATGTGGCACATATACACCATGGAATGCTATGCAGACATAAAAAAGGATGAGTTCATGTCCTTTGCAGGGATATGGATGAAGCTGGAAACCATCACTCTTATCAAACTAACACAAGAACAGCAAACCAAACACTACATGTTCTCACTCATAAGTGGTAGTTGAACAATAAGAACACATGAACACAGGGAGGGGAACATCACACACCGGGGCCTGTTGGGGGGTGGGGGGCTAGGGGAGGGATAGCATTAGGAGATATACCTAATGTAGATGATGGGATGCTGGACACAGCAAACCACCATGGCATATGTATACCTATGTAACAAACCTGCACGTTCTGTACATGTTCGCCAGAACTTAAAGTATAATAAAAAGAAGAGGAAGAAGAAGAAGAAGAAAGCAAGAGTATCCTGACCACTGTTGAGGATTAAAATAAACTCATTGTAAGGAACTGGCCAGTCATTCAACGTAACCGGAAAGTAAGCTTTCCATTATTAAATATTTGAAAAATCAACATTCCAATTGTATATAATTTCAAAAGTACATAAACCAGTGCAAACAATAAAACAGAGTTGGAAGTAGGAAAAATACCTGAGCTATCATTTCTCTGAATTGTCATGAATGGTCGGTCTCTTTGATTCATTTTTTCTGTATCTGTTAAGGAAACAAGAGAGAACTAAAATTTCATAATATTATTTTATAAATGTTTTTAAAGCTGTGTTACTTGAAGTAACTGGCTGCCATATGCTTTTTATTTTATTAAAATTTGCTTTTCTTGCCCTTAGAAGCCTCCCTCCATTAGTGTTTTTCCATGCCTTTCTTGTTCTTGGTCCACTCTTTCCTATTTTTTCCCTCTTAATCCTCCCCTGCTGGATTGTTCCAGTGACTGATAAAAATTTTGTTATTAGAAAGTTGTTATGTGTTTTATTTTGTGTTCCTGGGAGGAAAGAAATTACCTAAATTGAAGAATAAATTATTCACTACTTTTATTACAAGTAATATGGCACTTTTGATAGATATAGAGATGCAGGGACACGGAGCAAGATGGCTGAATAGGAACAGCTCCAGCCTCCAGTTCCCAGCGCGGGCGACACAAAGACAGATGATTTCTGCATTTTCAACTGAGGAACTGGGTTCATCTCAATGGGGAGTGCGGGACAATCGGTGCTGGTCAGCTCGTGCAGCCCGACCAGCAAGAGCTGAAGCAGGGCGAGGCATCGCCTCACCTGGGAAGCACAAGGGGGAAGGGAATCCCTTTCCCTAGCCAAGAGGAACTGAGACACACAACACCTGGAAAATCGGGTAACTCCCACCCTAATACTGCGCTTTACCGAGGGTCTTAGCAAACGGCACACCAGGAGATTATATCCCACACCTGGCCCAGAGGGTCCCACACCCATGGAGCCTCCCTCACTGCTAGCACAGCAGTCTGAGATCTAACTGCAAGGCGGCAGTGAGGCCGGGGGAGGGGCACCCGCCATTGCTGAGGCTTAAGTAGGTAAACAAAGCCACCAGGAAGCTCGAAAGGGGTGGAGGCCACTGCAGCTCAAGGAGGTCTGCCTGACTCTATAGACTCTATCTCTGGGGATGGGGCATAGCTAAACAAAAAGCAACAGAAACCTCTGCAGATGTAAATGACCCTGTCTGACAGCTTTGAAGACAGCAGTGGATCTCCCAGCATGGAGGCTGAGATCTGAGAATGGACAGACTGCCTGCTCAAGTGGGTCTCTGATCCCTGAGTAGCCTAACTGGGAGACATACCCCACTAGGTGCAGACCGACACCACACACCTCACACAGCAAGGTACACCCCTGAGATGAAGCTTCCAGAGCAAGAATCAGACAGCAACTCTTGCTGTTCAGCAATATTCTATCTTCTGCAGCTTCCACTGCTGATACCCAGGCAAACAGGGTCTGGAGTGGACCTCAAGCAATCTCCAACAGACCTACAGCTGAGGGTCCTGACTGTTAGAAGGAAAACTAACAGAAACAACACCCACACCAAAACCCCATCAGTACGTCACCATCTTCAAAGACCAAAGGCAGATAAAACCACAAAGATGGGGAAAAAGCAGGGCAGAAAAGCTGGAAATTCAAAAAATCAGAGCACATCTCCCCCTCCAAAGGAACGCAGCTCATCGCCAGCAACAGATCAAAGCTGGACAGAGAATGACTTTGACGAGATGAGAGAAGAAGGCTTCAGTCGATCAAACTTCTCAGAGCTAAAGGAGGAACTACGTACCCAGCACAAAGAAACTAATCCTGAAAAAAGAATGGAAGAATGGATAACTACAATAATCAATGCAGAGAAGGCCATAAACGAACTGATAGGGATAAAAACCATGACACGAGAAATACATGACAAATGCACAAGCTTCAGTAACCGACTCAATCAACTGAAAGAAAGAGTATCAATGATTGAAGATCAAATGAATGAAATGAAATGAGAAGAGAAGTCTAGAGAAAAAAGAGGAAAAAGAAATGAACAAAGTCTCCAGGAAATATGGGATTATGTGAAAAGACCAAATCTATGTCTGATTGGTGTGCCTGAAAGTGACCGGGAAAATTGAACCAAGTTAGAAAACACTCTGCAGGATAGTATCCAGGAGAACTTCCCCAACCTAATCAGGCAGGCCAACATTCAAATTCAGGAAATACAGACAACAACAGAAAGATAGTCCTCGAGAAGAGCAACTCCAAGACACATAATTGTCAGATTCACCAAAGTTGAAATGAAGGAAAAAATGTGAAGGGCAGCCAGAGAGAAAGGTCAGGTCACCCACAAAGGGAAGCCCACCAGACTAACAGCAGATCTCTCAGCAGAAACTCTACAAGCCAGAAGAGACTGGGGGCCAATATTCAACATTCATAAAGAAAAGAATTTTAAACCCAGAATTTCATATCCAGCCAAACTAACTTTCATAAGTGAAGGAGAAATAAAATCCTTTACAGACAAGCAAAAGCTTAGAGATTTTGTCACCACCAGGCCTGCCCTACAAGAGCTCCTGAAGGAAGCATGAAACATGGAAAGGAACAACCAGTACCAGCCATTGAAAAACATGCCAAAATGTAAAGACCATTGAGGCTAGGAAGAAACTGCATCAACTAACGAGCAAAATAACCACCTAATATCACAATGACAGGATCAAGTTCACACATAACAACATTAACCTTAAATGTAAGTGAACTAAATGGTCCAATTAAAAGACACAGACTGGCAAATTGGATAAAGAGTCAAGATCCATCAGTTTGCTGTATTCAGGAGACCCATCTCACATGCAGAGACACACATAGGCTCAAAATAAAGGGATGGAGGAAGATCTACCAAGCAAATGGAGAAAAAATAAAAGCAGGGGTTGCAATCCTCGTCTCTGATAAAACAGACTTTAAACCATCAAAGATCAAAAGAGACAAAGAAGGCCATTACATAATGGTAAAGGGATCAAATTCAACAGGAAGAGCTAACTATCCTAAATATATATGCACCCAATACAGGAGCACTCAGATTCATAAAGCAAGTCTTTAGAGACTTACAAAGAGACTTAGACTCCCATACAATAATAATGGGAGACTTCAACACTCCACTGTCAACATTAGACAGATCAATGAGACAGAAAGTTAACAAGAATATCCAGGAAGTGAACTCAACTCTGCACCAAGCAGACCTAATAGACATCTATAGAACTCTCCACCCCAAATCAACAGAATATACATCCTTCTCAGCACCACGTTGCACTTATTCCAAAATTGACCACATAATTGGAAGTAAAGCACTCCTCAGCAAATGTAAAAGAACAGAAATTATAACAAACTGTCTCTCAGACCACAGTGAAATCAAACTAGAACTCAGGACTAAGAAACTCAATCAAAACCGCTTGACTACATGGCAATTGAACAACTTGCTCCTGAATGACTACTGGGTACATAACAAAATGAAGTCAGAAATAAAGATGTTCTTTGAAACCAGTGAGAACAAAGATATGACATATCAGAATCTCTGGGACACATTTAAAGCAGTGTGTAGAGGGAAATTTATAGCACTAAATGCCCACAAGAGAAAGCTGGAAAGATCTAAAATCAACATGCTAACATCACAATTAAAAGAACTAGAGAAACAAGAGCAAACAAATTCAAAAGCTAGCAGAAGGCAAGAAATAACTAAGATCAAAGCAGAACTGAAGGAGATAGAGACACACAAAAAAACCCTCCAAAAAATCAATGAATCCAGGAGCTGGTTTTTTGAAAAGATCAACAAAATTGATAGACTGCTAGCAAGACTAATGAAGAAGAAAAGAGAGAAGAATCAAAAAGATGCAATAAAAAATGATAAAGGGGATCTCACCACTGACCCCACAGAAATACAAACTATCATCAGAGAATACTATAAACACCTCTACACAGATAAACTAGAAAACCTAGAAGAAATGGATAATTTCCTGGACACTTACACTCTCCCAAGACTAAACCAGGAAGAAGTTGAATCCCTGAATAGACCAATAGCAGGCTCTGAAATTGAGGCAATTATTAATAGCCTACCAACCAAAAAAAGTCCAGGACCAGACCGATTCACAGCCAAATTCTACCAGAGGTACAAGGAGGAGTTGGTACCATTCCTTCTGAAACTATTCCAATCAATAGAAAAAGAGGGAATCCTCCCTAACTCATTTCATGAGGCCAACATCATCCTGATACCAAAGCCTGGCAGAGACACAACAAAAAAAGAGAATTTTAGACCAATATCCCTGATGAACATCGATGCAAAAATCCTCAATAAAATACTGGCAAACCGAATCCAGCAGCACATCAAAAAGCTTATCCACCATGATCAAGTGGGCTTCATCCCTGGGATGCAAGGCTGGTTCAATATAATGCAAATCAATAAATGTAATCCAGCATATAAACAGAACCAAAGACAAAAACCACATGATTATCTCAATAGATGCAGAAAAGGCCTTTGACAAAATTCAACAGCCCTTCATGCTAAAAACTCTCAATAAATTCGGTATTGATGGAATGTATCTCAAAATAATAGGAGCTATTTATGACAAACCCACAGCCAATATCATACTGAATGGGCAAAAACTGGAAGCATTCCCTTTGAAAACTGGCACAAGACAGGGATGCCCTCTCTCACCACTCCTATTCAACACAGTGTTGGAAGTTCTGGCTAGGGCAATCAGGCAAGAGAAAGAAATAAAGGGTATTCAGTTAGGAAAAGAAGAAGTCAAACTGTCCCTGTTTGCAGATGACATGATTATATATTTAGAAAACCCCATCATCTCTGCCCAAAATCTCCTTAAGCTGATAAGCAACTTCAGCAAAGTCTCAGGATACAAAATTAATGTGCATAAATCACAAGCATTCTTATACACCAGTAACAGACAGAGAGCCAAATCATGAATGAACTTCCATTTACAATAGCTTCAAAGAGACTAAAATACCTAGGAATCCAACTTTCAAGGGATGTAAAGGACCCTCTTCAAGGACAACCACAAACCACTGGTCAGTGAAATAAAAGAGGACACAAACAAATGGAAGAACATACCATGCTCATGGATAGGAAGAATCAATATCGTGAAAATGGCCATACTGCCCAAGGTAATTTATAGATTCAATGCCTTTCCCATCAAGCTACCAATGACTTTCTTCACAGAATTGGAAAAAACTGCTTTGAGTTCATATGGAACCAAAAAAGAGCCTGCATTGCCAAGAAAATCCTAAGTCAAAAGAACAAAGCTGGAGGCATCATGCTACCTGACCTCAAACCATACTACAAGGTTACAGTAACCAAAACAGCATGGTACTGGTACCAAAACAGAGATATAGACCAATGGAACAGAACAGAGTCCTCAGAAATAATACCACACATCTACAGCCATCTGATCTTTGACAAACCTGAGAGAAACAAGAAATGGGGAAAGGATTCCCTATTTAATAAATGGTGCTGGGAAAATTGGCTAGCCATAAGTAGAAAGTTGAAACTGGATCCTTTCCGTACTCCTTACACAAAAATTAATTCAAGATGGATTAGAGACTTAAATGTTAGACCTAATACCATAAAAACCCTAGAAGAAAACCTAGGTAATACCATTCAGGACATAGGCACGGGCAAGGACTTCATGTCTAAAACACCAAAAGCAACGGCAACAAAAGCCAAAATTGACAAATGGGATCTAATTAAACGAAAGAGCGTCTGCACAGCAAAAGAAACTACCAACAGAGTGAACAGACAAAAATGGGAGAACATTTTTGCAATTTACTCATCTGACAAAGGGCTAATATCCAGAACCTACAAAGAACTCAAACAAATTTACAAGAAAAAAACAACCCCATCAAAAAGTGGGCAAAGGATATGAACAGACATTTCTCAAAAGAAGACATTCATACAGCCAACAGACACATGAAAAAATGCTCATCATCACTGGCCATCAGAGAAATGCAAATCAAAACCACAATGAGATACCATCTCACACCAGTTAGAATGGCAATCATTAAAAAGTCAGGAAACAACAGGTGCTGGAGAGGATGTGGAGAAATAGGAACACTTTTACACTCTTGGTGGGATTGTAAACTAGTTCAACCATTGTGGAAAACAGTATGGCGATTACTCAAGGATCTAGAACTAGAAATACCATATGATCCAGCCATCCCATTACTGGGTATATACCCAAAGGATTATAATTCATGCTGCTATAAAGACACATGCACACGTATGTTTATTGCGGCACTATTCACAATAGCAAAGACTTGGAACCAACCCAAATGTCCATCAGTGACAGACTGGATTAAGAAAATATGGTACATATGCACCATGGAATACTATGCAGCCATAAAAAAGGATGAGTTCATGTCCTTTGTAGGGACATGGATGCAGCTGGAAACCATCATTCTCAGCAAACTATTCCAAGAACAGAAAACCAAACACCCCATGTTCTCACTCATAGGTGGGAATTAAACAATGAGATCACTTGGACACGGGAAGGGGAACATCACACACCGGGGCCTATTATGGGGAAGGAGGAGGCAGAAAGGATGGCATTGGGAGTTATACCTGATGTAAATGACGAGTTGATGGGTGCTGATGAGTTGATGGGTGCAGCACACCAACATGGCACATGCATACATATGTAACAAACCTGCATGTTGTGCACATGTACCCTATAACTCAAAGTATATTTAAAAAGAAAAGATTTGAACAAGTAATTCATGTAAAAAGACACCCAAACAGCCAATAGACATATAAAAGACAAAAAAAAAAAAAAAAGAAAGATATAAAGATGCACCAGCCAGATCAAAGGACTCGCTGCCTTGCTGTGGGAATGCAGTCTGCAGATAGCCTCCAGCAACACCCTCTTCAGGGTAGGACTCAGCTGCAGAGAAGAGCCTCGTCCAAAGGCATATGCTTTCTTGGGCAGCCCACACCAAGTGACTGAGCAAGGCAGGAGTGTAAGGCTATTTGGGCCCAATGTAGGACACTCTGATATGTAATATTTGCTCCAGAGCTTTCTGCCATGCTGGGCTAGAGTTTGTTGGACCTGCATTGAAGTTGTTGTCTTCATCTGTCCAATCCCACTTCCTTCTTCTCCCTTTCACAGGTATAGATGCCTGCTAAACATCTTCCACTCCACACTCTTCAGGTGGCTCTTTAAATAACAGTACTCACTTTTCAAAAGTTTGTGTTCCATATCCACTAGGTTGAACTACCCATGTCTAGTGGCCCTTTCAGTAACCTAAACCTTCTTAAATGGAGGAGAAGATAGTTAAGGTCCATGACTTTTGGAAACTCCCCAAGAATTCCTAAGTGCTTACTATAGCCTCCCTGTCACTACCATAGCCTTCCCATTTATTTTAATCTGCTTTAAAAGTATAATCTACAGACAGGAGTGGCAAATGTAAATGCACTCAGCAGCCATCAGTAAGTTAAAGGAAAGAAATGACAAGGAGCAAGACCAGAAGAGTGGCAGAAAATATGAAAAACTGAAGAGCATTCCACACCCAAAGATAAGCAAATATACCTTTTTCCTTTTTATAACACAAGTACCAGATAAAGCAAGCCTCCAGAAATAAATCTATGCTGGTTTGTCTGCTCAGGCCTACTACATCCCCTCCCTGGTTTTCATTTAATTCTGCCACCCATAGCTTAGCTGTTCAAGTTTGCCATCTTTATCTCATAGAAGACTTCCTCTGTCCCCTTATTGGTCAGTTGTATAGTTTTCTTTCATTGGACAGCCAGCCCCTTTAGATTTAGGCCTCATTTTTCTTGGCATTGAGACTCAAACATCGAGGTTCTGAAACAAAATAGGGTTTTGCAGATTCCCTTTTGGCTACCTTGGTCTAACCCTGCCTAACTTGTTCCTCCTGGTTTTCAGAAGAAAACCATGCAAGCCATAAAATGTTTCTCACCATCTCTATATACTTCAAATTTTAATTGTGGCCATAAGAAATCTGACATTAGAATATATTCTGGAAATCAAAGTTGTAGCCAAATCTGTCTTCATGAACTGGAAACCTCATTTGGTTCCAACTATTTAGAAGACCAAGTGGAAATACTTCCTGACCTATATTACTCTAATCTTTATATATAAATCATGTATAATTTCAACTTGCCTTCCAAAAATGTTGAGGGCCTGTGAACTAAAGAGTTACTAAGCTGAGGTATTATAAAACTGATTTCATTGTAATGTTTCTTATATGAGAGAAATGATTAGACATTCAGATTTAGAATCTGCAAAGTTCACAAGTAATTTACTTAGTTCAGGTCTCATTTTAGCACTTGAGATGACTGAGGCTCAGAAAAATGACCAAAATCATACACCTAGTCAGTAGCAGAACTTTCAGTTTCAAAATCTCACATTATAATACAAAAATCTCTGAAAATTAAGGTTTAGTTCATAATTAATATGGTGGCCAAACCCAACCTGAGCTGCAATCATTTGGTGGCAAACCTGACCCAAACTGAAGTTTACACTATTAATGTGAACCTTCATACATTTATGTAAAAATATTAATCTGTTTAATTATGGGATGATGCCGGGGCCCCAACAGGGTTTCAAAAAATAATGGGCATATGTTTTTTATCCCATTTCTAAAAATCTGAAAAACCTAAAAAATATCTGGCTCCACATATTTCAGATAAGGGATTTATGAAACTGTATTAAAACAAACATTTCCTGATTCCCAAACAAGTATACATCATCCAGACAATTTCAATTTTATGCTTACTAGTGAGAAATTCAAAGTGGCTATTTCAGCCTGTAGTTAAAATGCTTTGGCTGAGTAACTGCTAACTTGGACAGAATTTTTTATGTTAAATAACTTAAGAACAGTTAGTTTTAGAAATTATTCCATATTCACATTATATGACATTTTAGAAACAGCTTATGAATGTTACCAAAATGTTAAGGCTTTTAGATCTACTCAATTATGGAAAATATTTTTGTAAGAAATTTCTTATAGCATAGGAAGAACACTTTGACACATAATAGAATGACAGTGTCACAATAGCTAGAGGGTTGAAAAACATTTTAGCGAAAAGTTAATTATTGCAGAGTTGATGGAGTATCTAAACTTTTGTAAAATAGATAAATAAATGAAGCCATTTATTTGTCTATTTATGACCAGTCTCTATAGGGAAAATCAGGACTTCTTTAGAGATGTGAAAAAATAAGAGAGACATCATTTATATAAGGATGCAGTTTTTTAACACTTAATATTCTTATTCTTCTCTAAGAAAATCTTTTTTTAATACACTGAGGAAGGAAAAAGTCAATTATATTTAGGGTTAAGGTTGTACCACATAGGGATAGCTTGTAAACTCTAAACTGATTATAAATATGTAGACTAGTCAATCACCCCATGATAGTGAGTTTTCCACAGTGGGGATTCGGCCAGGTGAAATGATGTTAAAAACAATACCAATATGTAGAAATAGTATTGTTTTGGCTATACGGGCTCTTCTTTTGTTCCATATGAAGTTTAAAGTAGTTTTTTTTTTTTCTAATTCTGTGAAGAATGTCAATGGTAGTTTAATGGGAATAGCATTGAATCTATAAATTACTTTGGGCAGTATGGCCATTTTCACGATATTGATTCCTCCTACCCATGAGCATGGAATGTTTTTCCATTTGTTTGTGTCCTCTCTTATTTCCTTGAGCAGTGGTTTGTAGTTCCCCTTGAAGAGGTCCTTCAATTCCATGGTTAGCTGTATTCCTGGTATTTTATTCTCTTTGTAGCAATTGTGAATGGGAGTTTATTCATGATTTGGCTCTCTGCTTGTCTATTGTCGGTATATAGGAATGCTTGTGATTTTTGCAAATGATTTTGTATTCTGAGACTTTGCTGAAGTTGCTTATCAACTTAAGAAGCTTTTGGGCTGAGACAATGGGGTTTTCTAGATATAGGATCATGTCATCTGCACACAGAGACAGTTTTACTTCCTTTCTTCCTATTTGAATACTCTTTATTTCTTTATATATTTCTCATGCCTGATTGCCCTGGTCAGAACTTCCAATACTATGTCGAACAGGAATGGTGGGAGAGGGCATCCCTGTCTTGTGCCAGTGTTCAAGGGGAATTCTTCCAGCTTTTGCCCATTCAGTATGATATTAGCTATGGGTTTTTCATAAGTGGCTGTTACTATTTTAAGGTATGTTTCATCAATACATAGTTTGCTAAGAGTTTTTAACATGAATGGATGTTGAACTTTATCAAAGGCCTTTTCTGTGTCTGTTGAGATAATCATCCGGTTTTGTCTTTAGTTCTGTTTATGTGATGAATTACGTTTATTAATTCGTTGAACCAGTCTTTCAACCTGGGGCTGAAGCCAACTTAATCATGGTGGATAAGCTTTTTGATGTGCTGCTGCATTCAGTTTGCCAGTATTTTATTGAGGATTTTTACATCAATATTCATCAGGGATACTGGCCTGAGGATGGCATATCAGGGGGTTAGTGGAGGGAGAGTATCAGGATAGATAGCTAATGCAAGTGGGGCTTAATACCTAGGTGATGGGTTCATACGTGCAGCAAACCATACGTACATCACACAATTACCTATGTAACAAACCTGCATGTCCAGCACACATATCCTGGCACTTAAAATAAAATTAAATTAAAATTTAAAAATATATACATGTAGAAACATCTTGGATGTGGTATCAAATTATTATAAAAAATTAACTTATCAATAATAAAAGTTGGCCATGATATTGATTATAAAATAAACCTTCATTTTTAGAGATTCTTGTATTATAATGAAAGATTTTGAAACTAAAGTTCTTTTGCTACTGACTAGGTACGCGATCTTGGACATTTTCTTATGAAAGATCCCATAACATTTTAAGTGTTTTCGTTCAAATATTATGGCCAAAGTCCAGCTGAAGCGGTATTTTTCTAACATCCAGAATTCATTTGTAAATTTTAAGCAGAATGTTACATATCACTTTTATTATAAAACATTATGCACTGTAGTTTATGTAAGATAAACTTATTTTCCTGAAAAAACTAATGGAACCAAAAGATGTACTATTAGAACTAATATAAATGGTTAAACAAAGTACTCAGTCACATAATAAATATGACCAATTCAAATACAATGGGAAAGATCTCACTCAAAACAAACAAAAAACAAAATATCTAGGAATAAACTGTATAAGAAGTTTGTAAGACATATACTGTGAAAAAACTATCAAACTTGATTACAGGAAATTAAAAAAAAATTGAACAGAAAGAAACTAGTCTAATACTGCATACCAAATATTTAACTTTGGCAATTTCTGGGTAGTAGGATTATATTTAATTTTGATTGCTACTTTATGCTTGAGCATAATTTCTAAATTTTTCTTATTTTATAGGAAGAAAAAACAACACAGTTTTAAAAGTACTAAGCAGAGGCAATAGTTATTTTACTATATTCTGGAAAAACACTACCATGGTATGCCTATTTTACCAATTAAAAAAGAAACTGGATTTCGTGACATCAAGAATCCTTTAAGATATAAACATATGTAAGTGTAATTCATGATACTGATACTGAATTGAGTTCTTACTAACCTTCTACCAAAACGCAGACTATATTAAAATACACTTGTTGCATGGTATAGAACTTTAAAATGTTAACATTAGAATATTCACGTTTATTTATTTTATATAGGTATAATAATGACATATATACAATTCCACAAGTTATTTTATTTAATAATGTAACTTGGCCATCTTTCCATATCATTCTATTTGTGTATTCATATATATATACACACACATATATGTGCCTTTAATGACTGAAAATGGCATATATACATACATACATTCATTCAACCAGTACAAGAATAAAGACAGAAATTTTTCTCAAGGAATTCTGCCTTTTTTACTGAAAAATAAAATTCATAATCAGAAAAATAAAATCTATCAAATCTCTGCCCTCTTTATAATTCACATAAATTTGCTTATGAACCGATTCCACATATAGTCAACCTATATGATTTTCTCAGTTTTTATGTTTAAAACAGCTCAAAGTAGAGAGCCTCAATCAACCTTGCTAATAAAATAATTCAAATACAGCTCTATACATCCCATAGGCTTTTCCAGTCTGGGGAACAGAGTACGGGAGAAAGAAGAGTTTAACCACAGCAAATAACCTAAAAGGGCCCGTTTTCCATGGGACTTCAGAGCCCCACGGAGAGTGAAGGTAACTGCAGTGGAGCGTCTCATGCCCTTACTCCCTCTATATATCCTCCAAACTATTTTAATAATTCCAAAACCCCAACAGAAAAGGTATAAATTAGGTATATGCTACATAAAAATGGGAATTTTCCAGATGTTGTTTGGGGGGAAATAGATGAATTCACACAGCTTCCACTGTCTCAGAAATTCTGACCAGAAACTATGACTGGGAGTTTTGAGTTTGACAAATCACCTTAGGGAAACTAAGTACTTATTTGTGAAGAAATACAGTTTTGCCTCTAATTTTCCCCTTGAATGTGGGATCCATAAAGAAAGAATAATGAAAGTAATCCTCTGCTTTGGAAAGACTTACCACTTATCCCCCCACATGACTTGCCATTTTGGACATGCTTAAATTTAAGATTTGTCAATTTTCTGACACAATTTGGGAGTCTACTTTCCCATCCTACATACCTGTACTTGATATAAGAGATTCACCTGCTTCCTCTTGGTCCCTTTTATGCCTAAGTTCTCCGACAGCTGCAGGGTATTATATAATTCACCTCCTCCA
Organism: Trachypithecus francoisi; assembly: GCF_009764315.1. Classification (NCBI taxonomy): domain Eukaryota; kingdom Metazoa; phylum Chordata; class Mammalia; order Primates; family Cercopithecidae; genus Trachypithecus; species Trachypithecus francoisi. The sequence goes on along the minus strand of NW_022681458.1, from coordinate 84,448,854 downwards.
TATCCTGTATGTAGAGTTTTATCAATATCCTTTTATCTGCTCTTCTAGGCCAGCTACCATCACACAACTGCCTGGATAAGTGATGTCTCAAACACCCAAATATATCATAGAACTCCCTGACCTACCAAATAGTTTCTCATTGTTCTCCAGGACAATCTAGCTCTTGACTATCTAGCCCCTTCATTACCCATTACCTTATTTGTACATTACTCTTGAGCATTCCCAAACCATTTGTAGATCCCTGAATGGACAACGCTTGTGAAAAGCAGAACAATAGTGCCCCAAAGATGTCCATGTAGGTCCTAATCCTCAGAACCTATGAATATGTTATGTTATGTGGCAAAGGGGAATTAAGGTGGCAAAGATAGTTTAGATTGCTAATCAGCTAATGTTATATAAAGAGATTATCCTGGCTTATCGAGGTGGGCCTAATGTAGTCAGAAGGGCCCTTATTAGAAGGAGACAGGAAGGTCAGAATCAGAGATGTGATGACAGAAGCAGAGGTCAGAAGCAGGAAGGTTTGAAGATAGAGGAATGAAACCATGACCCAAAGAATGCAGGTAGCCTCTAGATGCTGGAAAAGGAAAGGAAACAGATTCTCCCCTAGAGGCTCCAAAGGAATACAGCCTTGCCCACAGCTTGCTGTTATTTTGGATGTCTGAACTCCAGAATTGTAAGATCATAAATCTGTATTAAGTCACTAAGGTTGTGGTAATGTTTTTTAGCAATAGGAAACTGATAAGCTCTTTCATATCTCTCTTGTTTGAAATAGTACACACACTATTACCTATGCCTGGAAGGGTTTTCTCTACCATTGCCTCTCTGACCAATGCCTACTTATTTTTCAGTCTCATCTTAATCATCCTACTGGAGCTTCTCCTAATACAGACAGAAATGATCTTTCCTTTACCTTGTGCTACTATTATACTTTGTGTTTGTCCCCACTGTTTCTCTAATTTATTTATGCTCTTATTCCAATGTTTATTAAATATCTATTGTATACTAGATTAAGGGCTATAGATTTATTCAGGCCTCTGCAGAGAGACCATCTCTGGCAATGTCATCTAAAGCAGCTCCCTCTAACCCCAATTGTTCTTAACCCTCTCATTCCAATTATTTTCCTTTCTGGTACAGCTCACTGTGTGGCATTATACTATATATTTATTAACTTTCCTATTGTTCACGTCTACCATTAGGATAAATGCTCCATGAAAACAAGGCCTTTAGCGGATCATCTCTGTTTCTCCAGACTGCCTAAAATAGTATCTGGTACCTGCTAGATATTCAATACATATTTGCTGAAACAGCATTAAGTGATTACATTATAGATCACACTCCTGCACATAACGCATGGTAGTATTAGAAGCAAACACATAGTTTTCACCTGCTTTCCCCTTAATTTAAATCTAGGCTCACCTGTATGAGATGCAAACCATTATCAAGAACAACCTCCAAGTCAAAATGGCATAGATTGAGGTATATGTGAAGAAGTGAGGAAGAAAACACATGCCCACTTTAAACTTGAAGCAGTGGCTCTAAGTTCACATTAACTACAGTTGACCAGTGCTCCAGACCAGCTACTCAGCTGTCAATCATAGCACACAACCCCCGCATGGAGAAACTTGCATTTTGTTAGTAATCTAAGGATATCTATGCTATCTTACTTCTCCAAGAGCTTGGGGGTAAGAGGGAGATTCTATGCATAGTAGACACAAATAATGTAGTTTTACCTCCAACATATATTATTGAGTGAAAAAAGCAAGTTGCACTATGATACATACCATATGATACCATTATATAAACACGAACAGACTTCAAACAATACTACCCACCCCCCTTGTGCATGTGCTCTCTCTCAAGAAGAAAAGCCTAAAGGCCCACACGTAGACCAAACTGAAGAGGATACTGCAATTGGAGGTTAGTGTCAAAGGGGAATTTAGCTTTAACTGTAATAAAATCATTGCATTTTTGCAATGAGTGTGTGTGTATCTATATATGTATATATATCCATATATATATGTGTATATGTGTGTGTGTGTGTGTGTATATGTAATTAAAAGTAATCAACATTGCCCCAGAGGGTCCTATCACTAAATACAGTCATCCCTCAGTATCTGCAGGGAACTGGTTCCAGGACCTCCATGGATACCAAAGTGTATGGATACTAAAGTGTCTCATAGAAAATAGTGTAGTGTTTGCAAATAACCTATGCACATCCTCCTGTATGCTTTAAATCATCTCTAACTTATTTACAATACCTAATACAAGGTAAATGCTATATAAATAGTTATGCTGTATTTTAATTTTTGTTGTTCTATGTTATTTATTTTAAAATATTTTCTATATGAAGTTGTTTGAATTCACAAATACAAAACCTGCAGAGATGGAGGGCTGACTGCAATTCTCATTTCTATTGTAAAATTAATGCAACAACATTAGAGCCTATAAATGGAGTTGTGACCAGCAGAACCAAGTGGGTTCTGCTGGTGACAACCCCAGTCTGATCACTCGTCACTCACATTTCTGAACCCACCAAGTTTGGACCACTTTCTCAGAGCCCCTCGACCCTACCAAGTCACACAAACCCTGTGAAGGCCAGCCTGAAATATCCAGTTAACTTTAATTTTGTATATAATTAAATAATTTTTAAATAAATTTGTTCTGCCTTGTAAATTTCTTCTGACACCTTTAACAAAAATTATTCAAAACAGTTTTTCTTCTGATTAATGATCACAAAAGGATCGTCTTTCCCTTGATTACAAGCTTAATAATTAAAAGAAAACCATGAAAGCAAAGGCCACAAGCAAGGTTATAGAGTTCAACAATTAAATGGCATTTTGATGTGCTTTTCACTATCACTGCTGAGGAAATTTTATCCTCTGAAGTTTAAAACTGTGGAAGACACAGCTAGGTACTAATATTCTACTTTTTCCCTTTCTAACACATTCTAATTTTGTTCAGGGTAAAATATTGGCTTTCCTTTGACACCTCTGAGACTGTAAGTGACCATGTGATACAATTCCAACCAATGAGACATGACCAGAGGTCTGCTGGGAATTTCACAGCAAGATATGTTTTCTCATACAGGCAAACCTCCTTATTCCTTGCCCTTTCTCCTTTCTTCCTGCATGAAATGCGGACATAAAGCTAGACATGGAGTGAGTATTAGGATGAAAGATTCATACTGTTGCAGAGAAGAAAGCCAAGGGGAGCCTGGGACGTTGTTATCAAGAATCTGCTGTACCAGCCCTGGACTCTTTCCCTCTGGACTTGTTGTAAGGAGAAAAATAAATCCTCAAGCTTCTGCAATCAGGTTCTGTAACTTTCAGCCAAACAAAATCCTCAACTGAGATAGACTGGGATAATATGAAGTACCCAGGAGATTCTGATGTCTCTCTACATAAAGCAGTATAAAAATTGTTCTAGAAAAACACCTATCAATATAGATACAGGTAAAATACTAGAAAATATTACTGTCATTTCTTTTCAATAGTAGCATGAGAAAATTACATCTAGCAAAATCTCCTATCTTAAAACTCCAATGGAATTTTACATGTAGTTTTAACATAGCTAAACGAGAGTAGGTTAAGAGATATGTAGGTGGTTCTGGAAGGGGAAAGAAGAAAACCCTCAGAAACTTTTTTTTTTTTTTTTTTTTTTTGAGACGGAGTCTCGCTCTGTCACCCAGGCTGGAGTGCAGTGGCCGGATCTCAGCTCACTGCAAGCTCCGCCTCCCGGGTTCACGCCATTCTCCTGCCTCAGCCTCCCGAGTAGCTGGGACTACAGGCGCGACCACCTCGCCGGGCTAGTTTTTTGTATTTTTAGTAGAGACAAGGTTTCACCGTGTTAGCCAGGATGGTCTCGATCTCCTGACCTCGTGATCCGCCTGTCTCGGCCTCCCAAAGTGCTGGGATTACAGGCTTGAGCCACCGCGCCCGGCCAGAAACTTAAGTATACTACCAAAAAGTAACACAAAAGAATACATCTGTGAGTTTACTATACTCCAGAATAGTTTTCCATGAAGGATCAGTTATGCAAGGAGTAATTTTCCTTTAAAATGTGACACAAAGAGTATTTTTAAAATTTTTAATAAAAAATAGCAACCTACCACTCTTTAACAACAAAGACTATAAAACTCTACTAAATTACAGGGCCTAGAACATGGTAGCCACTAACATGTTTTGAATAAATGAAATAGTTATAACAGGTAAGAAATATTAATGCATTTTGTATTATTGCCAGTTAAGTTTGAAAAGATCTCCAGCCTAGGAAGTAAATAAATGCAAGGGGAAGATGAAAGGAGTTAAGATAAAGTTTAGAGGGAGAGAAAGGAAGAGGGAGGAAAAAGAAACGCAGAAGGAACAAAAAGAGAAAAAAATGTCCTTCCCTTCCTATCTCGTCTTTTCAATTCTCTCAAGTTTAAATCATAAAAGAAAATCTTCCTCCCTATAAAGGCAAATTTATAGTTGACATTAGCTGTTAGCTGCACTGAGGTGGGTAGAGTTTTTACTGCAGAGGAACTAGAGTGGCTAATTTTGAAGCACGAAAGGCGGGCCCTCAGGTCTGGGTGGGGTTTTCAGGGAGAGGTGGTGACTGAGAAGAGGGAGGTGATGTGAGGAGAGGGGCTGAATGGGGGGTGTTCATAATGTCAGTCTTCTGTTGTTTTAATTTTTGCTTCAACCTAGTCCTTCACAGAGGCAAGGAGGGGACAATTTTCCACTATCTTTTATTTCATAATCTCTTTGCACAAGGATCCATATTCTCTGAACAATGATTTGGAAGTCCTTTTACAAAAAAAAACCCTCAATGTCTATGAAAACTAGGGGAAGTAGAGGAAAAAAAAAAACTGCTCTTCCTTAGAGAAAGAGGGAAGGGAGTTTTCCTTTCTGCCTGGAGGGGTATGGTGTGTGGATGGTGGGTGGGGGGCAAATTGTCATGTAACACAAGGACAAACAGAATGTGGCTGCATAGGATTTTCCACTTGGCTTTAAAACTACCAGCGAATACTTTGTTTCAAAATATAATGGTCAGTAACATATGAAATAGTCACTAACATATGACTACCGCTTGTTACTGGCAGTCAAAAACATGCAAAGTAAAATAACCACAACATTCCCAATCAAATTAACAAAAAATAAAACATATATATGTAATTGGGAAGGTGGCAGTAAATTAACTCGTACACATTGTTGGTGGGTATCTAGGGGGCTATCTGGCAACAGGCATACCTTGTTTTGTGCTTCATTTCATTGCACTTCACAGATATTGAAGGTCTGTGGCAATCTTGTGTCAGGCAAGTCTGTCAGCACCATCTTTTCAACAGATGTGCTTGCTTCATGTCTCTGTGTCTCATTTTGGTAATTACTGCAAAACCCTTCATTATATTTATTATGGTGATCTATGATTGGTGATCTTTGATGTTACTATTGTAATTGTTTTAGTGCACCTCAAACTGCATCCACATAAGAAAGCAAACTACGGCCAGGCGCGGTGGCTCAAGCCTGTAATCCCAGCACTTTGGGAGGCCGAGACGGGTGGATCGCGAGGTCAGGAGATCAAGACCATCCTGGCTAACACAGCGAAACCCCGTCTCTACTAAAAAATATAAAAAACTAGCCGGGCGAGTTGGCGGGCGCCTGTAGTCCCAGCTACTCGGGAGGCTGAGGCAGGAGAATGGCATAAACCCGGGAGGCGGAGCTTGCAGTGAGCTGAGATCCGGCCACTGCACTCTAGCCTGGGCGACAGAGCGAGACTCTGTCTCAAAAAAAAAAGAAAGCAAACTTGATAAATGTTGTGTGTATTCTGACTAATTCATTCCAGCTGCTTTCCCCTGTCCTTCCCTCTCCTGGGGTGTCCCTCTTTTCTGAGACACAACAATATTGAAATTAGGCTAATTAATAACACTACAATGTTCAATTGAGGGAGAAGAGTACATCTTTAACTTAGAATCAAAAGCTAAAAATGTTTGAGCTTGGTGAGGAAGACATGTCAAAAGCCAAAATGTGATGAAAATTAGACCTCTTGTGCCAGTTAGCCAAGCTGTGAATGCAAAGGAAAAGTTCTTGAAAGAAATGAAAAGGGCTACTCCAGTAAACATGCAAATGATAAGAAAGCAAAACAGTCTTATTGCTCATATGGAGTAAGTTTGAGTGGTCTGGATAGAAGATCAAAACTGCCACAACAGTCTTTAAGCAAAACTCTAATTCAGAGCAAGGCCCTAACTCTCTTTGATTCTAGGAAGCCTAAGAGATGTGAGGAAGCTGCAAAAGTTTGAAGCTGGCAGAAGTTGGCTCATAAGGTTTACGAAAAGTCGCTGTATTCAGAACATAAAAATGCAAGATGGAGCAGCAAGTGCTGATTCAGAAGCTGCAGCAAGTTATCCTGAAGCTCTTGCTAACATCACTGGTGAAGGTAGCTACACTAAACAGTAGATTTTCAGAGTAGATGAAACAGCCTTATGCTGAAAGAAAATGCCATCTAGGACTTTCATAGCCAGAGATGAAAAAACAATGTGGGGCTTCAGAGATTCAAAGGACAGGCTGACTTTCTTGTTAGGGTCTAACGCAGCTGGTGACTTTAAGTTGAAGCCAGTACTCCTTTACCATTCTGAAAATCCTGGGGCTCTTAAGAATTATGATAAATCTACCGTCTGTGCTCTACAAATGGAGTAACAAAGCCTGGGTGATAGCACATCTGTTTACATCATGATTAACTGAATATTTTAAGCCCACTGTTGAGACTTACTGCTCAGAAAAAAAGATTCCTTTCAAAATTTACTGCTCATTGACAATGCACCTAGACACCCATGAGCTGTGATGGAGATGTACAGGAGATTAATGTTGCTTTCATGCCTGCTAACATAACATTTATTCTGCAGCCCATGGATCAGGAGTAATTTCAGCTTTCAAGTCTTATTATTTAAGAAACACATTTCATAAGGCTATAGCTGTCATAGATAGTAATTCCTCTGATGCATCTGGGCAAAGTAAATTAAAAATCTTCCAGAAAGTATTAACTATTCCAGATGCCACTAAGAACATTCATGATTTCTGGAAAGAGGTCAAAATAAATAGCAACATTAACAAGAGCTTGGAAGACGTTGATTCCAACCCTTGTAAATAACTTTGAGGGGTTCAACACTTTCATGGATGAAGTAACTGCAGATGTGGTGGAAATAGCAAGGGAACTAGGATTAGAGCCTAAGATGTGACTGAATTTGCTGCAATCTCATGATATAACTTGAACAGACGAGGAGTTGCTTCTTGTGGATAAGCAAAGAAACTGGTTTCTGGAGATAAAATCTATACCCGGCGAAGATGCTTGTGAACACTGTTGAAATAATAAAGGATTTTGAATATTATATAAACTTAGTTGATAAAGCAATGTCAGGGTTTGAGAAGATTGACTCCAATTTTGAAAGAAGTTCTATGGTGGGTAAAATGCTATCAAAAGCATCACATGCTTCACAGAAATCTTTCATGAAAGGAAGAGTCAATTGATGTGTCAAACTTCACTGTTGTCTTCTTTTTAAAAATTGTCGCAGCTACCCCAACCTCCCCAGCCACTACCCTGATCAGTAAGCAGCCATCAACAAGACCCTCCACCAGCAAAAAGATTATGACTAACTGAGGCTCAGACGAGCACTGGCATTTTTTAGCACTAAAGGATTTTAAAATTAAGATATGTACATTATTTTTTAGACATAATGCTATTGCACACTTAATAGACTATAGTATACTGTAAACATAACTTTTACAGGCACTGGAAAACCAAAAGATTCATGTCACTTTCTTTATTGCAGTATTAGCTTTACTGTAGTGGTCTGGAATCAAACCTGCAATATCTCCAAGGTACACCTGTACCAAAATTCTCTTTGCTTTTGAGATGGGGTCTCACTATGATGCCCAGGCTGGTCTTGAACTCCTTGGCTCAAGCGATCCTCCTACTTCAGCCTCTTGAGTAGCTGACTATAGGTGTGCATGACTGCAGCCAACTCTGTACCAAAATTCTTAACATTTTTATACCATTTAACCCAGTGACAATTTTAGAGATTTATCCCAAGAAAACATGTACAAAAAGATATCTTTACAAGTATGCTTGTAGCTGAATTATCTACTTGAAGAAAAACTGGAAATGACTTTAAAATTAATGATCATAGGCGACTGGTTAAATTAAATTATGAGATACCCATACAATGCAAGGTTTTAAGACAATAGTACTGTAAAAGAAAGCATTATCATAGACCAATAAAATAGGTTCATTTAAAATATAGTTGAAATAAAAATAGCATATCCTCAAAACTAAGGTATACCTAAACTCTAGGGTAGTATTGGTCTTTGGAGTCAGGCTGTGAAAGACTGAATTCCAGGTCCACCACTTATAAACTGGCACCCTCAGCAAATTACTTAAATGAGTGGAAAAGACTCAGTATTGTAAAAACGTCAACTCTTCCAAATTGATTTATATGATCTCAACTGAAATCCTAGAAAGTTTTTTTGTGCATGTGAAAATTGGCAAGTTGGTTTAAAAATATGTATAGAAATGCAAGGACAAAGGATAGCCAAGAGAATCTTGATGAAAAGAGCAAAGCTGGAGGATTTATAGTACTATATATCAAGATCCATTATGAAGCTCTAATAATCAAGACTGTTACTGGAGCAAGGATGGGCAAATAGGTCAATGAACAGTATAAAGAGTCTCAAGAAACAGATCCATACATACACGATCACCTGGTTTATGAAGAAGTGAGTCATACTGCTGTGCAGTATGGAAAGAACAGTCTTTAATAAATGGTCCTGGGTCAGTTGGATATCCACATGGAAAAAGTGATTCTTGATCCCCTACTTCCCAACAGTCACATAAATCAATTCCAGATGTACAGAAGATCTAAATGTGAAAGATAAAAATGAACATTTTGGAAGAAAATAAAGGAGAACATATTCATGACCTTGGAATTGGCAAAGATTTCTTTTAAAAAAATGTTCATCTTAAATGGAAAATGTAATAAGTTGGGAAATACTAAAATTAAGACCATCTATTCATCCAAAGACATCATTAAGGGAGTGAAAAGGGAGCCTGAAGAGCAGGAAAATCCATTTGCCATATATCTTTTCAAAAGACTTGAATCCAAAATATGTATCTCTATATTAAAGCATATACAAATTAATGAGAAATTAATTAATGAGGCAGACAACCCAATAAAAAATGAGGCAGAAGACCTCAACAGACACTCCACAATAAAAGGATACCCAAGTGGCCAATAAACATATTAAAATGCGCTCAACTCTATCCATTAGCAAAATCCAATTTAAAACCACAGTGTAATACCTCTATAAACACACTGGGGTAGCTGAAATGAAAAAGATAGAAAATACCAAATGTTGGTAAGAAAGTGGAGCAACCAGAACATTCACACATGGCTGGTGGTAGTGTAAACTGGAACAACTTCTTTAGAAAAAAAATCACTGGCAGTTCATCTAGTATGACCTAGCCATTATACCTTTTATATACTCAACAGAAATTTGCACATACATTCATCAGAAGACATATATAAGAATGGTCATAGCAGCACTACCTCTAGTAACCCATGTTAGAAATGACCCACAGCCTGGGCAACAAACAGATACTAGCTCTATGAAAAACATTAAAAACTAGCCAAGTATGGTGGTATGTGCCTATAGTTCCACCTTCTCAGAAAGCTGAAGTGGGAGGATGGCTTGAGCCCAGGAGGTCAAGGCTGCAGTGAGCCCCGATCACACCACAGCACTACCTGAAACAAACAAACAAACAAAAAGAAACTACCCAGATGCTATGGTCTGAATGTTGGTGTTTCATGCCCCCACCCCCTGGCTAAATTCATATGCTGAAACTGAATCCCCAATGTGACTGTATTAAGAGTTGGGGCCTCTTAGGAAGTTATTAAGTCATGAGGGCTTCTTACTTCCAAATGGGATTAGTGCCCTTACAAAAGAGATTGAAAGGTGTGTATTTGCCTCTTCCACCATGTGAAGACAGCAACAAGGGCCCATCTTTGAGGCAGAGAACAATCCTCATCTTGCCTCATCAAGCTCTCATCGCCAAATGCTGCTGGCACCTCAGGCTTGGACTTCCCAGCCTCCAGAACCATAAGCAATCAATTTCTGAAGTTTATTAATTACCTAGTCTACAGTATTTTGTTATAGTAGCTCAAATGGACTAACACACCAGATATCTACCAAGAGTAGAATAAATTGACATATATTCACAAATTCACTATTATATTTTTGTTGTTGGGAAAAGGGCTGAGAGGGAGAATGAGTATTGAAATATTAATACTAGTGCCAACTTATGTCTAGAAAACGATGCTTCTAGTCCTGTCCAACAGGAAATGTGTATAAGGCAAAGTGTGTGTAAACAGCTAGCATCATTCTTGTTTGACATATGTATTAACTTATTTGCTCCAAGTCATATTTTGTAACTGCTAGCTAAGGCTAGTTTGACATGACCAAGTAACAGAGCTGATAAACTTGAATAGAAGTGTTCACATAATTTTAAAATGAAATCTGAGGCCAGGCACAGTGGCTCATGCCTGTAATCCCAGCACTTTGGGAGGCCAAGGCAGGTGGATCATGAGGTCAGGAGTTCAAGACCAGCCTGGCCAACACGGTAAAACCCTGTCTCTACTAAAAATACAAAAAATAAAATAAAATAAATAAGCTGCGCATGGTGGCAGGTGCCTGTAATCCCAGCTACTCAGGAGGCTGAAGCAGGAGAATCACTAGAATCCAGGAGGCAGAGGTTGCAGTGAGCTGATATCGTACCACTGCCCTCCAGCCTGGGTGATGGAACAAGACTCTATCTCAAAAAAAACACTACAACAACAACAACAAATCTGAATATTTCAATGATAACACATTTTTACATGTAAAAAAGTTGCCATAAAAAATGATATTATATGCTGGGTGTGGTGGCTCACGCCTGTAATCCCAGCACTCTGTGAGGCTGAGGTGGATAGATGACCTGAGGTCACGAGTTTGAGACCAGCCTGGCCAACATGGTGAAACCCTGTCTCTACTAAAAGTACAAAAAAAAAAAAAAAAAAATTAACTGGGCATGGTGATGCATGCCTGTAATTTTAGCTACTTGGGAGGCTGAGGCAGGAGAATCACTTGAACCTGGGAGGTGGAGGTTGCAGTGAGCTGAGATCACACCACTGCACTCTAGCCTGCGTGACAGAGAAAGACTCCATCTCAAAAACAAAATTATAAATGACTATTTAGTGACATATAGCTTACATATAATATTAAAATTCTAAAGCAAGATCAGAGATAGGAATAGTTCTAATTTTATTTTAAAAGTATATACGTGTGTGTGTGTGTGTGTGTGTGTGTGTGTGTGTGGATAATAATAATATGACAGCAATAATAATAAATGACAGCAAAGCTATACACCAAAGTGGAGTAGTAGTAATCAATGTGAATAGATTTATTTTTATTTTCTTCTTTGTGTTCCATATTTTATAAATTTTCAGTGAAAGAATTTCTTTTTTCTTTTTAAAATTTGTTATGTTTTTATGTTTGGAAATAATCATAGACTTATAGAAAAGTTGCAAGTAGAGTATAAGGAAGTTTATTTTTCTGAAGGAAGGTTCTATTTCAGAGGAAACTGTTGCCCTGATTTCCCATCCCTCCTGAATACTTGAGGGTGTCTTTCCTGCAAACAAGGACATTCTACTACATAACCACAAGACAACTCGCAGCAACAAGAGATTTAACATCGATAATATTACTATCAACCAATCCTCAGATCTCATTTACGTTTTGCCAACGTTCCAATAATGTCCTTTATAGAAAAAGGCTCCAGTTCTGAAACAAGCATTGCATATCGTTGTCATGTCTCTTTAGTCCCCTTCAGCCCAGAATTGCTACTCAGTCTTTGACTTTCAGAATCTTGACACTTCTGAAGATTACATGCCAGTTATTTTGTAGCATGTCCTTCAATTTTGGTTTGTCTGATGTTTCTTCACGATTAGGCCCAGAACATGCATCTGGCAGGAATATCACAGAAGTGATGCTGTGCTCTTCTCATTGTATTACCTGATTTCCCTTTGTCCATTACTGATGCTGTTGACTTTGATTGCTTAATTAAGGTAGTGCCTGTCAGGTTTCTCCACTATAAAGTTACTGTTTCTTCCTACTTGTATTTTGTGGAGAGGTACTTTGAAATTAATGAAATTTAATTTCTCGTTAAACATGTATGTTTTTGTTTGTTCATATCTGCGCAGATTTGTCTTATTCAATGGTGATGGAGTTTGGTTCTGTGTCCCTACCCAAATCTCATGTGGAATTGTAATCCCCAGTGCTGGAGGAGGGGCCTGGTGGGAGGTGATTGAATCATCGGGTGGATTTCTCCCTTGCTGCTCTGTGATAGAGTGAGTTCTCATGAGATCTGTTTGTTTAAAAGCGTGTAGCACCTCCCCTTTCATTCTTTCTTCCTCCTTCTCCAGTCATGAGGACATTCCTGCCTTCCCTTCACCTTCTACCATGATCACAAGTTTCCTGAGGCTGCCCCAGCCATGTTTTCTGTACAGCCTGTGGAACTGCAAGTCAATTAAACCTCTCTTCTTTATAAATTACCCACTCTCAAGTAGGTCTTTATAGTAATGCAAGAAGGGACCAAAACAAACGGGTTACAATCTGTTACTGTATTTATTTATTTGATGCTCAAATCCCAAATTTGGCCAGTGGAAACCCCTTCAAGCTGGTTTCTGTGCCCTATGTCTTTAAACAACAATATCCATTCATTAGCTCACAGTTCTGCAGGTCGGAAGTCTGGCATGGCGTGACTTTGCTCAGAGTTTGATAAAGCTGAAATCAGGGTATCACCTGGCTGAGTTATTTTCCAGAACCTTAAGGGAAAACCCATTTTCCAGCTCATTCTTACAGTCAGTCAAATTCAGTTACTTGTAGCTATTGGACCGAAGTTCCCACTTCTTGCTCACTGTCAGCCAGGGACAGTTGTCAGTGACCACAGTTGTTTGCATTCCTCATGTGGCCCTCTCCATCTTCAAAGGCAGCCATGGATAATCACCCTCATGCCAATTCCTTCTCATGCTTTGGAGCTCTAATTTTCTCTAGAACTAAATTTAAAGGGCTCTTGTGACAAGATCAGGCCTACTTGGATAATCTCCCCTATTTTGAGATCAACTATCAGGAACCTTAATTACATCTCTAAATCTCTTGCCATACAATGTAACACAGTCATGGCAGAGATAGCTCAACATATTCACGCTACTAGGAATCACACAGACCGTATGTGCTAGAGGGCAGGAAATCTTGGGGGCCCTCCTAGAATTATACTACACATGTAAAGTACTAAAACAGGGCATGGCACATAGCACTATACATGTATTAACTGATATTATGATGTATAATTGAACAAATTCACAAACATCTTTAAAATAGCAATGCCACAGCAAGCCAAGGGCAGAGCAAAATAACATTCCAATGAACCATTAAGGAAACAGACATTGGTAGAAACTTCTGGCAATTTGCTAAAATGTATATAGAAATCCCAGTACTTCCATTTCTAGGAATTCATCCTAATGATATAACCAAAGGTATACACAAAGATATATAAAAGAAGATATTAATTACAGTTAAGCTTCTGTGGCATGTCACAATTGGTCTTAGCCTCCTGACATTGCTGTAGGTCAAACAAGACGTCTGGCAACTTCTTAGGGAGACCCAGCCTTCTTCCTGGAATGTGAGGTGGCCTTTCGCAAGATAGGGTCTCTTGAAAAGCAAGAGAGCATACCCTGTTGCCATCTGTCTATGGTAATATCTAGGTCATGCCTATCTGCCAAAACAAGGGCATCCTGGGAAGGAAGCCTCTGCACTGTCTCCCTGGTTTTCCGTGCTACAGCTTCATCCAAGCCTTAAAGTGCAAAATAGTGGGGTCTGGCCTCTCACTCCTAATGTGTTGTCCCCTTTATACTAAATTGGTTATATTATACTCTCAGCCAAGATTCTAGAGTATGGCTTTTGCTTGGTTTTAGCAACAATATGAAGCATCCCACAATACAAAGTATGTATCAGCGGTTGGGGGGCAGTGCGGGGAGTTGATGCAGGAGGTAATTACTAAGAGACCACCTGTTGCATACATTATAACACTATAAAACAGCTGCTATTAGTCTCATTTTTCAGGTGAAAAAACTGAGACTCAAAGAGGTTAAGCAACTTGTTCAAGGATGCACCTTTAGAAAATGGAGAAACCATGTTTTGAAACAACTGGTTTCACCCTTTTTACCATACCAGTGATTACTATTAATTTCTGAGATTGTGTATTTGTTTTCAAAGCTCACCAAGAAATGTTCATAATTAGTCTAGTTTAAGAATTACTGCAGTAACCATTTCTGCTTCCCTGTACCGAAGGCAAATTAACCATATACACTGTGGTTGCAATACAGATTAATTTTTCTCCTAAGTATTTTTTCAGCTGTAGCCTCCCACAACTTAAATTTCAAATTAACAGATATACTACAAGTTCAGCTTGAACAATTTTTTCCCCATCATCTCAACCCAAAGAGAGATGCTCCAGACTCCATAATCTTTGGAACTATCATCTTTTCATAGATTCAACAACCAGGCTAGTTTTCTCTACCTCATACTATTCTCTGACACAATTCTTGATTTTTAAAAAAATCAATGCCTAGGGGCCCTGAAGTCACCAAATTGTCCATTTCTCCTTCAGGGACTTTCCCCTCATCCTTTCCATACTCCTTCCTACATATGGTACCTCCCCCCATATTAAATCTGCATTCACCTTCATTCACCTTTAATTTTCACCCATTTCTAGCTCCAACAATCTGCCCCATTCTTGTCCTAGTTTTTGCCAGTGAATCTCTGGCATTCAATTCAAACTCATGGTTACATTCCAGCCATATAACAAGTGTCTTTGCAGGGACAAAAATGGGACTATAAAAAATACATATATGGTTGTGGAGTTCTGTGTTCTTTTGAAACCTTTCTTTAAACGTTTCCTTTCTTTCTCTCTGTCACAACATAATTTTCCAGGCTCTTCTGGGTCTTTGCTGGTCACAGTCCAGATCAAATATTTTTCTAAGGACCTCTGGTTCCTTGGAGAATGGCATTAGAAGGCAAAATTTGGGCACTAGATGTGTTCATGGTCATTGAGATGTCACTACTTCTAGGCCCACCCAGTAGGCAAAGCTAGAAAAGACAGGCCCATACATTTATATCTATATCTATGAACATACACTGATATCTCCAACTGCAATACAACAATGTAGGGGTCATTATAGTTGTCTCCTCTCCTATATTTGTAACTTCCTTCTCCAACAGTGAGAAGCCCAGCTGCCATTAACTTTTTATCTTTTATTTGATCAACTCCCTATATAAAATCTCATCCCTCATCTCTAATACCACCTCTCTTCTACACAGATGCCTCCCTTATCCCATTTGGGTCCCAACAGCCCATAGCAGGTGCTCCCCTGCCCTCACTCACATGAGCTACAATATTCCATTCTACCCTTCCAAATATACTTCGTCCTCATTCTGACTCCCCATTCTGCCCCCTACCCCACTGCATGAACATGCTTCCCAGTCCAGTTGAGTTTCAAAACCCCATGTCAGGCTGTCCCTCCATGATGATGCTCTTCTCACTCTGCTTGGGCACTGACACACTCATTCATGGTACCTCTTCCACCCCCACCTTGCTTGAGCTCTGACACCCATATCAGGCTTCCCTTACACATAAACATGATCCTTACCCGCATTGGTTTCTGACCCACTGAAGGTCAGCCTTCCTAAACAAATGCCCTCTTTTCCCCTTTTTGGGCTCCAACACCATAGTTCGGGCCACTGCAGCTCCCTCCTAGTTCCAGTGTAGAGACCAGCACTGTTCTGCTCCTTATAATGGACTTAGGACTGAAAGTTTAGGAAGGGAGGAAGAAGAGAAGGAAATTGGGTAGAGGAAACATTGTTTTCTTCCTATATGGATAATGCACAACAACAGAAATTCTCTAATTTGTTGCTATTATGGCTTAACAGTTTTCTATTGACAACTCTAAAAATGTTTGATCACAAATTCCTTCTATAAGTAGTCATACCCTTAGAATAGAAGCCAGTCAACATTTTCCGAAGTCTTGTTATTCCAAGAAATTGAAACCCATATTCATCAAATTAATGAAAGCAGTTACTTTTTAAGTCCTCATAATTATGGGTAACCAATGACAAAGGCAGGGGACAGTACCCATTATCCCCACCAGGGAGGAAAAGGTCACAGTATTCAAGAGCATGAACTCTGGAGCTAGAGTTGGGGGTTCAAACCCCAGCTCTAACGCCCTTGGCAAGTTCCTTAACTTCTTTGTGTTTATGTTTTTCTATCTTTATTTTATCTATTTATTTATTTTGAGATGGATTTTCACTCTTGTTGCCCAGGCTGGAGTGCAATGGTGCAATCTTGGCTTACTGCAACCTCTACCTCCTGGGTTCAAGCAATTCTCCTGGCCCAGCCTCCCAAGTAGCTGAGACTACAGATGCCCACCACCACACACAGCTAATTTTTACATTTTTAGTAGAGACAGAGTTTCACCATGTTGGCCAGGCTGGTCTCGAATTCTTGACCTCAGGTGACCCACCTGGGCCTCCCAAAGTGCTGGCATTACAGGTGTGAGCCACCACACCTGGCCTCTTCCTGTCTTTAAAATGAGGAAAATAGTAATACTTTCTAGAGTTGTGAGGATTATAGCAGATAATACATAAAAACTTCTTAGAAGATATCTGGTGTCAAAAATATCATCTGAAAATATTAGTTATTAATGTTATTACAAAGGTAGTTGCAGATGCCTGAAAACCTGTCCAGAGGTTCTGTGATTCTTAGAGCCTGATTTGAGAAGCAATATATTAAAATGTAGATACTGTCACATAGGTGACTGTCTTGGCACTAATGTCATAAATCCACAGACACAAAAATAGGCATCAATATTCTGTGGATGGATTTAAACTACACATACACTTCTTTAAAAATTATGTTTGAAATAACACAAAATATTTAAATTCTCACAGAGAACTTAAAAACCTCACAGCATATGTTGGTGGTCCCCAGTATGAGAAACACATTTGTATAACATAATAATATATTTTTCATTCTCTCTATGACTCGAGGAAATATATAAAAAGACCAAATAGTCCTTCAATGAATTTGGTTTTAGCCAGAACTCCTTTCAACTATTTTAAATAAATAAAACACAAAACAAGAATGAAAAAGAAACAAAAGAAAATCAAATGAAGTTTATGTATGACAGAATTCATGCTAATTTACTGCAGAACATGACAAAACTGTGATAAAGTCAATGGGGCTGATCCCAGATCAACTTCAATTCTCAATTCACATTCTCTTAAAAGAAGGGCCAGATAATTACTCTTTCAAAAGCACTTATCCACGTCTTCACAAACTAATTAAAGTAAAACTTCATCTTTCTTCATTTTAAAATCATTTCACCATAGAGCTAAGTGAAAAATGCTCTGTAGGACCACAACATTACCTATTTATTTGTAAAGATGTCCTCTTTGATTAGAATTCATCCTGCTCTCTCTCTGACTTTATTTGTAATTATTTTCTCAAGATTCAAAATGTATTTCCATGACAATTTTTGCACATTAAAAAAATTCAGCACAAAAGTTTAAGTGGAGTAGTGCAGATAAAATGTCCTGCTCTAAATTAGTCTTACACTTCCTCTGGTCATTTTAAAATGCTATTGTCAAATCCGACTCAGGGCAGGCTTTGCACTGGCTGCTGGAGGAGTAGAAGCCTTAATTGCCTTTCCAGAAACAGAAAAGAAAGATTATATTGGTAATTCCCATGCTTCAATATGTATGTACCTTTTTACTGATCAAGGTCATTTCTTAGCACTTGCATCAGAGAAAATTCTAGCCTAATGACTGAAGGTGTCCCACTTTACAAAAGAAGTTATTTTAAGAACTTCTACCCTATATGCTGCTTAGGACTACAGTAGATATAAAATAACTGCCTTTTGTCCTTTAGTGAAAACCATTTGAAAGTACAAGGAAGACTTAAAACAGCATGGTTTATATAATCTTGAAATTTACACATTATATGGCTCAATTCCTCCCAGACAAAACGCTGGAAGGGGATTCTCTGGGAAACGAGTCTTCAGTCAAGACAAAGGGATGGAAGGACCAAACAACATACCAAGACACAAAGAACAGGAAAGCTAAGAGCCAAATAGGCCAGGAAGAGAGTTAAGAAGTGAGAAAGACTGGGCCAAGAGTCCAAGTTTGGAATTAAGGAAATGATGCTGAGAAAGAACAGATGGGGATAAAAGTGGGAGACTCAAAAAAGAGTGGTGGGGCTGCAAATTAATTGTTACAGCAGAAATTTCTGAAACTCGTTTTAAATAGCCAAACTCTTGTAAACAAAATTCCTTCTCCAAAATTTTAAACTTGAGGCCAAAGAAAGCCTGAAGTCAGTCTTTAACCAGTGACTAGGGATCTAAGACATACTAAAGCTTAACAGCTGTCATAAGTTATGTTTCCCACTGAAAAAACTGGTGTGCAGTGAGCATGAAGCCAACATACTGAGAGATGAAAAGGTGATGTTTACTCTGGGACCCAGGCTGCATTCTAGCCTTTCCCTGATGTCTTTTGCTCTACCTTTTTTGGTATTTCTAAGCCAATAAATCTTTTTTTTTTCTTAAGGTAGATTGCATTGTAACTAAGAATCCTGACAAATAACACTCCAGCAGTGTAAAGGTTCGACAGAAAGCAATTTGCTATTGGCAGAACCACTCAGCATCTCCACAGAGCACCAAGTTTCCCCAGATCAGAAACTGAAAACCCTGCCCTATACAATATTATTTGAGACTTATCTTTATGGGCAAGCAAAGGTGTAACACATGGCTAGTGCCGGGGTGAACATACACATACTTCATTCATTCATTTGACAAAATATTTGTTGTATTCTTATTACATGCTAGGCACTCTACTATGCATGGAGGCTACAATGGTGAGTGAAAGGATATGCTTCTTGCTTTCATGGTGCTTACTGTCAGTGGCCTCTTGTGATTATGAAGAGTAAATTACAGAAGGGCAAGCTCCGTTTGTTATTGATGGTTGCAACTCTTTCCCAATAATGCAATAAAAAATATTTGTGCTCAAAATGTATATTCTATATTTACCATGAACATTTAATTAAAAGATGAGTATTACTTGTGAAATGCCTATATTACTACTCCTGAAACATATATGGTAACCTTATAACTATAAAATTTTAGAGAACATTTAATCAAGATGACACAGATGAATTAAACATTTGCTACCCAAGTAATGAGGCTTTATTTTCTACTACTAGATGCTGAAATTGTTCTGCTCTATTAAAATATTAGAAAAATGATATCTTTCCTTATTTCTGAAAGCACAAGTATATTGCTAGTCCATATTGCTTGCCTCAGCACTTATTATTACTTATTAATAAAAATAATTAATGGATCCCTCTATTAGGAACCCACAACATCCAAGGATAAGTAATTCTTAAAAAGTAAAACAATTGAGTCCTAAGGTGAAATTTGTATTGCAATATCATGACATGAATTAGAGAGATTCTTTTCACTTATACTGAAGGATGAGGCCTAGGCTTGCAGAATTACTGTAAGTAAAGTTGCAATCATTTATCAGAAAATAGCCTTGGGACTGTGATTACACAGACATAAGCAAAACCACTCAGTAATTCAGGTGAGCATTTCAGACAATAAAGCTTCCTTGGTAACAGGGGCACAAGTGGTGGTGTGAGGGGATGAGACCTGGAGGAGGATCTGAAAAAGAGGGGGCAGTTTTAGGTGAAATCAAATGAAGAAGAGTCCCTGATTCTTCCCAACTAGCAGTATCTCTCTTTCCCCATGAGATAGGAAGTGATGACTTCACCAGATAAATTCACACTGCAGTAGGGTCATAATTTCACTGCATACTCAGGCATAAATCCACTTCCCACATCTGAGTCATCAGATTCTTTCATCTTGGTTTGTCACCTCTAGTTGGATATTATACCAGGTAGAGTCTCTCTGCAGAACACTCCCCGACCTATACTTGTTCTTCTGTTGATTTATTCACTCACTCAATATTTACTGAGCACATAATATGGTCCAGTCATTGTGCTAGGTGCTTGAGCTACAAAGATGAAAACAATACAGTTTCTATTCAGCTCTGGGCATTCATCTCTAAATTCATAGTGGTGGTCTGTTACTTTTTTATTACATATGCCTACTAATATACTTTTAAGCATGTTCTGTCAATAATGAATATTACAGGTTGAGCATCCTAATCTCAAAATCCAAAATGCTCCAAAATTTGAAACTTTTGAGCACCAATATGATATTCAAAAATTGTCCACTGGAGGAGTAGTTCAGATTTTAGATTTTTGGATTTGGGATGTTCAACTGGTAAGTATAATGCAAATATTCCAAAATCCAAAATTCAGAATACTTCTGGTCCCAAGCATTTTGGATAAAGGATACTAAACCTATATTTGTAAACTATTATAATTATTATAAATTATTTGCATTACTATATACTATATAAATTATTTGTATTGCTATCTTACTTTTATCTACTCTCTCAGGGCAAAATAAACCCTTAAGATAATGTTACTAGAAAGCAATAGTGAAATACAGATATAAATCTATATTTTAAATTACTTGAGTCATTTTAAATCTTCTATAAGATGTTATTGGATTGCTACCATTGCTGTTACTGTGATGGGCCTGATGTCAGAGACACTGCACATGACTTCACACAACCACATGCCACGCTATTGCTGACAAAGTCTTCGTAGCAGTATAGAGGAGTCAGCTCTGGCTTTTTCCTGTCATGTGTTGTGCTTACATTACAAGTATTATCTACAAGTCAGGGTGTTTTTATAGGAATGTATTTAAGATACTTGTCCATCTTGTGAAGGTAGTTTTAGTTTTAAAAAAAAAGGTAACATAATCTGTAAATCCTCTTAAAATCAGATAAAAATAACTATAACATTTCATAATACACTGAATATGAGCAAATGTGTGAGAGCAAACCTGGAATAATGGCGGGACTGAGTGAAGGTGCCAGGATGGATGTATATATGAAAGATTAGAAAAGCTTACCGTATTGCCTTAGATTTCAAATCAATATAAATAGGTCTAACACTGCCTGGATCATCTTGTACTCTACATGAAGGAATTCTGGTCTGTGGAGTGAGGCAGAGATCATGATATCGTAGCTATGCTACTGGAGCACAAAAGGCAGACAGCCTAATTTTGCTTAGGATGGAGGGACAAGGTGGAGAAAGATAGACAGGTGATATATAAGGTGAGTCTTTAACAGCAGTCTCTAATCCCTTCACCAATTATAGGGAAGAGAAGGTCTTAGAAAACAGAGATATTTGAGTGAAGGGGCCACAAGGGTGGGATACGCTTGAAGTAGTACAAGCAAGCAATTCTGTGTGACTACAGGTTAGGGGGCCAAGTGGGCAGCCTCAGATATAGACAGAGAAAAAAATTGATAAAAAGAGGATTGACAGAAATCTGCTGATGCCAAGAACACTGATGGCTTCAATTTTGGAAAGGGCAGCCAAAATTAAATAGATGAGCTGACAAGAGAGCAGATCACAGAGGTGGATGGATTTTTAAAGAGAAATCATTGAGGAATATGTCATATTAAAAGACACTGCTATAGAAAAGCTTTCTTGGGAACTAAATAAATGGGTCTTTTCTCCAACAATATTACAAAGAATAGAACAGTTTCACCCATAAAAGTCTTTCCTGGTACCAGATATCTATGGGATAGACAAATGGAATAATTACATAACAAATTTGATTTTAAAGGATGTGACTGTCATTTTGCCTTTAATGACCAAAGAGCCTTCTGAGTTCCTAGACCCTAATATTCTTCTTTGTAGAGCTCTTACTCTTCAATACCAGTAAGGGATTCTGAGGACTGACCAAAGAGGTGTGTTTAAGGTTCAAATGGATAAGTCAGTAATACCTGATTCATTCCACTTACAACCAATGTTCACCAGTTTTGAGTTTATTTACAGAGGGTAAAGCTTAGTTATTACACACTAATAAATGCAAAATATTTGCATATATTCTACTCCTGGAAAATTCAGAATTTGCAGAGAGACAGTATACTATAGTAAGGCAAAGCAACAATTTTCAATGACAGATAAATAGGGAAATGAGTTGAGGATCCCAAGCTGCATCTGAACCAAATGAAAGAATAAAATTTTTCATAGCTGATATCCAAAATGAACAAAAAGGGAAAGAAAATAGAACTATTCTGAGACTTCCGAAAAGTTGGGAGATAGGATTCAGATTACAAGAAGGCAGGAGTAAACTCTAGCAAGGCTTGCATAGTAAACATTTAGGGGCTGTTTTGGGCAAAGCTGTCTAATAAATAACAGTCAGTGCTAAGGTTTAACAGATGTCAGGGAATTCTAAGCACTGAATCACCCTGAATTCTTCCGAATTCTCATTCTCACTTCCAGAAGGAAAAAAAAAACTGTGGAGAAACCCCATATTCCTTGGGGCTTCAGGAGTAGGGAGAAGGAAAGACCAACTAAAACTTGGAGAGCCCGCCCCTCCTCTCTTCCCTTTCATGAGCCTCATATCCTCAATAGGGCCCCTCTCCTTGAGGTAATTACAGATTCTAACTCACAGGCAGCAAAACTTGCCCACCTCATTCTGACTACACCCTGACAACTAAGACTTTTTTCATTCACCCTCCTCCAACACCAAAACTCTATTGTTTGTTCTCCTTCTAAAATGAGTTATCTTATTATAAAAAAATTCAAACAACACATTAAAAGTCCATAATCCTATCCCTTAGAGACAGCTATTTTGTGAGTATTTCTTCAGCTTTGTTTTCTCTTTAATTATTGACAGAGTCTGTTCCTTAATCAGGAAAAAAGAACATTAATTTTCTAAAGATAATAGTTTTTAGAAACAGAAAAGATATTCAAAATCTAATTCACAGCAAAAAAAGAAAAAAGAATGCTACATTTCTGTACCATAAATATAATAGGATAAAAATCACCAGCCAATAATGTGGTTTTGGTTTTGTTTAGTTGAGAAGACAGATCTAGGCAAAAGGTAACATAATTAACAAACTTCTGTGCCCACTCTCCTGCTTCTGAAGCAGCCAGAAACCTGCCCATGGCACACAGGGCCTATCCCAACTTCTACAGTCTGGTCACCCCATCTAATCAATGACATGTACTTCTGAAGAGCCACTTCCTCCTCCCTGCTGTCCAGAGAAATTCCCATGATCTCAGCTAGTTGTTTGAAGGATATAATCTGATTAACTTCATGTTAACACGTGAATGAAGGAAAGATTGCTTAAGCAGGCACTTTCACAGGAGTATGCTTGCTAACACTAAAAAATCTGTAAAGGCTCAAATTTCAGGCTGAGTGATAATGTGAAAGGGAAGAACTTCTGGTAGTGTACAAAGATAATTTTGATTAGAGGAATCTCTTTGTTGAAACTGAAAGTCATGCTGAACAACATGGATAGCCTTTCCTTGCCTATGTGAGATCCAGCATAATGCAAACTTCACAGCAGTATGTCACTGTAAAGGCAGCAGAGCTGCGCAGGAAGACAAAGGGCTCTGGAATCATGCATATCTGGATTCACACCCCACACTGCCCCCTTGCTAGAGACATACGTTTTGGCAAGTTGCTGCTGTTACTTTTTGACTTCTCAAATATCTATCCTCACATGGCTAACAGGAATGTTATGGGAATTAAAATTAATAAAATAGCTATACAAAGTGCTTGGCACACAGTAGGGGCTTAAGAATAGAATCATTATTATTTATGTGATTTCTTTCAGTCTTTATACAGCATTTAATAAACTGGGATTTCCCCAGAGTCTTCTGTAAAGAAATCGTTGTTGGATGGCTAAGGACAGTCCAACTACTGGCCAATACGGAACATTATATCTCTTATTGTATTGTGTCATCACTCATTCACATGGTTTGAATGTTCCAAAATTTTTTCCTGAGAGAGGTAACACATCAGGCCCTACTTGGTCCCCAGACATAATTATTTTAACCTTCACAGTGTTTTGTTTAGCTTTTCATTTGCATCCAATGCTAATATTTAATAATTGAGAAATATTATACAAAATCCATGTTTTCATCATCTTTTTAAAATTTCTTATTAAAAAGTTTATTTCTCTGTGAGAACAACTGCTGGATTAAGTAGCTATCATTTTTTTTGGATAGGACACATGTTCTCCAAAAACCCCAGTCCCCGCTGTGCCTCATAGCACCCCAACACTGAGGAAGAATGTCAATTGCCATTTATCATCTAGCTTACACTGCTGTCTTCCTAATTGTGGGCCCTGTCCACCAACTTTTACTTCTGACCTGGCTCCTATAGGCATTTGAGTCAGTAGCCTCTGCCCCAAGAGCCAATTAGTGTATTCCAGAATGTGGAGTGGTACACTCAGGTTCTGAAATCAAACCTGGCTTTGAATACCGATTCTCCATGTTATTACTCAGGCAAGTTGTTTCACCTGCAGAGCCTCAGCGTCTTCAACCCTAAAAGAGAAACAGTAACAGACTCACCTCACAGGGTCATTGCAAGGTTTAAATCATGTAATGCATGTTCAGAACTTTTAATCATATTTGGTTGTAAAAAGGGGCAATAAATGTTAACTACTACTAAGACAAAGATGATGACGACGACTACTACTATTATTATTGCTTTGTTGCTATTACCAAAATTACTTCTAGCAGCACTACCAAAATTACTACTACTCTTAGGTGGGAAGGTTAAAAACACTTACTGGCTTTCTTCAATCTTATTTCTGCTTTCTCAAGCTAGAACTTGAAATTCATTTGGAAACCCTTATGGAGTATGGAGTCTTTCAAAAGTGGGAAAGAGCAGTTTCTATCTGCTGCTGACCTTCAGAACAGGGAGGTAGGGTGCAGAATGAAGTAAGAGCACTCCCACTCTCCAGTCAGCAAGACCACTAGCAAGCCAGACCCACACTTAAGCCCAGGTGAAGAAGGCAAAAATCTGTCTCAAAATCTCAGTAAGGAATATGTTTCAGGTAAACCAACTAAGGAGACAGAACTATGGCATGGAGAGGATAAGACCTCTAAAGACTTGAAGCTAGACAAGGCAGGCCAACATACAAATTCAGAAAATACAGAGAATACCACAAAGATACTCCTCGAGAAGGGCAACCCCAAGAGACATAATTATCAGATTCACCAAGATGGAAATGAAGGAAAAAATGTCAAGGGCAGCCAGAGAGAAAGGGTGCGTTACCCACAAAGGGAAGCCCATCAGACTAACAGTGGATCTCTCTGCAGAAACCCTATAAGCTAGAAGAGAGTGGGGGCCAATATTCAACATCCTTAAAGAAAATAATTTCAACCAAGAATTTCATATCCAGTCAAACTAAGTTTCATAAGTGAAGGAGAAATAAAATTGTTTATATACGAGGAAACACTGAGAGATTTTGTCATCAGCAGGCCTGCCTTACAAGTTCTCCTGAAGGAAGCAATAAACATGGAAAGGAACAACCGGTACCAGACACTGCAAAACATTCCAAATTGTAAAGACCATCAATGCTAGGAAGAAACTGCATCAACTAATGGGTGAAATAACCAGCTAACATCATAATGACAGGATCAAGTTCACATGTAACAATATTAACCTCATATGTGTGTGTGTGTGTGTGTATACACATATATACACACATACATTAACCTTAAATGTAAATAGGCTAAATACCCCAATTAAAAGAAACAGACTGGAAAAATTGGATAAAGAGTCAACACCTGGCCGGGTGCGGTGGCTCACGCCTGTAATCCCAGCACTTTGGGAGGCTGAGGTGGGTGGATCACGAGGTCAGGAGATCGAGACCATCCTGGTTAACACAGTGAAACCCCGTCTCTACTAAAAATATAAAAAATTAGCTGGGCGTGGTGGCGGGCGCCTGTCGTCCCAGCTACTCGGGAGGCTGAGGCAGGAGAATGGCATGAACCCGGGAGGTGGAGCTTGCAGTGAGCCGAGATCGCACCATTGCACTCCAGCCTGGGCAACAAAGTGAGACTCCGTCTCAAAAAAAAAAAAAAAAAAGGAGTCAACACCCATCAGTGTGCGGTATTCAGGAGACCCATCTCCCACAAGGAGACATACATAGACTCAAAATAAAGGGATGGAGGAAGATCTACCAAGCAAACGGAAAACAAAAAAAGGCAGGGATTGCAATCCTAGTCGCTGACAAAACAGACTTTAAACCAACAAAGATCAAAAGAGACAAAGAAGGCCATCATATAATGCTAAAGGGATCAATTCAACAAGAAGAGCTAACTATCCTAAATATATATGCACCCAATACAGAAGCACCCAGATTCATAAAGCAAGTTCTTACAGACCTACAAAGAGACTTAGACTCCCACAAAATAATAATGGGAGACTTTAACACCCCACTGTCAATATTAGACAGATCAATGAGACAGAAAGTTAACAAGGATATTCAGGACTTGAACTCAGCTCTGGACCAAGCAGAACTAATAGACATCCACAGAACTCTTCACCCCAAATCAACAGAATATATATTCTTCTCAGCACCACATTGCACTTATTCTAAAATTGGCTACATAATTGGAAGTAAAACACTCCTCAGCAAATGTCAAAGAACAGAAATCACAACAAACTGTCTTTCAGAACACAGTGCAATCAAACTAGAACTCAGGATTAAGAAACTCACTCAAAACCGCTCAACTACATGGAAACTGAACAACCTGCTCCTGAATGACTACTGGCTAAATAACAAAATGAAGGCAGAAATAAAGATGTTATTTGAAACCAATGAGAACAAAGACACAACATACCAGAATCTCTGGGACACACTTAAAGCAGTGTGTAGAGGGAAATTTATAGCACTAAAAGCCCACAAGAGAAAGCAGGAATGATATAAAATCGATGCTCTAACAATACAGTTAAAAGAACTAGAGAAGCAAGAGCAAACAAATTCAAAAGCTAGTAGAAGACAAGAAATAACTTGACCAGAGCAGAACTGAAGGAGATAGAGACATCAAAAACCCTTCAAAAAGAATCAATGAATCCAGGAGCTGGTTTTTTTAAAAGATCAACAAAATTGATAGACCGCTAGCCAGACTAATAAAGAAGAAAAGAGAGAAGGCTCAAATACACACAATAAAAAATGATAAAGGGGATATCACCACCAATGCCACAGAAATACAAACAACCATCAGAGAATACTATAAACACCTCTATGCAAATAAACGAGAAAATCTAGAAGAAATGGATAATTTCCTGGACACATACACCCTCCCAAGACTAAACTTGAAAGAAGTTAAATCTCTGAATAGACAAATAACAGGTTCTGAAATTGAGGAAATAATTAATAGCCTACCAACCAAAAAAAGTCCAGGACCAGATGGATTCACAGCTGAATTCTACCAGAGGTACAAAGAGGAGCTGGTACCATTCCTTCTGAAACTATTCCAATTAACAGAAAAAGAGGGAATCCTCTCTAACTCATTGTATGAGGCCAGCATCATCCTGATACCAATGCCTGGCAGAGACACACACACAAAAAGGGACTATTAGGCCAATATCCCTGGTGAACATCAATGGGAAAAATCCTCAATAAAATACTGGCAAACGGAATCCAGAAGCACACCAAAAAGCTTATCCACCAAAATCAAGTTGGCTTCATCCCTGGGATGCAAGGGTGGCTCAACATACACAAATCAATACATGTAATCCATCACA
The DNA here is from genome assembly GCF_009764315.1 of Trachypithecus francoisi. Taxonomy (NCBI): domain Eukaryota; kingdom Metazoa; phylum Chordata; class Mammalia; order Primates; family Cercopithecidae; genus Trachypithecus; species Trachypithecus francoisi. The sequence goes on along the minus strand of NW_022681458.1, from coordinate 84,421,046 downwards.
TAAACAGAACTAATGACAAAAACCACATGATTATCTCAATAGATGCAGAAAAGGCCTTCGACAAAATTTAACAGTTTTTCATGCTAAAAACTCCCTATAAACTAGGTATTGATGGAATGTATCTCAAAATAATAAGAGCTATTTATGACAAACCCACAGCCAATATCATACTGAATGGGCAAAAACTGGAAGCATTCCCTTTGAAAACCAGCAGAAGACAAGGATGCCCTCTCTCACCACTCCTATTCAACATAGTATTAGAAGTTCTGGCCAGGGCAATCAGGCAAGAGAATGAAATAAAGGGTACTCAATTAGGAAAAGAGGAAGTCAAATTGTCTCTGTTTGCAGATGACATGATTGTATGTGTACAAAACTCTATCATATCACAAGCATTCCTATACACAAATAACAAACAGAGAGTCAAATCATAAGTGAACTCCTATTTACAATTACTACAAAGAGAATGAAATACCTAGGAATCCAACTTACAAGGGATGTGAAAGACCTCTTCAAGGAAAACTACAAATCACTGCTCAACAAAATAAAAGAGGACACAAACAAATGGAAGAACATTCCACGCTCATGGATAGGAAGAATCAATATTGTGAAAATGACCATACTGCCCAAAGTAATTGATAGATTCAATGCCATCCCCATCAAGCTACCAATGACTTTCTTCACAGAATTGGAATAAACTATTTTAAAGTTCATATGGAACCAAAAAAGAGCCCTCATAGCCAAGACAATCGTAAGCAAAAAGAACAAAGCTAGAGGCATCACACTACCTGACTTCAAACTATACTACAAGGCTACAGTAACCAAAACAGCATGGTACTGTACCGAAACAGATATATAGACCAATGGAACAGAACAGAGGCCTCAGAAATAACACCACACATCTACAACCATCTGATCTTTGATAAACCTGACAAAAACAAGAAATGGGAAAAGGATCCCTATTTAATAAATGGTGCTGGGAAAACTGGCTAGCCACATGTAGAAAGCTGAAACTGGATCCCTTTCTTACACCTTATACAAAAATTAACTCAAGATGGATTAAAGACTTAAATGTAATACCTAAAACCATAAAATCCCTAGAAGAAAACCTAGGCAACAGCACTCAGGACATAGGCATGGGCGAAGACTTCATGACTAAAACACCAAAAGCAATGGCAACAAAAGCCAAAACTGACAAATGGGATCTAATTAAAATAAAGAGCTTCTGCACAGCAAAAGAAACTATCGTCAGAGTGAACAGGCAACCTACAGAATGGGAGAAAATTTTTGCAATTTTTCCATCTGACAAAGGGCTAATATCCAGAATCTACAAAGTAACTTAAACAAATTTACAAGAAAAAAATGACCCTCAAAAAGTGGGCAAAGGATATGAACAGACACTTCTCAAAAGAAGACATTTATGCTGCCAACAGACATGAAAATATGCTCATCATCACTGGTCATCAAAGAAATGCAAATCAAAACCACAATGAGATATCATCTCACGCCAGTTTGAATGGGAATAATTATAAAGTCAGGAAACAACAGATGCTAGAGAGGATGTGAAGAAATAGGAATGCTTTTACACTGTTGGTGGGAGTGTAAATTAGTTCAACTATTGTAGAAGACACTGCGGCGATTCTTGAAGGATCTAGAACTAGAAATACCATTTGACCCAGGAATCCCATTACTGGGATATACCCAAAGGATTATAAATCATGCTACTATAAAGACACATGCACACGTATGTTTATTGCAGCAGTATTCACAATAGCAAAGACTTGGAACCAACCCAAATGTCCATCAGTAATAGACTGGATAAAGAAATGTGGCACATATACACCATGGAATACTATGCAGCCATAAAAAAGGATGAGTTCATGTCCTTTGCAGGGACATGGATGAAGCTGGAAACCATCATTCTCAGCAAAATATCACAAAGACAGAAAACCAAACACTGCATATTCTCACTCATAAGTGGGAGTTGAACAGTGAGAACATATGGACACAGGGAGGGGAACATCACACACTGGGCCTGTTGGGTGACGGGGAGCTGGGAGAAGGATAGCATTAGGAGAAATACCTAATGTAAATGACAAGTTAACGGGTGCGGCAAACCACCATGGCACATGTATACCTATGTAACAAACCTGCATGTTGTGCTCACGTACCCTAGAACTTAAAGTATAAAAATAAAAAATAAGTATGAAGAGTAGAAAAATGAAAATAAAAATAAAAAAAGACTTGAAGCTAGAAAATGTCAGAGGGAAAAAGGAAATGTCCTGAAGTTGATTCTGACTCAAGCAAAACAAGCCTTTCTCTTTGGGAATGAGGGAGAGGGCAGGGCAAAGGAGATGACAGGGAGAAAATAGCAGAATTGTTGCAAAGTGGAAATGGAGTGTAAACTGTGGCCAGAGCAGAGCAGCCCAGACCTCAGCTACAGAACCAAAGAATAGACCAGAAGAAAAGGATGACCATGTAGACAGTGAGAATCCCACGAAGCATGAGTGCACACAATCTGAAATTTATCTCCTTAGGGCTTCCACAGAGTGAAGAAAAACAACTGAGTTGTGTACTTAATGTACCTAATAGCCCATAGGCGGGACTTGTATCATCAACACAATAACTAACATCTGTCTTTTACAAAGTACTTTCATAGTTATCATCTGATCCTAAACTAGCCATATGAAGTGTTATTCTCCTATTTTAAAGGTAAAGAACAAAAAGATTAACTCAATTGTTTAAAGGTACAAAATCAGTTAAACGGTAAGGACTAGAGTTAAATTTTTCATAAACCAAATACTTTGTACTGTTCATTGCACTATGTTCAGAAATTTCATGTCATTCACCACATACTTTCCTGGTTTGTTTTTTCTTTATAATTTTCCTTATATGATTAAGGAAGTTTGTGTTGTTGTTTGTTCTTTGTTTGTAATACAGATTGGCTTTGTTAAATACAGAGAAAAAAGTAAAAAAAAAAAAAAAAAAAAAGGTATATCAGAACCTGGGCCAACATAGCTAAACAGATCCGTTTTCCTGAGGTGTCAGGTATGGGATCATCAACAGTCTCAGCTACAGATCAGAATAACCCTAATTCCACCACCACTACTCCAGTCTCCAGTTGGGGATAATAATGTGGTAATATTTCCATAAGGGATGTATAATAACTTCATCCAAAATATCTTCATTCTCGTAATAGATATATTAATCTTGTATTATCCTATTGGAAGTGAAGGATTACAGTTGAGAAGAGACTTTTAAAAGTTGTAGAAAAATGTAACTCAAAGGAATATTCTCCGCCAGGATTTGGAACTTTCCTATTAGACAGCATAACTTTGCCAAGGTCTTTCCAGTTAATACTGTGCTTTCAGGGCTGATTAGAAAGTAAAGTATACTATCTCAAACTAGAGTAATATCTTTATTTGAAGGTCATGTGATTTTTTTTTTTTTTTTTTTTTTTTTTTTCTGAGACGGAGTCTTGCTCTGCCGCCCAGGCTGGAGTGCAGTGGCCGGATCTCAGCTCACTGCAAGCTCCGCCTCCCGGATTTACCGCCATTCTCCTGCCTCAGCCTCCCGAGTAGCTGGGACTACAGGCGCCCGCCTCGACGCCTGGCTAGTTTTTTGTATTTTTTTTTAGTAGAGACGGGGTTTCACCGTATTAGCCAGGATGGTCTCGATCTCCTGACCTCATGATCCGCCCGTCTCGGCCTCCCAAAGTGCTGGGATTACAGGCTTGAGCCACCGCGCCCGGCCGGTCATGTGATTTTGTTTTAAGAGATTTTCCAGAGCTGAGAATAGAACATGTCTCTAAGGCCCCCAGTCCAGTGAACTAAACAATGTGACTTCTTCATTTTTAAATGATCTGTTTTGAAATGAACAAATCTTAACACTTCCTCAAGCTAAGAAAAGAAACACAAGAAAAGAAATAGTTTATTGAGCAAGGGAAAAGCTGAGAAAGGTCTGAAGATGCAGAAGCTGAAGTCACCTGTTAGGCTGCCAAGCTAAATTGAATCAATTGATTCCATTTTTTTAAATCAAACAGAATCCACCACAAATATTTTTTCTTTATTTTTCCAACCCGAAGCCTGTATTTGCAAGTTACACAGTCAAAATGTCTGTCAAATCCAATGATATATGATAGATTCACAGTAGATGTTGATATTTCATAAGAAAGAGATTGAAGAATCCAGTTCGTAATTTTGTAAGACTGGGGCTTTCAAACAAGATGTGTGCATATACAGACACACACATATTCCCACACCATACATACAGACACCTTCTCCAGAAGGCACAAAAGGTATTCATTTCAACCACTGAGGGAAAGTACCTGCAACACATATAAAATGTCTATTACATCACACATTAAAGTGTGTATTTTTAGAGCTACTGACCTTTATATGAACTAAACAATAAAGCTGTTCATAAACCTGACAGAGAGCAGCTTTTCCAAAGTGAAACAGTGAACCACTGTTCCTAATGCACCCATCAAACTAAACAATTAAATTGGCATTTAGTACAAAATTTAAAAAGCCATTGTAACATAACACTGCCAAGATTATTGGTCCTGTCTCAAACACACACACACACACACACAACATTGTTTGTCTTGTCATTTACTAAAAAATAAAAATAAAAAGAATGTATTTATTTTAGTTGACAGATGAATGGGCTGAATAAATTTAAGGCAATCAAAAGAAACTCAGTTGTCCCAGCATCACAAGTTGTTACCAACCTAACTTGGGTTCGGTGGCCATAGACTTGTTCTCATAACACAGCAAAGGCACAAACAGTTACTGTGCAGATACAACAAGTCTGAATTCAAGTCCCAGTTTATCAGTTACTAGCTGTTTGACTTTGGGTAAATTACTTAACCTCTCTTGGCTCCCATTGCCTTTTGTAAAATAGCATTCTAATACAGTTGCCTAATGGAAGAGTTATGCTCTATGCAGTAATAAAAGAAATAATACATGCAAAGACCTTAACACAGTGCCTGATATAGAGCAAATGCTCAATAAAAGCCATTATTATCATTGACAAATCTCACAGAGTGACCACAGAATTTAACACCAAATCCAGGGCACTCCTGAGGTTGAAAGGGGGCTCTATTTGCAACATAGTGGCAAGGATGGAAGCACACCCTAACCATGGTCTGTGCAGCATAGTCATGTATCATGGAATGCTGAGGACTGGGAGCAAGGTTCTAATGCTACACAACATGAAATACAAAATCGTATTAGTGAATGAGGATGCCTAGAGACCCTGAAAAGAAATATTAGCAATGAGAACAAGAAAGTGCTTGAGTGAATAAAAACTTCCAATTTTGTAATTAGTTGGTGATATGATCACACGAGAGATAATTGTTAGCATCAAACTCCTCTTCAGCATTCTGAACAGTTCAAACTCTTGCAACGTCACTTTTTACAAGACTTTGAAATTACAAGTTTTTAAAATTTGCATTGAGTGTAAAACATCCTTAATCATTTTTTACATCTGTATATACTTTCCTATGTCATGCCTTTAGCACAGCTTTTACGCTAGAAATTAAACTAATTTTTAAACTATGAAAAAAATAGCTCAGCAGTTATCCAGATCATCAAACCAGGAAGGCAGTAACCTGCATAGTGCGCCAGAACATTCCAGTCACTAGGGAGGACCAGACTCCCTCTCTGACGTCCTTAACTCAAGCGCTGTGTTCCCAGCAAATCAACCAATCCATTCTGAAAACTTGTAAGAGTGGAATCAATTAATAATTATTTAAAATCATCCTGTTAATTTTGATAACTTTATAGAGATCTTGTGAATGCATACATAGATGATTTAATGAATTCTCTTTGCAAAGCAGTAAGTTACCAACTGGAAAAATAAGTCAAGCAGCAAGGTTAAAAGGCATTGTGGGAAGAATTTTTAAACATCACCTCTTTTTGAAAGACAGGGAGAAAAATAAGAACATATATTTGTGTTTTATTTTCATTAAGAAATACAGAAATGATTAAGAAGAAGCTACTAAAAATGGTTCCTTATGGGGCTAGGAGGAACAGGGGAACGGGGAAGGAGTAGTCACAAGACTTCTCCTTGTATACATTCTGACATTTTAATTTTGAACCATTATCAAGTATTACATATTCAAAACAGTAATAGAATTTTTAAATTGCCTATTTTAAGAAAATAAAAAGCCCTACAGATTATCTTGAACCTGCAAACAGTAATATAGGTTTTAAATACAAAGGAAGATATAGTGCTTGTATACCTCTTATAACCGTAAGCTTTACTAGTGGCAATATGTGACATTCAGTAAGCCTAAATGAAGGAAATGAAGCAGCCTTAATTGAGGACAATCCAAACTGATACAAATAAAGACATGGACACAAATCATATTTGATCAGCAATATCTTATTGCCCAGATTTTCACTGAATTTGAAAAAGAAGATAAAGCAAAAGCTAAATATTGAAAATAAGTGTAAAATATTTTTAGCATAATCATTTATGTGACTGGTTAATTAGCATTAAACATTAAAGAACAGTTCAATAAGATTGGATCATGGTTTCAAAATTCCTCACATAAGTTAATGATTTACCTAATTTACATGTTTCATATTTTGTTAGAGTAGACATAATAGGAATTATTGACATTAAGTGCATTTATTGGATAGTACATTCATTGAATACTGTAATAGTTTAAAGTAACTCATATGAAAGAATGGCTAGCATTCATGAATATAGGAAAAATGTATATGAATCATATATAAATGTATGTGTATAAATACATACAAATATAATTCTGGAATGATTTCTATGATTATTTATGAAAAGATTAAAATTACAAGTAGTTTCTGGATGGACGAGCAGTCTGGCTGAAACATCTGCCTCCTTATTGACCGTCGGGGTGGCTCTATGTGGTATGGCTTGCTGAACCAGCACCTCTTTCCTTTTTGATCTCTCCACCTGCATCTCTCCCAAATTGCTGTTCTGTAACCTTCCTACCCAGATTCACATTTACATGGATAGCTGGAATGCTAGAAATGAATAATATTGTAGGGGCTCTGGCCTTGCAAGAGACCTGAATATGCTTACACATACCCAAAGGCTGTCCGCATCCCCTCTGCTGCCTGAAGCCTAAGCAGAAATTCAGTTCTTTTTAATAGGGTTAACACAGAGAGGGATGGCAATGGAGAGAAATTGGCACTGATATCCCAACAGCATTGTGCTCGCTAGGCCACAAGTCCTAGTGGGGTGCTGGACCTGTATGTTTCTAGTTCAAAATAAAATGTCCTGTGGGCTATTGTGAGCTCTGAGCCACAATTTGACATACAGGGGAGATGCTGGCCCTTTTGTTTTCTCTAATATTCCTCTTCTCACAATGAAGCATAAAGTAGTACATATACACTTTCAGTAACTAATTTTAAAGTGCACACTCTTGAGGTTACAGCCAGGTAGACAGATTAAATTTCTTTTTCTTTTCTTTTCTTTTTTTTTTTTTTTTTGAGACAGGGTCTCCCTCTGTTGCCCAGGCTGGAGTGCAGTGGCATGATCACATCTCACTGTCACCTCGACCTCCCAGACTCAGGTGATCCTCCCACCTCAGCCTCCTGAGTAGCTGGGACTAGAGGTGGGAACCACCATGCTTGGCTAATTTTCGTATTACCTGTAGAGACAGGGTTTTGCCATGTTGCCCATGCTGGTCTTGAACTCCTGAGCTCCAGTGAGTCTTCCACCACTGCCTCCCAAAGTGCAGGGATTACAGGTGTGAGCCACCACGCTCAGCCTGCCACTTTATATTTCCATGAGATAATCAATTAGACTACTTTTGTATAGATTAATACAAGTGTGGCTTCTTTCCTGAGCTGCTCTCTCCCTCTGTCTCTCTCTTTTTTCCCCTCTACTCCCATTTCTTCCCCACTCAGTATTTCTCTTTCTACCCCCGGATGTCAACTCTAAGACCTTGAAGAAAATAAAATTATTTCTGCCTGGGCTTTTTGATACAATCCTCAAATTTGGGTTGAAACAGTTTTCTCTGCAGCCATCTGCCACCCAAGCTGTTTTCATTCCTCCCTGAATTCTCATTTCTAAAACTAGGGAGGGACCAAGGGCATATGCTGCCAGCTCTCTGAACTCATCCCTTTGATTCCAGTATGCACTAGGCTTTTTGTGGCTAGCTTCTGGTCACCTTACCTTCTTCCCCCAGGCATCTCCCTTCTTGGATTGCACGATCAGTAGTCTATTAGGAGTCACCCTATCTTAAGGTATTTTTCCCTCTATTATTCCCCCAATAAATTGTCAACTTCTTACTCTTATAGCTTCTCCAAAACTGGAGTTGTACCACAATACATGGGATTTTAAAAATTGACATATTAAGGAAAAGTAGTACAATGGTAACATATGTCATATTTAACTGGAAAGAGAGGTATATTCAGCCAGAACCCTGGACCAGTTATTAAATTTTGGCAATATAGCATCCGGCAAGAAAAAAAAGTTAAAGGGCAAGGCTAAAATACTTAGCATAGAGCAAAATTAAAAATAATGTAGGTCCTAACTGAAGAATAGACCTTAAACTGGTTCATGGCTGGAATCCACTGTTGTATGTCTGGGTTTGTAGAAGCCTTGTAATTATATGCAAAATTTGCATGTGTTAATTTTCCTGGGGAGAGATCACACAGATTTCATCAACTTCTCAGAGGGAATCTGTGACCCAAATAAGGTTAAGATATTGAAGGAGAGTCAGTCACTAAAATATTAAAAGAAACTTACTCTAAGTACTGATAAAATTATCTAATATTTAGCCTATTTTAAGTACAAACACTAAATTCTTTGAATAAATATAAAAATGGTCCATTCATTGGTGGGAGTACCCTATGGATCCAAGTAAGTTTTTCAAGTTTCCTTCAAAACACTTTATATATGAATAAGAAAATGTGAAAGTATTTTTCTGCTTTATTGGAGTATAGTTGACAAAATTATAAATATTTAAGGTATACAACTGAATCTTTTGATATATACATACAATGTGTACCACAATGTAATTAATATATCTATCACCTCACATAACCATTTTCTTTTTTCTTTTCTGTGGTGAGAACACTTAATATATACCCTTTTAACAAATTTCAAATATACAATACAGTATTATTAACTATAGTCACATTGCTGTATGTTAGATCTCCAGAATTTATTCATCTTGCATAACTGAAACTTGGTACCCTTCGACCAATATTTCCCCATTTCCTCTTCCACCAGCCCCTGGCAAGCACCATTCTACACTCTAATTCTATGAGTTTGACTATTTTAAATTCGACATATAAGTGAGATCATGAAGCATTTGTCTTATTTGTCTTTCTGCACCTGGCTTATTTCACTTAGCGTAATGTCCTACAGTTTCATCTATGTAGTCACAAATGACAGGGTGTCTTTCTTTTTTAAGGATAATGTTCACATACACACACACACACACACACACACACGTATATAGACACACATATATACCACATTTTCTTTATGCATTCATCCATTGATGGACATTAAGGTTGTTTCCATATCTGGGCTATCTGAATCATATTGCCATTAACTGATTTCATTTCCTTTGAATATATACCCATAAGTGGGATTGCTGGATCATCATGTGGTTCTATTTTTAACTTTCTGAGGTAACTACCCACTGTTTTCCATAATGGCTGTACCAATTTACATCCCCACCAATAATGTCCAGGGTTCTGTTTTCTCCACATCCTCACCAACTTTCTGATAATAGCCATTCTAACTGGTGTGAGGTAATAATTCATTGTAGTTTAGATCTGCATTTTCCAAATAATTATTAAAGTTGAGCAACTTCTCAAATACTTGTTAGCCATTTGTGTGTCTTCTTTTGAGAAATATCTATACAGATTTTTGCCCATTTTTTCACAGGATTATTTGTGCTTTTGCTAGTGAGTTGAGTTGTTTGAAATATTTTTTATATATATATATATGTACATATAATTATTTTCTGGTTATGTATCGGAGAACCTCTGCTAGGGCAGTGCAGAAGGGAAATGTGGAGTCAGACCCCCCACGCAGAGTCCCTACTGGGGAACCGACTAGTGGAGCTGTGAGAAGAGGGCCACCATCCTCCAGACCATGGAATGGTAGATCCACTGACAGCTTGTACCATGAGCCTGGAAAAGCAACAGACACTCAATGACAGCCCATGAAAGCAGCCAGGAGGGGGGCTACACCCTGCAAAGCCATAGGGGTGGAGCTGCCCAAAGTCATTGGAACCTACTTCTTGCATCGGGGTGACCTGGATGTGAGACATGGACTCAAAGGAGATCATTTTGGAGTTTAAGATTTGACTGCCCTGCTGGATTTCGGACTTGCATGGGGCCTGTAGCCCCTTTGTTTCAGCCAATTCCTCCCATTTGGAATGGCTGTATTTATCCAATCCTTGTACCCCCATTGTATCTAGGAAGTAACTAACTTGTTTTTGATTTTAGAGGCTCACAGGTGGAAGGGATTTGCCTTTTCTCAGATAAGACTTTGAACTGTGGACTTTTGAGTTAATGCTGAAATGAGTTAAGACTTTGGGGGACTGTTGGGAAGGCACGATTTTTTTTTTTTTTTTTTTTTTGAGACAGAGTCTCACTCTGTCTTCCAGGCTGGAGTGCAGTGACGCAATCTTAGCTCACTGCAAGCTACACCTCCCAGGTTCCCGCCATTCTCGTGCCTCAGCCTCCCAAGTAGCTGGGACTACAGGTGCCTGCCACCACGCCTGGCTACTATTTTGTATTTTTTAGTGGAGACGGGGTTTCACTGTGTTAGCCAGGATGGTCTCAATATCCTGACCTTGTGATCTGCTCGCCTTGGCCTCCCAAAGTGCTGGGATTACAGGCATGAGCCACTGTGCCCGGCCATGATTGGTTGTTAAATGTGAGAACATGAGATTTGGAAGAGCCAGGGGCAGAATGATATGGTTTGGCTCTGTGTCCCCACCCAAATCTCATCTTGAATTGTACTCCCATAATTCCCATGTATTGTGGGAGGGACCCGGTGGGAGATAAGTGAATTGTGGGGGCAGTTTCCAACATACTGTTCTTGTGGTAGTGAATAAGTCTCACAAGATCTGATGGTTTTATAAGAAATCCCTTTCACTTGGCTCTCATTCTCTGTTGCCACCACCATGTAAGACATGCCTTTCACCTTCTGCCATGATTGTGAGGCATCCCCAGCCACGTGAAACTGTGAGTCCATTAAAATTATTTTTTCCCTAGTCTTAGGTATGTCTTTATCAGCAGCGTGAAAACAGACTAATACAATGACCTCCTCTAGAACAGTTTTTGATTTAAAGTCTATTTTGTCTAACGTAAGTGTAGCCACCCCCGCTGTTCTTCAGTTACTATTTGCATGGAATATTTTTTTCCAACCTTTCATTTTCAACCTATGTGTGTGCTTAAGAACAAAGTAAGTCTCTTGGAGACAGGATATTGCTAGATCTTGGTTTTAATCCATTCGGCCACTGTAGCCTTTTATTAGAAAGTTTAATCCATTTATATTTAATGTAATTATTGATAAGTGAGAACTAACTGTTGTCATTTTGTTAGTTGTTTTCTGTTTGTTTTGCAGTTGCCTCTCTACCTTTCTTGCTTTCTTGATGTCTTTTTTTGTTATGAGATGATTTTTATAGTAATTTGGTTTGATCCTTCTCTCTTATCTTTTGTGTATCAATTATAGGTTTTTTTTCTTTGTGGTTACCTTGAGGCTTGCAAAAAATATCTTGTATTCATTTATTTTAAGTTGATAACAACTTAACTTCAATCACATATAAAATCTCTATACTTTTATCACCCCTCACATACACACACTGTGTTCTTACAGTCAGAGTTTCCTTCTTTTTGTATTGTGTATCCATTAACAAATATTTTGTCTTTTAACTTTAATATTAGGGTTAAAATTTACATACCACCATTACCATGTTAAATTATTTGTTGTTTATATATTTATCTTTATTAGTGAGATTTATGCTTTCATATGCTTTTATGTGGCTGTTTAGCATATTTTTGTTTGAAATTGAAGAACTCCCTTAAGCATTTTTCAAAGGAAAATCTAGTGATGACCTAATGTAAATGATGAGTTAATGGCTACAGCACACCAACATGGCACATGTATATATATGTAACAAACCTGCACGTTGTGCACATGTACCCTAGAACTTAAAGTATAATAATAATTTTTAAAAAAACAGGAAAAAAAAAAGAAAAAAGAAAATCTAGTGATGATAAACCCCTCAGTTTTTGTCTGTCTGAGAACTACTCTAACTACTCCTTTATTTTTAAAGGATAGTTTTGCAAGGTATCATCTTGGTTTGCAATTTTTTTTTCTTTTGGTAGTTTGAATATACCATCCCACTTTTCTCTGAGCTGCAAGGTTTCTGCTAAGAAGTCTACTGGTACACTTACAGAATTCTCTTATATGTGATTCCTTTTCTGTTTGCATTCAAAATTGTCTGTCTTTGACTTTTTACAATTATAATGTACCTCAGAGTAGACCTCTTTATGTTCAAGCTATTTGGAGTCCTTTGGGTTTCTAAAATCTGGATATCTATTTCCTATCCCAGATTTGGGGAGTTTTCAGTCATTATTTCTTTAAGTAACCTTTTTGCCCTATTCTTTCTCTCTCTTCTCCTTCCCTATGACTCTGATAATTTGTATATTGGTTCACTTGAAAATGTACCATAAATCCTGAAGGCTTCTTTCACTCTTTCTCATTCTTTTTTCTTTTCCTTCTCTGACTAAATAACTTCAAGTAACTTGTATTTAAATTCCCTGATTGTTTCTTCTGCTTGATTGAGTTTGCTGTAGAAACTATTGCATTTCATTCATTCCATTATTAATAACTTTGGCAATTTTCCATAAAGTGTTTCCTATTGATAGAAATAATCTGAGATATTTCTTTCAAAAAATTCCTATGCCTCTCTCTTTTAAATTCTGATTCAGTATTTGTGGGCCCGAACTGGGAAATTTTCATCTTTAGAATACAAGCACTCTGAGTTATTCACATCATGAGAAGAGTTTAGGAAATGTTGATTTAAAGAATACCTTCATGGAAGTGATGTCACCAAGATGACAGACTAGGAGTCCCATTCCTCATCTCCTTCAAAAACAATGACTTACTATCCACAGATGAAAATAGCTCTAGGAGAGCTTTAGAGTACAATTTAAAAGCTACAGTAACCCAAGGAGCACAACAACTGGGGATACGCACATAGAAAAGCACCAGAAAGCAGTCTAGAATTTCTGTTTCGTTCTTCATTGTTATTTCTATTCCTTTGTTGAACTCATTTTGTTTATGTATTGTTTTCCTAATTTCATTAAGATGTCTAATTGTGTTCTCCTGTTGTACATCAAGCTCTTTTAAACAAATTATTTTAAATTTTTTGTCAGGCAATTTGTAGATCCCCATTTCTTTGGGGTCAATTACTAAAAATTTATTGTCTTCCTTTGATGGTATCATGTTTCCCTGATTTTTCACGTTCCTTATAGTCTGGTGTTGGTGTCTGTGCATTTGAAGGAGTTACCTCTTCTATACTTTATGATCTGGCTTCGGTGGGGAGAGGCCTTAACCTGAGAGTGTCTGCAAGGGTACTAACTGGGTGGGATGTGCAGCAGTGCTGGGTGCATGGGTGCACAGTGGAACCAGGTCAGGGGCATAGGTGTGCATCAGTGCTGGCGCTGGGAGTAGTGCAGTGGCTCCAGCTCCAAGGGTCATAGAGGTAGTTCTGGCTCGGGGTGGTGCAGTGGTGTGGGCTGTATGCAGCTCTGTCAGCTGCGGTTTTACTGACAAAGGCTGTGGGGATCCTTGGCTGAAAAGCTGAAGGGTCTGTGATGGTGATGATTACTGGGGTCCTCTTGCTTTCCTTTTCCACTACATCAGGAAGTTTCAGCCAAGGAAACTTTTTGGCACTGAGTTGTGGTGGCCTAAGTGATGGGATAACACAGGTAAATTGTTTCCGGTGCTTTTCTATGTGCCTATCCCCAGCTGTTGTGCTCCTTGGGTTGCTGTAGCTTTTAAATTGTACTCTAAAACTCTCCTAGAACTATTTTCATCTGTGGATAGTAAGTCATTGTTTTTGAAGGAGATGAGGAATGGGACTCCCAGTCTGTCATCTTGGTGACATCACTCCCATGAAGGTATTCTTTAAATCAACATTTCCTAAAGTCCTCTTATGATGTGAAGAACTCATAGTGCTTGTATTCTAAAGATGAAAATTCCCCAGTCCCGGCCCACAAATACTGAATCAGAATTTAAAAGAGAGAGGCATAGGAATTTTTTGAAAGAAATATCTCAGATTATTTCTATCAATAGGAAGCACTTTATGGAAAATTGCCAAAGTTATTAATAATTGTTGTTGTTGTTCATCAAACAAAAACAAATGGATTACAAACAGAAAACAAGAAATCTATGCCCCAATTTTAACAATTTTAACATAGCAATTTTCCACTTAATGCTAGGTTTGTTACTTTGTGAAATTCTGCATAATAGAAATGATTAATAAATTATAATTGTTTAAAACATTTTGACCTTTATAGCAATATGTGTTAAAAATTAATTTTGTAATTCACATGTAGCCACATACAAAGGTTTTACTACCTCAACAATTTTTCCAAACAAGGTACTAAAATAAACTTACAGAAAATATTTGTAAAAAATGCATTTGAGTTTAGTAATTTGATGAGTTTTCATCCCTAAAGTATTAAGAAATTATAAAGGAGTCTTAGTATAAAAAGCAAAATGTTAAAAGAAGCAGAAGGTGGTGAAGCAGCCTCTCTCAAACATATTATCCCATTAAACTAATAGTTTTTTTTTTTTTCACAAAAGGAATGTTTGTCCAATGTATTACAAATCACCCCAGAGAGATTATTTATAATGGTCACTTCAGTGGGCTATCCCAGCTAGTTTACTCTACAGTGCCATTTTAATAAAAACATACTGGGAGGAAATCTCTTTTTAATTTAAGCCATTTAATTTTTAAAATTAATGTAAAATAAAGCCATAGTCAACTCAGTTCCACAAATATTTGATTATTATCTCATACAAATAAGCCTGGCTGTAGGTTAGCTACTAAGGATAAAGTGATGAGTAAGACACAGTTCCTACCCTCAAAGAAGTATCTTGCTCTAGAACATTTTTTTCTCTTGTCTTTTTTTTTATTTTGAGGAAACTAAATCAGGTGTTTGCAAACTTTTTCTGTAGAAGGACAGACAGTAAATATTTTCTACTTTGCTTGTCATTCAGTCTCTGTTGTAACTATTCAATTCAGTTGTGTAGCGTGAGAGTTGTATAGCCAATGTGTAATTTTAAAAGCATGGTTCTAATAACAAAAATAGGCTGCTGGCCAGATTTGTCCCTTGGGCTGTAATTTGCTACCACTGGACTAAATAACTTGTGAGTGCTTATTTAATATTTCAAATTTTTATCATATCTGCCTTACTAAAATATTTATACCAGAAATAGTGAAAAGTAGCTATACCAAGAAGATAGGAAATTTAAAAGGAATTACAGAAAAAACAGACTGAGATAAATCAAGGAAGTTGTTAAAGGAGAAAAGGCAGTGTCACCCAAACAGAAAGTGATACATCAGTAAAGGTCAAGCTCTCTAGGGGAAATCTGAAAACTTTTAAAACATATATGCAACAACAGTAATAGTAATATATTATGAAATAATCCACTTCTATGTAAAATCATCTTTATAGCTCTAACTTGCTTTAAAAACAGATGTGTTAAACAGGCATAAAATCTAAAATGTTTAATTATACAAATAATGCATAATTTTATAATTAAAAATACAAATAAGCCCAAAGAAAAAAATAAGTATCTCCTCAAATCTTACCAAACCAGAAACACTACTGTTTTACTAAAAAAGTTTTCAAATATGTTAGAAGAGCCAAGTCTTCATAGGATTCTTCTGCAGCTTGTAGGATCAGATAGGATCAGAGCTTAATCCATTCATTCACTCCCAAAGTTCACATTTTAGAGTGCTGAATTTGCTCAAGTGGGGCAAACTGCAATGCCCAATGCCCAATAGCCTATCACCATAAGAATAATGTGTGCTAGGCACAATATGAGGAGCTTTCTGGAAATCATCTCATTGAATCCTTCCCACAATTGCAGAAGGCAGACACTATCATGATTATGTGCAATGTTAGAAATGAGAAATGTAAGACAGAGGGATGAAGTAATTTGCTATAGTCAAGCAGTCAATCAGTGCCAGAATGATGACATTAATCCAGAAATTTGGTTTCCATCATCCATGATCTGAAACTTTAGCATTTCTCCTAAGGAAAAATAGGTACATCCATACCCTGTGGTATAAACCTAGAGCCAGTAGTCTGACACTCCTTGCTTTCACAGAGATAGATATGAATGTAAAAAGTATAAATGTCTCTGTCACCCATAAAGAGATAATGGCAACAGTATCACAATTAGCAATGATTTGGTATGTATTACTTACCAAACTCAAGGTGATAAATTTGAGTCCATAGTTTGGGGCCATAATTTAACTATTTAAGTGTGTATTTATCCATTCTCACATTGCTACAGAGAACTGCCTGAGACTTAGTAATTCATTTAAAAAAAAAGAGGCTTAATTGGCTCATGGTTTTGCAGGCTGTACAGGAGGCATGGCTAGGAAGGCCTCAGGAAACTTACAATCATGGCAGAAGACAAAGGGGAAGCAGACACATTCTACATGGCTGGAGCAGGAGGAAGAGAGTGAAGGGTGAGGTGCTATATACACTTTTAAACAATCAGATCTCATAAGAACTCACTCACTATCATGAGAACAGCAAGGGGTAAGTGCACCCCCTTGATCCAATCACCTCCCACTCGACCCCTCCTCTAACATTAGGGATTACAATTCAAGGTGAGATTTGGTCAGGGGTACAAATCCAAACCATAACATTCTCCCCTGGCCCCTCCCAAATCTCATGTCCTTCTCAAATTGCAAAATACAATCATCCCTTCTCAACAGTCCCCCAAGTCTTATTTCAGCATTAACTCAAAAGTCCACACATTCCAAAGTCTCATCTGAGACAAGGCAAGTCCCTTCCACCTATGAGCCTGTAAAATCTAAAACAAATTATTTACTCCCAAAATACAATGGGTGTATAGGCATTACTCCCTTTCCAAGAGAGAGAAATCTGCCAGAAGAAAGGAACTACAAGCCCTGTACAAGTCCAAAGCCCAGCAGGGCAGTCACTAAATCTTAAAGCTCTAAAATAACCTCCTTTGACTCCATGTCTCACATTCAGGCCATACTGATGTCGGGAGGATGATGGCCCTATTCTCACAGCTCCACTATGCAGTGCCCCAATGGGGACTCTGTGTGGGGGCTCCATCTCCACATTTCCCCTCTGCACTGTCCTAGAGGAGGTTCTCCATGAGGGCTCCACCCATTCAGCAGACTTCTGCCTGCACATCCAGGATTTTCCATACATCCTCTGAAATCTAAGCATAGGCCCCCAAGCTTCAGCTCTTGTCCTCTGTACACCTGCAGGCTTAACACCACATGGAAGCTTCCAAGGCTTGTGGCTTACACCCCCTGGAGGAGTGGCCTGAGACATATCTGGGATCCTTTTAGCCATGGCTGGGGCTGAAGGGGCTGGGACACAGGGAGCAGTGTCCCAAGGCTACACAGGGCAGCAGGGCCTTGGGCCCAGCCCAGGAAACCATTCTTCCCTTTTAGGCCTCCAGGGCTGTGATGGGAGGGGCTGCCATGAGGTCTCTGAAATGACTTGAAGGCATTTTCCCTATTTTCTTGGCTATTAACATTTGGCTCCTCTTTACTTAGGCAAATTTCTGCAGCCAGCTTGAAGTTCCAGTTTCAGATCATCTCTGCTCACACATATGAGTATATCCTGTTAGAAGAAGCCAGGCCATATCTTGAATGCTTTGCTGCTTAGACATTTCTTCTGCCAGATACCCTAAATTCTCTCTCTCAAGTTCAAAGTTCCACAGATCCTTAGAGCTGGGGCACAATGCTGTCTGTCTTTGTGAAAGCCTAACAATAGTGACCTTTGCTCCAGTTCCCAATAAGTTCCTCATCTCCATCTGAGACCACATCAGCCTCATTGTCCATATATTACTATCAGCATTTTGGTCACAACAATTTAACAAGTCTCTATGAAATTCCAAGCTTTTCCTCATTTTCTATCTTCTTCTGAGCTCTCTGCACTCTTCCAACCTCTCTGTCTTTACCCAGTTTCAAAGTCACTTCCACATTTTCAGGTATCTTTATAGCAATGCCCCACTTCTCAATACCAATTTTCTGTATTCACCCAGTCTCACATTGCTATAAAGAACTACTTGATACTGAGTAATTTATACAGAAAAGAGGTTTAATTGGCTCATGGTTCTGCAGGCTGTACAGGAAACATGGCTAGGTAGGCCTTAAGAAACTTACAATCATGGCAGAAGAGGAGGCAGACACATTCTAAATGGCTGGGGCAGGAGGAAGAGAGCAAAGGGAGAGGTGCTATACACTTTTAAACAACCAGATATCATCAGAACTCACTCGATATCATAAGAACAGCAAAAGAGAATCCCACCCTCATGACCCAGTTACTTTTTACCAGTTCCCTCCTCCAACACTGGGGATTACAATTCAACATGAGATTTGGGCAGGGACACAAATCCAAACTATATCAAGGTGTCTGAATAGTCAGTTGTTCTGAACTTTCTTTGGAACCCAAACACTTTGTAAATGTAACAACAGCCACAGATAGTTCCCTCAAAGGAGTGCAAATAAGCATACTGTGGTGGCCCTGGAAGTGTACCACTCAGATATCCTTCATAGAACTCCTTCCAGGAGCTGAGTTTATAGACAGCTTCAGCTACTACCCCTTGGATTCATGACTGCTCACAGCACTTGCCCTAGGGCTGCTTGGAGCGAATAACTAAGCATGGAAGAGGTAATGGTACCTGTACCTTTCTGCCCAATATAGGATGCTTCCAATAAGCAAATTTTGCTTGGGGACTCCACATTAGCTTGGATGAGACTTTCTTAGAACTATACTGCAGTCTGATGTCTCCGACCTAATCCTCCTTCCCCTCTCTCCTTTCACAGACGCCAGACTTGCCTTGTGGTCTCAAGGCTCTTGCCTTCTATTCCTCCTCCCTCTCTTTTGCCTTCCACATGCACTCCCCTATAAATTAAGCTTATGTAATTCTGTCTTGTTGTCTATTCCTCAGAGGACCTGAAATGATAATCACAGGTGTGTAAAACACTGCACATTTTTTCAAAGGGTTAATGGAACCCTGAAGCCCATTTGTGGATCCCCCTGAGGTAAAAAGACACCAAGTTAAGAACCTCAGCACGTGGTACAATTAAAGGCAATTAAAAGATGGATACTAAGCCAATTTTTGCATCATTCTGCTCTTATAAAACTTTGGCAAATGATTTTTTTACAATATGCATAGTTCAAATCTAAAACAACTATATTTAAATACTGGTTAAATTATAGTAATTTATTTTTTTAAAAAAATCAAATAGGTAACAAGAGAGCCATTAAAACACCATAAATTTAAAAATCCCTTGAGTGTTTTTTTTTTTAATTAGTTTTATGGAAAGAACATCGTACCCTATAATACTAAAGCCTGAGCTCAAATCCTAGCTTACCTAGCCTTGCTGATTAACCTCCTACAAGTCACTTAACTTTTCTGGGCTCAAATTGCCATATCTCTAAAATGAAGGGGTTGGACTAGGTAATTTCTAAGGAGACTTTCCATTCTAAAATTTTATGATAATATATGATTTTCTCTCTGGCATAACAGTATCAAGAAGGCAAAACTAACTCTAAGGCCAATATAATAATATCAGTAATGTCATTTCAGAAGAAACTGATGGAAAAAATTAAATTTATTTTAAATCCTCAAGGTCTGGCCTCTGCCTCCTCTTCCAGCCTTAAAAACTATGCTAGTAACACCTTCTTTCTGTTCCTGGTACCTCCCAAGTTCATTTCTGCCTCCAAGTCTGTTGCATTTGTTTGGGAAGTAGTTCCCAAATGGCTAGTTCCTTCTCATAGTTCAAGTCTTGTGGTTCAAAAGTCACATCTACCAGAAGATCTTATGTGACAATATGTGACAATCCTGCCCAAAATAATATCCCCAATCCCCAACTGCTTTTTTCAGAACACTCTGTTATATTATTTTACAAACAATTATCACTATTTTGTTGTTGTTGTTGTCGTTGCTTGTCTGTCTTTCCCCACTAGAACAGAAGCTCCACAGGGCAAACATGTTTTCTGTCTTGTTTATCATATATTATCTCTTAGAATAATGCCTGGCATATAGAAAGCATACAATAAATGTGTTTTAATGAACAAATGAGGGAATCAATATGTGCATGCTAAAAGAAAACAAAATTGCAACTTTTAGAAGAGTGAAAGTATAAAAATCACCCCCATTCCATTTTTTAGGGTGATATAGAAGCAGAAATACAGTTGGCTTTCCATGCTGTATTTCATAATTACAGAAGATAATAAACCAAATGTGTGCCAGGAGTAGCGTTATGTTTAGCTTTGGACTGGGTTTTTTCTGTGGGACATCAATAGAATTGTATGATGATCAATACCAAGATCATGTTCTAACTAATTGAGCTCACAGGCTTAAATTACTCAGCTTTTAATATTTGGAAACAAGCAAGCATCAAAATAATTCTATTGACTTCCAAAGAATTAAAAATCATGATGCCTAATTTTAAAAAGTCATCAAATAGCTCTATGAAAATTTAATTACTATGGAAAGGTTATATTAAGAATGAGTCATAGAAGTTTTAAAAAACCTTTTTTTGGAATTGAATTTTATGTCACAAAAACTAAGAAACAGCCAAATGTGAAGTCAACTCTCTATTTTCCATGATAAAACCAGGAATTAGCTCATGAAGAAGTAGTAGGAAGGGTATATATCAGTTTTGGTGCTTCAGAGATACTGGCCTTGCCACTTACTAACTATATCTTTGAACAATTTGCTTAATTTCTCTGGCTCTCAATTTTTTAATTTGTAAAATAGGATTAGTAATGTTTGTATGCTTGTTTTGGAGATTAGTAATACTCTAAAGCACTAAACATACAGCTAGGAACATATGAGATAATAAAAGGTAGCAAACTAGCCAGGCGAGGTGGCGGGCGCCTGTGGTCCCAGCTACTCGGGAGGCTGAGGCAGGAGAATGGCAAGAACCCGGGAGGCGGAGGTTGCAGTGAGCTGAGATCCGGCCACTGCACTCCAGCCTGGGCGACAGAGCAAGACTCTGTCTCAAAAAAGAAAAATTAAAAAATTAAAAAATTAAAAAATAAAAGGTAGCTAAGCCAAACAATAAAAATACATTGACCACTTAAGTCTATGGTGATCAGGAGTATGTGTGTGAAAGGGGATAGATGTCAGAACTACCTCTACAAGTCCATTTCCCTCATTAGAAACTGGATAACCATCCCCTCCTTTGTGAAAATATACAATCTATACAGTTGAAAGCTGAAATATTTTGAAAGTAGGCCTTTCCCCCCACTAGAAAGAAAAATTGTCCCACTCCTAGAAAGAAAAACTGGAACCAGGAGGTGAATCTTTTAACCATATTAAATACAGAAATAGTTGCTCTGCCACCACTACCGCAGCAACCCAGACTGCATGCCAGCACCTCTCTGCTGACAACTCCTCCACTATGGAGGACACGAACAAATACAGCAACAGAATTCACAGAGGGACCCAAGATCAATGCAAGCAAGAATCAGCAAAATGATAGTAAAATGTGTACTGGAGGTTTGAGCTGGGATAAAAGCAAAAAAGATGTGACTGAATACTTACCTCAATTTGGGGAAGTTGTAGACTGCACAATTAAAACAGATCCAATCACTGGGAGATAAAGGGATTTGGATTTGTGCTTTTCAGAGACACTGCTAGTGTTGATAATGCTTTGGAACTGAAAGAACACAAACTGGATGGCAAATTGATAGACCCCAAGACGATCAAAGCTTTAAAAGGGAAAGAATCTCCATGCTGGGGGAACCACCACTACTCTCTTTGAAGCTGTCAGACAGGGACATTTAAGTCTGCAGAAGTTTCTGCTGCCTTTTGTTCAGCTATGCTCTGCCCCCAGAGGTGGAGTCTACAGAGGCAGGCAGGCATCCTTGAGCTGAGGTGGGCTCCACCCAGTTGGAGCTGGCCAGCTGCTTTGTTTACCTATTCAAGCCTCAGCAATGGTGGGCACCCCTCCCACAGCCTTGCTGCCGCCTTGCAGTTCCATCTCAGACTGCTGTGTTAGCAATAAGTGAGGCTCCGTGGGCATGGGACCCTCCAAGCCGGGTGCAGCATATAATCTCCTGGTGTGCCGTTTGCTAAGACCATCGGAAAAGTGCAGTATTTGGGGGGAGTGACCCGATTTTCCAGGTGCTGTCTATCACAGCTTCCCTTGGCTAGGAAAGGGAATTCCCTAACCCCTTGTGCTTCCCCGGTGAGGTGATGCCTCGCCCTGCTTCGGCTCTAGCTCAGTGGGCTGCACCCACTGTCCTGCACCCACTGTCTGACAAGCCCCGAGAGGGACCGACTGACACCTCACATGGCCGGGTGGCCCTCTGAGATGAAGCTTCCAGAAAGGATCAGGCAGCAACATTTGCTGTTCTGCAATATGCACTGTTCTACAGCCTCCGCTGGTGATACCCAGGCAAACAGGGTCTGGAGTGGACCTCCAGCAAACTCCAACAGACCTGCAGCTGAGGGTATTGACTGTTAGAAGGAAAACTAACAAACAGAAAGGACATCCACACCAAAATCCCATCTGTACGTCACCATCAACAAAGACCAAAGGTAGATAAAACCACAAAAATGGGGAGAAACCAGAGCAGAAAAGATGAAAATTCTAAAAGTCAGAGCATCTCACCCCTCCAAAGGAACGCAGCTCCTAGCCAGCAACGGAACAAAGCAGGATGGAGAATGACTTTGACAAGTTGAGAGAAGAAGGCTTCAGATGATCAAACTTCTCTGAGCTAAAGGAGGATGTTTGAACCCATTGCAAAGAAGCTAAAAACCTTGAAAAAAGATTAGATGGATGGATAGCTAGAATAACCAGTATAGAGAATCCTTAAATTACCTGATGGAGCTGAAAACCATGGCACAAGAACTATGCGATGAATGCACAAGCTTTGGTAGCTGATTTGATCAACTGGAAGAAAGGGTATCAGTGATTGAAGATCAAATGAATGAAATGAAGCGAGAAAAGAAGTTTAGAGAAAAAAGAGTAAAAGGAAACAAACAAAGCCTCCAAGAAATATGGGACTATGTGAAAAGACCAAATCTACATCTGATTGGTGTACCTGAAAGTGACAGGGAAAATGGAACCAAGTTGGAAAACACTTTTCAGGATACTCTCCAGGAGAGCTTCCCCAACCTAGCAAGGCAGGCCAACATTCAAATTCAGGAAATACAGAGCATGCCACAAACATACTCCTCGAGAAAGGCAACTCCAAGACACATAATTGTCAGATTCACCAAAGTTGAAAAAATGTTAAGGGCAGACAGAAAAAGGTCGGGTTACCCACAAAGGGAAGCCCATCAGACTAAGAGTGGATCTCTCGGCAGAAACTCTACAAGCCAGAAGACAGTAGGGGCCAATATTCAACATCCTTGAAGTAAAGTATTTTCAACCCAGAATTTCATATCCAGCCAAACTAAGCTTCATAAGTGAAGGAGAAATAAAATCCTTTATAGACAAGCAAATGCTGATAGATTTTGTCACCACCAGGCCTGCCCTACAAGAGCTCCTGAAGGACGCACTAAACATGGAAAGGAACAACCGTTACCACCCACTGCAAATTGTAAAGACCATCAATGCTAAGAAGAAACTGCATCAACTAATGAGCAAAATGACCAGCTAACATCATAATGACAGGATCAAATTCACACAACAATATTAACCTTAAATGTAAACAGGGTAAATGCTCCAATTAAAGACACAGACTGGCAAATTGGATAAAGAATCAAGACCCATCAGTGTGCTACATTCAGAAGACCCATCTCACATGCAGAAACACACATAAGCTCAAAATAAAGGGACGGAGGAAGATCTACCAAACAAATGGAAAACAAAAAAAGCAGGGGTTGCAATCCTAGTCTCTGATAAAACAGACGTTAAACCAACAAAGATCAAAAGAGACAAAGAAGGCCATCACATAATGGTAAAGGGATCAATTCAACAAGAAGAACTAACTATCCTAAATATATATGCACCCAATACAGGAGCACCCAGATTCATAAAGCAAGTCCTTAGAGACCGACAAAGAGACCTAGACTCCCACACAATAATAATGGGAGACTTTAACACCCCACTGTCAACATTAGACAGATCAATGAGACAGAAAGTTAACAAGGATATCCAGGAATTGAACTCAGCTTCACACCAAGCAGACCTAATAGACATCTACAGAACTCTCCACCCCAAATCAACAGAATATACATTCTTCTTAGCACCACATCACACTTATTCTAAAATTGACCACATAGTTGGAAGTAAAGCACTCCTCAGCAAATGTAAAAGAACAGAAATTATAACAAACTGTCTCTCAGACCACAGTGCAATCAAACTAGAACTCAGGATTAAGAAACTCACTCAAAACCACCCAACTACACGGAAACTGAACAACCTGCTCCTGAATGACTACTGGTTAAATAACAAAATGAAGGCAGAAATAAAGATGTTCTTTGAAACCAATGAGAACAAAGATACAACATACCAGAATCTCTGGGACACATTTAAAGCAGTGTGTAGAGGGAAATTTATAGCACTAAATGCCCACAAGATAAAGTAGGAAAGATCTAAAATTGACACCCTAACATCACAATTAAAAGAACTAGAGAAGCAAGAGCAAACACATTCAAAAGCTAGCAGAAGGCAAGAAATAATTAAGATCGGAGCAGAACTGAAGGAGATAGAGACACAAAAAAAACCTTTCAAAAATCAATGAATCCAGGAGCTGGTTTTTTGAAAAGATCAACAAAATTGATAGACCACTAGCAAGACAAGAAGAAAAGAGAGGAGAATCAAATAGACACAATAAAAATGATAAAGGGGTTATCACCACTGATCCACAGAAATATAAACTACCATCAGAGAATACTATAAACACCTCTATGCAAATAAACTAGAAAATCTAGAAGAAATGCATAAATTCCTGGACACATACACCCTCCCAAGTCTAAACCAGGAAGAAGTTGAATGCCTGAATAGGCCAATAAAAGGCTCTGAAATTGAGGCAATAATTAATAGCCTACCAACCAAAAAAAAGTCCATGACCAGACGGATTCACAGTCAAATTCTACCAGAGGTACAAGGAGGAGCTGGTACCATTCCTTCTGAAACTATTCCACTCAATAGAAAAAGAGGGAATCCTCCCTAATTTATTTTATGAGGCCAGCATCATCCTGATACCAAAGCCTGGCAGAGACACACACACAAAAAGAGAAATTTAGACCAATATCCCTAATGAATATTGATGCAAAAATCCTCAATAAAATACTGGCAAACCAAATCCAGCAGCACATCACAAAGCTTATCCACCATGATCAAGTGGGCTTCATCCCTGGGATGCAAGACTGGTTTAACATACACAAATCAATAAACGTAATCCATTACATAAACAGAACCAAAGACAAAAACCATATGATTATCTCAATAGATGCAGAAAAGGCCTTCAATAAAATTCAACAACCCTTCATGCTAAAAACTCTCAATAAGTTAGGTATTAATGGGACGTATCTCAAAATAATAAGAGCTCTTTATGACAAACCCACAGCCAATATCATACTGAATGGGCAAAAACTGGGAACATTCCCTTTGAAAACTGCCACAAGACAGGGATGCCCTCTCTCACCACTCCTATTCAACATAGTGTTGGAAGTTCTGGCCAGGGCAGTCAGGCAGGAGAAAGAAATAAAGGGTATTCAATTAGGAAAAGAGGAAGTCAAATTGTCCCTGTTTGCAGATGACATGATTGTATATTTAGAAAACCCCATCGTCTTAGCCCAAAATCTCCTTAAGCTGATAAGCAACTTCAGCAAAGTCTCAGGATACAAAATCAATGTGGAAAAAATCACAGACATTCCTATACACTAATAAGAGACAAACAGAGAGCCAAATCATGAGTGAACTCCCATTCAAAATTGCTTTAAATAGAAAAAATACCTAGGAATCCAACTTTCAAGGGATGTGCAGGGCCTCTTCAAGGAAAACTACAAACCACTGCTCAACAAAATAAAAGAGGACACAAACAAGTGGAAGAACATTCCATGCTCATGAATAGGAAGAATCAGTATAGTGAAAATGGCCATACTGCCCAAGGTAATTGATAGATTCAATGCCATCCCCATCAAGCTACCAATGACTTTCTTCACAGAATTGGAAAAAACTCCTTTAAAGTTCATATGGAACCAAAAAAAACCCCACATTGCCAAGACAATCCTAAACCAAAAGAACATAGCTGGAGGCATCACGCTACCTGACTTCAAACTATACTACAAGGCTACAGTAACCAAAACAGCATGGTACTGGTACCAAAACAGACATATAGATCAATGGAACAGAACAGAGCCCTCAGAAATAATACCACACATCTACAGCCATCTGATCTTTGACAAACCTGACAAAAACAAGAAATGGGGAAAGGATTCCCTATTTAATAAATGGTACTGGGAAAACTGGCTAGCCATATGTAGAAAGCCGAAACTAGATCCCTTCCTTACACCGTATAAAAAAATTAATTCAAGATGGATTAAAGACTTAAATGTTAGACCGAAAACCATAAAAACCCTAGAAGAAAACCTAGGCTATACCATTCAGGACATAGGCATGGGCAAGGACTTCATGTCTAAAACACCAAAAGCAATGGCAACAAAAGCCAAAATTGACAAATGGGATCTAATTAAACTAAACAGCTTGTACACATCAAAGAAACTACCATCAGAGTGAACAGGCAACCTACAGAATGGGAGAAAAGTTTTGTAATGTACCCATCTGACAAAGGGCTAATATCCAGAGTCTACAAAGAACTTAAACAAATTTACAAGAAAAAAAATCAAACAACCCCATCAAAAAGTGGGCAAAGGATATGAACAGACACTTCTCAAAAGAAGACATTTATGCACCCAACAGACACATGAAAAAATGCTCATCATCACTGGCCATCAGAGAAATGGAAATCAAAACCACAATGAGATACCATCTCACACCAGTTAGAATGGCAATCATTAAAAAGTCAGGAAACAACAGGTGCTGGAGAGGATATGGAGAAATAGGGACACTTTTATACTGTTGGTGGGACTATAAACTAGTTCAACCATTGTGGAAGACAGTGTGGTGATTCCTCAAGGATCTAGAACTAGAAATATCATTTGACCCAGCCATCCCATTACTGGGTATATACCCAAAGGATTATAAATCATGCTGCTATAAAGACACAAGCACATGTATGTTTATTGCAGCACTGTTCACAATAGCAAAGACTTGGAACCAACCCAAATGTCCATTAGTGACAGACTGGATTAAGAAAATGTGGCACATATGCACCATGGAATACTATGCAGCCATAAAAAAGGATGAGTTCATGTCCTTTGTAGGGACATGGATGAAGCTGGTAACCATCATTCTCAGCAAACTATTGCAAGGACAGAAAACCAAACACCACATGTTCTCACTCATAGGTGGGAACCGAACAATGAAAACACTTTGACACAGGGAGGGGAACGTCACACACCGGGGCCTGTCATAGGGTGGGGGTAGGGGGAGGGATAGCATTAGGAGATATACCTAATGTAAATGATGAGTTAATGGGTGTGGCACACCAACATGGCACACGTATATATATGTAACAAACCTGCACGTTGTGCACGTGTACCCTAGCACTTAAAGTAAAATAATGTAAAAAAAGGGAAAAATTCTGCCAAAAAGGTTTTTCAGGTGGATTGAGCCCAGATACTTCTGTAAAACAAATTAAAGAATATATTGGAGGCTTTGCGAAGTTTGAAAATACTGAAATTCCCATGGATACAAAAACAAATGAAGAAGAAGATTTTGTTTTCTCACATATACAGATGAAGAGCCAGTAAAGAAATGGTAAGACAGCAGATTATTATCAAATTGGTTCTGGGAAGTGTGAAATCAAAGGTGCACAACCCAAAGAGGTATGGAAGCTGCAACACCAAAACAAAAAGGAAGAACAGGTGCTGCAACCAGTCAATGAGGGGGCCCTAGGGGGTCATGACCAAGGTCAGGACATAACTGGAATCAATGATCAAGTGACTACTATGATCTTGGATATGGGAATTACAATAGTGCCTATGGAGTGATCAAAACTGTAGTGGCTATGGCAGATACGATCATGCTGGGTATAAACTATAGGAACCATGACTATGCACAGGTGTATGCAGACTATAGTGGCCAAAAGAGCACTTATCGCAAGGCATCTCCAGGGGGTGGCAATCACCAAAACAGTTATCAGTCATACTAAAGGAGGACATTGGAGAAAACAGGAGGAGATGCTAAAATAACCTATCTTGCAGGATGACATTGAAGATTGGTCTTTTGTTGATCTAAGATGATTATTTTGTAGAAGACTTTCTAGTGTACAAGACACAATTGTGTGCAAATGTA
This sequence comes from Trachypithecus francoisi, assembly GCF_009764315.1. Taxonomy (NCBI): domain Eukaryota; kingdom Metazoa; phylum Chordata; class Mammalia; order Primates; family Cercopithecidae; genus Trachypithecus; species Trachypithecus francoisi. The sequence goes on along the minus strand of NW_022681458.1, from coordinate 84,392,398 downwards.
TATAGCTGCCAATTCATGTTCTTTGTTTTTACTTTGTCCTTTGCTATTTATGTTATGACTCAATGTGGATTTGTGTTTACACACATTTTATTTGTATGATTTTATATTAAACCTCAAATAAATGCTTCCTTATATGATTATTTTTCTGTGTCAGGTACTGCATAGCTCCATAAAAATATAATTTTAAATAAGCAATAATTAAGGCACAGTTTGTTTTGCAGGGAGAAGTGATCCATAGGGAGAAACTGTGGTCCTTTATAAATAGCCAGCCACAGTGTCACCCTCTTTCCCAATATGTAGCTATATTCCATGCTCTTAAGGCTTTATCTCTCTGTTAACTGAAGCTTCCACCACATCTTCGGATGATGTTCTTTCCCCTCTGGATATCTGACGACACTTTCCTGAGACAGAGTCACAGTGTTGTGATCACTGGAAGCTTTCTAGTAGACAATTTGTCCTCTGGATTGTAACATAATGATTGTTAGTAGCTTCGTTTGCTTTGTTCTTGTCTCTGGAAAGCCATTTTTGAATTGCTAATTACTTCTTTGACTTTAGAGCTAATCAGTGGTCTGCTAGAAAAAGCTTTATATGCAATTATAATCATAACACCATGATGTTAATTCTCTTAGTAAAAATCCAAATAAATATAGAAAAGAACACTGTAAAACTGTGAAGGAGCTATAAAGTATTGAAATAACACAAGGAATTTCACAGATTATCCATTCAAGTATGATCAAAAGTTCAATTAAAATTTGAAGTAGTGGCAGAGTTACTAATTTAGTTATATTCTGTTAGTGTTACGTCACAGCCATCACAACACCAAACCAAATATTTTCTATTTGGGCATTCTGAGGAAGCTGTATTACAGTTAACTGCAAATGCCATGTGAGTTTAGAAAAAGTCATGATACTAAATATCATTTTAATGTAGTTAGTGAATAAATTCGAGTAGGTAAGCATTTGTATATTCAGACATTGGAAGGAATAGTGGAAAAGGTAAGTCTTAGGTATGTTAATGTTGATCCAAGTGTGCCTGACTCGTGTCATTACAGTAGATTTTCCTGGTGCATTGAAAAGAAATAATTTCATATCTAGGTTTTAGAGGACCTGCGTAAACACAAACTTTGAATTTTGCATTCAGTATAGTTAGTTGGATTTAAGGATGTTTGTCTCCAGCTTAACTACTGGGATTGGCACACGTGTTCACATGTAGAGTAGTTAATCTTGTGCAACCAGTTTAAGTTTTTTATGCTTATGAACTTGCCTTTTAAAAAAATTTAGTGCCTACAACTTTATTTGTTCCAGTGATATTTGTACTTGTCGGGCTATCAAGTTATGATGCTCTTGGCCGTTTTTGCTTCTGTTTTTCTGTTTCACCTTATACCTAGGATAAGTACCAGTGTTGGCTATTGCAAGGGACTCTGCTTATTCTTTCAACATGCAACTTTAGGGACTAGGAGGGAGTTCATTTTGTGTTGTCAGTAGGTACAGTATCTAGCGCAGTGAATCCTGTAAGTTCAAATGTATAATTAAGTGAAAAGTTGACCTTGAGATTGTCCTTTTCTCTGACCAAAAATGAATAAAGGCTTTTGAAATACATAAAAATAATAAAGAAATAATAATTTGACCTCACAGTGAGAGTTTATCTAAAATTGTCTATACTATAATTTCAATAAAATATAAACCTCATTTTAAAGGCCATAAATAGACATTCAGAACAGATGAAATGATGATGCACATTAGGCAACAATTCACAAAGTGTTCAACAAATTTTCATTTATGACTTATTATGTTCCTGATTCTATAAAAGTAAATGGAAACCATTGAGTAATTCATTCACTTATCCATTCAAAAATATTTATGTAGGGCCCAGTGCTGAGGATATGGATCTTATTTTCACTGGGGGACAAAGTGGCAGTGTCATAATCAGTTTTATACAATTATAAACAGAGTGTGTATTTAAAGGGAAAAAGGGGTTTTCTTGAAGAGGTGGCAAAGCTAGAATCTATAGATATTATAAATGGGAGTTAACCTGGAGGAGAGTGTGATTTAAAGGTGGGAAAAAATATCTCAAACAGAACTGCATATGCTGAGATCCTATGGCAAGAAGGAAACGGGGGACCAGGAGTAGTGGCTCATACCTATAATCCCAACAGTTTGGGAGACTGAGGCGGGAGGAGTGCTTGAGCTCAGGAGTTTGAGACCAGTCTGGGCAACATGGCAAGACCCTGTCTCTCAAAATATACAAAAATTAGCTGGGTGTGGTAGCACATGCCTATAATCTTAGCTACCTGGGAGGCTGAGGTAGGAGGATAGCTTGAGCCCAAGAGGTCGAGGTTGCAATGAACAATCATCACACCACTGCACTGTAGCCTAGGTGGCAGGGTGGGACTTTATTCAAAGAAAAAGAAGGAAGTGGGGCATTTTCCAAAAACTGAAAGAAGCCAGTTGTTTGGGGAGCACAGTCAAGATCACTGTGGTAGAGAAGAAGCAGGAGAGGTAGACAGTGGCCAAAACACAGAGAGTCCTTTAGGCTTTATTTAGGATTACAGTCTTTATCCTAAAATCAATAAGACTCTATGGAGGAGATTTAAGGAAGGGGCTGACATGCTCAGATCTGATCTTTGGAAGGTCACTTCAGCCTGGGGTATTGAGAGCAGATTTGAGTGGAGGATTAGAGGAGATATACAGAGGCCACTTAGGAGACTGTTACAGTAGATCAGATGAAACATGATATGTAGCTTAAACTAATTCAGTGGCAATGATGAGAAGTAAATAGGGTCAAAAGACTTAAGAGATAAAACTACAGTACTTGCTGATAGAGAGACTATACAAGGAGGTAGGGTCAGGGATTGCAGCGGAATAAGGAAAAGGAAACTGTCCAAGATTTCTTCCTCATTTCTTAACAGCACAACTAGATGAGATGGAGGAATAATTCACTGAAATATGAAACACTGGAAAAGGGCCAGATTTGGAGGCAGGTGTCAGGGAAGGTGAGAAGATAGCAATTTCATTAACTTGACTTTGAGTTGCCTTAGAGATGTCAAAGCAGGCAGGAGGGTTTAGAGCATGTAAGAGAGGGCTAGGCTGGAAACAGAAGTTTGAAAGTCCTTGATGATCTTTAGTGTGATAGGTAAGATTTCCTAGAAAGAGAATGAATAGATAGATAGATAGATAGATAGATAGACAGACAGACAGACAGACAGACAGGAGTACTTAGAACTAAGCCTTGAAAAATTCCAAGATATAATGCTAAGGTAAAGGATGATGAGGTAAAAAGGAATCTTAAAAGAAATAGCAAGAGAAAAAGGAGAAAAATCAGATTAGTATGATATTCTAGAAACTAGTGGAAGAGAACCTTTCAAGAAAGAAGGAGCCAACATATCCAATGCAGAAGTGCATACATAAACACAAATGTAAATTGTTACAATTTTTTCTAAGGGATTAAGATAGTAATAACAAAATTAAGAATACAAACCAGACATCTGCTTCTGGCTATAATGCAGTATCAAAGAACAGGCTTACCCTTCCACTGTGAACAACTAGAAAACTGGAGAAAATATATAAAACCCATGTTTTCACAAATTGGATAACAGGCAAAACATGTCTGCGATCACTGAAGAAAATGAAACAGGTTGGGTGGAACTCATGATTGCCATAGCTTTCTGACTGGAGGTATGCTTCAGGCCATACAACAGGGAGGGCATTCTCAAGCATTAGTAAGCTTCAGGAAACAGAGATCAGCAGTCAGGGAATGGAAGGCCTCTGGAAGTTGTGAAGCAGAGTTATAAAAAAGAGGGAGCTATGCATAAAATCAGTTCATAAATCTGCATGTAGCTCTTCTTGAGTCTTTGCTGAATACTGAGAGGTGTGTGCAGAGAGGAAAGTAGTACAAATCCCAACAAAAATGGAACAGGAAGATAAAACGCAAGCAGTTATTTGAGTTCACACAGGGATGAAGATGTTTGACCTCTTACTAGTTAAGGTGGAAAGTCTTTGTGAATCACCCCAGTCATTCACAGGAGAGACCTCAGGAGCCTTAGTAGAAAAACTAAAATTTGTTACAGTAAAGGCTACTCCACACACATTCTACCATAGCTTAAAAACAAGCCTCAACCTCATCCATGAGTCTTAACTGCCTGCCAAAACAAGGCCCAAAACTAATTTTTTTAAAAAAGAAAAATCAGGCATTCAACAATATTGACATTTACAATATCCTGTATCCACTCAAAAAACACTAGAAGCACCAAGAATCAGATAAAAAAGTTGATCAATGAACAAAATAAAAATCCATAAATAGCGATGGGTACAAATATACAATTAAACAGAAGAAATAAGACCTGGTATTCTATAGATCTGTAGGGTGACTACAGTTAATATTAATTTATTGTACATTTTGAAATAACTTGGAGAGAATACTTCAAATGTTCATAACATAAAGATAAATATTTAAGGTGATATATATCCCAATTACCCTGATTTGATTATATGAATGTATCAAATTATCACAAGTACCCTGAAAAATACGTTTCTACTATGTATCAATTTTTAAAAGCACAAAAAAATCCAGTAAATAAAAGATAGATAAATGGCAAAAATGATAGAATTAGTATGAAAGAACTTGAAAATAGATCTAATAAGTGTTATAAGTATGCTACAGGGCTTAAAAGAAAACATAAACATAAGGAAAAAAGAGAGACAAAATTTCTAGAGCTGAAAAAATATAATATGTAAAATGAAAATGTCATTGGATGGAATTAACAGCAAATTACATACTGCAGAAGAAAAAAAATCAATGAACTTAAAGATACAACAATAGAAATTATCTAAAATGAAACACAGAGTGAAAAAAGACCAAAAAATTAACAGAACCTCCATGATATATCAGGTAATACCAAGAATACTAATATACATGTAAGTGGAGTGCTAGAAGAAAGGAGAGGGAATGAAGAAAAAAAAATATTTTAAAAAATAAAAGTCAAAATGTTTTCAAATCTGAAAAAAAAGATAAAATCACAGATTGAAGAATACCGATGAACCACAAACCAAGAATTACAAGCCTTAATAAAACTATTCAAAGGCATTCAATAATCAAATTGTTAAAAAAAAAAAAAAACTGTCATAAAAAAATCTTAAAAGCAGCCAGTGGTGGGGTCAAGAATGGAGACATTATATATAGAAAAACACAGAGAAGAATGATCAAAGACTTTACAGATAAGAATGATCACTCTAAGAAACTATACAAGTCAAAAAAAATGACAGAACATCTGCAAAGTGCTGAAAAAAAGTTTGTTGTTGTTTTTTTAAAAAAAAAAACCTGTCAATTTATAATCCTACACACTCCATGAAAATATCTTTGAAGAATAAAGACAAAACAAAAATTTTTTCAGGCAAATAAAAGTGAAGAGATTTTTAGCTGCCCAAAAAGGATTATTAAAGAAAGACCTGCACCATAAGAATTATTAAAGAAAGGCCAATCACAGTGACTCACGACTATAATCCCAGCACATCAGGTAGCTCAAGGTGGGCAGATCACTTGAGTTCAGGGGTTTGAAACCAGCCTGGCCAACAAGGCCAAACCCTGTCTACCAAAAATATAAAAAATTAGCTGGGTTTGGTGGTGTGTGCCTGTAATCTCAGCTACCTGTGTGGCTGAAGCACCAGGATCGCTTGAACCTGGGAGGTGGAGGTTGCAGCGAGTCAAGATTGTGCCACTGCACTCCAGCCTGGGCAACAGAGCAAGAAAGAAAAATGATAACAGATGGAAAATATATGTAGCAGTGTTCACTGCATATATAGAGATGAAAAAGAAATTATAACAACGGCAAATTATAGAAGAAGGGAAATGGAAATATCATGTGTTAAGGGTTTTATATAAGGAACAGACTGATAAAACATAATTTAAGATATACTGTAATGAGCTAACCTACAAATTCTAGAGGAACCACTAAAAATTATAACTAATAATCTCATAGTACAGATAAAGTAGAATAAAACATAATAAAAAGGGAGCAGAAAAAGGCAAAGAAGATAAAAATATAATAGATGGTGCAAGTAAAAAAAAAACAGCAAGATGGTAGGCTTACATTCAACCATATTTTTAAGTATATTAAAGGTAAATGACATAAATACTATAATTAAAAGGCAGAGATTGTCAAACTTGATAAAAACAAGAAAAACAATATGGTATTTACAAAAAGCCCACTTTAAATACAAACAAAAGTATAGGTAAAAAATACAAGAACAGCAAAAGATATACCATGAAAACAATTCAACAATGTAGATGAAATGTCCAAATTCCTAAATGACACAAATTACCAAAAATAACTCCAGAAGAACAGCAAATCTGAATTCCTTATATCTATTAACTCAATTACATTATTAAAAACTTCCCCAAAGAGAAAATTCCAGATCTAGACCATTTGACTGGTAACTTTCATCAATCTTCTGAGGAATAAATAATTATCAATCCCATACAAACTCTTTCAGAAATTAAAGGAGAAAAGAATACACCCCAAATATTTTTATAATGTTGGTATTTGCATGATATCAAAGCCAAAAAATAAATTATAGGAAAAGAGGTCAGGCGCGATGGCTCAAGCCGGTAATCCTAGCATTTTGGAAGGCCAACGTGGGTGGGTCATCTGAGGTTAGGAGTTCGAGACCAGCCTGGCCAACATGGTGAACATGTGCATGATGTGATGCCTCACATCATACACAAAAATTAACACAGGTAAAATTATAGGTTGGGTGCAATGGCTCACACCTATAATCCCAGCACTTTGGGAGGCCAAGGTGGGTGGATTGCTTGAGCTCAGGAGTTTGAGATCAGCATGGGTAATATGGCAAAACCTCACCTCCACAAAAAATAAAACATATATATATATATAAAATGGGTGTGGTGGCCCACACCTGTAGTCCCAGCTACTCAGGAGGCTGACGCAGGAGGACTGTTTAGGCCTAGGAAGTCAAGGCTGCAGTGAGCTGAGATCAAACCACTGTACTATAGCCTGGGCAACAGAGTAAGACCTTGATTCAAATATATATATATATATAACAAAAACACAAATGAAAGAAAAACAATATAGTGGACTTTATCAAATTTAAAACTTTTGTCATAAAAACTGTTCAGAAACCTAAGTTGTAAACAAAATACTAGGAGAAAACATCTATGGTACAGATATCTGACAAAGCACTTGTATCCAAATACATAATGAATTTTTAAAATCTCAATAGTAAGACAACCTAATTTTAGAAAGGGTAGATTATTTGAACATATGCTTCACAATAGAAGACATACTAATGCTCAATAAGCATATTTAAAAATGTTCAACATCCTTAGTCATCAGGAAAATGCAAATTTAAATTACAATAAGATGCCACTACACACACATTACAATGGATAACATTTATTATTATTACTTTATAGACAAGGTATTTCTCTGTCGTGCAGGCTAGAGTGCAGTGGTGCAATTATGGCTCACTGTAGCCTCTACCTCCTGGGATCAAACATCTTCCTACCTCACCTCCTGAGTAGCTAGGACCACAGGCACATGCCACCACACCCAGCTGTTTTTTTTTTTTTTTTTTTTACTACTATTACTTTTAGTAGAGATGTCTCACTATGTTGCCCTGGCTGGTCTTGAACTCCTGGGCTCAAGAGTTCTTCCTGCCTCAGCCTCCAAAAGTGCTGAGATTACAGGTGTGAGGCACAGCACCCGGCCTAAAATTTAAATGTTGATAATATCAAGTGTGGACAAGAAAGTAGAGTAACTGAAACGTTACACATTGCTGGCAGGAGTGTAAAATGGTATAGCCATTTTGGAAAACTGTTTGGCAGTTTCTTAACTGTTAAGTAGCTAAACATAAACTTATTCTGGGACCCAGCAATCTCAAGCGAAACAACGTACACCTCCACAAAAAACTGTACATAAATATACATACATTACTCATCATAATCAAAAACTGAAACAACTCAAATGTCCATCAACAGGCAGATGAATAAAGAAATAAATATATGCATAATAGTCCCCCCTTATCCTCGGGAGATGCATTCAAGACCCCCAGTGGATGCCTGAAACCTTGAATAGTACCAAACCCGGTATACGCTATTTTTTCTTATACTTACATACCTATGATAAAGTTTAATTTATAAATTAGGCACAGTTAAAGATTAACAAAATAACCAATAATAAAATAGAATGTTTATAGTAACACTGCACTTCAGCCTGGGTGACACAGTGAGACCCTGTCTCTTAAAAAAAGGAAAAGGAGGCCAGGCACGGTTGCTCACGCCTGTAATCCCAGCACTTTGGGAGGCCAAGGTAGGTGGATCACGAGGTCAGGAGATTGAGACCATCCTGGCTAACACGGTGAAACTCCATCTCTACTAAAAATACAAAAAATTAGCTGGGCATGGTGGCGGGCACCTGTAGTCCCAGCTACTCGGGAGGCTGAGGCAGGAGGATGGTGTGAACCCAGGAGGGGGAGTTTGCAGTAAGCCAAGATTGTGCCACTGCACTCCAGCCTGGGAAACAGAGCTAGACTCTGTCTCAAAAAAAGAAAGAAAAAAGAAAGAAAAAGTACCATACTTGACAATGACAATTACTCCCTGTATAGGCTATATAAACAAATAGACCAGCAGTTTCAGGGAAAGATAGCTTGAAAGAGAATCTGCACTACTATTATAATACTGGGGTGAGTGGATTATGCTACAGTTCCAGGTTTGGACAAACTAGAGAGATTTCAACATCTCTTCTTCTGAGCCTTTGGAAAAATGGAATTTTTATTTCTAGGACTGTCAATTCACCAAAATGAACTATAGAACCCTAAATGAACAATATGCAAGACACAAAATCAAGATATCTTCTGAATGAATTGTATTTAAAATAATATTTTCTAACTAAATATCACACCAAAAATTTTAAAGTAAATCAGAAGTATCTAATTAAAAGTTTACAAAGTAAGTACAGAATGTAGTTGCCTTATACATACAGAAAGGTCTACTGATTTCTGACATGACCATGCAGTATGATTGTTTTCCTCTTAGTAACATATTTGAAATAAAAAATATGCTGAAGATGTTTTATTCAAAGGCCAAAATCTTTGCTATGTGACATCCTATGGCTCAGGAATTTTAATTCTTTCTTTTATTGACATATTTCTTTTTGAATTTCAAACACAGTATTTATGATCTGAAAAGGTACATGAACTAATTGGCCTTTTGTCAATATTGTTTAGTATTATTTTACTTCCACCTTAGAAGAGTAAGAGGAAAAGTTAAATAGTGATTGATTTATCCAGATTTAATTTTAATATCTTCCATGTTCATCAAGAATGTGCAATATTATAATTTTCTAACTACCATAGAATTTTAACATTTTACCAGCAAAAATCTTTTTACGTGCCTTCTTTTCATATGACATATTTGTCATGCTCACTCTACAGAACATTTGGCATAATGGTATTTCTTAATCAAAATGGATAAATACCCTCTTATTTTAAAAATCTACATACTTAGATATTGAGGTGGAAAGTATGTTTTACACCCAAACTAGAATCCTGTTATTGGATTTGGCTGCCTTTTTCTTATAAAAAGACCTGCTGTATTTAAAATTTTTGCTTTGATAGAGAATAGAAAAAGAGCTCTGTTATAAAAAACAAAGGCTTTTTAAAAGTAGTATTGAAAATAAATAATTGGCTTTTGTTCATTAGAGGCTAAATCTATTTTGTGGTTTCAAAGAGCTAAGAACAGATTGCTTCCCTCAGATTCTTAGCAAAGAAATGTTTTTGTCAATTAATATTCTTTGCTAAGAACAGTTTTTCCAGTGCTGTTTTTCAAATGCAATAATATTATAAACAGGCCTGTCCAAAGGACAATTCTTGGGCTTTTTTCTAAGATCTTAAGGTCTTAGAGCATAATAATTATGGCATGCCAGTTCAGAAGCATGGTAGAAGACAAAAAATCATGTTTCAAACAGGAAATGTACTGGGAGAAAAAGTTACCATAGGTAGCCTTTCTTTCAAATTAAATAAAAGGAACATCACCCACAAATTATGCCAGTCTTCCTCTTCTCATCAGGCTTTTGCCCAACATTTACATCCCAGGATGATAGCAGGAAAAGAACAGGAAGCAAAGAATTGAGTGCCATTGCAAAAGGCCCAGAAACTGTAAGAACACAGCATTCCATTCACCCAGTGTTGTTCCCCTGCTTCAGCTTTATCCTCTCTTCCAGCCTGTGCTGAAGTCACTGCCACTTTATGAGAGTCAGTAGCAATTACTATGTGGCAGACACTATCCTAAGAGTCTTAGCTCTTTTAACTCATTAAATACTCACAACAATGTTTGAGTAACACCGTTCTTCTCATTTTGCAAATGGAGAAACTGTGGTTCAAGATCATTCAGCTGCTGAGTGGACAGACCAGATGCAAACCCAGGCAGTCTGCCTCCAATGCCTGCAAAGGTTTCTATTCTACTCTCTCTCCAGTAAAGGGAGATGACTACAGTTAGTGGCTCCTCAACAGGCATAGAAGAAGATCAGTCACTGTTTTTTTTTTTTTTTTTTTTTTTCCAGTAAACAGCTGCTCCCTTGTTAAGGTAGGGGTAAAGTCCTAGAATTAGGGACAGGAAGGCAAGATATAAGTAGGAGCAAAGCAGAAAGGCATATCTCGAACAACAACAACAAAATAAAGAGTCACCCAGGCAGAGTGGCTTACCTCTGTAATCTCAGCACTTTGGGAATCTGGGGTGGGAGGATCTCTTGAGACCAAAAATCTGATCCCAACCTGGGCAATATAGTGAGATCTCATTTCTACAAATAACAATAATGATAACAAAAATGGCCAAGTGTAGTGGCCTGTGCCTGTGGTCCCAGCTACTTAGGAGGCTGAGGTGGCAGGATCACTTGAGCCTGGGAGACCAAGGCTGCAGTCAGTCATGATGGTGCCACTGCACTCCAACCTGGGGACAGAGCAAGTCTGTCTCAAAAAAAAAAAAAAGAAAGAAAGAAAAAAAGAAAAAGAAAAAAGTGAAGGCAGGAGAAAAATCTATTCAAACATAGCTTCTGGAAAAATTGAAAACAAACAAGGGGGTGAAAATAGACTTAAGAGCTATAGTAATGTGATAAACATTTTTGGGAAATTTCTTTCAAAATAAAAAAAAATCAAAATATAGACTGAGACCATGTAGTATTTCATTTTATACACAAATTAACCTAGGCCAGGAAATATTTCTGCCCAACCGAGTCATTTTACAGATGGGTAAACACAGGCTATAAAGATTGAATGCCCTGCCCAAGACTTGAGGAAGCAAGCAGGACAGGCAAGGCTACAAGCCACCCACACCTCCTGACTTTGAGCTCAGTGCTCTTCCACCAACTATATTAAACACAATTTATCAGCTTTTAAAACACAAAAGCCATAGTCAATAGGTTGCAATTCAATTTTAAGAACATAAAAAATAATTACAGTGTACCCATATCGAAGGTTAAATACACAATACCTCAGGCTATCACCTTCTCAATAGCCAAATAATATTGTAAAGTAGTAGTTAGATAAAGTAGTCATTTTTAAATAGGAGGAGAATTATTGGCATAACTGCACTTTTTTTCTTCCAATATTTTATCCATATAACATTTTCAATATTTACATTATTTTAAACTTGGAAAATTTAGTCACATGCATATACACATATATACAGCAAACATGGTGAAATAACTGAATCTTATTAATTTCTTCTTCTCTATAAGGGAAATCAAAGGGTTGAATAGAAAGGGATTTAAGCTGAGAGTTATTAGGCCAGTATTAACACTGATTTATAATCTCTAAGATTCCTCTAGTCCTAAAATTCTATAATTTTAGAAAGCTCATAATTGAAAAAAACATTGGATTAAAATATTAAATTTAAGTATTTGACTAATGAGATTATGACATACCACCTAAAGAAAATTATTTCTAGTGGTTTCAAAAAAGGGAGAAGAGGCTGGATGCAGTGGCTCATGCCTGTAATCCCAGCACTTTGGGAGGCTGAGGTAGGAGGATTGCTTGAGCCTAGGAGCTCAAGACCAGCCTGAGCAACATAGGGAGACCTCATCTCTATAAAAAATAAACAAAATTTGCCAGCCATGGTGGCACATGCCTGTGGTCCCAGCCACTCAGGAGGGCTGAGGCAGGAGGATCACTTGAGCTGGGGAGGTTTAGACTGCAGGGAGCTGAGATCTTGCCACTGCACTGCAGCCTGGGTGACAGAGCAAGACCCTGTCTTGAAAAAATAATAATAATAATAAGATTTACAAAAAGTTGATAAAATACTGGTGATTATGTTATCTATGGGATTACAAATTATGTTAGTTAATAAAGAAATTTTTATTACTCTTAACAAATAGAAATGGGGGGGGCAAACAGTTAATGTAAAGTAGAAATAAGAAGTTATTTCCTGATATAAACTCTTAGATACTAAAGCCCTCTGTGTTTATGCACACTAGCATAGGAACACTAGCATACTTATACAAAAAGTTCAGAAGCTTACATAGTTCACACTTTTTTTTAAGTTTAAACGTTAATAATGTTGTAAGAAATAGAAAAGTACATTACACCTCATTTTCATAGATGTGGGAAAGAGACAATGGAAAAATAAGCGACTTTTCCAAGGCCAAACAGTAAATCATTAAATGCCTATGATTTTAAAAATCAAGTTTTCAATGGACCATAAAAATGAATTAATTCTGTGTGGGCAGATATTTTTCTTTTATCAAATTCTCTACATTATAGGAATTTCCTTGTCTTTCTTCCTATTGTGTTTTTGTTATTTATGTCCTACTTTTACATCATTTAGAAATGTCCAAAGAAGCCTACTCCTCTCAATACCACTGGAGATTTCATTGACCTTTCTCAGTTTGAATCACAATAATGATCACTGTACCTGATAATCAGTGTATCTGAGATTCAAATTCATTGGAGCTAAATAATTTAAGTGATCTTTAAGACAAAGAAAAAAGCAAAAGAACAAGATTAAAATATAGTCTTTCAAAGACTTACTTCTAGTAATTGGGGTAGACAGAAGAGAAAAAACTAAAACGACAACAAAATACACAAAAATGGCAGGGAAATAATGAACATTTTATCTAAAGATATTCTACTAAAACTTTGAGGTCTCACTCACACATCTCTCTTACTAACACTTTTGAGGATATATTTCCAAATTTACTTATTTTAAATTCTTTAAGTGTAATTGTGTTGTAAATTATATATATTATAAAGTACAAATACAGAAAATCTATGAGTACAAGAAAAAAGATATATAATGTGGACATATGTAGTATAGACAATTCGAATAAATGTTAGTGAAAGTTATGTGATGGACTGTGCTTCACTACTTGAAAATCTTGGTTTAATGGTTGGTCATAGAAGAATTCAAACTCTAAGATCAGTTCACCCTTATACTTGGCTTTAATGAATACAGTCATTAAAATAGACACTGGAAAAAATATGGAAGAAGTACAAAATAGGCTCTATGTAATCAATTACGATGCTCAAATTTCAATTCATGGGCTGGGTGCTATGGATTACACCTATAATCCCAACACTTTGGGAGGCCAAAAGGGGAGGATCACTTGAGGCCAGAGGTTTAAGACCAGACTGGGCAACATAGTGAGACCTCATCTCTACAAAAAAACCTAAAATGTAAAAATTAGCCAGGCATGGTGGCACAGGCCTGTAGTCCCAGCTACTCAGGAGGCTGAGGCAGGATTGCTTGACCCCAGGAGTCTGAGGCTGCAGTAAACTATGGTCACACCACAGCACTCTAGCTTTCTGACAGGGCAAGACCTTGTCTCAAAAAAAAAAAAAAAAAAAATCAATTCCATCCACCAATTATGCAAAGATTGTAATTTAGTCTTTTTCTCTAGTGAATTTCTGGCTTCTCTGAGGTCAAACAGTTTTCCTCACAAAGTTTTTTTTTTTTTTTAATGTTTAATAGCTGGGTTCTGATCCACCGAAATGCCATTAGGAATATTTTTAATCATGTTAGAAAATGTTTTCAAATTTATTAAGTCTTCATATAAGCGAGTTCTAAGATGTGCTTATGTCATTATTCAAAATTTTTTTATTTGTAATAGCTTTATTGGGGTCTAATTTACATTCCATAAAAATATACCCATTAGAACTGTATGATTTTTAATAAATGTATTATTGTGTAACCATTACCACTATCCACTTTTAGGACATTCAGTCACTTGTATTAAATCCTCCCATCCCAGTCTAAGGTAATCACTGATCTGTCTTCTATCTCTATGTTTTTTCCCTTTTTGGGAGTTTCATATAAATGGTATCACACAAATGAGGCCTCTTGTCTGCCTTTTTTTCTCTTGGCATAATATTTTGGAGGTTTATCGATACAGTGCCATGTATCAGTAGTTCATTATTTTTAGGGCTGAATAGTATTCAGGTATGCCATGTTTTGTTTTGTCAATCATCGGCTCATAAATAATTAGATTATTTCCAATGTTTTGCTATTATTAACAATATTACTATCGTTCATGTAAAAGTCTCTGTGGACATACATATTTACTTCTATTGAAGTAGGACTGCTGGGTCATACAGTATAAGTTTGTATTTACATATATAACTTTTTTTTTAGACTAGGCCTCTCTACATTGCTTGGACTGGCATGCAGTGGCTATTGATAGGTGCAATCCCACTACTGATCAGCACAGGAGTTTTGACCTGCTGTTTCCCACCTGAGCTGCTTCCCCTCTCCTGAGGCAACCTGGTGGTCCCTTCCTCCCAGGAGGTCACCATATTGACGCATAACAGTACAGACACCTGATCAGCATAGTGCGCTATCGCCCAGAACTCCTGAACTCCAGGGATCCTCCTGCCTCAGCCACCTGAGTAGCTAGGTCTACATGCATGCAACATTGTGTCTGGCTATGTTTATGTTTTCAAGAAGTTGCTAAATGACTCCAAAAAGTATGTATACCGTTACACATTTAACAATTTATGAGAGTTGCAGTTTTTTCACATCTTTGTCATCACTGTGTATTGTCAATATTTGGCTTATATCCATTTAACTGGTAGTGTGCTGGTATCATATTGTGGTTGTAATTTGCATTTCCCTAATGATTAATATGTTGAACATCTTTTCATGTGCTTACTAATCATTCATATGCCTTTTTGGTGAAATCGCTATTAAAACATTTTATTTTTAATTGAATTGCTTATCTTATTTTTGACATTTAGCATGCTTTATATATTCTAGATACAAGACCTTTATCAGATATTTGACCTAGGAATTTTTTCACAGGCTGCTATTTGTCTTTTCACTTTCTTACTTGTATCTTTTGGAGAGCAAAACTTTTCATTTTTATAAAATGCGATTTATCAATTTCTTCTTTAATGGATCACAATTTTGGTGTTGTATCTAAGAAACCTTTCCAAAAGCAAGGTTGCAGAGATTTTCTACTGTTTTCAGATATAATTTTAGCTCTTACATGTAGGTCTGTGATATATATTAATTTTTTTCTACATGGTGTGAGGTAAGAAATTAAGTTCAGTATTTTGCATATGAATATGCAATTATTCCAGCAGTATTTCTTTAAAAAAGCATCCCTTTCACTATTGCTCTGCTTTGTCATCTTTGCTGAAAACCAACTGATTGTAAATATATTAATTTCTGTACCCTCTATTTCATTGATCTAAGTGTCTATCATCATGCCAATATTACATTCTACTATTATAGCTTTGTAAGTTTTGAAATTAGTATTGTAATAACTCTTAACCTTTTTTTACAAGATTGTTTTTGATATGTATTTCCATTTTATTTTTATTTTTTTATTTATTGTTGAGATGGGGTCTCATTCTGTTATCCAGGCTGGAGTTCAGTGGTGTGATCACAGCTCACTGCAGCCTTGACTTCCTGGGCTCCAGCCATCCTCCCACCTCAGGCTCTTGAGGAGCTGGGACCACAGGTGTGAGCCACCATGCCTGGCTTATTTTTGTATTTTTGGTAGAGATGGGTTTTTGCCATGTTACCCAGGCTAGTCTTCAACTCCAGAGCTCAAGCAATCCACCCCCTCGGCCTCCCAAAGTGCTGGGATTACATGCTTGAGCCACTGCACCCGGCCTGTATTTCCATTTTAAAATTGACTTCTCAAGTCCTATAAAAATGCTTGCTAAGATATTGCTAGAGATGACATTTAATCTATAGATCAGAGGTCTTATGCTTGTTTTCTAAAATTTATTCTTAAATATTGTCTTCTTTCTCATGTTATTGTAAGTGGAACTTTTTTTGTTTGTTTGTTTTTGTTTTTTTCCGATATGGAGTCTTGCTCTGTCACCCAGGCTGGAGTGCAGTGATACAATCTTGGCTCACTGCAACCTCCGCCTCCCAGGTTCAAGCTATTCTCCAGCCTCAGCCTCCTGAGTAGCTGGGATTACAGGTGCCTGTCACCACACCCGGCTAATTTTTGTATTTTTAGTAGAGACAGTGTTTTACCATGTTGGCCAGGCTGCTCTCGAACTTCTGACCTTGTGATCCATCCACCTCAGCCTCCCAAAGTGCTGGGATTACAGTCGTGAGCCACCGTGCCCAGCCACAACTGTCTTTTAAAATTCATTTTCAGATTCCTAGTTCCTAGCATATAAAAATATAACTGACTTCTATATATTGATCTTGTATTTTGTGACCTTGTTAAATTCATTTATTAGGTCCTAGTAGGATTTTTTATGTATAAGATCAAGTAATCTGTAAATAAAGATATCTTTAATTTTTCCTTTTCAATCAATATGCCTTCGATTTATTTTTCTTTCCTTGTTACACTAGCTAGAATCTCCAGTAAAATGTTGACTGAAAGAATTGAGAATGGATACCCTTATTTATTCTCCCAATCAAGTACTAATGAGCTCTGTCCCTTCTTGCCCTCCTTGGTTTCTTTTCTTTTTTTTTTTTCCGAGACAGAGTCTCACTCTGTCACCCAGGCTGGAGTACAGTGGCAGGATCTCGGCTCACTGCAGCCCCCACCTCCCAGGTTCAAGCAATTCTCCCTACCTCAGCCTCTTGAGTAGCTGGCACTATAGGCACCCACCACCATGCCAAGCTAATTTTTGTATTTTTAGTAGAGATGACATTTTGCCATGTTGGCCAGGCTGGTCTTGAACTCCTGACCTGAAATGATCTGCCCACCTTTGCCTCCCAAAGTGCTGGGATTATAGACATGAGCCACCATGCCCGGCCCTCCCTACTTTCTGAGATCAGACATAAGGTATGTTCAAGGTGGCATGGCCATATACTTTATTCTCAAAAGGAAAGCATGGAGTCTTTCACCATAAACATGTTGCTATCTGTTGGTATTCATAGATGCACTTTATCACACTGACGAAGTTCCCTTCATCATACTGTTAGTCATACTGTTAGTATGCTGAGCATTTTACCATGAATCGGTGTTGGATCTTGTCAATTGCTTTTTCTGGCACATATTGTCATCTTCATTTTCTTTTTGTATTTTAAAAATTTACTAAACTACAGAAAAATGTGGAAGTTCCTGACAAGATGATGTATTAGTAGGTACTGTTGTCTTGCTGTGCTGATCCAACCCCAGAGATGTACAGAAAACAACAACAGTGGCCCAGGGATGTAAAGGGCCAGGCATCATGGCTGAAGGACAGAGTGAAGGCAGATATTTTTTGAATGATTTATTTTCTCTCTGCTACTGCTCTAATAAGCTTCTTTCTACCTCTATGAAGCAGACAAAAGAGCTCTGAAGTTAGGGAAATAATGAGGTCATATTTTCTGAGGTTTTATTTTAGAAGAACTTCAGATCTAGCGTTTTACAACAGCCCTCTACTGTGGTGATCATTTGATGACCCAGTGTTAGCACTGAGTAAAGAGCTGCTTTCCAAGTGGAGATGATGGATGACTTGCCAGGTGCCCTGCATCTGTCTGACAACCTTCTTTTACTTTGAGTTTTGCACAAAGCTGCTGGCTGTATGGGATCTGTCAGTAATTAGCACACTTCCAACATAGGTCCACTTATGGTAAGTGTCACCTTCATTTTGAAGAACAGTTTTGCTACATATAGAATTCTTGATTGACAGGTTTTTTCTTTCAGCATTTTGAATATATCCTTTTACGACCCTCTAGTATCTTTTGTTTCTAATGAGAGGTCAGCCGTTAATTTTACTGTGATTCCCTTGTGTAAAATGAGTTGTTATTTTCTTGCTGCCTCAAAATTTTCTTGTTGTTTTTGTCTTTCAGCAGGCTAAGATGTATCTAGTTGTGCCTCTCTTTATGTTTATTCTACTTGGTGTTTGCTGAGTGTCTTTGATGTGTGCATTAAGATTTTAAACAGATTTGGGAAGTTTTAGGACATTGCTTCTTCAAATATTTTTTCTATACCCTTCCATCCCTCCTTTCCTTCTGGGGCTCCCAGCATAAATTGGTATACTTTGATTCTGTCCCACAAGTCCCAGAAGCTTTGTTCATTTTTCTTCAATCTTTCTTCTATTCTTTAGGTTGGATATTTTCTATTAGTCTGTCTTCAAGTTCACTGATTCCTTGTTCTGCCATCACAAATTTGCTATGGAACCCATACAGCAGATTTTTTAATTGTTGTTATATTTTTCAACTCTAAAATTTTTAGTTTCTTTTTCATAGTTTATATTTCTCTATTTAGAGTCCATATTTGTTTAGTCATTTCATCTTTAAGTTTTAAAACATACTTATACTAGTTGTTTTGAATTAGTTGTATACTAAATCCAACAAGTGGGGCCACTTAGAGTATCTAATGGCTGATTATTTTCCTGAATTTCAGTCACACTTTCCTGTTTTTATGCAGGTCTCATAATTTTTGCTGATAATTCAGTATTTTAAATAAAATAGTGTAGCAATTTTGGATGACATCAGATTTTCCTCCTGAGAAATTTTTAAATTGCTGGAACTTAAACATCAGAATCTATTTCTCCTGCATTGTAAAACTACTGATGTCTCTAATAAATTATTTTCCAGCCTGATTCCTAAAATGTATAATAGAAATACAAGTTCCAATATTTTCTTTCCATACCAATGATGTGGCAAAATGATTCTACCCTGAAAAAAAATTATATCACTAATTTTCTCAAAGTCCTTCTCTTATCTCCAACTTGAAAGGATGAGAACAGAGAATTGAGGAATACAGGGTTTGATATGGGAGAGTAGGGGATAGAAACACCGCACTAAAAAAAATTATTTTGGCTAACTCAGGTTGGCAGTAATTTGATTCTAGATAGATAATTCATTTTCTATTATTTGCTTATTTAAAAAAACCTTTAGGGTGTTACTCTTCATAGTTCAACAAGTCATACCTGTTTTCTTTTGTTTTAAAATATTTGCATAATTTGTAAATGAAGCCTTGGATGGCAAGGAACAGGGACTCACTAAAGGCAAACAAGGAAAAGAATGGAGTAGGGATGATCACAGGGAACAAAAATCTCACAAAACAAAAAGAAAATGAAGTTTATTTAAGTATGACCTTATGAGGAGAATAGTGTAAGGAAGGAAAAACACTTTTCCTCTATCCTCCTAGGTTCAATGTCTGAGAATGAAACTGATAAAAGACAGACTGACAAGAGAAAAAACATTTAATTACATATGTACACAAAAGCTTCACAAAGAAATGTGACTCAAGGAGGCAATTAGAATTTTTGACCGATACCGTCTTAACAGAAGTGATAAAGTGTGAAGAGGCTACACAAAGGAAAGGGGGTATGGGGCTTCCTGTGGAGAACAGAGTTGAGGGGGGAAAGTTATGGAAAGGTGCTAGGAAACATATAAGTAAGGGTTGTCTATTAACGTGTGTTACGTGCATAAGTGTCCTCTCCAGTAATAAGAGTCATTTCCAAGTAGATCCTTTCCTGGTAGTAGAGAGGGAGACAACTTTACAAATAGAAAGTAATGGCCTACTTTTAGATAGAAAAGCAGAAGGGAAAGAGTTTTTCTTGCATCTGCTATTTCTCAATTGCTTTCAGCTCAAAATATTCCTTATGCCAAAATGGCACATTTTGGGGTAGGCATATTGTTGTCCCATCAATAGGAACCCAGAAAACATCAGGACCAAGACAGTGCTCTCTCTGGTTCACTTGTCCTCTCAATTTCAAACTCCCTGGGAAATAATCTGATTGGCATCATTACCAGTTAGGGGGCAATGGGTTGGCTACATGGGTCAGGTCTCCACAGGTGCTGATGCCATGCCAGGTGCATTGTTATGAGGTGTGCAGGGCTGCCTCCTTCAAGGGCTGTGGATATACGTACTAGGAAGCATGACTATTACACATACCAGATGTTTGACACCATTCTGATTTTACGAAGTTATTAAAATCTCATGACCCCACTGTTTTCCAAGAGACAGAACAACCTAGAAGTTTTATACACCAAAAAAAAGTAACCCTTGTTTAACTTGCTTAGCAAAGCTGAGTTTCAAAACCTCTATTCTGCTCTATCATACTTTATCTGATTTTTCCGCATTGAACAGCTAATCCCAACTTTTCCTGATTCTCTCCCAACATCCTGATTCCAATTTTTTATTATTCAAAGTCAAGTTCTTCCAAGAACTAAACAAAGGACTACTAAATATTGGCTTTTCTTAGTGTGGGAGGTGTTTCAGTAGTTTAAGGCAGTGAGGGACACAGTCATGACCATGATGTGGATCCTATCCGTTAGGGGAAAAGGCTCACACAAAAATAACCACAACATGAGAGAGAGTATCAAGGGTCACAATACAGTAAGAAAGAACTCACCCTCTCAAGAATGGGGAAGGCCAGGAAACTTTCAGAAAGTTTTTACAGGTAATTATTAGGCAGAGTCATGGGAGGATTTGCAATAATATATTCAGAGGATGGGGATGGGGTGGGGCTCAGCCAATCCTGAAACCACCATAGCCACCTGAGCAGAACTATTATTAAGCCCTAGCAACCCTTCTCAGGACCCGCTTATTCCACCACTCTCTTTCCCTCCTTTGCCACCCACCTCTGTTTTAACATTCCTCTTTAAAAAGAAAACCCCAAAATTATCAGTATTGGTGTACTTTTTGAAGGTTTTATCTTTACCTCCCCTACTCCTCCATAGACACCCAGATACGACAAGAGACTCAGTGTTCCTGCTTCCTCCTATTCCTTGCTGCCTCTGCTATGCTTCTTAGGGAATTTACCACTAATTTTTATGGGATAATATGAAAATAATAAACATTGGAAAGTTACAAAGTTTTCATAACCTTAAAAGTTTCAGGTTGACTTCTTTCTGAGCTGGTAATTGAAAAGTTGTTTGAATTTCTGCTGTTTACTTTTGTTCTTGAGGGTGGAGTAACCAAACCTCTTAATATTCTAACCTTGCCCTGGGCCCCAGTGTCAGCCTGAGCACAGGCCCTCTTCCCACCCCTACTTCCCAACACTTTTTCCAAGGCCGCCAGGCTAGCAGTTTAAATCATCTTCTTCTCAAGCTGGTCATTTGCATTTCTGTGGATCCTCAGGCTAGGTGACAATGGTTTCATTCCTTCACTGGAAATCTGGAATTGGGCCATTGCAACTTGGAGGCAAAGGACATTTTTGTAGGACAGAACTTAATTGGCAAAATAAGCTAGGATTTTGAGGAGAAAGAGCACAATCTTCAAAATTATTTCTGTTGTATTCAAGGGTCAAAACATTGGCAACAAAGTAGAAACCTCAAGAAATTCCCTTCAGACAGTTTATTGGTGAAAAGAAAGGCCAGTAGATACAGATGGTGGTAGAGTAGAAAGAAGGTGGTTTTACCAAAAGCCAGATATTCGGAAGACTTAGGAAAAATCTTTGGAGGAGAGGGTGTAACACATCATGTAAGAGATAAATTATAATCAATAGAGCAAAATCCTGGTAAAGAGAAGATGGCTTATGTTTAGGAGCATAAGTGGAGTATGAGCTTTGAAGAGAAATGAGGACACCCCTTCTCAGCCATGACTGAAGGAGGTACAGATGTGTGAAAACTAGGACTGGGTTTTAGGAAAGTTAAGTTGAGGAACCTCATGGTGGATCCTTCAGTAGAGTACGAGGCAAGATCATTTGCAGAAGTGGAGGAAAACCACGTAAAGTGGGGGCTTGAGGAAAGCAGACATAGGACAGGTTTGGAAGTGGCCTGGATAATGTTCCTGGATAAGTTCCAGATACTCATCCTCCTGATGAGGAAAGGAATTGAGAATCAGTGAAGACGCAGCCAAGTCTGAATAGCATGAACTTTTAGTGGAATGAAGTGATTCTTTCACCCTATCTAGCAATGCTTAGTAGCGCAGGAGCAAGTTCAAAAGAAACCTTTCAACTAAATACAAAAATAAAATAATTAATGTTGAGTGGCAACTATTTCAGAGGACATTATTCATGGTGGATTTTAGAAACACTTTAATTATGACAAACACGAAATCTACAATATCAAAATAGTCATCAGAGAAAAACACACACACACAAAGATTATTGGAGTAATAATAAGCTTTTTTCTTCTTTCTATGCTAGCCTAAGACAAGAGAAAAGGAAAGACCCATTTTTTCTTTCCATTAACACATCTTCCATTCATTCGATGTTATTGAAATTTTTTTTTAAAAAAGGAAAATCATTGGTATTTTTCATTGAACATGTGTCTTATATAACAATTTGTCGTTTACTTTTTCTATTCTATAAACAAAAACACATACTAAAAAGCCAGAAGAAGTTAAAAACAGCCTATTTCCATGATGGCCAGCCATGGCACAGCACTTCCTGGCCCCTGCAGATCCCTTCTCAATTCTGAAAATATTTAGGGGGAACATTCACATGTTCACCTGTTTCTTACTACAAACGTGGAGAGGTTTTTTTTTTTCCAATCAAGGCACCATATTAACATTTCTTAGGTTTCATCTTTGTAATCTTCAAATATAGTAAGATAAAAACCGGTAGCAAAGCGTATCACCCAACTTAAAATTCAGAATACTGAGACATATGCAGCTTGCATACACATTAATCTGTTTCTCTCAACAAAATATTTGTAATTTCCAAAATCCTATCAGCTTTTTCACACAATATGGTCCCTCCAATTTGAGGGGCAGTAACGTAAACATAGTCTCCTTACTAAAGAGATTAGTCTAAAAAAAGTAAAATCATCAAAAGAAGAATGTAAGAATATCAGTGGCTATAAGCTAGAGCAATATCATGTTTTAAAGCCTAATATGTTCATGAAATCTACTTTAAGAAGGTGATATCTAAATATAAAATATATTGACAAAACAATTAGTATTGACAAACTAGCACAAAATGCTTTTAAATGAAAGTAGAAGACATTACTAAAGCTCAAGATTTTTGTGTGTACTGATTTCATGCCTCAGGTTATTTCCATATCAAATTTAAAGAGATATTGGAAAATAGAAAACAAAATCCATCAACTGTAATCCATTTCCCTTACTCTTTTGTGAAATCATCAGAAGGCGTTAAGTACCGCTTCTATTTCCTCTATCTTTATCAAGCCTGTAACTTCTCAAGCGAAAGAACATGCACCTGTCAAGCTCATCGTGCAGGATGTACACACAGATGTGTTTAATAAATATCTGCCCGCAGGGAGATTAGAGGTTTGCTTTGAGAATCAGGGAACAGGCTAGCTCATGTGTTGACGCTTTGGCATCTATCATACAATCCGCCACCTTGTTCCCTTACCAAAATAACTTCAAAGGAAATCCTCTTTGAATCTTCTTTGAGAAGGGTTATAAGTTTGAAGACCCAAAACGTTGAGGCAAGATCCACCTCAGGGAAGGGGGAGTGGCTGGGGAGAACAGCGTAAGTAGGATTTAGGTGGCTCAGTGACGTCAGGAGGAAGCAGCGATGGAAGGGATGGGGTGCAGACTCACCTGGAGAAGCAGAAGCTGCACACATATCAAAGGTCAAAGGGCATAGCCTCAGGGACTCCCCAAACGCAGGAAAAGTGAAACGACCATTCCTGGGCTCTCACCGTCAGGGGTACGCCTAAGGGCTCAGCTGTTCCTACCTTTGATGCCAGGGACAAACCCTACCAGGAACAGTTGGGGTTGGCAGTAGGGCAAAGGAAAACCTGCTCCAGATTTCAGAGCCAGCGCTGGGGAATCTCCCTGTCCTCTCCGCCACCCCCTCCCGCGCCGGAGACCTGAGACACCTTCATCCTCACACCCACCTTCTCCAGGCCCTCTTGCGCCGAACAGCATCGGTCTCTATGGCGACCTGAAACCGCAGCTCCCATTGGCCCGTTCAATATGAGGGCCGGGCCAATGGGGAGGGCCAGCCCTCTCCTTCCCGCCAATGGGGTGGCGGGAGCTGGCCCGGGGACGGCGGCGTGCTGACGTTCCCGGGAGCCCGGGGCTGGCCGGGCGGGAGGGCTGGCGGCGGGGCGGGCGGCGGCGGCGGCCTCTGGGCAGTAGAGGGGGCTCCGAGGCTGAGTCCGCGTCGACGCCGGCCGCGGAGGCGGCACCATGGGCAAGGGGTAGAGGGGCAAGTTGGCCACCGCCGCCGCCGGGGGTGGTGGGAGAGCCGCTCCGGGGGAGGGGGCGGGTGGGGGAGGGAGGGGCGGGCAGCCGCGCGGCCGCGGCACTTTTTTAATTTTTTCGGGTGCCGCAGCGGCGACCCCTCGGCGCCGATGTCCCTGATCCCTGGAGCGACGACGGCCGCAGCCTAAGCTGGAAAGTAAGTGTGTGGGCTCGCGGGAGGGCGCAGAGACTCCTGCCCACGAGCCCCTCGGCCCTCGCCCCAAACACGCGCCGGAGCCGGGACCTGCGCACCGGGGGCTGGGGTCCTCCCTCCCGCTGCCCGGTCCCCAGCGCTTGGCGGCCGCCGCGGCTTTCCTGCCCCGCCTCGTGTTCCTGCCCGCACTCGCCTGCTGCTCCCCTCCCCCCGGCAGGCGCACAAGTTTCACCCTCCATTTGCTTTTCCCGGCGATTCCTCTCCCTCCTCTCCCGTACGCGCCGCGCACGACCTCTGCCTACGCTGGGCTGTGCGGATCAGGAGCCCCCAGCCCCGAACTTGAGCGCCGCACTGAGCCTTGTTGGACGCCCTCGCGGCGGCTTCCCCGCTGCCTGCCGCCCCGCGCCCCCCTGCGCCCCCGACACCACAGGACGCCCGCCCTCTTCAGCCCTCGGGGCTGGCTGGCTGTCATTCCAGCCCCAGATCCTGCACCTTGGCCCCCTCCCTGTCTTCCCACGCCCCTGCTGCCCGCGCTGTCTTGCGTTTCTCCCCGAAGTCCTGCACTCCTTGCCGGTCCTGCCCACCCCCTCTGCCCAGTGCGCCCCTCTCTACTGGCCGCGGATCCTCACGCTCCACCCCTCCCGGCTTCCCAGCCCGGAGCCTCGCCGCTGCCCTCCTGCGCCGCCGCTTCCTCCTCTCCCTGCCAGGAGTTGAAGCGGAGCTGCGGCACCTCCCTGGCGGATCTGGTATCCCCCCCCCCACCGGCTGCTGAGGCTGCCGGCCCTCTCCCCTGGACCGCCACCCGGAGAGCGAGCGGCGGGGCCGGGATTTGGCTGCGTGTTGGCTGAGTGCGACACACCGCGAGCGCGGGCAGTGGAGGCGCCGCGGCGGCAGTGGCCGCTCGGGGCGCAGCGGTAGTCAGGTGTGTGTGTACAGCGGGGGACGCGCGCTGCCGGCTCCTGGGCTGGCGACAGATTGTGCAGGAATGCGAGGAATGCACCAGGGGCAGAGTCCACACAGCCCGCCGAGGCTGCACTAGCGCCTTCCCTCCCCAGCTCTCGCCGCGCAGCCAGAGGTCACCGGAGCATCTTCGGAGCTGGTGAGCCTCATTCCACCCCTCTTCTCCCATTGCTTCCCTCCATGCGGCAGAGGGGGAGCGCGGTAATTCTTTGGGGCTCCAGCTAGCATTTCGTCTGGGTTTTTGCTGCATTGGTCTTCAGGACCGTGAATTTGGGGCCGATGACTCAGTGGCCAAGGTTATGGATCATTGCACAAGGCTGTTTGCAAGTTTGGTGTGCAAGGTTTGGATAGTGCCTGGTTTTTACCAGGGTTTTCTGAAAACCAACAGTAACAGGGGACCTGAAGGTTCATAGAGTAATGAGCTTGGAGCCAACATATTTTAGCTCTATCAGAAAAATGCCTGTTAGTGCTTATGGACGGGCATGTATTGCAAGAGAGATCTTGAATGCATCACTTTGGTATCCTAAGAAGTGTAATTTTTTTCCCTCGTCATACTGGGCTGTGTTTAGACTTCGTATAATACATAATGAATAGAAACAGAGAAGCACTGTTTGGTCAGCGATGGGACAGATAGAACTGTCTGGTACAGTTAAATTCGGGGCGTGTCAGTTACCATTGAAAGTAACACGGGGACACCACAATCATGTATATTTCAAGATGTTATTTATTAGTGGAGGTCTCAGTTCTTTGTTACTGAGTTTGACTAAAAAAAAATAAATGCTGCCCTACAACTTTTAAAGAACGGTAATTATTTACGTGTAAAATCAATGATGGTCAGTAGGCATTTTTGGTCAAATTTTGTTTTCCTTAATACGGGAGAGCAAAATTTTGACAGAAAATGGTTCGCGAGAATTGAGCTTAGATTCTTTTTATTTTAAAAGAGAAACTAGAAGAATGCTTGTCTTGAATGCAGTATATTGCTGTGAGAGTATCTTCGTTTTGGTGCCTGTGAAACAGTTACGGAAAATGGCAACATGAAAACGAGAACAACTAATGTCTGAAATAAGTGTTTCCGGATGTTGAAAAGCATCATATGTGTGTTTTTATTTGACACAATTTGCTTGGGAGGTTGCATTTATGATAAACCTCTTTGCACCTGGTTATTTTATGTCAGATTCAGTAAAATAATAAGTCAGTTGTCTGACCAATCAGCTTTCTTCCAACACCTACTTTGTGTAGATCAAGGACATCGAAAACTATCAAATAGGAGCCTTTAGTTAAGGACTCAACAGAAAGGAAAAAAAATAGAAAAAAATATTTTGCACTCAGAAAGGTTTATCTTTTGGTTGCTACGTTGTTTTCCAGCTGTGTGCATAATCAGTGAATCTTCTAATTTAGAGGTTTAATTTGTGTCCAGTAACACTGTGGAGGATATTGGGAGGTGTTTGTAAATGCCAACAGGAAACTTTTATTATGTAACAATATCATATTACAGCAGAGTTTAACCCATGCTTAACCCGTGCTTATTTGACTTAATGTCAAGATGAGGAAGTAAAAGCAAATTTAGTTTCCCTGCCGCATTAGAAATTGAAAACCCTGTTCAGATGTATGGATCACACACACACACACACACACACACACACACACACACACACAATTGGCTGTGCAAATAGTTTTGCCTGCTTCAGGTAAAGGTAACCTTTCGGTTAGAAATGCTTTCTATTTGTTACAGATATTTGAAGAGAGGAAGTTTTTCAACTAGAGATCCTACACAATTGAAAATAACCGAAATCATATTTTGACCAAAGTACATTCCCTCCCCACCCCCTACTATTATGTAAGGAGAGGGTGCTGCATCTGGCGTCTTACATATTATACTGAAGAGTTGAAGTTGGGGAAGCGAAGTATCCAGTTATTTTAATTTTTACCTGTATTGTTTTTGGAGGGAGGTAAGGGAGCAGAGAGTATTGATGGAAAACAAGGGAAGAAGAAACTAGGGTCAGCTAGTATTCAACCAGAAAGTAAAATTATATACTTTATTGCAGCAATAACGCATTTATAAGCTGAATAAATCAAATCTAATTTTGTGACTAGTTCTGACATAATATGAATTTAAAGAAACTACTACCAAATTCAGTTTAATAAAAACTTTAGCACTTGTATGACCTTGAGTATTTGGATTAGGTTTAAATCAGAAACGCAGTTTTCTTCCTTTTCTTGTAAATAGGCAAAGTAAATTTAATGTAAAAATTTGAAACTCACTTTAATTTTTAAAAATGCAATTATTGCCAATTTTTGACCTGAGTAATTTCCATGCTGTTACTCAGGGATCAGTTTAAATAATATTCATACCCTGGATGATGCCAACCATCAGGTAAGTCTAGCCTCTTACCTGACTCTTTTGAAATATTAAGGTATTTCGAGAATGCTCTGTAATTGAATGTGTTTTTTCTATTTCAATTGAGCAGTAATTCCCTACCTTCCTTAATTCTAAAATGAACATCATATCTTCATTCTTAAATGTAAGGTAAAACAGAGGTTATTATAGGGTTATTTTAGGGCATAAATGCCTATGGAATTGCATGTCACTTTGGGAAGTTTGCCTTCACGCCTTCAAGTGTACAGGGAGATAATTACTCCTTCAATGTGTGAAATGATTCTGTAGTGCCCATCCTGCACTAAAGGGGAAGAAGAATCTGAAACATAACACCAGTGGACTGGGTATGTTTGGAGAATTAAATGACTGTTTCACAGCCAGACAGTACTACAGACAGCTGCAAATGGAGAAAAGAAGGAAAACTTTTAAGATACATGGATGTAAGCTTTCTTTCTTACATCAGTGGAAGTGATGATAGCAGTCAGCAGGTCAGTTCGATGCTCAGTGATAAGAAATAACAGGGTTATTTCAGGGTAAGGTAGTCAGGCCCTGAGTTGCCAAGAACGTACTTGCTGGAAGTTGCACAACATTCAAATATTTCTTACATTGTCACTTTAATAATTCAGTGGAATTATCTTAATTTAGTGTGCTATGTTACCATTACTAAATTGGGGATGTTACATGATGGTGATCTTCAATTAAACTCAGGAATGTTGCAGACATTTTCTTCATCATTGACCTGTTGTTTTTTCCTTTTCATAATTTAGATTTATTTGATATACCAATAAGTGTTGGTTATATCACTGATCATTTTATTATTCAGAGTCTTGATAACATTATAGTTTATTATGACTCATATATAATGATTCATTGCAGCTGATAAACTATTAGGGATTGCATTGTGAGATATTATTACTACTAAATATATAAATTAAAATATGGAAGTGCCTGAGTTATTGTAAGTCATGTGATTGCAAAGCATTTTTCCTGAATGGAATAATGCCTGGTGGTTGGGTGGGTGCCAGTCCAGGTAGCTAGATATAGAATGATACAGTCCTCACAAAATCCAGAACTGTAGGGGAGGGAGGGAGGGGGCCAGGGGAAGCACCTTTCTTTGACATCCGAGGCATGTTTGACTTCTATAGTTTCCTCTCCACTAAATACAAATTTGGTGAGTTGCAAATATTCAGTGGTGTTAGTACTGCTCTTCCTTATTGGCTAGGTAGTATGTGAAGTTTTGTCCCATTGCAAGCTGTGTTTTAATTGCAAGCATGAGGGGGGTAAAAAGTATCCCAAATCAGAAATTAGGAGATCTGCCATTAAACCTTATTACCTTGACAAACCATTTAACGTTTGGATGATAGTTTCCTCCTTTTAAAAATACAGTTTGGATTATATTGATCTGAGTTACATTTTTAGCTTAAGATTCCTGAAGTTCACGGTGGTTTTTAAAAATTTTTCTTAAGAAAGAAAGAAAAAAAAACTTTTCCAAGCTTGAATATACTGTTCCCTCTTGTATCTCAATTCATGGCAGCAAGGAATTTGAATTTCTCTTTTGAGACTTGAACCTTCTTCACGTTCATTTTTAATTGTTTTGTTTTATTTTAAAACAATATCATTTTGGGAAGTGAGAGGAAGGGATGAAGCACATGTTTTCAAAGTCTTGCTACCTCTACCCTAGTCCAAGATTACATATGGTAGTTTTGGCCAGGGAAAGTGCTGGAGATTTCACCTTCACATTCAGTGAGGCTCATGAAGTGTCATTAAGGTAGTGAGGTGTCATGGTTAGCAACCTTACTGTCGGGGTCCAATTCTGGCACTGCAACTTGCTAGCTGTGTAACCTGGCAGGTTGTATAAACTCTATGTTCCTCGTTTTGCTCATCTGTAGGATGGAGTGATGAAAGTACCCAGTTCATATGGTTTTTGTGGAGATTAAATGAATTAATACATGTAAAGTGCTTACAACAGGAACTGGCTCAGAGCCAGCACTTAATAATTTTAAATCATTATTTTTACATTGTGGTGCTTTATGATGGTTTCTGCCGCATTTACCAAATGCCAGGGAAATTATTGGCTTGCTTTCTGTGTGGGTTTTGTCAAAATGATTATGGATTTCAACAGGATATTTCAGGGAAGAAATAAACTGCTGAAGAGAACCATTATGAGCTTGATAGTTTGCAGGGCATTGTCTGTAAGAAAGAGAATCCAGCACAGTAATTAAGGGCCTTTTTTTTTTTTTTTTTTGAGACGGAGTCTCGCTGTGTAGCCCAGGCTGGAGTGCAGTGGCCGGATCTCAGCTCACTGCAAGCTCCGCCTCCCGGGTTTACGCCATTCTCTCGCCTCAGCCTCCCGAGTAGCTGGGACTACAGGCGCCCGCCATCTCGCCCGGCTAATTTTTTGTATTTTTTTAGTAGAGACGGGGTTTCACCGTGTTAGCCAGGATGGTCTCGATCTCCTGACCTCGTGATCCGCCCGTCTCGGCCTCCCAAAGTGCTGGGATTACAGGCTTGAGCCACCGCGCCCGGCCAAGGGCCTTTTTAAGTAAGGAAGTTGTAGCTTCTTGTGGTAGGTAATACTTGGAGAGGCATTAACCACCACTAGCCAACAAGTATAGGAGAATGTATACAATTATTGCATTTGTAATCCCAGGTTAGTAGTCATTTTATAAAATGTCTTTGCTAGTCAGTACATGAATAAAGCGTTAGAAACTGTTGATCATTTAACGCCATTTGCCCAAATGCAACTTGTAAGTTAACTCTTTAAGCTGGCTTTTCTGTCTGAAAGTGATCACAGTTGAAAAAATAAATAAATGGATATCTGAAATCAGCAGGAGACTCCCAAATCAAGAAAGGCTAGAAAAGAGGAAGGAGGTTTGGAAGATACATGATATAAATCAACAGACAGTGGTTAAACAGATATCAAGAGGCTCTAGTTCTAGTCCTGGCTTTGCCACTGTGCAGGTGTGTGTCCCATGAGCAAGTCATTTAACTCTCGTGGGCTTTAGTTTTCTTGTCTATAAAATGAGGGAGCTGGTCCAGATGCTCTCTAGAGTCCTTCTAGTACTTACATTTCGCAACTCTTAGAACATCAAGCCATTACATTTTTTCCTCAGCAAGAATGTACTGTCTTCCCAAGGATTTATGACAATTTACCCTTTGGGATAAGGAGAGAAACTTGAAGTTGTATACTTGAAATTCTCAGCTCCTGAAAATATAAGTGTCGCAGCCAGACAAACCTGTGACCCCTTTGTGGCTGAGTCAGTGGCTCCGTGTCTTGTGTGATAGTGGTGTGAAGTGCTCCAGGAGTGAGGATCCTTGGGGCTCCTCGGGGCAGGAGCTGAGCAGTGAGCCTTTATGGAGCTGCACATCTGCAGTTTGTCACAGCCCTGCCTTCTGGGACTCATTTATCTACAACCAGTCCACTGTGCACACTGGAGATTTCACCTCTGATTGAGACTACATTTTCTAGAAGTTGGATAGAAACAAGAAAGGGGATTTAGGATGGTGATTAGAAGGGACTAGTCTTGTTACAGTGAGAATGACCCACTTCTTACTTGCTCAGATGGTTTGATTTGTCCTCAGAGAAGTTAAACAACTGACACAGAGTCGCTCCTCTGAACACATTTTGTATGAATACTTTAGGTTCATAGGGAACTCACTAATCCGTATCTCATAGACTATAGGTACTTTTCATTCAACTCTAATTATTACAAATAGACAATCTACCAGTGTTCAGAAATTGTGGCACATTTCCTGAGGATAATTTTTTACTTGGATTTGTGCTCTTCTATAAAAAGTAATTTAAAAATTCAGTGATGAAAGTTTCTTCTAGACCCTGTTCTCTTCCTTTGTGGAGGAAAAAAAGTCCCTACAGAACTCTAGTATGTATAAATCTATAAAACAATTTTTAAAAAGTATTGAGGTTAGCTCTTCCCCTTTGCTAATGCAATAAGGACATTATTTGCAAAGGGAAGCATTAATTATACTACTATGGTATGCAGTATTAAATGAATTGTCAATGTCACGATCAAAGTAAAACCTTGAAGAACTGGCTGTTGTTCCCATACCTTCATGAGAATTGTAAACACTCATGTAAAACAAACCATTATTTACCACTTTGCAGTAAAATGGATCATGTGTTCTGATACCTGTATCCTGGGTTGAGTGGGAAACAGGGCCTGTTTGATGAGTTAAAGGTAACTTTATTCCTGTATACCACTAGGGGTGCAAGTGAGGGGACTGTAGACAATTATTACTTTAGATATTTGTTGGAGTCCTACTGTGTGTGAGGTATTGTGTTTCGTTTTGCATACTTATTTAAAACCATTCTACTTATTTGAAATGATTCATTTTAGTTCCTTTTAACCAACATTTTTTAGTCCCCTGCTCCATATCAGACTCTGATAGGTCTTATGGCCAAAAAAGATGGCTTCCTCCAGGGATACTTACTGTCTGTGTTAGATTCAGTAATGGGAGTCTCAGTCTTTAAGGAATCCATGATACATTTTTCAATCTGGTTAGGAAAGATAAGACACATAAGGTAGAGAAGATTGTCCTAGAAATGTTGGTATATAAATAAACATGTAAAATTGTTTCATAAGTATTAAGGATGAGCTATAAAATAACCAGGTTTTAGCTCATACTTCTACTTGCTTAGTTGTGTATTACATGATAAATTACCCGATTCTGGAGATATGCATTAACCACTCTCATTAGCTTTCTTTGGGATAAGTCTGCACCAAAGATAAATAGTGATTTCAAAACAAATTTTAATTATGAACTTGATTATTTTGGCTGTATCTCTTGAAACACTTTACCATATAGCCTATGTGAAATAATCATAATGACAATACATTATTTATGAGAAATCATAATTTATGTCTTAAGATCTACCATTTTGTTATTTTTATTTTTCATACAGCAATATTTTGGTTTACTGTGTTTTTTGCTTTTCTTGTATTCTCTATGTTTGTGTGCCTTTATAAGCCCAAACTTACTGTTGAAAATATTCCCTCCCATTGTTAGGAATAAACAGAATGTTTTAAAATCTCTGTGACATATGCTAGAATAAATGGTCTCGCTGACTCTACCTTGAATCTCAGAATGATGCACTGATGGGAATTTTTCACTTACTGTCAGTTTGTCAATGACTACATAAGCAGTAAGTCTGTTTAAAAAAGGCACTGAATAAGGAATCAGAAAATCGAACTGGACTTCACAAGAACTATTAATACTATTAGTCTGAGACTTGTGATAAACAACTCAGATGTTAAAGGTCTAATTCAGACTGTTAACAGATGAAAAATAAGTGTCAGTCTGAAATCTTTGGATAGTATATTGGCAAGTGTCAATCTTCCAAAATATGGTTTAGAACTGTGAATATAATTTTTCATAGAAGCAACATTAATCCATAAATCTCCCATCCTATAGTGTAACTAGAGTATATCAGTTCCATGGGAACATAGTCCTGCTCTAAGCTACTCAACAGCAGGGACTTTATCTTTCTGCGTGACTTAATCTCAACCTTCAACGGTTCTCCATACCTTAAGTGAATGAATGAGTTTGACTTCTACTTTTGAATACCCTCACCTACTACTCTTTGATAATCTTGTCTGTCTGTGCCTAATACTTATTCTCTGTCCTTTTGTAAACTGGTCTGAGACCCTAATGACATTTATCCTGCATGTTTCAAAGGAAAAAACTATTTAGACTTTTTAAAAAAATGCTTTTGTAATACAACTTGCTAGATAAATAATTCATTATACCAAATTCTTTAGTAAAGAAATTAATGGCCGGGTGCAGTGGCTCAAGCTGTAATCCCAGCACTTTGGGAGGCTGAGGCAGGTGGATCACTTGAGATTAGGAGTTCAAGACCAGCCTGGACAACATGGTGAAACCCTGTCTCTACTAAAAATACAAAAAAGAAAAAAAAAAATTTGGCAGGCGCCTGTGGTCCCAGCTACGTGGGAGGCTGAGGTGAAAGAATCACATGAACCCATGGGGCAGAGGTTGCAGTGTGCAGAGATTACACCACTGCACTCCAGCCTGGGTGACAGAGCGAAACTCCATTTCAAAAAAAAGAAAGAAAAGAAATTAAATTAGAAGATTATAAACAGATTGGTTCATGTTCATTTTAACCTTAATTGCCTGGATTATAACCACAGTGAGATGAGTTTTCATAATGCTCTTTATCATACTATTACTAGGCACCCATCAAGCACCAAGACTAAACTAAGCTTTGAAAGTGTGATGTTGAGCAAACTTTCTGTATCCATACCTTTTGTGGATCAGTAATATCTTTGTATAGTCAGCTGAAGAGTTGAAGACAGAAGTAGATATAATTTAAAGCACATGAAGTTTTTCAAAGGGGAAATGTTACAAAAATGCTAAGGGTATTATTGGTACTATAAAATTACATAAATGTTAAGAGTAACAAAACGAAATTTTGTAGCTTGTTTTGACCTAGTTGGTATAGTAAGTAAACCTTTGTTTGGTCTTAATATAGTAGATAGAAATGTTCTTATACATTTTGATTGTCCCTCTCCCAACCTCATATAATTACTGTAATAAAATTTACAGAAAGAAAGATCCTGTGTACCCTTTTTATCGTTTTTCTCCAATGGTAACATCTTGCAAAACTGTAATACAATGTCACAACCAGGATATTAACATTGATAATATCAAGATACAGAACATTTCCATCACCACAAAGCTCATCTCGCCTATCCTCATCAACTCCTAAGTCTCTGGCAACCATTCGTTGTTCATCACATCTATAGTTTTGTCATTTTAAGAATGCTAGTGGCATACACCTGTAGTTACAGCTACTGAGGAGGCTGAGGTGGGAGGATGGCTTGAGCCTGGGAGGGCAAGACTGCAGTGAGCCATGATCTCACCACTGCACTCCATCCTGGGTGAAAGAGTGAGACCCTGTCTCCAAAAAAAAAAACTGTAGGCACGGTGGCTCACTCCTATTATCTGAGCACTGTGAGAGGCTAAGATATGAAGATTGCTTGAGGCCAAGAGTTCAAAACCAGCCTGGGCAACATAGGCAGACCCTGTCTCTAAAAAAAATTTTAAAAATTAGCTGCGTGTGGTGGCAGGTGCCTGTAGTCTCAGATAATTGGGAAGCTGAGGTAGAAGGATTGCTTGAACCCAGGAGGTTGAGGCTGCAAGGAGTTATGGTAGTGCCACTGTACTCCAGCCTAGCCAATAGAGTGAAACTCTAGCTCCAAAAAAAAAAAAAACATATAAATACGTTGATAAAGTATGTAATTTTGGATATTTTTTCCCATTCCGCATAATTCTTTGGAGATTATTCCAGATTCCTGCATGTATGGGTAGTCTGTTCTGTTTTATAGCCAAGTAATATTCCATAATACGGATGTACCACAGTTTGCTTAACCATTCACCTGCTGTTTCTAACTTATAGCTACTACAAATAGAGTTACTATGAATATGTATGTACAGTTTAGCATAAGTATACTTTTCTCTGGGGGAACGCCCAGAAATGCAATTGCTGCATTGAATCATAATTTTTATTTTTATTTATTTATTTATTTTATTTTTTGTGAGATGGAGTCTCACTTTGTCACCCAGGCTGGAGTGCAGTGGCGCGATCTCGGCTCACTGCAAGCTCCACCTCCCGGGTTCAGGCCATTCTCCTGCCTCAGCCTCCCGAGTAGCTGGAACTACAGGCGCCCGCCACCATGCCTGGCTAATTTTTTGTATTTTTAGTAGAGACGGGGTTTCACCATGTTAGCCAGGATGGTCTCGATCTCCTGACCTCGTGATCTGCCCACTTTGGCCTCCCAGAGTGCTGGGATTACAGGCCTGAGCCACCATGCCCAGCCCGAATCATAATTTTTAAAGCTTTCTTTCTAAATTATGCACTGAATTATGTGAGACCTCAGTAATCCAGCCATCTTTATCAATGTGTTGGTAAATTAAAATAAAGAATTTTATAAGTTAGATTTATAGCTTGGTAAATTACAAAAACTTGTCTATAAAATCAAGTCTTTTATCTTTTGTTACTGTTTTATAAGTAGTACTTCCCACAAGTTTACCTTAGTTTTTAGCAAAACCCCATTGATTTTAAGCAGAATTTGTGAAGTTGCTTTGTAACTTGGCTTCAGGATTTGTTTGGTTTTGTTATATTTTATTTTGTTTTAGATAGCAGGCACATTTCATTTTCTGTAACAGTATTGTATTTTAAAATGTAATCATTAATGTTGACTCTTTCAGAATTTCACCTGTATATGATCATAGGTAATATTCTTACAAAAAAATGTTGATAGTGCACCATGCTAACAGGCAAGGTGAGGATGTGAAATGAAGACAGTATTCTTCTGTGTGATTGGAATTAATCCAGTCATTAGGTTGAAGCCAATAAGCATATGTGATACTTTAAAAGGTGAGGATTGTTTCATTCCTAGAAGAAAAGAAATCAGACATTTTCTTTTCTTATTCTTCGAGACAGGGTCTCACTCTGTCACCCAGGCTGGAGTGCAGTGGCGGTACTCTTATAACTCACTGCAGCCTCAAATTCCTGGGCTCAAGGGACCCACTCGCCTCAGCCTTCTTACTACCCGGCCCTACAGGCACATGCTACCATGCCCAACTGATTTTTTTTGTTTTTGTTTATTGTAGAGGTGAGGTCTGGCCATGTTGCCCAGACTGGTCCCGAACTCCTGGCCACAAGCAATCCTCCTGCCCCAGCTTCCGAAAGTACATTTTTTTTTTTTTTTTTTTTATGATGGAGTCTTGCTCTGTTGCCCAGGCTGGAGGGCAGTGGGGTGATTCTCAGCTCACTGCAACCTCCACCTCCTGGGTTCAAGCTATTCTCCTGTCTCAGCCTCTCGAGTAGCTGGGATTACAGGCACACACCACCATGCCCAGCTAATTTTTGTGTTTTTAGTAGAGATGGGGTTTCGCCATGTTGGCCAGGCTGGTCTCGAACTCCTGACCTCAGGTGATCTGTCTGCCTTGGCCTCCCAAAGTGCTGGGATTACAGGCATGAACCACCACACCCGGCCAGAAAAGACATTTTCTAAAGTGATTTTCTTATCCCCTCCTTCCCACCATGCTTTTTGTGTGACTGTTGTATATACCTCTGCCAGAGAAATATGTTGAAATTGCATCTGGCTAAATAAAGTCTTCATGATTGATACTTTGGTTAGTTTTTATTAATGTCTTTTCTACCTTGAAGGTCAAATCTGTTTATTTTCGTAGTTTAAAACACCATCAGATTACTTAACGAGCTTTATACTCTGTTCGGTATTAATTTTACGTTCATTTTAATATTTTTATTATCATTACTTCAGTCTTCCAAAATCCTAGCTGAGAAGGTAAGTGTTGACTGTAATCAGTCCTAAAATACAGCTATACAATAACATTCATTTTTAATATGGTGCTTTTAAGGACTTGATCCTTTTTCTATATTTGAATGATATAACCTCAGCATTATTTACTTTCACAGAAATATGATCCTCCCAATAAGTCGTGTATTTCCTGAAGGTTTTTCTGTGATTACTTATTATGTCCTTCTCTACCTGGTGAGCCCTTGTTTTTCTTCTTCGGGGTCTAACTCAATGACCCCTCTTTAATGAGGCTTTCCCTGGCTCTTTGCTCTGCCACACTCCAGATTTCAACCTTCCCACCTGTGCTTGTCATCACTCTGCACATAACTCTGCTTTGAACACTTGTCACATTGTGAATAGTTTCTGTGTCTGTTTCCTGGCCATGTTGTGAGCTCTCAGCAGGTTAGAACTGTGTCATAGCCATCACTGTATTTCTCTCGTGGAGCAGTATTCCTAACATATAGTAAGCAACAGGTGCTTTCTTTGAGTGAATGAATAATTAAATAATTTGTTTACAACCTTAGTTATCCCTTTCTCCTCTAACCTTAAGTGGCTCCCCATTGTTTGCCCTGCAGGATCATATTCAGATTCTCTAACAACCTACCATATAAGGCCCATTACAGTCAAACCCTAATTACTCTCCTTCCTGAACCCTCCACATCAGCAAGACTCGTCTCTACTCATTGTTCTCTGTCTCCCTCCACTCTGGGTTCACATCTTCATAGTCCTTCAAGACCTAGTTCAAATAGATACTGTAATAGTATCTAACTTTTTTTCTGGTAGAAGGAAGGAAAGAGCAAAGAGCTCACTCTGATGACAACAAGAACAAAAAACACCACACATTCTGCTAATTCATGATTTTCTTCAACCCATCATCAGAGAGCTGATATCTCAGTATAACCAATTACCTGAAATCTAAGGAAGGAAAGGCATCTCCAAGGTTGGGCTTGCTTACCTGGGACAGGTGATGCTGGACACTAGTAAGAAGAACTGAGCTAAAAATTGTCAGCAAATTGCTAAGTGTTGAATGTGGGCAGGCAAGAGAATACAGAACCCCATAGGGCATCAGTCCGGTGGTGAATTCATACCCGTTGAGGGCTTTTCTACATGGACCTCCCCTGATGCTAATTTAAAAAAGATTGGCCAGAGTCCTGAGAAGGCCTCCCACTGAGTGCGGGCCCGGGGAGGGGAGCAGCAGCCTGAGGACGGAAAGGCAAAAAACCTCAGTCTTCCTTAGGGCACTAGTGAAAACCATTGAGAGTGAAAATTTCTGAGAGTATTGTTAAGCCATGCCAATTCAAAAACAGCATGCTTGCTGCAAACACAGCCCCTTCAGCCCAGCCACCAACCTAAGCTCCTCCTCAACAAACACTACGCACCCACCACGGGCAGGGGAATCTCAGAGCCTTGGAGGTGAAGGAGAGAGAATGATGGCCCAAGACAAGGTTTTGGTTGAAAAAGTTTTAGGATAGAGAGGACTTAAGCATGGTAATGGATGGAGTGAGGAAAGCCAAAGAATAGAATTAATAGAAATCAGGGAGTAAGGAGGATAGGTTGTAAATCATATAGCATGAAGTTTCTTCCTGAATGTTTCATCAGTGTAGATGCTTAGGCATGCAAGTTTAATTTTTGTTTAAAATGGGGGAAAAACCCTACATGAATAGATTCCTGGATTAAATTTAGTATCAGATTTAATTTTTACAGTCAAGAACAATTAAATTGTCTGCTCGTATTTTCTGGATCATGAGATCTATTCACACTGAAATGTCTAACATTTTGCTTATTGTCAAAAAAAGCCTTTAAGTGCTGACACGAAGGATTGTGCTTTATTTCAAATTGTGCACATCACTGCAGTAACAGAGGCTCATCACACATGAGAGAAGACATACTGGAAGTAAGATTCATCTCTTCTAGTTGATTTGACATAAGCAGTATTATCCAACTAAATATCAGTGAATGCCTGTTTTAATATTTCTCCAATCTTATTCATAGTTACAAAATCAGGACAATTTATTTCTTCTATTAAATGCCATTTATTGAACTAAGCATTATTTCAAAGAAAAAAGAACTCGTCATTGAAAGTAATTCCTTTTTCAGTTACTCCATTAAACTTAACAATAGCATTTAAACACTTCTGATTATTGAAAAATTAAACATGCCTAAATTATTTGGTCTCATTCTACTCATAGCTAGAATTTAAACATAGCTTATCAAGTGGTTTCTGAAAGGTATAGAGTAGGAATGCATTCCTCTTCAGCTCTTTTTCTGTACCAATAAAGTTCTATCTAGGAAGCTTAGCACAGAACTGAAAGTGAATCAATAGGAAGATGTTGGTTAAAGAATATATAATTAGTTAGACAGAAAGAATGAGTTCAAGGAATCTGTTGCACAGCATAGTAAATATCATTAATGATAATATATTTTTGAAATATGCAGAGAGTGGATGTTAGGGGTTCTCACCACAAAAATGATAGCTATGTTAAGTAATGCATTTGTTAATAAGCTAGTTTTAACATTCCACATGTATGTATACTTCAACATCGTGCTGTACTCAATAAATACAGTTTTATTTTTAGTTTCTAAAAATTTAAAATCAAAATGAATTTTAAAAAGTAGAATTAAAAACTGTCTTTAGGCTGACCATATCAGTTTTTATGTCTTTTCAACCAAATTGAGTCAGATAGAGAAAAGGAAAAGATCTGCATACTCATTACAACCTATGCTTTTCCTATGAGGAGGGCCAGTCATCTAATTTTTTAAAAGCAGTGAAAAAAAGACTACAGACTCTGTAGCATAGATTTATGTTAAATGTTACAAGCATGAAATGTTAAAATATATCCATTTACAATAGAGTAAACAGACAACCTACAGAATGGGAGAAGATATTTGCAAACTGTGCATCTGACAAAGGTCTAATATCTAGCATCTGTAAGGAACTTAAATTTACAAGAGGAAAACAACTCCAGTAGAAGGTGGGCAAAGGACATGAACAGACACTTTTCAAAAGAGGACATCCATGTGGTCAACAAGTGTATTAAAAAAAAGCTCAATATCACTGATCATTAGACAAATGCAAATCGAAAAACCACAATGACATACCATTTCACACCAGTCAGAATGTCTGTTATTAAAAAGTCAATAAATAACAGATGCTGGTGAGGTTGCAGAAAAAAGGAAACACTTACATACTGTTGGTGAGAGTGTAAATTATTTCAGCCATTGTGGAAAGCAGTATGGTGATTCCTCAAAGAGCTGAAAGCAGAACTACCATTCGACCCAGCAATCCCATTACTGGGTGTATACCCAGAGGAATACAAATCATTCTACTATAAATACACACACACACAAATGTTCATTGCAGCACTGTTAACAGTAGCAAAGACATGGAATCAACCTAAATGCCCATCAGTGGCAGACTAGATAAAGAAAATGTGGTACATACACTCCATGGAATACTATGCAGCCATAAAAATAACAAGATCCAGTCTTTTGCAAGAACATGGATGGAGATGGAGGCTCTTATCCTCAGGAAACTAACTCAGGACTAGAAACCAAATACCATATGTTCTCACTTATAAGTGGAAGCTAAATGATGAGAACTCATGGACACAAAGAAGAAAACAACCCTTGGGTCTACTTGAGGTTAGAGGGTGAGAGCAGAGAGGGGGCAGAAAAGGTAGCTATGGGATATGGGACTTAATTCCTAGGTGATGAAATAATATGTACAACATACCCCAGTGATAGGAGTTTACCTATGTAACCTTCACATGTACCCCTGAACCTAAAATAAAAGTCTAAAATACATATATATCCATTTAAAGCAACTCATACTGTATCTTAGCTTATTTTTTGCTTTGAAGCTAGCTTATGAAATTTTAAAATCAGGTAAAATTTGTGTGGCTTGTAAGGTCAGCATTAAAAAACCTAAGGAAAGTGGAGGACTCTGATTTTCCAATGGTTACGAAGCAAGGTGATACTAAATGAATTATATTTATTATGTGGATTACATAATACAATTTCTGTGTTTACGGGGTATTTTTTTCATTTTAATTCCCAAAGCAAAACTACAAAGATAACCAGAACAATTGTTTTCCTTCTTTCATCCTCATAACCATGAACAAGTTTTAGCAGAAGCTACTTGAGGACAGATAATCTGCCTTTTACACGTTTGCTGCCCCTAAAGTACTGAGCAAAGACAGAGGGAAGCTCCGAAAGTACAAGACTCTGGCTGACTTGAAGCTACCACATAGCTGAAAACAATAGAGTCTTTCTGTAATCAGTAATGACATTCTGGGATCCCTGAGGCTCACTTGCTGTTACGGTATCACTTCTAAGATATTATAATACCAAAGGTATTAGAAACAAAGGATCTAGGCCATGTTGATTATTGAACCCCTGCCCACTCCTAGCACTGGGCCTCAGAAATCAGTTATTGATGAGAATTCACAGAATTACACTGAAAATGTCAAAGTTAAGCCCAATAAAAATTTTAAAAAAATAAACCATGAGATTTTAAGTGAAGGCAAGAATAATTTGACAACTGCTTGTGCGTAAAATGTTTTCCATAATCCATTTCGAAAATGAAAATTTACTTCCTGCTTCCCATTTGCAATGGTTTTTCACCAGTGCCCTAAGGAAGACTAGGGTTTTTTGCCTTTCCCTCAGCAGTGTAAGGCTGTTCCATAGTAGAGATAGGGGAGAAGGATGCAGGCAGGATTTCTTGCCTCTCCCACACTGGCTGCTGCTCCTCTCCCAGGCCCGCACTCAGTGGGAGGCCTTCTCAGGACTCTGGCCAATCTTTTTTAAATTAGCATCAGGGGAGGTCCATGTAGAAGAGCCCTCAAGGGATATGAATTCACCGCCCGACTGATGCCCTATGGGGTTCTGTATTCTCTTGCCTGCCCACATTCAACACTTAGCAATTTGCTAAACATTTTTAACTCAGTTTTTCTTACTAGTGTCCAGCATCATCTGTCCCAGGTAAGCAAGCCCAACCTTGGAGATGCCTTTCCTTCCTTGGATTTCAGGCTAATTGGTTATACTGAGATATCAGCTCTCTGATGGGTTGAAGAAAATCATCAATTAGCAGAATGTGTGGCGTTTTTGTTGTTGTTGTTCTTATTGTCACCAGGGTAAGATCTTTCTACTAGAAGATCTTTCTACTAGAAGAAAAGTAAGATAATTTTATAACTGCCTTAAGGAAGTTCACCTTTCCATTTAAAATGCCAAGGACCCCTGGTGCCACTTTTTAAATCTTTTTATTAGAATTTTATTATTTTTGATAACATATCTATATGCTGTCTCCTCACTAAATTGTGGACTTTGAAAGTCATGAAACTGACTTCATTATTTTTTTTTTTTTTTGTCTTCAGCACCCAGCAGAGTGCGTGGCATAGAGTAGGTGCCCAGTATTTTAGACACAGCGGTTTGCATTTTAATCTCAGGGAGGGCATTTTTACTTTCTTATTGTTCTCAGTAAGTAGGAACAACCCGGCAGCAGATTCTGTCTGTGCTCTGTCCACATCCTGTGGCACTTGCAGTGGCCTGACAGCTTTCTACTGCAAGCTTCTAGAATTTTTAGCCAGAAGACTTCTCTGCCACCTACCTGTGTTGGGGCAGGTAAGAAGTGCCAGTGGGTTATCCCTCCAGGAGCAACCCTCAGTCAGTAGCTAAGTGTCTTCACCCCTTAGTTGGGATATCTTTGAGGTGTGTTCTTTGTAGGCTGGCAGAAGTGCCGAGTGGAAGTAAGACCCATTTGTTCACTGTGATAAGTGACTCAGTGCACCCCATATGGACTTCCCTGGCCTATCTCCCATATCCACCTACCAGATAAACTACATGCACTGAAATTCTTGTCTTGGGTTCTGATTCTGGAAGAATCACAACCCAATACAGGCAGTTATAATTCACATAAATTTTCAGATATTTAGAATAGTTTTCTTTAATAGGGACAGTCGGCAAAATCAAGGAGCTTTTAGAGGGCAATTACAGCTTTCATCAGATTTTCAAATGTTCTTGCCTCTCCCTTCCTCTCATAGAATTCATTTTCATTGCAATAAAGACAAAGAAACATCCTTATCTTTTTAACTTAGAATATTAAAGCAGCTATTTTCCTTTCAGAGGACCGGTGCGCTGAATCTTTTTAGATGCAATCAGGAAATCATTGGGGTGTGTTTTAGGTACACATGTGATTGTATCCTAGTAACTGAATTTCAAAGATAGGATTTTACTTTTATATTCATGTTATTGGTTATCATCCACATGCACAGTGAAAAGTGTGCTGGGATGTCATATGATTGCTTTCCTGCACTTTTGAATTGGGGGCTCATCCTCTGATGATTTTTAAACTTTATTTTATTTTTTTAGAGACCAGTCTCACTCTGTTGCCCAGCCCAGAGTGCAATGGTGTGATTATAGCTCACTGCAACCTTGACCTCCTGGGTTCAAGTGATCATCTCATCTCCGCCTCCCAAGTAGCTGGGACTACAGGCGTACACCACCCTGCCTGGCTATTCTTTTCTAGAGACTGAATTTTGCTGTGTTGCCAAGGTTAGTCTTGAACTTCTAGCCTCAAGTGATCCTCCCACCTCTCCCTCCCAAAATGTTGAGATTATAGGTGTGAGCCACTGTACCCGGCCCCTGAAGATTTTATTTGAAGTAAAATAGTCTCAGATTAGAGACCTGCTGTTTCAAATTTAGGCGATCTCACTTTTAAAATAGTTTTCTTTTTCTGATTGTAAATGAAATCCATGCATTTGCAGAACACTATTTCAATACAGAGCAGCACAAAAGAAGAAAGTAAAACCCAAGTATAGTTTAGCTGCATTCACAGGTGACCACTGCTGTCATTTTGTCTTATATGCTTCCAGGAGGTTTTTATTTTCTAAGCCTCTGCATGTATATATCTAAAAGAATTAGAATCAATAATCATCATATTCTTACTCCATTAAATGCTCTTCTAACACAAGTATTTAAAACATTTACAAAGAATTATATTCTTTCTTCTGTGAACACCTGTGTGATAGAATTCTTTGTAAATGTTAATTCATCCCTTATAATTGGACAATTTTTTTTTTGCTTTTATAAATAATGAAAATCCACTTCTAGTTTATGACTGCCTTGAAGTTAAGCCACAGATATGACCACATTTATTTGAGGATGACACTGCTGATGAGGTTAGTGCTTGTAGAATCGCAAGCTTTTAGACTAAGGAAAGATGTTAGAGATCACCATATGCAGTTCTTCCCTTTTACAGGGGAAGAGCCTGAGATCTGGAGACACGGTCCCTGAGGTCAGCATGC
This sequence comes from Trachypithecus francoisi, assembly GCF_009764315.1. NCBI lineage: Eukaryota > Metazoa > Chordata > Mammalia > Primates > Cercopithecidae > Trachypithecus > Trachypithecus francoisi. The sequence goes on along the minus strand of NW_022681458.1, from coordinate 84,347,736 downwards.
ATACCTGTATCAGGAGGCCTGGGCTACGTATCTTGTTTCCCATCAGCTTATCTGGCCGGAAATATCAGACTTTGCTGCTCCTCTCCCCTACTAATTGAAAAAACAGGAAATGATCTAGCCAACTCCGCTGGAGGTGTGCTTTTTACAAATAAGAAATTAGAAGAAAACCATACCAAAATGAGTGAACTACTTAACTGAAGCAGAAGTATCAGCTCCTGTACCATTGAGATAGTAATTATGGCCTGATACCTCAGGAAGTCAAGCAGCAGGGGATAGACCCCATAAAGAAGAAAGAAGTATCAGTCTTAAAGTAAGATTTCCTGAAATTCTGCTGTCATATTGATCAACTGGGATTAGGCTGAAGTTCAATTTCCTGGCGACAATATCCTGATTTAAAAAATGGCTAAATCGGGGCAGGATGGCACACGCCTGTAATCAATGCTACTCGGGAGGCTGAAGCAGGAGTATTACTTGAACTCAGGAGAGTGAGGCTGCAGTACACTGTGATCCTACCTGTGAATCGCCACTGCACTGCAGCCTGAGCAGCATAGCAAGGCACCCATCTCTCAAAAAAAAAAGTCCAGGGCCTCATGCTAACTGAGCTGTAGACCAGCTTCTGAGGTGTGCCAATAAATAAACTGATGGCTATACTAATGCTTCATATGTATAACTGATAAGCCAGGGATAAAGTTTATTCCCTCAGTTCTTATGTTCTAAGAGAAATTTCTAGTTCAGGCTAAAAAATGTTTTCAGTGTCCTAAAGTAGACTGGCAAAGGTTAGAGATCTTAAATTTGCAGTTTTGTTTTGAAAGGGTGTGGTTTGAAGCTTAATGTTAACCTCATGTTAGCTATAAGATGTGAGGCTATTGAATAGGAGCTTATAGCTTTATCCCAGATTTTAAAGACATTATTATTTAGATTTTTTTTATGATTAGGGAAGTGTTCAGAAATATTACTTCTGAACCTTAAAAGTAATTTTATTAAGTTGTATGTTTTGTTTCTCCCATTCAGTGGGTTAGAATGTTGTAAAATGGGGTTTTCACAGGCAGATGACATGCTATGGTTTTGATTTTCATAGTAAACCCTTTGGACTATGCCAATAGAAGTGTTTTTTACATTCTTGTGTTTAAAGACATTAATATGTTTTAGAAGAGTGGTACTAAGTGCTGTCCTAATCAAGATAAATGGAATCATCAGCAAGCATGTGGTCTGCCCACTGCTCTCTGTCTTGGCAATAGCTCATCTTTTTTTGTTAAGTAGTTTTCTAAATATTTGGATAGCTCGCCTAAGTTATCAGTGATGGCTTAAACCTTAATTCAGTGTGGTAAACACAAACAAAATGTGAATTATCCACATAGTATTTTGGTAACTGTTTAAAAACATAATTTGAACTTTTGTTGTAAATGAAACTGATGATCACTAATGATAATTAAACTTTTTGCTTAGGGTTTGTATGGCACATTTTAAATATGGAACAGTACAGAGAATAATGTATGGAGTGCCCATGAAACTTACTCATATTTTTAAATCTTGTTTGCCAACCTTGCTTAAGGATTCTGAAGTTGGTGTTTATCCTCTTCATTATGTTTTTATTTTTACTACATGTCTGTATCTCCATAAACATGGGCTTTTAGATGCGGAAAATCTTTGTTATAGTTATGATTTCCTGACACATTTTCCCCAGTATTGGAATTAGTAAATCCCACCCACTAAGTACTTCCATGGAGAGACTTGTTTCTATTCCTTTCTAGGCTAGGCTGCCAAGCCAGCATTCTCCAAAATAGCATTTCTATTATTTTTATTTTTCCATTAGTAGGAGTTACCTAAGTAGTATTGTTTTTAAAACCTTTTTAATTCTCAAACAATTTAAATATTAAACATTAGCTAACTTTTAGTTCAGCATTTAATTTTTAAATTTATTTTTTTTTTATTATTTTTTGCCTTTTTTTGATACAGGGTCTCCCTCAGGCTGGAGTGCAGTGGCACAATCTTGGCTCACTGCAGCCTCCACCTCCCAGGATCAAGCGATGCTCCCACCTAAGCCTCCCAAGTAGCTGGAACTACAGGCACATGCCACCATGCCCGGTTTATTGTTGTATTTTTTTAGAGACGGGGTTTTGCTGTGTTGCTCAGGCTGGTCTTAAAATCCTGGACTCAAGCGATCCGCCTGCCTCAGGCTCCCAAAGTACTGGGATTACAGGCGTGAGCCACTGCCCAGCCCAATTTTTAAAATTAATTTTTTATTTTGTAATTTAAAATGTTTAAATTTTATTTTTCCTTAATATAGTCTTATTACGCTTCTATAGGCAGATTGTCACTTTTGTACTTAAAATTAGAATCATCATGATGTCTTTATCAGTTTGGGAAAGAGTTCAACTAATATCAGCTGTATTAAGGGAAAAAAGCTTTATATTCTGTCATTGATGGCAGGTGAATAAAAAGCATTAATAACTCTTGGTTTATTCTTTAGTCTCTGATTTACTGTATGACCCAGACAAGCAATCCTTTTTCCAAGTCATAACTTGGAAGTGTGTATCTAAATCATTTCTGATTCCTCTGTTTACTTGACTTAATATTGAAATCTAGGACTTGCCCATAAACTGACTCCACAGTTTTGCTTCTGTCCTAGCTACAACCAGGGCTGCCCATGTGGCTTAAATGTTTGTATCCTTCGTCAGCTGAGAAGGGTATCAGAAAGAGGGGAGACTCATCTTCTCAAGACGTTGACTCAGAACTGCTGCTGCTTTACAAAGAGCACCAAATTGCAGATCTGTCCCGTATCTCTAGGTCAGGAGTACATGCCTGTCTTTTTCTGCTCAGAAGTCAGTGCCAACTCACAGGTTTTAAAGATTTCTGTAAAATATTTGCTTTTGTCTTAATTTTAAGTATCTAGCAACTCTGAAAATTTGCCTCCTATATGGAATTTGTTTATTATTTATTTATTTATTTTTTTTTTGAGACAGAGTCTTACCTTTTCACCCAGGCTGGAGTGCAATAATGCGATCTTGGCTCACTGCAGTCTCTGCCTCCTGGGTTCAAGTGATTCTCCTGCCATAGCCTCCCAAGTAGCTGGGATTACAGGCACCCACCACCACGCCCAGCTAATTTTTGAATTTTTAGTAGAGACAAGGTTTCACCATGTTCGCCAGGCTGATCTTAAACTCCTGTCCTCAAGTGATTCACCTACCTCGGCCTCCCAAAGTAGCTGGATTACAGGTGTGAGCCAGCGTGCCGGCCTCTGGGATGCTTTTTTTTTCCCCCCAGATGTTTGTACTTACAGAAAAATGATTAAAATGGTCAGCAGTTCTTTAAGAGGATATAAAAACCATACCCAATCATATAAATAGGAAATTAGTAAAATTTTAAAACTAAGAATTGAAATGCATATTACAATTGAGATGTATTCTCATACCATAAATTCACTCCTATAAAGGATATAGTTCAGCGATTTTTAGTATATTCACAAAGTTGTACAATCACCATCCCTATCTAATTCCAGAACATTTTTATCACCCCAAAAATAAACCCTGCACTCATTAAGCAGTCATTTGCCATTTCTCTCTCCCCTCAGCACCTGGGAACCACTCATCTTTCTGTCTTTATGCATTTGCCTGTTCTGGACATTTCATGTAAATAGAATTATGCAGTACATGGCCTTTTGTGTCTCACTTTTTTTACTTAGCATGTTTTCAAGATTCATCTATGTTGTAGCCTAAATCAGTGTTTCTTTTTAAATTAATTTCTTTTTAAAATTGATACTATACTTTTTGTTTTTAAATATTGAAATGATGTCTCACTGTGTTTCCCAGTCTGGTCTCAAACTCCTGAGCTCAAGCAATCCTCCCACCTCAACCTTCCAAAGTTCTGTGATTATAGGTGTGAGCCACCATTCTTGGCCTCATTTCTTTTTATATGTGAATACTATTCCATCATATGGCTATGCCACATTTGTTTATCCATTCATCGGCTATGGGCATTTGGATTGTTTCCATGTTTTTGGCTGTCATGAATAATGATACTATAAACATTTGTGTACATTTTTGTGTGAACATATGTTTTTAGTTCTTCTAGGTATATACCTAGGAGAGGAGTTGCTGGGTCATATGGAAGCTCTATGTTTAACTTTTTGAGAAACTCCCAAATTGTTTCCAAAGCAGCTGCACAGTTTTTATTTTCCCACTAGCAGTGTATGAGGGTTCCACTCCTCCACATTCTCACCAATACATGTTATTGTCTGTCTTCAATTATAGCTTTCCTAGTGAGTGTTAAGTGATACCTCATTGTAGTTTTGATTTACATTTCCCTAATGACTAGATACATTTGAGCATTTTTTCATGTGCTTCTTGACCATTTGTATGTCTTCTTTGGAGAAACGTTTATTTAAATCCTTTGCCCTTTTTAAAATGGGCATATTTCAAGTGCTGTTATAAGTACTATGATTAGTTTTAGGGAGAGAATTTTGTAGAATTGAATGATAATGTATAAGTAAAATGTATGTGGAGAGTTGATTTCCACATAACACATAAAAATAAGCAAAACTGGTTTATACAAGTGGACAGTATTCACCTACATGTATTATTGAAATGGTGCCAAATTATTTTATAACTTCAGTGTCTGATTTTAAAAACTGTTGTAATGTTAGTGATATTTTACTATATTCTACTTAGAATAATGTTGGTAAAGTTTATAGAGTTGTCAGTTGTGATCTCTCATGCCATAATTATGTATCTGTGCTGTCTAAAATATATCTACTAGTCACGTGTAGCTATTTACGTTTAAATTAATTAAAATAAAAAGTTACTTGGTCACACTAGCCACATTTCAAGTGTTCAGTAGCCGCATATAGCTAGTGCCTACCATGTAGGACACTGCAAATACACATTTCCACATCATCACAGAAAGTTCAGTTGAATAGTGCTAATGTAGATGTACTATATCCTGAAATTCTCTCTTTCCTTTCTTCCTCCCTGCCTCCATTCTTTCCCTTCCTTCCTTTCTTTCTAAGACAGGGTCTCCCTGTGTTGCGTAGGCTGGACTCAAACTCCTGGACCCAAGTGATCCTCCTGCTTCAGCCTCCCATGTAGTTGGAATTATAGGCACACACCACTGCACCTGGTTTATTATGAAGTTTCTTACTCTAAGGAAAATGTCAGTGGAAGTTTTATTTCATTTATGTTTTAACCCACGTTATCTTAGAGCCTTACCATTTGAAATTGAACATTTTGGCCGAGTATGGTGGCTCATGGCTGTAATTCCAGCACTTTGGGAAGCCAAGGCAGGAGGATCGCTTGAACCCAGGAATTTAACACCAGTCTGGGCAACATAGGGAGATTGTATCTCTACAAAAAATAAAAAACTTGACTGGGTGTGGTGGCTTTTGCCTGTAGTTCCAGCTATTCAGAAGGCTGAGGTGGTAGGATTGCTTGGGCCCAGGAGGTTGAGGCTGCACTGAGTCACGATCATGCCACTTCTCTCCAGAAAGAGCAAGACCTTGTTTCAAAAAATAAAAGGGAGGCAGGGGCGGGAAGGGAGAAATTTAGAGAACATGCAGGTCATTGCACAGAATGGAAGTATACCTGTATGTATTATTAAAGTTTGTGGTAAAGTATTTCTTAGCCTACACACAGGCCAATTGGTTATTTTTTAAGTAGCTTTTCTTCATCCAGTGTGGAAATACTGAATACTTATGGCGAGCTAGGTCCTGAAATTTAGACCTCAGAAGTAGTCATTGGTTCATCTCTAAGTCACGAGCAGTTAGCTGTCTGTTGCATTAGTGTGTCCTTAAAAAAATCAGTGTTGGCTGGGCGCGGTTGCTCAAGCCTGTAATCCTAGCACTTTGGAAGGCCGAGACGGGCGGATCACGAGGTCAGGAGATCAAGACCATCCTGGCTAACACGGTGAAACCCCGTCTCTACCAAAAAATACAAAAAACTAGCCGGGCGAAGTGGCGGGCGCCTGTAGTCCCAGCTACTCGGGAGGCTGAGGCAGGAGAATGGCGTAAACCTGGGGGGCAGAGCTTGCAGTAAGCTGAGATCCCGTCACTGCACTCTAGTCTGGGAGACAGAGCGAGACTCCGTCTCAAAAAAAAAAAAAAATCAGTGTTTTGAGTTGGGAAAGTTGTATCTTTTAGAAAGTTGAGGTAAGGATTAGGAACCTGTGATTGGTTTTCTTTTTCTTTTTTGTTTATCCCTTTCTCATGGTGGAATTTTTTTCCTCAATTGTTTGTTCTATTCATTGTTAATGCATTTTATTCAAAGACTCCCGAATTTCTGATGCTATTCTGGGAATGTTTGATCATTCTCTAATTTTTCCTTTCTGTGTATAAACAGATTGTTCTTCATTGTTATGTGTTATTTGTTAGTTTTTTTTTTTTTTTTTATCGTTTTGTCTTCTCATTCTCTCGTTTTATTATTGAGGTTTGGATCCCCAACTTGCTGTTTCTAAACTTTGATGATCTTATATAAGTTTCATGAGTCATGAATTAACAACTGGTCATTAATTAACTCTAGCTACATATTAATAATAAAATATGCAATATAGCATCATAGAGACCATCAGTGTGGCAGGTTGGAAAGCAAGTAGCTTTTTGTGTGTTAAATGGTGTTTGGGGGATCTACTATCTGGAAAAGTCATTGTAGTGATTTCTTTCTTTTTTTAAAAATGCCATTTTGAAACTTTAAAGCCCCTAACATAAAGAAAAATACTAAGGGACATAATTTTCACTAAAGTTAACTCTTGAATTTATTATTAACATCTTATTAGAACCAAGTGAATTTGGAATTATGTTCTGTTCTAAGGAAATGTGTAGATAAAATTAGGAGATTAACAGATAATTAACAAATAATTTGAAAGGTATTGTTTTTCGTCATCGTTCTGCCAAAGTATTGTTAAAACTGCCAGCAGAAACCATGGTCAGCTGATTTTATTTTCCTTTTTCCATCTATTGCCAGCCTGACTAATGAATTTCTGTGTGTGTGTGTGTGTACATTAAAAGTGAGCATAACAGCATGCACAGTTGCACATTTTTTCAAAGCCTCTTGAATCTGAGCTCACTCAGCATCATTTCTGTTTGTCCTTGAGAACTGAAGCATTGAGGTTCTGCTATTCCAAGTGTCCATTGCTGTCCTGATGTGGTGAATGTGTTAGAGATGTTTATGGTTCCAAGTTAGCATTTCTCCTTAATATGCATATTGTTGTCTATTCTTAGTGAGGATTTCTCCTTTGTTTGCATACTCGGAACTTTTAATGACTAAAATGCCTGGTTCCTGTTGAATATACACGTAGATGACTTTCTCGAAGAGGGCCTTACCTAAGAGGCCTCTGGCATATTTTCTATGATAAAGCTGACGACAGTTGGCCTTTATACCAAGTGGCATTTTATAGAGTTGCAATAAGTGGATTCTTTTCCCTTATAAATGGTTTGTTAGCCACGAAGCTGTTTTTTTAAGGTGTGGTAACAGAGTATGGTAAATAGAAGATTGCATGGTTCTGTAAATGCCGAAAACTGCTCATAAGTGGCGTGCAAGCACAGACCCATATGAACTTGTTAGAAGGGAGTACTTCCAGTAGGAAAAGCTTGGCAGGTGACAGTCAGAATAAATGGTACAGGATTTTGTTACTGCAAGCCATCCAACCTAGTATACTCATATCTCACCTCAATATACCTCACTCAGTTCTCCCCAAGTGCCAGATCTTTAAAAAGAAAAAGAAAAACCATTTGATTAGGTAACTTTCCTTTCCTACCAGAATGACTTAACTATTGCTCTGTGATAGACTGAAAGCCTGACCATGGTCTTCAAGGCCTTTTGTGGCCCACCCTTCTCTATAATTAGAATGTCCCAAATGACCGCCTGGCCTGTATACAAGGCGAGATTTGCAGCTACTCTTAAAACAATAGTCATTGTTTATTGAGCACTTACTGTATGGCAGGCACTATTCCACACATTTAATGTGAATTAACTGATTTAATCACAACAACTCTACAAGCCAATTATTATTAGCCCTATTTTACAGATGAAAACACAGAAACACATAACAGTTAAGTCATTCAGAAATACATAGCGAGGAAATGACAGTGCTGGAATCTCATCCAACCCACTTAACCCTAGACCCACATTACTCTCTGAGATGAGATAGGCTCTCCATGTAACCTATAACACCATTGTTCATAATTTCATATTTGTCGAATTATTTGAAGCCTCTCCAAGACTCTAAGCTCCATGAACCGTGCATGTTTAGAGCCGTTGCAAGCACCTTACATATACTAGTTGGTCAGTGTGTATTTGTTGAATGAATGAAAATGATTTGATATGATTAATCACTGAGCTTAAACATGAGAATAGGGCCTCTTTTATAAAATGGGAGAATGATACTGAAATTTCTATATGCCTATTGGATTCTAATACCAAAAAAAAGTGTAACTTCATAATGGCTAAAGATTCGTTTTTGTAGTTTTGTTTTTATCTCAAGTGTAAGAATAGATGTTAATTAGTTTATGTTCAATAACACCCATCCTTAATGTCAATAATTAAAATACATTGGCATATGTAATCTAATTAAGGTTATATTTACAGTAAATTGTTATTTTATTGAAAACCTTTTAAATAGCAGTTGTTACCAAACAAAAATACACATTCTAATTTTGGCCACATTAAATTTTTTTTATTTCTAATTAAATCTATGTAATTATTAATAGTGGAGTTCAAACTAAAAGAATTACAGAAATGGAATTTGATCAGGAAAATTGGATTTTATAACATTAAATTTGTACATAGCAATATTATTTTGAAGATACTTGGCAGCTCAATTTTTAAAATTCTTTCTTTTATGATAGGCTATAATTAAACTAGTTGTTTCCTATGTGAATATATATAGATATGATATAAGGAGAAAATTGTATTATTTTGTATGAGGCATAGAGACAATATTAATTGTATCTTGTAAAGTAGAATTGTTTTCCTTTGAGGTTATTACTAGAGTAATAAATCATGTTGAAGTGAAGAAATTTACACAGCATATGACTGAATATTTTCCACTGTGTCAAATCTAATGGGTTTTGGGAAAACCTATAGTTTGGTGGCAGTATAGAACTGAGTTTTAGGTAAAACTGAGTATTTAAAGGACGAAACTTTGAAGGACCATGAGACCCATAAGACCTACAGATATTATTCAGCTTTCTGAGCAGTATTCTAGTTTACTAAGAGTGTGGAAGGTAATGTGTGGCAGTGAGGCAGGGGGTGTTCAGAACACAGGGACCTACATTCCAAATACAACTCCTCTAAACTATAAGGCAGAGAATAGACTAAGTAAGGCATAATAAGTTAGGACCTGTCACATGGCAAACTGATTTTGGGAAGCAGTCTAGAAAGATACTTGAAAGATGTACTGATGTGTAATGCCAGCAGCAGGCTGTTGTCATGGTATAGAAAAACAGTGACTGAAAGTCATTCTCCCTTGCTTGGGATGGTCTGTCTTAAGCACGAGCAGCTTGAGGCAGAATTGTAGACAATAAAACGTGAGTCCAGTGACAGTCTTTGTAGGTTGAGTAAGACTATTTGTCTACTAGCCATTTTAGTTGTAATGCATCCACGGAATGATTAGAGTCGGAATTACAGTAACATTTTAAACACAAAGGAGAGTATCTTCCATGTCAGCTTCATAGTTCTGTACCTATTCCCAGCCCTCTGATATATTCCATAGGAAACATTACGTTAGCATCCTTATATAAAGCATACCTATAAACCGGGGTGGGACAGAGAAGTAGTGGCCAGAGAATGGAGTTTGTCACACTATGATTCAGCTTGTGGGAGTGATTTTCACACTGCCTGTCAGCTTTGTGTGATAGTTAAAAACAATTTGCAAGTGACATAGTAGAGCCTTAAGGCCATAAAGAGGAATTTTTAACTGGCACAAAGCCTTTTTTTAAAAAAAGCACATTTGTATAAACCAGTGTTTCTGTATAGTTTCTCATTTACTGGTTGTCTTCACCATAATCTTTGGAAGTGCATATAATCTTATAATCATTATGTGTTTTTTTTTTTTTTTTTTTTTTTTTTTTTTTTTTTGAGACGGAGTCTTGCTCTGTCACCCAGGCTGGAGTGCAGTGGCCGGATCTCAGCTCACTGCAAGCTCCGCCGCCCGGGTTCACGCCATTCTCCTGCCTCAGCCTCCCGAGTAGCTGGGACTACAGGCGCCCACCTTGTCGCCCGGCTAGTTTTTTATATTTTTTTAGTAGAGACGGGGTTTCACCGGGTTAGCCAGGATGGTCTCGATCTCCTGACCTCGTGATCCGCCCGTCTCGGCCTCCCAGAGTGCTGGGATTACAGGCTTGAGCCACCGCGCCCGGCCTCATTATGTGTGTTTTACACATGAGAAAACAGTAAAAGAAATCTATGACTTGCCCTAGGATCCTGCAACTAGTGAGTAATTCAATCAGAATTCATACTTTAATTTTCTGATGTATAAAGAAAAGGCCTCTGATTGGATCACACTGTTGCTATGAGTTAATATGGGAGATGTCATATGTGTAAAGTACCCATGAGTTTAGAGTTTTGGTTTGTTCAAGTATAATGTTTATATAATTATTCAAGTTAAATTTAGATAGACACATGCTGAAACAACTTGAAGGTAAAAATAGTTGCTGCAAATACTATTCCACACTGTCTTTATACCACTTTGAATGCTGAGTAAGGACATTGTACTGTACCATCGCCCAGCATAGTTCTGGCTTATAGAGACTTGATGGCAAAAGAAAGACCAAGAA